>NC_090926.1:908388688-909588688 GCF_040938575.1 Ambystoma mexicanum
AACCTGCAGCAGGGCTTCACCGTTGGACCAGGAGTTGCAGCAGTCGTCTTCCTTCAGTTCGTCTTCAGTTCTTTCGTTCCTGTGGTCGACTCTGCTTTCCAAGTCCCAGAGACCTGCTTTTAAACAGTTTTCCCCCATTCATTCCAGCCTGGCTGTCCCTCACACAGCAGGGTGGCTGTCCTTGCCGGAAAGCCAGCCGGCCAATCATGCCAGAGTGCATTCAGGTCTCCTAGGAGATTAAGCACAGGGAGTTTCGGGTACCTCCCTAACATCCTGTCCACCCCAGACACTCAGGCGCCAGAGGAGGGCTTCAGCGCGAAAGCCCACCAAAGGCCAACGAACAAAGGTACCAGACCTGGTTTGGCGCGCAGAGTTAAACACAAGAAGGACCTTTCCAAAAAGAAATGGCAAAAAAAGTTGACCGGAGTCTGTTTTTACAGCTAGGTCCTGGGCGCCATATTGAAAAACATGGCTGACCCGATTTTTAGCTACCGTTGTTCGCGGTCGGAAAAATCATGGTAGTTTGATCTAAACCACTGCCACCAGCCATTTCAAGTAGGAAAGGGTAACATTTGATTGTTACATGCGTGTTTTGACTCAGGGGATGCTAGGCAACCCTCCAGCACTCTATAGGAAGATAGTGTGTGCTGGGTCTGTAAATTTAAAGAGACTAGTAAAGTCAAATTAACTTTACATGCTCTGGGAGACAGTGGTCAGTTCCAGAGAAGGTATTTAAACCTTGGGAAGTCTGAAATACATCCCTGTGCCACTGTACTGAAGGCACACCCCCCAGAGCACGGCTGGGTCTGTCACATGGACCCCTTTCGTTTTGTCCCCCTAAGGTCAGACCCCGATCAGCACCGGTGCAGGATCCCTCTGGACTTGGCTGCACAGGCCCCGGAGCACGGCGAAGGTGTGCTGGGCTTTTTCAAGGCCCACTGCAGCAATCGCTGCCACCACCGGGGCCTGTGCAGCCAGGTCCAGAGGGATCCTGCGCCAGTGCTGATCGGGGTCTGACCTTAGGGGGACGAAGGGAACGGGGTCCTTGTGACAGCCCAAGCCGCGCCCCGAGGGGTGTACCCCAGGGTGATTAACGTTCCAGCGACCCTCAGACAGGTGTAGCCCCGGGAGGAACCCGGGGTCGCAAGGTGCGTTTGAAGTGTCGATGATCAATGTGTCCTGCAATTCACACTAATTATCACAGCTAGATGCGTTCTTCATCGACTCGCGGGCCGAGTGATCCACCACCAAGAGTCACAGGCAACTTTTGTTTGTTCCAGACGTCGGCTCGAACCTGCCGGTGCAGGAGAAGTCGGGGGGGGGGAGGCAGCACCACCCGTCCGGCCCGGCACAGACGAGACAGCCTGGTGCCCTGTCTAGCTTCCCCACTTGGGTGTCGGCCGAGACCATTAAGGGTTTTAAGGCAAAACAAACAAAAAAACAGGTGCTCAGCCTTGGAAGCCTTCCCGCCGCCCGCATCGGCAGCACAGTGGCAGGGCTTCCCACGGTGACTGAGGCAGGCCGCTCTGCCACTGGCCCAGCAGGCCTGATTCCCGCTCGGCCTACCACCGGCCTTGACTCCCTCTGACGCTCCCCTTTTAGGGAGCCGGAAGGAGAGGCGGGCCAGAATCAGTGCAGGCAGGGATGGGTCGGGTGGGACCGCTAGTCTTCAAACTGCAGCCCAGCCACACGGGGAGAGCTCCAGGTACCTGGTCAAGAGGGGAGGTGCCGGTGGGCCCGGCCATCACTCGGCCATGGACGTGGGAGGCCGGAACCTCGACATACACCCGTCGAGCAAGCCTGGCTGCGCCATGGCTCAGTGCTCGTCCAGCATGATGGGCCCCTGTCCGCCCTGGGGAGGCGTCCCACGAGAATGGCCAGGCTTCCCTCAGCTCCTGGCTGTTCCCACTCGGGGGCTTCCCTGCCGACCAGGGTGTGCCCACCCAATGCCCGGCCTGCTTGCGGGTCGGGGTGGAAGGTGCACCCCAGCCTGGCACGGCGGCTTACGGGTCGGCTCGGTGATGAGAGGACAGGGGGGCTCTCCCTCTGGTCAGTTTAACCCAACCCGGCCAGTCATCCCCATCCATCTGCTGGGTTGTGGACCCCCCTCCGGCAGAAGGGAATCCCGCTCCCCAGGCTGTGGGTTGTGTGCATCTGGGACGCAACCGAGGTCGGGCCCTTGGCTCTCCCTCTGGCTGCTCCTCCGTTAATGATCCTTCCGCAGATTCACCTACGGAAAGCTTGTTACGACTTTTACTTCCTCTAGATAGTCAATTTTGATCGTCTTCTCGGCGCTCCGCTAGGGCAGTTGCCGACCCCGGCGGGGGCAATCCGAGGACCTGACTAAACCATCCAATCAGTAGTAGCGACGGGCGGTGTGTACAAAGAGCAGGGACTTAATCAATGCAAGTTTATGACCCGCACTTACTGGGAATTCCTCATTCATGGGAAATAATTGCAATCCCCAATCCATATCACGAACGGGGTTCAGCGGGTTACCTGCACCTGTCGGTGAAGGGTAGACACATGCTGATCCGTTCAGTGTAGCAAGCGTGCAGACCTGGACATCTAAGGGCATCACAGATCTGTTATTGCTCGATCTAATGTGGCTGAACGCCACTTGTCCCTCTAAGAAGTTGAACGCCGACCACTGGGGGTCACGTAACTAGTTAGCATGGAGGAGTCTCGTTCGTTATCATAATTAACCAGACAAATCGCTCCACCAACTAAGAATGTCCATGCACCACTACCCACAGAATCGAGAAAGAGCTATCAATCTGTCAATCCTTTCTGTGTGCGAGTGTTAGGGAGAATTCTCATTCTATGGCTAATTTCCCTTACCTATAGAGTCCCCCAGCAACTTTGCTGGATTTGAAGGGTTTGTTTTTTTCTCCTGCTAAGAGAGAGACTCTTTTTTCCCACTCTTAGACAGATTGCTGATGTGTGTTCTAGGCTATTTCTTTGTGTTTAATGTCTATGTGGTTTTTCTCACCCTCATAGGAATCATCTTCCTAACATGTGTGGTACACAGCACCCTCCGTGCCGTACCACAGGGGTGTCGTATCGACCCCCAAACATAGACTCCATACCCTGAGGCTGACTACTGTCTCCCAGGGCATGTAAAGTCCCCATTGACTTTACTAGTGTTCAGGAGGGAAAGAAGTTACTGAAGGGCCCATAGGTCAGCGCTCACCCTCCAGAACTTGTAAAACAAGATAGCTGCACCATGTGAGGACAGGGGGTACAGGATTCACTTACACCAACACGACTCAATAATGAGGACTCAGTAAATTGGCAAAGGGAAGTCTGTTTAATGACAATTATCAAACAGAGAAACAAATGGAAATCAGCAGCATTGCGATCACCTGTCTCGTTCCGACTTCCTCGAACTTCAGTCGTACAGCAATACTTATAGGCAAAATTTGTCATCACTGATGTCTAATTTCTATAAAAATCATCGTGCAATATAATTGGTTAGGAAAGGTAACTTAAGTATAGGTGTTATATCTTTATATGATAATAGGGCATGCGGATTGGATAACTCTTATCGGGTGGGCGTCTACGCCCATCCCTCTACATTGCGCATGATAGACGTCACTACAACTACGACGTCCTATTGGTTAGAATATCTATAGGACTCCAGATAACTTGGTCCATTGTGATTGGGCAGGTTACACCCCTAGACATAAATTTCCACCTTTAATTAGCAGCATGCAGAATGGACACCCCTGTGCCTGGTGTCCCAAGTTTCACCCTGCCTCCCTTCCATCAATCAGTGTTTTAGGGCGACGTGTAAATTAGTTGGCTAAGGATGGCCTCGAAACTGTAGTCTCTTATCGGGAAAAGTTATGGTATCCTCGGGTCCTGGATGATATCAGGCGATGGTACTTCTTCGCGCCTGGCTGGTCACGTGTTAATTCACCATGAATCTGCTTCAGTTTCCAGCTTTTAGTGCATTTAATTCTGTGTCAGCCTAGCCACCTGCATGGGCCCCCCTATCTTGACCTTCATGAGGCAGGCTGGTATGCTCTGAAGTTAGAGTCTTGTGAGCTGACACTCTCCTCCCCTTCTCTGGTTGACCTCGATTTCCTAGGTATGAGCTGCTCTTTGTTGAGTTTCGATTCCGCTCTGTCTCTTGACTTTGGCTGGGTTTCGAAACTTGGCCTGTCAGGCCTCTGGCTTTCTGCCTTTACAAAATGGAGTTGCACTTGTATAATGTGCCTTATTGAGGTAGATCTATGGTTGGCGCTTGCCGCTCTATCTTCTACTAAGCATTGCAAGAAGTATCGATTTCTTAGCATCTTGTGTTTCAAGCCTATTTACACACGTTTAACAGGACGGTTGCTTCCTTCTTGTCTCGTAGCACTGTTTCCTCACGTTGTAACATTGTCTCCTCTCTGTGTCTATTCCATTCATTTTGATAGTTACTCACACTGGCGTGTTATCTTCGATAGCTACTTTTATTCATTCACGGGTCTGTTCAGGCCCTTGTGTCATTTCCACTGGCCTTCCATTAAGGCTTTTGGGGTCTCTTCGTGGACCGTGTGTAGGTACTCCTCATTTCGTATCAGCGGCTGGTATGGCTGTCTAATAGGGTACCGTGCTGCCCAGGTTTGTCTGGTTATGGGTGCTTCAACCGGTATGGATCTTCTGATGTATACTGGGCAGAGTCCCAGTGCAGCTCTTTGTAGGTTCATTTGCTCTTCATATGTGACATACCTTGGCGAGTATGCTCCTGGTACCTCGAAATAAGAGGAAGGGGTGCAGGCCATGTCTGGGACCTCCTCTACACTAGTCAATAATTATGAACTAAACCAGTACAACCCATCTAAAAATGGACATACTGGGAAGGGTTAATAGTTTTTCCCTAGTGTTCATTTTCGAGGGGGTACCGTACAGTCCCTCTCTCAAAAGTTTCTGGCTGGTGGCAGTGGTTACTACCATAAATATTCAACCGCAAATATTTTCCTATGGGATTTTCCCATTGTTCGAGGCTACCACTTTTACTGACAGCCTCTAACATACCGCCGGTTTATTTTTATATTAACATTTATCTGGTGTTTTTTTCACAAATGGCAACGGACCCAGCAGAAATCAGGAGAAAGTGCTAGGGCACAAGATAAGCACCACTACGGTTAGTTAGATAGGAATATTAAAACATAAAATATTGACGGAGCAGAGCGCCTCAGCTAAGCGACCGCATCCATCGGCGCCAAGCCACACCCCGCTTTACTGACATTTTTGAGAAAGTAAATCCATCTTCATGAGCTATTACGTGGAGGTACGTGGGGCTTGGATGCGGGGTGTTTTCATATTGTGGTATTGAATTGTGTTCTCACATTAAGGGCAAAGCCAACTTGATGAGTGTTCTTATTAGGGGACAGAAGGCATGTGTGCAGCCAGCAAGGAACTGTTTTCTTGTTGGGGCATGGGCTTTCTACTGGTATTACTGGTATTAAGGTCAATTACAACAAGATGAGTCTCTTATATGGGGGAAGGTGTTTGTGCAGCCAGAGAGTACATTTTTTCTTTATGTGGGTTGCCTTTTTTTACTTGGATTAAGGGCAAAGTCAACATGATGAGTGTTCTTACAGAGAGGAAGGAATTTGTGAAGCCATCTCATCCGCTGAACACCAGTAAAAACTGCCATTCTACTTTAAGAAAACTGTGTAAGGACATTTCTTACTGGTGTGAACGGCAAAGCCAACATGATTGTTCTTACATGGTGGGAGGATGGCATGTGTACAACCGGGAAGGAAACCTATTCTTACTGTTCATGACATATTTCACTGCTGTTAAGGGGAAATGCAACATGATGAGTGTTCTTATGTGGGGGCTGTTAGGGTAGATTTTCATTTCTATGCTAAATCTTTCTCACCTGTTAGATCTCCAGAACTTTTTGCTGGACTTGGTGATAGTTTTTCCATTTTTCTGATTGAGTGGGAATGTTTTTCCCCTCTCATCCTTTCTTTTACTCTTTTTATGGGTGACCTGTTTATGTCTCTCCATAGTGTATTTTTAAAGATATCCTTTCCTATAACTTTTAATGCATCATTGCTGCGCACAGCACTCTATGTGCAGAGTTGATGGGATGCCCTCGAGCCTACCCTTTTTATTGTCTCTTGATTTGCCTTGGGTGAACTACTGTTCCCAAGGGTAGAGAGGGATTTCCATTCCTATTACATTTTATATGTGAGACCAGCAAACCCCACCTTATATGGGGTGCTAGGAAGATGCATGGTATCCCCTTTTACCATGACTTAGCAACATTCTATTACCGCGGCAAGCTAATTCTTATGGCTGATAACTTTTTAGTTAATATTACACGCAGGCTGTTAAACCAGCCGCGGTAATGCACAGAAGGGTCACCATTCTGCTGGAATTGTAGTTTCCTTTCTTTTTCGCCATTTTTAGTGTACTTGTCCTTTCTTAGGTATTCTTCTGCTGTCCTAGGTGGAAGAGATCCTGGTTGAAGTCTTGTCTTTGGTGAGAACCCTTTGTGTTTCCCGGGGAGGCAACAGAGTGTCTGTGAAGGCAGGAAGTGAGGGAGGAGTGCTAAGCTCCACAGCTCTTTGTCTTCTTGTGTGCCTGAAAGGAACCCGTTCCTACTGTGGAGCTAGCTGTCCTGATTGGACAGCCACACACTGAGCTGAATCTGAAGAGGAAGATGAAGCGAAGATGGCTGTATCTGATTCCAATGACCGCTGATGCCTGATGTGTAACCAGAGCTTGTTCTGACCCTTTCTTCCATGAAACCTCAAGGTCCCAAAGACAAGAGCCCCTACCCAGAGGCTACTGAAACATACCAGTCTTGAGGTGACCTTAAAAACGAGTCATACCACAATGTACTGTGACCTTCCTGGGCTGCAATCTGCCAATACCATGGGACCTCAAGCCTGAGTCCTGTGCAATGCCTTCCGAAGTCTGATTCTCCCTGAACATTTGGTGGACTCCTGCTGACCTCCAGAGACATGATTTAAACCATTGAAGTCCCCTCACCAGAGTGCAGGACCAGATTAGTGAAGAGAATCTGACCGGTGATGACCTTCCTTCATCTGGTACCAGTAAAAGGCCAAAAACAAAGAGGCTGGAATGTTTAGAATGAATCTTCACCTTTGGCATTGCTCTGGGCAACCGTACAGACCATTGTTCTTCACCTGCCAAGCCATTACAGAAGGGGAAAGACCGTATGCAAATCAAGCTTGGTCCCACCCGAAAGGGCCAGTCCAGCCCAAACTGCTAGGTCACACCCATTCTGCACGAGACCACAAGCATCCCCAAACATGTTTTGACCTTGCTGGGTCTCATCAGTGAGGAGTAACTTGGGTCGCTAGGCCCAGCAGGCACAGGATCCATGTCTGTGCATACCCGTCCCACTTGGGGCGATGAAGCAAAAACAAAGAGGTGATGGCTGGAAGGTTTAGAATGAATCTTAACCTCTGGCATTGCTGTGGACACCCCTCTAGACCATCTTTCTTCACCTGCCAAGCCATTACAGAATGGGAAGACCATATGAAAATCAGACTTGGTCCCACCCCAAAAGGGGCAGTGCAGCCCGAACTGCTAGGTCACACCCATTCTGCACGAGACCACAAGCATCCCCAAACATGTTTTGACCTTGCTGGGTCTCATCAGTGAGGAGTAACTTGGGTCGCTAGGCCCAGCAGGCACCGGACCCACATCTGGGTATACCCGTCCCAGTCGGGGTGATAAAGCAAAAACAAAGAGGTGAAGACTGCCCCTTTTGGGGAGGGGCCAAGACTGATTTGCATATGGTATTTCCCCTTCTGTAAAGGCTTGACACGCGAAGAATGTTGGTCTGGAGTGTTTCCCAGAGCAATGCCAGTGGTTAAGATGCATTCTAAACCTTCCAGCCATCACCTCTTTGTTTTTGACCTGTAAAAGGGCACCAAATTCCCAGAGCTGCAAGAAGCACCAACGATTCCTTTGTGGGAGCCTTTTCTGTTGCCATGATCACCAAGAATACAGGGACCATGCCCTGTGCTACTGCATCATGAAGGTGTCCATCTGCAAGCTCTTCTTCACTGCTAAGGTAATGTATTGGTTTGGTTAATACTTACCTAAAGTCTTGTGTCAGTCCTGTGTGGCTGAGTGAGTGATTTGTGTGTTTGGGAGTTTACTCATACCATTTGCCCAGTTCTGATGCTGGAACACATCTAGGGAGCCTTCTGCAAAGTCCTGAAACACTTTCTACTAACTCTAAAGTCTGAACTTACTTGTTTGATGAGATATCCCCTGGAACTCTGACTTTCCTGCATCTGAGCCTTATCCTGTCCTGCCTACTGTTGGCTCCTAGACCACTAGGGTCCCTCTTCTGCCTCACTAATGCCCTAGAATAGGGAAGTACTTTCAAGTATATGGACTCTGGCTAGAAAATATAACAAGTGTTGTAAAATGCTTACTTGTAAATGTGTTAGTGTGCAACTTTGATTCCTGATACAGAACAAGTTAAAAAAGTGTCCTAAAGTTTATGCTTACTTTTGAGTTGCTTGTTGCTCCTCTGAAAAGTATAAAAAGTTATTTACTTACCTTTGAATAGTACTCCACTCTTCTAGAAAGTAAATGGGCCTCGCTATATGTTTGCCAGTCTTTAAACAAGGGTGCTGGTAAGCTCACTGGCACCCTTGTTCCCGGACCGGCAAACTACGTGTCTGCCTGCCATGGCTGCTGTGCCCGAAAGGTCTGAGCTGGTAGGCATGGTAGGCAGACTCCTCAAGGAAGTGCTTCCGAGTACCCACTCCCATAGAGTCCTAGGAGAGTCTATGGGAATGGGGATTTACTTTTTACTGGCATCTGACTTACCGGGCCGCCGGAGTTGTAATCTCCCGGTGGCACCGGGAAGTCAGTTGCGGGTAAAATGTTACGGGTCCTGCGGCAAACCACTGGTAGCACTGGCAGGGTTATCGCTGACTCGTAATGAGGCCCATTGACTTGTTATTGTTTTATTATTTGTAAATCTGAATAAGTATAAAAGTTTACCAATAGGATTTAATCAGCATGAATAGCTGTTGCAATTCTTTTTTTTTGCTTACCCTGAACTGCTTAGTGCATTACTAAAATAGGCTTACATGGTTCTCACTTATCCTACAGTTGCATTCTGCATCTCCAAAAATTATTCAAAGGTCCTTAGAATTGTGTTCCACTCTTCTGAAAAGTATCCTTGGTATAACTATTAGAAATAGTGTTAGAGTTTATGACCAATAGGGTTTTACTCACCTTGAAAAGCGGTTTGCGTTCTAAAAGTGTAACATTGAGTTGTGCTTATTGTTTAGAGCATTTCTAAAACAGCCATACTGAGTTCTTACCTACCCATGAGTAGCTGGCTACCCCGCTGAAAAGTATTTAAGACATTTACTTACCTTTGAAATGTGTTCTGAAAAGTAATCTGAGAGTAACTGTATCCATTCTGAAAGAAGAATAAGTTACATATGTTGAAAGGTGTATACTTGTAACAGTGTTGGTATAACTGTAGTATTCCAATAAGTGAATAACACTCTAAGTTATTATCATTACGGTCTGCTTCCCTTAAATTACATTGTGTCTTTATAAAAGTCTAACTAATTTGGTTGAATAGCATTCTGCTTTTCTAAATGGGTATCATTAGTTTTTACTCGTCTTGAACTGCATATTGCTCTTCTAAATAAGGATGTACTTTGGTTTGCACACCATAAGTATTGTGTTGGTTTTTATAATTATGTTCATGAGTTATGACATAGTACGTAACTTTCCAAAGATTTATCTTTGCCTATATGTATATAACATACACCATTATTTTTAGAATACATATTTGCATTTGATTTTCTTCAGAACAAATGTATGCTACTATTTCTTTGTACCTATCTACAGCCCTCTCTCCCTCTTAAGATAAATCTGGCTGCTCTGTCATTGCTACCAAATATCTCTTGTGGTACAGCCTTATACTAAGAGTTGGAGTTTTGCCTAACGTATAGTTATATAAAGCCCCTAGGTGGACTTTAGAAAAACTGTCCTAAGAGTGGGGAGGCATTTGCGCTGTCATCAAGGACATATTTCCTTACATTGATATGGTATTTTTTACCGGTGATAATGGCAAAGCCAGTAAGATGAGTATTCTTAAATGAGACAGGCATTTATGCAGCCAGCAAGGGTAGGTTGTCTTACTATCGCTAGGCATTTCTTACAGGCACTAAGCTCAAAGTCATCAGGAGTATGTTCTTACATGGGGATATTGGCATAGATTGGAAGAGCCAGCATGTGCCTGCCTTGTTGTAGCATCATTAAAGATATTATGGGCAAGGCAAAAATGAGTATGTTCTTATGTTGGAATACTGGCATATATAGGTGCTGCCAGCATGGACATGCATGGACACAATCGGCATTCAATGTTTTATACTATCATAATATTGGGATATAGCGGGCAAAGGCATTATGGAAATGCATTAGGAATTGCTCCTGTGCACTGTAGGTGACTTGGCATCGAATGAATTTTTTCAAGTCTTACCCTATCTTTAGTCACTCTTGTACATTCAGCCGGGCAGAGAACAAACCCCCTTCCCTCTGTGGGCTCCCCATTGGGTGTGCTTAACTACATCAGCGTCAGGACCCACTTGTTAAACAATCCTGGCTAGGCCTCTGGTGGCGCGTGTACCTTTTAGCAAAAACTAAGAATGGGTGTAAATGAGACAGGGAAAGCGAGGAATGGAAAGAGACATTTTGGAAGGAATATAAAGAGACTAGGAGGAAAAGAAAGAAAGACACTAGAAAAGATAAATGAAGAAGAAGAAAGTGAGAACGAATGAGAGCGAGATATGGAGCACATAGAGATGGATAAACTCGTAAGAGGGACTCAAATAGTGAGGGATACAAATACAAATGATCACAGATAGAAAGAAGCTATAGCCAGATGAGGCAGTCAGGGCGTCATCTGGCCCAGGCCCTGTGGCTTGCTCTCAATTATCATGCCACTAGCCAGCCTTAACACAGACAGGACCAGCCGAAATGCATTCCACCTTCTCTGCTTCTGCTGGAAAAGAGAAAGTAAAGCATTTAGCCATAGCTCTCAACTCACACGCTTTTGGCGGGTGTCACCCGCCTTCTAAACAGCTGACTCACCCGCCAAGCCTCCTGCATGCCCATTCATTTCAATGGGCCTCTCACCCGCCAAAAATAAAATCGGGTGTTTTCACCCGCCTTTGTGACACAAATGGTTGAGAGCTATGATTTAGCTTGTCTATGGGCTGCTGTCAAACGTCCCCTGAGCATAGAGTTAGTTGGGCCTGGGGGACGGGACATGAAGATGCAGAATAATGAGGCACAGCTGCTCTGTCTGTTCCTACACTTAACTAACCCCCCATTGTTGCAAACTCTTAGCAATCGCTGCATACCCCTCCAACAAAACATGCAGTGGGAAGTCGCTCTTCCCCGCTCCATCTTAATGCAACCCATGGCCTCTCTCCAACCAAATCCCCTCCCATAAACTAAGGCCATGGCGACTCCCATGTCAGGATTCCAACCACGGCAGGAGTATCACATCACTGTGGGAAGTTGTCACTCTCTGGAAAGGTACATGTAGTGCACAGATACCGCCATGATGGCAGGGGTGAAAGCCATTCTCACCCCGGGGTTTAACTGGGGTGCCAATGGTTTAACAAAGAAATATTGATGTCCGCTGTCCTTTTTCCATTTTTATGGCAGTGGTTGGGAGACGGGAGGAGTTTTGGGACCAGAGCTCTGATCCGGCAAGTAAGTGGGGAGGCAGGGAGAGGGTGGGGAGGTGGGGCGGCAACAAGGAGAGGCTCCCTATTGCCTCCCAACATCAAAAAGAAAAAAAATTGGTGCCATCCGGGGAAGAGCGGGTCATCGGGCGGAGAATGTGTATTCTCACAGCTGTTCCAGTCACCTGATTGGCTGAGTGCCCTACCCCGGTGGCAAATAGTCTTTTATGTTTTGTTACTCTTCTTCGGGCATGCTGCACGCTGCCACATTTATTACATGTATGTTTGTTTCCCACCTTCCCTACCTTAGCAATGTGGTGGGTCACCTAGATGGTAATTAGTGGGGTTGCATGTAAGTCGGATTGAAGCACAAAAATGTAACCATGAAGGGTGCACATTTTCCTGTCACCCCCTGTGCCATCTTTTAAATTAACAATATGGAGAGGGAATGGGCATCTGCCTACAGTCTGCACGGCCAAAGACCTTCAGTTATGAGGTAAGACGGCCAGGTGTTTAGCATAGGGAAAACATGCATTGAAATAACCAACAGGCCTGTTGTTCTTTATAAGTGAAAGTGTTTGTTTTTCAACAGGTGATGTTTGTGGGTGGATGTTTGTATGGGGGACTGTGATGTTGATTTGAGTGGGTGGTCTGGGAGTGAGTAGATGAGAAAGATTGCGTCAGTGAATGTTGTGGATTCATGGGTTTGTGAGCATTTAGTTATGTAGAGGTAGGACACCAGGTATTGTGTATTTTGTTTTTGGGGGTCGGGTAAGCAGGCAGCCTGGTTGGGGCTGTTTGTTATGGAGAGTGATGGGGCAGTAGGTAGTGGTTCTTTTGCTGTGGTCAGCGGGTCTTCATGAAGCCAGGTAGGGGGTGTTGGGTGCTGAGGGGGAAGGCAGGATGCCATGTAGCTCAGCTTGCACTTGGCTCTAAGAACCCAAGTGAGAACATCTGACTGGTCTCTGGCACAGCTATACCCATGAATTCTCCGGCTCCTCCGCCTCACAGGGAGTGGTACGAATAGACAATGAGACAGAGGGTGATATATCCATAAATTGATGCAAATGGGCTAAGAATGATAATGAGAAGCACACATAGACAGTCAGACAATAATCAAGTGAGACAATAAGGGAGGGGCAAACGAAGAGACAAAGCGCAGGGCACAATTAGTGAGACACATAGGCCCTCATTACGACCCTGGCGGAATTCGGAAAACGATGGCGGAAATGCAATACCGCCATCGAATAGCGCTCGGTGCGACTATGACCCGTCACCGCAAAGTACGATGCCATTAGCGACACCGTAGTGAACGCCAACGCTAACTGCACCAAGCACGCGCGCGCGCGCCATGCCAAACCGTAAACACCACCATGGCGCAACGGTACGCCAATTCCGACCCTAGCGGACATGTACCTAACGCCATCAAGCATGGCGGAATGCACCATTCCGCCATGGTGAGAAGTACGGCATCGCGAATCAACCGTAAACGGCCCCACTGAGTGCCCGTACACCGCTCCCTGCCCACAAAGTACAACTCCCCGTAGGTGCAACGAAGCCACAATGCAACCAGTGAAATGTACAAGTCACCCATGCATGCCAACGAACAATAGAAACACAACAGGGGCCAATGGGAGCTGCAGGGCACAGATGGCACGAATACAGAAGCCATCCCAATGGACATGACCACAGTCCCCCACCAAGAAACGCACGCAAACACAGGCACCTGTGACCAGCAATATTCCGAAAATCACATCATTCCACCAGTCCACCTGGCTGACCGGCATCTGTTACACAAAACCCAATCCCCCGCCCCTGAGCATGACAACATTCAAACTGTCATATTGGCAGCCCCCATCCCTGACCTCACGGGCTTCGTAGGCAAACGCGCCCAGTACAGTACCACGCAACTAAACTCCGAAGCTGGAACCCAGTGCAGATCTCCTCACAATACATCGCCCCCCAAATAGGCATATGCCACATCACTTGCAAAGAAGAACGCTACACGGGCCAAATCAGAATAGAAATTTAATGCACATCAAAATCACCAAGCCCATACAGCCATCAGGCCATGAACTCCAAAACACATTTCACCATTGTGGGCTGCATCCGCAAGAAATGACCAGCCACTACTTGTGTGACGCCCTGTTCCCTCATGGTACACAGAGCCACATTCACGTACGAAAAGGCAACATGGAAGCGCACAGAACCGCAGGGCCGTCCCAATGGGGAGGCACTAGTCCAGCTGAAAGGCCGAAATGTTGCTCCGAGCCACCAGTACTGCGTAAGGGCATGTGGCCCATTGGCGATCGTCCCATAAGATCGTAATGCTGCTCCACTGATTAACACGAAGCAGCAGGTGTCGGGAGTAAAACCCATCTGCAGGAGTGGCATACAGATGGCAGTGGCAAAAGGGGAGGAGATACCTGTCAACCAAAAGAAAAGAAAAAGAACAGAATGGCCATCAGTACTACATTCCAACAACTCACTGCAATGATCACACTAAATCCACAGCCACATGCATGCTAGCCCACTCCAAAGGTCCATCACCACCCAAAAACCACTTGCGACTCATAACTATCTATATCGAGGTGTAAACACCATCACAAACGAGTGTACCTGTGCATGCGCCTGTGAAAACAGAATCCATCTGATGGGATTGGTAACGTGCATGGACACAAGTGTCTGAGGGCGCGTCGAGACAGGGAGGGCTCAACAAGGCCAGATAGACGATGGTCCCACTATGGCAGCCCTGCATCACATAGCGTAGGGGAGGCGGATAGATCCCAAGAAGCCCTGTACATGGCAAACTCTGTATCAAATCACCTGCCCATGCATCCATTCATCATTCCCTCATCCCGGGATTAAAACGCCTGAATATTTACTCACATAACATTAGAAATATCCATTGAGTCTGTGCGTTATGCAGCCTGCAAAATCCACAGTGCCCCAGCCCGTAATTCCAGTGTAGTGAAGTAACATGTATTTGGGAACGTCCTGCCTTATCGTCCACTACGCTATTGCGCATCCCATACTATTCATATCAATCATTGCATTCTCGCCATGGCCCCTGTCCCAAGGACATTGAACAATAGAACGTTATATTTGCAGTCAGACCTGTGGGCATCTCCTCGCCGCTAGCTGAAAACCGAAAGCGCCGCCCTTCGAATTCCTCATTTGCAACATCACGTCGAAGAGGCATCTGTGGCCGTTTGAAAACACTAATTAATCCATCGAGTGCGGCTGTGTGTGAAAATGGCAACTGCCTTCACCCACGAATGGGACGCCCCGCCCGTCGTTGCAACTCGGTACAGTGATGAATGAGGGCCCACCGTTACTCGAGTACTACGTTCCACTGACCCTTCACAACTCTGTTCGCGACTGCACAGATAGTATGTGAAACAATGGGACCACAGCAGAATGAACATATCAACCAATGTTACACGGCCATCGGGTACAAATACATGATTGCAATAGCAAGATGCCATTCCACGAATTGCAGCGTTGTGCGCGGGACGTGCTCGGCCAAAGGGGAGAGCAGCTTGCACAGGTGGAATGAATCACCACAGGTGGAGGCCATTCAGCCTGAAAACACATAAATTGCACAGCCAGTCTCCTCCCACAACCACACCGAAATGCTACCGGCAGGACTCGCGATGTTGGCCCTGGGGGACCTGATAGCACTGCAAGTACTCCAACTCCAAGAAGAAGACGAACACCAACTACAACCGGCCGCACGGAGGAGACGCAGGAGGAGGAGGAGGCCAAGGCAGGGCCAGCAAGGGCCGCCAGCACAGCCACTACCACCACGCAGGCAGCCCGCAATCCCACGCCTCCGAGCACATCCGTTCAACCTCACTGATGAGCAGATCCACACCCTCTACCGTCTGGACCGGGACACCATAGCCGCCATTGTGGACATGACACAGGCTGACCTTGTCAGCATGATAGATAGCCCAACCGCCATCCCACCCCTACTGAAGGTGGTGTCTGTACTCCACTTCCTGGCCACAGGCACCTACCAGCACACAGTCGGACAGTTGCATGGCATTTCTCAGCCACTGTTCTCACGGACACTATTGCAAGTGCTTGATGCCCTCCTGCAGCACGCAGACGACTACATCTCCCTACCACGCTCGGAGCAGGAAATTACCAACACAAAAGTGGGATTCCATGCACTTGCCGGCATACCGGGTTGCATTGGTGCCATCGACTGCACCCATGTGGAATTGGTCGTCCCACATGCCATGGAGGTCCAGTACCGCAACCGAAAACAATTTCATTCTCTGAATGTACAAATGGTGTGTGACTCCAACAGGATCATTACACATTGTTGTGCCCGATTCCCTGGATCAACCCATGATTCTATGGTCTTGAGGAACTCTACAATACCACGCTACATGGAGCGACACGCAGGGAACAGATCCTGGCTACTCGGTGAGTCTCATTACATGCATGATAATGTGGGATATGTGATTCGGCAATGACCTGGCAGGAAGGGGGGGGGGTGCGTACGTAGCAATGGCATTCCACATCATACTTTTCTCGTCCACATACAGGTGATGCTGGATATCCACTGAAGAGATGGCTCCTCACACCAGTCCGGAACCCACGGGACCAGCATGAGGAGGACTACAACCATGCCCACTCACGTACCCGTGTAGTCATTGAACAGGCATTCGGCCTACTGAAGGGTCGTTTCCGCTGCCTCAGCAGGTCTGGCGGGGCACTCCTGTACCGCCATGAGAAGGTTGCAAAGATGGTGATGGCATGTGTCATGCTCCACAAAATGTGCGTACGTAGAAATGTGCCCATGCCCCCTGACGCAGAACTGCAGCACCTGATGATGGTCATGATGAGGGTGGGGATGTGGCAGCACCTCAAGGAGTCTGCGAGGCACCGGAGGCCCGTGACATTCGTCAGCATCTCATTGATGTATGCTTCTAGCACTCACGCCTGGTGGCTGATGCATGGACACGGGACTCGTGGCACTGTGTGTGTCTGGGACATGCACAATATGGACTGTACGCCTATGATGGCCTAGTACACAAAGATCAATGTCCACACATCTCATTGGTTGATCGTGCACTTTTTATGGCATATGTGATATCATGTTGTACACCCTATCGACCCGCCACCCAAGTGAGCCCAACACACCCCCTCCACCCTCCCACCTCCCCCCCGAACACCAGTGTCCAAAGATGCTCATTGTCAGTGGGCAGTCGCTATTGCAAGCCCCCTCTGCGGGTATCAGGGGCACCCCTGCCTGTGGAGCGCAGGTTCCTCCCAGATCTACGTTGGGGGCTGCCCTGGACGGAACTTGCAACGGATGATGTCTCTGCCTGCTCACGTCCATGCATGTCCCTAAGGGTTTGCGAGAGCTCAGTGAGCACACGGCGCACTGCGGCAAGTTCGGCACATACGTCCTTGGACGTCGCATGCAGTTCCCCCCTCAGGCTCTCGGTGCTTCTCTCCATTTGTGCCCTTAGTGTCTCTGTACCTCTCTCCATTTCTGCCCTAAGTGTCTCAGTTGATGTTTCTATGTCTGCCTTAGTGCCCCCACATTCATCGGCATGGTCCTTGAGGAGCGTGGCCAGTTGCTGCTGTTGCACGATTAACTGGTCGAGGGACTGTTGCCTCTGCTGGGCCATGGCCATTTGCGGGGGTGTCACAGAGGGGCTGTTGTCCTCATGTTGCCCTGCCACAGGGCTTGTGGGGGATGGCCAGTCGTCGTCTTGTGGGTGCCCCTGCGTGGTATCCTCATGTTGTACGGGATGGGACAGACAGGGGGATTGGGACAGGTCATGGATGGATCTGACTTCGACATCCCCGTCTTCTGTGTCGGAGCATGCTGCCATCAATGGGGTGTCACCTATGGTGCTGCTGCCACCGGAGCCAGTGCCTTCTGTGGCATCCGTTGGGGGGACCTGTGGTGGTGGTGTTGTGGGCATGCTGGCTGCTGGGGTGCCTGTTGATGTTCCCTCCTCTGTGCTGCCACCTGATTTGTGCTGCTGCCGTGTCTTGATGCGTGCAGCTGAGGTGGAGGGTCTTTGGCCGTTGGTCTTGGCCCTCTTTGCAGGTGTGCTGGTAGGGGTGTCCTGAAGCTCGTCGTTTGGATCGGACCCTGTGGTGGAGTAAAGGAGGGCGAGGGTTATTGATGGGTCTGTGGGAATTGGAATGGCATTGTATCACATGCATTGGGGTGGTACCTGAGGGTGATTTGGGTCGGGGCCTTGGAGGTGCTTTCATTTGTGTGTGGAGTGAGGGTGCAGTTGTTTGGCAGCCTGCAGTTAGGGTGTGCCTGCTGCACGTGTAGTGCGTGTTTTAGGGGTTTTTAATTATTTATGTATTTATTGTGGGTTTTAACGTGCGCTATCAGGCCGATGTGTGTGGCCGTTCTCCTGGACATGTGTTTCTGTTGCACTATGTGGACGCATGGTACTTCACATGGATGGACTTTGTGGATTTGGCATTGTTTTATTTGGGCCACCTACCTGAATCTTCGGATGTCTGCACTCCTTTCTCCATCCCTCCGACTCCCTCTATGCTCTCCATTCCGATGGTGGAGGCACAGATTTCTTCCCAGGGGGTCAACTTGATGGGTGATTCAGGACCTCCCCCGGTGGCTGTGGCAATGTTGCGGTTGGCAGAGAGTATGCTGCGGACGCGTATCCGCAGGTCGTCCCATCGCTTACGGCATTGCTGTGGGGTGCGGGGTGCGGTCCCCACCGCACTTACCCGCTGTGCCACCAGAGCCCATATGGCCTTCTTGTTTGCAAGTGCCGTCCTGGTCACTTGCGTGCAGAAGACGACGGCAGCATTCTCCTGGAGGGTCTCTGTTAGCACGGTGAGTTCCTCACGGGAGAAGTGGACCTGCCGCTTGCGGTCGCACGCTTTCTCCGCTACTTTTCCCATTTTTCTTGGTTTCGCTAGGGTGGATGACGGGTTGGGGTGTGTCTCAGGGTAGTGATTTTAGTGGTTGTGTGGTTTTAGTGGTTTTATAGGTGTACGGCGGGATGTTTCCCGTTCCGGGCCCATGTTTTAACTTCCGTTTCCGTATATTTCCGGTCACCGTACTTTCCGGTAGGCGCACACTGCGGTGTCCGCTGTGATGGGTGGCGGTATTGCACCTAGGGCGCCGTACGGCGGCGGTGTGGGCCGTTTTGGGTTCATTTCCGCCATCGCAGACTTTGCACTTCCGCCATGCCGTGGTGCTCGTGCCCGATGGGTCGGAATGGGCCGCACTTTGCTCCTTCGTGCAATGGCGGAAACGCTATTTACGCTGTGGCGGTCCGGTCAGTCACTTTCCGCCAGGGTCGTAATGAGGGCCATAGACAGAAAAGGATGCAAATAGACTGGGGCACTCAGGAAGGAATGCTAATAGAGAGGGAAACAAGTAGACAGAGGGCCATATTCTGAACGTTTTTCTGGCCTAAAGGAAGGGCTATGCTAGCACATGCTTTCCATTTGCACCAGTAAAACGTGCTCTCTATTCACAAAGGGCCTCACAATGTGGGGATTCCTAGATGCCCGCATTCAGATTTCCTTTTCCTCCCACGAGCAGTTGCGCAAGGCAGGGGGTCTGGGTGCCCTTCTCTGCGCATTTCTCAGTGCGCCCTATTTCAGAAATGGGAGGTGCTTTGAAATGCACAGAAATCAAAGTTATCTCCACCAGCCTGTTTGGCAAAGGGTCAAGGGGATTTGCAATGCATCGCGGGGTCTTTGGTTTTCTTTGAGTCGAGCAGCGTCTATATACTGTCCCACCTGCTTTTCTGGTACTCAAACAGGGAAAGCGATGTTTTTATGCTTTCTTTAGCATATCACTTGGGGGTTGGTGCCTGTCATACACGCTCCAGACCCTAATGTAGGCAAGAGGCAGGGAAGTTCACCATGTGTTTGGATGCCCAGATCTTTACAAATGAGCAGATCCACTTTGTGAATACAGTGATCTACACATTTCTCAAAGTAACATCTGATCCAGAGACACACACATATTATGGGCCTGATTCATGGAACGTTTTCCTATGGGAGTGCGCCATTATAAAACACGTCCATGAATCAGGCCTAAGTCCCTTATTCACAGAACATTTTCCAATGGAGTTTTGCTATTATAAAACACTTCTGTGGTGAATCAGGCCCTGTTAGAGGCCCACATAGAAAGAGATGCAAAATCGTACTTGAAACAAATAAAGACAGACACACATAAAAAGTGAGAAAAAGAAAGATAGTGAGACAAATGGGGGAGCACAGAGAGAAGCATAAATACAATGTGAGGCAAATAGATATGGGCACACATAGACAGTGAGACAAATAGCGAGGACCACTAAAGGGCCACAATTAGTGAGGCAGTAAGATAGAGCCTGGGTAAATAGAGAAGGTACCCACCTAGAAAGGATCACAACGATGGGTGAACACAGAAATAGCAAAGAATATTAATAGATCACGGAAAGAATAGGCAAAGACAAGTTACTGAAACGGTTACTAAAATAGAGTGAGAGACTGTAGGAGTGTGTGATCGCGAATGCACAGAGTAAGAGAAGCAAACGCTTCCGAAAGGAGAGATGAAGTGAGAGCCAAAGGAAATTAAAAGAGAGCGTGTGTCTGAGAGCAGGCGAGAGAGAGAGGTGAGGTAGAGATATTGGAAATTAAGGTGGGAGGTGAGAGTGAGAGAGAGCAAAATGTAACATTAGTGTGTGTGAGAGAGGGACGGGAAGTTAGCAGGGAAGACACACAAAAACAAAAGAGAGACACAGAGTGAGGGTAAGGAGGGGAGCAGGGTGTGAGAAAAACAGGAGTGTGAAAGGAATCCAAGAGTGGCATGAAGTGAAGAGTGATCCACAGCATACCTCTCAATTGACACTCTTGGCGGGTGTCACCTGTTATGGTAAAATTCACTCACCAGCCAAGCCCCTAACTCGCCCATACAATTTAATTAGCTTTCACCTGCCAAAACGGAAAGGCTCCATTTTCACCAGCACAGGTTGACAGGTATGTTTAGAGAAAGCACAAAAACAGGTGAGAAGTTCACAAAGAGAGACACCAAAAAAAAGTGTAATGATGAGTGTGTTCCTGACAGCAATATGGAAATAAAGGATGAATGAAACCGAGCAGAGGATACAAGAGACAGGCAGAACATAAGGGAGACCTTCAGTAAGAAATAGTTCTCCAACTATCCACCTGCGGAGAAAGATAAGAGATAAACCCAGAGACATTTGGAAAAAGGGTGAATGCCAGAGACTGCAAAAGAATCACAGAAGGCGAACATGTGAGAGATATATAAAGAAAACCCAAGACATCAAAAGAGAGAGCATGAAAGGAGAACTTAGGGAGAAGGCAAAAGAGAGCGAACCAACGAGTCTTGGTGAAAGTGAGAGGATCAAAGTCATACATTCTAAGTCTAAGGGCCTATTTTACAAAAAAGTTCAATGGGACGTTCCCAAGTTAAAACATTTTTGGAAATCAGGCCGTAAGACCCATAAATTAAGAGAGTAAAAAGAGAAAAGGGGAAAGAGGCAGCGGGATGATTATTTTCTGCAAACTTGTTTTTTGCACAGCAGATGTGGTGTGCTCTAGCAGCTTGAGGCGTCTTCTTTGTGCTAGATGGAATTAGCAGTAATGATCTCAGACCAGATAACTGGACAGACCAAAGGAAGATGGTAAAACACTGCTTTCATCTCAATGAAAGAAAGCATGGAGATATGACAGCTATCAAATTAGATGCTCAATATTTTCACATAATGTTGCTTGTACAGAGTTTATATACTTTCACATATGTCATTTATGACATCATCCTGTGAGGCATTTCATAAAACCTATCACCAGGAAGGATTGGATTAGGCGAACATTTCTACTTATAGAATTATATATCTCATTGGCTGCCCATTGTCTGTAGGACACGCCCTGAGCTACTTCTGCGTACATCACATACTGATTATAGAAGAGAATATGGCATCGGACTAATAACTGCAACATTGTATTTGAAAGTGCATGACAGACCTTTTGATTGGTTGGCAACCCTATCCAACCTTGGACTTTCGGCTCGTCTAGCAGCACGTGAGTGAAAATGAAACCTAGGTGTTTGGGCTGCGTCAACATGTTCTCTGTTTTCCCAATTAGTCCATCATATGTCATCAACCCAATTCAGAGACAAAGTCTATTGTTTGTGGTTAACCTCGTAGTCTGCTTACTGTTCTGTGACATTCGTGGGAGTGCGAGCACACCACTATCTTAACTCAAAGCTCTAATGAATAGTCTTTGTTTTGAGTTCTTCATCACGTGTTAGGAGATCACGATTTTGTAAATTTCAGCCTCTCAATTACTACTATTTGATTTTATTAAACAGGGTGTCGTTACACTTTTTGGCCTTTAGAGACTTGCTCACTCCACCTCACATAGGCGTTTGCCTTTGTGGTTGTCCAACACTTGGCATCTGCAAATATCCTTGCCTCTCCTAATCTTAGCAGAAATATGTCTTACACACATGGTCTGTTCATTCGACTCCCTTTGTGCCTTGCACCCATCTCTCGAAATAGCCTCCTTGATCCCAGGCCAAGGTACTCCCTGATTCGGCACACAAAAACAGCTTCTTTATCAGTTCTTCAATTTGCAATCACATGCTCTTATTTTGAGGTAGCTGTGTTCATTCTTTAACATGGGCTGCCGTCCATTTTCTTCCAATGGCTGTCCTAAACGTTATGTATATATGTTGTTTTAGCAAGCCTCTATATGCTTTTTCTACCTTGTGTTACAACGCATTTACAATTATTGGTCTGCAAGTTACTTCATCTTCTTATTTTCACGATTACTTCATTTTTAGATACATGTTTCTCTTAGTGCTTCAGTTACATCGTCAATCTTAAGTATTTTCATATTGTTTCAGCATAGGTTTATATATCTTCTTTATGACATTCTTTTGTCTTCAGACATTTGCTTAGAGTTCATCCATATTTCCCATAGACGCTTCTGGCACTTTGGCAGTGGGCATCCTTCTTGGTAACATCATCCCCCTCTCTCAACGTGAGATTATCTTCTGAATGGCTGTCTGAGCGCATATCATCTTTCATATAATCTTCACGGCATGGACATGTCTCAAAAACTCCAGCTGAGCGCGGAGAGCGGTCGCCGGTGGCCTGAGGGGTACTGCAGGCCTTGGGAGCCCTGCCTGGGCCTCCGTGAGTTGTAAAATTTTATTTTTTGTTTAAATTGTAGTCGCGCTCCTAGCGCGTTGTTTGGGCCTGCTCCTGCTCCCCCTCCCACTTCCTGGTTCTTCCTCTCCCTCCCCGCCTCCCTGCCCGCCCACCCCCCCCTCTGATTGGCTGTTGCCTGCCTCCCCTCTGGCCTACTCGACGGCCGTTCCCCTGCTCGCTTCTTTTCTCCAGCTGAGCGCGGAGAGCGGTCGCCGGTGGCCTGAGTGGTACTGCAGGCCTTGGAAGCCCTGCCTGGGCCTCCGTGAGTTGTAAAATTTTATTTTTTGTTTAAATTGTAGTCGCGCTCCTAGCGCGTTGTTTGGGCCTGCTCCTGCTCCCCCTCCCACTTCCTGGTTCTTCCTCTCCCTCCCCGCCTCCCTGCCGGCCCACCCCCCCCCTCTGATTGGCTGTTGCCTGCCTCCCCTCTGGCCTACTCGACGGCCGTTCCCCCGCTCGCTTCTTTTCTCCAGCTGAGCGCGGAGAGCGGTCGCCGGTGGCCTGAGGGGTACTGCAGGCCTTGGATGCCCTGCCTGGGCCTCCGTGAGTTGTAAAATTTTATTTTTTGTTTAAATTGTAGTCGCGCTCCTAGCGCGTTGTTTGGGCCTGCTCCTGCTCCCCCTCCCACTTCCTGGTTCTTCCTCTCCCTCCCCGCCTCCCTTAGCCCGCCCACACCACCCTCTTCCTCTCCCTCTGCCTATAACCTCCCCCCTCCTGGGCAGCCCTCTGCCCGGCAGCCCCCGCGGCTAAGGGCCCCAGGCCAAGGGCGACTCCTATAGTGCGGCTCCCTGTGTGTCTGCAGGTGTTCGCAGGGGACGCCAGTCGCCAGTTCCACCTGTTCCTGCTCCCCGGTCCACCCCTCCACTCCTGGTTACATCCGCATACGGGGCCTTGCCTCACTGTACACACAGTTGAGGTAAACTATGGTGCTATTTCTCCCCTCGCAGGATTCTCAAATTTAGGTGGCCCGGTACCTAATACGCTTTACTGTTTGCTCTGAACTGTGGCATACTAGGGTGCTTTTTCTCCCCTCGCAGGATTCTCAAACTTAGGTGGCCCGGTACCTAATACGCATTACTGTTTGCTCTGAACTGTGGCATACTAGGGTGCTTTTTCTCCCCTCGCAGGATTCTCAAACTTAGGTGGCCCGGTACCTAATACGCATTACTGTTTGCTCTGAACTGTGGCATACTAGGGTGCTTTTTCTCCCCTCGCAGGATTCTCAAATTTAGGTGGCCCGGTACCTAATACGCTTTACTGTTTGCTCTGAACTGTGGCATACTAGGGTGCTTTTTCTCCCCTCGCAGGATTCTCAAATTTAGGTGGCCCGGTACGTAATACGCTTTACTGTTTGCTCTGAACTGTGGTTTACTAGGGTGCTTTTTCTCCCTTCGCAGGATTCTCAAACTTAGGTGGCCCGGTACCTAATACGCTTTACTGTCTGTTTGCTCTAATTGTGGTAACGTGTGCTTGCCGCTCACTTCCTGTCTGCGTGCTCTTGTTTCGTCTGTCTCCCCCTCCCTCCTACTCCATGGTGCTCTCTGTCTCACCTATCTTCTCTAACTGCTTCTCCATCGACTATCCTGCTCTCCTCACTAAATCTGGTAGGAAAAAGTTTAAAAAGGACATCCTGGTCTCCAACCCAGGCCTCCCTATCGCTGACACCTACACTAATGCCTGCTCTAAGGAAACTCTCACTGACATCCTCTTTTTCGTGCCTTCGCCCAACCTATGGACCCTTCATATGGTCTCTGTGCTCTCTCCTTTCTCCTCCTCTCCCATTAATGGTGGCACCCGTTGGGATGTCCTATTGGCCCCCTTCCGCTCCTCTAAGGCCATCATTAATGTCTACGCTAATGGGACCATCTTGGTCCAAGGCCCCCAGGCCAAACTTCACCTCTTCGATAGACGCTTCCCACACCTCATCAACTTCCTCCCCTCTCCTGCTGTCCCCCCTCCTCTATCCTTGGCTACCTTGCCTCTACCCTCCCTCCCTGCCCCCTCTCGTGCTCCTTCTTCACCTCCCTCCTCAATACCTCCGCAGGGCGTACCTCTGATCTGTACCCCTCCCCGGAAGTTCTTCAAGGATGGCAGCCGTCTCCACATTGCCACTCTAAACACTCGCTCTGCCATCAAGCACTCCTCCGATATCTGTCACCTTCTTGAGGAACTGGACCTCAACGTCCTCTGTCTCACTGAGACTTGGTTCACAGCCTGCTCTGCCACCAGCTTTGACACACTCCTACCTGATGGTTACAAGATCCTCTCCATGCCCAGGCCTAACCGTGCAGGGGGTGGTGTTGCCCTTATCTTCCCTGAGTGGATTCCTGCCACTGTCACTCCCACTCAGACCTACTCCTCTTTTGAATGTCTTGTCTGCCGACTCTCTCTCTCTCCTAGCCATTCCCTTACCGTGGCTACTATCTATCGGCCACCTGGTCAAATTTCCTCCTTCCTCTCTGAGTGGGCTGACCTCTCCGCCTCACTCCTGTCCTCAACCACTCAACTCCTCCTTCTTGGCGACTTCAACATCCACCTTGATGCCTCCAGTCCCCCCACTTGTCTCTTTCGTGACCTCTGCGACTCTCTCTCACTCTCTATTCTCCCGTCTGGGCCTACTCACTCTGCTGGGCACACTCTTGATGCTCTGATCTCTTCTGACCTTCCCCTCTCCATCCCTCTCTCCACTCCTCTCTCCTGGAGTGATCACTTTCTCCTATCCTCCCACCTCACCCTCCCTACCCCTCAGGCAAAGCCACCCTCTTCACTGCCACCCACCTTCTCGGTCATCCGACCCATGAAGCGTGTGTCAGTTGAGGCTTTTGCTGCTACCTTCTCTCCCCCCGCTGCCCCTTCGGCTGACTCCCACCCTGACACAGCCCTCTCCATGCTCCACTCTGCTATAGCTGCTACTCTTGATATCCTTGCCCCCGTCATGAGAATCCGCCTGAAGCCCAAAGCCAAATGTAACTCCTGGTATGACTCGGATCTCGTCACCCTAAAACGCAAGTGCAGGGTTGCTGAGAGGAAATGGGGTGCTTCATGTTCATCCTCTGACAAACTGGCCTGCCGCCTGCTTCAAAGGCAGTACCGGCTCTCCGTTCTCACCAAGAAGAGAGCCCTTATCCAAGCCCGCATCTCTGCGGCATCAAACAACTCCGCCGAACTCTTTAAAATCTGCAAGGAGCTGGCCAACCCTGTTGCAGTCTCTACCTCTCCTGTCCCCTCCCAGGCCCTCTGCACTACACTGGCCTCTCACTTCATCTCTAAAACTCAGGACATCCTGTCCTCGCTCTCCTCCTCTCACCTCCCTCCCTCCCTACCCGGCTCTTCCTCTGGCCCTTCTGCGGTCAACCCTCCTCCCTCTTTCTCTGCCTTTCCACCCTTCTCTGCTGACGAGGTTTCCAGACAAGTCCGATCAATGAAAGTCTCGTCTAAACAGGTTCACCCCTGTTCCTCCAAAACTATCAAGGACCACATCGACTCCCTGGCTCCTGCCCTGGCTGACTTTTGCAACCACTCCTTCACCTCTGGAGTCTTCCCTTCCCCCCTCAAGCACTCCCTTGTGCACGCTCTTCTCAAGAAACCCTCTTCCAACCCCTCCTGCCCGGCTAACTATCGCCCTATCTCCATCACTCCCTTCCTGGGCAAGCTCCTGGAGAAACTGGCCATCTCCCAGCTTAACCTCCATGCTGAATCTGTTCGTAGTCTTCATGACCATCAAACTGGCTTCAGAGCTGCCAGAAGCACGGAAACTGCTCTTCTGAACATCCGTGAAGACCTGCTCCTGAACCTCGATTCCAACACTCCGTGTGTTCTCATTCTGCTCGATCTCTCCTCTGCCTTTGACACTGTCAACCATGCCATCCTGCTCAACCGTCTCCGGGAAAACCTGGGTATCACTGGTCAGGCTCTGGCGTGGCTGACCTCTTTCCTTTCAAATCGACCCTCCCAGGTCCAACTGGGGTCCTTCCTCTCCGACATCTTTTTCTCCACCTGTGGTGTCCCCCAGGGATCTAATCTCGCTCCCTGGCTGTTCAACCAGTATCTGGCACTCCTTGCCCACCGCATCGCCGCTCTCTGCCCTAATTTCCAGTGCTATGCGGACGATACCCAGCTCATTTTCAGGCTACCCTCAGCCTCCCCCTCTCCTTCCCTCATTTCTGACTGTCTGTCTGCTATCCAAGAATGGTGTGCCGCCAATGACTTCTGCCTTAATGCCAGTAAGACTGAGATTCTACTCATCGGTACTCCCACTCCCTCCTTCCCTGCAGCTCTCTGGCCTGCCTCCCTTGGCCCCCTCCCTGCTCCTACCTGCAAGGCAAAAAACCTTGGGGTCATCTTCGACTCCACACTCTCCTTCTCTCCTCATATTTCTGACGTCGCCAAGAGGTCACACTACCAGCTGCACCTCCTCAGAGGTATTCTTCCCTTCCTCTCCTTCCCCCAGAAGCTCACTGTCTCCCGAGCCCTGGTTCTCGCGAAGCTGGATTACTGTAACAGCCTCTATCTTAATCTGCCTGCCTCCACTCTCCGCCCTCTGCAACTCATCCAGAACAGAACTGCGAGACTTGTCCTTGGCCTCAAGCCCAGGGACCGTATCTCTCCAGGACTGAAATCTCTACACTGGCTCCCAGTGGCTGCGAGGATAACGTTCAAAACCCTCTGCATTGTCCACAAGGCCTTCTGGGGCCTGGGTCCTAAATACCTTCAACTCTCTCTTCCCAAATATCTTCCTCCCCGAGCCTTTCACTCATCCGCCTCCAACTCATGGTCAGCCGCTTCTCGAAGCAACGAGCTGGGGGTAGATCTCTCTCCGCGGCAGGGGCCTCCCTCTGGAACAGCCTTCCTGCCTCCCTGAAACTTGAGGAGAACCACCTCCGGTTCCGGAAGCACCTCAAAACCTTCCTCTTTGCTTCTGCTTTCTCTCTCCCTCTCCCCTGCTGAACAGCTAATTAATTCTTCACTAAACTGCACTGATCCTGCAACTGGACCACTCTAAACTGCCTTCGGTCCTGGTCCCAGTCACTGATCGCCTGGAACCCCTCTGCACTACGGGACTGTCTCTGTATCCCTACAGCCCCCCCCTTCCCCAGCACTTGTTCTGCACTTACCTTGCACTTGCCACTAGCTGGCCCTTTTTTATTTATTACTTTACGCCACTTACCTTTACTGCACTTCCCCCCCTCCCCTGCCCCTTGCACTTTTCCCCCCCTCCCCCACCCCTGCACTTGCGCGATCTGAATGACACCTGGCCTAGTAGGATCGTTTGTTTTGTCTCCCCTTGTTCCTCCCCTCCCTGCCTCATCGCGCCTTGAAACACCTGTGTATAGGCGCGTTACAAATACCATATCATATCATATTATATCATGCAATGGTTCCCAATTGTAGCTCTTCGTCTGCTCCTCCAATAAGATGGTGAGAGGGGACAGGGACTAGAGAAGAGGCACCCACCTGTTCCTCTACATTCCCCCGCTGGTTGAATATTCGACCACACCCTTCTTTTCTTCTTCTTCCACAATTCCTGCTTCATGTTCTTCTATCATCTCATCATATTTTCTTTTCTTTCTGCCCCATATCTTCGTTACCCCCCTCAGACGAACTTCATTGTTTATTTGTTCATCCACACCCAGGTCATATATCGACCATCCCCTCCTGGTGAACAGAATATCCATCGTCCCACATATCTCTTCCGATCTTGGGCATAGTAAACCCATGCCCCTGGATGTGCAAGAGAACTCTTCTTAATGTTTTCTGTAGTACATTTTTCTGTCTGCATTTCTTCTCTAGTGGCACTGTTAATGTCAATCATTATCTGCATTGCAATAGCTTTCTTGGCTGTTTTCTGACATTGTACCAATATGATTTTTATGAGACAAAATTCTAGCAAAATTAACACTAGTGTTGCTCTGAGTGATCCGAAAGTATTCACTAGCCAAGATGGAATCCATGAAAACAGAGATGAGTACCAATTGTCTCCTGCCGTCTCATCAGCTTCGTCTTGTATGTATGCAGGGGTGTTAACATCATTATTGCTTCATCAGGGTTCAATTCATGAGAAGGTGTCAACGTACATCAAGATGGCCCAACCTTGCCACAGACACCTCCTTCCGTTGCTGTTATTAGATCCAGAACATACCTTTTCTGGAAAATAATCAGCCTGATGCCTCTCAATTCCGCTTTGATTGCATTACATCCCTTTATTGTTGCATTGATCGTCTTGAAGTCCTGGTATGAATATAGATGTCATTATCATGGCAGTGTAGAGGAAGTCCCAAGTGCGGCATGCACTCCAACTGTCCATTTTGAAGTACCAGGAATGTTCATGCCGAAGTATGTGACATACGAGGAGCAAATAAACCAGCAGAGAGCCGCAGTGGGGCTCTGTCCAGTACCTATCAGAAGAACCGCACCCATTGAGGTGCCGACACCTAAGAAAACCTGGACAGTAAAGTATCCATTGAGAAAACCATATCAACAAATGAAACGGAATGAAGATTGTCCGAGTACAGTCCCTGAAGAAGCCAAGAAGGTCTTCAAGGAAGACGAATGGTTATGTCATAAGAACCTGGACTGACTCACATATAGAAGGTATGACGACCTGCGAGTGACAAGAGGAGACGAAACGCCATGGATAAGGGACATCATGAACCTAAACTGAAAGGACGATGTCAGATGTAAGAAGCTTATGCCATGAGCACAGCAACAATATTCAGTCAGTTTACACGTGTACATATGCTTGGAACCACAAGAAAGCTAAGAAAATTGTGCGGCTTGCTATGCTTAGTAGTAAGATAGATTGCGGGAAGCGCCACCTATACATACCTACCTCAAGAGAAGCCCGTTATATAAGTATACTTCCACTACCCACAAGGGCAGAATTAACCAAAGGTTACTAGAGGTTGCATGAGGAGAGTTTCATAGTTAACAAATCAAGAATAAAAGACAGAAGCGAAACTCAGACAGAGAAAAATCGTGCCAAAAAGCCAAGGTCGTATCAGCTAAAATAGGCAAACAGTAGTTACAATTAATGAAGCAAGGAACAGAATATCCTGCTCAGAAAGGTCAAGATAAGAAGCAGAAGGCAGGTGGTGGACAAAATGAAAATCAAATTCACAAATTACATGGAGAATGAGGCGATTTTATGGTGTCTGAATCATGTGACCAGCCGAGCGAGAAGAAGGGGGACTTTCACACCTACGCATGGTGGTGTCCCATGCAAAGATGTTAGAACTTTTCCAGACAGAGATGCAGTCTCAAGGCCAACCACAGTGGAATAATTGACACCTGACCACTGAAGTGATGATTGATTGTAGCAATAATTGGAGAAAGGCTGGGGGAGCTGATGTGCACCCTGCACCTGGCCGACCATTCTGCATGCTGCTAGGCAAAGTGGAAAAGTATGAGTGGGGTTGGTGCCAACCCAATCATAGTGGACCAAGTCATCTAGGGTCCTATAGTTAGTAGAACCAATGGGACGTTGTACTTTTAGAGCCAGTCTTAAGGTAGGGCTTAGATGCCCCACCTGATTGTGTTTACCCAATCCCCTCACTCTGTTACCATATTCTGATATAGTACCTATATTAAAGTTACCTTCCCAGAACCAATAGAATTGCATGCAACATTTTAAGTGTTACGCGTCAGTGATGACACATTTTTTGTATAAATGATGTGTTTTTTATGATGTTCGTTGGAGTTGTGAAGTGAGAAGGAAGATCTAGCAACCGCTGATATTCATGAGACTCCCCGTTTTTTTGTACTTGTCATTAAACGGACTCCCTTTTTGCAAAACCATTGAGTTGTCATTATTGATTTAATGCTAGAGTATTAATCTGCATCCCCATCCATCTCACGGGTGCTGCTCCTCATCTTAAAGTGCTATTGGGAAACCCACAGCTTTATGGGCCGGTTGGGGTCCTAGTGCACAGCGTTCTTGCTGAATAATTTGTGTTCATCACAAATATCTTCACAAGGCTTTACTGATTTCAATGAGAAATCATTCTTTAATCTTAGTCAATGAAGATGAAACTATCTCTTTCTTCTTTGGTGTTCATTCATTTTTGAAAACTCCTCAATATGGAGGTCACATTGGGGAATCACTAACGCTGGGACATGCACATTTACAATGGAGCACACTCCTCCACAATCTTTAGGAAACTGCATGTAGGCTCTGGATCTGCAGGCCCAATATCGTTCAACTAGTACTGCGGTTTCTCCATTCATTTCTGGCGCTTTGATTATTTCTCCAAAACCTTTGTTTTTTCCAACATAGACCATGCCATTATTCTTGAAGCAGGTTGTTGTGTTCTTTAATTGTAATATATGCACTGTTCCTGCTTCGTTGTCAACCCATGTTAGCAGTTTTTCATATTTGGCCCACCAATCCAGGCACTCATCATTCACCTTTTTCTCCTTGTGGATTGTTTCTTTTTTCAATAAATGTGAGGGCACGATATTAGTCAATCGCCCCCATCCAGTACCGGTTGCTGCACACCCCACACCAACAGCTGTGTTATCCCGCAGCATCCTGGTTCTCCTGATTTTTCAATCGTGTCTGAGCAGTTTATTCTTTTCATTTCAACCGTTTTTAATTGTTTTCCATACTTGGATAGATATATATGTTTTTTGTTTGTCCAACCCATTCCAGTCTCCATTGTTTCTGTCTTCACATATGTATCTTCATATGAAAAAGTCTGTCTTGATCGCCATCTTAGATTTGCCAATTTTCCTTCAAATTGTACTCTGGTGGTGCATGCTGACTGAGACATTTTGCATTGTGCAAAGGCATTTCCCTTGTAATAAATGTTCTTGCTGCATTCACGGAATACGGTATTAATGAAAAGACTTAACAACTCTGTTCTGATGTTCTCTCTCGCAACTCTTTCATGTGATGATACCATAGATTATTAGCTAGATGAGCCAATTTATCTGAGTATTCTCTCATTGTCCTCCTCAGCATCTCTCTTTATTTGAGAAAAATGTCTTTTAATATCATACATTAATGGGGTTTTTGGACTCTTAATGAGGACTACAGTGACAGTGGGTACAATGGTTGATGTCTTACTTTCTTTTCATCACTGCTTATAATGTGTGTGAATGCCAACGTAATATGGATAGCAGCTAAAATCAAAATGCCACAAAGAGCTCCAATAATGATCCTAGGTATAGTCCATTTCTTTCGTGGAGCTACAGTCCTTATCTCTTGAAACATTTCCATTTCTCTGATTATGTTTAATATCTATATCAAGTGTGTCAATTATTGATATTTTATGAATTTGTAACAAAACCTGCAAAATAATCTTCAGTATCATTCTTAAAACAATCGTGTTATTTTTGGTATTACTGAAAAACGTCACAATATCTGTATTTCTTGTAATCAGGGCTGGGTAAGACGGTAATATATATGAGAAAACTGCAAGAAATAACATGTTTACAATAGGTAGCAAAACAATAAAGTATTCCTCTTTTCTTCCACTTCTTCTGTACTATTGTCTCTTTAATCTTAATCTAAGGAAGGTGTTCCAGGATCATAGCAAGTCCATCAGTCCTTAAAACACCCTAATCCAAACGTTTTGCTTCTTCATTTGCCTTGTGTTGGCTTTTGGTTATGGATTGTGTCTGCACTCACTGAAATTCTTCACTTGCTTCAGTAGGGGTAACTGCAAGTAAGGTCAAGGTTTCTCCTTTGTAGGGTTTGACGGCATATAAATGTATCAACCTTCTTCTTCATTGTAGTTTTACAGCAGTAGGGCTTACTTCCTCTACTTCATAGGGATGCTCAAAACAAGGGGTACTGTAAGTGCGTACACATTTATGCACCAGCACCTGGTCCCCTGTGTATAGGCTAAGTGGCTTGAGCGTCTTTCCCTACTCATTCAAATGGACACTGTCTGGATTCTATTTTGTCTTGAGGGTTCCTCCTGAAGGGTGTAGAAACCGAACAAGTTAGCTGGCCAGATCATTGAGTGGTCCAATTAAGCTATACAGTAGAATTTTATCAAAATAAAAATAGGGAAATATGTACTACAGAACATCGATGTCAAAAGCAAGATCTAGATCGTATCTCTAATGCTTACTTGATGACTCATATACCTAAGATGCACAATATTACAGGAGGTGCTGAGGATTTCACTAGTTTGATGCGACAATTACGGGCGAATTGTGATCTTATGGCACCTGTAAAAAATGTCAAAAGAGCTACTAGGAAAGGGAAGCAGTGGTTTAGTGAGAAATTGAAACAATGTCAAAGCCAATATCGGAAACTGGAGAAAAAATGGCATCTGACTAAAACTGCTGAAGACCATATAATAGCCAAAATAGGTCTAAAACAGTACAATTCTGTGGAAAATTTACAGAAGCAAATTCTTTTGGCAGTAAACAGGCCCAAATATCTTTTTAGTGACATTAGGAATCTAGCGAACCCTGATTGCATAAATAAATGTTTGCGTCCCAGCCAGAAGACGGCTAATTAATTTAATAGTTTCCTTTTTAATAAAATAGATCAGATCAGAGTGAATATTGATTCTCAGCTAGCCCCAGACCCTCTTTCAACTGAGTATGATTACATGACTGGGGAAAAGCACCTTCTCTCAGAGTTTAATTTCACTCCGGTGGGGAAAGAAACTACTGAGCAACATCTCTGTGCTCTTAAACCCACTAGATAAACAGCCCGTAGAGGCACTGAGTGGCACTGAGTGAACCTCTCCAGTGTAAATGCTTCACTTGCACTGGGATATGTCCCAGAGGAATTAAAGAAGGCCTAGCTCACACCACTATTGAAAAAAACCTACTCTGGACCATGAGGTTCTGGCAAATTATCGCCTGATTGCAGGGCTGTTATGGCCCACTAAAATACTTGAAAACGTTGTAACTATGCAACTTCAGGACCATCTAGAAGGCAATAGTATCCTAGATGTACATCAGTCCTGCCTCAGGCCAGGCCTTGGGCTGGAGACTGCATTGCTGTGGGATGATATACTCGAAAATGCTGACAATGGTGACATCAGCATGCTTGTCATGCTTGACTTGTCAGCAGCTTTCGATACAGTGTATTTTAACGTCCTCAGTGCTAGACTAAGTTCCCTGGCACAGGTATCTGACTAAGCATTGAGATAGTTTGATTCATTTCTGACCAATTGAACGCAACAGGTGAAACTGGGTCCCTTTCTGTATGAAATGTTGACAATTTCTTGTGGAGTGCCAGAGGGTCAAACCTGACACCTGTACCGTTTAATCTTTATATCTGTCCTCTGCTAAAAATGTTTGCTCACTTAGGCTTTCAGTATCATTTGTATGCAGATGACACACAAATATATGTTAGTTTAAGGCAGCTGAGCATATCCTGAAATGTGCAGAAAAAAGTTACAATTGAACCCTGCTAAGACAGAAATTATTGTTTTTGGTTCAAAAATAAACTGGAAACTCTTTTTTCCATAGTTCCATGTCTGTCAATGTTTGAAATGGCTTCCAAGTATACAGACTGTGTAAGAAATCTATGTTGCATTTGGCAGACAAATTTTGGGTACAACCTGCATAATAATCAGATGATTATATCAGTGTACTTCCAACTGAAAATGCTGAAACCCCTTCTTCCTCTCATTGTGGAAGTGGATCAATCGGTGGTGATAGGCATCCTTGTTAATGCAAGGTTGGACTACTACAATGGGCTCCTGGTAGGCTGTGGCAAATACCAGTTGCAGAGCCTGGCAGTAGCCAAATATTCAGCAGTCCATTTGATCTTTTCATTATCATAGAAAAGGGCAGCATGAGAGTTTCCAAGGAAACTTCATTGGCTACTGGTCCATCAGTGGATCTGTTTTAAGCTGCTGTGTCTTGTGTTCCGATACATTTGTGGCCTAGCACCACCATACTTAATTATAAAGATTAAGACCTATAACACTATAAGATCATTGTGGTCCATGAACCAAAATCTCTTGGTAGTCCCTCCTTCTAAATCGGTTCGCTGGAGAGACAGAAGGTTTTCAGTGGCTGGCCCTCGGGCCTGTAATCATCTGCCGTCCCATTTACGAAAAACTGAATCCCTGACCATGTTCAGGAAACAGTTCAAAACATATTTATTTGAAAAATTGCAGCTGAGTATGCTGTCATTGTGCTACATACCCTATTAGTAAAATGTGCACCTAGATATGGCTTGCAGCTTGGTTGTCTTGGGTTATGTGCACTATAAATTCCAAATCAAATCAAATCAATGGGCTGATTCTCCTTCTTGCTTTCCCTTGACCCCTCTGGTCTGTTCTGGAGCTGTTGGCACATAAAATAAACACTTTCAGTCATCGTTTTCAAATAATCTTTAATTTCATTGCCTAAAGTCCTCGCTACACTATGGGCATCTATATGTGCCCTCGTTGGTGAAGTGAGAGGAGATCTCATGCGGCGTCCAGTCACCAACTCATGGGGCATCAGATGGTGATCTCAGCCTGGCTGGTTCTGCAGTGCATATAGCGCAAGGGGTAGGCAATGGAGCCATCCCTTCTTTAACGTGACTATTAGTTTTGCTATCCTCTCTTTCAAAAGGCCCTTTAATTCCTCACAAACCCCATTTGCTTGTGGATAATAAACGGAAGCAAACTTGTCTAATTCCTAATAGCAGAACTATATTTTCAAATAACTCATTTACGAAGGGCTTTCCATTATCGGATCGCAAAACCTCACACACACCCCATCTTGGAAATACTTCACCCACAAGGAACTTGGCGGCACATGCGGCATCAGGGTGTGTGCATGGACCCACCATGATTAATCTCAAGAAGGGACATATGACTACCATGTATTTATAGCCATTGCAAGTCTTGGAAACCAGGAATTTTCCACCTGCCCTTGTCCTTGGCTGTGAACACCAGCTCTGCGAACAGCAGCTCTTAACCTCATACTGCAGGGATCGTATCTCCTCTTCCATGTATCTGAGGCCTGTCTGTCCAACCTGGTACACTTCAGTCACCCTACAGGTTCCCTATGTGTCTTCATGTCTTTTTATGGTTAGTTGCAATAAAGCATATGCAAGTTTGGTCCACGCATACTCTGCATCTTGCGGTTTCACTTTGGCAAAAGAAAAGAAAGGTTCTTAGCATTATGTAAATGTATTCGTCCTCAACCTACATGAGCTATAATCATGTTTTCCATGTCTACATGCAATAAACTAGTGCATTTTTCTCGCAGAGGTAGAAACTCTATAAGGCAACGCTATAGATAAAAGAGGACCACATGAATTATTGCTTTTCCCTGTTGGTTAGGCCGGACGGTGGCCACTGTTAGGAAAGATTACCACTTATGTGTACATTTCACCAGGTGTGTACCCCCCAACTGTTTGCTGTTCTGTAACAAGGCTAGCCTGACTTTTGCAAGTGGAGCACAGCCTTCTGCTGCACTCCGCTGAGTTATTCGCTCACTTTGTTATGGGGAAACTGAAATGCCCTTAAAGACAGTCAGTACTGGGAGACTTTGTTTCCCTTAGTCCTTTCCAATGTTGCAACTTTTCTGCAACATGCTACCAGAGCACAATGTACCTTACAGTACAGTGCGCTGGGTTCTTCCTTTAGTTTCCAAAGGCCCTAGACTCCGTCAAAGGATTTTTTGGTAGACGTACAGATGTACAGTGGACAGGGCTGGTAGCAGTTTATCTTTTTGCATATTTTTAACCCTTTCTTCCCATGCAAAGTTCATTTGCTGCGGTTGGCACGGGAAGGCCATCTTGTCCCTATGCCATCCCCAGGTCGAGCAGACCCATGTCAGTCCTTTTTGGTCATGCATTCTCCCGTGAAACACCAAGATTTTGCGGGCTTCTGCATGCCTTGTGTGTGTGTGTGTGTCTCCAGGATGTGGGCTGGACTGTCTAGTTCCAATTTGAGAAAAAAGGGAAGTTAGGCTACCCCACCTGTTTCTCACTGGCCGGTAATGGATCCAGCACACTTTTACCAGATTGCTGCAAGTTGTCTGTACATAAGAGAACGCCAAATATTTATGTAGTACAATTACAATTTTTATTCATGTGATTTAAAAATAGCATAACACAGCTATTAACAAAACCTTTTGCTTGCCCGTAGTAACTGGGGTCATTCAATGTTTAAGGCATCTCTAAACAGCCTAATACATTAATTCTTTACATTCACTTCTTTGTAGTGTGGGTTAGTAAATGTAGTGACTTAGAATGTGGTTTGGTTGACCTCACATCTGTCTATTCGACACAAAATGGTGTTTCTGGCACTCAGTTGCTATTTGGTGTTCTGGTGCCATCTTCAGGACGATTGTAGTGGACTTGGGACTGTCACTGGTGCACCACCGAGTTGGGACATCTAAAGGTAAGCTGGTAAAAGTAAGAAAAAGGGTGTATCTCAACAGGGGAAATGAGTTCCTGTATGGTGTGCTGGACTTTGTCCTACCTGAGCCGTAGCTTTTCTGTGTAACAGGTTGGCAGAGCATCTAATTAGGGTTCTTTGCTTCAAGCGCCTTCCGTGCACTGTTTTGGTTAGATCCTGAGTTTCTAGGTTATGGTCTTCAGCTCAATGGCTGTGAAAGAAGATAATGATTATCTGGTGAGAAAAGAAAGAGACTGCACTTATATATAATATGCATCTAGCGCCAGTAATGGCTGTGATGGTGTTCTACTATTCAGGCATGCTGTTTCTAAAGGGAGTGTACCATGAATGGGCTCCGTGCATCATGCGAGTTAAAGTTTACATGTTGTGTGGGGATAAAACCCCTGTTAACTTAGTATGTCACAGTGATCACCGTGAGGGACATCTAAGGACTGGGATAAGTGCTCCCTGTGAAGCTGGAAACGCATCTCCCCCGTACGGGCGAGATACCGCTCTAAAATGCATTGTATGCTTACCTTTGCATCCCGTAGCTGCAGCTCACTGTGGAATCAGCAGTGTCTGCAGTTAAGCGCCTGCGTGAGGACTTTTTAAAGTCGCATCACTCGTTCATGCGCGCCCGGGTATCAGGCACGCATGCACGAGTGATCAGTGTGCTGGTGGGCTCCACTGGGGGAGTAGTGTCTCTGCCCATTACGTGAGTCTTGTAAAGTAATAAGACTGACTGCGTTGTCACTAGTGGGTATGGACATCGGCAATAGCTCAGTGCCTAAGGAACTGACAATGTGTATGTCATGACGTATTGTTACTTATGTGGATAGCGAACACATTTCTATGTAATCTGTGTCAGATGTTGTGTATAGATTTCGCCACAGGGTACAGCATAGTAAAACTTCACATTGAAAAAAGCATGTTGGTGTATTTACAATTCATAAGACAATTTCCTCATTACATTTGGAATTTCATTTTGCAGATTATTTTTGGACAGGGGGGGTTGTTGTTGCCCCTCACATTGTTGTTTTTTACAATCAAAATCACATTTCTGATACCTCTATGTCACATGATATTTCTAGTGCTTTTGGTATCCCCACAGAGTACAGCATAGTGGAACTACATATTGGAACCGTCTCCTGGGGCGTCCAGAGTTCAAACGACAGTTCTCTCATTACAATTGGGATTTTTGATTCCTTTCCAGCACAATTTCCCATCTGTAATGAGAGAACTGGTAAAAGTGTCCTGGATCCATTACCGGCCAGTGACAAACAGGTGGGGTAGCCTAAGTTCCCTTTTTTCTCAAATTGTTAATCACCTCATAACTTATGCCCCGCTCATCAGAAAAGAGGGCCACATTACCCCCCTATGTTGCAAACTGTCTAGTTCCAATACACATCCTGGGTGCCAGAGAGTCTGGTGTGCTGGGAATGACTGGGACCACAGTGGTGGGGTCTGTGATTGGTCCACATCTGGTGTGCCTTTATGTGAGCAGATCTACCATTGGGTCCGCTTTACTTTGGTGTGAAGGAGATTCTGGATAAGAGAAGGCTCCAAACACCCTAAGCCCACTGTTGTCCCGCAGTACCCCTCTGCATCTGATCGAACAAGAAGGTCTGCAAAGGTGCTTCAACCCATTTGAATAGTTGGAACAAATATTCACAGCACCTTCATCTTAACCTGCAAGTGAGCCTCTTTGTAAGTGTTTCTGGGCCAAACAGTGAACTGACCAGCTTGCAAAGGACCTTTGCTCTGAAACCGCAGTTGTTTTGAGTTGATACTTGAAACATGGTAGATCATAAGCACTGGGTCCAAGGCACTCTCCTGCCAAGGTTCGTACACCCAGGCACCGTAGGTCTGAAATTAGGAGAGTACGCCTGAACCCGAGTTCACTGTGTCGCCCAGCCGTGGTGACGAACTTCACAGGTGCCTTGCTGCTGTGCCCCTCTGTGACCTGAATCCTGATGCAGTGAAACTGGACTGATCCTTTCATCAGGAGCGAAGAAATTGCCACTGTTCTGCCACAGAATCATCGCTGTAACTCAGCCGCTGAAAGCCGTAGAGCCGCACAATTGCCGTATTTGCACCTGCAACCGAAGTGAACTCGACTGCCGAAGTTTGGACCGGAGTGCACCTGGGGTCGGTGAGTACTTGCAACCCTTACCGCTGTCCACTAGCGCATCCATCAATTTTTACGCACAAGTGTCCCCTGAGGGCGACTCACCTTTCTACAGGTAGCCTATGCGACTGTTTTGTTCCCAACTCTGTGAACCAGTTCTTTCCTTTTGAGGAGACCATCTCGAATAGTGGGAACTTATTCTTCACTGCCTCACCTCCCTTCCTGAGCTTCTACAGCCCCTGCAAGAGACCCCTTTTTTGGGCAACCTCATGATTGCGTGCATTCGCATCCAAAAGTACATTTGTGCATAAGGCTCTTCTTAGGGATTGGACTGCCTCTCAGATAGGGTTGATAAAGTGAACGACTGCCTAAAGCATATTTGCACTGTTTGCTCCCTTTCCCTTACAGGTTGTGGATCTCTGCTGTGCGCCATTCCTTTAGGCCAACAGTATTGTGTGGGTTTAACTATTGCTAGTGATCATTGCATGTGCTTGATTTAAAAGGCCTTTAATAAATGTATATGTATTTTTGATATACACCTAACTGAGAGTAATTTGTAGTGTCCTTTCTGTGTGTGCTCATTGTGGGTTTTCGATCACCCTCACCCCTTCAGAGACTTTGTCTTGACCGCCGCCAATGCTACCTTGATTTGGCTGGCTTGTCCAGAAGGTTACCCTGTTCCAAGAAACTAAGCTGGCCTTCTGAACCTCTGCCCACCAGATCAAAGTTCCGAAATCCAACTTAACAGCCATCGTTGTTTATCAGCTTTGTCTGTGTGTTTGGGAAGTGTTTAAAGCGGACGTGTATGTATTTATTGTCTTGCTGAAGGGTTTGTGACGTCACTTTTGAGGTTACTGAATAGGATTTAAAGTGCTTAGAAGTTGGCAGATTCTCGGTGAATTGGTGCTTGAATTGGCCCGATGAGCACATTAATTAATTTTTTTCTAAGGGCAGAGAACAAAGCGGGAGGTGCATGAGCACACCCTTATGCGTGCTGGGGAACTGGGAGGGCTTGTTGTTATTTTGGGAGAAGGGGTTTAATATTTATGCTAATTGAGAAATGGTTTGTGATCCATAGTGGGGCACGGACTTGGAGGAGAAGATATTGAGGTTTTGAAGTTTTGCAAATTGAACAAAAAAGGAATGAAAAGAAATTAAAAAAAATAATAAAAAAGTGTGACATTATAAGAGTGGGCTAGAGAAGTATATGGAAGAAAGATCGACTGGTCTAGAGTGGAGGTTAAAGTGTAGGTGGCTTGTAGTGTGTGTGTGTGGTCAGTGCATTTGAACAGTGGCGTGTGTGCTGAGTGTATTTGAATAGTGCTGTGTGTTTTTTAGTGCAGGTGAATATGCAGTGTTTGTTGAAGAACGTACAAAATTGTGTGTGTTATGTGATGTGCTATTGCATGTGTCATTTATCTCTCTCTCTCTCTCTCTCTCTCTGTCTCTCTCTCACACTCACTCCCTCTCTCTCTATTTGTGCCATGTCGCGGCAGTCTGTCTGGTTAATATATGTGCCCTTTTCTGTGTTTAAATGGACGTCCCTGTTCTGCTCCGTCTGTGGAAAGACGAATAACTCCCGCGTAAAACAGTTTCTTTTTTTAAGGACTTGAAAGAAATGATATTCTTTCCAGCAGGCAGGGGGAGCCATTAGCATTGAGGGGGGAGGTAAACTCAGGTCAGCAGAACTGGCTCTAGCTAGCTCAGGAGGCAGTGGTATATATAGCTGATTGTCCAACCTAAGTTTTGGGCAACATGAAAAAAAACTTATATGTGGAGGTGATATGGAAAGGTTAGGAAGGTAGTTCGGGAAAGCAAGAAGAATATGAAAGGGGAGGAGCTCAGGGAATGGCTGCTATAGAGTGTAGGTTGCCCATGAGGTGTTATTTGGGAAGCAGAAGAGGGGAGGGCTATGAAGCCAGTTAAGTGAAGAGGGTGGGGTGATTTGAGTAACACACAAGAGTGCACATTTGCACGAGAATGTACAGGAACGGGTGGGGTTATAAATTATATATAGGGGTATGTATGTGAATAGTGTATGGTGTTGGACAAGGCAATGTGCAATTTGTTATCTATACCATAATGAAACAAACTTTGTATCTATGCAGTTAGGCAGGTTTTGACTGGCATTGACAGTGGACAGGTGTCGGGATATGTTGTGGAAAATATATGATCAGTGTAGGCCCTGACAAAGTTTTAATGCTATCCTAGAGTCAGGGCCCTTTGGAATGGTTATTTGTATCGAAATATATGGGTAATAATGTTGTACTCATTTTGACAATGCAGTGGCTTATTGGGAATGGTCAAAGTGGATATTTTACTTGAAGGAATTTAAGGTTGTGGGTGTTAATGTGGAAGGGCTAATGAAAAGAGAGTGTGTTATGATGAGGATAATGGAAAATGGGTTGAGTGTTTGATGGTATAGGAGGCAAAAATGCCCTCTGATGTAACAAACAATTCATTCGATCACACTAGCAGCCTTTTGGTTTTCACGGCACAATAGATCTGCTGTTTCAAAATTTGAGGCTGTGCCAGATGTTTTTCAATAATTTCTTCAAGCATTGCATGGAGATGCTTTTTCATTTATAAGGGAAACCACGTTTCAAGTTGAGGTGCATTACGAGACAGTCATTTGGAAATGGGAGATGCTTACTGTTTCCCCACACAGGAATGTTCAAGGGTTAAGACAGGGCCGTGATGACACGGACAGGCATAATTAATAAGGGAAGGGGGAATTTGCATGACTAGACAGGGGATCACACCATTTAAAGTACAGTGCATAGCAACAATAGGCCCAATATCATACAGTGTCAGGCACGTGCCGCGCGAGCTAAACACATGTAACAGGCATATTCAGCCACTGCAGGCACCAAGGTAATTTAGATACACACAAATAGAACAGGTGGTATAACACATTGAGGGGGCACCCTGTTCTAGGAGAGAATGACACTTTGGACATTATTTATGTCAGCCATGTAGGGCTAGAAGAGAAAAGGGAGCACACCATTAGAATGGGAAATAGTTCCAAATTAAATACACGTGCAGTAAACATGAAAGCCACACACCGGAGAGCGAAAAATTGACAGCCATGATCGAGCACAACAGTTGCAATGGTGAGGGGGACATAGTGACTTCATTCAAACGGGGTAAGGATGAGGGGGTGAAGTGGAGAATAAAGACAGCTCTTAATGAAGGAGTATGTTGACCTATTTGATAGCTGGGGGCAGAGCCATTTTAAGCACTTTTGGGGCCCTAGGCACGGACACCTTTGGGCCCCCCCTCCATAAAACCAAAGAAATGAAGGGATCCAGAATATCTGGTCAGGACACCCACTCCCCAAACCCATATCATCGCGATCACAACACATAGCTTGACATGTTGCCTCCCAATGATTAAAAAGGCCAACGATATTCCCTTTCAGTCCCCTTAACCTCTTCATTCTGGTTGTAATAAGAATGATAAATAAGTAGCATTTTAAGGCCAACATCAGCAGTCCACGACACGGCTACTTGCATTTTCGCATAGATAGAGGCAATTTCTCATCATTAGCAGTCACAAGGAAGTTACACCAGTCATAGTATAAATTCAGGACACAGATCGTATTTAAAAGGTGCACACAATCCAGAATCGACAGACGACTCAGATAAGCTCCCTCATAGAATGCAAAAGTGCTCAAAGAGACCAAGGTACACTTAGCGTAGCACAGATAGCGGATGAAGGTTAGAAGCTACCAGGAAGGTGCAAGTTGCTGTGGTGTGCAATATGTCAATGCTCCCTATTATAGAGGAAGCATCACTATATACAGTGAAACCATGAGTGAAGCTGTTTTGAGGATCATACACTGAGAACAAAATCACTACGAAGGGTCACAATTGTGAATGATTTAGAGACTGGCAATGTTGACAGATTACGCAATGCAAGATTGAATAAAATGGTCAGGATTACACACTAGTTAAAAGGAGACACTGGGATTTGCACCCACTCTGCAATTGCTGCACTTTACCACTTGCTTTTCTAGTATGTACCATGAAGTAAAATAATCCCATTTTTTAGATCTCACTTGCAAAGTGGACAAATCACATTTTAAAAACAAAATGTTATAGAAGCTTATGCAAAATGGGAATTATTCTATCTTAATTATCTCCATCATCGAGGGAAGTATATAAGTACCAAAATACTAATGGATATGAATCTAAGAGATTACATCTGGGCTTTTGCTTTGTATTTTAAAGCTTTAAATTGGCCCAAAACACAGGCTTTTGAAACTATTCTTTATAAACATGCACAAAAACCTTTCAGATTATTTATTTATTGGTCACTTGTTTGGTGCTTATACAATTAGCAAAACCTTTTTGAAGTGCCCACAGGGCAAACAGGGTGGGTACAGGGGAAGGATGACAATAAATTACAGCAAGGATACATAATTAAGTTAATAGTGCAAACAATAATGAGAATACAGGGAAGGGAAGATGAGTCTACTATGCCTAGTGATTGTTTAGAAAGTGCAAGTGCAGAGGGGGTAGGGGTGAGGGAAGGGTGCTTTGATGCTCAGGGTAAGTGCTAAGAGGAGAAGAACGTAAGTGCAACCACCCATAGGCAGGGTGACCCCAAGTAAGTGCAGCAGAAAGACAGCGGCCGGGATGAGAGATGTTGGGGGGGTCAAGGCCCAGAGGACACATATGGGCCCTGCACATCAGTCACACTGCTGTAGGATTAGCAGGGAAGAGAGGAGGCAAAGGAAGAGGTAAAGAGAAAGGTCTTGAGGATTTTTTGGAACTTAAGGAGGTCATGCTCAAGACGCAGAGGGAGAGGGAGGCTGTTCCACAGGAGGGAGCCAGCCGAGGAAAGTGATCGCCCACCAGCTCTCTGTTTAGCAAAACGCTCAACACGCAAGGAGTTGGTGCCAGAGGAACGGAGCAAACCATTTTCTTTTGCCAAATAAGCAGACTTTAAAATATGCTATCCAGAGGCCTGCAATATCTGATCCCCTCTCTTCTGTCTAGTACCCCTTCCACGGAAATGGCCTACATAAAAGGTGAGATCTGGTAATCAATGGGCTAGACAATACCCCCAGCATGTGAGAAGCAGACCTTTTCAAGGAAGACAGTACAGTAATGTCAGTGAAATAAGAAGATTTGTCCCGGATCACTGTATCGTCTGCTGGCAAAGCCAGGATAGTAGCCTGAACGCTTTGGTTGCACAGTCTTGAATTTGTATACCTAATCATCTCTCACACTAACACCTTATAGATTTCATTGATGGTAGCTGCCTACGTTTTACAAGCCTCCATCTGAAGAAACCAATTTCAAGACCTTTCACCATACTGATGCTATATTCGTTTTTTATGGCAAACACTATCTAGTACTGGTACACTGCTGATAGGAGTGGTTGCGCTACAAAACAAAGTACACATACACACATATTTATCAACGGAAAGGCTGAGTTGGCCTTGCTGGAATTTAGTATTATAATAACACTGAGCTATCCTTTGAACCAGCGTGGCATTCACACTTATCAGTATGCATTTCAACTTTGGCTATTGCACATAATCAATATAATTCCCATGGAAAGGTGAGAATACTATGTCGTAGTGAACACACTACCTATGTGCAGGACAGTGAACACAGGATGCATTACACGCTCAATTGTTTCAGAGCAGAATGTATTTGTCAATAAAAGACAGGCAATAGGTTCAGAGCCTCAGCAGCACACCATAACATATATTGATGTGTGCTATTTAGGTTTTGTAAACAATGGTCACTGACTTCTTTAGATTAGACAACCTTGTGGGGCCCCCCTACAAGGTGGGGGCCCGGGGCAAGTGCCCCTTTTGCCCTCCCATAAAGACATCTCAGGCTGGGGGCGTTCTTATACCAGGGGAATGAGTTTGTAATATAATTTACACATACCAAGTAAAACAAAACCAGAAAAGCAGAGGATTTGACATCAATTATGCTGCAAGCTGATAGCACACACTACAGTTACACATTAAAGGGAACCAGGTTGAAGGCGTAGGAAAAGAGGGCATAGTGCACAGCTAAAAGGGACCAAAGCAGTGTTTCATGGGGGGTTTTCTGTCAAGTTTTCTTTTGTGGCTGAGAGGGAAAGGGGGCAATCATGCCAGACAATATTACTGCAACAAGAGCATAATAACAGATAGAGTAAAGGAAATCAGGTATTGAACTGGACAAGATAAAGGGCAGGGTGGGGGGGGCGACAGGGGGAATCACAATGTGCAAAATAGGAATGCCCAGCCAGTAAGCGATCAGCAGGTTAAGGTAAGTAACACATTTTGTATATTATTAATGGACCCTGAATGGGTCAATGGGTCTAGGAATGACATTTTTCCTGTAACACTGTTGGTGCAGAATAGCAATGCTTGAGGGGGTAGGTACTTGTTGAGGGGAAGGGGCGTTGGATAGGGATGGCAGGTAAGTACTGGGGGGAGGTAAAAGAAGTGTGTAAGGTCCAATATTGATCTCTAGGGCAGGAGAAGGAGCCGCAAGTAATAGATAGAAGGTGAAGGAGATGTAGAATGTTTTCAGTGAAAAAACATCTTTTTGTACAGGTCAAAAGGCACAGACGAAGGATGGCACTCGGAAGGTGGCCCTCAACAAGAAGAAACGTATCCTTTTTATGAAGTGTACACAATGTAAATAAATCAACCTGTATGGAAATATAAAATGCTCCTTGCTGACTTGTAATGTAATGTTTATATGAGAAGAATGACATTTCTTTAATGATTTGAAATGTAATCTTTATATGAGATGTGTAACTTTACATTGAATAGAGACAGAAATTAATGTGCAAGAGATGGTAGGCAAACTTGTGTAAACATATCTCACACCCGCAGGCACTCACCCATCACCTGCGCTTGTTTCAGCATCAAGAAATGTTAGGGAGGTTGAAGCTATAGTTTGCAGGAACACCACAGCACAAAGAAGATGGACAAGGAAAAAAATGCCAAGAAAGAGACAGCTCGTGCAGGCCTGCCATCAAACAACAATCCCAAATACATGTTCAGAGTTAATGGAAAAACAAAAGCATCTTGGGCATTGCGTGAAGGAAAACACCATAACATTGTCCCAGATCGCAGGAATTTCCAGCTTGTCACATGAAGAAATGATACAGCAGCAAGGACAAGGCACCATGCACGGAAGAAGAGAGAGAGAGAGAGCTCATTACAAGGGGAGTACCCTTCTGCCCATTACTTCAGTATGACTTTTTGTCCATATTTACTTTCTACAGGACAGCTTAATTCAACTCAAGGATGTACCGAGTAGAAGAAGAGCAGAAGTAGCCAGGGCTAGAAAAAACTATGTTATTGTCATTTTTGTTGTGTTTTTTTTTCTCTCTCCTATGTGGTTAAAAAGGAAGAAAAGGGACAGTTAATGCTCCAGAGAAATTAGGAGAGCACCCTCATGATGAATGACATTTGGAATAAAGGTGGGGTGCGTAGCATGCATACGAGATGTAAAGTAGATAGATAAATAAAAGTAGCTCGAAGCATTTAGGCAATGATAGGATGTGATAGAAAATGTATATACATTTTGAAAAAGTCATCCATTTTTTTCTGTGTTTCAGGCACAAGCAAATGATCTAAGCAACCAAGCCCACAAGCAAAGAAAGAAGGCCTATTGCCCAGATGTCACAAGCTGGGACATGAGAAAAGCCTTCTATTTGTGTGCTCCCCAACCACTGTGTTCCCTCATGCTATTAGAGTTGAACCCATGCAGTGACTGTCCTACTACCCGGTACTTGGACTCAAGGGTTTTGGGCATGGAGCAGTTTGTAATATACAAGTTGTCCAAGTGAATGACAAAGGGGAACGGTAACAAGAGAAAGAAATTTGAGGGGGAGAAGAAAGTGAATTTGGGCATGGCAACTGTTAAAAATAATTACAAACGGAATGATGGGTCCCACTAGGAATACTGGAGCGTCACCTAAGTGGCCTCCCCTCTCGTGGTGGCAAGGGTCACCCGTTGTGCATCAAATAAGTAAAATCATGGGTAGCTAGGAAATGATACCTGTGGATTTGCACCACTGGGAATGATTGTACCTGATTGTTTTGTACTCTGCTGCCTCTACTTCTGTCCCGTCCTATTGTGACAAGGTAAAATCCATGCAGTTACCCCTTACTAGTGACATGAAGAAATGAAGTAGCTGTAATAGAACATCATTGTTGATTTAAAAAAACAAAAAAAAAGAGAAAAGAAAATAATTGTACGACCAATTTGGCCCACACCACTGACAATATATAGTACCAGCACATGACCAGTGTGGGGAGGGAGGCTTCAGGGAAGAGCTGCCACGTGAGCTCTCCCCCTTCCCAGGCCATGAGCAACTGCATGACGTCTATGGTGGTCCCAGAGGAAGCATGCTACACTACGATGAAAGACACAGGAGAAATTACAGTTATATGAAAACATGAACAATGATAGAGGATTGATCGAATGCAGATGACCAGATAAAATACATAATGAAAGGCCCAGAAGAAGAAATTGTACACAAGGGGAGCTGCAGTGCCTCAAGAGTGGAAAAAGAGAGGTGGGAGGACTGCCTGAATGTTGCAAGAAACACCAACTACCTTTATGTGGACAAGAGTTTGCAAGAGAAGAATTGGTTGAAGGCTGCAGGGATGCATAGCACAAGTGCTCCTGGCAGCTCCAGTGGAGCTGATGCAGAGAGAAAAGGATGAACACATCAAGGAGCAGCAAGAAGTTCAAACTGCAAACTTGGTTGGAAAGCAAGGAAGGCCTCTGTCCAGAATGCCATCAAGAACAAAACCATCATGTTGACAGAATTAAGGTTCAGTAAAGTTTGGTGAGAAAAGGGGATGCAGGTGCATTTTGAGGCTACATGGCACGAAAGGAGGCAACACACATCGCAGACCAACACTGGGCCTGAAGCTCACATGCAGGTGCCACTCAAACGGAGAACAAAATGCACCATGGTGCCATTGAGCACACCATTTTTGAAGGTGACCCAGAAAGACACAGAAGTGAATGGATCCCCCAAACTGGATCTACAGCAGAGGAAGAAGAGTTTAATGAAGCTGAGTAGGTGTAAGAGGAGGAGATGACCTGGAACATGACTCAACCCAGAAGGAACACAAGCTGCATGAGGATGGTGGCGAACCTGTGAGTCAACAAGACACCCATCAATGGGGAGGGGAGTTGAGTTTGTGGTCCAGACTGGCTGGACCAGAAAGGGGTAGTTGTGGGGGCCTCAACCTCCACAGCATACCCCCAAGACAACATATGCCACTCATTGAAGCAGCCCCACAGACTATAACCGGATGACATTACCAAAGTAATCATGAAGAGGTGACATAGCGGAACACATGCATAGAGACATAAACCAGGTGCAACAGGACACACATGAACTGCTTGCTAACACCTAAAAGCAATTACCATGAACAGACATGAAAATACAATGGTAACCACAGCTGCATTGAAATAAATTGGGAAGGCTTAAAATACAGGGGGAGGCCTGGCACACTGATTTCCCTGAGAATCGCAAAGCAGAGATGGCAGTGCAATCACCATGCCCAGCCTTGCCAAAGACGCTGGAAGAGAGTTTTTGAGTCAGCAGAAAAGATTAAACACCTGCAAGGGCAGAAGGCTGACATTCTTCATAAATGCAAGCAGAGAAAATCAATTTGTACAGTCCTCAAACAAGTGACCTGGACCTGGGGAACATTGCCCATTCATTTGAGGCAGACAGAAACTGCGGTTCCCATCAAACTGAAGACAGAAGATGCGCAAATTTAACACAGCTTGGAGTTGGAGATGGTGATGTCCTTGCTAAGGGCCAGAGGAGTTAGAGAAGGGGAAACAGGTGGTTCTGTGAGGCCATTCTCCCCACCCATCATTTCTGATCAAATGCTGGTAAATTTCCTAAATTGACAAAGCCCACACTGGCCTCGTGGGAGTGGTGCCAGGCAGAGTTACCAGATATGGCCAGACCAATCAGATTACTTGTACCCTTCAGGCTGTAATTATGCCGAGACTGTTCACCCAGTCCCATTGTGTCTGGAGTGTAACTTTTGGTTGTGAGGTCACATCAGTTTAAAACCCCACTACCAGCCTGTAATGAGTTGAGAATGCATTTGGACGCTGCAGAAATCCATGTGCTTTTCCCTGCTTTGGATTAATAAAAGTAGTAATTTGTCACATTTCAGGACTCCTCCATTTCTTTGCATGGGGGATTTCCCTCTAGTGAGCCTCTGGTTTTTAATTCTGCTTCACAAGTTTGTGTAGCTTCAGGCAGGGATGCATATTTGCCTCATGGTTAACGCGGCTATGTCATGATGTCTCTAATGACATCATTGATACATGGATTTATTGTCAGTCGACTTGATCCATTGATGTGAACTCTGTCTCCTTGAAACCATCAACTGAATTCAGTGTGAATGGCTGTCTAAGAGAATATCTTTTGTTATATCTGTGATACATTGGTGCAGTCGGTTACTGGCCAACCAGCGAGTTACACCTTTCATTTTTAATCCTGCGAGTCGACAGTCACATAGGGGTCATACGGGCCACTGCCGGGATCCTCTCTTCAATAGCTCCTCGTCTGTCAAATCTGCCAAACTGTATGCTTCATTGAGGGCTATCACCATTCTCCATCCCCTTCTCTCCTCATCTATCTCATGAAGCTTCACTTGTGCTTCTATCTCTATTGCTGCTTCTAGTTCTAAAGGGATGCTCTGCCCCTCCTCATCATCCATAGGAATCTCTGGCCTGAACAAAAATCTATCAGTTATTCTCAATAGCTTGCCGACCAATTCAGACAACCATGATACTAAGATGGTCACTCCATACAAAAACACTTCCTCATCTAGAGGTACTCCTCGTAGAGCTTTCATTCCTGTAAATGCTAGTATGAGCTCCCTCATATTTACATAACGTATTACTTGAGTAGAACACACTATTCCTTCATTAGTAAAAGATATTGCCATGTTAGGTTTCATTATCAAGTCACGCCCTAGTATGTTCACCAGTGTTTGTCTAGAGTATAATAATGGCATAGGCATGTCATGTTCACCTATAGAAATTGGTAATTCATCTGTAAATGGAACACTATTTGTTGCCTCAGAAAATACCTTCGCCTTCATGACAACACCTGGCATTGGATATTTTCCCTCACGGACACAAGAACAAGTTGCTCCAGTGTCCACAAGAAATGAAAACATCTTGCCTCCTATCGTCTCCTTGACCCTTGGTTCCTCTCTGGGGTCTGTTGTTACAGAAAGCACTGAACACATCAGGTCCTTCGGTGGGCTGTCCTATTGTGGATATAAATCCATCCCCGAACCTGCGAAAGGATTTCCTCCCACCACATTCATACTCCCTGATGTGGGTGCAGCTACTTGCGTGGCTCCCGTATCCATGTGCCGTTGTGTTACACCTGCCTGTTGCATTGAAATATATAAGTATTTGTTCTGTCAGTGCCTGTTGCATCTGCACAGGTGCTTGCTGTTGTTGTCCTTATAGCGGCTGCAGCTGCATTGGGCCTTGTTGTATTTGCTGTGCTTGGGGTGCATATGTATGAGTTTACGTGTGATCTTGGGCATAATATCCTTGTGAATCTATATTATACTGTGGAGCGTATCCAATCCCCTCTCTTAGACATTGCCAATTCCGTTGCTGCATGCCTCCCCTGCTTCTGCATACTCTAGCTAAATGTCCTAATTTACTACAGCTCCAGCATTGCGGTGACTGTCACCATTAAATCCCCCCCTTCCTTGAGTGTTTTGAAATCCACCTCGTCCACCTCCTTGAGGCCCATTCCCTCTGCCTCATGGAATAAAATTATACCTGTTCTGATCCGTAGCGTATGCCGCATTATTGTGCTGTGGTAACTGCACTGTTTGTGCCATTGCTCCCTCATTGTTTGCCAATACTGCTCCTTCTATGGCGTATTTTGCTAATTTTTTCTGCACCAACTTCGCCTCTTCCTGTTTTCTACCATCTGTTTTCTTTTGTCTTTCTCCCTTAGGATTCTACAGTAATCGACAATTGGCAATTGTATCTGTGGGCATGGCTTTGCTTGCATTTCTACCTGTTTCTTTAGCTGATGTTGCACCGGTTCTGGCAGTCCTTGACGTAACATATGGTAAAATAATTCTAACGTCTTATTCCATGATTCATGCATCTCCAAATTCCATCTGTCCTGCATCTCCTGAATTAAGGCAATGGGGTCTTCAGTCACTCCCAGTTTCCTAGTCATTATTTCCCCAATATCCGATGTATCAAGATATTTTACTCCAAGTGATCGTCATACATCTGCACTCCAATTATTAAATGGTGATCTGTCATGCACTGTGTTTTGTGCAGTGATAGCCTGCTCTTTTCCAAACTTAATCAGCTCTCTCCCCTAGAATGGCTGATAATAGGCCTTTAATGTCGCATATAGCTGAAGTCGCACCTGATGTTCTTTTCTCTAGTTCAGAAATCCATTTTCCTGAACCTGAGTTTTCCCTTGGTAGTCTGCACTCTATATTCCCCTGATCCATTTGGGGCCACAGAATATGTTGTGGTTGACCCCCCATTCTCTAATAGTGGGAATTGTGGCAATCCTGATTCATAATCATGCCCGCCCACATGCTTTCCAAGCAGTGTTGTTCTTGCATGTTTCTTTCCGTCCTGGCAATGCCCTTAATCTTCTTATATAAGATGGGAATATATCCCCTGTGCTATGCGATCATGCTTGCAGTCGTTCAATATATGGTGTTGTTTCTGGTGTTTTTTCTGTGGGGTCTTCTAAATCTGACCTTTTTATCCCTTTACGCTCGATTCTCTTGAAAATCCACAAGCAACCTCTCTCTGCACCCTCTCATTCTTCTCTCTTTCTTCATCTGACATCATTAGGCCCCAGCTCGTGTGGCTGTTATCTTCTTCTACCTCATCAAGATCAAACCTACTTAAGGACATCTTTCTATGGTTGTCTGTGATGACGTCCCCTGAGCTACCGTCAGTTCCCTTTAAATGGGAACTTTCAATGTTCTCTTGAGTTTCATACATTCCTCTAGACCTCATGTGGCTAAATAGTTTCCCAAACCGCTGCTCTATGTCTGCTGTGTTCTGCCCATCAACCCATGTTGATCGCAGCCTTCCATGCAATTCCCTTCAGGGCTGTTGTGACACTCTTTCTTCTTCCAATCATTTTTGTATTTCTATAGGCACTATGCTTTTACAACAAAAATATTCTATTTCATAGTATTTTAATACCCTACTCCTGTTCATTTGTTCCTTTCTTCTCCTTAACTCCCTTAACTCTCCTTCCTCTCGCCTTCTTTGTAACCTCCGTACTTTGAATCTTTGGGCTTCTGCCTCTTTTTGTTTCTCTTCGTCTAATCTATCCTTTTCTTTTCTCATCTCACACCTTTATCGCTCCTCCCTTTGCTTACATTATTTGTGCCATTCTTCTTTGTATATTCTCTCGTCTTCTTTCTCTCTTTTTTCTTGCTCTTTCCTTTCCTCTCTTACCTGTACTGCATCAATGCCTTTATCGTCTAGTTTGAGCAATATTTGTCCTTCCATCCATTCATTCATTCTGTACAATTTGTATTTGTATTTGTATTTGTTTATTTATATTGCGCAGCCTGCCCAAGGGCATCAGGGCGCATGTTTGGAAGGGTTACAATGAGAAGTTACAGAAAGACAGTTACAGGAAGGCAGTTACATATTACAAAGTATAAATATACATAAGGCAAAGAAATATACATATACAAATATACATATATAGGTAGTTAGTCGACCCAATATATACAGAGGTGATAGGATTGGTACAGCGTGCAGTGAGTGTTTACAAAAAGGAGGCTGAAGCTTCGTCTTGCTCATAAAGCCATTGTTTTGCTCTATTTTTGAAGGATTGAAGGGAGGGGACATTCCTGAGATCATTGGGAAGTGAGTTCCAGAGCTTGGCTGCCAGGACTGGGAAGCTCGAGCCTCTGGCAGTCTGGAGCTTGAAGCTAGGAATGATGAGTGTATTAGTTTGTGCAGATCTTAGGGGTCTGTGGGCTGTGTGTTGTGTAAAGCGCTCTGACAGGTAGGCTGGTGCAGCGTTGTTCTGTGCTTTGTAACTAAGAACCAGTGTTTTGAGGGCAATGCGCCGTGAGATGGTGAGCCATCGTAAGTTGCGTCTAGTGGAGGAGATGTGTGTGCGCCTAGGTATATTAAGAGCAGCCCTGATGGCGTTATTCTGGGTTACCTGGAGTTTGTCAATGTTTTTTTGACTGGTTCCCAAGTAAAGGGCATTGCAGTAATCAATTTTGGATAAGATGAGAGTTCTGGCAAGGATCAAGCAATTGTCCGTAGATAAGAAGGGTCGGCAAGCAGTGATTAGTTTGCACGTGTGCGCAGATGCTGAAACTACTGAGTTGGTTTGTCTAGTGAGAGAGAGGGTCGAGTCTAGATAAATACCGAGTGTTTTAGTGACCTTAGTGACCTTGATAATGTTACCATCAATGATGAAGGCCTCATATTTGCTGTCAAGTTTTGCAAGTTTGGATTGAGAACCGAGGATGAGTAGCTCAGTTTTCTCATCATTTAGGCAGAGACCGTGGTGGGCCATCCACGCCTGAATGACGGAGTAGACTGCATTAAGAGCTTTGACGTCAGTTACATAGTCACCAGTGATAGGGATGAGTATCTGGGTGTCATCCGCATAATTTGTGTAGGTGACACCCAGATGGTCAAGAATATCAAAGAGTGGTTTAGTAAATACATTGTAGAGCGTAGGTGATACGCATGAGCCTTGTGGGACTCCGCAAGGGACATGCGCTGGGTCAGCCGCGGCCAGAGGTGAGAAGACTCTCATGGATCTGTTGGCAAGGAATGAGCTTATCCAAGAGGTGGCTGCATCGGAGAAGTGGGCAGCCGTTTTGAGATGCTGGCAAAGGATTTGGTGGTCCACCAGATCGAAGGCGGCGGATAGATCTAAGAGGAGTAGGAGCGCTTGTTTGCCCTTGTCTTTTAGATCCTCAATTTGTGTTTTTAGATCTAATAGAGCTGTCTCAGTGCCGTGTCTCGGACGGAAACCAGATTGCCTGAGTCCTAATAGGTTATTTTTGTCAAGATAATCTTGAATTTGGAGATATGCAGCACGGTCCAGGATTTTTAGGAGGTAAGGTACCGTGGTGATGGGCCTATAGTTGGTGGGATTATTAGGGTCTAAGTTAGGTTTTGTCATGCCCTTAGATATATCCTTTGATCCCTTCCGTCTTTCTGCTTTTCACTCTAGCGTTATCTATTTCTGTTGTCTATCTTATCTCTCATCACGCTGTTTTCCTTCATTGTGTGTTATATTTTTGTGTTTTCTATTCCCGCTCTTTTCCATGGTGTTGTCATTGTTATAAGCAGGGGGCTCATATGCTGGATTAACATACCCTGCTGCTACCTTTAATTCCTTCAAAGGATAAAAACGGTTTTCTTCACTATTTCTTCACCTTGCTTTTCAGGAGGTAAAATGGGAGATGAAGTTGTTACATTTTCACCTTTATTCTGATTAATCATCCACTCCGTTTCAGCTGGATCTTCTTTCTCATTCTGGTAAATTTTCCAGAGTTCTAATACTGCCAAGCTTTTCTCTAAATGATTTCCTTCATCAGTGTCATGTAAGTAAATCGTCATGTGACGCAATACTGGTTTTGATAATGAACCCTCTTGAGGCCATGACGTAAGTGGTTCATTAGTAGTGCTGTTGACCCATCTGGAATGATGTTTCTGAATTTTGGCTGTATATCTCAGCAATGTGCTGCATAGGTGTAATGAGGTGTGTCCTCCATGGTGACAGGTCAATTCAGACTGCCAGTACTTACCCGATCTGTCATTCTTCTTTCTGGGTTTATTAAATATATCATTTGAATCTTTTTGAGCAAGCACCATCAATCGCCACTCTTAATCCATGAATGAAAATATTTTGAAAACTTTTTGGACCACTGTTCTTATTACTCCTTCATTTACACTTTATCTTAATTATTTTTATATCGTTCTTAGTTTTTTAATATCTTAAAGTTCTCTTAATTTGTATACTAATTTCATCAAATTTTAACTTTCTGATTATCGTCAATCCTTTGTTTAAAAAATGTACCAAAAATCGCTTTATTTATTTATTTTTACTGTCATTTTATATCTATCAGTTTAAACATGCAGAAATCTTTATAAAAAACATATTATACCTCATACACTTGCACTTTCAATTTGTTCCCCACCTGCGTCTTCCTTTACTATTCCCAGTAAATGCATCTCATTTCTAATTGACCCCGTCTGGAAATATAATACGTGCCCATCTTTTTAGCTCTATGCCTCAGGAATCCTTAACACTCCTGTATGCCATTATGGCATGCATTCTTTCTATCCCTCATGGGTCCGTGAAATCGAGGTATTCCTTCCCTTCTTTATAATCCCTAAAAATCCAGTTACTCTTTCTATATATATTCAACACACCAGAATACAATCCCTCCCCCTTTATCTTTTACTATATTTGACGGTTTACTCACATCCACTGTTTAGCTTGAGTCCCTTGACATCGACTCTCCCACTATCGACCAGTTCACCTTCAATCCTTGGGGCGCCTGCGGGGACCAGATAGATATTTAATCACTTAACAGCTGCTTGCATCTGACTCCCTAGCACTTCTCTCCGTGGAACTCCTAGCACTTACCCCCTCGCGTGTCTCTCTCTCGTTCTGCACTTGCTCGCTCTGAATGCTCACAAGGCCTAGTAGGACCGCCTCTTTCTTCTTTCTCTTCGTTGTTAATATATTTGCCTTTAGCTCCCATGTTCCTACCCCGTTGCCCTATAGGCGCTTTGAGACACAATTTACTGGATGTATAAACACCTTACAAATGCACAATAAATACATAAATAAGGGGGAACCTGCCAAACCGAATCCTGAACATGTGCTCTTTTACACTCCGCAGGAAACTCTGCGATCATCCGGGTAATGGTAGGAACCAGCGATTGTTCAGGGTCTGAATCTGGGCCTAGATCTAGGTTGTTAGACGAGAACAATCCGCAGTGCTACCAAATTCGCTCTAGCACCTTGAAGCAGCATCTTTGTGCTAGATGGAATTCCCATTAATGATCTCAAACCAAATAACTGGACAGACCAAAGGAAGATGGTAAAATACTGCTTTAATCTCAATGAAAGAAAGCAGGGAGATATGACAGCTATCAAAGTAGATTCTCAATATTCACACATCATTTTGCTTGTACAGAGTTTATATACTTTTACATACATCATTTATTACGCCATACTATGTGACATTCATAAAACCTATCTCTGGGAGGGATTGGATTAGGGGAACATGTCTACTTATAGAATTATATATGGGCTAATATCTCATTGGCTGCCCCTTGTCTGTAGGACACGCCCTGAGCTACTTCTACATATGGCATATACTGATTATATAGCAGAGAATATGGCAGCAGACTGATAACTGCAACATTGTACATGAAATTTCATGACAGGCCTTTTGATTGGTTGGCAACCCTATCCAACCTCGGACTTTCGGCTCATCTGGCAGCACGTGAGTGAAAACAAAACCTAGGTGTCCGAGCTCTGTAAACTTGTTCTCTGTTTTCCCAATTAGTCCATCATAGGTCATCAACCCAATTCTGTGCCACAGTCTATAGTTTGTAGTTGACCTCATAGTCTGCTCACTGTTCTGGGAAATTCAAGGGAGTGCGAACACGCCCCTATCCTAACTGGAATAGCCTTTGTTTTGAGTTCTTCATCACATGTTAGTAAACCACAATTTTGTCCATTTCATCCTCTCAATTACGACTATTTGATTTTATTAAACAGGGTGTCATTACCCTTTCTGTCCTTTAGGGACTTGCTCGCTCCACCTCACACAGGCTTTTGCCTTCGTGGTTGTCCAACACTTGGCATCTGCAAATATCCTTGTCTCTCCTAATCTTAGCAGAACTATGTCTCACGCACATGGTCTGTTCATTCGACTCCCTCTGTGACGTGCACCCATCTCTCGAAATAGCCTCCTTGATCCCAGGCTTATTCTGCACACGAAACAGCTTCTTCATCAGTTCCTAGGCTCGTATCTTAAGGTAGCTGAGTTGATTCTTTAACACGGGCCGCTGTCTGCAATTTTCTTCTAATGGCTGTCCTAAACGTTATGTATGTACCTCTTTTAAGCAAGCTTCTATATGCTTTTTCTACCTTGCCTTACAGCGTATTTACAGTTATCGGTCAGCAAGTTACTTCTCTTCCTATTTTCATGATTACTTCATTTTTAGATACATGTTTCTCTTAGTGCTTTAATTATATCATCAATCTTAAGTATTTTCATATCGTTTTAGCACAGCTTTATATATCTTCTTTACAACATCATTCTGTTGCCTTCAGACTTTTGCTTAGAGATCATCCGTATTTCCCATAGACGCATTCGGGCGCTTTGGGAGTGGGCATTCTTCTTGGTAACATCCTTCCCAACGTGAGGGTATCTTCTGAATGGCTGTCTGAGTGCATATCATCTTTCATATAATCAACGCAGCATGGACATGTCACAAACATTTCTGCATGGTTTTCCAGTTGTAGCACTTCGTCTGCTAATCCAATAAGATGGTGGTGAGGGGGTGGGGACTAGAGAAGAGGCATCCACCTGCTATTCTACATTGATATTGTAGAAGCTTTGCAATGCAATGTGTGTGTTGCACATGTGTTTACACAAAAGAAAATCCTTTGCCGCTGGCGCAACACAAACTCATGTGCTGCACACAATTGATACAACACTTCCACAATATTGGCCTTGATTAGTGAGTAGCTGCACTTCTTTTTTTTTCCATTGCAAGCACTAGAAACAAGCCATCCAATTAGTCTCGGCCGGCATGCTGGTCACACAGGCTCCAGGTATGGTCAGCAGGGACAGCCCAAAGATCTCCCGCAGAGGGGACATCTGGGAGTGACATTTCATCTCACCTGATATTTAAAGCAGACCACGTCCTTCACAACAGGCAGGCCAGCCTGCATCTCTGGGTCACGTTTTTATCTGCTACTCGTATGTCTTAGGTTTCAAGGGACTTTTAGGACATTTAATTCTGTCGAGGTTGCATAAAAGGGAAACAGCCAACAGCTTGCAAAACATGAGCAGACAACGCACGACAACTCCGTCCTTCGAAGATGTAAAAGACATCTCTTCAGATCTCTCGATTTGCCACAAATTGAGCAGTGCAGCTAATAAAACAGAAGAATTGCTCCGCGTCGCTTGCTGGATGTGTTAAAAAAACAAACAAATCGTGTGTATAATTTGAAATGTTCTGCACTGAGGGTCGGTGGTAATCTCCAAATTCCTTCACTCATCTGATGAACATTATCCCTGAAGTACAGTAAAGTTTTGCATACTTGACTGTTTTGCGAGGAGGCTGGATTTCCTTGTGTTCAGAAAGAGGCTCAAATTGTCCCCTATATTCTGAATCCGTGGAAACAAACGCCCATGCTCGAGCACCACACACTGCCCCCAGCTTCGGAGATGAACTTCCGAGCACCGGAAGTGCTGTGCTCCAGTACTTTTACTCTAGATACATTAAGGTGCATTAATCTGATAACGCCGCAGACACAGTAGTGAGTGAGTGACTTGGAGTGGCTATGGCCCCTCAAGAGGTGTGGATGCTGGGTTATTAGAAATGGGAGTGGTACATAAAGCTACATGCTTTATGGAATGTTACTAAAAGCGGCTGATGGCTTATTGCATTTTCTTCCAGTGTTTCTTTCAGTCTTGATAGTACGCTTAAAACCTACATTCGATCTTTTATACTCCGATTGCTTTGCTTGCTGGCAGGCCTTCTATTCAGAATGGTGGCAATAAAGCTACAATCATACTCTTTTGGCTGAATGTTACTATAATGATTTATAGAATATCCGGTTGATTTAATTTGTTATTTTTGCATCTTTATCGTGTTCTACAAGCAATGTATTATTTTGTTTTGCAAAACTGGCAGGGGTTGGGGGGGGGTTGGAAAACTCTCTACCAGCACGAACAGAGCGACAATATTTTAAAAAGCATAGCAAACACAGGGCTAAAACAAAATAATAGGGGGGGTCTGGGAAACTCTCTACCAGCATGAACACAGCCCATTGACTTGTTCTTGGCCCATTACTTGCAGGAGAGCGGTTGAGAGAGGCTAAAAACTATTGACTTGCTGGATAAATTTGGATGACATTTTCTAAACCAAGGTTTTGTCAAGGGCCCACCTTTTAGGGAACATTTCTCTTACCACTAATTTACCAATATATTTGTGGACCCCCCCCAAACCTTTTGCTTTTGTTTCAGCATCCTGACATGACTTTTGCCAGTGGAGCACAACCTTCAACTGCACTCCAGTGGGTCTTCGCTCATCATTATGGGGAAACTGACACATCCTTCGGGCTGTGAGTACTGAGAAACTTAGTTTCTCTTAGTCTTTTGATTTTGTTACCTCTTTTGGTAAAATGTTATCATTGGGCAGAGTACATTACTGTACCGCTCAATGGGGTCCTTGCTTTCTTTTACCCTAATCATCCACTAAGGATTTTTTGGTGACAGGACAATGTGCCTAGGAGTGGACTGGCGGCAGCAGAAGCTTTTTCATGTACTTTTATAACTTTTTGCCAAGCCATAACGTGCTTACCACATTCGGCTCATGACTGTTGCTAGTATCCATCATGGCTGTACCACAAGGTCTTTTGTCTACTCCTTTGGCCATTTTGTCCGTTGGCCTTCTCTCTGCCCTTTGTTACCCCGGAATTCCTTATTCGAGTATGGAGTTGTCCGCAAAAGCTGCACCATTCGCGATCTACTGCAGGTCACATGTGTGGGTACTCCAGGAAGTGGGCTGGGAAATTCTGGTCCTAATCCACACTACTGGTGCCAGGATGTCTGGTGTGCATGCGAGCATGAGAGCCACAGTGGTCCCTTATTGGACCACTGCTGGTGTGCATCAGTGGGCCAGAGCTCCTCATTGGCCGGCTGAGTGCGAGCACTCACCAGACTTATGGGTATGAGGAGGGGTCCTGAATGCAGACCTGCAGATCAGCAACAGTTCTGAATCAACCAGTAGATAGAGCCACGTATCCAGAAGAGCCAAACAGATCTAAGGACTATCCAGAACCGTGCAGAAGAAGGTTGGCACCCTGAGCCTGACATTGTCCGGTAAAGCACTACTTTGTGCTCAATCTCCGAAGGCCTGCAAAGGTGCTTCAAACCCTTGGAGTGGTGGGACCAATCACTCTCAATGCCTCCTGGTTGCAATGCAAAAGAACCTGTTTGGAAGTGTTCCTGGGCCATCCAGTGGACTGTCCAGCTCGTACCTTGGCACCCGTGCAGGAACATTTGCTCATCGAGTTTTGCCTCAAACCTTTGGGGAATCCTAGTTTACAATGCACAGCACCTTCTTGACACATTTCGTTATCCGAGCTGCTGTGGGCCACGAGAGAGAAGCGTGCATTAGATTGTGAGAATTGGGTGCCCCTGCATCACTGTGCAACAGTGACGGTCACTGAAGGTGGTTTTCCCACATTCCTTCCTGTGCCCTGTGACCAGCTGCATCAGTGTTCCCTTTGTTCTTCAACCGAGACGAGAGATAAAACTCCTGGTGTAAACTGGACACGCATTTTCACCCGAAGCTCCTGTGCACTTTGAAGCTGAACCAAGGGGGCAATATTGTACCTCTGGTGACCCCCTCCACACTTGCTAAGTTTGGACCCCAACCAATCTAAGGGTGGTGAGTTCTGAAACAATTTACCAGTGGCCCCTTGTACATCCATTGTATTTTACGCACAAAGGATCCCTTGTGGTACTCTCTTTGGCTTGGGTAGCCTCTGCTTCCTAAAGTCCTCAGAAAGTTAGGAATAGCTTTGTTCATCCGAGCGGATCCTCCCCTGACTCTTAGAACCTTTTATCACCCTTCATAATCCTGTCTCTAATTTTGACAGCTCCTTAGAAATTGTACCGAGCCCTTTTACGCACGCATCACACATTGAGCATGAGGCTCCTCCATACATCTTAGGGTTGGACTTATAAAGCTGGGGTTATCAATCTCTGAAGATGGTCGATGCTATAAAGTTTGCCTGCCCTTTCTCCTTACAGATGTTGGTGGGATTCCATACTTTACCACATTGACCAAAGTGACTGTGTATATTTTACAAAGTGTGTTGTTTGAGTGGTGTTTTTACTCTGCATTTCATTATTCGATGGTGTTTATTGTTGGGCCTAATAAATTGTATATGTTTGTATACTACTGTCTAAGGGTAATTCTTGGTGTCTTACTGTGTGTGCTCATTAAAGATCTCAGATCACCCTCATTCCTCTTGTGACTTAGCCTTGACTGCTCTCCTAGCTACTGGGAATTGGTCTGGCTATCTTCACAGAAGTGTCCCCTGTTTCACTAACAAGGGTAGCCTCCTAAACATCTGTTCACCAGAGCAGAATTTAGACATCCATTCTAACACCACCCAAACTGGAAATATTGGGAACAATTTGTTAAATAATGAAAAAACGCTGGACAAATTTAAACCAAATAAGAAGCTATTTAGGCCCAAGGCATTAACTGAATTTCCTTGACTGGTTTGGGGAATTCTATCTAGTAGTTTTTAAAATATTCGAAAGAGACAAGGTGGTGACCCCGTGTTTCTAAAAACCTTAATAATTATATAAGCCTAAAATGCATCACACGAGCCAAACAGTGATAGGGGATAATGGCCAGGAGCGGGCCAGGGAGGAAATAAGCAATTGAAGAGGAGACGCTTGGTGACTGCCTGTGAGGACAGGAAAGAGTTTTGGATTTTTACGCATTATCGGGGAGCAGGGACGTCATTTCACCAAAAGACCAGGGGTAGCGGAAGTGACATCACATGACCCTTGACCCCTGATGACATCACATGAAGTGATGTAATTTGACCCCACCCTGAAGTGACATCTCAGGAAGCAATGGAACACAACCTTTGACCCCGTGACAAAACAGGATGTGGCATCATCCAGCATTGTTCCTAAGTACACTATGAAAAATATGGTTAAGATATCACTGTAATGTGATATACATTTCATACAAGAATGGATCACCATATGTATCCTTAATATCAGTGTATATAGGCTAATATTACCAAACTACTGTGATAGGCCAAATGATAATGATGTGTTATTATGTAGCACTTACCCTTACGCACTTTATATAGAACAAACATACATACAATATCACCCAACCTGTGTTGGTACTCATTTATCAACCTCAGAAGATCACACACATATTGCTGCAGCGAGCGATCAGACCCGTGAGCTATCTAACGGCTATAGCTAACTTACCGGCTATAGTAAAATGAACAATTACATGTTCAAAGTCAGAAAGCAAATTACACTCTGTAGTGGATACCATTAAAGTGGTAACTGATCTAACAGCAGGCCAGTTCATCTGCAGGTCTGTTGCAAAGTGGCCACATGTCAAGCCTGCGTGGATCTACGTTTTCAGGCTTCAGAGGTTGGCCTCACATGGCATCCCGTGCTCTGGGAACTCGTTACCTCATACATGCAAACAAACATCCTGGACAGCTTGCCATGGAGATCGTAAAGATAGACAAGGCATTCATGTGGCACAGTGAAATCAAGGGGCACTTTATGTGCTATGGTCAAACATTTCTACACTGTACACAAGCTTTTAGGCACAAGGATTTTGTCAAGTGACCGAGGACACCAAGATGGAATGTCTTGTGATGATCATAACAGAGACAACAGCAGAAAAAAACATGCTATAACTGCAACTTGCAAAAAGAAAAATACAAAGTCCGAAATGAATGCCTATTATACTCTAAATACTTTTTGTCTGCATTGTTAATTTGAGGTGTTTAAGAATGGACTAAATCAGTGACTCACCCCCTGAAGTGTGCCTTATATAAACCTTTAATGAGTCTGGCGATTATTGTACAGAATTCCAGAAAGACAAATTATTTGTTATTCCTATTCTTTCTTATTTAGGGTCACGGCTCAAAGTGGTACACTTCTGGAAACACCTGTTTGTTTAAGAGGCCTGAACAAGAAAGCCAGCCACTCCAGAAACAAAGAGCCACATGGTGCTGGCCCCAGTCCAGGACCTTCCATTTAAAAAATGAAATAAAAAATAAAAAGATTATTTTATTTTTTGTAGGGATAGCATGGGAGACCACAGGGTTAGCAAGGGAGACCTCAGAGGTCCCATTGTGACCCCTGGCTACCCCTACATGACGTCCCTGGCGGGGGAATACTGGGCAAATCCCACGGACATGGGTTGGTCAATGTCACTGTATTTGTAGTTCTTGGCCACCTAGTGGCTCCAAAAGAAACATGTCGGGGAACATGTATAGAGGACATGGGCGAAAGCAGGGCCACTGGTCCGGTATTGTTTTAAAATATACAGTGGGTACGACTGAAGACCCTGGCTAGTGGGCCTGAAAGACATGTATAGTGGGCCCAAAAGAAACCCATCGGGAAAATATTGCCAGTAGCCACTGGCCATGGCCAAGGTAGTCTGGTAGTGTTTAAAAATATACGATGGGCACGTCCAAAGGCCATTCTCACTGACAAGAGCCAAAGTCCCCGGATAGTAGGCCCGAAAGACATATATACTGGTCACTGCCAAAGTCCATAGCCACCTATTGGAACCGAAGGAAACATACTGGGGGAACATGTATAGTGGACACCGCTGAAGGCTAGTGGCCTGGCCATGTTTTAAAATATACAGTGGGCCCAGCCATAGGCCGTGCTCAGTGTCAGGGCCAAAGGCGCGCACCGGGTAAGTACCGTAAGTACCCGCTTTGCCTGTGTATGCTGCTTCTCCTCCTATGCTTTGCCGGGAAGATTCGTCCGTCAACATATTTGCTGAAACCTATGTGCCCTACTGACTTCAGAAGGAGGTGAACACTACCAAAGACTGTAATCTATACGAATAAGAGCATTACTACTTGTTTTCTCACTTATTTATATACATTTAATCTACTTTCTATAGGAAGCAATGCTCCTTTGGCGTTAAGCTTATCTGCAGCGGGAACCCGGGCACACCAGCGTACTTGTGGGTAAAGTACCTGCACAGCGGTAGGCGGTCAGCGCAACCTGCTAAAAGTTAAAACTAGGCCAGTGCTGTTTAGCCATCCCGGTCTTTTGGTGATGTGGATCAAAGTAGAGTGCAATTTGGAAGCAGAATATTTTGTATACCTTAAAATCTAACATGTTGGATAAAATGCTGCTACAAATTACAAGTAACAAGCGTAAGCTTGAATGAGTACACTGCGGTGAAAAACTGTTATGCCATTGAGAGTTCCCCTGAACTTCTGTAAAGTTAATAATATATCACAGAATGTACCGAAGAAGCATGCGAATGTTGATGTTAGACAATTTTGTAGAGAAACTATACAAACTACAGAAGTGTGCCCAAAAATTGTGCAATCGAGATCATCTTCACAACTTGATTTAACTGTCTCAACGTTTAAACCTGCACTAGATTCTATTCTTTCAGCTGGCTACGAAGTCACGCCTTATACGCAAATCCCGATTAGTGCCTCCGATAATCCTCCCAAAGCAACTTAAAGAGTACACCCTCTGAGCTAGCTGTACCTGATACCGCTGAACAGATTACAGAGGTAGAAAGCAGTGAGAAAAGTCATCATACAGCTAGTAAAGTTATATCTGATCCCAATTTGTCAATCTCTCAGTGTTTAGATAACGCAGAGACTACAAAATATACTGTAAATGAGAAGGTTGAACCCACTTTAGCTAACAATCAGCGACAATCTAGGCCTGCAGTGATTGATTTAGAATCAAATCGCTCTGACTTCTCTCTAAATGATCAAATGAATAATTTATCTGACTTCCTGATCATGTTTGAATATGGACGACAAGAGAATTCAGTGCTAGCCACATCCATTGCAGTGCCTACTCCTAGAAAGACACAAAGCCATGTTTCCTCTGAGCGCATATTAAAAACGCCAAAAACATTGCTGACCTTGATAGAAACCCCCTTGAACGCAATGAATATGGTAATAGGAATGTTAGCAAAATTATTCGAATCACTTGACACAAAGTTAACTGAACAAGAATCTCAAATAAAGAAAATACTAGACCAACAGCTAGCCCACAATCTATTGCTGGGAACATTGAATACCTCAACATTGAAAACGAATAAAGGAAATACACTTTTGCCTTCACATGAAATCCTGAAAAAGAGCCTCAATGAACAAACGGTAAAAGATAGACAGCTGCTTGGAAGCGCTTTAACTCTAATTCCTAATATAATCCTTTAAATTGACCCTAGAAAAATAGAGCCCATTGCTCTACAGAATACTAACATAATTGAGAGTATCCCAAACACTCCTCCTATTATTGCAAATGCAGAAGATAATAAACAATGCTTCACGATTCTTACCACATCCTCTATAAATAAAAATAAAAATAATATATATATAGATAAATAAAAATAAAACACAAAATATAAAAGGGATACATATCGTGCAAGAAAAGAAAACTAAAATCCACAACGAAACATTTTTTAAGTCTATCACTGTACCAAAAAAAGGCTCTATAAAAACTTCTGATGCAGTAATAAAGAAATACTCACACTTAGCTCAGCTAAAAAAAGACTGCATTTTGATGACCAGTAAGATTAAAAGATCATATGAACCGCTAGATGAATTGGTGATAGCGGCCATCAAATTGGAAAAAGCTGATAATCAGTGAAAAAGAAACAGGATCCACAAACTGCCCTCACTGAACCTGATTTGTTTGTACAAAATTTGGATGCTGGGCGTAAAGAAATTAGAAAAGAAATTGATATGTATATGATATCCTGTACAGATACACCTTCTTCTAAAATAATCTTGAGTATTACTGATCAATCTAGGATAATGACTCATTTAAAAGAGAGTAAGGGAACTTCTCTTACTCTTACCCAAAATAATAAACATTTTGATCAAAGAAGCATTTTAATAAATGATGGATCAATTGGTCTGGAGGTGAGTAATATGCACCTCGCTGCTGCCCAAAGCCAACAGATAGCCAGAAAAATGAATCATGGTGAAGCGAATCAACAAGAAATTATATTAGCAGTCAAAAATTACATGAAAGAGAATAAAACTCAAACTCTATCCACATGGAATCACCAATGTCAACATAACAATGAAGGGAAAATGCGATCTGATGAAATTGTAAATGAAACACACCCAAATATCTCAAGACAAAAACTATCTCAGAAAGAGCAGATATTTGAAAATAGGAATGATACTACTATAAAACGAGATCACAGAATTTTACTGGTTAGATCGGTAACAAAGATGATCAATACTCAGTGGTTATCTGTTGTAGAATCTTTCCTTGTCCTAGGTATGATTTAAATTTGGCAAGCATACTTGCAATATTTGCCAGAAATCCAGCCTTAGGGGATATTAGCTCCCTAGATATAAATCAAATAGAATTCATCGAAGAGAGAAGCTTAGCTATATCCAAAATATGGCTTTCCTCCAGACTGGTATTAAATGTGATCTAGTTGGCTAGACAATACTATTTGCACTGGGCTTTGAAATCTCATTGAATTGATCAACATTGAGAAATAACCCTAGAAATAGCATTGTAATGAATGGAGCTGTATATCAACTTAACAAGATGGTCTATCAAATTTCATGCTTAACAACATCCAGCAGCCTGGGCTTCCATCCTTTTCATTTTGTTCACTCACATCATTAAAATACAGCAAATCCCAAAATCATGGTGACATTCCATAGTCGTTCCGATATTCAAGAAAGGCGATCAGCAAGATCCGACTAATTATAGGCCGATCGCCCTCCTAGATGCATCAGGAAAAATATTTGTTGTTTAATTTTGAAATGGTTCACTGCTTGGACCAAGATGGTAAAAGCCTGTGATCCATTCAAAACAAGGTTTGTGGCTGGAATGGGAACAGCAATAAATATCATTACCATCAACACAATAAAAGCACAATGTTTTATACAGAACCAGCCATTTTATTTGGCATTCATTGATATTCAGATTGCATTTGATTTGATTGATAGGCAAATACTGAAAACAAAACTGATTGACCATCTTTGCTGATTTTAATTGATTTATTGCACTCAAATACATCTATGCAAGTAAGAATTTCATTGGATGGACTTTTAACTGCATCTTTTCCAACATACCGAGGGCTAAAACAAGGATATATGTTGGCAGTTATTCTTTTGAATTTTTTTATACTTGAAATGTAAGATTTTTCTTTGTCTGTTTTATCTGATGCCCCAAAACTAGGTTTTACAAAGATTTCTTATTTATTGTACGCTGATGATCTTGTCCTATTATTCAAGACTCAAATGAGTTTACAAAGACTATTAAATGTTTTAAATCCTTTTGCAAAGGAAAACAACATAATGTTAAAACTAGATAAAACACTAGTCTGGAATGTAAAACATACCCAGGATTAAAAAAAGATTCTTTACATGGACATTACGAGGAAGTAAGCTTCTAGTTATCCAACAGTATAAATATTTAGGTGTCATTGTAAATAACTCACCAAATGACAACCCATACCTGTTGAATATCAACTCTAAATTGGCTATAGTGAGTTCACAGGCGAAATGATTGTTCTGTAAATTTGGTAAAGTTACATGCAGTTCTGCAATGACTTACTATAGACAAAAAGCGTTACCAATGGAGCGTTACTATATGGAGCTGAAACCATGAGAGACTGTGTCAGTGTTCCGTTTGATTCCTCTTTTTCTTGTCATGGACTTGGTACACACAGGAGGAAACATTCTCAATTCCCCAGTAGGTTCACCAATATACGTTTGAATCCGGGATTCCCATTAAACCCTCGGAACCTTTGTTCGTCCAGGAGTACACGTTCCTTCAGAGAATGCTATGGGTTGCCCTGGAGATGCTGGTGCCCATTGCATGCACGTAGGCGTTCAAGTCTATGGCAGCGCGTTGTGCATGCAGTCAGCTGATCTGTATATTAACCCTGCCCCCACTGCACGGTGCTGCTTCTGAATTTGTAATTTCTAAGCTTCATATATTGTAACCTTGTTATCCTGATCTTCGATCCCCTGGTCTGTTCTTTGACTTCCCTTGCCTCGTTCCTTGTCATTGCTTACTTGGTATCTGTTGTCGACTCGGAACGTCTATGGACTGCATTCGACACATCCTTTCACGTCTTACCTGTCTGCTGCCAAACCGGAATGGTATTTGGACTGCATTCACTTCAACCTTTCACGTCTTACCTGCCTGTTGCCAAACCGTAATATTTATTGGACTGCATTCGCCTCATCCTTCCACGTCTTACCTGCCTGCTGCCAAACTGGAACGTTTATTGGACTGCATTCGTCTCATCCTTCCATGCCTTACCTGCCTGCTACCAAACTGGAATGTTTATTGGACTGCATTCGCCTCATCCTTCGACGTCTTACCTGCCTGCTGCCAAACCGGAACGTTACTGGATCGTCTCTCTTCAATTGGCTGCACTTCGTTAGTCTTTGGTGATCCCGGAACACTGTGTGGACTCTTAATCTCCAAACTATCGTCACGTCTTCCTTCTTTTTTTGGTCCAAAGACTCTAAAGAACTTAAAGGACATTAGAGCAACAGCGCAAGGATCAAAGACTTCTTTAGGCGTCCTCGTGCCGGCGGGAATTGGAAACAAGACTTTGTGTTCCCAGGACTACCACTTCAGTACAGCAATCTCCTCTTCAGAATTCCTCCAGAACAATCATTGGTAAGCACACTACTGCCTGGTTCTTCCTTTTCTTACTATCTTGTACTAATAGTAATAGCTACCTCTCTTGTTACAGGATACTCACCCATCTAGCTTGGAACTTATCCGTCCCCGCCACCATTCTTGCTTTTGGGTATCTGCTCATAATCTTGCCTAGTTATTTCATTGTCTTGAGTCATATTGTAATACTTGGTTACTTTCTATTGCAGCCAGCTGTCTGGGTACCAGGGTGTACCAAATATTTTGGGCAATACTCACCTCAATATGTCCTTTTGTACTCTTGAGGGGTATATTGTCAGAAAGACCAATTGCCTCACGACATGTCAAGCTACCACTGCTGGATTTAGTCCTTGGGCCCTAACATATTCAGTAGCCTTTAAAATGGAACAATGCGCTGATCATTTGGTGGCTTTGTCCAAGGTGGTGGCTGACCTCAGGGCCGACCTGACAGCAGCACATGATGCTACTCAATATTGTATCAATGAGTTACATGCAGGCTTGCAGTCAGGGGCTGGAACATCTAGTTCTGGTGTGGATACTGCTGCAGGAAGGGCTCAATCTAGAACTGAATGGCAGCACAGTTTCCGTTGGCCCCTCCAGAAAGGTTCTTAGGGGATCCTAAGACCTTTCGAACGTTCATTAATCAGTGCCGTTTACATTTCTTGTGTAGACCTGCCGCCTTTCCGGATGCTACTACAAAGGCAGCCTTTGTTTTGTCTAACCTTGGGGGTACTGCTGCAGTATGGGCCAATCCCCTGCTGGAACAAAGTAGCCCGCTACTTTATGATTGTGAAGCACTGATTACGGCCATGACCCGTGTCTTTGATACCAGATATAAGTCACAGGCTATGGACCTGGAATTGCTTTCTTTGGAACAGAAAAATCTTTCCCTTTCGGATTATTTGGCTAAATTTAATCAGATAGTTGCAGAAAAAGATTGGCCAGATGAAAAGAAAGCTGCCTTGTTCTATAAAGGTCTTTTGGAAAGTTTGAAGGACCTTTTAGCAATGGTACCGGTTGGGCCTAGGGGTTTTCCAGAACTGGTTGACCTTGTGTTGCAAATTGACGCTCGCAAGGCAGAACGAAAGGGCAAACAAAGAACAACCATAGCTGTCCCACCTGTGTTGACCCTTGTTCCGACATTCGAGCCAATGCAGATTGGTGCCATTGAAGGCCCACTTACCCCCACAGAAAGAGATCTTTGAAGGGCCAATCATTTATGCTTCTACTGTGGTTCGTCAGAACACTTTTTGAAACTTTGTCCCAAGAAACCTAAGAAGGCGGGAAATGCCAAAGCTCGACAATAGACGGGGTCCCTTTGTCGAGTTAGGTTGTCATGGACCCCAGATCCTTGGTTCCCTTCTCGGTTTTGGCTACCTTGTCTTGTCCATCTGAGAAACCCTGGTCTGTTGAACCCATTCTTGATTCAGGTGCAACCGGAAACTATGTGGACGCTCAATATGTTTGTGATCATTCCATTCTGTTGCTTTCAAAGAAAACACCAAAATTAGTTAATGCAGTGGACGGTACATCTCTGATCTCCGGTCTAGTGACGGAACAAACCATTGACCTTGTGTTATCAATTGGTAAGACACATTCCGAGGTCATCCATTTTGATGTCATTTCAGCTCCACAACTCAAGCTGATTCTGGGACTGCCCTGGTTAACAAAACACAATCCCATCATCGTTTGGGTGTCACGTTCTGTTGAATTTACCTTGCCCCAATGTCAGGAGTCTTGTCATGTATCTACGGTTGAATCAGGAAACCCTAGTTCCATGATCCTGGATGCAGCATTTACTATTGGGGCTATCACTACAGTGCTCCTTCCTAAAGAACATGATACTTTCAGGGATGTCTTTGATAAAAAGGTGGCAGAAAAACTACCTCTGCATCATCCCTATGATTGCCCGATTGAACTACTGGCAGAAGCCTGTATTCCTTCTGGTAGAATTTATTCACTCACGCAAAAGGAGGACGTAGTGCTCAAAGAGTATTTTGACCAAGCACTAAGTATGGGATTCATTCGTCCCTCCAGGTCTCCAGCACCATTACCTCTTTTTTTTGTTCCCAAAAAAGAGGGAGACCTACGCCCCTGTATCGATTATTTTTATTTATTTATTTATTTATTTATTTATTTTATTTGTAATTTCTAGTTCCTTACAAACTTTTATTACAATTTTCTACAATTCTTTCCCAAGTCATTCTCTCTAGTAACACAACTCTGAACTATTCACTATTCGTGTTCCCCATCAAATTAATGTTTTATCCAGAAAATGTATAACTGCACAGGTTAAGTGTACTGAGTTCCCACTCAGGATTCGCACCCATAAATCGTCCATATTGTTGGATATTGGTGCGAACTTGCTCATATGTAATGAATAGTCTCCTTGAGCAATTGCTTTACCGTTTCAGGGTGGTGTACACAAAACCTACAGAGATCATCTTTTACATTGTCAATATGTTTCACAAATGACATTTGCCTTGACTTATATACGTTAGTTCGTAAATGAAAAAAACTGTCTCTATGGTGTTGAGATGGAAATTGGCAGAGATACTTCGGCAGTTAGTCCAGTTTACTCATTGTCAACCCCAGATCCAAGACAGTCGCTAACTCTTGGTATTTTTCCAAGTTTTGTATCCATAGCCACTGCCTCCATTTTTTCCTTGTAATTTGGGGCCGTTCCAGAAGCATCTCCATTGTGATGTTTGCTGCTTGCATATTTACTTTTACTTTCTCAGATCATACAAAAAGCAGGTTTTCCGGATTCAAGTTTTCCTATCGTACAAAGAGTTTAAATGCAGGTTCCGGATTCTTAATTACCATCTTTCTTAGCAAAGCCATCGACTTCCATATCACTACTCCATACATGGGTTCCAAAGCTAATTCATGGCATATTATTGTCACTGATAAGTATTTACACAATCTTAACACACGTCACCAGAATAGTCCTTCGAATTTTGACCAGATCTTAAAGTCAATATTCCAGCCTGCCTCTGCTCCAAAGGTTATTGCTGGTATAACCTTTTGCAAGTAAAAGTTTCGTACTGGGATTAATGTACATTTTCCATATAACGTTTGAATTCTTGCTCCTTGTAGAGCTAGAGTTCTAATTTGCTTATCAAACTCCATTCTCTTATTGAAGTATTGATTGATATACCCAAGTATCGAATCTCATCGACTTCATTGATCAAGTCCTTGTTGATGCTCCACTTGAAGTATTTGTTTCTGGAACCCTCTACGTGTCCAAGTTTCATTAGTTTGGTCTTTTTCACGTTTATCTTTAAGTCGTTGTCCACTATGTATGTTTCCAACGTGCTTAGAAATCGTTGTAAGCCAATTTGCGTTCTATCAACCAGTACCAGGTCGTCTGCATACATCAGACATCTTATGTGATGCCCATTTACTTTTGGGGGGAAGCAAGGTGTACTGGGTAAGGTATCTGACACATCAGCAATGTAACATTTAAATAGAACCGCGGACAGTGGGTTGCCCTGCTTCACCCTTTTGTTTGTTGCAATTGATTCAGAGAGGTCACCATTTTCATTTAGCCTTATTCTAATCGAGGTTGTTTCATGGAAAGATTTTATTGGGTTTAATAGGCTGTCCGGACAATTCCATTTTGTCAGCTTTTCCCTTAGCCTCTCCCAATTTATAGTATCGAACGCTTGTTGCATATCGATAAAGACAAAAAACAGCTTTTCCTTTTTCCACAGGACTTCAAGCTTCAAGATGTTCACTATGGCCAAATTATTCTCTGTGCCAACTTTCTTAGTAAAGCTAGTTTGCCTTTCATCATACGATTCAGACCTCAGAGCGCATGCTGATATTTTTTGTTGTAAGAAAGTAGCGAACACCTTCCCAATTGTATCCAATAATGAGATTGGGCGGTAGTTGGCAGGATCTTCCCTACTGCCCTTCTTATGTATTGGTACAATTATTGCCTCGGACCAGGGTGATGGAATTTTCCTTGATTTTGCAATCACCCTAAACAACTCAGCTATGAAAACGGACCATTCATGTTTATGTTGTTTCAGCATCACATTTGTGATGCCGTCCGGTCCAGCTGCTCTTGAGTTCTTTAACTTTGCTATGGCAATTGCTATGTCGTCCTCAGTCTCTATTATGTCCCAGCAAGTTTCCTCTAGATCATTTTCCACTTTCAACGCTCTGGAATGTGATGTAAACACTTTCTGGAAGTAACTCACCCAGTCCGCTTCGGGTGGTATCTCAACATTCACATTTCCATTGACCATTGTACAGTCCCGGGATTCCATTGCGTCGTTCCATCTTGCTCTTCTGGAGCAATCCCCTGGTTCTTCATCCATCGGGCTTCAATTGGCTGTTTATTTCCATTCAACCATGATATTTTTAAATCACCACACACAATGATCAAAAAATTTTGATGGCTCCACTGGTTCTTGTCAATTATCGTTGTTATTGATGAGATAAATACACCAGCTGAGATCTTTCCTGGATTCCAATAGACGTTGATCAGCAATACATTTTGCTCTTTGCCTTTTCCACCATTGGTTCTTTCAAGCAGAGTCGCTTGAACATGTCCATTTGGATTAATTACTCTACCACTTCCCAACTTCTTCCTATTTTTATCAGTGTTAAAAGACCGGAAAATGGACAACCTCTTATATTTTTATCTGCAGGATTTATCAATATTTGATATCCATCTTTTACTGGCGGTCGTCGCAGCCAAGTTTCCTGCAGACAGATTGCAAAGTTGTTCAACAAGTCCACTGGGAAGTCATTATATAGATGGCTGAAGCCTCTGGTGTTCCAGGAGATCAAGGTGACATCTGCGTCCTGTCCAGCGGTGTCTAGTTAGTATTTTCTTGATTATTCCTGTATAAGCCTGTTATTCGTCGCAGAGGTTGAGTTAGTATTCAGATGCACCTGGATCTTTACTCGACGATGAGTCATTGAGATATCTGGCTCACTCCTTTCCATAGCATCAGCTGCCTTCAGTCTTGTCAGTTTCAAGTCTTCGGAGATCTCAAGGCCTAGACATAATAGGTTGTCCTTTGCAGCCATCATCATCCTCCTGACTGCTTGGGAGTTGATGGGCCTCATTACAACCCAGGCGGTGGGCCATGGTGCTATTAGCACCATGGTCCATGCCAGATTCCGCCATGGTGAATGGCGGAATTACCGCCCCATTCCAAGGTTAGCGGGGTGGTAATTCCTCATTCACCATGGCCCCTTCCCCATTCCCATTTTTGGCCCATAGGGCTCAATGGGAATGGGGAAGGCGGTAATTACGGCACCGTAAATTACGGTGCCGTAATTACCTCCACGGTCCCTTTGCGGGTTCGTTTTTTAACGCCTGCTAAAAGCAGGCATTAAAGTGCAACCCGCAAAGGGACCTCGTAATTAGGCGTTAAGGGATTAACGGCGCCAACACCTTTTACAGCACCGTTAACCCCTTAACACCTGGGTCGTAATGAGGCCCGATGTGTAGTAATACACAATCAACCCGTTCTTCCTATATATATTCAACGATCCGTATGTCTTCAGACTTGATAGTCCTCAGTACAGGTACTGAGTGCAGCAGGCAAATTACGTTGCCTCGATTCAAGTTTACCTCATTGTCATCCACCAGCACATTTGCAATTTTTATTTTTCCTGAAGAGCACATAGGCTCACCTTTGGGAGGATTTGTCGTTGATGTTCCTGTTTTTTTATTCTGCGCTGATGTTTGCTTTGGGTTCAATGCCGCTAGCTAGCTTCTCTTTAAAGTTTCCATTCATTTGTTTTCTGGCCATTTTTTTGTCTGACACCTCTGCTACTTTTACTCTATTTTCTCCCATTTATTTTAGGGGATTGCGCAATTGAATCTGTGTAACTTTCTCTATGTCGTGGGAATTCGGAGTATGTGCTTCCAGGAGGCTCAGACTTCCAATTGATGACATATCTTTGGTGTCTTGACTACAGTCTTCTGCTGCATCGTTGGAATAAGTAGACAGATTGCATAGCTCTTCAGTTCCGTCCACTGTCGATGCACAACTTGTTTCAGAGTCAACTCTCATCCGTTTATTTGGGTTCATTCTTGCAAGCTTTAACGGCTTTCTAACCACTTTTTCTTTAGGAGTCATTTTGTTGTTTTTTTTTCTTTTCTTTTTCTATTTCATCCACTTTTAATGCTTCCATGTTCTGTCTATCGATGATTTGTTTGTGATTTCCCTGGAGGTTTATGTCATACGAATATCTTAGATTTGGGAGGTGTTGTTAAATTTCTGATGAATTTCCTCGAATTAGATGTATGGATTATAGCTGACACATTTTTTTTCTTTTTGTTTTGTGTTTGTAGTGATTATTGTTACAGCTCCTCGTCCTGCGACTCGGTTTAGGTCGAGATTATTCCCAGGTTGGAGATTTTTTGCAGTACCACAGAAAATCCCAAACGATCCTTTGGTTGTGGAGCAGCTCGGTACTGCCAGTGGAATCTCCGAAGCACTCATGGTCCCTGGTCCTTTACTTTCATCGTGTGCCCGCCTCCCAATACTCATTTCAGGTGCCGCCACAGGTAGGATTTGGACTTCCTCGTTTTTTCCAGTATTAATTGCGTTTTCTTCCAAACTACTTGTTGCGCTTTTTGCGCTCTCGTGGGACTCTGCCAATTGAGTTGTTATGCCTGGTGAATCATTTTCACTTGGTATTCCGTCCCCTTTTGGGTCTAGCCCTCTGGAATTGTTGGCATGTTTTCTACATTCTCCTGAGTTCGCCATTGTTGTCGTGAGCGAGCTTAAGTTCGAAAAAGACTTTTTCTTAAAGTCTAGCAGCTCCTCCATTTGCATCCTTGCTTCGTTTGTGTTCTTTTCAATTAACTCATATATCTTTTTGAATCCATCTTCCATCTCGGTATGTTCATTATGTTTTTGATGTTGCTGTATTTGGAATTGGGTTTCCATCTTCGATATTTTTCCAACTAAATTGCCCACTATCGCTCCGTTGTTTTGAGTGGCTTCATTCACATTTTCATATAATTTTATGAATGGTATTAGTGCCAAATAGGTGGCAGCTAATACATTATTATGTATCTGGATTGCCGCTGAGACAGATAGATTTGATTTTGCTTTTGTATGTTTTTCCACTGAACTTGCTGTTTTTTCCCTTGGAGAGATTTTTGAATCCAAACGATCACGGGGTGGTTGCGACTGTTGGTTTTCTCGCTGTGTCTCTGGTGTTTCACTTGCACCTACATTCATGCGGGTGGAACAGTTTCGTACTCTTTTTTCCCTTTTGTTCAACGTTGTCTTCATTTGGGGAGTTTTTCACTCGGGGATACCACTGACCCCTCTCCAGTTTCATAGATCCGTTGAGGTCCATACACCTCCCTGTCCCATCTCAGAAGACTTTCTGCTGGGCTTTCTTTACTCACCCAACATTTTGATTTTCTTGGGGAGTTTACATTTCCCACTTCCAGATCGGTGTTTGGCTCTGATGAATGCCATTGTGCTACCACCGAGACTATCTCCTTTTCTTTTTCTAGAGTAGCTTTCAGATAGCTTTGCTTTCATATTTTCAAAGTCAGCTTGCAGTCTCAATGTGAGTCTTGCCTCACGTCCTGGTAAATCAATGCCACTATAACTTGGGTTCACCAAGGATTTTAGTTGGATTGCAACAACTCACTCACTTTCCAACTTGTTTACTTCAGGTCTGTCACAATTTTTCGTTTCCAAGTTTCATTGTTGGCTATCGCTGTTTTTTGATAGGTTGACTGGCTCCTTCCCTGCTTTTTTCTTCAGACAGAGCATTAATGCAGCCTACGTCGTGTTGCTGAAAGTTGAATTTGAGCAGTTTGGAATTTATTTGTGACCGTGAAATTTCGAAGTGTAGAAGCTCAGCATCCGTCACATCGAATGGGGAATAAAATGGGTCATCGCCTGCCTCATGTCTCCCATCCTCTGGATCACATGATTGTGAGACATTAGATATTGTGTTTGTGTTTCCCATGGCAGCAGGCTGCCCGATTCCATTTTCCACACGTTTGCCAGCATTTTGTTGTATATTCAATTTTTGTTCGCTTTCGCCTGCAATACCCACTTCACTAATAGCGACAGTGCGTGCCTCCCATTCACACCCATTTTCCTCATTCTCATTACAGTTCACAGCACCTTGCCTCTTGTTTGTGATAGCAATGGAATCCGTATTGGCTGCTATTTTAGACGCTATCGGCAGGGTCGATAATGTTTGCACAATTGTTGACTCTGTCACTGCCGGTGTCCGGTGTGGTTCATTCCCAAACTCAGATCTGACAACACTCCGGCCAAATCGGAGCCCACCACTGTGATCTGCTCTTGAGCATCTGTGAGACTCCGAGCAGCTAAGTATGCAGTCTTTGTTATGACATTAGCTCTTTGTAATGCAGATGACGGTAGAGGAAGCTGAGAAGGGAAGGGGGAAGGCGCGGGCGAGTCCTGGGTCGGAGAAACAGACGCCAGCGACCCCACACGGTCGCGGCTCGACAGCCGGCTCTCCCTCCTTACTCCCTGCTCACATGCCTTATGCGCCAACATTGATTCATCTCTCAACGGACTGACACAGTTTTTATCCGCTTCCGGGTCCGCTGTATTAACAGTCATACCGCTCAGGGGGCCTGATAACACTTGTTTACTTTTAAATGAGTCAGTAGGCATGTGTCCATGATCATTACATTTTACCTGGCCCCTGGCTCCCTGCCACGGACTGCTGCAGACTGAAACTCTGCACGAAAGTCTGCACGCGCTCTGTGCTTTCAGGGTCTTTTTAAAGAGAGCTGGCCTTTTTTCTTCCTTAAAGGCACACTCCACAATCCATGGGAAAAGGAAAAGAAACAAATAACGCTGAGTGTAGCTGCAGCTCCTCTCGCCACAGACACTGCTGCAGACTGAAACTCTGCACGAAACTCTGCCAATCGTTTCGATTCTAGCAAACTGAATGCAATCACAGTCCGGAATCAGTATCAAATTCCCCTGATTTCAGTCCTGTTAGATCAACTGGGTTCCTCCAAGTTTTTTACCAAACTGGATTCAAGGGGAGCTTATAATCTGGTGAGAATCAGAGAAGGCGACAAATGTAAGACTGTCTTTAAGACAAAGTACGGTCTTTTTGAATATTTGGTCATGCCATTCGGCTTATGTAACGCCCCAGCTACGTTCCAGTATTTCATCAATGATGTTTTCAAGGATTTATTGGACTGGTTCATGGTTGTCTATCTTGAGGATATTCCCATCTATTCCTCTACCTACGAAGAACATGTTCAACACGTCTCCACTGTTTCACAGAGATTGTGTGAAAACAGTCTCTATGCTAAATTGGAGAAGTGTGTATTTCATGCTGATCAGGTGGAATTCTTGGGTTACGACATCACCAGTGAGGGTGTTAAGATGAGCAATACTAAGGTTAAAGCAATCTTGGACTGGCCTGTCCCAACTAATGTAAAATCCCTTCAATCCTTTTTAGGATTCGCAAACCTTTATAGGCGGTTCATCCACTCCTTTTCTGCTATCGCAGCTCCCTTGATGATACTAACCAGCTCCAAGAATCGCTTTGTATGGACTGATCAAGCCCAAGAAGCATTTGACACGCTTAAAGCTGCGTTTACTTCAGCCCCGGTGCTCCAGCATCCGGACCAAAAGCATCCATTTGTAGTCGAGGCCGATGCCTCTTATCAAGCTATTGGGGCTAATCTTTCCCAGGTATGTGAGGACACAGGTCTTCTACATCCGGTGGCCTATCATTCTAGAAAACTTACCAAGTATGAGATGAATTATACGATCACTGAACGTGAACTACTCACAATACGTGATGCATTCTTGGATTGGAGACACCATCTATTGGGTACTATTGCTCCGGTACAGGTTTTCACCGACCACCATAATCTTCTTGCTCTTAAATCAGTATGCTGTACCACCACCCGCCACGCACGTTGCATGAATTCTTCTCAATGTACAACTTCCAAATCACCTACCGTCCAGGCAGCTTGCATTCTAAGGCAGATGCCTTGTCCAGATTGAATGAAGGTGGACAGATGCCTGTCTGGGAAGGGAAGGTATTACAGCTGTCTTTTATAATTTGTTCTTGTACTGTTGACTCTTCTTTGAAGGGTTTGATTGAATCTTGGATGGTGACTAATCCCCCAGAACTCCATTACTATGAGATGGAAATCACCCACTCACTGCCATATGTACAAGGGCGGCTTTATCTTCCTACACCTGAAACCCGTGTGTTAGCTCTCCAGTGGTGTCATGATCCCTTAATGGCTGCAAATCCGGATAGACGCAAGACTCTTGAGCTACTAAAACTATGGACATTCTGGCCTACTATGACTAAGGATGTGACGGAATACATCGGGAATTGTGCTATTTGTGCTAAGTGCAAAGGTACGGCATCCAAACCAATGTGGTTGATTCATGCCATGCCTGTGCCAAAGAATCCTTGGTTTATGATTTCGATGGACTTTGTGGTAGAATTACCTCTTGTCGGAGGCTGTGATACCATATGAGTGGTCATAGACTATTTTTCTAAAATGGCCTTGTTCGCACCTTGCCAAGGTCTGCCTTCTGCTCTTGTCCTAGTGGATTTGTTCTTGCAGCACGTGTTTCGTCGTTTTGGCCTGCCAGAAATCATCATCACTGATCGAGGTTCACAGTTTACCTCCCTTTTCTGGCGTCATCTCGTCACTGCCTTGGGTATTGATGGACGTTACTCCACGGCCTTTCACTCCGAGACTGATGGTCAGATGGAGAGGGCGAATGCCATTATGGAACAATTCTTACGCTGTCTAATTGCTCAACATCAGGAATCATGGTTAAACGTTTTGGGAGCAGCAGAATATGCGTACAATAATTCAGTCCATTTGTCTACTGGCACCACTCCCTGCTTTGCCCTTTATGGTCTACATCCCAGGTCGCTTCCTGGGGATGTTATTCCTACCACTGACAACCCGGCCACTCAAGACTGCATCCGTGATTTCATGTCCCTGAGGGAGGCTGTCTCTCATCACTTGGAGGCCACTCAACGGCAGGCCAAACTCTATGCTAACAAGCACCGGACTTCTGCCCCTGATTATCAACCCGGAATCTCGGTCTGGTTGGCTTCTAAGAATCTCCATATGCCTGGTCATAGATGTTTATTACCTCGTTTTGTGGGTCCTTTTCCTATTAAGGAAGTGCTCAATCCTTTGGTGTCCATTTAGAGTTGCCTTCCCAGTGGAAGATACATCCAGTCTTTCATGTTTCCCTTCTGAAACCATGCCCTGCAGGCACCCGCCTCCCTTCTCGTCCGGCCCCAGTGATGGTCAAGGGTGTGGAGGAGTACGAGGTTAAAGCTATTCTGGATACTAAGAAGATACATGGGGTTTGTCATTTTCTCATTGACTGGAAATGTTACGGTCCTGAGGAGCGTACATGGGAGCCTGAGTCAAATGTGCATGCTCCTCTCCACCTGTCCAGGTTCTTGGCCTCTCACTCTGGGGATCTTTCTTTGGGGGAGGAAACCATCAGGGTTCCGTTTGATTCCTCTTTTTCTTGTCATGGAATTGGTACACACAGGAGGAAACATTCCTGATTCCCCAGTAGGTTCACCAGTATACGTTTGAATTCAGGATTTACATTAAACCCTCAGAACCTTTTTTTGTCCAGGAGTACGCATTGTCAGAGAACGCTATGGGTTTCCCTGGAGACGCTGGCGCCCATTGCATGCATGTAGGTGTTGTGCGTGCAGTCAGCTGATCTGTATATTAACCCCGCCCCCACTACACTGTGCTGCTTCTGAATTTGTAATTTCTAAGCTTCGTATATTGTTACCTTGTTATCCTGATCTTCAATCGCCTGGTCTGTTCTTTGACTTCCCTTGCCTCGTCCCTTGTCATTGCTCACTTGGTATCTGTTGTCGACTCGGACCGTCTACAGACTGCATTCAACACATCCTTTCACGTCTTACCTGCCTGCTGCCAAACCGGAACGGTATTTGGACTGTATTCGTCTCAACCTTTCACGTCTTACCTGCCTGTTGCCAAACCGGAACGTTTATTGGACTACATTCGCCTCATCCTTCCACGTCTTACCGGCCTGCTGCCAAACTGGAACGTTTATTGGACTGCATTTGCCTCATCCTTCCATGTCTTATCTGCCTGCTGCCAAACCGGAACGTTTATTGGAATGCATTTACCTCATCCTTCCACGTCTTACCTGCCTGCTGCCAAACCGGAACGTTACTGGATCGTCTTTCTTCAATTGGCTGCACTTCGTTAGTCTTTGGTGATCCCAGAACACTGTGTGGACTCCTAATCTCCAAACCATCGTCACATCTTCCTTCTTTTTTTTGGTCCAAAGACTCTAAAGAACTTAAAGGACATTAGCGCAACGGCGCAAGGATCAAAGACTTATTTAGGCATCCTCATGCCGGCGGGAATAGGAAACAAGACTTTGTGTTCCCAGGATTACCACTTCAGTACAGCAATCTCCTCTTCAGAATTCCTCCAGAACAATCATTGGTAAGCACACTATTGCCTGGTTCTTCCTTTTCTTACTATCTTGTACTAATAGTAATAGCTACCTCTCTTGTTACAGGATACTCACCCATCTAGCTTGGAACTTATCAGTCCCAGCCACCATTCTTGCTTTTGGGTATCTGCTCATAATCTTGCCTAGTTATTTCATTGTATTGAGTCATATTGTAATACTTGGTTACTTTCTCTTGCAGCCAGCTGTCTGGGAACCAGGGTGTAACAAATATTTCGGGCAATACTCACCTCGATCTGTCCTTTTGTACTCTTGAGGGGTATATTGTCAGAAAGACTCAATTGCCTCACGACATGTCAAGCCAACACTGCTGGATGTAGTCCTTGGGCCCAAACAGACCCTGATCAATCATTTTGAGACAAGGTTGAAGGCAAATTTTGGAGAAATGTTTTTAATCTACCAAAATGTACTCCAATTGCAATAATATGATTTGAGTTGGGTGCACTTTCTATATCTGCTATATATATCTTGAAATAATGGTCCCTATTTAGAATATGTCTTCTTGCTACAAATCAAAGCAGACTTTTATATATTTAAGCAACTTACCTTTTAACATCAACAAATGCTTTCCCGATGAAATGGAGAAATTATGTTTTAAATACTCTAACAGATGCTGAGGTTACATTAGAACTACTTATGCAGAATCCAACGCGAGCACAAAAAAAGTTGTACCAGTATGATTGGATACACACACAAAATAAATGTGAGACATACAAGGATTTTGAGATATCCTTATTTGGACATAAAGATTACTACCAAATGGCTGAATACTCTAATGAAGTACCCATCACCTCAATTAGGAAACCAACATATGAGATATCAGCTAAACTGGTGGCCCACACAAAAAGTATACTGGCAAGACGTGGGGTTATTCCCAAAGCTGCAAATGTATGGCGGTTCTGTACTTGTAGCTCACAAAAAGAAACCTTGAAGCACCTTTTAGTAATTTGTCCAGCTTTACTTCAATGTCAACATAAACATTTTAGAAGGTTGCTAGCAGAATATATAAATATGTCAACTGAAGATCTATGGAGAATGTTGTTTAATACTAATATCATGTCTATCAGAATTACTACTGATATCATGTCTATCAGAATTAGAATCCTTGTAATTAACAGAATCTGATGCTTGATAAAGTTGACAGATGCCAAATGAAATGGATGAAATCAACTAGTTTTTAATCTCTCAGTAAATCTGATAGATGTTATACTTCTTTTTATGTAGATGGTTATTTTATGTAGATATATGTGATTAGTTGCTGTGTAATGTATTGTGATATTATATAATTGTTTTTAATTGTATAAGACATTCAATTATGTTGGCAATATCATACTAATACTGTTTGCTACTGATACATATGGTTTTTGATTAACTTTATATATCTGTAATAATTATGTATAAATTTGAAATTGAAAGGTTGATGATTCAACCACATCAATAATAATAAAAACAGGGCCTGGCTAGTGGCCCTGAAATACATGTATAGTGGTCACGGCTGAAATGCTAGTAGTGAGTCACCCCACTAGCCTAACTCACTCCCCTTCGAATCTGCATGCAGCCAACAAAACAGCAAAGCTGTCTTGCTGCATTGTCTCTCCCACCCCACTACCCTAACTCACTTATCTTTTTCACACCTGCACACCTTCTGCATTGGACTCCTCAGAGAATACTCACTCCCTCTCTGACACACTGCTAGACATGGCCCTTCGGAAGGGTTATATCTAGCAGTGTGTAATGTGCAAGCATACACACACACATCACTGGGAGCTTACACACACATACACTTGCATGCTACTACACACTGCCACTAGATAAGACCCATCTTAATAGTACACCCACAAACGCCTAGGTGGGACTCCTCCTCTGAGCTGATCCCCTATACATGTACACACACTTCTTCTAGATAGGACTCTACACTTATTCTCGATCAGTGCAGAAAGACCCATTGCTGCAAGAATGGAGTCCCTCTTTGGAGAAACTGCTGATGAAGTTGAATGGGAACCCCGACTAAGCCTCTGCAAAGGCCAACCACTCAGTTTCTAGATAGCATCCTTTCACACTAGGCAGCGTACGCCCTCCGTACACTCCCCACCGAGATCAGACCCTCGCATCCGAGAGGCTGTCAGCATCAGAATAGGACACACACACTCAGCCACAGTCATAACCCCTCTCATGTCCCTGCTTGGCAGGCTGCAGTGTGAGCAGACCATGCTGCTGCTGCCACGGCAGGGTACAACCTGCTGCCCGTCTGCCATGCACAGTGCACCGTTGCCCCATCTGACGGGCTCTGTGCTTGCAGCCGGGTGGTGACACAACCTGCACTAATCCCAGAGGACCCTGCTGTAGACACTGGGGGCCCACTACCACCGAGGCCCTACAACTGACACTGAGTCCCTGTGTCTGCTCTTTGACAGGCCTGGCCAGTGAAGGGGCCACGATGGGCCACTCTCTGCGAAGACTGCTGTCTGCACACACACACCTCCATTCATTGGGCAGAAGGGGCCAGCTGGGACTGAGGTGTGTGAGTGAGGGGAGCTCACAACCAGCTTGGTCTGGTCACAGCTGTTAATTGTGGAGGTGGGAGTTGTTATAATGGTGACTGTTGGGTTAAGGGAGACGGGGTGAACGAAAGGCTGAGGAGTGCTGGCTCCAGGTGAAGGTCAAAGTTGATAGTGCTGGAGAGTGAGGCTGCATGTGAGGTCACAGTGATGAGGACACACAAGAAGTGCACTTTTGTGGTGAATGACCACAGGTGAGTGCTGGAGGGTGACAGTGACAGCCACATTTGCGAGTCTCTTGGTGAAGTGGCACAGGAGCACGTGCACTGTGGTTCATAGGACTTAGTGCTGGGGTAAGAAGAGGCCGAGAGGGGAATTTAATGCGAGAGGAGCAGGTGTGAGCTGCATGTTGAGAGGCTCAGTGAATGCTGAGAACAGTAGTGAGTGCCGGACAAAGGGTTAGGAGAGTGTGCTCATGTAAGTGTCCCTGGGGGTATGAGGGCTAGGTGCTCAGGTATGGTGCGCAAGTGCACAAACATTCACCAAAACCAAAAAGGAGACAATAGTCCAGTCCTGGTCTTAACTTTTCATTCTGCGATTTTTAATCATAGATTTATAAGGGGGAAATCCAGGACTACAAATCGAATCTATGAATGCAAAGTTCAAACCAGGACTGGACTCATGGCTCCTGAACGGAATCGATAATGTTTGCATGCATGCTGTCTAGCGTCTTCTAAGCCCAAAACCTAAATATGGGTTGCTCATTGTTTTTACTAACCCCCGAGCAGGAGCATTGTGCTATGCAGGGCCTGCTCCGTGTTGTCAGCTGTCTCCCACTGCACTTTTTATTGCGATCTTCCTGGGTCCGGACAACACCCCAAATCCCCTACCCCCCCACTCAGTCTAGTTGTCTCCCTGCCAGCTATCTGAACTCACCTTACGTAATACCACTCTAAGAGACGCCACTCGAAAGTACACCAATCAACTTGTACACCAACCAATTCTAACCCAAATCAATCAACTCCAGATCAGTGCACTGAACCACACCCCACATCACCCTACTTCAGTCCACTCCATCCCCAGCTCACTCTACACTGTCAAACTCACACCACTCCACCCAACACTAGACACTCCCACAACACTCTATAATATCCAACACAACTCATCTAACCACTCTACTCCACCCTACACCAATCTACACCATCTCGCCACATTCTAACCAACTTCTCTCCAGGCCAACCCACCCCACCATACTTCACCTCTCAACACTCCATCCCAGATCATCCGCCAGCATGCTATCTCATACCACCCCACCACGCCATTCATCCCACACCATGCCATACTATTCAACATGCCCCATATCACTCCACCCCATCCCACACTACTCTGTACCATCCCCGCCACTCCACTGCAGACAATTCCACACCAAACCCCCACAACTCCACACCCACCCCACATTGTTCTGATTCCACTCCCTCCAGACCTCTCTGCACCACTCCAGACCATTGCCCAAAACTCCACACCACTACAGCACCTCACACCAGACCATCCCGCACTACCCCAACCTTTATGACACCACTAAACTTGACTTTATTCCACACCAGCCAGCCCCCTTCTCCCCACACATCACACAAACCCACTGCCCCCCAGACTATCTACCACCACTGCACCCTACTCCATACCAATCCACACCAGCTCCCCAACACCACTACACTTCAGCCCACACTGCCCAGGTCCACACCACCCCACATCGTTACAGAACACTTGACAGCACATCGCCTGACTGCATACTGCACCACTCCACCCCACACCAACCCACTCCACCCAACACTGCACCGCACCACCCTGCCTCATGTCACACCAATCCAACGCACACTACTCTACAACTCCCCACTCTCTCGCACCACTCCAACCCACAGAACACTACCCTAACTATGGCCTCCTACTCATGTACCCAATAGATATGTTCAATAGGGGTCGAGTTTTCTTCCAAATGAGTGACTTAGCTCACAGCCTAACTAATATATGCTGGCATCCAAACTCAATACACAGGGCCTCAGTATAACTTGTGCGGAATGGGTTTAACAGCGCCGGTAATGGTTTTTCCAGACGTCCATAGCGGGTCCCGCAAGGGGACCAGGGAGCTAACAACGGGCCTGTTCGTAATGGGCCCTTTGTTAGCTCCCTCCCCATTCCCATTGAGCCCTATGAGGGCTCGAATGGGAATGGGGAAGGACTAGGCCCGGGTTCCCTGAAGGAGGAAATACTGGGCCCTCCATACTCGGAATGGCCCGGTATTTCCCCATTCAGGGAACCCGGACACGATTTTGGAGGCAGCCATGCCCTTATTCAGGGCATGGCTGCCTCCAAAGTCGTAATGCGGCCCACAGTCTTTTTACGTCAAACACATGCAGATACTGTGCCTCCTTGATGTCATTCTTAATTTCCTTAAAACACTGCTCCATTTCTTCATCTTATAACATTTGAAAGTGACAGATGGAATGCGATCTACCTGCTTAATGCAATTATTGTCTCAAATGCACTATTTCTCACCAGGCCTTATTGTTACCCTTATTCACGGTCTCGAGGTCCTTTCCCTTCCCAGGTTCTGCTTTGTTGCTCGCCTGCACAGGTGGCATTTGGCAGACGTATTTACCATGGATTGTAGGAGCATGACAATGTATGATGTGGCTTTTTGTCTAGGCATGGACAATACATAAAACACCTTCCTCAACGATATGTGTCAACTATGCATGCAAGTAGTGTAGTGAACATAAGCACATTTTGCATGATGACCATTTCTGAAAGGCGAAACCTGCATGTGAATGTTCTTCTGCACGTGCAGCTTTCCCATCTTGCATCACATTAACATGCTGGTTCTGGCAGGAGTAGTACCCACAACACATCCCAGAAAACACATTTCAGTCACAAAAGGATGCCTTTTGCAATGCAAATGCCATGTGGTGCTTGTCCCCGGCAAGTTCCGAAATAGAAACAATCATGTTTATCATGAAAATATTAACAATATTTGCAGTTAAACATAAGCTTCTTCCCCAATGTCAAACGAGTATTGCTTACGATGGGTCATTGTCACCTGCACCCTTGTTTTTGGAGGGCCATTCCCAGTCCCCACCCATAACACTTACACGCGGCCCTCGCCCTTTTTTCAGTAACCCCCGTAGAATAAATGCGGGAGCCTCCGCCTCCAGGCTGGAGGCTGAGCCCGAGGCTGCCATCAGCATTTTCATTAGTTTCGTTTTCGTTCCCTGGACTCAAGAAACGAAAACGAAACTAATGAATACGCTGAGAGTGATGGCAGGCCCGGTTGCGGCGGGCCCAGGAAAAACGACGAAAACTCATTATAATAATAGTAATAATTTGGCATTTATATAGCGCTACGAACCCTCAGGTATCTGAGCGCTGCTTATTATTACCCACGGTGTGTGGTGCTCTTTATCGACCTTGGAGGATGAAACGCTGAGTTTGGCGCTGCCAGGATTCGAACCTGCGTTCGCAGGCTCTGCACTGATGTCAAAGCGAGCGCTCTACTCGCTGTGCCACTTGACCGGCTGTTGAGTAATATGAATACTTTGCCACAATTCTATATTAATGAACCAGGAGAACAACAGTACATCAATATAGAATTGCGGCGGAGCATTCGTAATTGCCAAGATTTTCGTTTTAAGTTTCCTGGGCTCCCTTGACACTGGAGAGCCCAGGAAATTTAAAATGAAAATTGCGTAAGTTAGTGAGGGCTTGCCTGGAGTGATGGCACTAGCAGGCCACCGTGGAGAGCCGAGAATTGTGCTTCTGCCCTGTGAAGACCACACACCATGGAAGGCGTGCCTATGGATTATTTTGGCCCCACCCTCTGTCATTGCCCCTCACATGCTGGTGTGGGATCAGCAGCTCCTGTATCCCCCCCCCACCCCAACTAATGATAGGCAAGGATAGAGTGCGAGGTCAATGACGCCTCCACGATTCAAGGCCTCGCCCCTTGTAGACTCCGTAAACACGGGGCGAGGCCTTGAATACCCCGCTAAGACGTTATTTTGCATGTCTTCTGCCCCGGGTTACCCAGCCACCTGATTCGTGCCTGTCGGTTGGTGGGGGGACTGTTCAGAGAAGCACCCTTTCAACCTCACATGCCCAGACAGCCAGACAAGCCTGGCTCTGTCAATCTGCCTTGCAGACTGGCAGAGGCAGAGCTTCTTAACTGCAATGGCATAAGTGGGAGAGAGAGCAGGGAAGGAAGAGAGGGGCTCCGCCCCAGACACCCTTATTAACGAGCCGCCACTGATGACAGCACTGATTACATCTCTGATGGCATGAGGTATAAGATCACTCAGTGGGTATGTTAAAATATTTATAGGGCCCCTACCTAGTATATATGACATTTCAGTAGATTTAATAACAATGAGAACATTGTATAACACATTAAACGGCTACACATGAATGATATCAGTACTTGTGAAAATGGTATTTGTAATGTTTGGTAAAAGATGACATTTTAAACATAAATATGTAATATTTTAGAAATGTCTTCACTTTCATTGCACAGCAAACCAATACAATTGTACATTGCATAGACTCTGCCTGTTTGTGGCAAATATATGTTAGATATTTGTAACATAATATATATAATACGTGTATACAGTAGTTAAACAATAATAATATGAATAAATAGAAATAGGAACATGTTATAGCCCGATTGTCTGATACCTCTTAAATGTACGGGTTTAACTGTTTGACCGTGCTTATTATAACAGTAGGGTATACCCGTATTGTTTTCTAAATGAGATGAGAGGCGTTATAAAACAAAGAACGTGCACGAAATGAGCTTCATTTTACGAGTTCTAAACATTGTTACTATAAAGAAATTATTATTACTACAAATGTACATATATCTAGAAAAGAATTGAAGTTTTGAAATTCAATATTTACTTGTAAAAATATAAATAGATTCATATTACTTTCAGTTTTTCTTCTCTAAATGATTTATAAGTTAATATTAAACTAAAACACATAACCTAGAAAAGGAGAAGAGTCTTTTAATATTAAATAGTATCCTAATTTTTAATATATTCACTTTAGTATGTACTGCAAACTGTAAGCCATATACTACATTTAAATAAATTACAGCTGAATACAATGTACCTTATAATTACAGTAGAAAATAATGTAATTGTATATTATGTCTATGTATTTTATGTTAAACAAAATAGTAGTACCATTTTTAAAATGGTATTTATATAAACAAAGCTTTTATTAGCCAAGTCATATATGATGTTATGTCTGATGCAATCAACGATGCCATCAGTGATATCACCAGTGATGTCAACAGTGATGTCATCAGTGATGTATTCTCTGATATCATCATTGTGGTCATATGCTGCGCAACAGGGGGTGAAAGGTTAGGTGGCTTTGCCTGAATTGTCGACCAAATTTCAGGGGTTTTGTTGTGTTCAATTTTTACCTTACCGCAGATGTAACTAAAGATTTTTCCCTGAATTTCTATGATTTTGTTACGATTTATTGCTCACCTTAACAGCCCTCAACTAAAGATTTTCCCCTAAATATATAAATATGTGTTTCACCAAATTCATTTTTATACGTACAGGCCTGAGCCTGAGAATAATATATTATAACAGGTGTATTGCAGATTCTCTTGCAGCTGCTTTTCGTTATTGCTCTCACTTATACACCAGTATTTGGTGTATGCAATAGCTGTGCTCTGGAGCATTAGATCTGGATAGATTAATCCAGCTTTAATTTGTAATGCACTTGCACTTAAGGATTCTTATTTTATGTTACTGTAGATTTGAATGGGCACTGTTTGTTCACATCCAGCACATGCTATTATAATATTTTCTGACATGTTTGTAACTGCTATCCAGCCGTTTGATTCGTAATTGGAATGCTGTGGACACTAGTCCAAGATGGCGGTACCACATTACATATAGTGGCTAAGTTCATTCATAAGTCACATGATATATAAATTAACAGATAGAGAAATATTACATTTTATCATGTTTATCTTGCCTGAGGAAGTACTAGTGACGGACGGACGGAACGCATGGCAATTCTACCATGCGGGTGTTTGATAGTCATCTGCCATGATTCTCATTTAAGATCAGAGGGTACATTTATTTAGTTTTTTCGATTCAACTTTGAACAACTTTGAACAATAAATGACAGCATTGGCTACCCTTTATTCACTTTACCCCACGAGTGCCCGGGTCTTGGTTTGTGCATTTGGAGTTGTTGAGTTTTCACAGCTTGCTGGCTGACTGAGCCATTGCTGGATATTCACCTACTGTTCAGGCTACATCAGCAAGGCATTGTGGGAAGACTTTTGCACCAGGATATTTTGTCTTACAGGCAGTGCTGCTTTATACCTATCTTTTTGAACCAAGACAGACTTTTCTCAAGGCTGCCAGATAACTGATACCTGGCTTCAACCTTATATAGGATCGGAATAGTCTTGACAGCCTTGTGGTTGGCATGTCACAAATGATACAGGTAGGCTCAGAGAGGAGAGGGTTAGAAGAAAATTAGAATTTAAAGAGGCAGAGGAAAATAATTCTTCAAAAATAAGAATCAATGGGAAAGATCTGGCCAACCGGACAGGTGGGGAGCACCATAGTTAAGATTTCGACGACACCCAGTTACATGTTCTGCTACATGGTGCAGCTGGCCAGCTATGCTGCAGAACAGCGGAGACAGCCAGACGAGAACAAGGAAAAGCCCACCCAGGAACTGTAGGAGAATTAGATATAATTAGGTTGTGCTGAAGGGTTCTACGTTAAAAGAAGGAAGCCGAAAAGAACGAGACCTGATAGAGAGGAGCTGAAAGCTTTGCAGCAGCGAAAATGTCAGGCATATTTAAAGGACAATTATCCCCCGCTGTCCATGTTCTGGAAGCCGAGTACATCCCTGCAACCCCCGAACCCATAATGGGACCAGGGACTGCGGGGGTTTTCACCGCCCCCCTTGTTCGGCATTATAGCATACACAGTTTTTGTCCATGCCGAATGCGCACTCAACGCTCATTCTGCATGTATTCTTCGTCATTTCCGGGCAATGGCCTGCTGAAGCCTGCCTGCTCAGCTGAACAAGACAAGTCTCATCAGTCTCATCAGAGGGCCCAGGCCAGGTGCAGGCGAGGCATCGATGATCCGAAGACTTTACAGACTGTTCAGGCAATCTGGGGGGCAGGGGGAGAGGGGGGGGCACAGCAGCAGGCGATGAGAAATGTCCAGGTTTCGAAGCAGTATTGAATGGCAACGGCCATCAGAGCTTGGAGTGACAGAAGAAAGTAAAGCAAGAAGCTTCAACACAAGACTACTCCCTCATCTCTGTATGAGGAAAGCTTGCCCCAGCCATGCCAACGTGTTCCCTGTTCTGCTCTGGGGGGAGGGGAAGGGTGCAGTGTTTATACTCTACTTGTTCTGTGTGCACGGGATAGTTACAATGGTTCTGCCAACGTTGTAACTGTTCTATACCCGTGGGTAATTTGCAGTGACATGTCCTTGCTAGTCTCGGGAGGATAGCTCAGGGGCAACGTGCTTGTTTTGCAAGCAAGACGACAATCCCCGGGTCCACGCTTAGAAACCTCTGGGTATTAAGTGCGTTATAAATAACCTATCATATCATGACTGTCCTCTGTTTGAGGGAAGCTTGCGCTGGCCTAACTCCAGTTTGGACTTTTATTTATTTGAACGGACCCTTCCATGTGCATCAATTCTGTACGTGAAAGCCCCTTGCAGTGCCCTGCTTTTACTTCCTGTGTGATGGTACCATCTCTGGCATGGTGGTCCTGTTATGTGTATGATGGTGTCATGCTGTGTTTGTTTTCTGGACACGGATGTTTCTGATGCTACACCCGTTGCACCGGCCCCACCTGCTGCCTCTGTTTTGTGTGTGAGTGAACCTTGCAGTAACTTGCCCCTCCTGTTCCTGTTCTTTGTGAGCTAGGCTTGCACTTCCCCTGCCCATGTTCTCGCTGTCATTTGCACGGGAAGAGCTTGAGCCATGCTCGTACTGGCCTCTAGGGCAATAGGGCAGTGCCCAACCAAAAACGCCAAATGCTGGTGTGGGCCGTTTTTTTTGGTCAAGGCGGACCACTTTTCTGGACAATGTGGGTGTGTTGGATGAGTTACTTCACCTTGCAGCTAGTCGTTTTGAACAGCGTTCTAAAGAAATATCTTTAAAATGCACAATTTGCATCCCATTTTATCAAAAAACTCCCCCGTGGGGGTACTATTCAAACAGTCTGTCACAAAAGGAATACATTTTCATTTGCAACTGTGGGCCACTTTTTCATTGGTGCCCCAGTTCGACCCTGGCTTGAAAGAGTATCCACTGGACCTGCCAATCTAGCTGTATCTGTGCTCATGCTTGGACTGGCCTATAGGGCAACAGGGCTATCCCCGAACCCAAACAGCAAAATGCTAATGTGGGCCAGTTTTTTGGGACGAAGTGGCCACTTTGTTGGCCAATGTGGCCAGTTTGGTAAGTTACTTCACCATGGGGCTAGTAGATTTGACTGAATAAATATTTTTTTAAATGCACAATTTGCACTACATTTGATCAAAAAACACCCATAAGCGTACTACCTAAACAGTCTGCTACAAAAGGAACACATAGTCTTGGGAGGACAGCTCAGGGGCAATGCGCTCACCTTGGAAGCAAGACAATGCACAGCAACACAGGTTGGATGCCTGGGTCGGGCTCAGAAAGCTCTGACTGTGGGCCACTTTTTCATTGGTGCTCTATGCTCCAGTCCGACCCTGTCTGTTCTCCACCTTTCCTGTAGGAATGAATTACTGCTTCCGGTGCTGCGTTTCATTGCATGAGTGCGGCTTCCATGTTGCTGTCAATGCAGTGCACCTAGGCCTCGGGGTTTTACTGTGCTTGCACATGCATGTGTCAGTATGCATGTCATTCTCTGCTCCTACCTGTGTGCATGTGTCACAGAGTGCTTTAGTTGTGTGCTGTTGTAAAAGACTGTTCACTTGCGGCATAACGTGGGGTTGCTCGTGTGCTTTGTGGTGAGGGTCCCTGCACACACCTGGCCACCGGCATTATTCAACCATGCGAGGCCGGTCCCTGCAGCAACATTATATCCGTCCAAGGGTGTCAAAATTCCATGCAAGATGTGCTGCAGTATTCTGGAAGGCCAGTCTTCAGTTTTCCTTTTGCTTTTCTGGGTTATTTTCGATTGGCGCAAACCAGAGGTGCATTGCTGACAGCTTACCATTGAAAATGCCAGTTTAGTGTCTTGCTCCCTCTCTGCACTTTATTATTTATATTGGCAGACAATGGAAGGTTGGGATTGGGTAGAAGCTCTCCCTTTCTATAAATGTAACTTAACCATATTAACAAGATGCATGTTGTTTAGTGCTTGGAATGCCACATCCCATGTTAGAGCAGGCCAGGAATGCTATGGTATCAGAGAAGTTAGTTCACCTGGCCAGATGGCATATGATGATCTAGGACACAGCTGATATATTGCACATTTTAACTTCAGCTGCATGAGTGCTTTGAATAATTAGTAGTATATTATACTCCACATATAGGTCTTTGTATGGACAATCAAACTGGTAATTGATCGCTTTGCCACTGTGAGCTTGTGAATTGTTTTTCCAATTTGCAACTTTTGCAAGATATGAAATCGAGCATCCCTTATTCTGCAGCCACGCGGGTAGTTAATAATCGCCACCAGCATTAGTTATTAATAGACACCACCATTGCCTGCTCACTCTCTTGAGAGATTGTCCTGCCCCTTCTTTCTTTTAGCTGATTCTGCATGGGCACTTTGGCCTGAAGGGTGATGCTGATTACCCATGGATTATATCACACCAAGACTCCATCACTGTAAACCCATAAACAAAGAGAAATGAGGCGCTAACTTAACCTCCGGGCAGTTAAGATCAGATTCAGCCCAGCTCAACCTGCTATTCCCGACAATTCATCTCTCTGATCTTCTAATCCACCTGAAGCGGATCCACACATAAACATGTTATGTTACGTTAATATGATTTGTATCGCGCACACCGCTGCCATTTTCATGGCAAATCTGAAAAGTAAGAAGGAGGGCTGTGATTAATGGGATTGAGTGGGCATGCGCTAGAGAGCTTTGATGTGCTGTTGGTAGCTTCAGTTCAGAAAAACAAGTCACTGTTTGCTGGGTTTGTTTGTGTGTAGATGTTAGGTGCTGCTCGTTGTAGGAGTGTGTGTGAGACGGTTGGATTGAAAGAGCTTTCGTTTTTTCTGGTTTGATGGGCTTTGGTTGGGTGCTACAGAGTGTGCACTTTGCAATGGTTTTATGTTTATGCTGCGGTAGAGGCATGTGGGTGTTTAGTTTGGTGTTTGGGGGTGAGTAAGGAGGATAATGGAAAATGTTTGCATTTGTTGCTTAGTTCCAATTGGGTATCCAGATTTTGGATCATTAAGGTTTTGGTTATTTGGGGTATTTCCTCTTGTGTTGTGTTGGTCGTTCCTTTCAAGGGTGTGTTCTGTTTAGCTCTGTAAGTTAAAGAGCCATCTCTTTAGCATTTTCCTAAATTTTAGGTGATCTTCTGTTGTTCGTATTTCCTTCGGGAGTACATTCCAAAGTTTTGCCGACATGATGGAGAAACCTGATCCACCACATTTCTGCTTTGCATATTATTTTGGTTCGGGGAAACATCATTGCTAGACCCTAGTGTTTGGTTTCTAGATGGAGATCTTTCCTTGCATAAATCCTGCTCCTTGTCGATGGATTGCTCTTTGGGTTATGCAGAGTGTTTTGGAGAAAAATCTTTTTTGACTGGTAACCAATGTATGGCTGTCATTGTTAGTGTGACATGTTCTCTCTTAGTGAGTCTAAGGAGTAGTCTTGCTGCCACGTTCTGTGTTCGCTGTCATTTTTTGGTGAAGTATTCTAACATTTCGAGAGAGATGCTGTTGATGTAGTCTATTCTTGATGTGACAAGCGAGATGATGGTGAGTCTTCTTTGTGGGAAGTTGTGGAAAGGTAGGAATTGCTTGATTGTGTGTAAGTGGAAGAAGCACTTGTTTACTACTGCGTTGACTTATGGTTCGAGTGCTAGATCGTTGTCCAGTAAGATTCTGAAGTATTTAATCACTTTTGAAGGTTTTGGTTGGTTTCCCATTTCAATAGGCATTGGGTTGTGGTGTGTGTTCGATGGGTTGTTAGGTTAGACCAAAATCTCTGTTTTGTCCTGGTTGAGATTGAGGCTGTTGGTGCTCATCCAGTCTTTTATTTCTGTGAGGCTATTGATAATGGCTTGTTCTCCACTACTGCTGATTTTGTAGACAGTTTGTGTGTCATCTGCGTAGTTGTAGCAGGTGAGTCCATATCTTTTGATGAGGCCGATGAGAGGGGTCATGTATATCTTGAAGAGGAGTGGTGAGAGTGATGAGCCTTGTGGGACTCCAGCGGTTGTTGTGCGTGGTGCTGACTTGAAAGGGTTAGCCAAGATGTTTCCGTTCTTTATACCTGGAATGGTTTTAGCTATAGCGATGCAATGTTGGTGATTCCTATTTCCTCGATTCTTTTGATAAGCATTTTAAGGTCGATTGTCTCTTCCAATACTATCCCTCCCAATACTATCCATATGGGAAGATCTAATAACCAATGCAGTCTCCAACACTCCTGTGTTGAACACTGCTGATAGGTCAAGTAGTATGAGTGCCAAAGTAGTATTGGATTCCCTGATTGTCTGCTGATGGCCTCAGTGTTTCAGCTGTTCACATGATGTTTGCATGAAGCATATGAAGGGTCTTTTTTGCTCAGGTACATCTGTGAGGCTGACTTTGCTTGACTAAAGGTTTTCCAGATATCCCACTCTCTATGCATGGGCTCCCCGGAACCCTTAATCTGCTCATCCACACAACACATGACCCATTCAGAAGAACTCCCTATCAAGCAAAGCTAAATTGCTGTGGCTCGAATCATCAACACAGGTGGTTTGGAAGTCAAGCATGAGATAGGGATGTTAAGGTGTCTGGTGTTTTCTCACATGTGCAACACTCATTAGCAGCAGCCATGTAGTGTTTGGATCCTGGCAGCCATTCAGGTTACTAGGCTTTTTGGCACTAATACTCAGGACAGGGCTTTCGAAGGATCCCGGTAGCATCTGGATCTATGCAACAATGCCCGGCGGTTGTGTGTCAATGCTCTCTTCACGCAGGTATCTTTCTGTGGCACTGCAGGTTCCTCCCTCTGCTTCCTTCAGTGTGACTCTTCCTGCATACGTCTATTTCTGAAATCGAAATAGGGCTCCTTGTACCCTTATTCTTTTTAAAAAATGTTTTTAATTTATTTGTATGAATCAAAAAGAATTGATTTTTACAAAGAACATTTCAAAATCTGTTGCTCGAATAGTCTTTTGGATAGTCTTCATGTAAGTTAAAAATTAAGATTAGCTGTTTTTTTTCAGCCCTTTTTTGGTCTTTTCGAACTGGTAACTAAGTAGAGTGGATCACACGGAATTTCAACTAACCTGGGATCTCGTGTAATAGTAGAGACTGGAAGGTACCATAACTTTCTGTTGTCACTTCCAGATAAGCAAAGGAGTCCAGCTTGGACATAATTTGTTGGACGAGTTTGGAAGTGGCCATTAGCCAGGTTGGTTTGTCCCCACTGATCATTCTTGACCACCAACAAGATTCGCTGTCTAGCGAAGGAGCGGACGAGAAGTGCTGCATGTAAGCTGTCCTAGTTGATTTTGTTTCTGTGCAACCTAAGAGCAGGTGGCGAAATGTCTCTATTTCGTTTGTGTTCTGGCATAATCTGCAGTGTGCTGTATTCGAAAGTCCTCTGATGGCTTTAATTTCATTAGTTGGTAGCAGATTTAGTCTCGCTCTTAGAAGACAGTTTCTGGCTTGTCTGTTTGGGAATTGTTTGATGTATCCCTGAAGTTCTTTTAATTTCTTTATGTTTGGTGGCAAATACAGCGTTAACTTGTTCTCCATGGCTTTTGCCAGAGTCGTTATCTAATCTAGCTCCTTGATTTTTTCATGATTTTTGCTGGATTTTGCATCAGATTGTTTTCATCACTCTCGATAGATTTCAGAAGCGTGGAGATATATAACCTCCAAGATTGTACGGATTTGTTCGATTCAACTGCTAGTTCTGCTTTAATGATTCTGTAGGGCAGGGGGCTTTCAGGGAGCAAAATGTTCCTGTATAGTCTCAAAGAATTGCAATTCAAGGTCCCTTGTAGGGACAGGAGACTCAGTTCTCTGCGTATTGATGCTATGGGGGTAGAGGCCGGAAGGCAGAGAACTGTCCTCCAATATTAAGCTTCAAGTTTCGGCCAGATGTCTCTCGGAAGCAGTATCATTGCCTCTGTACCATAGGTTATGGCCGGAACTACTTTCATTTTGTAGAAATCAATTGCTGGTATCGTTGAGATGCGACCAAGCTTTTGGTCAATTGCTTTTCCTTGTGTCGCCAATGTCCTGATTTTTGTTCTTAGATGTTCTTGCATGGCTGTTTCTTTTTTAGTGTTGTCCAGTATGATTCCCAGATATTTAAAGCTTTTTACTTTTTCGATCTCGGCCGATTGGAAGAACCATTTTAGTTTTTCAGTTTTCTTTGTTGCTTTTTCTCAGATGACTATTTTTGTTTTCCCTTTGTTTACTTCCAAGTTGTTGGTTGTTGCATATACAAAAAGGTTGTCGAGTTGGCGCTGTAATCCTATAGGCGTCTGATCAATTAATATGAGATCATCGGTGTAGAGTAACCTGCTGATTTTATGTTGGCCCAACTGCGGTGGAAATGATCTAACAGAGGTTTCTGCTGCATGAAAGTCACCAAGATAGGCCAAAAAAAGAGAGGGGGCCAGCGGGCACCCCTGCTTGACTCCCCTTTGGATCGTAATAGTTGCTGATAGAGATCCTTGCCAGTTTAATCTGACTCGCACAGACGTGTTGGTGTGGAGAGATTTAATGGGGTTCAATACATTTTGGGGGCAAGACCAGTTTTCCAGTTTATTCCATAGGAGGGTCTTGTTGACTCTATCGAACGCTTGGGAGAAGTTGATGAAGGCCAAGTGTAGCCTGGGGCCTCCTTCTAGCACTTTAGTTTTCAAGACGCTTATTATGAGGATGTTGGCTGCGGTTCCCAGGTTCTTCTTAAATCCAGATTGGAATGGATCATTACACAGAGCGTCGCAAGCCCATATTTGAAACCTTTTCAGTAGAAGGGAGCCAAATAACTTTCCTATAGGATCAAGCAGCGTGATTGGCCGATAATTTGAGGGATCGTTGATATCACCTTTCTTGTATATTGGAATGATAGAAGCAGGAATTGATTTAGAGTCTGAAGATCTTGAGAAGACTTGGCTGATGAAAGTAGACCAGGCTTCAGGATGGGAGTTTAGGTTGATGTTTGTGATGCCCTCTGGACCCGGTGCCCTTGAGTTTTTCAGTTTGTTTTTTTAATCATAGATTTCTTCTTGGTCATTTAGTTTCGTCCAAGGGGTCTCACGACTCTCTGGCGTAGGGGTTTTCTGGCCCATTGTCAATTTAAAAGTTTCCTTTATGTACTTTTCCGAGGTTGCTTCGCCAATCACATTTTGGATATTTTCACTCCTAGTAGATGTCTTGGAATTTAACAAAGACCAGAATTCTCTCGTATTTTTAGTGCAGATGGATCTCAGTATGGCTTCGGAATCCTGTTGGTGTAGTTTCCTTTGTTGTGATCTTAGCCAGGCACGGTAGATAGATTTTGCTTTCGATTTGACGATTTTTGCTTGGTCAGTGTCTAATTTAGCTGCAAGTCTAGTGGCTTTTCGGTATTCTCGTCGTTTTTCAACTAGCAGTAGATCATACGAGTGCTTCACAGATTTAGCAGACAATCTCGTTTTTAGACAGGGCTTCTTGTATGTTGTTAACAAGGGGCCATAATCGGTCACATACTCCAATTCGCTGGATTTGGTCCTTTTGTATTTATTAGACAGATCTTTAATGTCTTTCGCTGAGAGGCATAGTCTGTTTCCTTGTGCGTTTAATTCGGGCTGGTAAGTCAGCATTACCCCAGGGTTGTTTATACTTTGCCACGATGTAATTAGAGGATTGTGGTCACTGGCCTTGGTTTGCTTCACCTCGAAGGACGAGATCAAGTCTAAAAACGGTTGCTATGTGAATATGTGGTCGATTGATGACTGAGATGCACCGTTGGACCATGTCGGTGGACGGGACTGGTCAGGAAAAACCAAGTCCAGACTTTGGAGCTTTCTGGATTTCATCAACTCTTGCCACTGAGTACCTCTGAGGTCAGCCGGGGTCAAGGATTTTTTAGGTTTTTGTGGTGCACGTGCGGCGTTTAAGTCGCCACAGATTAATATGTGTGGCATTGAATGAACTGTTAGGATCTAATCGATTGCTGTTTCCATTTCTCTGAGAAAGGTGGATGCTTCTATTTTTACAGGATTCCAGTATGTATTTAGAATGGCTAAGGGGGTGCATTGTTCTTTTTTATCACAGTCACTTTGATGGAACCATTTTAGCAGAACTGCTAGGAGGTGTTGATTTGCACTTAAGAGTTTGTCCAATTTTAAACCGTGTCCCATGCGGATTGCTGTCAAGAGGCCAGAGGAGGGACGGCCTTTAGTACTCTTAAGGGCCGGGGCCAAGGAAAGTTCGTAGCCGTCTAAAGTTGGTAGTTTCGTGAGCCAAGTTTCTTGTAGGCAGAGTATATCGTTATTGCCAAGATGGATTTCTCCATGGGAGGTCAGGGGCTGGAAGCCCCTATTGTTCCAAGAACAAAGGCGTATGTTGTGTCTAACAGCGTCAGTTGGTGGCTGCTCTTTGAGGCTGCCGTCCAGATGCTTGGATTGCTATTTGGACTTTCTTGATGTAAGAGCTTTTGGAAGCCAGGCCAATAGGCCCAAAGCAGAGGGTTTGGACCCGTTTGAGACTTGCTCCAGTGCTGCAGATTGGACCGATTGACTAAACGTTTTTCACAGAATCTGCGGGGTTGGGCTGCTTATGGTGGTCGATCGGTTGTTGGTATCGATTTTTTGCCCTATTTCATCGTGCTTCAAGTTGAATTTGGCTTGTTCTTTCGAGTATGAACTTTCACGGTCGATGGTGGTTAGGTCGGGCACTGAAATAGAGTTTTTCTTGCACTGGTTCACTTTTGGGGAGAAGCTCTCCGCGTCCCTAAGGTGTTTCTTTTGGGAGCTTGCTTTGCTTGGTGATAGCTGTGTTTGTGACCTTTCCTTTCCCCTTGAAGTATGGATTTTATTGCGTAGACGTTCATTGTTGTTGTTTGAGTCAGTGAGATTGTACCCAAGTCTCAGGAGTTCTTTTGCTTCTTTTCTTAGTAGATCTTTTACCGATGCTGATGCTATATTAAGATAGGTTTGAGCCTTCCCTTTCTTGTGGCTTGGGTCGACGATCTTTAGGTCTTCAGTTTTTATTTTCCTCAGCTTTGGTACATTGTTGAACAGGATTAGCACAGAGCTTTGATTTAGAATCACGTCATCAAAGTTCCCATGAATTTGTTCTAATTTGAGAACCCACCGCCGTTCTTGTGTGGAATTGGAAGTAGTACGGTATTTTTCTGTTTTGGAGCGATAGTGATGTTCTCGGCTTACTGGTTTCTGAGAATTGGTATCAGTTTTTGCCATGGGAGTGTCTTTCTCTTGTATCTGATCTTCTTTTAGGGTAGAATGGGATCGTGTTTTGTTTTCTATCTGAGGAGATTCTTAGGGCCTCATTACACGGATGGCGGTAAGGATTTACTGGTACCGGTAAATTACCGGTACCGGTAAATCCTTACCGCCTTACTACGAGGTCCCTTTGCGGGTTGGGGGTTTAATGCCTGCTTTTTGCAGGCGTTAAAAACCAACCCGCAAAGGGACCCAGGGAGCTAATTACGGTACCGCAATTTGCGCTACCGTAATTAGCGCCTTCCCCATTCCCATTGAGCCCTATGGGGCAAAAATGGGAATGGGGAAGGGCAATGGTGGAAGGGGGAATCACCGCCCCGCCAACCTTGGAATGGGGCGGTAATTCCCCTTTCCGCGAAGGCGGTGCCGGTATTTTACCGGCATGAACCATGGCGCTAATAGCGCCATGGTTCTCCGCCATCCGTGTAATGAGGCCCTTAGTCTGGAGTCTTTTGCCGTTCGAAAGGGAGGCATTGAGGTTCTTCGGTTTTCACTCCGATTGGTAAACGGGAGATGACTAGTTTTCATTTGTCTTATCTGTAAGTTTTGGTTTATTTTGTTACGATGTTCTTCTAGCGTAAGGAAAGGTGAATTTTGATTTGAGTTGACATCCTCTATGCTATCAGGTGTGCTTTGTGAGAGGCCCGCGAAAGTTACTTTTCTCTCTGGAATTGCGGGTACTTCCATGGTGAGGTCTTGTTGGGGACTCTCATCTAAGTGTTGGCTGATATTCATCAAGAACTCCTCAGTCGTTTTGGAGGATTGTATAACTGCACTTTGTTTGATTGAGACGTTCTGGCATGAAGAAAGACTTTCGCCCATCCTTGAGGTGACGGGCCTTTCATTGCTCAAGTTTGTTTTCGGGTGTGTCGAAGTTGCCAGTAGTTTCGTAGACTTTGGATCTTGTTTTTCACACATTTTACTTTTATCCTTTTCTGCCTTGTTTTTCTTGAAAATCAGGAAAGGTTGATCAGCGCTTTGGACCGATGTGGCGTTTCCCGAGTCTGGGTGATTGGTGTCATCCACAACCAGCACCACTTCCTTTTTCCATCCTCGGTCATGATTTGTTGTAACCATTTTCGTTTGCGTTGCATCAGTTTGGGTTTGGATGTTTCTAGAAGCGGTTTGCGCAGTCAGGTCTATGATAGGAGACGTTTGCTCATTCAGCATGTATTCTTCGTCATTTCCGGGCAATGGCCTGCTGAAGCCTGCCAGGTCAGGTGAACAAGACAAGTCTCATCAGTCTCATCAGAAGGCCCACGCCAGGTGCAGGCAAGGCATCGATGATCAGAAGACTGCAGAGACGGTTCAGGCAATCTGAAGGGCCAGTAAGGGCGGTGAGGGCGGAGACAGCAGCAGGCGATGAGAAATGTCCAGGTTTGGAAGCTGTATTGAATGGCAACGGCCATCAGAGCTTGGAGTGACAGAAGACAGTAAAGCAAGAAGCTTCAACACAAGACTACTCCCTCATCTCTGTATGAGGAAAGCTTGCCCCAGCCATGCCAACGTGTTCCATGGTCTGCTTTGGAGGGAGGGGAAAGGTGCAGTGTTTATACTCTACTTTTTCTGTGTGCACAGGATATTTACAATGGTTCTGCCAACGTTGTAACTGTTCTATACCTGTGGGTAATTTGCAGTGACATGCCCTTGCTAGTCTCGGGAGGATAGCTCAGGGGCAAAGTGCTTGTCTTGCAAGCCACACGACAATCACCGGGTCCGCGCTTAGAAACCTCTGGGTATTAAGTGCGTTATAAATAACCTATCATATCATGACTGTCCTCTGTTTGAGGGAAGCTTGCGCTGGCCTTACTCCAGTGTGGACTTTTATTTATTTGAACGGACCCTTCCATGTGCATCAATTCTGTACGTGAAAGCCCCTTGCAGTGCCCTGCTTTTACTTCCTGTGTGATGGTACCATCTCTGGCATGGTGGTCCTGTTATGTGTATGATGGTGTCATCCTGTGTTTGTTTTTTGGACACGGATGTTGCTGATGCTACACCTGTAGCACCGGCCCCACCTGCTGCCTCTGTTTTGTGTGTGAGTGAACTTTGCAGTAACTTGCCCCTCCTGTTCCTGTTCTTTGTGAGCTAGGCTTGCACTTCCCCTGCCCATGTTCTCGCTGTGATTTGCACGGGAAGAGCTTGAGCCATGCTCGTACTGGCCTCTAGGGCAATAGGGCAGTGCCCAACCAAAAACGCCAAATGCTGGTGTGGCCCGTTTTTTTTGGTCAAAGCGGACCACTTTTCTGGACCATGTGGGCCTGTTTGATGAGTTACTTCACCTTGCAGCTAGTCGTTTTGAACAGCGTTCTAAACAAATATCTTTAAAATGCACAATTTGCATCCCATTTTATCAAAAAACTCCCCCGTGGGGGTACTATTCAAACAGTCTGTCACAAAAGGAATACATTGCCATTTGCAACTGTGGGCCACTTTTTCATTGGTGCCCGAGACACTTTTATGCCCCAGTCCGACCCTGGCTTGAAAGAGATCCACTGGACCTGCCAATCTAGCTGTATCTGTGCTCATGCTTGGACTGGCCTATAGGGCAACAGGGCAATCCCCGAACCCAAACAGCAAAATGCTAATGTGGGCCAGTTTTTTGGGACGAAGTGGCCACTTTGTTGGCCAATGTGGCCAGTTTGATAAGTTACTTCACCATGTGGCTAGTAGATTTGACTGAATAAATATTTTTTTAAATGCACAATTTGCACTACATTTGATAAAAAACACCCATAAGCGTACTACCTGAACAGTCTGCTACAAAAGGAACACATAGTCTTGGGAGGACAGCTCAGGGGCAATGCGCTCACCTTGGAAGCAAGACAATGCACAGCAACACAGGTTGGATGCCTGGGTCGGGCTCAGACACCTCTGACTGTGGGCCACTTTTCATTGGTGCTCTATGCTCCAGTCCGACCCTGTCTGCGCTCCACCTTTCCTGAAGGAATGAATTACTGCTTCCGCTGCTGCGTTTCATTGCATGAGTGCGGCTTCCATGTTGCTGTCAATGCAGTGCACCTAGGCATCGGGGTTTTACTGTGCTTGCACATGCATGTGTCAGCAGGGCTTTAAGTGGGGTAAGAAATCGAGGGGGGGCCCTCATTTGGGGGCGTGGCTTGTGGGGGGCGTGGCCTAAAACGTACGCAAATCGTAAGGTATGCACACACATATATATGCATGTTATATATCTGTGTGCGTACCTTACTATGGTTTGTGTACTTTGCAAGCCATCTTTTCTAAACATAGAAATATTATTTATTACTATGTTTAGAAAAGATGGCTTGCAAAGTACACAAACCATAGTAAGGTACGCACACAGATATATAACATGCATATATATGTGTGTGTGCATACCTTACGGTTTGCCTACTTTTCAGGCCATTTTTTTTTTAAACATTTCGATTTTATAAAAGATGGCTTTGAAAGTACACAATTCAAGCCATCTTTTATAAAACTTTGACTACGGACAAAATTGTCCTTCGGCAAAGCTTTATAAAAGATGGCTTGAATTGTGTACTTTTCAAGCCATCTTTCATAAAGCTCGAAAAATGTCGAGGAATCCCCAGGTTCGCCGAGGGTTAAAGACGCCTCGGCGACCTGGGGAAACAAAGGGACAGTAACTGCCTCTGGTGACCTCTCGCGCGAGGGGTCATCAGAGGCAGTTACTATGACTTACAGAAGTGGCAGCCAGGCACAGCATCGCTGTGGTTGGCTGCCACTTCTGTCAGATGCCTGACTTCATGGCAGGCGCATCTCCCGTCGCGGCTGCCGCCGCGACGGGATAATGCATCCCGCCAATGTTGCGTGCAGTGGAAGGGGGGGCCCCGGCAGGGCCCCGGCTCAGTCCCACTTTTTGGAGACTGCCGGGGCCCGGCCCCGGCAGGCCCCGGCCCACTTAAAGCCCTGTGTGTCAGTATGCATGTCATTCTCTGCTCCTACCTGTGTGCATGTGTCACAGAGTGCTTTAGTTGTGTGTTGTTGTAAAAGACTGTTCACTTGCGGCATGACGTGGGGTTGCTCGTGTGCTTTGTGGTGAGGGTACCTGCACACACCTGGCCACCGGCATTATTCAACCACGCGAGGCCGGTCCCTGCAGCAACATTATATTCGTCCAAGGGTGTCAAAATTCCATGCAAGATGTGCTGCAGTATTCTGGAAGCCCAGTCTTCAGTTTTCCTTTTGCTTTTCTAGGTTATTTCCGATTGGCGCAAACCAGAGGTGCATTGCTGACAGCTTACCATTGAAAATGCCATTTTAGTGTCTTGCTCCCTCTCTGCACTTTATTATTTATATTGGCAGACAATGGAAGGTTGGGATTGGGTAGAAGCTCTCCCTTTCTATAAATGTAATTTAACCATATTAACAATATGCATGTTGTTTAGTCCTTGGAATGCCACATCCCATGTTAGAGCAGGCCAGGAATGCTATGGGATCAGAGAAGTTAGTTCACCTGCCCAGATGGCATATGATGATCTAGGACACCGCTGATATATTGCACATTTTAACTTCAGCTGCATGAGTGCTTTGAATAATTAGTAGTATATTATACTCCACATATAGGTCTTTGTATGGACAATCAAACTGGTAATTGATCGCTTTGCCACTGTGAGCTTGTGAATTGTTTTTCTAATCTGCAACTTTTGCAAGATATGAAATCGAGCATCCCTTATTCTGCAGCCACGCGGGTAGTTAATAATCGCCACCAGCATTAGTTATTAATAGACACCACCATTGCCTGCTCACTCTCTTGAGAGATTGTCCTGCCCCTTCTTTCTTTTAGCTGATTCTGCATGGGCACTTTGGCTTGAAGGGTGATGCTGATTACCCATGGATTATATCACACAGAGACTCCATCACTGTAAACCCATAAACAAAGAGAAATGAGGCGCTAACTTAACCTCCGGGCAGTTAAGATCAGATTCAGCCCAGCTCAACCTGCTATTCCCGACAATTAATCTCTCTGATCTTCTAATCCACCTGGAGCGGATCCACACATAAACATGTTATGTTACGTTAATATGATTTGTATCGCGCACATCGATGCCATTTTCATGGCAAATCTGAAAAGTAAGAAGGAGGGCTGTGATTAATGGGATTGAGTGGGCGCGCGCTAGAGAGCTTTGATGTGCTGTTGGTAGCTTCAGTTCAGAAAAACAAGTCACTGTTTGCTGGGTTTGTTTGTGTGTAGATGTTAGGTGCTGCTCGTTGTAGGAGTGTGTGTGAGACGGTAGGATTGAAAGAGCTTTCGTTTTTTCTGGTTTTATGGGCTTTGATTGGGTGCTACAGAGTGTGAGCACTTTGCAATGGTTTTATGTTTATGCTGCGGTAGAGGCATGTGGCTGTTTAGTTTGGTGTTTGGGGGTGAGTAAGGAGGATAATGGAAAATGTTTGCATTTATTGCTTAGTTCCAATTGGGTATCCAGATTTTGGATCATTAAGGTTTTGGTTATTTGGGGTATTTCCTCTTGTGTTTTGTTGGTCGTTCCCTTTCAAGGGTGTTTTCTGTTTAGCTCTGTAAGTTAAAGAGCCATCTCTTTAGCATTTTCCTAAATTTTAGGTGATCTTCTGTTGTACGTATTTCCTTTGGGAGTACATTCCAAAGTTTTGTCGACATGATGGAGAAAGCTGATCCACCAAATTTCTGCTTTGCATATTATTTTGGTTCGGGGAAACATCATTGCTAGACCCTAGTGTTTGGTTTCTAGATGGAGATCTTTACTTGCATAAATCCTGCTCCTTGTCGATGGATTGCTCTTTGGGTTATGCAGAGTGTTTTGGAGAAAAATCTTTTTTGACTGGTAACCAATGTATGGCTGTCATTGTTAGTGTGACATGTTCTCTCTTAGTGAGTCTAAGGAGTAGTCTTGCTGCCACGTTCTGTGTTCGCTGTCGTTTTTTCGTGAAGTATTCTAACATTTCGAGAGAGATGCTGTTGATGTAGTCTATTCTTGATGTGACAAGCGAGATGATGGTGAGTCTTTTTTGTGGGAAGTTGTGGAAAGGTAGGAGTTGCTTGATTGTGTGTAAGTGGAAGAAGCACTTGTTTACTACTGCGTTGACTTATGGTTCGAGTGTTAGATCGTTGTCCAGTAAGATTCTGAAGTATTTAATCACTTTTGAAGGTTTTGGTTGGTTTCCCATTTCAATAGGCATTGGGTTGTGGTGTGTGTTCGATGGGTTGTTGGGTTAGACCAAAATTTCTGTTTTGTCCTGGTTGAGATTGAGGCTGTTGGTGCTCATCCAGTCTTTTATTTCTGTGAGGCTATTGATAATGGCTTGTTCTCCACTACTGCTGATTTTGTAGACAATTTCTGTGTCATCTGCGTAGTTGTAGCAGGTGAGTCCATATCTTTTGATGAGGCCGATGAGAGGGGTCATGTATATCTTGAAGAGGAGTGGTGAGAGTGATGAGCCTTGTGGGACTCCAGCGGTTGTTGTGCGTGGTGCTGACTTGAAAGGGTTAGCCAAGATGTTTCCGTTTTTTATGCCTGGAATGGTTTTAGCTATAGCGATGCAATGTTGGTGATTCCTATTTCCTCGATTCTTTTGATAAGCATTTTAAGGCCGATTGTCTCTTCCAATACTATCCCTCCCAATACTATCCATATGGGAAGATCTAATAACCAATGCAGTCTCCAACACTCCTGTGTCGAACACTGCTGATAGGTCAAGTAGTATGAGTGCCAAAGTAGTATTGGATTCCCTGATTGTCTGCTGATGGCCTCAGTGTTTCAGCTGTTCACATGATGTTTGCATGAAACATATGAAGGGTCTTTTCTGCTCAGGTACATCTGTGAGGCTGACTTTGCTTGACTAAAGGTTTTCCAGATTTCCCACTCTCTATGCATGGGCTCCCCGGAACCCTTAATCTGCTCATCCACACAACACATGACCCATTCAGAAGAACTCCCTATCCAGCAAAGCTAAATTGCTGTGGCTCGAATCATCAACACAGGCGGTTTGGAAGTCAAGCATGAGGTAGGGATGTTAAGGTGTTTTCTCACATGTGTAACACTCATTAGCAGCAGCCATGTAGTGTTTGGATCCTGGCAGCCACTCAGGTTTCTAGGCTTTTTGGCACTAATACCCAGGACAGGGGATTCCAAGGATCCCGGTAGCATCTGGATCTATGCAACAATGCCCGGCGGTTGTGTGTCAATGCTCTCTTCACGCAGGTATCTTTCTGTGGCACTGCAGGTTCCTCCCTCTCCTTCCTTCAGTGTGACTCTTCCTGCATACGTCTATTTCTGAAATCGAAATAGGGCTCCTTGTATCCCTATTCTTTTTTAAAAAATGTATTTAATGTATTTGTATGAATCAAAAAGAATTGATTTTTACAAAGAACATTTCAAAGTCTGTTGCTCGAATATTCTTTTGGATAGTCTTCATGTAAGTTAAAAATTAAGATTAGCTGTTTTTTTTCAGCCCTTTTTTGGTCTTTTCGAACTGGTAACTAAGTAGAGTGGATTACACGGAATTTCAACTAACCTGGGATCTTGTGTAATAGTAGAGACTGGAAGGTACCATAACTTTCTGTGGTCACTTCCAGATAAGCAAAGGAGTCCAGCTTGGACATAATTTGTTGGACGAGTTTGGAAGTGGCCATTAGCCAGGTTGGTTTGTCCCCACTGATCATTCTTGACCACCAACAAGATTCGCTGTCTAGCGAAGGAGCGGACGAGAAGTGCTGCATGTAAGCTGTCCTAGTTGATTTTATTTCTGGGCAACCTAAGAGCAGGTGGTGAAATGTCTCTATTTCGTTTGTGTTCCGGCATAATCTGCAGTGTGCTGTATTCGAAAGTCCTCTGATGGCTTTAATTTCATTAGTTGGCAGCAGATTTAGTCTCACTCTTAGACAATTTCTGGCTTGTCTGTTTGGGAATTGTTTGATGTATCCCTGAAGTTCTTTTAATTTCTTTATGTTTGGTGGCAAATGCAGCGTTAACTTGTTCTCCATGGCTTTTGCCAGAGTCGTGATCTAATCTAGCTCCTTGATTTTTTCATGATTTTTGCTGGATTTTGCATCAGATGGTTTTCATCACTCTCGATAGACTTCAGAAGCGTGGAGATATATAACCTCCAAGATTGTACGGATTTGTTCGATTCAACTGCTAGTTCTGCTTTAATGATTCTGTAGGGCAGGGGGCTTTCAGGGAGCAAAATGTTCCTGTATAGTCTCAAAGAATTGCAATTCAAGGTCCCTTGTAGGGACAGGAGACTCAGTTCTCTGCGTATTGAAGCTACAGGGGTAGAGGCCGGAAGGCCGAGAACTGTTCTCCAATATTAAGCTTCAAGTTTCGGCCAGATGTCTCTCGGAAGCAGTATCATTGCCTCTGTACAATAGGTTATGGCCGGAACTACTTTCATTTTGTAGAAATCAAATACTGGTATCGTTGAGAAGCGACCGAGCTTTTGGTCAATTGCTTTTCCTTGTGTCGCCAATTTCCTGATTTTTGTTCTTAGATGTTCTTGCATGGCTGTTTCTTTTTTAGTGTTGTCCAGTATGATTCCCAGATATTTAAAGCTTTTTACTTTTTCGATCTCGGCCGATTGGAAGAACCATTTTAGTTTTTCAGTTTTCTTTGTTGATTTTTCTAAGATGACTATTTTTGTTTTCCCTTTGTTTACTTCCAAGATGTTGGTTGTTGCATATACAAAAAGGTTGTCGAGTTGGCGCTGTAATCCTATAGGCGTCTGATCAATTAATATGAGATCATCGGCGTAGAGTAACCTGCTGATTTTATGTTGGCCCAACTGCGGTGGAAATGATCTAACAGAGGTTTCTGCTGCATGAAAGTCACCAAGATAGGCCAAAAAAAGAGAGGGCGCCAGCGGGCACCCCTGCTTGTCTCCCCTTTGGATCGTAATATTTGCTGATAGAGATCCTTGGCAGTTTAATCTGACTCGCACAGACGTGTTGGTGTGGAGAGATTTAATGGGGTTCAATAAATCTTGGGGGCAAGACCAGCTTTCCAGTTTATTCCATAGGAGGGTCTTGTCGACTCTATCGAACGCTTGGGAGAAGTCGATGAAGGCCAAGTGTAGCCTGGGGCCTCCTTCTAGCACTTTAGTTTTCAAGATGCTTATTATCAGGATGTTGGCTGCGGTTCCCATGTTCTTCTTAAATCCAGATTGGAATGTATCATTACACGGAGTGTCGCAAGCCCATATTTGAAACCTTTTCAGTAGCATGGAGCCAAATAACTTTCCTATAGGATCAAGCAGCGCTATTGGCCGATAATTTGAGGGATCGTTGATGTCACCTTTCTTGTATATTGGAATGATAGTAGCTGTGGTCCAAGAAGCAGGAATTGATTTAGAGTCTGAACATCTTGAGAAGACTTGGCTGATGAAAGTAGACCAGGTTTCAGGATGGGACTTTAGGTTGATGTTTGTGATGCCCTCTGGACCCGGTGCCCTTGAGTTTTTCAGTTTGTTTTTTGAATCATAGATTTCTTCTTGGTCATTTAGTTTTGTCCAAGGGGTCTCACGACTCTCTGGCGTAGGGGTTTTCTGGCCCATTGGCAATTTAAAAGTTTCCTTTATGTACTTTTCCGACGTTGCTTCGCCAATCACATTTTGGATATTTTCACTCCTAGTAGATGACTTGGAATTTAACAAAGACCAGAATTCTCTCGAATTTTTAGTGCAGATGGATCTCGGTATGGCTTCGGAATCCTGTTGGTATAGTTTCCTTTGTTGTGATCTTAGCCAGGCACGGTAGATAGATTTTGCTTTCGATTTGACGATTTTTGCTTGGTCAGTGTCTAATTTAGCTGCAAGTCTAGTGGCTTTTCGGTATTCTCGTTGTTTTTCAACTAGCAGTAGATCACACGAGTGCTTCACAGATTTAGCAGTCGATCTCGTTTTTAGGCAGGGCTTCTAGTATGTTGTTAACAAGGGGCCATAATCGGTCACATACTCCAATTCGCTGGATTTGGTCCTTTTGTATTTATTAGACAGATCTTTAATGTCTTTCGCTGAGAGGCATAGTCTGTTTCCTTGTGCGTTTAATTCGGGCTGGTAAGTCAGCGTTACCACAGGGTCGTTTATACTTTGCCACGATGTAATTAGAGAATTGTGGTCGCTGGCCTTGGTTTGCTTCACCTCGAAGGACGAGATCAAGTCTAAAAACGGTTGCTAGGTGAATATGTGGTCGATTGATGACTGAGATGCACCGTTGGACCATGTCGGTGGACGGGACTGGTCAGGAAAAACCAAGTCCAGACTTTGGAGCTTTCTGGATTTCATCAACTCGTGCCACTGAGTACCTCTGAGGTCAGCCGGGGTCAAGGATTTTTTAGGTTTTTGTGGTGCACGTGCGGCGTTTAAGTCGCCACAGATTAATATGTGTGGCATTGAATGAACTGTTAGGATCTCATCGATTGCTGTTTCCATTTCTCTGAGAAAGGTAGATGCTTCTATTTTTACATGATTCCAGTATGTATTTAGAATGGCTAAGGGCGTGCATTGTTCTTTTTTATCACAGTCACTTTGATGGAACCATTTTAGCAGAACTGCTAGGAGGTGTTGATTTGCGCTTAAGACTTTGTCCAATTTTAAACCGTGTCCCATGCGGATTGCTTTCAAGAGGCCAGAGGAGGGACGGCCTTTAGTATTCTTAAGGGCCGGCGCCAAGGAAAGTTCGTAGCTGTCTAAAGTTGGTAGTTTCGTGAGCCAAGTTTCTTGTAGGCAGAGTATGTCGTAATCGGCGAGATGGATTTCTCCAGGGGAGGTCAGGTGCTGGAAGCCCCTATTGTTCCAAGAACAAAGGCGTATGTTGTGTCTAACGGCGTCAGTTGGTGGCTGCTCTTTGAAGCTGTAGTCCAGATGCTTGGATTGCTATTTGGACTTTCTTGATGTAAGAGCTTTTGGAAGCCAGGCCCATAGGCCCAAAGCAGGTGGTCAATCGGTTGTTGGTATCGATTTTTTGCCCTTTTTCATCGTGCTTCAAGTTGAATTTGGCTGGTTCTTTCGAGTATGAACTTTCACGGTCGAAGGTGGTTAGGTCGGGCACTGAAATAGAGTTTTTCTTGCACTGGTTCACTTTTGGGGAGAAGCTCTCCGTATCCCTAAGGTGTTTCTTTTGGGAGCTTGCTTTGCTTGGTGATAGCTGTGTTTGTGACCTTTCGTTTCCCCTTGAAGTATGGATTTTATTGCGTAGACGTTCATTGTTGTTGTTTGAGTCAGTGAGATCGTACCCAAGTCTCAGGAGTTCTTTTGCTTCTTTTCTTAGTAGATCTTTTACCGATGCTGATGCTATATTAAGATAGGTTTGAGCCTTCCCTTTCTTGTGGCTTGGGTCGACGATCTTTAGGTGTTCAGTTTTTATTTTCCTCAGCTTTGGTACATTGTTGAACAGGATTAGCACAGAGCTTCGATTTAGAATCACGTCATCGTAGTTCCCATGAATTTGTTCTAATTTGAGAACCCACCGCCGTTCTTGTTTGGAATTGGAAGTAGTACGGTATTTTTCTGTTTTGGATCGATAGTGATGTTCTCGGCTTACTGGTTTCCGAGAATTGGTATCAGTTTTTGCCATGGGAGTGTCTTTCTCTTGTATCTGATCTTCTTTTAGGGTAGAATGGGATCGGTTTTGTTTTCTATCTGAGGAGAGTCTTAGTCTGGAGTCTTTCGCCGTTTGAAAGGGAGGCATTGAGGTTCTTCGGTTTTCACTCCGATTGGTAAACGGGAGATGACTAGTTTTCATTTGTCTTATCTGTAAGTTTTGGTTTATTTTGTTACGATGTTCTTCTAGCGTAAGGAAAGGTGAATTTTGATTTGAGTTGACATCCTCTATGCTATCAGGTGTGCTTTGTGAGAGGCCCGCGAAAGTTACTATTCTCTCTGGAATTGCGGGTACTTCCTTGGTGAGGTCTTGTTGGGGACTCTCATCTAAGTGTTGGCTGATATTCATCAAGAACTCCTGGGCCATGAACTCTTCAGTCGTTTTGGGGGACTGTGAAACTGCACTTTATTTGATTGAGACGTTCTGGCTTGAAGAAAGACTTTCGCCCCTCCTTGAGTTGACGGGCCTTTCATTGCTCAAGTTTGTTTTCGGGTGTGTCGAAGTTGCCAGTAGTTTCGTAGACTTGGGATCTTGTTTTTCACACATTTTACTTTTATCTTTTCTGCCTTGTTTTTCTTGAAAATCAGGAAAGGTTGATCAGCACTTTGGACCGAGGTGGCGTTTCCCGAGTCTGGGTGGATGGTGTCATCCACAACCAGCACCACTTCCTTTTTCCGTCTTCGGTCATGATTTGTTGTAACCATTTTCGTTTGCGTTACATCAGTTTGGGTTTGGATGTTTCTAGAAGCGGTTTGCGCAGTCAGGTCTATGATAGGAGACGTTTGCTCATTCAGCATGTATTCTTCGTCATTTCCGGGCAATGGCCTGCTGAAGCCTGCCAGGTCAGGTGAACAAGACAAGTCTCATCAGTCCATCAGAAGGCCCAGGCCAGGTGCAGGCAAGGCATCGATGATCAGAAGACTGCAGAGACGGTTCAAGCAATCTGAAGGGCCAGTAAGGGCGGTGGGGGCGGAGACAGCAGCAGGCAATGAGAAATGTCCAGGTTTGGAAGCTGTATTGAATGGCAACGGCCATCAGAGCTTGGAGTGACAGAAGACAGTAAAGCAAGAAGCTTCAACACAAGACTACTCCCTCATCTCTGTATGAGGAAAGCATGCCCCAGCCATGCCAACGTGTTCCCTGGTCCGCTTTCGAGGGAGGGGAAGGGTGCAATGTTTATACTCTACTTTTTCTGTGTGCACGGGATAGTTACAATGGTTCTGCCAACGTTGTAACTGTTCTATACCTGTGGGTAATTTGCAGTGACATGCCCTTGCTATAGCTCAGGTGCAACGTGCTTGTCTTGCAAGCAAGACGACAATCCCCAGGTCCACGCTTAGAAACCTGGCATGCTAGTCCTGTTATGTGTATGATGGTGTCATGCTGTGTTTGTTTTCTGGACACGGATGTTTCTGATGCTACACCTGTAGCACCGGCCCCACCTGCTGCCTCTGTTTTGTGTGTGAGTGAACTTTGCAGTAACTTGCCCCTCCTGTTGCTGTTCTTTGTGAGCTAGGCTTGCACTTCCCCTGCCCATGTTCTCACTGTCATTTGCACGGGAAGAGCTTGAGCCATGCTCGTACTGGCTTCTAGGCCAATAGGGCAGTGCCCAACCAAAAACGCCAAATGCTGGTGTGGCACGTTTTTTTTGGTCAAAGCGGACCACTTTTCTGGATAATGTGGGCCTGTTTGATGAGTTACTTCACCTTGCAGCTAGTCGTTTTGAACAGCGTTCTAAAGAAATATCTTTAAAATGCACAATTTGCATCCCATTTTATCAAAAAACTCCACCGTGGGGGTACTATTCAAACAGTCTGTCACAAAAGGAATACATTGCCATTTGCAACTGTGGGCCACTTTTTCATTGGTGCCCGAGACACTTTTATGCCCCAGTCCGACCCTGGCTTGAAAGAGTATCCACTGGACCTGCCAATCTAGCTGTATCTGTGCTCATGCTTGGACTGGCCTATAGGGCAACAGGGCAATCCCCGAACCCAAACAGCAAAATGCTAAAGTGGGCCAGTTTTTTGGGATGAAGTGGCCACTTTGTTGGCCAATGTGGCCAGTTTGATAAGTTACTTCACCATGTGGCTAGTAGATTTGACTGAATAAATATTTTTTTAAATGCACAATTTACACTAAATTTGATAAAAAATACCCATAAGCGTACTACCTAAACAATCTGCTACAAAAGGAACACATTGTCTTGGGAGGACAGCTCAGGGGCAATGCGCTCGCCTTGGAAGCAAGACAATGCACAGCAACACAGGTTGGATGCCTGGGTCGGGCTCAGAAACCTCTGACTGTGGGCCACTTTTTCATTGGTGCTCTATGCTCCAGTCCGACCCTGTCTGCGCTCCACCTTTCCTGAAGGAATGAATTACTGCTTCCGGTGCTGCGTTTCATTGCATGAGTGCGGCTTCCATGTTGCTGTCAATGCAGTGCACCTAGGCCTCGGGGTTTTACTGTGCTTGCACATGATTATGTGTCAGTATGCATGTCATTCTCTGCTCCTACCTGTGTGCATGTGTCACAGAGTGCTTTAGTTGTGTGCTGTTGTAAAAGACTGTTCACTTGCGGCATGACGTGGGGTTGCTCGTGTGCTTTGTGGTGAGAGTACCTGCATACACCTGGCTACCGGCATTATTCAACCATGCGAGGCCGGTCCCTGCAGCAACATTATATTCGTCCAAGGGTGTCAAAATTCCATGCAAGATGTGCTGCAGTATTCTGGAAGGCCAGTCTTCAGTTTTCCTTTTGCTTTTCTGGGTTATTTCCGATTGGCGCAAACCAGAGGTGCATTGCTAACAGCTTGCCATTGAAAATGCCAGTTTAGTGTCTTGCTCCCTCTCTGCACATTATTATTTATACTGGCAGACAATGGAAGGTTGGGATTGGGTAGAAGCTCTCCCTTTCTTTAAATGTAACGTAACCATATTAGCAATATGCATGTTGTTTAGTGCTTGGAATGCCACATCCCATGTTAGAGCAGGCCACGAATGCTATGGGATCAAAGAAGTTAGTTCACCTGGCCAGATGGCATATGATGATCAAGGACATCGCTGATATATTGCACATTTTAACTTCAGCTGCATGAGTGCTTTGAATAATTAGTATATTATACTCCACATATAGGTCTTTGTATGGGCAATCAAACTGGTAATTGATCGCTTTTGCCACTGTGAGCTTGTGAATTGTTTTTCGAATCTGTAAATTTTGCAAGATATGAAATCGAGCATCCCTTATTCTGCAGCCACGCGGGTAGTTAATAATCGGCACCAGCATTCGTTATTAATAGACACCACCATTGCCTGCTCACTCTCTTGAGAGATTGTCCTGCCCCTTCTTTCTTTTAGCTGATTCTGCATGGGCACTTTGGCCTGAAGGGTGATGCTGATTACCCATGGATTATATCACACCGACACTCCATCACTGTAAACCCATAAACAAAGAGAAATGAGGCGCTAACTTAACCTCCGGGCAGTTAAGATCAGATTCAGCCCAGCTCAACCTGCTATTCCCGACAATTAATCTCTCTGATCTTCTAATCCACCTGGAGCGGATCCACACATAAACATGTTCTGTTACGTTAATATGATTTGTATCACGCACACCGCTGCCATTTTCATGGCAAATCTGAAAAGGAAGAAGGAGGGCTGTGATTAATGGGATTGAGTGGGCGCGCGCTAGAGAGCTTTGATGTGCTGTTGGTAGCTTCAGTTCAGAAAAACAAGTCACTGTTTGCTGGGTTTGTTTGTGTGTAGATGTTAGGTGCTGCTCGTTTTAGGAGTGTGTGTGAGACGGTTGGATTGAAAGAGCTTTCGTTTCTCTGGTTTGATGGGCTTTGGTTGGGTGCTACAGAGTGTGTGCACTTTGCAATGGTTTTATGTCTATGCTGCGGTAGAGGCATGTGGTTGTTTAGTTTGGTGTTTGAGGGTGAGTAAGGAGGATAATGGAAAATGATTGCATTTATTGCTTAGTTCCAATTGGGTATCCAGATTTTGGATCATCAAGGTTTTGGTTATTTGGGATATTTCCTCTTGTGTTCTGTTGGTTGTTCCCTTTCAAGGGTGTTTTCTGTTTAGCTCTGTAAGTTAAAGAACCATCTCTTTAGCATTTTCCTAAATTTTAGGTGATCTTCTGTTGTTCGTATTTCCTTTGGGAGTACATTCCAAAGTTTTGCTGACATGATGGAGAAAGCTGATCCACCAAATTTCTGCTTTGCATATTTTTTTGGTTCGGGGAAAACATCATTGCTAGACCTTAGTGTTTGGTTTCTAGATGGAGATCTTTCCATGTAAAAATCTTGCTCCTTGTCGGTGGATTGCTCTGTGGGTTTTGGAGAAAAATCTTTTTTGACTGGTAACCAATGTATGGCTGTCATTGTTAGTGTGACATGTTTTCTCTTAGTGAGTCTAAGGAGTAGTCTTGCTGCCACGTTCTGTATTCGCTGTCTTTTTTTTGGTGAAGTATTCTAACATTTCGAGAGAGATGATGTTGATGTAGTCTATTCTTGATGTGACAAGCAAGATGATGGTGAGTCTTCTTTGCGGGAAGCTGTGGAAAGGTTGGATTTGCTTGATTGTGTGTAAGTGGAAGAAGCACTTGTTTACTACTGTGTTGACTTATGGTTCGAGTGTTAGACCGTTGTCCAGTAAGATTCTGAAGTATTGAACCACTTTTGAAGGTTTTGGTTGGTTTCCCATTTCAATAGGCATTGGATTGTGGTGTGTGTTCAATGGGTTGTTGGGTGAGACCAAAATGTCTGTTTTGTCCTGGTTGAGATTGAGGCTGTTGGTGCTCATCCAGTCTTTTATTTCTGTGAGGCTGTTGATAATGGCTTGTTCTTCAATAGTGTTGATTTTGTAGACAATTTGTGTGTCGTCTGCGTAGTTGTAGCAGATGAGTCCATATCTTTTGATGAGGCCGATGAGAGGGGTCATGTATATCTTGAAGAGGAGTGGTGAGAGTGATGAGCCTTGTGGGACTCCAGCAGTGGTTGTACGTAGTGCTGACTTGAAGGGGTTAGCCAAGTTGTTTCCGTTCTTTAAGCCTGGAATGGTTTTAGCTATAGCAATGCAATGTTGGTGATTCCGATTTCCTCGATTCTTTTGAAAAGCATTTTAAGGTCGATTGTCTCTTCCAATGCCATCCCTCCCAATACTATCCATATGGGAAGATCTAATAACCAATGCAGTCTCCAACACTCCTGTGTCGAACACTGCTGATAGGTCTAGTAGTATTAGTGCCAAAGTGGTATTGGATTCCCTGATTGTCTGCTGATGGTCCCAGTGTTTCAGCTGTTCACATGATGTTTGCATGAAGCATATGAAGGGTCTTTTTTGCTCATGTACATCTGTGAGGCTGACTTTGCTTGACTAAAGGTTTTACAGATATCCCACTCTCTATGCATGGGCTCCCTGGAACCCTTAATCAGCTCATCCACACAACTCCTGACCCATTCAGAAGAATTCCCTATCCAGGGAAGCTAAATTGCTGTGGCTCGAATCATCAACACAGGCGCTTTGGAAGTCAAGTATGAGGTAGGGATGTTAAGGTGTCTGGTGTTTTCTCACATGTGCAACACTCATTAGCAGCAGCCATGTAGTGTTTGGATCCTGGCAGCCATTCAGGTTTCTAGGCTTTATGGCACTAATACCCAGGATAGGGGATTCCAAGGATCCTGGTAGCATCTGGATCTATGCAAAAATGCCTGGCGGTTGCGTGTCAATGCTCTCTCCAGGCAGGTATCTTTCTGTGGCACTGCAGCTTCCTCCCTCTGCGTCCATCAGTGTTACTCTTCCTGCATACGTCTATTTCTGAAATCGAAATAGGGCTCCTCGTACCCCTATTCTGATGCCTACATCTTGGAGCTGTTTGTGTCTTCATATCTTCATATTTGGATATTTGTTATGAGATACACACTCATATCACTTCATAAAGGGTGTCTAAACTTGCCAACTCCATCTGCCGCTCGATAGACGTTGTGTGTTAATAGTGACAGATCCTGCGGTAGATGGAAACACCGAGGGACTCATGTTTAATAGAGCATGGCAAGCAGCACTCCAATTAAAAGTAAACGTTGCCTGGCATGCGACAATGCCAGGTAGCATTTACTCACTTTGCATAACGGAGCGCAAAGGTGCAGGGCAAAAGGGGGAATTCACGCATGCACGCCGCCTTTTACCCTGACATTTTGTACTCGCTGGTGGCGGGGAGCTGTTTACATTGCAGTGCAAACATAACACCTCCTCTCAATCAAATTACAAATTTAAGGAACATGAGCACCAGATAAGCTCCCGTCATATGCCATTATATCCAACTAAGGCTAAATAATAAGGCTTCCAGGCACATTGTCCTCACTGCCCAAGTAACTTACTACATCGCGCTCTGAAACACCTGTGTACAAGCGCGATATAAATAAAATATCATATCATTCAATAAAAGACATTCTGTTCATACTACTATACTACCCCTTTGGTAGCAGGCTACTCAAGACTAAATTAAGACTAAAGACTTAAGACTTAACTACAGACAAGATTAATTTCTATTCGTGCCTCCTTCTCCTCCACATATGAAGGACTCAGTCGGTAAAAAAATATTTTCAGTCATATGAAAATAAAAATTCGAGGTCAGGGCAGATCGTGTTGTTGATGTTGCATCACACCAATAGTTCACGAAAGCAGTTTTTTCATATAGGTCCTCACAATCCTGTGGCAACAGTTCCCACAGATGTCTTGCTATTTTGAAGTCCTCACTGCTTACCAGCTTTTATATACTTAGACAGGAGGTGCCAGCAGTGTTCACCACCCCCCAGCCCTTGCAGCACATCAATTAATTCCAGATAGCTGTCCATATTTCCGCATGGCACAGTGCTGGGTACACGTAAACCCTGGGAATGCCATTAGTAAAGTTACTATAAACACTCACTGGAAAAGTACTGCCTCACAGTACTAACTAACCTTAACTCACAGCATAACACTACTTCACAAGATTCAGTTTATGTATAGTGCTGTTTGACCTAACTAATATACAACATGAGTGTTGTGAAGTAGAGTTGTAGCGTGAGCCGAGGTTTAATTTCCAGTGTGAGGGCATGCTTGCTCTATGCCTGAGAAATGCTCCATTGCCAGTGAATGTTTGAAGAACCTTAATGTTGCCAGTCTCAACTTTTGTAGGTTCCATGTAATAATGTCCCCGCAAAAATACCGCCATGCAAAAAAATCGCCGAAAAATGGCCATTTTTTGTGGGGACATTATTACATGGAACATGCGGGGGACACCCCCGCAACCCCCAAACCTTTTTTTTTCTTCATGGGGAGTGGGGGACACCACCGCAACCCCCGCTGCCCCTGTCCCCCTATATATGGTCACCCAAATAATAATATTGCCACGACTTTTTCCCGGCGATATTATTTACGGCGACCATATATATATGGGGATAATATTACCTGATACCCTTTTGTAGAGTTTTTTTATTTGCTGTTTTCTATTGATGGTGATAAAATTAACTTTGACATTTCTGACATTGAAGATGTTGCGTTTATATGCAGTAACCTTCACTCATTTTATAAATAATTGGCACTGATTTTCTATTTATTATATTGTGTGTGTATCTGTGTTACACATGCTTATTCTGCCTAAACATTCAAGAACAGGGTCTATATACAAGCCCGCATCTCTGGGGCCACTAACAACATGGCTGAACTTTTCAAAATCTGCAAGGAGCTCGCCAATCCTACTGCAGTCTCCATTTCACCTCTTCCTTCCCTGGCCCTCTGCACTTCTCTGGCCTCTCACTTCATTACTAAAACTCAGGACTTCCTGTCCTCGCTCACCTCTACACCACACCCTTCTCCCTCAGCTGCTCTCAGGCCTCCCTTGGCCCCCCACCCCTCCTTCCTTCCTACTCTACTCTTTCTCTTCCATATCACCTGTTGAGGTTTCTATACAAGTCTGCTCTATGAAAGTCTCATCGAAAAAGGTGCTCCCCTGCTCCTCCATAACTATCAAGGACAACATTGTCCCCCTTGCTCCAGCCTCAGCTGATTTTTTAAATCACTCCTTTCCCACTGAATTCTTCTCGCCAGTCATCAAGCACTCCCTTGTACACCCTCTCCTCAAAAAGCCTTCTGCCGACTCTTCCTGTCCAGCTAACAACCACCCTATCTCCATTACACCCTTCCTGGGCAAACCTTTGGAGAAGCTGGCCATCTCCTATCTTATCCACAACAATGAATCTGATGGTTATTTCCATGACCACCAGTCTGACTTCAGAGCAGCCATAGGCACCGAAACTGCACTCCTAAAAACCTGTGAAGACTTGATTTTTAGTCTCAGTTCCACCTCTCCTTCCGTTCACATCCTTCCTGACCTTTCCTTTGCCTTTGATGCGGTCAATCATGCCACCCATTTAAATTGGCTCTGTGATACCCTTGGCATTACGGAGCTGGCTCTGGACTTGCTGACCTCCTTCCTCTCCTAATGACTTTCCTAAGTTCAATGGGGCCCGTTTTTCTCCTCCATCTCACTCTCCACCTGTGGTGTCCCTCAGGGCTCTATTCTATCACCTTGGCTTTTCAACATCTACCTTGTTCCCCTAGCCCATTTGATATTTGCCTCCTCTCCTAACTTCCATCGTTATGTGGCTGACACTCAACTCTCCTTCAAGCCTCCCTTCTCTGCCTCCTCTTCTTCCTCTTCTTCCTCTCTCATTCCTGAATGTCTAACTGCTATTCAGGCATGGTGCGCTGCCAACGATCTCTGCCTTAATACCAGTAAGACTGAGATCCATCTCATCGGGCTCAGTTCCCCCCTTGCCTCCTACACTCTGGCCGCCCTCCATGGGCCCCTCCTCTCACAGTCCTGTGAGGCAAGAAACCTTGGTGTCATCTTTGACTCCTCTCTCTTCTTCTCTCCTCACATCACTGACCTTGCCAAGAAGGCCCACTTTCAGCTGCACCTCATTAGAGGCATTCTCCCTTTCCTCACCTTCCTCCCAAAACTCAATGTCTCCAGAGATCAGGTCCTCTCCAGGCTGGACTACTGCAACACCCTCTTCCTCAACCTGCCTAACTCCTACCTTTGCCCCCTTCAATTAATCCAGAAGAGGACTGGAAGACTTATCCTTGGTCTCAAACCCAGGGACTGCATCTCTCCAGCCCTACAATCTCCCCACTGGTTACTGGTTGCTGCGAGGATGACATTCAAAACCCTCTGCATCATCCACAAGGCTTTATGGGGCCTGTAACCCCACTACATCCAACTCTCTCTCCCTAAATACCTCCCTGCTAGAGCTAGAGCCTGACGGTCTTCTAGCTCCAACTCTCTGCAGATTAGACGATTCTCCCAGCAGAGAGTGGGGCGTGCAGGGTAGATCTCTATCCTCAACTAGTGCCTCAATCTCTGGAATGGCCTTCCTGCCCCCCTCAGACTTGAGCTGGATCTCCTTAAGTCCAGAAGCTTCTCAAGCTCCTCCTTTTCCCTTCCTCCTTCCCGCTTTACCTCCCCTGCTAATTTTCCCCACTGCCTCTTGACTGACTGCCTGGTTCCCTCAGATTCCTACAGGGCACCTGGCCTTCCCCGACCAGTCTAGCCCTGCAACTGGTCTCCTTTGACCCCCCCCCACCAGCACTTGCCCTTCTGGGCTCCCTCCCCTGCACTAGCCTGGCTCAGTCCACACCCCCAGAGCCCTTCCAGCCCTGTTCCTCACCTTAGCGCATATACCTTCTGCTCCTACACTCTCTTCTCCCCGGGTTCTGTCCACCTGGCCTCCACAGGCACTTGCTTAACCCTCCTCTGCTCTCCCCTGCACTTCTGTTAACTGCACTTGCACAATCCGAATGTCACAAGACCTAGTAGTACAATTTTCTGTTTTGTCATCCTTGTTCCCCCCTCTTGTCTTGTTGCACTTTGTAACACATTGTGTATAGGTGTATTATAAAAACCCAATAAATAAATACATTGTCATAGTGCATTGTATTGTGTGTGCATATGGTGTGTTGTTCTTCTATTTACATAAGCCGAGCATGTTGTCTGTGCTTACTTTTATTCTGTGTGTACGGTATATGTGCATGATGGGTAGTTAAGTTCATAGTCTATTCTATATAGGGTTTCCTGTTTTAGGGGTTTATTATTTTTTACTTCTGGGGTGTTCCTTCAGTGTTTTCAAAAGTTTCAGGATCTGTGTTTATCAGTGTTATTCCGTTTGCCCACTTAAAAAAATCGCGGATAACTGTTATTTCCAGTGTAAACACACAAATATTCTTTTATTGTTTCATAAGTAAGGTAATATCTCTCAGAGCAAGATGTTATGAACACTTTCCGGACAATAAAGACACATGTATTAATCAAGTAATATCTTATATTTGTACAAGTCAAATTTATTGTAGTAAATTATGCAATACTTTTTCAGGGACTCTTTGCCCATCCTTGCCCTTTCTTTTCTTCCCATGAAGACTTTGATTTGCGAAATTGACCTTTGCACATTGTACATACTTCTAATTTTATCAGATAAGGAATAGCATGATAAAAGGATTTGCCGGGGAGCACTCACTTTGGTTGCAATAAGGATTATTTTGACTGTCAAAATAGATAAACTCCAAGCAGATAAAAACTGTTTATCAAGTAATGCTCATTACAAAATGAGTAGGGAGTCTCATTAATGTACCCGCTGATGCTTGTCTGGAGGGGGTGAGCATGCCAAAACTGTTGGCCTTGTGTGGTAATATATGGGGATCCTATAGCAGAATTTATTTTGCAAAGGCAACTCAGCCAGTGGGTGATTGTTGCTGAGATGTTATATGTTTATACCTTCCTGTAAATCATATGGCTTTTTTCCTATTCCTGCTTCAACATGTGTTGTAAAAAGTGTTGTTTTGACTGGGGATGAGCATGTCTCTCTCGCTTCTCTCTGTGTGGGAACTTTTGTCCCCATAGCGAAAATCAAAAGCTGGCACCCATGAATATACGCACAGTAGTGAACATATCTTAAAGTGAAATATACAAATGTAGTTCAATTGACCTTACCTTAGAAGCAAGTGTGCAAGGCAAAAAGAGCATTGGACTTTTAAAAACAGTAATAAACACCAGAAAAATAACCTGAGAGAGGAAATGATCCAATTAAATGCTTGAACATGTATAAATGGTGCTCACCTTTTAAACCCAGCAATCTGTAGTGAAATATTCCCTGGAAAACAAAATCCCAATGCAAGACAAGTGCTTGTTTTCTTGTGGGTAAGTGTCTGCACTGGGAACATGACAACCTGGGTAAAATCCTAGTAGCCAAATACTTGTGCAAGCTTGCCACCCTCAAAAAAACCCAAGGGGTTATGTCCGCCCTCAATTTACGCTGTCCACCCACATGTATTCTTTAAATGAGCCATCATTTATAAATCGCTCCTAATTTGAAAACTCTCCATGAAGAAAGAAAGTGCTAAGCAGCCATAAAGGGGCTTGCAGCTTCTAATGGGCTTCTGGGTGCGGGTGCTCTAGAGAGCTACATGAGTTGGGAAGTGACCGTGACACTGCGGCTTCATGCAAGCCTCTTACATGGAAGCCTCAAACGACTTTCCTTTTAAAGCTGACAGGCAGCTGACACTTTTCAGCTCTCCTCCAGACAAATGCACATACACAGAGGGTCTCTGACCACAAACCGAGACACAGAAAATTCCATGTCAAACCATCTTTTGTAAATACAAATATTTGTCAGTGTTCAAGGGCTATTTTGAGGAATTTTAGCCGTGAATCACCAACCATAAAAATGGCTGCAATTTGTCTAAGATTCCTCAAAATAGCTCTAACCGCATATGAATACATTTTATTTTTACAAAGAAAAGGATGTAACATTGAATGTACAGTGTTTTTGAATCCGGTTAGTGGACAGGAGGGGAAACAATGGGAGAAAGCAAACCAGCATACATGGGGGAGTAGGGCCCTTTACCTATTGTATGCCAAGCCCCCTCTCCAGCCACCCCTTCAACTCCAAACTTCATCCCATCCCTGCTCATACTAAAGCACCACTGGGAAAGGGGAAACAGTGTTTTTCAGTTTAAACCTAGGAGGCATTTTTTTCCTTCCAGGGGTGTTTTTCCGGTGTTTATCGGATTTCACTGAAAACAGGAAAGCCTAATTATATGTATATGCTTAATAGGCTTGCCTCTGTTCAGTGAGTATTGTAGGTGTGTATAATGCCTATCAATATTCCGCAGCTAAACTATGTATGAATTTACTGGGCTATCTTACATGCCATGCATATTGAATGTGCGTACTGTGCTTAATCATATTCTGCACTGATTGCTTGTATGTGCATGATACTCTCACTTATGTTCTTTGGTGCATTGTGTGTGTATATTGTACACACATCCAGAGTGTATTGTATGCATGTGCATGTTGGGCTGACTTATGTTCTGTACTTTTTGTATGTGCTGTGGCATGGTGGAGTAAAACGTCAGCCAAATAAAATGGATTATGTTTAGACGCGTGGGTGACGTTATCACCCTACGTGCTGATGTCATCACGCGCCTTTATATGCAGTGGCCATTTTTGTTTACTCAGCGTCCCAGAAGGAGAAGATTTTGAGCTTCCCCAGCCCAGGCTGAAATGTAGGTGTAACATTCATTTTGGTGGAGAGTAGGAGCAGAAGTTTGACCAGCTCTTCTGTTTGGATTTGTTACAGGTCCTCTATAATATTTAGAAAATATTTCTTTCTAAGCAATAAAGTGTCTTGCAGTAATTGGAACACAAACCTGGGGGAGAGGATGACTCCCACTCCCTACTAAGTCAATTTTGTACAATATATTTGTTTCTATATATTTTACATGGCTGCAATGATTAGGACAGTGGCACTACAGTATATCTTACTGTGTTTCCATCTGTTATAGTCAGTGCTTTTGCATCACTGAGAGACCAACTACCTCAAAGAAGAAGTGCTCACTGTCCATGGCGATAAGAGTTCAGCCTTCTATTGGAGTTTTAGTGATAGAAGGTCTTTTTATGAATCAACAACTAGTTTGGTTGTTTTTATTCCTTGATAGCAAGATGAAGATAGTCTGACAAATCCCAGGTCTGGAAGTCAGCATACAGCAACACAAATGGTTGCAGTTGGTCCATTCAAGTTAATTCAGCTACACCACCCAGGTACACCATTAGTGATTATTTCTGAAAAACCCTTAGGGGAAGGGTATATTGAGAAGCTAAGTAAGATAATGATTATATTGTATTAATTATGTGTGTCTTTATTCCAATAGGGGTCCTCAGGAGGTCCAGGGTGATAGAGGGGTGAAACCAACCACCAGCCAATACACGATACACACAAGTGGATTCATTATGCCCCTGATGAATGTCCGGCAGATTTAAGCCTTAAAAAGACAGAAACTTGCATTAGTTAAGCTAGCATCACAGAGTGTTTAATGGTGTTTAGTAAATCTACGATAGTGTAAACCCGGTCATTGTGATACTGGAAATGATGTTCATTGTGTAACTCGGAATATAATTTGATGTTTGATTTGATTTTTGTACCAGATTTTTCAGGTGGTATGCATGACGTTTAGTGTTTTATGCTATTATTATTCTGTGTTTCTTAATAAGTGTACTAATATGTGTAATAAAGTGGAGAAGTATTTTTTAGCTTTATAAAAAAAAATTGGTGATGATCGGGAGGTATATTATTTATTTGAGTCCAACCCTATGGTTTGGGGAGTTAAGAGTACTTGACACAAGGATAATACCTTCCTTTTGTTTGTTTAAGACATATGTTTCCCACGAAGTAGGAAGGCATCATATCACCTATGTGGGATTAGCCAAGGTGAGATTGGTGGACAAAGGGGTGGTATGTTTCAACAAGTTTTATTTAAGAAATAAAGAAAATAGCCTACCTCTCCCTAATCATTGTAGGAATGTTTGTCCAAATAAAAAGTATCGGTTCTCTGTCCTAAAACTTACTCTAACCCTACCACTAGTCTACAAAAGGATTCATCATCCAAATAAAAATGGTACCAGGTGAATGACTCCCTTCTCCTGGTGAACTGGCTCAGTCTTTATCTCTTCTCTAACAATCTTTTGCACTAGCTTCTGATTAAACAATGGAGTGTATAGTCAGGAAAATGATCCCTTCTCCTGATCCACCTCACACAGCCTTGAGGGCAGTCTTGGGATAGTCTTTTGCAAGAGTTCTCAAATGTATCTTTACTTCTTCCTAAGGGCTCTTGAATGCTTCCTTTACAACTCCAGCAATTCTTCCCTGTCTTATGACGTTATGAAGATTACTTCCAGATGTATCTTGTTGTCTAGTATCCCTTTTACTTTTACTTTGATTCTCACTGTGACAAGGGTGATTCTTCACGATGCACTCTTGACTCTTACATCCTTGGATATTCCTACTGGTACAAGGGCAATTACTTCTGAGGCTCTCTTGACTCTTGGTTCTCGGGATGTCACTACTGTGATGAGGGAGATTACTCCTGAGGCTTGCTTGACTCTGGGTTTTCTGGATGCCACTACTGCGATGAGAGAGATTACTTCCAAGGTTCTCTTGACTCTTGGTTCTCTGGGTGTCTCTACTGTGATGGGGGAGATTACTCCTGAGGCTTGCTTGACTCTTGATCTGCAACAAGCCTCTACCAGATCTCCCGGTACTCCAGTTACCTGTTGTTTATCAGAACTGCATCACTGGTTCTTCCTGGGGTGATGGACTGACTTGCGTTCGTTTGGCGCTTCCTTCTTGCTTCACTCTGCTCCCCGCATCATCCTTGTGGCTCCGCACAGACATGGGCCACACGGCTTCAGCGCAGTTGCAGGACCAGATGTTCCACTTCCCTAAGGTCATTTCACACCTGACTTCTCTCTCACTCTTCCACTGGTCAGGAGCCTGGCTTCCACTGCAGTGCTCCGCTGACCATCCTTGTAGGTCCCCGTCAATGGGGATCAGCGATCTTGCAGCTTTGTGTTCCCAAATTCAAATTTCCAAAGCTCGGTAGGCCTCACACTTGCTGCTCTCTCTCTTTCCCAGTCCTTTCTCGCTCTATCTTTCCTCTGGCGGATCCTCCTCAGGGTAAAGTACAGTCCTTCTTTATTGTTGTTGAGATAATCTTTTTGCCTTCTTGTGGCCAACTTTTCTCAGTATCATGGTAAGGCAACCTGTTATTACTCTGTTTTCATTTGAGAAGAAGAGATATTACCATAATAGACAGTAGTGTTAGCAGGGATTTCTGACATGGATTGGGTCCCAAGGGAAAAAGGGTTAGGAAGTTACTTCACGGAAAGGAGGAAAACCTGTCTGTTTCCTACTAGTCTGCCTCACGGTGTGTCTGCCAGTCTGTACCTTTATAATCCTGGACCAATGATGTATTTCTAAACTGGCCCCAGTTTTGTTTCTCCCGTGGAGTGTTTGGTTTACATGTCCAGACTGGTTAATGTTTTCATAAGTCTTTGCTTTCACCGGGGACTCGTTAATGTTTCTCCCTGTGCATTGGAATTAATTGGTGCATTCATCTGCATAACAGTCAGCGCAGAGTCTTTACAGCTGGACCAGGCGCTCCCCGACATTTTGGATGGAATTTTGAGAGTAGATGTGCCAGTGCAGTGCTCCATGACCTTAGTGGGGCCATCCCCCATTACCCACCCCGCCCCTTAACGGGGATCTAAGACATCCTGCAATGGATACACATTACCTAAGAATCACAAGGACAACTGGTGTATATTTGGAAAAACAAGATCACATTTATTAGAGTTATACAACATTTGGGGGGCGGTTCCAGCCCTAAGTAAAGTCACATCTCCTTAGACTTCTAAGGTAGCCCATTGGTTTGTCAGGCTTGTCATTATCTTACAGTTCCCGGGGACACTTGTCACTTCCGGTGTGCAGAGTAGTGGAGGTCTGCTTCTGATTATAAACTGTCAAGCAGTAATTCTTCAGAACCCCTGAATCTCGTTGGCGAGGAGTCTCAACTGTAAATAAAGGACTCAGTGTCCGTCGTCCAAATTGGGCACAAGTGTGGCCATCGGGAAACCGCCCACAGCCGGAACCACAGCGTCAAACTCCTCCCCGGCTAAGACCTCCCCGTAACTCCACCTGTGACAGAAAAGAAACATTAGCAACTGTACACAACCTATGAAAAAAACATGCTTGCAAACGTACACCCTTCATAATCAAATGAAAAGAAAAGGAATGATCAACATGGTAAATTACATATAAATGAACGTATACGTCTAATCGCCTCAGTGAATTGCAGTTCAGTGCTCATCCTATCATGCCTAAAGGGAGAGAGAGGGTTGGACTTCAGGTGGGGGGCTGCAAAAAGAGCATGAGCCAAGCAGCCCCCTTGCCTTATGACTACTGCCGGAGCCCAAGCCAGATGTGGCTGGGCCCAGGGACGCCCCTTCCCTTACGGGGGAGGAAGCGAGATGTAGGTACCCCCTGGGGGTTGGCCAGAAGGGTGACCCACTATGCAGGCTGTCCCTCTAGTGCCCCCTCTGGGGGCTGGACAGCCCCTTAGTGTGGCCATCTACCATCACCCACCTCCCTTAACAGGGGTCTAAGACATCATAGATGTATACACATTACCTATGAATCACAAGGACAACTGGTGTATATTTGGAAAAACAAGATCACATTTATTAGAATCATATAACATTTGGGGGGCGGTCCCAGACCTAAGTAAAGTCACATCTCATGAGACTTCTAAGGAAGCTCATTGGTTTGTTGGGCTTGTCATTATCTTACAGTTCCCGGAGACACTTGTCACTTTTGGTTTGCAGAGTAGCGGATGCCACTTCTGATTATAAACTGTCAAGCAGTAATTTTCCAGGACCACTGAATCTTGTTGATGAGGAGTCTCAACTGTCCTTAAAGGACTCAGTGCCGGTCGTATGAATTTGTCTTGAGTGCAGCCATTGTGAAACCGCCCATGGGCAAAACCGCAGTGTCAAACTCCTCCTCGGCTAGGACCGCACTGTAACTCTGCCACGCTTTGGGGGTGTCCCCCCTGCTGCGCCAAATGCCGCCAGATACTGAGGTTATACTGACCAAAGAGCCTGACTGCAACCAGCCTTTAACAATACCCCCGTATTGCTGTGATTTAGATATTGTTCCCCTTGTCAGTTAAATGCACCCCATCAGCATTGTAGTGGGAAGGGAACAAATTCAAGCAACAGTGTCTAATAAATCCCAAGCCGTAAGCTTTTGTACATTTCTCAATTCCTCTGTTTAACCTCCTTCTAGATTTCACAATCCCTGCGCGGGATGCTGAACCATGCCATTTCAGTTTGGGTGCTACCTCCGACAAAATTATGTCTGTGCTTGGCAATTCTCGTGCCAAGATGCGCAGACCCACTTGTATCTGAGCCAACAGGTGTCCTCTCGCTATGATGGCGAGGTCATTTCCACCAATATGTATCACCATAACTAGGGGGTGCAGGTCCTGCGCACTGTGGGCAACAAGGAATGCCACCTCATACCCTAACCAAATCACTTTATTTGTTAGAAATCCTAAATCGGACTTAAAATCCATAGTCGGACCACACTCTCAGCCCGAACTACAAACAAATGCCCCATAATCCATACCACATCATCTGTTGATACACAAAGCATTGTGTCATAAGGTGTCAAAAAAGGCAGATGTCAGCAAGTCCATCCTACCTATGCTGATACCTCTCTCTGCTCAGTATCTAGAATGAGGTCAGGCTTGCTTTGCGCCCCACATAGAGTTGGTAGTGGTTTGAAACCCATCTCCCTATTTTCTTAATTGCTGGTGCGGGCATCCCTTGCATAAAGGCCGTGGTGGCTGCACCTAATCCGAACTGTGGGAGGACCAGCCCTTACCATGTATTCCCACAACTCCCAGTGTGGTAGACAACATTTTTCTAAATTGGTAGTTGGTCAGGGGCGCTCCATTAGCATGCATCATAAGGGGGCCCGACTGCTGGGACTTGATTGCCAAGAAGGACCTCAGCAGCAAGACTGGACAGCTATCACTGTCGGGGGACCCTGGACTTGACAACCCATGTACCTTTTCCCTCTTGGTCAGTCTTACATTGCCTCAACTTGATCCTCAACCCCTTACTGTCGTACCTTGACACAAACTCAACAGCATGCAGAGCGAGTGCCTTCCCCAACTGGTCCCGCCTGCCAGCTGCCACAAATTCCCTGACCTGAAATGCCCCAAAAAATTCCAGTGCGAATGGCACCCTAAATAATGCCACCTCAAAAGCATCCATGCATACCCTAGGCAGGGCGTGCAATAATTTTTGCAAAAAATAAAAGTCAATGGATTTTTGACTATCGTGCTTTGGTCCCTCTAGCCGGCCCCATTCCTTTTGTGCCATACAAACCACAAAACGTTTGGTGGGGTCCCCTTTTCCAATTGATCCACACACGTGCTCTTCCGGTGCACAGTCAGTTTTCTGCAATGCTTTAGACACACCAAAATTGCACCCTTTTGTTTTCCAATTCCTGAGGCCACAAGGTGAGTGCTACAACAATAGGGAAGAGCTTTAGCGCCATGATATTCCTCGTCCTCCGCTTCTTGCACCACTGTTTTCTGCGCACACCAGTCCTGGCCCAGGGTTACCCCAAATCTCTCATTACCTGATGCATCTGAGTACATCTGTAATTCTTCTCCATAACTGCACCCCATTCAACCCTAATAGGAATGACCGCCACGTGCGCAAATCCTCCTTTAAGCCTGACCCCATCCAGATATGGTGATGTCTCTGTGAAACACCTGCCGTTCCCCAGTTTTTGAACTTTTTCCAAAGTGGTCCTGTCCTTTGATAAGTTTCTTTCTATCTCAGAAATCAATTAATGTTCTTTCTCCCATGGCAACCTGCAAGTACCTTTTTTGTATCTATTTCAATACCTAAAAAGGTTAATACCTCTCTAGGTCCTCGCGTTTTTTCCTGCACTAGTGGAATGCCCATCCTAACCATCAAATCTTTAAAGGAAGTAGCGCATGAGCACAGTCCATTGACCCCTCCCTACCCATGAAAAGGAAATCCTCCATATGATGATGATGATGATGTTTCCCCGTTGCTGTATCCTGAGCACCGCCCTTTCTAAAAAATATGCTGAAAGTTTCAAATAGACTAAAACAAGAGGGTCCGCACTGCTGTGGGTTTAATTAATAATTAGTTCGAGTAACAAGTTATTTGTCAGGGTGTACTACAAAGGTATCACTCAAATTTATAGGCTGTAACAGACTCTGAAAGCAAACAGGGTAGTCTGATGATTGGAAAACCATAAAAAATATTTATTTAACAAAGAAATAGTCGTGTAAATAATACATAAACAACTAAACATAAAGCAATATAACAAACATATAAATACATTTGTTCGATGGTTAGAAGGTTAATAGTCAAAATAATATTGTTGTATTGTTGTTGTATGGTATTTCGCCCTGAGGAAGGCAACTTTAACTATGTCATGTAACTATTGGCCAGACAGGTGGCACTTTTGCCGAAACGTGGTCTAATGATGTCAATTTAAATTTACTGTTTATGTCACTAACTTTTGACACGCACACGTAGGCAGACCTGTCAGCAAATCGTAGGACATAGATCAAATTTTACTCCTGCCAACTCTTTTGAGAACAACTTGTGCAGTGGCCCAATACAAGCCATAAATAAGAATATTGGCTGGGATCTAGGCCACCATACAGTTGGCAGTTTGTTGTCCAGTTTCTTTTAGAATTCTCTTTTGTCTACTTTGTTCAAAAGTTTGAAGAAAAACCTACATTTAAGTTTTTGTGTTTGGTGTCTTTTGACTATTAACCTTCTAACCATCGAACAAGTGCATTTATATGTTTGTTATATGGCTTTATGTTTAGTTGTTTATGTATTATTTACACAACTATTTCTTTGTTAAATAAATATTTTTTATGGTTTTTCAATCATCAGACTATCTTCTTTGCTTACAGCCTAAAAAATTGAGTGATACCTTTGTAGTATACCCTGACAAATAACTTGTTACTCGAACTAATTATTAATTAAACCCACAGCAGTGCGGACCCTCTTGTTTTAGTCTAGTTCTTAATCCCTTTCCTCACTGCTTATGGGATAATTCCCCCCTTTTTCTTTGTGTTAGAAAGCTTCAAATAGTGCACAAGACACAGAGCAACCCATTGGAATGCATTTGTCAATATAGAAACTGCCACCCCTTTCAGATCCCAATAGATGAAAACTGTCTGGGTGTACAGGCCGGAGGCAGAATGCAGATTCTATATCTACCTTGGCCAAGAGTGCCCGTTTGCCCATGTTGGCCACCTTAACCATGTTTGTTTGTTTGTTTGTTTATTTATTTATAACGCGCACCAGACCCAAGGGTACCAGAGTGCGAGAACAAGGACATTTTCAGCTTACAATTTCACAAGAAAGCATTACAAAATACAGCGTAGATTACAGTTTGATAGTCAGGACATACAAAAAAAGGTAATCATGCCAGATAATACAGGGTAATACAGGTTGCCAAATACATAGTCAAGGTAATAATACAAATGAGATACATTTGTAGCTATAGATAATGCATTTATAAAGAGGCAGGCTTCATAAGGCACCGGCAGTGAGGGTTCGGCAGGTCGTACTAAGGATAAAGGTTATTTTCTTTAAATCAACTGATAATGTTTAGTTTGAAGTTTGAGTAGGTTTGGTCCACCCTTAGGGTGGGTGGGAGGGAGTTCCAAAGTTGGGCAGCTTTAACAGGAAGCTGTTGCCACCAATTATCGTCCTTTGAATGTGGGGGTTGTCAGGCAGTTAGTGTAGGCTGCTCAAGTGGGTCGTATAGTCGGTTTCCTATTAATTCTGTCTGTCAGATAACAGGGAGCTGCATTGTTTAGGCACTTGAATGTTTGTGAAGCTGTTTTTAGCCTAATTTTGTCAATAGTAGAGCTAGCCTGTTTCCTTGTGGTCGAGATATGTTCTCTTTTGGTCATTCCTAGCGCTGCTCTTAAGGCATTCTTTTGAAGCATATGAATTTTCTTTGTGATGTATTTGTTAGAGCCAAGTCGAAGGATGCATAATGCACTGAGCAGTGGTCCTGATCTAGTCAGTCGTTGACCTAGTACCCTCTCGTGTATGACAAGTGGTGGATTAATCTGAACTTGCTCTGTTCCTTCTTGGCACAATGTCCAATGGGGAAACTATGAAATTCGGAAGTGGGGGGTGGAAAAAAGGGCCTGCCACACGGCCAAGTTCTAGTTATTTCTTTCTTTTTTCGCTCACCACTTGTGGTTGTTGAAGTGCAGAGGGGAGGTGTTTGGCCAACCAACCCGTCAGTGGTCCCCCATAAGGGATCTGGAATCGCTTGCTAAAGCCATCAAACAATAATAAATCACGCTTCTTCCTTTCCGGATAATATTTTAAAAAATCCTGCAACACCCTCCTGCCCACAGGGGAGGGCCTCTTATCCCATTTCTCACTATTAGGCACCTTTGTGTTTCGCGCTGCCCCTACCTCCCCCTTCCGTCTTGAAGCAATTCTCATTTGGGTGACTACCCCCACATTTAGAGTATTGGTGTCGAAATCTGCACCTGGTGCCCCAGCTGCATTATCCTTTGTTAAATGACATGCAGGCCCGTCCTGCAGAAAACCGCCTGTGTGCGTGCTCATTTCCCCTCTGTGCTGAGGGGCTTTGCTGAAAGGACAGCCAATCGGTTTTCTGGTTGTGCTCATACTTATCATACCAAGGCTTCCTTGTGCCTTTTGACCCCTCAAAACTTGATTTACTGTCCCTGTCCTTACCACCCATGAATGACACCCAACCTTCCATGTCCTTCTGATTCCATGTCATTTCGGGCACCATTGCAACCTTCGACTTAAAATCCCTGTCATAATCCATCCAACCATGTAGCCGTACTTCCTTTGCTCATTTACAATAATATCCCTGTATTTCCATAAGGCCGCCCAGTTCAGGATATTTTTCCATCAAAACTGCTGCCAACAAAGCGAAAGCCTTGTTCCAATTAAAAATGTTCTTCTCAGGCCTATTTCTTTTCTGCCTCTTCTTATCCTCCTCCCTGCTAATGGTAATGTCTGACCTGCTGTCGCCACTGCCGATAACGAGAATATGTTGAAATATTCCCTTTCCCAAATTCGCCTCTTCACTTGCCTGGGAATATGCAATGCTAAGGTGGACTGTCCCAATAATATGGCCCAATAATAGAGGTGCAATAGTTACTAATGGAGTGGCTACCCCCTCAAGACCAGTCCCTCTGGTGCTGGTAAGACCTTCCATCCCTGCTTATCCCCCCGGTTGCAGCTATGTGGGTACCTCCAAAAGCTGGGGCTGTAACCTCCTTATCCCCTAGGGACTGCACCCTGCTAATCCCTCTTGAGTCTGCTGTTGTAATGGTGCTAAACAACTTGGCGTGATCATCGCTCCCCCTAAACCCTGCAAGCTACCTACCCCTGAAAACCCTGCAATCACAGCAGGTACTGGGGGTCCGTCCCAAAATCTGCTTACGGTGTCAACGCGTTCACCTTCCCTTGGGGCCTGCACCAGTCCATGTAGTAATCTCAGCATTTCGTCCAAAGCATTGCCTATTTTTTCACTTACCCCTGCATTACCTGTAGGCATTCTACTCACCGCCCTATTTCACAACTGCTCACTGGTTTGTGGAGCCCCAATCATGACAACCAACGCTTTACCTCTTGGTTTGCGCAGTGCATGTTTCTTTGGTAGTGGTGCTTCAGTACTAAACGCCTCCCTGTGACAATACAGCTTCTTTTGACAAGACAGATATGACCTTACCCCCTTGTATGCGCGCAGCCCTTTTAGTATTTGATGGTGTTATGGCAGGCATCTCACTTGCCAATGGAGTGCCAACCGCTGGCGGCACACGCACCTGGGCCTCTATATCCTGCTGATGAGAGGGCACTGCTTGTTCGTCCTCCAGCATCCTTTTGGCCCAGTCTTTCCCTCTCTTGCGCATTTTGTCTTGGAAAAGTGCAAACATCTTGTCTTCTTCCTCAAACTCATCACAGCTGGGACTCTTCAAACTAACATCGATGTTGGCAAACATGTCTGGTGACCCTGCCTGTGATATCGTCGTGTATCCTAAATTGATGAAAACAAATTGTGTTGGTGAATTGTGGTCACCATTGCAAGAGAGGGACAAGAAGATCTCTCCCTAGACCCCAAAATATTAGGCATCTGTACTTAGAATTTCTTGATGCACTTGTAACTCTTGCTTAGCCCGTAGATATTGCCTAGGACTTGCCCTTCCCACAGCCTTTTTTATCCCCCTTCTTTTAGGGCAACCTTACCAGTAATTTTCAGCTCCTCACTTGTACCTTGACCGATCCACCAATAGACTCTCAGACCTGTCCGGGTATCCTTAGACCTGTTTTTGTACAGACTTATTATTAACATACAGCGGATCCCAAGGCAGCTTCACGCAACACTGTGACTTTTGTTTTATCCTCCCCAGCATGGACAGGTCTTTTGTAAAGGAATTAGATCCAGGGGGTTGTGGAGTATCCAATCAAAGTGTAAAAGCTACTGAATTGCTCACCGAATCCCAGCGCAAGGTTGGTGGGAAAGTTTCTTTCAACACAACTCAATTCAGGCTCCTTTTCAGATGGACGATATTCTCACTTTCCAGCCAAGGGTTCATATACTTCAGATTCTTCAGGAAAGTACCACACCTCCTGGACCTTCTCCTGGTCTGTAGGTTTGCAAGTGGGACATTTCCCTAAGCCCTGAACCGCACACTGCCCCAGCTCTTCTTAGTGAACCTGTGTCAAAGACAGAATAACTGTTGCACACCGAATAAAACAGGTACTGCAACTTCCCTGGTAGTAGTCTGCCTGTGTATCGAGGGAGAGGAAGAAAACCTTTTGTTTTTTTACTGGTCTGCCTCACAGTTTGTCTGCCAGTCTGTACATTTATAATCCTGGACCAACCAATGATGGATTTCTAAACTGGCCGCAGCTTTGTTTCTCCCGTGTAGTGTTTGGTTTACATGTCCAGACTGGTTAATGTTTTGATAAGTCTTTGCTTGCACCGAGGACTCGTTAATGTTTCTCCCTGAGCATTGGTCTCAATTGGCGCATTCATCTGCATAACAGTCAGTGCAGAGTCTTTACAGCTGGACCAGGCGCTCCCCGACATTTTGGATGGAATAGTGAGAGTAGATGTGCCAGTGCAGTGCTCCATGACCTTTCTACGAGCAAGGTCTGCAGGCTTTCCGACTCTAGATGTGATGTTACAGTATCGCTTCTCTTTCCTCTGAGTTAATCATTTTGCAAACTCATGGTTCGCCTCTCTGTTGTTTGACCTGCGTATTGAAGTCAGAGCTGAGAGTTTAACGGCACAACTTTAGTTACCTTCCTTCAGGTGGTTAAATTTGCATTTTTATCATGTTTCACAAAACACTGACAATGAGGTTTTCTAATTCTATTTAATGACTCCTCTGAGGCATGCTGGGGGCAGAGGTCGAAGTGGGTGGGGACTAAAGGGTATAACCTCCCCTTTTTGAGAAAAACCACAAACCGCTCCCTGACTTAATGGGACCCGGAGCACTGCTCCAGGACGGCAGGGAAGGGCACCTTTACTAGGTTGGGCTGTTGGGTGCCGCTTTAGCATTACCTTTAAGTCAAAACTATTGCATTAGAGTACAGATAGGGAGAAATGGAATATGATGAGGGACACAAAGCTGGAAGATGTTGTTGGGTTATTTGCCCGCCCATTGCCTGCCCACGTCCATGCGAATCCCTAGGGCCATTCCCACCCAGTTCCTGCCTCTCCCCGCCCAAAACACCTTCTCATGGGAATGCTTTGAGCTCCCTTTAATCAAGGCTTAGCATCAAACTTTGTGCTCGAAGTGCCCAAGAGTGCTTTTTCAAAGCAGTCTTCTGAGAGATAATGGCCCTTATTCACAGAGCGTTTTCCAATGTGCTTTTGTCAGTATAAGATGCTTCTGTGAATAAGGCCCGATGACTTATATTGGGTTGTAAACACGCTATTGGTGTAATAGAAATCTCTTAATGAGGTTCTGCATTTAGCCACTCGATTTATGAGCACTGTCCGTGTCCTTCACTGAAGTCCTGTTAAAAACAAGCATTGGCAAAGCCAACAGTTTTGGCTTGTGTATAGGTATTAGGCATTTGCCGGCACTGCTATTGGATGCTCAGGTATTCACACAATGTTTCACCTGCTCCCATCAATGGGCAGTTGATGCCACTACAGAAGTGCCTGACAAGTGCCTTTTCCATAGCTACACAAAAGCACTAACTGTTGGCATTGGGAATGCTGGTTTGGTACTTCACCACTACTGGAGATTCAACGTGATCCCTTCTGGTAACACTCCAGTGTCACATCATACTTGTAACAGAGCTTTGTGCTTGCTCAGCTGTGATCCCGGTTTTCTTCTGCATTAATTGCTGCAGGCACAACAATCTGTACTGGTAATGGGAGGGCTGTGTGTGGCCCTGGGCATGTGCCTTAAGAGGGGCGAATGGTGGGTGATTGGAAGGGGGGGCTGCTTGCTTAAACCTGCGTGCTGTGAGAGACAAGCACATGCATTTTCTTTCATTGTGTTTTCGTCATTCTTGATGGTATTGTGGAAGGGAGGAAAGCAAGGACCCAGGTATCGGGTCGGAATTAGGCAGCAGAGAAGTATGGGGTTGGTGGGGAGCGAGGGTGGAATGGGGCAGGGCAAGGGTGGTAAAAGGGGTTGTTAGTGGGAACACAGTTCCGCACTACTTTTCTTTTACACTTTGACCCCTGGTTGGGTGCTGCAGTCCTGAATAATCTTTGTAGAAAAGATTACTCCTTTTGCAAAATAGAAATACTGAGTCTCTGAGGGAGAGGTGGGCGAGCCCGGGGGATCTCACTCCTTCCACCGTCTGGGAGGCACATTGGGTAGCGCCCGACCAACCCTATTGTCTACTGTAGCTTGGCTCCCCCTCCCTCCATATGAATGGGTGGGAATTTCAACCTATTCACCACAATACATATAACATTTAAACCACATACAATCATGTTATTGGAACAGTACAATGTACATTTGTATACATTTATAACATATGGATTACACATAATGTGCTTTATTTCATATTTGTATTACTTACAATTTGAACCAAAGCGAGAAATGTGATTTGGGCAGAACCACTCCATTCTCAGTAAATCTGGGATTAGAACCCGAGTGTCACGTTCGGCATAGCATCGTCTAGCCGCCCGCCGTCTCTTACAAATGAATAGTTCACACAGGTAAAACGGCGAGGAAAGATTGGGTGAAATTGCTCTCCAGAGGCGCAGTGTGAATCAGCTGGGAAGCTTGCAAAGATGGCGGCGGGATTTGCTGCCCTTGTCAGAGATGGATGCTTTGGCGGAGGAGATGAAAGCCTCGCTCAAAAGCCATTTTTGAGCAGGGCCTAATGACCCCAGCTCCATGGCAGATGGAGGCACAGTGATTGGTACCCCGGGAAGAGGCACGCCGTCCGTCAGGCCTTTATTGCTCGGAGGGGTTCTCCTGGCATGTTGACCTCTGAACTCTCTGAACGATTGTGGTAACCCAAGACATGCTGATCTCTCTTTTATGTGCCCCCCTGTAATGCTCAAAAACACGCCAGTCTGTTTCGAATCCTCTGGTAGTCATAGAGACAGTCCATATTTCTGCCCTGCGTAATGGACTCTGCCACTGTCTGTGACCCGTCTGTTCTTTTCCCCTTAATAGAAGCGGAATTAACAAATCCCAGACAGGCATGGCCAGGCTACGTTTTTGGATGCCGGAAGTGCGGACCAAGTTTGAAAAATTACGTTAATGGAAAGTAGTGATTTATATCTGGCTCTTCTGGCAAGTCAGAAGTGCTATTCAGTGCGTGACAGGGACGGTTTATTAGCGGCTGTAGAACATGTCCTACATTAAGGGCTCTCTCCTTTGGAGAAGGCAAGCGGGAGCTACGATGAACATGCGTAGTTTAAGCTGTAAGACTCTGTAATTCGACAACTGGGGAAGGGGGTGTTTGTACAGACCATAGGACCAGCACAGGGAGATTCCCAGCAGCTAAATATGAGGGCCTGGTCTCTTAGTGAATATTATATATATCTTCCTTACTGAGCATGCGTTTAGGGCTGCTGCAGAGATGTAGGCAGATGGACGAGAGATACGTTCGTAGAACTTCCAATATCAGAGATAAGTTCGTAGAACTTCCAATATCAGTTTGTTTTTGTCCTGTTTGTATTTAACATGCTGCAGAGGCCTTCTAACATACAATTTCTACTGGATCCAGTTGCTGACAGATAGTGGTTTTAAACATCTACTGAATGCTGTGGAGAACATCCCAATTCTTGCCTGTAACTGGGTATTGGCGTTTAACTCGGTCTTTTGGTGTCAGTTGATATTTGTATTGAAAACTAACAGAATTGTCTTTGTTTTGTTCACTGAGCAGACAGTGCCCGAAAACCCATATGCATCAACTGCATCCAGTAGAAACAAGTTATAACTAGTGAACTGGAATATTAGAAGGACAATGACTGGTGTGGGAGGATAGCTCAGCAAGCTAAAGCTCTGAGAAACATACTGCATTCGCCAACTCCGCCCTGCATCCTTCTAACTTCATCCTTCACAAGTCGATAAAGAGAGTATCTTTATGTAGGATAATAACATCTATTATTACATCATTTAGAAGCGAGAGGAATATGCATGAAGCACTATATAACACAATTATGTTATTATAATACACTTTAAAGTGACAAAACATGCTGAGGGGGCTGACATAACTTACCCAATGGCCATCATTTATTTTTCATGGGTTTGGTATTTGATAGGGTATCTCAGTAGGGTGGATCACTCCTTGCAGAGATCTACTTGCAATCTGCAGGTCACTGGTATGACCTTTGGTGCTCCACTCAGCCATTCACGCCAGTGGTCGATAACATTAGTACCATTAGTAATATCACATAACATGTAAGAACACATTAGTTTGAATGCGTCCTGTCTAATGCATTTCTGTGACACTTCCTAGCCATTCATTGATAGGAGTCATTAACATAAATTAATGGCATGCTGCCATTAACACATTAGAGCCGGAATCTGTTTGCGTGCTACTAATTATTTTTGGCCACAATGGCAAATTCATTTTTTTGTTTAAAAAGAATGCATCAGTGAAGATAATTACTTTTAATACATTGCAAGTTGGTGTGTGCAGTCCTATCTGCAGCCTCCTGACTTTTTCCTTTTCCTTTGGAAACCGGCACAATGCTTGTAACATAGAGTTTGGGTTCTTTTCCCATACATAAGAACAAACATGCACTGGGGCACCACGTTACATGGGCAGCCAGCGATGTCTGTTTCACACACCTTTTCACCAAGCAATTGTGAAACAATCCAAAAGTGGAACAACATGGATGTCTTGTGACAGTACCATAATGATATGCCTGACAAGAAGATAAAGTGGAACAAAAACTTTGGGCACAAGCTTTATTGTATTATGACCTATGGTGCAAGAAAACCAACCAGCAAAAAACATAATGAAAAACAAAACACAAATATTTTGTGGCACAAGGGATCAGGTGAGCGGGGACCCTACTCCCACGTAGGGCCAACTCGAGACTGATCCCTGCAGCCCATCATACAAAAGCTTGTGACATTCTGTGGACACAGCGTGTGAGCTGTGTCCCGTTTATCTTCATTGTATTCATTGACATTCATAACTTCAATCTTTATTTACAAGATGACTCCATTGATTCGCCAACAGCATTCATTTTCCTTCAAAGATTTTTAAATTTACTGTCCTGGTGAGGTGTTTGCCTTTTTCCTTTCTTTTATGTGTTTTACATCATTTTGGTGATAGCATTTTCTTTTGATATTTCATCCCTTTTTTGGATTGCCCCCTTGATGGGCTTTATTATATTACCATGCATCCTGGAGAGGTATTTTGCCTTTTCCCCGATTTATGCATCTTTCCTCATCATTTTGAGGCATTTGTATTTGTATTTGTATTTGTTTATTATTTATATAGTGCGGCCCAGCCCTAAGGCATGTGGGCGCTTGGCATGGTTATAGACATTTTAAGACATTTACATAATTATCATTGTACAGGATATATAACATATGTACAGGCTATTGTGGACAAAAATTGAGAATATACACACTAATAGAGGATATAAGGTATATAAAGTATACATGCAACTTTGAAGAAGAAAAATGTTTACAGGTTAAGGTGTCTATATATATATATACATATATATATATATATTACATGGACGCGGTAGCGTCCATGTAGTTATGGTTAAGTTGGTGTTTCCATAGGAAGAGCATTTTTTGGATGGCTTATAACTTCGCTCCCTCTGGACGAATCCTCACCAAACTTTGCAAAAAAAGTATATGGCCCACTCTGAATTTTGCAAAGTTTGGAGAGGTTTGGTCCAGGGGGGGCAAGGTTATAGGGGGGTCCCAAAACTTTTGTTTTTTCCCATAGACATAATGGGAAAAAACTTTGTGCACGCCTACACCAAATTTGCGGCAGGAGCGGGGGCTTGGTCCCGAAAGCGTGCTTTTGCAAATTTGGTGTAAATCCGTCCAGTAGTTTTTTTTTAAAATGACCAAAATGTAAGGCAAAAAAATTAGTGATATCTCCGTTCGCTCCGCGGACGGACGTCCCGGTTCGCTCCGCGGACAGTGCCCTGATTGGCCGAGCAGCTTGCGCGATGTCCGTGGACATCCGGCATGTTCGCTGATTGGACAGCGTGGGGCGTGGAGCGTGTCAGATTTTTGGTGGCGCCCGCCATCTTGCATTCGCGGACGACCGCGGACAGCGAGGTGAAACTTGGTTTAAAAATTGTATTTAGTGGAGTGTGTTGATGTGTAAGAGTGTTTGGGGAGGGTGGGGGAGTATGAGATAGGTGCAATGTTGTATTTTTTTTTATGTGCCAGACGCTTTTGTTGTGTTCGATTTGTCTGCAGACAACACAGCTGTTCTGAAATGTTCGTAAATAAACAGAATGGATTTGGTGTCAAGTTGAAAGTGTTCTAAGAACACTTGTGGGGTCCTGGAATGTTCGCAGGGGGTGTCCTGAAGACGTTGTCTGCATTGTTCATTGGCAAGCTGAAAGTGTTCTAAGAACACTCGCGGTGTCCTGAAATGTTCGTACATAAAGAAAATGGGGGTGTCCTGAGGACGCTGTCCGTATCGTCCTCTGGCAAGTTGAATGTGTTCTAGGAACTTCCTTGTGTCCGCGGACATTAAAATGGTTGCAATGCTTGAATCTATGGGTATGATATACTGCGGAGGTTCTGGCCAGGGTATAGAATGTTGGGTGCATGGCCATTTGGCCTTGCACCGAAGACTCTATGCCCTGGCCACAACCACTGCAGCATATTACACTCATATGCCATGCACCCAAGAGTCTATGCCCTGGCCACAAGCACCGCAGCATATCACACTCATAGTGGCTTATAACTTTGGGTCAAAAACAAATTTATAAGGAACAATGCTATAAGCCAGTATGGGTGTGATATGCTGCGATGGTTGTATTTATCATATTATACTTACTATTTGGTTTAGTAATGGGAGTCCATGTTTTTCTTGTTCATTTCTGTGATAAAAGAAAATAGCATGTTAGTATTAGTATTTTATAAAGACTTATTACATTGTACAATCAACATTTTCTTCGTTTTTTTTTACCCTCATATTTAGTAGATGACAAACCAGAGTACTGTGCAATTTGCTCAGTTTCTGTGTTTGTTGCTAAAATGATTGGGTCTGTGGGAGAAAAAAATCCATGGTGGATTAAAAAAAACCCTCTTTCTGTTATGCTACAATTTATTTGTTTGTTTGTTTTCAGTGTTTACTTGTTGTTTCTGGCTAATGCTTTATACATTGGATTGTTCTAGTTTTTAGGAGCAGTAAGATATTAGGTATTTGTTTGGATATTGTAAAATTTTGGAGCAGTTAGATACCAGTAGGCATATTCTAACTGTTTATTTTTTTATATAATTTCATGGTATTGATTTATCTGTTTGGATATTTCAAAATGTTGGGACAGTTAGATACCAATTGGCGTATTCTAACTGTCTATTTATTTTTTTCTCTATTTGAGTGGTATTAATTTATCTGATTAGTTGTTGTAGCATCTTTGGGCAGTTAGATAGCTTTTGGAATATTGTGACAGTTTATATTTTTTTACTACAGGTGTACTTAAGGTTTAAGTAGAGTTTAGTTATCAAATTTTGGTTTTAAGAACATTAAATAAGCGTTTATAAGATTTGCTGGTAATCTCCGCTTTAGAGTAATGGTACTATCATTACATTCAAACCATCCACATTTCTTTTTTATATATGCAGTGTAGTGCCCTGAATTGGTTGTGGCTCCTGTGTGGTAGATTATACCTATTGTTGTGAAGGTTTTCCTACCAAGTGATATTTGACCATGTGTGAATCCAGTCAGCTTGCAGTTGTTTTTGGTACCATCTGCATTGTAACGTAGAAGCATTAGTATTACGTATTAACTATGTGTTTGTATTACTAACGTGGAGCGATTATCTGAATTGCAGGTCGAACATAATCTACCATGGTTTGCATTTTGTAAAAGTTGCTGAAATGGAACGGATTCACAATTAGGTATTGATATATACACAAAGCGTTCATTGGGGATTTGTTCTTGTGTCACATTGTTGCAGAGAGTGCATGTATGTTTCCACATGTATGAAATCTGGAAGATTTCATTTATAGGTATGTTTTTGTTTTCCAGTCCTAATAGTAAGTACATTAGAAATTCTTGTGGATCTTCCTGTGAGTTTATAGTGGATTTCACCATGCCAGCACAGTAGTCCAATTGTTGTCCTATTCCATAAACACTATACATGTTGTCAGGATTGTTTGCTGCATTTCTGTGAAGTACTAACATTTGCAAACACAATGGGTCTGTGGGGATTTGTTCTTGTGTCACATTGTTGCAGAGAGTGCATTTATGGTTCCACATGTATGAAATCTGGAAGATTTCATTTATAGGTATGCTTTTGTTTTCCGGTACTAATAGTAAGTACATTAGAAATTCTTGTGGATCTTCCTGTGAGTTTATAGTGGATTTCACCATTCCAGCATAGTAGTCCAATTGTTGTCCTATTCCATAAACACTATACGTGTTGTCAAGATTGTTTGCTGCATTTCTGTGAAGTACTAACATTTACAAACACAATGGGTCTGTACTGTGTAAGCAAATGTTCTCAACAATTGGTGGTAATTGAAATAGAATATTCATTGCTACATTTGCGTACCAATTTACACCAACTATATTTGAGAGTTTAAATGGACGAGGTAGTTCTGTATCTGACTGCTTTTTTTGGAGTTTGTCTTCCTTCTTTGAAGAAGTACCTGGTTTACTTTCCCTATTTGATTCTTTTTTGCTTGTGGCACTTGATGAAGTATTATTTTCTTTTACTCTCTTTGAAGGATTTGCAGTGACATCCTGTTGCTTTTCTGTTTGATTTATTTTTCTTTTATAATGTTTTACTTTTTGTGGAACAGAATATGTGTTTAGATGGGGAGTGTATAGTGAAAAAGGTCTATTGTATTCTAAAATGCAAGGAATATCAGCGTTTATTTTACTTGCATAAAAGTTGATTAGAAATAGACCTTCAAGTGTACCTAAGCGTGATAGTGCTACGTAACCAATGCCTTCTTTAAAGACTGTGTTACCAATGTCTATCATTGCTTTGTCTAGGGTAAGACCTTGTGATTTATGAATGGTGACTGCGTATGCAAGAGTTAGAGAAAATTGTTCTCTGCGTACATACATGTCTTTGAAGAGAAGGAATCGAGCTGTTGAGCGTCCTATTCTTTTTACTTCTGAAAGTTTGTCACAGAGAATATTGACAAACTGAATTTTATTGTCACGTGGGTATGTTTGAAAGCCAACAACTGTACCCGGTGCTCCATTAACTAGTCCTTGGTACACGTCAAGGTTACGTTTCAGCATTACTCTGCAATTTAAGGATAATTTTAATATCTTTTCCAAGCATGCTGTGTTTGAGATTGATTTTTCTAAACTATTTAGTCTTGTTTTGGCTTAGTCACACATGGGTAGTGTCATTCCATATACATCTAGTTTGTCTGTGGCGCTAATTTCCATTATTGGTTGCATTTCTTTACTTAACATTATTTCATTGAATTTGAAACAGCTTGCAAGAGTTGGCATTAAGGCCATACAATTGACATTTTTGTGGGCTAATTGTTCCATAACATCTGTAGCACATGCATTACCACCATAAAGTGCATGAATGTGCCGGGTTTTCAATATTGCTTCTGCTTCTTTAGAAAGTATATGTCATGATGCCTACCCCCAAGGAGCCAGACCGGGCCCAGCAACCCCAGAGGCAGACATCATGTTCCCGAGGGAAGTCCCAGCGGCCCCAGGTAGGGGCCCTTTGGACTCAGTCCTGGCGCCTTTGGCGCCAGGCTCATGTTGGACAACAGCATTTCCGAACCCCGGCCCCTAAGGGGAAAAAGACACAAGCATTAGTGGATTAATGCAAGAACACGAGAGGAACCACTCATCAAAAACTCACCAGAATTTTCCTTCGACGGTTCCATTCCCTAACTCGGAATCTTCATTCAGCACCTGAAATAGAGAAAACAGACAATGGTTATTTAAAGCTTGAACTTGCAACAGAATTCTTACGATACCTTACCGGAAAAGTCAAGCAAACTTGAACTCTCACCAATCCGAGATCCAGTGAAGTAACTGGATAACAACGCGCCCCCGCATCAGAAGCACGATGGAGAGCTCGTCCTTTCAGACCCTAAGGTGAGACTTCATGGGGAATCGCAGAAGGGTTTCGTGGAGGGAGAGAAGGGGAGTGGGAGGCCTACGCATTATCCCGCAGATTGTTAATACTCCCTTTTCACACACAGAAGGATATTTCTACGAGCCAGACAAGCCAGATTTGGGGGTCCGGTCCATTCCATCTTCCGAATCCTGCGCATCACCCTAGAAGAGGCCACAGCAATCCAAACCAGGCCAGCGCCTCCGTGGGAGTCAGGTGAGCATTACAGCATACCAACTCTGATACTTTTTAAGATGTTGGCATAAGTGAGATCTGCAGATTGGCACATGTTTTCTGTTAATTCTCTGCATTGGAAATGTTGCCAAAGGTTGACATTTCCAATGCTGCCAACAGTTTTACGGCAGAGTTTGTGTCCTAATGTTTTAAAAATAGGCTCACCTTTTACTGGTGTCAATTGAAGAAGATCTCCGTTTTCCTGCAAAGAGCTATTCAGAGTTTTTTTTGAGTACTTCTTGTAATCCGAGGTGAATCAAAGCCAACATTAGGTTGGACACCATGCTCACTTCATCTATTAGTAGCATTTTCATTTGTTTCAATACTCTGCGTAGTTCCATTGCAACTTCTGCAGAAAGTTTGTAATAATCTAATTTGTTTTGGTGTTCTACTGGCAGGAGTAGTAATCGGTGTAAAGTGACACCACCTATGTTGTAGGCAGCTAAACCTGTGGGGGCAGTGACAACAGCTGACAGTTTGTTGTTTGTCAATTGTTGAAGGAACTTTCTGATGATTTTGATTAGGAATGTTTTGCCAGAACCAGCTTCACCACTGACATACAATAGTATAGGTTTGTAATTTTGACAGGTGCATTTTTTGTTTTCATGTTGTACACCATGTGCAATTTCTTTTGTTACTTCTTGAAAAATGCTACGTTGCTCATTGTTTAGCTTTGATTGTAGTATAGTTAAGTCTTCTTTATATTCATACTGACATACTTCTATCATAGCTAATTCTGCCTCATTTGTTATTAGTGGGTCTCCCAGTGGTTCTTGGCTTCCTGTGACAGAAGGTTGACTACTGTCAGGAGTGTCCTTATCTAGTTGGGCCTGGAGTTCTTCTTCGTGTTGCTGTTCATTGTGCAACATTGTTTTGTACTGTTCAAAGTTTACATCAGTTATACGGCTTTCATTTGCTTTGAAAGCGTCTTCATATGAGTCATAGTTATCTAGAATGTCTTCTTCTTTTCTCCATGGTTTAAAGAGTTGTAGCAGGGACATGTAATATACTTCTTTATGTTGAGGAGTCCTTAATGACAATTTGATATGATTAATTACATTTGGTTTGGTGAGTTTTACTAAGCTGCCTTCAGAGTTTTTCACTTTGTATTTACGGTTTTGTTCATCAGGTTTTATATTATTTTTGTATGTGTAGTTTTGGGCTATGTGGTATAGACACATGGTTTCCAAAGTAGTACTCCTGTTTGGTTAGTATGTGTCCAATAAATTGTATTTTAAAATGTCTTGGCTGTTGGGATCATGTTTGGCTATCTTTTCTATATCTTCATATGATTTTAGAACTCTTTTACTAGATTTAGCTGGACCAAGACTTAGCCATACTATATTTTCAGATTTACTATACAATGCAGTACCAGTTAATCGATCAGCTGCTTCATAGGATCCACATTCTCTATGGGACAGCATTTTTATGCCAAAGCTGTATAATTTCTGAGACACTGTTTTATCTGATGACAGGTCATTCCAGAGGTCTTGGAGCTCTGTCTTTTCTGATTTGGTTAAGTATGCTGTGACATATCGTGCAAATGCAGTAGAATTGTCTGCAATGTACTGCACATCTATGTTTGCATTCCATAAGTGGGCAATGATTGCATTGTAATCATTGATATATTTTTCTTCTTCTTTTCTTTTTATACAATATGTATTTTTAGGTGATTTACCTTTAACACTATGTCTAACTGAAGACATGAGGTTGTTCACTTAACCTGTATTTGCAACTGGTCTAGGGAAACCAAATCGGCATTTGGTGTAGTATTTCCCCTTGGTTTTTGTATTTGCGACGACAGTATTTGCCACATTTGTGTCTTTGGAATTGTAATATTTTTGCATGAATATTTGTGGATTCTGATGGAATTTCACAAGTGACATATTTTTCAATAAACTGTAAAACAGTGGCATCACTGTCTTCACCAAATTTAGGAGCATCTTTAATCCATAAAAGCATGTGGACATGTGGTGCTCCTCTGGCTTGGTATTCTTTTCTCCAAAAGAAGTGTTGCACTTCTCCAAGGGGAGAAACAGTTTTATTACAAATAAAATGTAGCATAGCAATGAAGCGATGGTGAAAATATCTTGAAACATTAACAGGATCCTGAGAACAAAGTTCTCCAGGTGTTAGTATATCTATGTTTGTTTTGTTTTCGTTTGATATGCGTAGGAAAGCATGTAAATCTTCCCATGCATATTTTGCACAACTTAATGTAACAAACCAAGTGGGTGGGCCAAGGTTTCTGATCATACACTGTACATCTCCATGACGTCGAAACCAGTACTCTTTAGTACCACGCATATTTGCTAATAGATTTGTAAGATTTGCTTGTACAACCTCATCTTTTTTTTAAACTTTTTGTAACAATTGTCTAGCTGTCATATGGTGTGATCCTTATTTTAATATGTGTGCAACTCCGTAACATAAAGTTGCTAGTTCACTTTCAAAGAGTAGGTGGAATATGTATTCCACATTTTGTCGAAATCTGGGATCTTCAGAATACATTCGTAATGAGCAATATGCCGATGCTGATATTTGAATAGGTCTATCATCGTATCTTCCTCCTTTGCCAGTAGGAAAGAGTAGAGGAAAAGCACGTGCTTCTATACTTTTTTCCCATATGCTGATTGGTGATCCTTTTGTTTGACGCATTTGGTACGTTTCCAGTGCATCTTCTATGTTGTCATTAGAGTGCAATGGATGAATTGTATAATTGTCTAAAGTGTTTGATATTGTGGCAGGATCTAGGAGCTCAAATTGACCAGCTTCTTGTGTCTCTTGAATTATTTCAGTTGTATCTTTCAAGTTTTCTTCAATATTAATTTCTTTGTAATATTCATTATTCTCTTTAAGATATTGCAGGGCTTCTCTAACTTTATGTAAATCTACCAGTTGTTGCCAAATTCTTTTGTCTTTTGTAGGTACTCCATTTACCAAGATAATTAAAGATTGTTGCATTGGACATTGCACTCCTAGAGTGTGCACATTTTCTTTTAGATCTAATGGTAAATACATTACTTTTCCACAAATACCTTTCACTAATTCAGAGGGAGGTAATTTTTCAGGTTTTGGTTGAAGGCGTATTATTGCTTGAAATGGGTGCACTGTTTGAATTATGATGCTCTCATATAAATTAAGTTGTTGAAGGGGTTTTGGTAGTGGATATAATTCCAAGTTATTTGTGATAGCACGTGAAGGAGTTTGGTTGTTGTCAAGTTTTGTAGTGCAGTAACTGCAAAGTATTACGGGGTCAGTTATTTCATATTTGTTTTCTGCTATAAGGTAGAGAGCTAATTCAAACCATTTAGGATCTTCATTGTCTTCTATTTTGTATGATAGGTCTACAGTTTTTGTGTTAGTTTTATAAAAGGTTCTGCGGTAACATACACACACGTGGTTTGGTACTTCAGCTGAAGTACTTTCACATTTTAGTATTTCTTTTTTGTATGTGTGTAGTGAAAGGTTGCCATGTGCAGAATTGTTACGAAGTTGGTTTACAGCTAATTCATCTTGTAAGTGGGTTTCACTTCCAAAATATTTTGTCTGGATATAGTCGATTTCTTCTAGTAGGTCCTTTGCTGTACCATGTAGAAGAATGTTATTTAAATTGGCTAGTGCTAAAGCAGGATTTTTAGCATAGTACAGTTTATAAACTAGATTTCTTATACTTGCATGATGTGTTGATATCCTTTTGATATCATGGAAGGTTGTTTTGCAACTAGGTCCTGTAATGCAGGCCAATGAATGTCCTTGTAGTCCTGTGTACTTGCGTACTAGACACGCATCCATATTTTGCAGTAGTTTAATTTTGATTTTGTCTTTGCTTTTCACATACTGATTGAGGAATTGGCGTAAAGACTTGAACATTTTTTTGGGAATGTTACACATTGACGTGCATGGCCATTTGTACACTAGATGTTCTGATTCAGTTGAATGGAGGGGTAAATCTACGTTTTCAGGGCATATTTTTGTAAGGAGTACTTCTTGTTCCATTATGGTATTATTAACTTTTTCATACCCTAGACCACTGCTATGTATGGCAATTGTATTTGTTTGCTTTTGTTTGTACGCTTCTTCATTAAAGTATGGTTCTGTGCTTGTAGTGTGACTCCTTTCACCTCCACAGATATTTAAGAAGTTTTTTCTGTTGCCATTTCATTTATTGAGAAGTCTTTTTTGTAATTTAGTTATTAGTTTTGTTAGTGGTTGCATTCTGTTATTTATTCTAAAATAAATAACTTTCTTTTGAGAAGAATTGCACTGTCTATCAACGCTTCTAAGATTACTTTCCTACGATAGGTTTGAAGTGTTGAACCTGGTTTCCCTGCTGTTTTTATAAGATTTTGAAGGACTTTGTGACAGAACATTTTGGCTAAAATACTTTTCTTGGTATGCTTACTTTGTACTATATCAAGATTTATAGAAGAAGTTTTATTTGCAGTGATAGTTGATTTTCTGTTAATTGTTTTTTGGGTTGTTTTACTTTTTGATAGAGGAGGCAAAGTTTTTGTACTAGAAACATCTTCTGTTTCACTACATGACTGTATTAGCTGTTGTGTTTCAACTTTTTTTTTACAAATTCTGCTATAGATGGATGTTTATGTTGGAGACTTTTCTTTTCATTTGCTCTACTTCTGCGTTCCCTTCTACAGAGTTGCTTTTTGGTAGGTATTCTTTAGGGTCTGTTGAAAAAAATACAGAAGGGATGGGTTGGGGTGTTCTGCAATGCATGTGTGTTGTGTGCATGAGTGTTTGAGTAAGATGATAAAGATGTATGTAATGGTGTGTGATTGTGCATTGGGAAGTACAACTATTGGGGATGGGTATTCTTAAATTAATGTGTTACTAAACTGGGGTTCAGATGACAGAAAAAAGTAAGCCAGTGGTGTGGAGAAGTATAAATAGTATATCTAAAGCTATACAATTAAAACAGTTGTTTGTTCTACAACATCTAAATTCTAGCGGCTGAGTTGGGTAATTTGTGTGTCGAAAAATAGGAATTTGTGGGCCATTCTGCCAGTAAATCACTGTTAAAGATGGGGGGATTTTTGGTCAGAATGGTGCAGAATCTCTATTTTTAGGCACAGAAATAGCATGAATTAACCTTACAGTGTGTTTGAGTAATAATTCAAATATTATGGTAACATTCTACTTACTTTTTTTCTAAAATGAGCAGTTTGCTTCTTAGTTGTTCTTTGTACTTCAAATTCGGCTGCTTCTTTTCAGTAGAATGTTCTTCACTGCAATTGTAAAAGAAATAAATTAGTAATTTGGTTTGTATATAGCACTGTTTTTAATTTAGACATAGATTTTTTAAATTGAAATGCTCAGCGCCTTCCACAAAACCATTAAAACTATCTTACGACTAACTATAGGAAAGAAAATATCTTTACTATGGCTTGTGAAATTCATAATGTACCACTGTATACCACTATTCCTGTAACTAAGCTTTTCCACGTAATAGTGAGTCAATGTCATAGCCTGCTTTTCCAAGTAATAGTGAGTCAATGTCATAGCCTGCTTGTCCTATATAAATGTAAGTAATTATATAAATTAAAAACATTAAAACCAATTATGTGTTTGTACAAATATTATTGTTTGAGATTTGATCATAGAGTGTGCATGTAATTTTGTTTGATTATATGTAGTCAATATATATTTTATTTCAAAAATGTTAGTTTAACATTATTTGCGTGTGTGTGTGTGTGTGTATGAAGAAATTAAACGGTATAAAGGTTTGTAAGTCACAGTTCATTTTAGGGCAATGAAAAAATGATCGTAGATTCATTTTACAGATTATACAAGGTAAAAGTCGGATAGAAAATGTGTTCATGTACTGTATAGAAAATATGCATACCTGTAGTCTGTGTTCATGCATATGGATATGGACGAAGCTGCAAGTAGAAATCTTGGAGACTTGTATAGTATTTCTCGTAGATCGTGCTTGCCAGTATGAGACTTGTACTCCGAGAGATTCACCGTACATTTGCAGTGCTGATCTATGATGATGTAGTTACATGTAGAGGTCTTGGATTTGATTGGTGGATGGTCATGTGATTTCTTAGCTACATCCAATGAGGGAATGGCACAGAGAGTGAAGTGGAAATGGTAGAAGGGCTGTCCATGTTACGATATGTTCACGGACATGGTGGTAGTTCTAGGACACTGCGTATTACATCCGAGGAATTTGGGGTGGGGAGGCATGCAAATGAGATTGAATGTAGCAAGGGATTGGTCAGTAAAGTTTAGTGAGTGTGTTGTGCTAGGAGAGGTTTTCTCAGATATTCTTTTTGCTGAGAGAAGAACAGATAGCTATGGCTGAGTGTTTCAAAAAACAGATTGCGTGGATTTTGGGAGACTCGTGGATACATTGGTTGAAGGTGCATGCAGAAAGCTGTGGAGTATCTATAGATCTTCGATTCGCACATGTGGAAGTGCACTGGCATGGAGTGCGTGGAATGAAGTGGTTGGACTTGCTACCTCTCTGTGCAACTTTGAAGACAGAGGAACATCCAGACATAATTGTAATTCATTGTGGAGGGAACAGTTTAGTACATGTGTCTGGAATTTCTTTGCAATTTGCAATGAAAGAAGGACTTCAGAAGATCATGGACATGTTTCCAAACTCCAAAGTAATTTTTTCACGGATTGCGCAGAGACAAATGTGGCTTCGTTCTTTCTCATGTGGTCCACAAATGGAGAAAGCAAGGCGTAATGTTAATAAGGCTGTTTGTGCCTTCCTAAGAGATTTTGGCATGTCCTCTTTTCACAATGAAAATATTATGTTTCGTAGTACATACATTTTTCGCAGAGATGGAGTCCATCTTACTTATGCTGGCAATCAGATTTTTCTGAGAAATGTACAACATGCATTGTGACCTTTTTTAGAAATGCAGCATCCATTTTGAAGTAGGTGTTAAGTATTTATAATTTTTGACATACAAACACCTCCCAAAGGCTCTTTTCAGAGCCACCACTTCCTCCCAGAGAAAAATGCAATGGTTACAATAGGGTAGTACCCCAATTGTTTTTATGTTCGTGAACTGTCAGCGGCTTTAAAGAAGTACAAAGGGCCCTGCTTTATTTATCTTCACTTCTATTTTTTAACTGTGAAAGGCGGCTCTGAAAAGAGCCTTATTTTTTTTTATTTTTGTTATTTTGTATTTTTTTAGTTTTTTTATACACGACACACTAGGAGAGGAGGGGAAAGGAGGGTAAAGGGGGGGACACCAACCACAGAGATAAGAAAGGGCGAGCTGAGAGAGGAAGATGTAGAGTGGGTTTTATTTGGGTAGTGAGCAGGTCTTCTCGTGCTGTGAGACGACAGTCTCAAAAGCACTCCGAAGTTGTTCCCCCCTGCAGAGTACTGTGTCACAGTACATACATACAACTGTGACCCTCGAAAGGTAAGGGCCATCAGAATTCTGTATGGCCTGTGAGGCAGCTTGAGGAAGACGCTGTCCCACAGAGGTGTTCCTTGTGGTGACAGGATCAGAAACGGAGGATGAAGTAGAGGCAATCAACCTACTACGCTCTTCGCAAGGTACAACCTGGCGAATGGACCCAGTGTGGAATGAGTTGAGGTGTCGCTTCATGGTAGTGGTCCCAAAGCTGTACGAACCATGCCTCCCATGACTGAGTACCATTTTGCACTCATTGCAGGTGACACGGTTCGCACGAGCCTTAGGACCATTCCCATGAACGGTAAACAACCGCCACACCCAAGAATCACACCGAGGGCGGGTAGTAGGGATTTCCTCTACCTCATTTTCATCATCCTCTTCTTCCTCCTCTGTATCCTCACTCCTGTTCCCCTCTTCAGGCCCTTGGGGAGATGGTGGTGGTGGAGGGGGTGGGGGTGGTGCTGAGGCAGATGTAGCACCAGGTGGCAATAGTGGAGCCATGGATGTCATCGGCTTGGAGATGGAAATCTCAAAATCTGCAAAGTATGCAGCAAAATGCAGTGTGCTCTGTGGAATAGCCAGAAACACAATGAGAATGAGCTCTAGGGCGTGGTCTTTTATAGGGGTGCTTGTACGCGGTTCGCGGACATGCGCGCCGTCCGCAACACAGATCGAACACCAAAAAAGGTTCAAAAAGTCACACAAATTATGTGGAAATTTAGGATTAGTATGTGGGATTTGTGGTATGGTGAGTTTTTAATGAGAAATATTGTGGATTACTTGGAAATGTACTTTTAAACTGTTCAGGGACATGAACAGTGTCCGCATTCAGAACACGCGACCAGCGTGGGCGCGGTCACATGATTGGTTTGTGAGCATGTTCGCTAAGGAAGCGGCCGTCCGCAGGACACCCAATGTACGGACATTGCTTTTGCGCATGCGCGTTGATGTTCTACGGATAGTGTTCGGGTCCTGAACTAATTAAAAGTGCGTCACACGTAAAATGAACAGTTACGGACAGCCGTTTGTTCTTAGCACAGTTTAACTTACTTGCAAACAATACGGACCGACATAGCGTCCCCAGCACACCTCCATTTTCGTTTATTTACGAACAATTCAGGACACCACGAGTGTTCTTAGAACAGTTTCAACTTGCTAGCGAACACTACGAACAGGCATAGTGTTCTTAAGGACACTCCATTTTTGTTTATTTACAAACATTTCAGGACACTACAAGTGTTCTTAGAACAGTTTCAACTTGCATGAGAACATTACAGACAGATATTGGCCCTCATTACAACCTTGGCGGAGGACCATGGTCCATGCCGCTAAGGTTACGATTCCGCCATGGTGGATGGCGGAATTACCGCCCAATTACAAGGTGAGTGGGGCGGTAATTCCCCATTCACCAATGGCCCCTTCCCCATTCCCATTTTTGCCCCATAGGGCATAATGGGAATGGGGAAGGCGATAATTACGGCACCGTAAATTACGGTTGCCGTAATTATCGCCAAGGTCCCTTAGCGGGTTGGTTTTTAACGCCTGCAAAAAGCAGGTGTTAAAGTCACCATCCCGCTAAGGGACCTTGTAATCAGGCGGTAAGTGTTTAACGGCGCCGACGCTCTTTACGGCGCCGTTAAACACTTACCGCCTGGGTTGTAATGAGGGAAATAGTGTCCTCAGGACACTTACATTTACGTCTATTTACGAACATTTCCTAACAACTGCGCTGTCCGGGGACACCTAAATTGGTTTTAACAAAAAGAACTGAAACTAATTACAACACAATATAAAAAAGCAACTTTATTTGACATATATTAACAATTTATGACTGAGAAGGTGGGGCAGAAATGGAAACAAAAACAGGAGAATTAGGGATTTCAACATAATTGGGATCAGGTGAAGAACGGATGGAAATGTCATTAAAACGTTTTGGTCCATGGAGAGGGTTTGGGGTTAAATGAGTGGGATATGGTGAGGAGGGACAAGTACAGGTGGGACAATGGTATCTTGTTGTTAGTCTTAAGAGATCTTCCACAAGGTTTTGTAAATTGGTAAAATTAGCCATAAGTTGTTCCATTTTTTCGTTTATGTGTTCCAAAGTGTTATCCACTGCTTCTTTTTCTGTAGTAGTTTCAATTTTTGTATGGTCTGTACAAAAAAAAGTATATGTTAAATGTATACAAAATAATATGTATTAATTGGTTTATATAGTAAAGTGTGTAACATTAGGTGCACTATCTTCTGACATTTCCTCTCGTGGGAAATGCTCCTCTAGCCACTCCAGAGTACTACACATTTCTGTGAGAAAACAAAAAAGTAATATTTTTTTTTATCTAATACAGAAAGTTTATAAATATATGAGTAAAATGAAGTGCACTTATTATTTCAGGTAAGATATGTGATGAGTAGTCTGTACGTCTGGTCTTGCTCTTAGTTGTGGAGTGTCTGTGAGGTAATTATGTTGGAAGCCACTTTATCTTCTTTTGTATATTCCATTTTAGAACATATTATATTTAAATGAATGGTTAGTGTGTTACATATATGGGTTACAATTCTTAAGTATTACTACATATACTTTGTATGTGTGCTGCTTTGTGAATTTGTTAAATGTTCCTATGTTATGATATAACAATTACACATACCCCCTCAGAGTTTTTAGGTGGTGGTACTGTTGTCCGAACATGTCCGCGGACAGTCAAATTCAGTAGAAAGGTTGTGCTACTAAAAAACTATGAAATTTCATTAATAAAACTATGTTAACGGGACGTTATGGTTCAGTTGCGCTACGAAAAACCTATGAAATTCATTTAAAAAAATTTGGTAAAGCGACGTTATGGTTAAGTTGCGCTACTAAAAACCTATAAAATTCAGTTAAAAAACTTTGTCAAAGGGACGTTATGGTTAAGTAGCGCTACTAAAAACCTATCAGATTCAGTAAAAAAACTTTGTTAAAGGGACGTTATGGTTCCAAGTAAAACCAAAAAACCCCTGAAATTCGCCAGTTATGGTAAGCTGCACACAATGCCTATGTTTCTATATGAGCACCTTAGTATACTGGATGGACTAATTAGTCCTTGATATTTATTCCAATGATCCTTGACACTTTTTTTATTAACATTACAATAAGAAACCCTTGTACAGACTTTTCATGGAAAGGTAAATGCACATGTGATGTCATCAGTGATGTCATCAATGACATTTGTGATGTCATCTTTGATGTCCTGGGTGTTAGTCTTAGCAGTGCACGGTGGTGGCGCGAGTTATGGTTGCTTAGCTTACCATAACTGGTGAATTTCAGGGGTTTTTCGGTTTTACTTGGAACCATAACGTCCCTTTAACAAAGTTTTTTTACTGATATATATATATATACATGTGTCACAGGTGAGCAGTGGGTGCAAGCTTAGGCTTCTTTGGCGAGTTTTACAATCTATTGTTCAAAAAGGACTGAATCCAAGCATTTGCTTTGTCTGAAAACATAGCATATATCAGTTTTCTTTTTGATATATAATTCTATTTTATGATCGGCCCATTGATAGGCAGGGATAATATTTCCATGCTCCTTGATCTGTTTCCTTCAATTTTCCCGATGTTTTATTTTTGATTTGCTGCTTGCAAGGCGTTTAGTAGCTAGTTAATACTTACCAACTGGATTCCCCGTTTTGGCCAGTTGCTGTTGTCTCAATATTTTTCTGCTTTGTGAGGTATGTGCCTGTTTGGTTATTTTATGCCTTTTCCTCCTTAATGGTGGATTACTTGGCTTCCGCTTTCTCCATACTTACCCTAAATTCGGAACCCTGCCCTTGTGATTTGGTTATTTAATTACCTCCTGTGAGGCATATGATAACTTCTTTCTTTGAGAATTTCCATGAGCTTATAACTTTTAAATTGGTGCTTGCTCTATTCTGTGAATTTTATATTTCTTAATTGGTGTCTGTCCTATTTTTCAATTTTTCTCATGTCGGTAATATGTCTACTTGCAGGGAGGGAGGTTTTTGAATGAATCGCGCCTGTCTCTTGCTGCGAGGATGACAGAGAGCACTGCTCCTGCAAGTGTTGGGGAGAGGGGACAGATGACTGGGTGCTACCTTGCCCTCCTCAGATATAGGCCAAAGTTGGCCTGAGGGTAGATAGCCCCCTTTGAAGTATCAACGGCCCTTTGTCCACCATCCGTCCGGATGGGTGTGGGGCCTTTGATGTGAGTGTCAAGGACAGGGACTACCATGCTGTCACCTGCCCCTGTCACCCTCTAGCTGGCTGGGTTACCCAGGAGTCTGGGACTCTTTTGTCCCAGGAGCCTTATGGCCCACCCTCCTCACCTGGGTACTAATGGGCAGCCACTTGGTAGGTGCTGCCCATTTCCACTTCCCCTTCAATTCCCACGTCCCATCTCATGTCCCTGGGCCTTCCACCTCCGGGGATGCTGACACAAAGAATTGAACTGATTAGCCCATTGCACAGCCCTGTAGGGACTTGCAGCACCAAAGTATAACAAGGCGGAGAGGGCAAGCACCCCCACTCCTCCCACCTGCCTCCCCAAAAGCAAATTGCAGGCAGGAAGTGGGGCCATAACATGGACTCTTTAATTAGAGCCCACGGAGGGGGAGTGGACTATTTGCACGCCCGCTCCCCCTGCAGCAGGTCAGCATTGTTCACTGCAGCGCTTGCTCAGATACTCCGGCGGATCTTCCGAGTATATTGAGCGGGGACATCACACAGCCTAGGCCCGCCTGCAGCACCCTGCAAACAAATGAATCAGTAATGAATCAGGCTCAGAGTGTTGCAGGCAAGGACAAGCACAGATTGTCCGGCGGTGACTCCGAGTGTTCTGGCGGCCGGATGGAAGAAGCATGGAAAGCAGGAGGACGTGAATAGCAGAGATTGAGTTGGCTTTCACCAGCGCCACTGGTACAGGCATGCAAAGGAGAAGCAGGGATTTGAATACGGCATATCGGTGTAACAACATGTGGGGGGCTTTAGAGGAAAGGCCCTACTAGCGTGGCAGCCATTTGCTGAACGAGGGAATAAAGATCAAGGAAGTACTACGGAGCGGCCATCTTGGAAGGGGTTGAGAAGCAAGCCCAACATACAGAGGGCAACTGAAAGGAAAGAAGGACCCAGCAGCAGGGGGTATGAGTGGCAGCCATTTTGGAATGTGAGAAAGTTGAATGCTGTTTGAAGTCAGGGAGCACAAATAACTTTGTGTCAAACAGTTAATCCCTGGAGTAAATTAGCAAGGACACCAAAGCAGCAGCAGCGAAGAAATCGGGGGTGACTCATCTCCTCGTCACTCATCTTCCTCGTCACAGTGAAGAAAATGAAGAAAAAAAAACTTGACAACAGGCACCACAACAAACACAAGGAAGAATGGAATGACCCAAGGAACAGTCCGACTTACTGAGGAGGATCCGAGCAGCCACAACAATAAACAGTGTGGACTGGCTCATAGCGCCGACCACAGCTAAGGAAGAGAAGGAGCAGGAGGGAGCGGTAGTGCTGGATGACACTGAGGGTGAGGATTACGTGCCAGACAACCCTTCGGAGAGTGGGTGCCCTGATCCGAGGGAACAGGAGAGCGAGTCATTGGGGGGAATACTCCGAAGTGAGAGAGAAAATGGACGCAGCTCTAAAAAGGAAAAGCATGGAAGAGGAGAGCAACCCACCAGCAGCTAAGAGATCTCAAAGAGCTAGGAAGGCGTTGTGGAAGGTGGCAGAGGCTAATGGGGAGTCGGAGTCGCCAAAGCAGATGCAGCAGGCGAATGCCAGGGCGAAGAAACCACTAGGAGCCTTAATGGCGGTGCATTGGGTGAGAGGATTGCAAAGATGGTATAGATGCATGTAGAGAGAGCACTGAAAGCTTTACATGGCAGCAGGTGGGGGATAATGTGAATTCTTCCAGGGATAACTATGGGTTGCATGTCAGTGCATATGTGGATGAGAGCATGAACGTAGCACTGATGGAACAAAGCAGGCCCGTGATAGGGGCTTATGGCGTAGCCATTGCGGGCGGCAGAGCGCAGGCGAGGGGTCCAGCCGCACCCAGACAGATACTGCAGGGGATGGGTGCAGCACCAGAACTAAGCAGGGGAGATCAAGGAGGAAAGGAAGGAGCCGGTCCCACACCAGAGGGTGTTCCAGGGGATGCATGGGGGCTTGAGAAGAGAGGTATCCAAGGGGCGGAAAGAATAGTAGATATGCTCACGTCAGCGGTGGGTGTAAGGAGGGGCCCAGGGTGCACACCCATGACCACAAGGGCTGCGGGTCTAGTGTTGCACATGCCCTTTGACATCAAGGAGAAAATGTGGAGCAAGGTGTTTATCGCCATTTTTACTTGAGCTGGAGCAGGTGGGGTTGGACATAGTAAAGGAGGCCAAGAAGGAGCACAATAGGAGGGATAGCAGAAAGAGAGTGAGGAAGAAAAGGAACATCACAAACTCGCTATATATCTTCAGGAGGTACACCTCCATCATGGTGGAGAAGTACCCGGGTGACGCAGCTGCTCTCATCACATACGAGCAGCGTATCCATGAGGCCTATCAGGAATATGGGGGTGATGCTTGGTGCAAAATGATGAGGGCTTCAGTACTGAAGATGTAAATGTTTCCCAGCATGAACTGTGATGACGAGGATGTGTCGGGATACATCCATAAGATGATATATAGCAATGGGCACAAGAGCATGCCGGTGGGGGAGCAGAAGCCAGGCAGGAGTCAATGCCTGGACTGGGGAGATGAGAGTTATTAGGATGATGAGAGGGGAAGGTGCCTCCTTCAGTTCAGGAATGGTGCCTGGTCGAGGGACAGCAGGGCGGGGAGAGACACCTCCTGCTGGAAATTTGAAAAAGGGAACTGCACGTAGGGAACAAGTGCAGGTTCAGGCACGCGTGCAGCATATGCGGCGGAGACCACACAGTTACCTGGTGTAGAAGTAAGGAGCAGCACGTCACCAAGCAGAGGGAGCAAGCGTAGGAGAAGAGAGGTAGAACTTAGGGTGAGGGAAACAACCCCAACCCTCTTCATGCTTGGGAAACGGCACCCTCTGCCGGGCTCGATTTATGGCAGGGGAGCATCCGGGATGCTATTGTGGGGTGGCATTAGGGAGGATGACGTAGAGCGGCAGGGCAAGGAGGAGACCATCTAGCTAAAAGGCAAAGACAGAGCAGTGACAAAAGGGCAATGGGTCAAGCAGAGTGAAGGAAGAGGGCCTTGGGTTGGACCAACTCCCATTTTGTTTGGTAAGGAAGGAATGATACAAAGTGGGCATTGAGCAAGGCCTTAGAGGCTTGCGAGTTGTGGTCAGAAAGGATCCCTAGGGTCACGGGGTGGATCATTCTGGCTGAGGTCCCTAGGAGTGCCTGGTAGTACGAGAAGGGGGGGATCATCTGTCGGGCATGGGTTGGCATCTCTTTTTCAGAGCCAGGTGGACGCCATGAGAAGGCGAGGATGAGAATAGTAGGGCATTTTTCAGCATGAGTGAGGGTGGCAAAAGGGGGGAAACCCCTTTTTGCTGTGGCGGTAACTCAGGCGATCGAGCAGTGCCTAAACTAAACTCTGGCCCGGTGGCCTAACACAGCAGGGGCCTGCACAGTATAAAGAGGAGGGGAAAAGCCAGGGGTTGTCAGCTTCCAACTTGGGTTCGTGGAAAAAGAAGAGCATTAAGGCATTCCCTGCAGCCCATCAGCGTCGGCTGCCAATGTGTTTTGCCCAGCCCAGTAATATGGAGCTCATGGGAAATAAATAAAGGAACAGAGAAAGGTGTAAGGGGGTCCAAAGGAATGTGTAAACAAAAAGGTGCAGCCGATCATCTGAGGTTGTAATAATGTATTGCATATGTCATTGTCTGGTTTGCGGTGACAGTGTGAAATGTGTGATAAAAAACTGCGGCCTTGTTATGCCATTAACGTGAGAAGTTGGTCTGGTCTCAGTTATTTAGACAAGGTGGGCTACAATGGGAGGCCATGTATTTTACCAGTTGGGGGGGGCCAGCGTTTCCCGACTGCCCATGTTAGCCCATGGCACAGCCCCGTAGGGGATTGCAACACCGAGGCATAACAGGGCGGAGGGGGTGAGCACGGAGGGGGTGAGCACCCCCGCCCCACCTGCAGCCTCAAAAGCGAGGTGCAGGCAGGAAGTGAGGCCATAAACATGGACCCTATAATTAAAGCCCACGCAGAGGGAGCAGCCTATTTGCATGCCAGCTCCTCCTGCAGCAGGTCAGTGTTGTCCCACCCAACCCACCCTAACATGTAATTTCTTTGCAGGTTATCTAAGCATTGTGTTTATTTCACAGGTGGTAACTCAGGTGCTCAAGCAGTGCGTAAACTAACCTCCTCCCTGGTAGCCTAACACAGGGGGAGGCCTGCATGGTATAAAGAGGAGGGGTACCCATGGTCATCAGCTTCCAGCTTGGGATGGTGGAAAAAGAAAAGCATAACGGTGCAGCCCCGTAGGGGCTTGCAGCACCGAGGCATAACAGGGCGGAGGGGGCGAGCACGGAGGGGGTGAGCACACCCACCCCACCTGCCGTCTCAAAAGCGAGGCACAGGCAGGAAGTGAGGCCATAAACATGGACCCTATAATCAGAGCACATGCAGGGAGAGCATCCTATTTGCATGCCCGCTCCTCCTGCAGCAGGTCAGTGTTGTCCCACCCAACCCACCCTAACATGTAATTTCTTTGCAGGTTATCTAAGCATTGTGTTTATTTCACAGGTGGTAACTCAGGTGCTCAAGCAGTGCGTAAACTAACCTCCTCCCTGGTAGCCTAACACAGGGGGAGGCCTGCATGGTATAAAGAGGAGGGGTACCCATGGTCATCAGCTTCCAGCTTGGGATGGTGGAAAAAGAAAAGCATAACGGTGCAGCCCCGTAGGGGCTTGCAGCACCGAGGCATAACAGGGCGGAGGGGGCGAGCACGGAGGGGGTGAGCACACCCACCCCACCTGCCGTCTCAAAAGCGAGGCACAGGCAGGAAGTGAGGCCATAAACATGGACCCTATAATCAGAGCACATGCAGGGAGAGCAGCCCATTTGCATGCGCGCGCCCCCCAGCAGCAACGTCAGCATTTTCCCACCCAACCCACACTAACATGTCATTTCTTTGCAGGTTATCTAAGCATTGTGTTTTTGTTGCAGGCGGTAACTCAGGCTCTCAAGCAGTGCCTAAACTAACCTCCTCCCCGGGAGCCTAAAATAGCGGGGGGCCTGCATGGTATAAAGAGGAGGGGCACCCCCATGGTCGTCAGCTTCCAGCTTGGGCTGGTGGGAAAAAAAGCAAAACGGCAATCCCTGCAGCCCATCAGCGGCGGCAGGCAATGTGTTTCGCTCAGACTGAGAGGCTTTGGAAGGTTTGGGGGTAGTGACCTAAGTATGCTGGAAAGGAATGGATAAGTAAAAGAGTGCTGACTGGAAATAAATAAAGGAACCGAAAAAGGTGTAAGGGGGTGCAAAGGAATGTGTAAACAAAAAGGTGCTGCCGATTGTCTGTGATTGTAATAATATATTGAAAATGTTATTGTCTGGTTTGCAGTGACAGTGTGAAATGCGTGATAAAACACTGAGCCCTTGTTATTCCACAAACGTGAGAGTTGGTCTGGCCTCAGTAATTCAGACAAAGTGGGCTAAAACGTGATGACATGTAGCTTACAGGTTTCGGGGTACCCGACTACCCATGTTATGATCATTTTCTTAACAATCATCCCAATCAAGTGTTGACGTATTTTATTTTTCAGATTTCTTTGACTAAAGACTTTTGCATTGAATGAACACCACAAACTGGTCAAGGCCAAACCTGAACCTGCACTTTCTTAGCCCGTGCTTTTGGTGGGTGTCACATGCACCGCAATCAGTTTACTGACCCGCCAAACCCCTTAAACACCCATACACTTTAAGGGTCTCTCACCCACCAAAAAACAAAATTGGCTGTTTTTGCCCACCGTTGGGACACAAAAGCTTCATAGCAATGCCTGCTACTGATTCAAGAGGCGTAGCAGGATTATTCTTCAAGTGGGGCCTAAATGTAGCTGGACCCATCCAAGGGGGTTTGTTCTCGGCCGAATATGTCGGAGTCCAAACCAAACAACAGGTGTTCAGGGGGTTCTATGAGCAAATATGTTACATTATGGGTTAAAATGGTGCATTTTGCAAAACACTTTCTGTGAAAAATTGGATAAAAATCCACTTTGTTTATAATCAGGTTAGTAGGGTAAAACATGAAAAAAAAACATTAGATTCCACTGTCCTCAACAGTACACCTGAGCATTTTCATGGTGCCAGTATAAAAATACATTTTCATGCTGACTCTGCCCATACATGTCCATACTGGCTGCTAGCGGTAACAATATATGCCAGAATTCCAATGTAAGAATACACTCCTGTTCGCTTTACCCTTACTGACAGTAAAAATCACATGCCACAATTAGAAAACATGCTCTTGCTGGCTCCACAAATGTCCCTGTCACCATGTAAAAACATTAATCTTGTTAGTTTTGCGCTCAATGCCAGTAAAAAATGCAATGCCACAGTAAGGAAGCATACTGTTTGCAACACAAATGCCTCCCCCTCATGTAAGAACACACATGTTGACTTTATCCCTTAACGTCACAAAAAATGTTATGCCACAGTAAGAATACACCACCTCCTTGATGGTTGCACAAATGTCTCTGACCGCCTACCATGTCAGAACAAGAACATTCATCATGTTGAATTTGCCCTTAACACCAGTAAAAAATGCAATGCTACAGTAAGTAAACATTGTGTGTTGGCTGTACAAATGCTCTCCCATGTAAGAACAGACATCATGTGTGCTTGTCCGTTAATGGGAGTACAAAATGCCATCCCACCTTAAGAACATGTCCACGCTGCTGGCCCCTTTGAAGAATAAACCCCAACCCTAACCTCTCCTCCACGAAATAACACTCATCAAGTTGGCTTTGCCAAAAAATTGCAGTAAAACGTTGTCATTGTAAGAAAATATCTTTGCTGCAGTGGCCCCTGTGTCCTAGCCTCTCACGCATCCATGTATGCCCATTCACCCACCAGTCACTCTTATACAGCTTCTCTCTCAATCTCTCTCAATCATTTACACAAGTACCCAGAAAATTCACACTGCATTCACATTCACCGGCGCACTAACACCCATACATACATACCATTCCCACTGCACTTTCATTCATACGCACACTTAAAAAGACACAACCTGACATGCAGGCAAACATACATGCATTAATACAAACACACTCACATCCAACACCCTTGCATACATGTATGCACACATGCACATTCTTTTCTTACCTGCTTCACAACCAGCTTTGCACTCAACGTTCCTCTCCAGGCACCGGCCCCCAAGCTCCATACAGGCAGGAACCAGGAAGCAGCGTGAGTGCCCTGGTCCCTGACACGCCATTGTAGACAAAGCACCTCCATCTAACTGCTGCCACTCCAGAGCGGCATTCAAAGATTTTGCTGAGCATTGCCCACTTAGGCCCCACCCTGTCTACTATGCTTGGTCAACTAAGGGTAAGAGGAGCACTTTTAGGGACTTATGAAAGATGCTCTTTTTCTTCAGTAACATCCATATAATTATTTAATTAATGTCTTCTCTCTGACAAGAAATGTAGATGTACCACCACTGCAATCACTCTCATAAGCCTCCAAGGATTCTGGTAATCAGTGGTGTTGCTACGTCTGGAAAAATCAGGGTCTACCATAATGCATGGACAGTCGGGACTCGGGGCTAGCTAGCATTTTGGTTGTAGCCCCTGAGATTCTATCCAGGGCTACAACCAAAAGACCCAGGGCTATAGCTCCCTCAGCCCCCCCACACTCCCAGCAACGCCTCTGCCGGCAATACCACCAAATGCAGTAAATAGCTCTGTGTGTGCAAAATGGCATCTTCCATATTTGTATTGCATTGGACAAGGCCCTCCCTATCATCGCCCAAAACTCACACGTCCATGACTAAACTTCAGCACCTATAAACAGAGAGGGGATACACATGCCTAAACTGCAGCACATTGCAGCCTTTCACAGGGTCATGAAACAACTTGGCAGCACCCCCTTTTAGAGTTTGCAACTAACATAACCAACCACAAGCCATCCTGCAACCACAAACTTTGCAACCTGCAGCACTCAAGTCCTAGCAAAACTGGGATAGACCTCTGTAGGGCTACTATGTTGTGCAATTGGTAATGCAATATCTTGTTGATGCAGTGTGTTAGGGAGAATTATCAGAAATATGCCAATTCCCTCTACCTTAGAGACCCCCAGCAACTTTGCTGGATTTTGAGGACTTGATTTTTTTAACCTGAAGAGAGTGACTCTCTCATGTATTTTAATGCGATTTTGCACTGTGTGTTTCTTTTGGTTGTGGAGTCTGACAAACGCCATAGGTATCATCTTTTACATTGTGTCACAAAGCACCTTCAGTGCAGTGACACAGGGAAGTCTTTCAGATTTCCCAAAGGTTTAAATAACTTCTCTGGGATAAACTACTGTTTCCCAGAGCAGTAAAGTGAAATTGACTTTACTTACATTTGTAACTTTCTAGACCCAGCATACACTATCTTACACTAGGGTTATGGAGGGGTTACTTAGTATCCCCTTTTTCTAGCTTCTCATGTAACAATTTTATGTTACCCTTTCCTCACTGAATGGCTGGTGGCAGTGGTTTACTTTTTACTACCATTATGGGATTTTACAGCAGGCTGCGTTCGCAGCCACGGTAAAGCACCCATGGGTGCCAATTTTGTCAAAATGACCTGGTCTTCTTTTTCCACCCTTTCATTGTGGAAAGGTCTTCATTGAGATTTACTCTGTACGCCAAACCAGGTTTGGCCCCTTTGTTCATTTTGTCTTTGGCGGGCTTCACAAGTGAAACCCGCCTCTGGCTCCAGGGTGTCTGGCGGGGGCAGGAAGTGAGGGAGGTGCCTGAAACTCCCTGTGCTTAGTCTCCTGGGAGACCCAAATGCACTCTGTGGTCATTGGCCGGCTGACTGTCCGGCAAGGACAGTCACCCTGCTGGATGACTGATAGCTAGGCTGGAATGAATGGAAGCAAGCTGCATAAAAGGCAAGGCTTTTTGGCTTGGAAGGCAGAGTCGACCACTGGACGAAGGAATCTGAAGAGAACTTGAAGAAGACACCTGCTGCAACTCCTGGATGATTGGTTTGCCCGGTGAATCCCTGCTGCTATGGTGAAACTCACTTTCGTATCTACAGAGAAGCTCCTACAAGGACGACTTCTCCCTTTGAGTTAGTGGGAGCAATCAACTTCAAAGTAAGCCACCTGGACATCCTCCCGGAGCTGGTTGAATTTCCAAGGAGTTGCTGCGGGAAACCGAATAGCCAGGGAGAGGAACACCAGTTTGTGTGTGTTTCTTTTAAGCAGCCCAAGAGCTCCAGGAAGATCCTCCGGACCCCCAGGAAGCAGGACTGACTGAGCCTGAGCCCCCTCAACAGAGTGTGGGACCCCAGAATCAAGGAAAGCCCATCTCGACAGCCAGGAACCGCAGTGTTGCTATTTGCAGTAATCGTGAGGAGCTGAAACACCGGAGTGCCACTTGATTGAAGTTTGCCGGTTGCAAGCAGTGACCATCCCATTGCAGTCCCCAGAAGCCATCCCTCTTGTCCCCACGACTGGGGCGCAGGAACAGTCAGATCTGCAGAGCTGCACAGGAACAGAAGTCATCTGCTGCACTTTTCAATCCAAAGCTACTGTAAAGTCTGAGAGAATGTACCTCTTCCTGTAGAGTTGCTTGCATCTTCTACTACTCACAAGTCTAACAGCTTTTGGCCCTACATTGATTCTTCTTTTTCTTCAAAGACTTCTAAAAACATTGTGCAAAGACTTTTCTTACTTAACTGCAAAGAAGTGCTTCAGCTCATATAGACTTTTTCCCATTAACTTTGGCTTAGCCTGTTCAGCTGAATAACTCTTGTTGGGGGATCCAAAAGTATTTGCCTGGTTGAGAATATTTCTGATTTCTTGTATGTTCTAATAACCTTTTCCTTTAACCTAATTCCTAAGCTCTTCTAAATGCAACAGTGATATATCAATGTCCCCAGCAGCCTAGCTATTGAAGTCTCCTGAGGGTGTAGGTTGTGTATGTGGGCCATCCCCAAAGGGTACTTACTGATTTAGAAACATAAGAGTGTGTGTTTTGAAATATATTTGTGTGGTGTTCTATTTTATTGTTGCCCCCTTCTGAAGAAGACTTACTCTAACTGACTGATAAATACATTAATAATTGTTTTATCAAGAAACCTTGTGTGTAAGAGTTTATTTGAATACTTGACATTGTGAATCTCTGTGTATCTCCTACAGAACACATTGACCCATTTTGAGATAAGCCTGGCTGCTCCACACGCTACCAACCTGTGTAGTGCAGACTTATACCAAAGGTTGGGTTCCTATTGTCAGGAGGTCAGGTTTGTTGTAGTGCACCCAAAGGGTACTGCATCAAACTAAGGGAACTGGAAATGCAACATGCTCCTGAAATGAAGAAATTGTCTCTTGAAAATGTTTCTATCCCAGCGTCTTCTAGGTCTTCCAGTCCAAAGAGACCTTGCATGCCTAAAGAAGCAGTGAGTATGCATGATGCAAAGCTTGATATTTTGGATTGGTTGGGTGCCTTTGAATATAACTATGGGATTCAGGGTTACACAGGGAATCAGTTGATTCCTTGGCTGCTGTCTAGGCTCCCCCAAGTTACAACTGATGCTGTAATGGAGGTGGGGGAACTTGAAAGATTGTAGTATGAAAATATGAAGCTAGCTTTGATAGCTATATTTGGGAAAAAACCCTTCCCAGTACCTTAAGAGGTTTAGGACCCTCAAAAAGACTGATGCTACCCCTTGGGCTACCTGGGTGTGTGAATGTTTGAAAAACGTAGCTGGTTGGTTTAAGGGTTACAGAGTAGCTACTTTTGAAGGAATGAGAAATCTCTTTTTGTTGGAATCTATTTTTGATTCCTGCACTCCTGAGCTGAGACAGCACTTGGCTGACTCAAAAGAGATTGAGACCAAGAAGCTAGCAAAAGCTGCTAGCTTGTTGGTTGCCAACAGTGTCCACTTGCTTGCATACTGGAAATGTGGAGTGCATTTGCTTGGCACCTTAATGATTGACAGATTTGCCTTCTACAGGCCAGAGGTGCTAATAGACCAAGCCCTCAGGAACCAAGCTGCTAAGAAAAGCAAAAGAGGGCCTCAATGACGAATCCCCCCACCACTGCTGTAGAACGTCTGTCTCAGTAGGTAACGTTTGCAATCCCTCAAATCTCACTGTCTCTAAGTCAAAGAACCAGGCACTCTTGGGACAATATGGGGCAATCAAATTCAGTTTGTGCAGCACCTTTTTAGTGGAACGGGCAGGAAAGCACAGACCATTTGCACACCCCATGGGAGCAGGAGAGGCTCCCCTTGCAATGCCTCTCCCTGACCCTTCCAGGACACATTTAAGAAACATTTCCTGTTCTGCTGTGTGGCAAATAGGCCCAGCAGCGGTATCCCCCATGAAGCTATCAGCAAGTCCAGCCCCTTCATCCGAAGCTCCATTCGTGTGGTTCATGTAACATTTAGCTTAGTGTGACTGCATGAATGTCCTACACCGTGCCAGGTACTTGGCGATCGGGTGGAAACCTTGACTATAGGGCCAGCCATCACATGGATGAAGATCTTAGGCCACCCGCTTGTTCACATAGAACATGGCTGTTGTGCTGTCCATGTGTATCAAAACCCGGCAACCCTTCAGCTGTTGCTGGAAAGCTTTCAGTGCCAGGAAAATGGCCTTTAGTTCCATATGGTTTATAAGCTTCTGCCGCTCCTCTGCAGTCCGTAGGTCGCATATGTCCCACTGCTTCCCACCTTGTCAGGCTCATGTCTGCATAGTCTGTCGGAGCGGGCAAGAAGGAACTCCTCCTATTGGTTCGATGAGATTACAGAGAATACACAACAGAGAATGTTATTTTCAGCGAAAACAATAACCGTGAACACATATCGATTTTTATTGTTTTTCTGGGGGGGTCCTCCCACAAACTCTTTGTTTCTCTATGTGCTTAAACCAACCAAATTCTCACACGTTTTACCCCGTTACTCTACCCCCATATCCATTTTTCTAATTTGTTGATTTTTTCTCTGTTCTTGTTTCTCTGTTATAGCATTTTCTGTAATTGTATTCTCTATTATCACTGGATACCCCTCCCGTCATGTTCTCTTGCATGCACCCACAGTGGCCTGGATGGAACTAGAGTATCTTCCTTTTGAGATGAGCGGGCTGCAGCCATTTTGCAGCGAAATGCGGTTGTGCTTCTTGCATGTGCATCCTGGCGTGAGGAACCACCAGCACACAGGAAGCCATTAGACCTAGTAGTCATCAATGACGTTACTTCCACAAGTAAGTCACCTCACACCTGCCCTGGTCGCTGCCTGCCTTTAACATCATGTTTGGGCTCTAACAGCCATCAGTTATTGTAATTTGGGAAGCTGTCTGACAATATATGCTGTAATTTGGCCATTACTATTATACTTGCTATTGGCTGTAATTTGGACTGTCCGGTGCCATAACTGTTGCATTTCATTAATACATGCCCTCAAATGCTGCTACTTAGGTGCTCCTGTGTATACTGGTTTCTGAGACTGCTACCTGCCCTCAGCTAGGGTTATCTGGTTGCTACCTGCCATCAGGCTTTGCATTTCGGTTTCTGAGTGCTCTAGCCATTACATTTGGTCTCTGTTTGCCCGAAGTCCCTGTTTCATGTTTGCTGTCAGATCTAAATACAGTGTTTGTTTCCTAACCCCATTCTCTGGCATACCCTCACCATCCTACTAACCACCATCTCAGCACTCTTCCCATGATGAATCCATGCCCACCCTTGCATGGCCCCACCACTACTCGACTCCCTTCCTTCTTCTGCTACTTCTCTCTTGTCCACAATGACACTCTGGTCCCTCAACTTGCACCCACTCCAACCTCATCTATCCCACTTGCCTCCCCTTAGGAGCAACCCTTCTTCCCTGCACTTCCGCACACTTCTCACCTGACCTCACTCTGGGAATCTAAATACACAATCTCTGTGCAATAAAACGTCCTTTTTCACAGCCACTTTTACCTGCCCCCCCTGCAAGCTCATTGATACATTACGCCACATTGTTTCTGCCCCCCACCCCCTGTGAATAAAAGCTTTTGATTAGGGTTTGTGGATTCAAATTTTAAGTCGTTGTGCAGGGCACAGCCTATTGTATTGTTGCTTGGCACACACAGCACCCCAGTGATGCCACTGTTTTGCAGTTCATCCAGAAATATGTCACTTGTGAAATCCCTTCACAAACGACACATAGTGACCTTCATGCTCAAATGTTACAATTTCAAAGACACAAATGTGGGAAGTATTGTCGTCGCAAATATAAAAACAAAGGGAAATATTAAAACAAATTCCACTTTGGTTTCCATACATCAGTTTCAACAACAGGTCAAGTAAACAACTTCATGTCTTCAGTTAGACATAGGGCCTCATTACACGGATGGCGGTAAGGATTTACCGGTACCGGTAAAATACCGGTACCGGTAAATCCTTACCGCCTTACTACAAGGTCTCTTTGCGGGTTGGGGGATTTAACGCCTGCTTTTTGCAGGCGTTAAAAACCAACCCGCAAAGGGACCCAGGGAGCTAATTACGGTACCGCAATTTGCGGTACCGTAATTAGCGCCTTCCCCATTCCCATTAAGCCCTATGGGGAAAAAATGGGAATGGGGAAGGGCAATGGGGGAAGGGGGAATTACCGCCCCACCAACCTTGGAATGGGGCGGTAATTCCCCTTTCCGCCAAGGCGGTGCCGGTATTTTACCGGCATGAACCATGGCGCTAATAGCGCCATGGTTCTCCGCCATCCGTGTAATGAGGCCCATAGTATCAAAGGTAAATCACTGAAGAACACATATTACATAAAAATAACAGAAGGATCAAAATACATCAATGATTACAATGCAATCATTGCCCTCCTATGGAATGCAAATATAGATGTGCAGTACATAGCAGACAATTCCACTGCAGTTGCACAATATGTCACAGCCTACTTAACCAAAGCAGAAAAAACAGAGCTCAAAGACCTCTGGGATGACATATCATCTATCAAAACACTATCACAGAAATTGTACAGTTTAGGCATAAAAATGCTCTCCCATAGAGAATGTGGCAGCTATGAAGCCGAAGACCGTTTAACCGGTACTGCCTTGTATGTAAATCAAAATATAGTATGGCTAAGCCTTGGTCCTGCTAAATCTAGAAAAAGAGTTCTGAAATCATATGAAGACAAAGAAAGAATAGCCAAAAATGATCCAAACAGCCAATACATTTTTAAAAACAACTTACTAGACACATACTACCCAAACAGGAGTACCACTTTGGAAACCACGCATCTATACCACATAGCCCAAAACTTCACATACAAAAATAATATTAAACCAGATAAGAAGAAAGGTAGATACAGAGTGAAATATTGTGAAGGCAGCTTAGTGAAACTTACCAAATGAAGCTTAATTAATCATATGAAATGGTCATTAAAAAATCCTCAACATAAAGAACTGTATTACATGTCCCGGCTACAAATTTTTAAACCATGGAGAAAAGAAGAAGATTTACTAGATACCTATGACTCCGATGAAGACACTTTCAAAGCAAATGAAAGCACTATAACAGATGTAAACTTTACACAGTACAAAACAATGATGCACAATGAACAGCAACAAGAATAAGAACTCCAGGCACAACTAGATGTGGACACTCCTGACAGCAGTAAACCTTCCGTAACAGGAAGCCAAGAACCACTTGGACAGCCACTAATAGGGAATGAGGCAGAATTAGCCATGACTGAAGTAGAAAACACGATGTGTCAGTATGAGCAATCTACAGAAGACTTTGCTCTACTAAAATCACAACTAAACAATGAGCAGCATAGCATTTTCCTAGAAATAACAAAACAAATTGAACTTGGTGTGCAGCATGAAACTAAAAATTGTACCTGTCAAGACTACAAACCTATACTGCTATACATGAGTGGTCAAGCTCATTCAAGCAAAGCATTCTTAATCAAAAGCATCAGCAAGTTCCTCCAACAATTGACAAACAACAAACTGTCAGCTGTTGTAACTGCCCCCACTGGTTTGGCTGCCTACAACATAGGCGGTGTCACTTTACACTGATTACTACTCCTTCGAGTAGAACACCAAAACAAATGAGACTATTACAAACTTCTCTCCAGAAGATGCAATGGAACTACGCAGAGTTTTCAAACAAATGAAAATGCTGCTAATAGATGAGGTAAGCATGGTTTCCAATCTAATGTTAGCCTTCATTCACCTCAGATTACAAGGGGTCCTGAAAGCAGACTATGAAGAACTCTTTGGAGGAAAACACATTATAGTTTTCGGAGATCTTCTTCAATTAACACTAGTCAAAGGTGAACCTATTGTTAAAACCTTAGGGCACAAACTATGCAGTAAAACTCTTGGCAGCATAGGAAATGTCAACCTTTGGCAACATTTCCAATACAAAGAACTATCTGAAAACATGCGTCAGTCTGCAGACCTCACAGACCTAGGCACCTTCGAAGACGACCTAACCAGTCTTCTAGCCGTCAACACTAAAGATCACTCTCAAACACTACTGCTGAGAGACTTCAATCTGGCTTTAATGATACAGATAACAAACATGCTTGATCTATTGCAGCCGTACTAAATGACTATGATCTTACTCAAAAAGTCCTCTCCCCAACCAAAGGAAGGACCCTTGACTGGGTATCCAAACTAAACTGCAATATCAACATTACCGATATTGTTCCACAATCTTGGACAGATCATCACTTAATAAATGTCTCTGCCACACTAGACCTCCTTAGCCTTGAGCCTAAGAATATGGCACTGCTGCTCCCAACCAGAAGCAAGAAGGATATTCATGCTGAAAAACGTATCCCTCTCCTCCTCCCTGCTATCTCTGGAATGGAAAGTAACAACCCTGACACATTAGTAAACTCCTTCAACAATGCTATGACTAAGGTACTGGACATGATCGCTCCTGTCAAACTGCGCAAAGCTAGGCAAGTAGCGCACCTGAATGCTTGGTTCACTGCCCAACTCAAATCCTTAAGATTACAAAAAAGGAAACTCCAATCTATTTGGCGTCACTCCCCCTCTGAATATAACAAAAATAACCTAACGGAATTTGCAAAAATGTACAAAAAAGAAATAACCAAAGCCAAAAAAAAACCTTCAATGACATGATTGAGAAAGCTAAATCTAACACTAAAGAATTATTCTCCATCCTCCGCGATATAGAATCCCCAATCCAACCAGTAGACAATGCCCCAAAGGATAAAGCATGGTGTACTAACATACAAAATGCCCTATCAAAAAAATCTCCTCCCTACAATGTAAAATCGCAAATAAAAGCCACACTGCTACCCCCTGACCAACAAACTACTCAACCTTCAGAGACTAGGACAACCACACCATTTAGATTCAAGACTATTTCCATAAATGAAACAGAAAAAATAATACTCTCCCTTAAACATTCGAATTGTAAAGGTGACACCTGCCCAGCACAGATAATAAAGGATGCAGCTAGAGACCTAGCCCCTTTTATCTCTAGGCTCATAAACTCCTCATTTAAATCTAATACAGTACCGGCTAATCTTAAAGAATCATGGGTCCTCCCGTTACTTAAAAAATAAACCTTGGACCCTACTATCCCCACCAATTACAGACCTATCACCACCGTGCCATTTCTACTCAAAATCCTAGACAGAGCTGCTTACATACACATCCAGGACTACCTGGAAGCCAACCACCTACTTGGCACACGACGATCGGGCTTCCGCCCCCTCCAAGGCACTGAAACAGCGTTGCTTGACCTTAAGACACAAATTGAAGAATTAAAGGATAATGGAAAAATAGCTTTGCTACTCCTACTGGACTTGTTGGCAGCGTTCGACTTGATGGATCATGCAGTTTTATGCAACCATCTCAAATCTGGCGCCAATTTCACTGCAGATGCTATAGCTTGGGTCCAATCCTTCTTAGCTAACCGGACCATGAGAGTCTTCTCTACTTCAGCCTCTGCCAACCCCATTAAAATAAACTGCGGTGTCCCACAAGGCTCCTGCGTCTCCCCGACCATGTATAATATCTTCACCAAGCCTTTGTTTGACAAGTTGGACAGACTGGTGTCACCTACACTAACTATGCAGATGACACACAGATCCTCATACCCCTTTCAGGCAACTTTGAGGCAGACTCAGCCTTGGTGAACAAGATTTACACTCTCATTCAGGCATGGATGGCATCCCACGGCCTATGCCTGAATGACAAAAAAACAGAGATATTAATCTTTGGATCTGAAGTCAACATCCAAAAACTTAGCCCAAACTACACATCCTTCAACATTGATAACAACCCTATCAAGGTGATGCCTGTAGTTAAAACTCTAGGATTCTACCCGGACTCCTATCTCACTCTCAAAAAGCAAGCCAACTCCCTCGCCTCATCCACAACTTATACCTGCAAACTCATCAGAGCATCTAGACCATACCTCTCGAGTGCTAGCTGTATCACACTAGCCAATGCTCTTATCATGTCGAGATTAGATTATTATAATGCTCTGTACTCAGGAGCTAACAAATATATTACAGATAAAATTCAAAGACTGCAGAATAATGCCCTGAGGGCAGTGTTGAACATCCCCTACAGAGAGCATATTACCGAATTCCGGAAAGAGGTTAACTGTCTGAAAATAACAGACTTAATCCTCCTTAAAAAAGTATCCCTCACCCCCAAATGCCTGAATAACCTAGCACCTCCATACCTAGCGGATAAAATAACTAGGAGAACAGATACCCGCCCCGTGAGATCTGCCAATTCATTTATGTTGGAGATTCCCAGGTTCAAATGAGCAACAGTGGGAGGAACCAGCTTCCCTGTTAAAGCCGCTCAATGTTGGAATAAACTACCAGTCAATCTGAGACTAGAACAACCCTACCCTAAATTCCGACATAAGGTACTTAATTGGCTACATACCAATGACACTTAACTGACGACTTACACCTACATCTCTCCGGTGCCTATCTGACCCCTGCTTCTGCTAAATCACACTTTACTCTGGTTAACCGTGCACGCATGGTTGTCTGTTCTGTCATATATCTACGCACTAGGGATATACGATGATGTATGCATGCAAGGCTGTACATATATGTGCATATGTATGTGTGCATATACTGATATGCATATGAATGTTTCCCGGACTTACCAAGGCTATTGCTGTGTATTATTATGTGTATAAAGTATTTTATGTATTTTGTATTTTGTGCCTATTGCAATCATTTGTACCATGTACTGTTTCCATGTACCATAACTATTGCAATCATTTGTACTATGTACTGTTACCATGTACTGTAACTAAGCTATAACATTTCTTGTGTTCTGCTGCGCCCGTCTACCTAAGGGTTTTGTGCGCATTACCAAACAAATAAACAAACAAACAAACATGCGCCAACATTTTGAAAAGTGTTACAGTTGGTGTACTATCTCAAGAAGCACAATCTCATCCATGCACTCTATGGCCATAAGTCATGTGCTACTGATGTCATGGAATAATTAGCACAAAAAATGTAAACTGTATGACCTTAATGCCAACTCTTGAAAGCTGTTCACAATTAAATGAAACAATGTTGAAAAAAGAAATGCAACTAATAGTTCAAATTTGATTCACAGACAAACTGGACGTTCATGGTATGACACTACCCATGTGTGAACAAGCCACAACAAGGCTAAATACCTTAGAAAACTATATCTCTAACACAGCTGGTTTGGAGAAAAGGTAAAATTATCTCTAAACTGTAGAGTAATGCTTAAACGTAACCTTGACGTGGACCAAGGACTAGTTAATGGAGCACTTGGTGCAGTTGTTGGCTTTCAAACATACCCACGTGACAACAACTTTCCGTTTGTCAATATTCTCTTTGACAAACTATCAGAAGTTAAAAGGATAGGACGCTCAACAGCCTGCTTCCTTCTTTTCAAAGACATATATGTACGCAGAAAACAATTTTCTCTAACTCTAGCATACGCAGTCGCCATTCACAAATCACAAGGTCCAACCCTAGATAAAGCATTGATAGATATTGGTAGCACCGTGTTTAAAGAAGGCATGCGCTATGTAGCACTATCACGGTTACGTACACTTGATAGACTATTTCTAATCAACTTTGGTGCAAGTAAACGCTGATATTCCTTGCATTCTAGAATACAATAGACTGTGTTCACTCTACGCCCACCATCTGAAAACCTATCCTGTTCCTCAAAAAGCAAAAGTTTGTAAAAGAATACTACTTCAGACTCAAATTATGCAGGATATCACAGCAAATCCTCCAAAGAAATTAAAAGAAGCTAATACTTCATCAACGACCACAACCAAAGAAGGATCTAGTGCACAAAGTCAACTACCTCTTCAAAGAAACAACGCACACTCCAAACAAATGACTTGGACACAGAACTGTCAGGTCCATTCAGATTTTCAAATACAATTGGTGTAAATTGCTATGCAAATGTAGCAATCAATATTCTATTCCAATTGCCAACAGTTATTGAAAACATTTACTTAAACGGGACAGACCAATTGTGTTTGCAAATGTTAGTCCTTCACAGAAATGCAACCAACAATCCTGGCAACACTTACAGTGTTTCTGGAATAAGGCAGGAATTGGACTACTGTGCTGGAATGGTCAAATTCACCATAACACACAAGAAGATCCACAAGAATTTCTAATATACTTACTACAAGTACTGGAAAACAAAAACATACCTATAAATAAAATCTTCCAGATTTCATACATGTGGAAACATACATGCACTCTTTACAGCCATGTGGCACAAGAACAAATCCATAATGAATGCTTTGTGTATGTATCCATACCAAACTGTGAATCCATTCCATTTCAGCAACTTGTACAAAATGCAAAGCATGGCAGATTATGTACTACCTGCAATTCAGATAATCGCTCCACCTTACAAATACAGACACATAGTAAATACGTAATAGTAATGATTTTACGTTACAATGCAGATGGTACCAGAAACAACTGTAAGCTGACTGGATTCACACATGGACAAGTATCCTACACTGCATATATAAAAAAGAATTGTGGATTGTTCAAATGTAATGATACTACCATTACTCTAAAACAGAGACTACCAGCAAATCTTGTAAACGCTTACTTAATATTCTTAAAACTAAAATGTAATAACTAATCTGAGTATGAACATAAAGAAAATTCAACTTCAAAACTATCAACAGTTAGAATACTCCAACAGGTATCTAACTGCCCCAAGATTCTGCAACAAGCAAACAGATAAATGAAAACCACTAAAATGAAACAAGAAATAAACAGTTAGAATACACTAATAGGTATCTAACTGCCCCAAAATTCTGCAACAAGCAAACACATTAAAGAATACTGCTGAAAAGCAACAAAAACAGTTAGAATACGCCAACAGGTACCTAACTGCCCCAAAATTCTGCAATAAGCAAACAGATAAATGAATACCACTAAAATGCAACAAGAAATAAACAATTAGAATACACCAACTGCTATCTAATTGCAACAATACTACCACCACTTCCAAACCAAAAACCATACACCTATTCAATTCCTCCTGTTGAAATCAACCAAAGAAATATATTGTACCATAAAATAGAATGTTTTTTTTATCCAGCATGGATTTTTTTTTCCTACAGACCCAATGATTTAATGAACAAACACAGGAACTGATCAGATTGCACAGTGCACTGGTTTTTACTATAGTACTTCTAAAGAACTAACTATGAGGGTCGACAAAATACAGAAATGTCTACTATGCAATGCAATAACTCATTATAGACTACCTTCACTAACATGAGATCTTCTCTTTTATCACAGAGATTGAAAAAGAATGTCTGCTCCAATTACCCATGTCATGACAAAACTGCATACAACCACAAAAAGTCAAACAGTAAGTATATAATGATTGCACTCACAAACACTGCAGCATAACACACCCATTCAAGCAAACACCTGACCATAGACCACAATCCAAAATGTTTCCTTCCATGGGTATTTTATGCTGCAGTGCTTGTAGCCAAACCCTACAATCTTGACTGCCTGGCCTGGCCAAAACTCTACATACAGCCTCAACAAAGGAAACAGTAAGTATACAATGATTGGACTCAGAAACACCCCAACATAACTCACCCATGCAAACGAACACCTGACCAATAAATACAAACCAAAATGCATAGAGTCTTCAATACCAACATTCTTAACACAATCCAACAAACAAACACACATCATCTCACTATCATATAAACACTATTACACTATTGCCAATCAGTACACAAACTTTTAAAACATATCCCCTAAGCAGCCAACATACCACAGTCAAAATCTTTGCTAGCATAGGTGTGAGCAAAGTTTTCCTCCATTCAGTCTATGGGAAAAAAAGGAATTTTGGGACCCCCCCATAACTTTGACCCCCCTTGACCAAACCTCACCAAACTTTGCAAGACAATTCAGAGTGGACCATATACTTTTTATGCAATGTTTGCTGAGGATTCATCCAGGGAGAGCAAAGCTATACGCCGCCCAAAAAGTGCTCCTCCTATTGGTTTAGCATCTTAACCATAACCCCATGGCCGCTACCACAGGCCATGTAATATATGTGTTATATATATACTAGCGGTACCAACCAGTGTTGCACAGGTCTGTAGCTGACAGGCATGTGGGGATCTGCTATAGCCTTGTGTATGTTTTATTGTGTCATAAATTCATATTTTTGAAAAATCGCAAAAAATCAGTAATCTCCCAAAATTGCCTATGCTGACAGCACAGGGCCGAATCCCACCTGTGCTGGGCCAATGGGTGGGATTGGTCAGATTTCACTATCGCCAATACACCCCAGACTGGTATGTCAGCCTAAGGCCAAAATTTCAGTCCACCAACTGTTGTGAGGCTGGTGCCAACAATCGCAAAATCGCCAATCTCCCGAAATCACCTATGCTGATAGCATAGGTCCAGACCTAGCCCTGTGCAGGGCAAATGGGTTTGGTGGGTCAAATTTTGCTATCGCCAGTACACCCCAGACTGGTATGCCAACCTTGGGCCATCATTTCAGCCCAACAACTGTTATGGGGCTGGAGCCAAGCCCAAACATACAAAGACACTTTCACAAATAACAGGGCCTTCAGTAGTTGTCCTGTAGTTATGGTTACATTGTTCATTTCATAGAAAGAACATTTTTTGGGTAGCTTAAAACTTTGGTGCCGTTTGATGAATCCTCACCAAACATTGCCAAAAAAGTATATGGCTGCATCGGAATGAGTTTGGCGCATTTTGTCTAGGGTGGGGAAATCTATAGTAAATATATAATATTTCAAATCTGCATAGATAATGGAAAACATTTTTCGCTCACGCCTACAGCCCAAAACCGCTGGACAGATTTGCACCAAACATGCGCAAGGAGTGGCAGCTTGGTCCCGAACGCATGCTTTTGCAAATTTGGTGTAAATCCGTCCAGTAGGTTAAAGAATTGCCAAAAAGTAGGTACAAAAACAAATTAGTGATATCTGTATGTGGTCCGTGGACTCATTTCCTGATTCGGAGTCCGCAGATGCCTCTGGACCAATCAGAGAGCAGCCTGACATTTGCGGACATTGGACGCCCAGAGATTTGACGATTAAACACGTGAGGTGTGTCAAAACCTTTGAAATGGACGCCATGTTGGATTTGTGAACTGTGCCTGTAGTCTGCAGACCTTGTGATACAAACATATAAAAAAAGACAACATTGCACTTGTCAAACTAATGAACCAATCCCTGGGGGGTAAGGGGTGATGAGGATGGGATGGGATATGGCCATAGAAAGACCAAAATTGGGTGAGTTTCCTCTATGATGTCCACAAACATCTGAGATGTTTGCAGACATCCATGCGTATTTCTGCATTACAGGGTCGGTGAAAAGCTATTTTTGGATGGCTTATAACTTTTTCGCCACTCAATGAAGCTGCATGGAAATTTGCAATATCATTTTAGACCTGACCTTGATGGGTTCTGCAAAGACTGGTGCAGTTTCTCCAAGAGGGGGCAAAATTTGAGGGGAGTCTCAAAATATTTGAAAGGCTTATACATTTGGTGCCATTTGAAGAATCTGCACAAAAGATTGCGAAACGATTTAAGACCCAGATTTGAATGTTTTTGCAAAGTTTGGTTGGAGATTGTCAAGAGGGGGCAACATTAGAGGGGGGCTCTCAACATTTTTAGATGGCTTACAACTTTGTTGCGGTTTGACGAATCTGCTCAAAAGTTTTCAGGAAGAGTATAAATCCAACCTTGAATGTTTGTGCATGGATTATGTCAAGTGGGGGCTAAGTTATACAACTATTTCTTGTACGTACGTTTTGACACTTTTGAAAAAATAAAACATGGACAGATTTGCAGCAAACCTGTGCAAGGAGCACTGGCAAGGAACCCGAAAGCATGGTTTTGCAAATGTGTTTGTGTTTTATTTTTTGAAAAGTGTGATACTGTAGGTACAAAAAACAGTGATATACCTTTGGTGATTGAGGCATAGCCCATAGCCATGGACAGTGGCCAGAGTATCCGGGTCATGGCCAAAGGTCATGACCCGGACAATCTGGCTACTGGCCATGACCATGAGGGACCGGCACTGGGATAAAGTGGGCATGGCCCCCAGGGACCGGCTATGTGGTAAAGGTTTTTGAAATTGGGATGTGTGTGAACGGGAAACAAAATTCTGCTTGTGGTTACAGCCCAAAGTGCTGGATTGGATTGCAGCAAACATTCACGAGGAGCATCAGTAAGGACCTCAAAGCATGGTTTTGCAAATCCGTCCTGTGTTTTATTTTTTCTAAAGTGTCAAAATAGAAGTATAACAATTTGTGATAAAACTTTGGTGCCTGGGCAATGGGCCTGGCCATGAGCAAGAACAGATATGTACTCTGATTTGCTTATTGGGGTGTGCAGCATTGCCGAAGCCCTAGGTTTGAATGGGAAAAAATATTTTGCTTGCGGCTACAGCCTGAAGTGCTGGATTGGATTACAGCGAATCTGCATGAGGAGCATCAGCAAGGACCTGAAAGCATGGTTTTGCAAATTTGTCTTGTGTTTTATTTTTCCAAAGTGTCATAATGTAAGTACAAAAAATAGTGATATAACTTTGGTGCATGAACAGTAGGCCTGGCCCTCGGCAATGACGCATGCCTACTCTGATTTACTTATTGGGGCATGCGGCATGGCCAAAGCCCTAGGTTTAAATGGGAATTCTGCATACTGCTGCAGCCCGAACTGTTGGACGGGATTGCAGCAACCTTGTGCGAGGAGCATCAGCAAGGACCTGAAAGCATGGTTTTACAAATCTGTCCTGTGTTTTACTTTTTTAAAGTGTCAAAAAGTAAGTTTAACAAAAGTGATATAACTTTGCTGCCTGTGTAGTGGGCCTGGCCCTCGGCAAAGATGAATGTCTTAGCTGATTTGCCTATATGGGAATGTGACATGGCCGAAGCCCATGCCCCAGGGATTGGGGAGACTGGCCATGGCTACAAGCCATGAGCACTGGCCATTGGTCACATTATGAGGGTATAGTGGACTGAAATACGATGCCGGGTAGAATCAGTGGATAATGGGGGTGGTTTGGTGGGGCTGTAGTCATGGTCGAGCCTCATGCCCTGGGCAATTCAACCATGAATTGCAGCCCCAGCATGCACAGCTGATAACAACACACATAAGTATGCGTTGAAAAAAAGATGTTTTTTAAAGGAGGTTTACAGTTCTTTTATATATGTTAAAAGAGGAATTATTAATAACTTATATACAGTGATGTAACATCATGAAACATTTTCACTCATAAAAACCTATGAAATTAACAGAAAATACTTTGTTAAAGGCAAGTTATGTTTAAGTTGCTCTAATGAAAACCTATGAAATACGAGAAAACATTGTTAAAGGGACGTTATGTTTACAAGTAAAACCGTAAAACCCCAGAAATGTGTCAGTTATGTTAAGCTAAGCAACCATAACTCATGCCACCACCATGCACTGCCAAGACCAAAAACCCAGGACATCATCTATGATATCACAAATGTCATTGATGACATCACATATGAAATGAATTTTTATGAAAAGTCCCTATGAGGGGTTGTGTTTATAATGTTGTTAACAAGATGTCAGGGGTGAATGGTGGACCAATCATGAACTACTTTTTGTATTAAAGAATGTACTCATCTAAACAAAACATTATATTGGAGTGTTGTTGTTAATACAGGAACATACTCAAACATACACATAGGCTATGGCTGCAGCATGAACCATAGAAGTACAATATTTTTTTCTGGTCATTTTGGATAGTAAAATAATGAATGCAACCTTATCAGAGTTTTGAGTAATGTTAAACATGGAATAAATAGCTAACAATTCACTACACACTTGAGTTAGTACAACAATACTTATGAAAACCCACAATGCATACAAATCAGAGGCACATACAAGGAAACTAAAGTAAGGAAGAAAGAAACAACATCACCAGAAAATATTAACATTAAAGTTTACCTTCATGCATACAAATGAATTGTGTGTTTGAGGCCTGCTTATTGCCTCGTGTATGTGCACCATGAGCTGAGACCAAACCCTACGGAAAGTACTTTAAGAACACACAACAAGGTTATCGTCTAGATATGTAGCACCTTTTGAATTTTCATATTCTGACTGTCAGTGAACAAAAACACCTGGCCTAGATATGTCAGTGAACAAAAACACATGTCCTAGATATGTGATGATATCAGTGATGTCATCAATGACATTTGTGATGTCATCTTTGATGTCCTGTGTGTTAGCCTTATTAGTGCACGTCGGTGGTGCAAATTATGGTTGCTTAGTTTACCATAACTGGGAATTATTGTGGTTTTTCAGTTTTGCTTCCAACCATAACATCTCTTTAACAACGTTTTTTCATTGAATTTCATAGGTTTTTATTAGTGCAAATGATCGATAATGTCCCTTTAACAAAGTTTTTTTCTGTGAATATAATATATATATATACATGTGTATGTGTGTGTAACTGTGTGTGTTTGTATATATAATTATGTAAGGATGCCAGTGCATTGGGGCATGAAGCGTCAGCGTAGAAGAGTCCCAACCAAGGTATGACAGCCTTGGTTGGTTTAGATGCATCAGGCAGGGTTTGACTGAATTTGACCGGAGCCACCTATGGGACTTTGCAGACCAAATAACTAAACCATATGTCAACTTACTAAAGCAGAAATAATGGGAGCAAAGGAATCAAGTGATGTCTGTGAGTGCCTCTCAGAACCCAAGAAATATGAAATAATTTTAGAATAAATCTGTACTGGATAGGAATTATATTTAGATAGTGTGAATGTGCCACACGTGAGATCTGTTTACATGAAGTTCCACATTGGCTCACTTTCCTTAGGTGTTGCGGTGGAGCAATGGAAAGCAATAGGTTTGTGACTCTGTTCTTGAGGGACATCCCTGAAAACCATCTCTCCATCTCTTCCTGTTTCATGACCCAATTATGCTGGTTTAAGGTCTAGGTGGTTGACATCCTTGTTTCTAGAGGGAGGTATAAGTCATCTCTAAGAGGCACTTGTCTGGGCACAAAGCTCGGTTAGCCATGAAGTGCTCTTTGACGTTGCTCAGTTTACCCATTGAGAATGAGCGATGAGGAGATTGTAACTGGCCCTCTCCGAACCCTCAAATCTGTTTTAATTTGAGGGAATCGTGTATTGTTGACATGAATGTATTTGTTTCTTGTTTTATGTGAATTATCTTGTTAACATGTTTTCACTGTTTGACCCTTTATTGTCATAGCACATGTTGCTGCTCAAATACATTTTACTTGATTTGACTTGATTGGGTGGGTGGGTGCAGAATTCTGCAGCTGCTAAACCCAAAGCAGTTCTTCTTGGATGGGAGACGAAGCATTAGCTCCAGAAACAATGCACAGAAGGGACTTGGACACTAAAAGAAGGATGGATTTTGCAGCCATGTTATCCTCAAATCACAGTTCTGAGGCTGTCTGAATTAGTATCCATGGTTCGTGGGTACAAATCCTTTAATGTTAGTGTTAGTGTCACAGATACTTTTGTCGAATATAAGGTTCTGTGATCAATTCTTATGTTCCCAAAATTCTCTTTGTATTCAAAGCAGGCAGAAACCTTTTTTATTTATTTATTTATTGTTTTCTTGTTAGGCGCTTATACTATAACAATATAAGGGGTAATTCATGGATTATTTGCACCGAAAAAAACGGGATTTGTGTGCCATTGTGCCCACAAATCCCTGTGTTACAAATGGGGATTTGCTGGCAGAATGGCGCACAAATCCCATTTCTTTTGGCGCAAATAATCCATGAATTACCCCCATATTGTTTCAAAGTGCTCACAGGGCAGGGAGGGAAGGAGGGTTTGAAACATTACAAAACAATATCAAGAACAGAGGGGGAAGAGGGAGATGGACGAACCTACTATGCCTTGTGAGTATTCAGCGCTATTTCACTCCTCCATTCTGATAGGAGTATTTCACAAGAGCATAGTGGGCGTGTACCAGACTGTCCATTCTTGGAATGATAACCTTCTAACAGAAAATTATTGAATTTTTAGGTTTTGAAAAAATGCTTTGCACAGTATAAACTGGAAGTGATAAACGGGATGTGATTATTAGGAATACACATTGTACAATTTTAAAAAGAGACAGTTTACAATGTTACAACAGTTACAAATAATTCCTTATTACTTAATAGCTTATTTTACCACAAATAAACCCCATTGTGTCTCTCAAAAATGTGCTTCCTTCTTGGAAAGTGCTGCGCTCAGATTAAAATGAATGATCTGTTTCTATACTTAAAACATAGAAAGAAAAAAAAAACACAATTGTCAACCCTTCATCCTGTTCCTACGGACCCTCACAAAGTCTGTCAGAACCTTTGCACTACCTGCAGAACATGTTTGCACCCCACCTCTTCCCCCCATGAACAATGTGTTCTCAGCGTGATGGCGACATTCCTGTAGGACAAACATGATGACAATGAGGGGGTAATTCATAGAATTCAGCGCACAAGTGGCGCACACGGCTGGCACACAGTGTGCGTGTGCGAATCCCTGCGCCAGCCGCGTGCGCCAAAACCCATTTCCGCGCACAGCGTATTCATGGATTCCAGCCACCAAAACCAGCCGTGGCGCACAGTGGCGCAGCGACCTTGCAGCAGCGCCAGTTACGCCCCCAAGAACGCCTTCCGCGCAGGGAAAAGCCATCAAAATCCCCAATCCAGCGCAAAGGGCTGCGCTAACCCTGTACCAGCACGGCAAGCGGGCTACGTGTATTTCAGGGGTTCACGTGAAGTTTCTCACGCGATCGGGCCTGGGGGAGCGTGCTACGTGTATTTCAGGGGTTCGCGTGAAAAAGTTCACGCGATCGGGCCTGGGGGAGCGGGCTACGTGTATTTCAGGGGTTCGTGTGAAGTTTCTCACGCGATCGGGCCTGGGGGAGCGGGCTACGTGTATTTCAGGGGTTTGCGTGAACTTTTTCACGCGATCGGGCCTGGGGGAGCGGGCTACGTGTATTTCAGGGGTTCGTGTGAAGTTTCTCACGCGATCGGGCCTGGGGGAGCGGGCTACGTGTATTTCAGGGGTTCGCGTGAAGTTTCTCACACGATTGGGCCTGGGGGAGCGGGCTACGTGTATTCCAGGGGTTCGCGTGAACTTTTTCACGCGAACCGGCCTGGGGGAGCGGGCTACGTGTATTTCAGGGGTTCGCGTGAACTTTTTCACGCGATCGGGCCTGGGGGAGCGTGCTACGTGTATTTCAGGGGTTCGCGTGAACTTTTTCACGCGATCGGGCCTGGGGGAGCGGGCTACGTGTATTTCAGGGGTTCGCGTGAAGTTTCTCACGCGATCGGGCCTGGGGGAGCGGGCTACGTGTATTTCAGGGGTTCGCGTGAAGTTTCTCACACGATTGGGCCTGGGGGAGCGGGCTACGTGTATTCCAGGGGTGCGTGAGAAGTTCCACACGCGAATAGCCTGGGCGCGTGTATTTCAGGGGTGCGCGGGAAGTTTTACACGCGATTTCAGCAGGGTACGTGTATTTCAGGGGTGCCGGGGAGTCCTACATGTGATTTGACAGTGTGGGTCCTCCCAGGTGTTCCCTGTACACCCTCCACGGCCCCTGCAGGCAGCCCACACCACAGGGGACTACCCTGCATCCCTGGTCATGTCCCGCAGGCAGCCCACCCAACATGGGCATGCCCCCCAGCAAAGGCACATGTCTCCTTGAACTAATGAACACCAACTCATGTCCCCCACCACCCCCACCCCCCAGCACTGTGGGGCACCTGCCAGCAGGCCCCCACCCATGTCCAACTCATTTCCCCCACCACCCCCACCCCCCAGCACTGTGGGGCACCTGCCAGCAGGCGCCCACCCATGTCCAACTCATGTCCCCCACCACCCCCACCCCCCAGCACTGTGGGGCACCTGCCAGAAGGCCCCCACCCATGTCCAACTCATGTCCCCCACCACCCCCACCCCCCAGCACTGTGGGGCACCTGCCAGCAGGCCCCCACCCATGTCCAACTCATGTCCCCCACCACCCCCACCCCCCAGCATTGCGGGGCACCCTCCACCAGGCCCTCGCCCATGTCCCATCCATGCCCCCCTGCACCTGGGTCCCAACAATCCCCAATCATGTCCGTAATGGCCATCCTCCCCTGCCAAAAGGCCCAACCAACTATCACATCCACCCACATATCAAAGGCAATTACATGTTACACACCCAATGTAAATAATGCAAATGAACACATGTCTGTCACACACAATGGCTGCAAGTGAATGTTAAAACACCCAACATGACATGCATGAAAGTAATGAGATGATACAACACATTGAAGGATGAAAATAAAAATGTATTGAAAATCAACTAGAATGGAAATGAAATTAGAGAAACCACAAAGCAAAACAACAAAAAGAAGATGAATGTCCATGAAAAAAATCCAAAAAATCAAAAAATCCATAGAAGAACTATTTACAAGACAATCCCGGGTCCATGAGCCCAAGCAAATGAAACCTAACTATGTCAACTAACTAAAAACTGAACTATATACAAAAAAGTGGCGCATTGTCCAATCGCAACCAAATAAAAAAAAAATTATTTAAAGGAAACCTACCACTAACTATATAATTATATACAATGGCAGCGGGCAAGTCCTGCGGCTCACTCTGTGATGTTGCCGGCCAGGGCATCATCGAACTCCATGTCGATGTCCTGGAGGCGGGACTCTGTCCTGGCCCCGAGGTCTCGCAGGGATAACCCCATGTTCACCTCAAACTCCCTGCGAGCTTCCTCGAGGCACTCAGCCCGCCTCAACGCCCGACGCATGGAGAACTCCGCCCTGACCATGGTGAGCCGCTCCTCTTCCGCCCGCTGCCTCTCCGCACCTATCCGCTGGACCAACTGCTCCCACACGGAAGACACTACCATCCCAGGGTTCTCCTGCCCTCCGGCCGATGCCTGCCCCTCTGATCTTGATGGCCCCGAGCCATGATGCCTCCCACGTCGAGCCTGCTGCTGCCTCCGACGCCACTGCCTCTGCCAGCACGACGGCATCCAGGATGATGGAAACCACTGACGCCGTCGTGCACTTGCCCTGCCCGATGATGCCGTCACATCCTCCATCTGCTGGGGTCCAGTTGCTGTGTTGTCCACCCCTGCTGGACCTCTGACTCCCGACTGTGGCAGGGATGGGATCCCCACCGAGCTGGCTGCATTGGTCAGGGCAGGTCCACAGGGGGCCCTGGTGGCATCTGGGCCGGAAGACGGCAAGGAGAACGACTGGCGTATAGTCTCCACAGAGGAGGAGAGGGCCGCCAGATTGGCCGACACATGCAGCAAACCCCCGAACATGGCCGATCCCAATTGGGCCACATCGGCACGGTGCTCTTCGTGATGACGTGCGTGCTCCTCAACTGGATGGTACTCATGCGGCCCCGGCCCCCCTCCACGAGGCGCCGGGCCTTCATGAGGGTCCTGGACCTCAAGTCCTCCCAGCGCTTCTTGACCTTCTGGATGGTGCGGGTTGCCACCCCCTCCACGTTGATGGCAACCACACAGTCGGCCCAGATCCTCTCCCGTCCTACCCTGATCCGAAGAGGGCATCATACCGCCCCAGGACTTGCTCCACCAGGACACCAACTTCGGTGGCAGTGAAGCTGGTGCCCCTCTGCCCCTCTGGCCGGGGGTTGCCACTGGGGTCAGATGTGGATGTGCCCGACATGGCAACCCCAGGGGCAGGAGTGGGTGGGCAACTGGGTCCTGGGGCTGGGCTGTGGAGCGATGTTATTCGAGTCGGGAGTCTTCTGTACCAGCAGGGGTGGACACAGCAACTGGACCCCTGCAGATGGCTGATGTGCAGGCACCAAATGGCAGGGCACGGTGGCAGCAGGCAGGCAGGCAGGCAGGCAGCAGCAGATGGCACGTGGGAGGCTGCTCGGGGCACTGGGGGGCAGTGATTCGGCCTTCTGGGCAGGAGCGTGGTCTTCCGTGTGTTTTCGCGTGGCCAGCTTGATACGGAGTGATTTGGCACATGAAAATCCTGCACGTCAGCGTGAAAATCGAGGAAAGGCCCTTAGCGCGTAAGCGCGTCAGCACGCGTACGCGATTTCATTGGACCAAAGGCCCTTGCAGCGTAAGCGCATCTGTGACATTTTGCGCACAGGCGTTGCCCTGGCAGGGCTTGGTGATCCCGCGTGCATTTATGTTCTGTACGTGCTTTTCGTGCGATGCGTGTGTTTTCCATCCGTTGGGGTTCACACGCTATTACTTCACAGCGGGTGTTGGCTACGCGTTCTACTACACGCAAGGCAGACGGTGAGTGGTACCCCGCTCCCCCAGGCCCGATCGCGTGAGAAACTTCACGCGAACCCCTGAAATACACGTAGCCCGCTCCCCCAGGCCCGATCGCGTGAGAAACTTCACGCGAACCCCTGAAATACACGTAGCCCGCTCCCCCAGGCCCGATCGTGTGAGAAACTTCACGTGAACCCCTGAAATACACGTACCCCGCTCCCCCAGGCCCGATCGCGTGAGAAAGTTCACGCGAACCCCTGAAATACACATAGCCCGCTCCCCCAGGCCCGATCGCGTGAGGAACTTCAAGCGAACCCCTGAAATACACGTACCCCGCTCCCCCAAGCCCGATCGCGTGAGAAAGTTCACGCGAACCCCTGAAATACACGTAGCCCGCTCCCCCAGGCCCGATCGCGTGAGAAAGTTCACGCGAACCCCTGAAATACACGTAGCACGCTCCCCCAGGCCAGATCGCGTGTGTGACTTCCCGCGAACCCCCGGAATACACGTATCCCGCTCAATCGCGTGTGTAACTTCCCGCGCAACCCCGAAATACACGTGCCCCGCTCGCACAATTGCTGTATGTTGCCACTTTTGTGATGCGCAGGGACGCTACCGCCTGCCTTCGTGTGGCGGACATGTATCGGCTTGTGCGTGTCTTTCGCTGTGCGTGGCTTTGCCCTATTCGATTCCATGAATACGTGTGGTTCGGGTGCGTGTGGGCGTTCCGTCTGCTTCCCTGCAGTACATCCCCAGTTACGCCCTTGTTTTCGCGAGTTGTTCCCCATTCCGCGCGTTACGCCCCGTGTTCCGCCCACTTTCTGGTGTATGCGCCAAGGTTGTGCGCTTTCACTGTGCGCATCGCGCACGTCTTTTGGGATGTTGCAGTGACGTGTGCGCCATGCACGGGTTTGGCGCACATCCCGTGGTAAACACGCGCAGGGACTTCCATGAATCGCACGCGTGCGCCTGTTTTTTTCCGCTTGCGCCTGCTTGCGCCTGCTTGCGCCTGCTTGCGCGAAGATTTTCGGCGCACGTTTGTTCCATGAATCGGCCCCTGAATGTCTCCAGATACCAAGTCAGTCCCCACCTTGGGGATGCCTCTCAAGTCGCGCTGCTGTCACTAATGGCTGGGTTGGCTCTAACAAACACACGTGACGACGTGACTGTTTCCCTCTAGGAAATAGAGGGAATCACTTGCACTGTTCTGAGGAAGAGTACATGTACTTGAAGATGCCATAGAGAGATTCACGGTAAATGACTGAAGGAGACAACGATGCTCACTTAATGTGCCCATTTCTGTACACAATGCTGCAAACAATAAAGGTAGATAAACACCAAAGATTAACCCCAACAGAAATGCACAACTTTTGCTCGGCTGAAAAATGTCAGCATCATTGGCACAGCTGCTGAGCATGGGAATTCTATTCTATAAGATTACAGGGATTTCAGGCCTTCGCTGTGTTGTCTTGTGTTGCTGTGTGTCTGCCACATCATTCTCACCTGGCACGCATATTAGGTCATGCTTTGTTGACATCCCTTTCACTCTAGTAACTTTTTCAATTCCTTCAGAATTAGAGCTCCATTTATTTACTTATTTACATTTCTAAAGCGCGCATCAGCCCGGGGGCATTTTGGCGCTGTTACAGACATAAATCACATGCAATACAGGAGAGAAGGCAGTGTACGAGATGACGTGTGTTTTTCTTTACAACTAACCTGGAGTTTGGGATGGACAGGCAGGGTCAGCCTGGGGCGTAAAACGGGTCCGGGCACCAATGAATAAGTGGCCCACGTTTGCAATGATAAATTACTTCCTTTTTTGACAGACTGATTGAGTAGTTCCCAAGGGGGAGTTTTTTTTTTGTCAAATGGGTTGCAAATTCTGCATTTAAAAGGATATGTGTTCAGTAACCCTGTTCAAAGCTACTAGCCGCGTACTGAAGTTAGTAATCAAAGTAGCCCACTTTAACAAAAAAATATGCCCATTTTGACCAACAAAACTGGCCCACATTAGCATGTTGGGCATTCAATTCGGGCATTGCCCTATAGGCCAGTCCGAGCCTGTGAACAGGAGCAGCAGCCCCTCAATAAAGCTAGATATACAATCATAGGCCTAAGAGTGAAAGCTGGCACTGCTAATTAAGTAGCCCCTCAGTCTTGCTCGGACGAGTTTCAGAACAGAACAATGCATGGAACAGAGGGAATGATGGAAACTAGCGGATGGTGCTAGCGATTGGTCTGCTTTTCATGTCAGGTTTAAGGACACCTCCCTTTCCTCTGTGTGTCAACAAGCAGGGCTATTCATTAAATTTTGTATTCAAAAGTTGTTACCCTCTGAGCACTGAGTAAGAGGATGCTACATTGGGCTCCTTTTTTAAACTACACATAATCTTGTTTATATTCTGTGTCTTTCCATTGTTGCATTTGCATCAATGTGCATTTTGCATTGATATTAATGGTTTAGTGCTGGTGTATCTCTGGGTTTTTAGTGCACAAACAGGGGCACCCACGGGCACTCCCTTACACTCTTACCCCAACACATCTATTTACTATCTTATCTTTTAAAAAACATGATGCCCCAGCACTGACACATCTTTGCCGTTTCAATTGCATACCGATGTAAGACTTACTGTGATCTAGTACTTTAAAGCATCTTCTATGCGCTAGATGGAATTACCAGTAAATAACCAGACAGACCCAAGGAAGATGGTAAAATACTGCTTTAACCTCAATGAAAGAAATCAGGGCGATATTACAGCTATCAAAACAGATGCATGCCTATTTACACTTTATCGTGTTTGTACAGAGCTTATATACTTTTACATACGTCATTTATGATGTCAGCCTACATGCCATTTACAAAACCTATTAGCGGGAACAAGAGATTAGGGAAACATGTCTACTTATAGAGTTATATTTGGGTCAATATCTCATTGGCTGCCCCTTGTCTGTAGCTCACTCCACCTCCTATAGGCTTTTGTCCTCATGTTTGTTCAACACTTGACACCTGCAAATGTCGTCATCTCTCTTATCTTAGCAGAAATATGACTTACTCACATGGTCGGTTCATTCGACTCCCTTTGTGACTTGCCCCCATCTCTCAAAAAAGCCTCCTTGATCCCAGGCCAAGGTACTCCCTTATTCTGCACATGAAAACAGATTCTTCATCAGTTCTTGAATTTGCAAAGCTAGGGTCATCTTTTGAGGTAGCAGGGTTGATTTTTATCACAGACCATTGTCCATTTTCTTCCAATGGCCCTCCTAAACATTGTGTTTATAGCTCTTTTCAGCAGGCTTCTGTGTACCTTTTCTACCTTGCATTACAGCGTATTTGCAGTTATTGGTTAGCAGATTACTTCATCTTCTTATGTTCATGATTGCTTCATCTTTATGTATATGTTTCCATTAGTTCTTCATTTATATTGTCAGTCTTAAGTATTTTCATACCGTTTCGGCATAGGTTCATAGAACCTCTTTATGACATCATTCCGTTGACATCAGACTTTACTTAAAGTTGTCCATATTACCCATAGCTTCATTCTGGCATCGTGGTGTGGACATCCTTCCTGGTTGCATTTTTCTTCTGCTTCTACGTGAGGGTATATTCTGAATGGCTGCCTCAGTGCATATCATCTTTAAATCACTTGATGCAGGATAGGAATGTTGCATGGATTCGTGCATGGGTTCCCAATTGTAGCTCTTCATCTGACACTCCAATAGCATGTTATTGAGAGGGCAGAGACCAGAGAAGAGGCATTCACCTGCTCCTCCACAGTCCCCCCTCTGATCGAATATTTGACCATGCCCTTCTTCTCCTCTTCTCTTGCTTCATCTTCTTCTATCATCTCATCATATTTCTTTTCTTCGGGACCCATATCTTCATCATCCCTCTCAGGTGACCTGCATTTGTTAAATGTTCATCCACACCCCAGGACATATATCGACAATTCCCAGCTGGTGAACAGAATATCCATTGTTCCACATACCTCCTCCGATCTCGGTGATAGTAAAACTTTGTTCCGGTAGGTGCAAGAGAACTCTACTTAATTCCATCTGCATTTTCTCTCCAGTGCTACTGTTAATGCCAATCATCATCTTCATTACAATAGCTTTCTTGGCTGTCTTCTATTGTCCCAAGATGATCCTTATGAGACAGAATAGTAGTATCCCTAACACTAATATAGCTCCAAGTAATTTGAAAGCATTCATCAACCAAGAAGGAATCTGTGAAAACAGAGATGATAACAAATCAGCTCCTGCTTCCTCTTCCATCTTTGTATGCAGCATTGCTAACATCGTTATTGCTTCTGTCAGGGTTCCATTTTCCCCATCATTAGATGGGATAAAGGATGGTATAAACGTATACCAGCAAGATGGCCCAACCTTTGTACAAAATCCTTCCTTTGCTGTTATTAGATTCAGAACATACCTGTTCTGGAGGGTCATCCGCCTGATCGCTCTCAATTATTCTTTGATAGCATTCAATCCTTTTATTGTTGCATTGATCATCTGTAGCAATTCCCACCTAGTGATCTGCAACCACTTGGCATTCTCTGCTGCTTGGAATCCTGGTATAAATATAGATGTCATTATCATAGCAGTCCTGCTGAATAATTTGTATTCATCAGGAATGTCTTCATAAGCCTTTAATCATTTTGATGACAAATAGTTCTCTCTTTTTAGTCGATGAAGATGAAATGATCTCTTCCTTCTTTGGTATTCATTCATTTTTGGAAATACCTCAATATGGAGGTCACTTTGGGGAATCACTAACACTGGGGTGTGTACCATTACAATGCAGCACACTACTCCACAGTCTTTATGCAATTGCATGTACGCTCTGGATCTGCAAGCCCAATATTGATCCATTAGCACTGCAGTTCCTACATTTATTCCTGGCACTTCGGTTATTTCTCCACAACCTTTTTTTTCATAACATAGTCCTTGCCATCATTCTTGAAACAGGTTGTCACATTCTTCAATTGAAATATGTGAACTGGTCCTGCTTCATTCTCAACCCAGGATAGTAGTTTTGCATGCTTGGCCCATGTTTCCAGGCATTCATCATTTACCTTTTGCACCTTGCCGATTGCTTCCTTCTTCAAAAAGTGTGCAGGACATGATACTAGTCCATCTTCCTATCCAGTACTGGTTGTTACACACCGATACACCAACAGCTGTGTCCTTTCCCAGAATCCTGGCTCTCCTGATTTTTCATTCATGTCTGAGCAGTTCATTCTTTTCATTTTGACATTTATTTGTTCTCCATAGTGGGACTGATACATACTTTTTTGCTTGTCCACACCATTCCAGTCGCCATTCTCTTTGTTTTCTTATACGTATCGTCATGTGGGAAAGTCTGTCTTGATCACAATCTTAGAGTTGCCCATTTCCCTTCCAAGTGTCCACTGGTGGTGCATGCTGCCAGGTGACTGAGACATTTTGCATCATGTGAATGCATTTCCCTTGCAATAAATGTTCTTGCCGCATTCATGGCATGTAGTATTAAGGAACAAACATAACAACTTTCCTCTGATGTTCTTTCCCCCACCTATTTCATATGCTGGTACCATAGGTTGTTAGCTAGATGAGCTTATTTGTCGAAATATGTATTTATACTTTCATTGTCTTCTTCAGCACCTCTCTTTATTCGAGAAAAATGTCTTTTAATATCAGAGATCAGTCAGGTTTATGGACTCTTAATGGGGACAATGGTAGATGTCTCATTTCATTGTCCTTCACTGCCTATAATATGTGTGGATCCCAACGTAATAGGATAGCAGTTAAAATCATTGATAACTCATAAATTCATAACAAAACTGAAAAATAATCGCCAGTATAATCCTTAAAGCAATAGTGTTGTTGTTTGTGAAATGTCACGTCTGTGTGTTTTCTTATAAAAGCTGGATAAAACAGCAGTATACAGAAGAAAATAGCAAGTAAGAAACATGTGTGCAATAGGTAGCATACAAAATAAAGTATTCTTTTTTTCTTCTGGCTTTTACTACTTCTGTCACATTGGGCCTCATTACGAGTTTGGCGGCAGCCATGGAGCTATTAGCTCCATGGCTGCCGCCAAATCGGGCTCCTTTACCGGGTTCCAAGAATGAGGAATTACCGGGCCATTCCGAGTTCGGAGGGCCCGATAATTCCTCCCTCTGGGAACCCGAGCCCGGACCTTCCCCATTGCCATCTGAGCCCCCATAGGGCTCAATGGGAATGGGAGAGGGAGCTAACAATGGGCCGATTACAACCGGCCCGATGTTAGCTCCCTCTTCCCCTCGCAGGACCCGTTAACGACGCCTGGTTTGACCAGGCGGTCCTTATCCAGTTCCTGCGAGGGGACCTTGTAATCGTGCGGAATGCTTTTAACGGGTCCGCACCCATTAGTGGGACCCGTTAACCCATCCTGCACAGGCCGTAATGAGGCCCATTTTCTCTTTTATCTTAGACTAAGAAAGGTGTTCCAGGATCACTGCAAGTCCATCAGTCCTTTAAGAAACCCTAATCTAAAGGTTTTACTTCTTCTTCCCTTGCCTTGTCTTGGCTTTTGGTTATGGATCTTGTCTGTGCACACTGAAATTCTTCACTTGCTTCAGTAGGGTAGTTACAAAGAGATCAAGGTTTCTCCTTTGTAGGGTTTGACATCATGTAAATGTATCCACACTCGCCTTCCTGTAGTTTCACAGCAGTAGGGCTTACTTCCTCCATTTCATGGGGGCCCTCGAAATGGGGGGTACTCCAGGTGCGTATGAATTTGCGCACAAGCACTTGGTCACCTGGATACAGGCTGAGTGGCTTGAGTGTTTCTTCAAAATCAATGGGCTGATTGTCTTTTCTGTTTCCCCTCTCATTGGTTCTGGAGCTGTTAGAACTTTCAGTAACTGTTTTCAAATAATCATGCATTTCATCACCAAAGGCCTCACTATACTATGGGCGTCTGTGTTTGCCCTTGCTGGGGGAGTTAGAGAGGTTCTCATATGGCATCCAGTCATCGAATTATGAGGAATCAGATAGCGATCTGAGTCAGGCTGGTTCCACAGCACATACAGCTCAAGGGGTAGGCAATGAAGCATCCCATCTTTAAAGTCACTTTTAATTTTACTATCCTTTCCTTTAAAAGCTCATTTAATTTCTCACAAATACTGTTTGCTTGCAGATGATAGCCTGACACAAACTTGCTCTCACATGCCTAATAGCAAAACTATATTTCCAAATAGCTCATTTACGAAGTTCTGTCCATTATCGGATTGCAAAACTTCACACACACTCCATCTTGGAAATACTTTGTGGACAAGGAACTTGGCGGCACACGCGGCATCAGGGTGTGGCGCGTGCATTGACCCACCTCTATCCATCTGGAAAAGGGACATAATACAACTAGCAAGTATCTATAGCCATTGCAAGTCTACAGCATATCTACATAATTTGTACGTAGATGCTGAAATGGTCCAGTCGATCTGGGGATTACTCCTCTCACTGTTTGCAAAGTGTGTCCTGCAGTGAATTTCTCACACACAATACACAGTTTATAATGAACTGTGCCAAATGTTCAAATAGGTTCGGTATGAACGATTCTTCTGCAATAGTGGCAGCTATACTCTCTTGAGTCACATGTACTAGGTAGTAAAGTTACTCCAATGCTACCATCAATAATGCTAGAGGCATAACTGGCTTTCCAGTGGAATCCTGTCTCCAAATTGCCTCAGTAGGGGATAGAGAACATCCCCATTTTTTCCATAACTCTTTTTCATCCTGCTATGCTTGTCCTTGTATTTCAATGAACTGTACAATGGACGTCATATTAAATCCTTCCTTAACCAGCATGCATCGCTCTGTTGCCTGCTTTACAGATTTGACTTTGCTTTCAAATATGGTTGGGTAATAGTCTGCTTTTTTAGCCTCTAAACTGCAGATTCGTCACCGCGAGAGATTAAATCTGTCCTCTTTGAATGGGCTGGGCATTTCACAATTGCTATGGGAAACTTAAAGCTTCAATGAGTTTCTCTAATAAACTGGCATGTTACACTGGAGTGCCGTCTTCACAGAGGAAACCTCTCCTTTTCCAACGTGACAAGCCTATGTGTAAATTTCGTATGGTAAGGTAATGTTTATTTGTAAAGCGCATATTCAAAAGTTAAGTGTTTCAAGGTGCACAAGGAGTGAGGGAACAGGGGTGAAAAACAACAGTCATTCAGAGCCCTTGAGTCTCTGAACGATAACCAGTCTGCTCAGGCAGATTAAGTGCATATAATACAGTTAACAGTGAAGATAACAACAAATAGGTCTGACAACGATTCTGCAGTTTTTCCAAGAGGTGCCACCATGCAGGAGGGGAGGCAGGGAGGATGGGATAGACGATATTCGAGGCATGGTACATTCAGATTGTGCAAGTGCAGTTGAATTGAATTGATATTTTATTTCTATCGCGCTCATACACAAGTGTTTCAGAGCGCGACAAGGCAAGGGAGGGGAACATGGAAGAACAAAACAACGATCCTACTAGGCCCAGTGACACTGAGAACATGCAAGTGCATGAATTGATGTTACATAGGCAAAGTCAGAGTACACTGTTACTTCTTCATCTTCAAAGTCTCACAGCGTGTCAATAAGCATGGCTAATTCTTCAGCCTGTGCTAAGTAATTCGGGGACAATTACCTGCTAATCATTACTTCAAATTTACCCTATCGGTTCAGTTTTACCATTGCCGATCCTGTTTGTCTCACCCCATGTTTTCTGATCAATTCTTCATGACCCATCAATGAAAGCCACTTTTGCCCTTCCTAGAGAATTTTTATTTAACTCTGGGAATATCATCATAACATTCAGTATACTTCTCCCACTGGTTCCGCTATAAACATTGCTGGGTTCACTGTGCTACACCGAATAATTTTGATTGCCGGTTTTAGTTTATTACCCTATACCCTTGATGCTCTTTGTGCAGTCAACATACTTTTTGGTTCCTCCAAAATTGCAAATAATGCATGCTCTATGAAAAATATTATACTTGTGGCTTTTTCAATTGGAACTGCAGCTTCTGCTAAAGATTGCTCACAAGGATAATGTCCTTTTATGACTGGATCTAAGATCCCACTATAGTAAACCAATGGTTTATGACCATGTCCTAATGTTGTTTTCTATGTAAGCACTGCTGTCATGACTTCTCCATTTGAATGGGAGAATAAGTAACATTCTTCACTGTAATTTGGGATCCCTAACACATGAGCTGTGTTGATCACCTTTTTTGATTCATAGAATCCTTCAGGCATCTCTTCTGTCCGTATTAGTCTAGTTTCATCCATGTGTGCATCTGAGTCCTTTCAAAAGTGGTCAAATATATGTACTATAATTGAAGATAATCACTGTTTGGCTGTTCCGTTCTTATAATAGCCTCTGCTGTTTTAGGTTCCCCTTTTCTTCTTGCATGTGATATCAACTGTCCTATATATAGTACTTCTTGATAATATTGTAAATTCCTATCTACTTTCTACCCTTTCTCTGCCAATTTAGTTATAAGTTTGACAGAGTCTTCTCTGCATCTTTCTTCTGTTTCACTGCACACTAAAATGTCATCAAATGTCATTACCGAAGTCCATCGCCGGCCCATTATTTGCGCCCTCCCCATTCCCATTGAGCCCTATGGGGACTCAAATGGGAATGGGGAATGGTTTGGTGAATGGGGACTTACCGGTCCCGCCAAGGTCAGACTGGACCGGTAAGTCCCCATTTCACCAATCCGGACACTGTACCGTTATTGTGTTGGGTGTCCTGACCCACGTTTAAGCTATCCTGCTACAACATTTGGTGCTGTGGGCTTAGGAAATTCAAGATGGCGGAAAACCCACATGTGCGCCGAAATCCAGGAAAGCTGCGCAGTTTGTGCGCCCACCAAAATGGTTGCCTCACTTGCCACCCACCAGTGCGAGAATGAAAGGCCGGGTTGCCATGAGGGAAATGGGTTGCCAAAGGAAAAACAGTAGCGCCGGTTAGCTTCAAAGCGCTTTAAAACCACCATTGGACTACCCGCACAGTAGTCTGAAACCATTGGGAATGGCAATGCTGATTGCCAAATGCAACCTAGAAGTGTGGGGAATTCATTTCTTAAATCCCAAAAATGAGTGCAGTACCAGTACTCACCACTATCCAAAAGCCGGCGTTTTAAAACCACTCTGTGTGTTTCTGAAGGCAAGTCAAAATGCCTATTTCTAACAGTGCAACATGTGCAAAATATTTACTGAACACCAGCAGACATTTGGCAGAATGGAGTTTTGTGTGCCTACAAAATCTGGGAAATGAAGAGCCCAAAAACAATGCTTATAACAAAAATGCTATGGAGTCAGCAGCTTAAGCCTAACTGAAACTGGATTTAAAACCACCAAAATCGAAAATGTTAAATTAAATGAGTGACCTATGCTTGGTGTCACATGCCTTTGTAACTGTTGAAATGTCATAGTTTTGCACTTAGAATCAGCATTCTAGCTGCATGTGTAAAATTACAAGTTATTTTAAAAGCAACAAAAAGTTAGCTGAAGGTCTGGCTTAAGGAACTTGATTTTGCCTAGCAACTAACCCCCATCAGGAGTGTAACTTGAGTCACAACTGTGTTCCCAGGCCAACCTTCCTTTTGCTGCCCAAGCTGAGGATATGCCATCCATCTGATAATTGAATTTCCTGTGCTCTGCCAGAGAGTGAACAAAGCCCTCTCCACTCAGGCAAAGGTTTTTTATTACAGACGTCGTAAAAAGTGGCTTCCTCCTGGAGAAGCTGGGAGGAGCACTGCCTGTGAGAAGCAAGCTGGCTTGGCAGAACTGGAAAGAACCAGAAATTCAACCTTGTGCTGAGGGTAAACCACACCCCTTTGGAGCCAGAACATAACTTTAAAAAGATGAATAACTCATAGAGCGGACATGTGAAAATTTTATAAATGATACCATAATTCTTGTGATTTTTCTGCCCACAGTTTAAGACGTGGTAGGAACCGGTGGTATGTTCAGGGGGGTTTTAGCGGAAAAGTGGATATTACTCTAAATGTGTGCATGTTAAAAATCTGAAACTTCATCAGTTAATGTCCCTACCCCCTGCACACATGTATGTAAAGTTGGGTCCATGTCGGAAATTGAAAAAGCAGTTAAAAAGTCAATTATGTACACTCTTTGAATGCAAGCTCCGAGAATGAGCAGATTTGGACATAGACATGGCTAAATTCAGCCACACCATGTATATGTAATTTTAAACAAATGTGTACCTGTGCAAATATGTTTTTAGGTCAGATATAGATTGTGTGTAAAGTTGACAGGGGTGGGTTCTCTGTATCATAAACAGACCTCATCAGGATGACACTTCATTTCATTCCCCCAATCAAGTAAGGGATGAAAGTTTGACCAATTAGAAGCTGAGAGAGAGGTAGGGTCAGTGATGCTAGAACACACCCACATTCTAAACACATAAAAGCAGACAGACAGGACAGATAGAGACCTTCAAAATCCATCTGCCGCTGGAAGCCCTGCCGGAAAAATCCATACTTACCTCCATCAAACTCCAGAAAGCCAAACTAGAGACTTCAATCTATCCAGACCAGAGAGAAAGCAGTGCTGTGCCCAGCTGAGACCAGACTAGAGAGAAAGCAGTGCTGTGCCTAGCAGAGACCAGACCAGGCGCTGTGAGCAGAACCCGGAAAGACCTGACCAGACTGTTGACCAGATCGTGACAAAGCCGCTTTCCGGTTCAAAATCTCTTGTGAGTACTTAGCAAAACTCAGAATACATCTCTTAGTTTAAATTCATCTAATTCAATCTATTTAACCTAAGTAGAACTGCCTCCTAGCTGTCACCTGTCATTCTAGCTGCAAAAATTTGTCACTTGTCATTTTGAAAAAGTGTGCGTTTAAAATTTACAAAACCAAAAACGACCTTTACTAAATTGCTCATATCTCCGCAACCGTTTGGGTTAGAGACTTGCAATAACTTTTATTTGGAAGCTGAGATCCCAGGCTTTCCTAGGAACCTAGAACCGCATTCCTACCTCTTATAGTTTTACCGCAATCGCGGAACACGCATCCGCGAATTTTACCGCGATTTGCAATTTCTTCACATGTAAAAACTGCTGCTGTTTGCTTTCCATTGGCCAGAAATTCGTTTAACCTGCTAACTATCCCTGCATCATTGCTAGTGTGAGCCTGGACTAATATTAACTAGATATCACTCACCCTGAACCTCTAAAAGGGAATTAAAAAGCATTTCCAGCATATTTCTCATCCATTGCCAGCACATATCAAAGCAATTTGGGCCTGTGTTTTCAAAACTCCTATCTGTTTTCTGTAAGCTTGCTGGGATTGAACTGAATCACATTTGATTGCATTTCTGAGAACTGTGTGTTTCCTTCCATTTCCTTGCCTTGCATTAAGGGGGGGGGAGGGAATTACCAGAGAAAAGTGATTACATTGTTTTGTTGAAATCATATTGAGTATTTCTATACGGCATTTCATTCATTCCACCTTGCCTCCATTTGAACTCTATAAAGCATTTTGTACCACCTTCTTCTTTTGTTCCTATTTACCAGTGTGCTACCTTATCCATTTCATCTCAACTCCTTATTGATTATAGAGAAGCGTGTTAGTGCCAGATTCTCCGTTGTTGATCTTTATCATATCAGATTAAGTGTGCTATTCAATTATTAATTTATTATAAAGTGTCATATATATATCTATTGTTTAAATTATCAAATAAACCTTTTAAACTTGCAAAACAGAACTACTTCTTGGCTCAGTGGGGTCAGGGGGATTCCAAGAGAGGGGTGTTATATAGGGGTAGTCATCCAGAACGCATGAACTGGACCTAAAGATATATCAATAAGGGTTTTCATTCAGTATTATAGACTAGGCGCTGACTTAGCTGTAGTGTTGAATTGAATCCTCTTACAAATTGGGGGCTCGAGCCGAGACGTTGGGTTAGATTTACCATTTGTGCGGCTTAATACAGTGTGCTAACTGACGGGATACATATATCCGGTCGGATCACCACGCTGCATTACGCTGTGAAGCATTCCTCAAAAGGGACACTCCAAGAAAAGTTCTGTTCTGCAAAAATAAATTACTAACCTCTGTAAGTCAGGACAGAGACCAATCTCTAGAATGACGACCTTAGTAGACATGAAAATGGCCAGAGAGCACCTCTTGCATAAGCTATTTGTGAGAGGTGAATGGACCGAACAGGGCCAGGATGCGTGGTTGCAGGCAATCACAAAACAGGTCACTGAAACAGGGTCAGACATATATAGAGATCAGGGTCCATTACATGTGGCCCTGAGTGAACTATATATGGCTCCTAAAGCCAAAGAGGAACACAATAAGATTGCCAGGATAGCAGCATACCTGTACCTATATATGGGAGACATGCAGGATAGATGTGCTGAAAGCCAAAATCTGGCAAATAGGCAACAGATGGCGTTAGAGAAGGTCCAATCTGACCTGGTCTCTTCTGAGCAGAGGCTGCAGAGGAGCCAGGAGTCAGAAGATGATAGTAGGCAGCACATCATTAAAATAAAGAAGGATATGGATGTGCTGCAACAGGAAAAGGTAGAACAGGATACCAGATTTCTGGCCTTGCAGAAGGAATACCAAGAAGGTTTGGACTCCCTACTGCAAAACCAGAAAAAGCTGGAGCAACAACTGGACTTCAACAGGGTATGTGCTGAGCAGGTAGTCACCCTGCAAGGCCACCTAGATAGAGTGAAGGCAGAGAGCAATAAACTAATTCTGAAAGACCTGGATACCCAGGCAGAGTTTGATCAGGAACGCCAGAAAGCTGGTGCCTTTCAAAGGCAGAGGGACGACCTGGCGGCACAAATGCAGGCTCTTAGTCAGGAAAGAGACGCCTTAGGCCAGGAAGTCTGCCATTTAAAAAGGAAAATGGAAGAAAATCACCTGGCCCACCAGGGGCTGGGTGACCTCCAAAAAGAAAACCAGAACTTGGTAGAGCACACCAGAAGGGTGGAGGATGCTCTAGCAAGAAAGGAGCAGGCCAATAGGGACACAGCTCAGGAGGTAACCCTCCTGCAGCAAAGACTGGCCCAGTTCTCCAGGACCAACCAGGAAGCACAGAGGGAAAATGAGGCCCTCTGTCAACACAATGATAGGCTCCAACAGCAGGTAGCGATGCAGGAGAAACTGATAGAGTCGAGTAAGGCCTTAACAGAGGAACTGAAAGCACAAATGCAGGCTCTTGCATTGCAACAGGGAGCAGGGGCGGATAGAGATGAGGTCCGCTGGGAAAGAGAGACTCCTGACCATAACCGCAGGAGCCCTAACACCAGGGGCCTTCATCTTCCCCAGTCCCTGGACTCTACCACCCCCGTGTCCCCTGGCGCACATGAGCACAGGGCCACAGGGATGGCAGATTACTATCCAGCTAAGAGTATGGGGCTCATAGGCCAGTACCATCCAGGAATGGAGGGGTGGGCATCCGGGTATGGGCACCCAAGTACAATACAGTTCAGTGGGGAACCCCAGGAGAGTAGGCCCATTAAGGGCATCCTGAAAACCTCTGCCCAGTTAGGTCAGTGGAGGGGGTACCCATCAAATCCTGGCAGCAAGGAGGAATCTGAAGACTCCTCTGAACTGCGCAGGACACAGGAGACCAGGTCCCCACATTCTGCCAGCCATTCCCAGGCTCGCAGAATCCGGGAAAACCTGGAAGAACAGACGGGAACCTCTGGGAGCAGTGCCTCCGAGTCCGAGGACGATTGGACCAGGGTTACCCGAACCAAAAAGGCCAATAAGGCAAAAAGGGCCTTGCTTAAGGACCCCTTAAAGCAGATTAAGGCGATCAGGAGCGTCATCACGCCTTACCATAAGAACGCTAAGTATTCTGTTTGGGAGCACTTAGAGTTGTTTGAACAAATGATGGAGACTTTCCATTTGAAGGACAGCCAAAGCTGCATTCAATATGTAAAGTGGACCTTCTCCCCGGAATACTCCAGTTTCTTTGCAGGGCTGGAGGACCAAAATCATTTAAGATGGTCCACATATAAGGCGGCCATCCTGAAACATTTTTCTGTTCACAGAAATCCTCAAGAGGCTCGCAAGGCGGCCTACAATTTGCAATGTGGGGAGGATCAGGCCCCACGAGAATTTGTGCAGGAGTTAAAGCGTGCTTTTGCGCAAACCACCAGAAGGGTGCGCACAGATAGTAGAGAGTTTGTCAATACATTTTTCCATGCCTTGCCCAAATATATAATGACCCAGCTCGTGAGAGATTTTCATGAGAAAAGATCTTTAGACTGGGTCATTGAACAGGCTACCCGGATCTATGAGGTGCAGAAGCCCATAGAAAATAAAAGCAATGCCCAGAAAAACCCCAAAGCCAACAGCACCCCTGCTGCTGTCAAGGTGGCAGAGGTAAAGGTCACCCCCGTTTTGGATCTGGAGATGGGGGGGCCTAAAAACCTACCTGCACCTAATAATGCTAGGCCCAGAAGGTCCTCGGGCCAGTCACAGACAGGGAGCCAGGGAGGCAGCCCCACAAATGGGGTCCCTCGCTCTCCTGATTACGTAAGTCCACGTTACAAGGGAAATCGACCCATCCTGGGTTATGTGTGGACCCCTCCAGCCCAGAGGGGGGGATCCAGCCAAGCACCTAACCCAGGGAACTTCCCTCCAAACTTCCCACAGGAGGGCAGAAATTTACCAAACCCTGGGCAGAACTTTTTCCCCAGATATCCTCCCGACTTTCAGCCCCAAAACCATCCATCCTTCTTTCCCCAATTCCCTGAGCCCAGACCACTGAATCCGGGAGAGGGGAGGCCAAGGGTGGAGGGGTACCCAAATCTTCCCAACCCGGGGTATTACCAGAGGAGGGACAGCTACCCTTCCCGGGATCAGCCCAGGGCAGAAAACAGGGCCCCGTATCAGCCTGAGCGGGTTTCCCAGTTAGAGCGCCAGGTTCAAAACATGGCGCGGGATATGGGTCATATACTGAGGGCACAGCAGAACCCTCAGATCAGCATGCCGGCGCAGAACGCACCCAACTCTGGACCTGGTGCTCCAGAACAATGACGGGGGCAGCACCCCGATAAATCACCGGTTCCCAGGGAGGAGGCACAAGGGGAAGGGGGGTGTAAAGCCTTGGAGGAAGCTTCCTTCCTCACTTGTAAACAGCCCCTGGAAACGCAGGAACCGGAAACAAAATCTCTTGCCCCGGAAAGTCTGCCTCCTAAGGAGCAGAGGGGGGGTAGGAGAAACAAAAGACCCAAACAGACTCAGTTTGAGGAGGAGGTACAGATCTTCCAATTTGAGGGAGAGGGATCCTCAGAGGATCCTGGGAAAAGGATCTTCTCCTTCAGAGAGGGGGGAACTCCTCCCAAAGAAAAATGGGTCCCTAGGGATGCAAATCCAGACTGGGGAGATGTGGAGACTGAGCTACCGCCGCCCACCATCTCATCCCAGAACCAACAGCCAGAAAATCCCCTGGTCCAAACCCATCCTGGGGACTGCCTCCAAAAAGGGGGGGGCGGCCCAGAACCGGAACCAGGGGAACCCACAATGGCTCTGATCTCCAGTTGCAAAATTTTTCTTTCAGATTCCCAAGGCTTTCCACAAGATTCTGCCCAAAATTCTTCTCTCGCGATGTCCAAACCCAGAAAGTTAGCCCACCAGTTGTCCAAAAATGTACATTATCTGTGCCCCCTTGAGGAGAAGGAGGGAAGATATTATGCCCCGGTACAAGTACAGGGGCAGGGTACAATCTCGGCACTGGTGGACACTGGATCTCAAGCTACCCTTCTGTCCAGAAGGGCCTTTGATGAACTGAATGCAGGAAGGGGAGAGAATTACCAAATTCCTCTCACCTCACTTCCTGGACAACTCCAGAACTTTGACGGGAAGGAAATTCCCGTTGAGGGGACTGCCGATTTGGACATTAAAATTGGGCGACATAAGTTGAAACACCCGGTCATAGTTGTGACCCCAGAGGGCACCCCTTGTTTACTAGGGAATGACCTCCTGAGAAGGTTGTCACCCCTAATAGATTGTGTAAACAAGGTCCTCTGGACCCAGACTAGCCGACCAATAAAATTAAAACAGAGTGTCAACCATGTTAGTTTAAACGGCACATGCCACATGGTTGAACAAAAATCTGACCAAGTAGAGTTTCACTTCCAGAATAGCCAAATTCCAGACGTGACAGTAATAGCAGTAGGACAAGAGACTGGTGATGGGGGGTCCTCTCTATTTCTGAAAATCAACCTTCCTTCCAGTCTAAAGTGGTATTCCACGCTGGAAGGAAACACTTTGAAATTCTATACCAATCCACAATCTGAAACTCCCACTCCTATAGTCCAGAAAGATGTGAAATCAGCTCAAAGCCTGGCTGATATTCAGCAAATTGGAGAGCAGTTGTTCATCCCTGTTCAGTTAAATGATGGGAAGGACTCTGTTCTCGCTCGAGTGTGTGTGAACAACGGTAAGAGCTTCATCAGCGAAGCCATGTTCCGCCAACTCCCAAAAGATCCAGCCATTCCCACCTTCAAACTGATAGACAAATGGGAAATGGACCTGGAAGCACCTGACTCCAAACATCTCCTGCCAAGCAGGTGTATGCTCAAAATCTCCATTGGCAACAAGAGCATAGTCCACAACTGTTGGGTCGTGCGAGAAGTCTCTGCCGCCTTTTACTTAGGCAGTGACATTCTCAATCGCTTTGCCATTAGTTTGGACCTAATAAACTTCAAAGCTTGGTCCCGATTAGCGGATAATCCCATGGGCTTTGATGATCCAGAAAAAGCATTTAGGTCAGCTCAATTGCTACCTTATGCAGTTGAAATTCAGGTTAAAGAGGAAGTCACCATCCCAGAAAGGACCCGACAATTCTCCCTGGAAGTGAAAGTTAAAAGGGGACAAGAGTTGAAAAACCCTGATGCTTACATACATCTAAATGCTTCTTTCCAACAGCAAGGGTTGGGGGTAAACCCGACTCCATTAGTCAACATAGAATATGACCCCATTCTAATAGAGGTGGATAACAGCGACTTAAAGAGTGTTACTCTAGCCGCAGGCACCACTATTGGAATGGCGGTTGATGACCGACATTTTTCCATGGATTTAGGTAACGAACTGTTAGGACCAATCCCCAAGGACTGTGTTGACAGTGACAGTGAGGACAATACAACACCAGACAGGATTTTTACCCGGCATGGGGGGAACTTCCTGGTGTACACTTCCTGTCCCTATGGTAAGGAAGATGTGACGTGTGACTTCAGGAGGGATGAGGTGATTTTCCAGGTACATGAGGGCTGCCTTTCCCACCTGAAGCCTCCGGTCCAAATCAGCACTCTGACCAGGGACTTCTCCACCCAGCTGGAGGAGGCCGCGGAGATAGCCAAACCAGAAGTCTTTCCAGGCTTCAGGCAGATGGTGGAAGAGAGAGTCAACCTAGCTGATGCCTGTGTGACTCTGGAACAAAAGCAAAAGTTGAAACAAGTTTTCTTGGATTTCCAAGATCTCTTTGCGGTAGACTCATATGACTGTGGTCGCACCGACATCCACACCACAACAATCCCCACGGACCCTGGCATGACTCCAGTGTTTGTGAAGCAATATCGCTTGCCTCTCGCATCAATGGAGTCCCTTACTGAAATAATTAAGAACCTTGAGTCCCGGGGAATAATCCGTCCCGTCCACAGCACTTTCAATAATCCGGTGCTGGGAATATTGAAGCCAAACGGCCAGTGGAGACTCTGTGCCGACCTCAGGGAGCTCAACAAACGGGTCCATACTTCCCGATGGCCTCTGCCCTACATTGACCAAGGGCTGGCCCAGATCCAGGGGTCACAGGTATTCACTGCAATAGACCTGACCAATGGATACTGGACTGTGCCTGTCAGTAAGGAGGACCAATACAAGCTGGCTTTTACCTTTGGGGGCCAGCAGTACACCTGGACCCGGACTCCCTTCGGATACCTCAACTCCGGCAATGAATTCAACATTTTTCTACACAAGGCCATGCCTGACTTGGGTGCAAGGGGTAACTTGGCTTATGTAGATGATGTCCTCATCAAAAGTTCATCTGTGGAGGAACACATAGCAGAGATCCGTTATGTTCTGACACAGTTGAGGGCCGCCGGAGCAAAACTTTCCTTTCAGAAAGCACAGTGGTGTAGAACCCGTGTTAATTTCTTGGGGCATGAGATTACTCCTCAGGGTCTCTGTCCCCAGGAAAAGAAAGTGGAAGCACTTCAGAAACTGAAAGACCCCACAACTCTGCGGGAACTAAGGAGCCTCCTTGGACTGACTAATTACAGCAGAAAGTTCATTGAGGGCTACGCAGAGATCACCAGACCCCTGATTCATCTCCTGAAGGGGGGGGTCAAGTGGGAATGGGGTCCAGAACAAGCCGAGGCAGTAAAACAACTCAAAAGAAGCCTCTCACAAGCTCCTTGCCTAGCTTACCCTGTCAGAAACAAGGAGTTCTTCCTGGAGACGGGGTTCTCTGATACGTGCTTGACGGCAGTATTATACCAAAAGCATGACAAGGTCAATAAAGTAATCTCCTATGCGAGCAAAACTTTATCCTCTGTGGAGGAAAAATTCAACGATTGTGAGAAGGCACTCCTGGCAACGGTGTGGGCATTGAAGAATTACCGCCCGTTTATCCAGGGGGAACACATCATAGTGGAGACTCCACACCAGCCTCTGCAATATCTCCAAAGTGACAGAATCCGGGCCGGAAATGTGAGTAATTCCCGAATTACTTCCTGGATTCTGTCAATGCAAGGCTTTCCTGTGGAGGTCCGATATGGCCAAAACAAGAAGAGTCCCCTCGCGCAAGGTCTGGCTGACTTGCATGATTGTGCCAGAGAAAACTGTCTCGAGGACGAAAGTCTAAAAATAAAGGACAACATGGAGGCATACCTTAATTCCCCCCACAAAGTCTTTGAAGAAGACAAGTGTGAGGGAATGCCCACTGTGTATGTGGATGGATGCTCTTACCATGTCGACAACAACGGGGAGAAAGAACTGGTGGCCGGCGTAGGGAATGCATGGGTGAATGAGTCCCCAGAACCCTCCGCTGGATACAAAATTGGTCCCCGAAGTAGTCAGGTGGCAGAATTGATGGCTGTGCATCAGGCCATCCTCACTGCTGTCCAGCATCAACTCCACGAACTGGTCATAATCACAGATTCGGATTATGTACGGAACGGGTTCGTGGAGCACCTGGTTAATTGGAAAACCAGAGGCATGTTATGTGCTAACAACAAACCCTTGAAACATGGGAAGTTGATCCAAAACATTGATGATCTGGTCACATCGAATGGGATGACCATCTATTGGAAAAAGATCAAGGGTCATTCCAAAGTAGAGGGACCAGACAAAACTGGAAATGACTTAGCTGATCAGCTGGCCAAAACCGGAGCCATCCAAGGGAATCTAATTGAGATTGAGTCCCTGTTGGGGGAAATCCAGGTCACTGCCATCACTAGGTCCCAGACAAATGCTCACAACGACCTTTCAATTGCACAATGGAGTAAGGAGACCCCTGATGCTGATTTGATTACCGCTCAGAAGGGGGATCCAATTGTTGGTAAATTTTACCAGCACCTTGAGGACCCTGAGAACTTTCCCCTGACGGATACCGATTACATTGGGAAAGAGGACCTAAGAGTGTTGATGAAATGTCCAAAAATGTTCCGGATCCAAGACGGTTTGTTGGTAAGGAAATCCAAAGCTGGCCACGATCAGTGGGTGGTTCCTACCTCATTCCGAAGCCTGATGTTAAGTCACGCCCATGATGCGGCCACTGCCGGTCATAGGGGGTTTCACACAACATTGGAAATCTTAAGAGAGGTTGCATACTGGCCACACATGGGCCAGGACCTCAACCAATATTTGAAGGGTTGTCTTGTGTGTGCACAATTTCAGCCGACATCCCTCACACACCGGGCGCCTTTACAAAAGAGGGGGATGACACTGCCATGGTCAGATTTACAAATCGACTTTGTAGGCCCTGTGATTCGCTCGGCTAGGGGGAATAAGTACATGTTGACCGTGACATGCTTGTTTACCAAGTGGGTGGAATGTCTCCCAGCCCCAAATTGCAAGGCAGAAACTGCAGCTGCCTTGATGATTAACCACATCTTTTCCCGTTTTGGTCTACCTCAAAGGATTGAGTCAGACAGAGGTAGCCACTTCACCAGTGAAGTAATGACAAAGATGTGGGAGATACTGGGGGTCAAGAGAAAGCTGCATATTGCTTATAGACCAGCTTCTTCTGGGGCAGTAGAGAGATATAACCGGACAATTGTGAGCATATTAAAGAAGTTTGTGGCAGATTCTGGGCCAAGTTGGGATATCCGATTACCTCTGGTCCTAATGGCTATCAGATCTACCCCTTCATCTGCAACCAAAATGTCACCATTTGAGTTGATGACTGGGCGCAAGATGGTGCTTCCGCAGCATTTGCTCTACAGGACCCAGGAGCAGACACTGATAAATGCCTCCACTACTCATGAGTATGTAGAGAATTTAAGGAAACACCTCCAACATGCTTTTGCTTATGCTCAGCGGAATCTAGAAAGATCGACTGATAGCATGAAGACCCATTATGACCTGAAAACTTCCAGGAAGGAATATCAGGTGGGAGACCGGGTCTATCTATACAACTTCCAAAGGAACCAGGCCAAGCAGCGCACATTTTTGCCTACATGGAAGGGACCCTTTGAGATCGTCGATAAGATCTCCCCTGTGGCCTACAAAATCCACATCCCCAAAGGTCCTTCGGCAGAGGGGGAAGACAAGTGGGTCCACATAAACCAGTTGAAATGTTGCCATCCCAGGCACACTCTGCAACAACTGGAGGAATCCTCTGGAATCCTAGCGGGTACTGTATCAGAGTAATTCAGTTCCAATCATAAAACATACCACATCTAGTCTCGGAAATATTGTGATTTGCATGAAACTGTCTCTTAGTTATACTGTTTTTTATCAAAATAAGAATGTAATGTTTCGTTATGATGAAATGCATATGCTGCCCCACTATCTCAACAGTGGTGGAAAAAATCGCCTATGAGTAGATATTGCCGCTTTTGCTTTATCATCCTAGGAGAGATGAAACCATGAAGGATGACCAAGAAGGACGATCCGGAGACTGGGAACGGAGATCCAATGGGCCCAGTGGACCGCCCAATACTCCCATCAGGACCGGCGAGGAGAACCGATCGATCAGTACCGGATGGAGAAGAAGATGCTGAACTGTGCCATCTACAGAAGAGGAAGAAGATTATGCGGACAGACCGTTGCATGGGTCAAAACCCTTGTGCACGCGACTCCCCATCGACTCAAATTCAAAGTGCAGTCGCGTGGGGGGGACTTGTTGGGTGTCCTGACCCACGTTTAAGCTATCCTGCTACAACATTTGGTGCTGTGGGCTTAGGAAATTCAAGATGGCGGAAAACCCACATGTGCGCCGAAATCCAGGAAAGCTGCGCAGTTTGTGCGCCCACCAAAATGGTTGCCTCACTTGCCACCCACCAGTGCGAGAATGAAAGGCCGGGTTGCCATGAGGGAAATGGGTTGCCAAAGGAAAAACAGTAGCGCCGGTTAGCTTCAAAGCGCTTTAAAACCACCATTGGACTACCCGCACAGTAGTCTGAAACCATTGGGAATGGCAATGCTGATTGCCAAATGCAACCTAGAAGTGTGGGGAATTCATTTCTTAAATCCCAAAAATGAGTGCAGTACCAGTACTCACCACTATCCAAAAGCCGGCGTTTTAAAACCACTCTGTGTGTTTCTGAAGGCAAGTCAAAATGCCTATTTCTAACAGTGCAACATGTGCAAAATATTTACTGAACACCAGCAGACATTTGGCAGAATGGAGTTTTGTGTGCCTACAAAATCTGGGAAATGAAGAGCCCAAAAACAATGCTTATAACAAAAATGCTATGGAGTCAGCAGCTTAAGCCTAACTGAAACTGGATTTAAAACCACCAAAATCGAAAATGTTAAATTAAATGAGTGACCTATGCTTGGTGTCACATGCCTTTGTAACTGTTGAAATGTCATAGTTTTGCACTTAGAATCAGCATTCTAGCTGCATGTGTAAAATTACAAGTTATTTTAAAAGCAACAAAAAGTTAGCTGAAGGTCTGGCTTAAGGAACTTGATTTTGCCTAGCAACTAACCCCCATCAGGAGTGTAACTTGAGTCACAACTGTGTTCCCAGGCCAACCTTCCTTTTGCTGCCCAAGCTGAGGATATGCCATCCATCTGATAATTGAATTTCCTGTGCTCTGCCAGAGAGTGAACAAAGCCCTCTCCACTCAGGCAAAGGTTTTTTATTACAGACGTCGTAAAAAGTGGCTTCCTCCTGGAGAAGCTGGGAGGAGCACTGCCTGTGAGAAGCAAGCTGGCTTGGCAGAACTGGAAAGAACCAGAAATTCAACCTTGTGCTGAGGGTAAACCACACCCCTTTGGAGCCAGAACATAACTTTAAAAAGATGAATAACTCATAGAGCGGACATGTGAAAATTTTATAAATGATACCATAATTCTTGTGATTTTTCTGCCCACAGTTTAAGACGTGGTAGGAACCGGTGGTATGTTCAGGGGGGTTTTAGCGGAAAAGTGGATATTACTCTAAATGTGTGCATGTTAAAAATCTGAAACTTCATCAGTTAATGTCCCTACCCCCTGCACACATGTATGTAAAGTTGGGTCCATGTCGGAAATTGAAAAAGCAGTTAAAAAGTCAATTATGTACACTCTTTGAATGCAAGCTCCGAGAATGAGCAGATTTGGACATAGACATGGCTAAATTCAGCCACACCATGTATATGTAATTTTAAACAAATGTGTACCTGTGCAAATATGTTTTTAGGTCAGATATAGATTGTGTGTAAAGTTGACAGGGGTGGGTTCTCTGTATCATAAACAGACCTCATCAGGATGACACTTCATTTCATTCCCCCAATCAAGTAAGGGATGAAAGTTTGACCAATTAGAAGCTGAGAGAGAGGTAGGGTCAGTGATGCTAGAACACACCCACATTCTAAACACATAAAAGCAGACAGACAGGACAGATAGAGACCTTCAAAATCCATCTGCCGCTGGAAGCCCTGCCGGAAAAATCCATACTTACCTCCATCAAACTCCAGAAAGCCAAACTAGAGACTTCAATCTATCCAGACCAGAGAGAAAGCAGTGCTGTGCCCAGCTGAGACCAGACTAGAGAGAAAGCAGTGCTGTGCCTAGCAGAGACCAGACCAGGCGCTGTGAGCAGAACCCGGAAAGACCTGACCAGACTGTTGACCAGATCGTGACAAAGCCGCTTTCCGGTTCAAAATCTCTTGTGAGTACTTAGCAAAACTCAGAATACATCTCTTAGTTAAAATTCATCTAATTCAATCTATTTAACCTAAGTAGAACTGCCTCCTAGCTGTCACCTGTCATTCTAGCTGCAAAAATTTGTCACTTGTCATTTTGAAAAAGTGTGCGTTTAAAATTTACAAAACCAAAAACGACCTTTACTAAATTGCTCATATCTCCGCAACCGTTTGGGTTAGAGACTTGCAATAACTTTTATTTGGAAGCTGAGATCCCAGGCTTTCCTAGGAACCTAGAACCGCATTCCTACCTCTTATAGTTTTACCGCAATCGCGGAACACGCATCCGCGAATTTTACCGCGATTTGCAATTTCTTCACATGTAAAAACTGCTGCTGTTTGCTTTCCATTGGCCAGAAATTCGTTTAACCTGCTAACTATCCCTGCATCATTGCTAGTGTGAGCCTGGACTAATATTAACTAGATATCACTCACCCTGAACCTCTAAAAGGGAATTAAAAAGCATTTCCAGCATATTTCTCATCCATTGCCAGCACATATCAAAGCAATTTGGGCCTGTGTTTTCAAAACTCCTATCTGTTTTCTGTAAGCTTGCTGGGATTGAACTGAATCACATTTGATTGCATTTCTGAGAACTGTGTGTTTCCTTCCATTTCCTTGCCTTGCATTAAGGGGGGGGGAGGGAATTACCAGAGAAAAGTGATTACATTGTTTTGTTGAAATCATATTGAGTATTTCTATACGGCATTTCATTCATTCCACCTTGCCTCCATTTGAACTCTATAAAGCATTTTGTACCACCTTCTTCTTTTGTTCCTATTTACCAGTGTGCTACCTTATCCATTTCATCTCAACTCCTTATTGATTATAGAGAAGCGTGTTAGTGCCAGATTCTCCGTTGTTGATCTTTATCATATCAGATTAAGTGTGCTATTCAATTATTAATTTATTATAAAGTGTCATATATATATCTATTGTTTAAATTATCAAATAAACCTTTTAAACTTGCAAAACAGAACTACTTCTTGGCTCAGTGGGGTCAGGGGGATTCCAAGAGAGGGGTGTTATATAGGGGTAGTCATCCAGAACGCATGAACTGGACCTAAAGATATATCAATAAGGGTTTTCATTCAGTATTATAGACTAGGCGCTGACTTAGCTGTAGCGCCATGAACTACCACCCACCTCGGAATGAGGGCCATTGTCATGTTAAGTTTCGTCATTAAGTCAAGCCCAAGTATGTTTACCAGTGTTTGTATAGAATATAATAATGGCATAGTCATTTCATGTTCACCTATAGAAATTGGTAAGTCATCTCTAATTCATCTGTAAATGGAACTAAATTCATCACGCCAGAAAATCACTGCGCATTCATGGCATTGCCTGACACTGGATATTCCCAGTATCCACAAGAAATGAAAACGTCTTGCCTCCTATCGTCACCTTGACCCTTGGTTCCTCTTGGGGGTCCGGTGTTACAAATAGTACTGAACACATCAGATCCTTCTGTGGGCTATCCTATTGTGGATATAAATCCATCCCCGTACCTGTGAAAGGATTTCCTCCTATATTATTCTGTTGCACTAACTGCACTATTTGTGCTATCCCTCCCACATTACTTTTCAATACCGCTCCTTCTATAGCGTACTTTGATAATTGTTTCTGCACCATCTTTGCCTCTTGCTGTCTCATACTCTCGGCGTTCTTTTTATCTTTCTCCGTTAATATTCTACAGTAATGCACAATTGCCAACTGCATGTCTGGCCATGGTTTTGATTCCATTTCCACCTGTTTCTTTAGCTGAGATTGCACCACCACTGGCAGCCCTTGACATAAAACATGATAAAATAATGCTACCGTCTTATCCCAAGATCCATGCATCTCCAGATTCCATCTATCCTGAATCTTTTGAAGAAAGGCAATGGAGTCTTTCCTAGTCATTATTGCCCCAATATCCAATGTATCAAGATCTTGTACTCTAAGTGATCACATACATCTGCTCTACAATTATTAAATAGTGCTCCCTTGTGTACTGTGTTTTGTGTGGTGACGTTTGTATATCCTGCTCTTATCTAAATGTCATCAGCACTCTCCCCTAGAATAGCTGATAATAGGCTTTTAATGTCATCTAAGGCTAGAGTCACTCCTGACATTCTTTTCTCTAATTCAGAAATCCACTTTCCCACAGCAGAAGTTAAACTTTGCACTGTGCACTTTAAATTCTCCTTATCCAATTGGGCACATGGAATATATTGTTGTTGACACCGCCTTTCTCTAATAGTGAAAATTGTGATATTCTTGATTCATAATCATACCCGCTCACACTCTTTGTCTTACACGCAGTGTTGTCCTGCTTACATAAGGCAGTGATATATTTCCTGTATTGCACGATTGTGCTTGTGGTCATTCAGTATTTGGTGTTGGATCTGGTGTTTTTTCTATGGGGTCTTCTAAATATGACCATTTTACCAGCTTTATCTACACTCGATTCTCTTGAAAATCCATATATGCCTTTTCTTCGTGCCTTTTCATTTTCTTTCCTTTCTTCATCAGACATTATTATGCCCCAACTCTTATGACTGTTATCTTCTTCTATAGTATCAATATCTAACCTGGTTGAATACATTGTTCTATGATCGTCTGTTATGATGTCCCCTGATTTACCTTCAATTCCCTTTAATCCAGAGCTTTCAGTATTTTTTGAGCTCCATGTCTTCCTCTATCCCTCATTTGCTTATATAGTTTCCCAAGCCTCTTCTTTATGTCTTCTGTGTCCCGCCAACCAGTCCATGCTGATCGCGGCATTCTTTGCAGCTCCCTGGAGGGGTGTTGTGAACCTTTCTTCTTCTAATTGTTCTTGTGCTTCTATGGGCAATATGCTCCTATGGCATAATTATTCAATCTCATCATTGTTGAATCCCCTACTCCGGTTCATTTCGTCCCCTCTTCTCCTTATTTCCCTTAACTCTTCTTCTTTGCAACATACGTATTTTCAGTCTTTGGGCTTCTGCCTCTTTTGGTTTCTCTTCTTCTGATCTCTTCTTTTCTTTTCTTATCTCACACCTTTTCCATTCCTACCTTGCTTACATTTGTTGTCCCTTCTTCTTTATGTATTCTCTTTTTCTTTCTCTTTCTCTCTCTTGTCTCGCTCTTCTATTTCCACTCTTTCTCAAACTCCATCAATGCCTTTGTCGTCTATTATGAGCGATATTTGTCCTCCCATCCATTCGTTCTGAACTATCATCATGCCCTTTTCTGTGTCCTTTGTTTTCTACTGTCTCTCTTCCTTTCCCACTATCTATATCTGTCTGTCCTGTCTATCCTTTCTCTCATCACACTGTTTATCTTCATTACTTGGTAATACGTATTTTCGTTCTTGATTCCTGCCCTCTTCTGTGGTATTTTCACTGCTATAGGCAGGGGGCTCATACGCTGGATTAACATACCCTCCTGATGCCTTTAAATCCTTTAACGGATAACATTCCTACTCTTCAGTATTTACATCTTGCTTTTCAGAGGGTGAAATAGGAGCCAAAGGTGTTATATCTACTCCTTTCTGCTGATTAAGCATCCACTCCCTCTCCGATGGATCTTCTTTCTCACTCTGCTACATTTTCCAGAATTCTAAAACTGCCATCCTTTTCTCTAACTTCTTTCCTTTATGAGTGGCATGTAAGTATGCCGTCATGTGACACAATATTGGTTTTGATAATGAACCTTCTGGAGGCCACAACATAAGTGTTTTATTAGTCGTGCCCTTGACCCACTCAGAATGATATTTCTGAATTTTTATTGTATATCTCGGCAATGTTCTGCATAGGTGTAAAAGAGGTGTGTCCTCCATAGTGGCAAGACAATTTAGACTGCCAATACTTACCCACTTTTTCTTCTTTCTATGTTTATTAAATATATTATGTCAATCTCTTTGAGCAAGCACCATCAATCGCTGCTTGTAATCCGTAAATACAAATATTTTGCCTATTTTGTTTTGTAACAAAATTCTTCTTGCTCCTTCGTTTACCCTTTCTATCAATTATTTTGATATCATTCTTTGTTTTTTAGTATCTTAAGGTTCTTTGCTTTATTTGTATACTAATTTCATCTCATTTTAAACTTCTGATTGATGTCAGTCCTTTGTTTAAAGAATTTACCAAAAATAGCTTTTATTCATTTATTTTTGCTGTTGTTTTATATTTATCAGTTGAAACATGCAGAAAACCTTATGGAAACATATTACAACCCCTACACATGTACACTTTCAATTTGTTCCCCTACGTACGTCTTCCTTTACTGTTCTTAGTAAATGTATCTCATCTCTTATTTACTCAGTCTGAAAGTTTAAAACACGCCATTCTTATTGGCTCTATGCCTCAGGAATCCTTAACATTCCCATGTGGAGTTACGGCATGTATCCTTTCCGTCCCTCATGGAATTGGCATTCTAGGTGGTAAAGAGATGTAGCTTGAGATTAATGTGGGCTGGATGCTGTGCTCTCTCTGCTTCCCTTGGCTCTTTGGGGATCAAGTGGATTTTTGGCCGCTCTCTGGTTCCCTGCACGAGGGCAAAAACTGCCTTAGTGCAAAAAAGATACATTTAAGTTTTCTCTAGTGCTAATGGTATTACCACCTCCATCAAAATAGAGCATTATACTTTTCAAAGCCATCAGTTTTCTGACATGAAACTTGCATTCCTCTATGATAATCAGAAATTAAATGTTATTTTACATATGTGTGTATCACTATCAAACTACCATATTTTGAAAGGTCCGCCCACTTCAGGTCAATATCATACTTTGGTTTTTTCATATTTGAGAAGTTATACAGGATTCTAACTCTTGAAAACCTATATCTTTGAAATTGCTCCAAAATCAGGTCTCACAGTTTCATTTAAGTCTTTCACATGTTCAAATTTCTAAGCATTATTCCAATCACAAGCTACAAGACAGTTCCTTTGAAGATGGTATGCATACATTGCTTGGCAATAAAACTCCTTTTAATTTTTTGAAACCTTCAGAATATTTACATTATGGGTGCTTAGAATCTGGGGAGGAAGTGTTAAGAAAAAGCATCTGGTTTTCAAAAGAGATAATGTGTGCATATGTCTGTCAGGTTGTAAAATTGGCAACTTGCAAAAATGGCTGCCTAAAGGAGAACAGACAGAGATCTTTGTTACAGGAGGGAGCACCGTTTTGTATTTATTCTTCGTATTTTTGGATATGTTTGTAAGAGCTCCGATTTACTGGCTGGATTTAAAACAATCTTAAAGCCTGCACTTCGCACCTGAATAGCATACAAACAGCTCATCTTGTCAAGAGAGAAAACAATTTTGGCATTAAACATTGACCTCAATGATCAAACAATGTCTTTGTGGATTTACAAGATAGTTCCAAAGAATATACACCAACTTTTGTCCCAAAGTGTCCTTTTCAGCAATCATGTGTTTTATCAAATGCAAAATCATGAAGACCTCTTTCAAATACCTAGTAATATATACACATAATAAGTAGTAAACATATTTTCTTTGCTTGCAGGTATAACAATTTAATACTGGAATAATGATCTTTCAGCAGGCCTTGTTTACCATTAGCAGAAGTCCCTTCCTTTGTGAAAAATGGTTGTTGAAATTCATTTTTACTTTGGTTTGCTTGCTGGGGGTTGCTAATTGCTATTTCAACGTGGAATATCATTCTGACCTCCTATAATTTGATAGAATTCATTACATTCAAATAGATAATACATCACAATACCTTAACAGGGGAATTCATATCCTTTGTAGAGCCCACCATGTAGTGGCCTTACCTATTTCATAAAAATATATTTTTTCCACTCCTATAAAAACTGAAAATCAAATTAAGCTTTTTGGAACCTCAACTCCCTCATTTGTGCTGGATGGCTGTTCATGCATTATTGTGTTAATGTGTGCATATTATTAATAATGTTTTCTGCTCTCTTTTTTTATTGATATTGCATGTGTGTTTTTCTGGAGTTAGCATGTGAAAGTTTATTTTTGTTTAGGGTGAAGTGTAGTATGAAGATGGTAGTAAGAGTAATGGCTTTGTGATCTAGCTTTTTGTGTAAGTGTGGGTTATGTTTTATCTTATCTAATTTAATTTGTATATTGTGACTATTGTTTCTATAGATAATGTGTGCTTTTGTAATGTATGATATGATATGATAAGTCATTTTTAACACACCTGTAAACAAGAGTTTCTAGGCGGGTCAAGACAAGGGAGGGAAGACAGAGGGAGGACAAAAACAAAGGATCTTACTTGGCCTTGTGCTTTGTTATTCAGATTGTGCAAGCTCAATAACGCAAAGTGCAGGGGGGAGCGAGAGGGGAAAGTGCAGTGGAGAGGGAAGAGCGGTAGTGCAATCAGGGCAGCCTTGCTCTAATTAAGTGCAGCCAGGGCAGTGTGGCTCTAGGTAAGTGCAAAGAAGTGGGGCACTGTTGGGTTACAGTTACAGTCACAAAGTGTGCTGCAGGCCCAAGGCAGGGCAGGGGAGACTAGTCGTGAAGGAGCCTGGAACCCAATGAGACTCTGAGGGTAGCCAGGCCACCAGTCAGCACATTAGACAGGTAGGTAAGCAGGGAGGAGAGAGAGAGAAAGCAGAGGCGAAAAGGAAGGTCTTGTGGTGCTTATGGAACTTCAGGTGGTCCGGCTCAAGTTTGAGAGGGCCAGAGGGGCCATACAACATGCATTGTATGCTGCTCTATATCCTGGCATGTTTTGGTGTATCTTGTCAAGATAGACATTTTTGCTGATATTGGATGAGCTAAGGAGTCAAAAATGTCAGTTTTATGTTTCTTTAGTGGTTAATAGTAGATTACACCTTAACATTGGCACGCCCAATTTTTTTTAGACTTTTCCTTTTCATGTGTATTACACTTAATTTGTTTAAAGATGTTTATTTCCCACTGATTCTTTTCTTTTAAGGGAATATTGTATGATTTGTAGGAAACATATGTTAACATATTTCTTTGGAGTGGCAAGGTTTTAAGCATGTGGTGCATAATGTAATCATGATTTCCCTCAAGTTGTGCTTTCAAAATGTCTGTTTGCATGTGGTTTTCAGACTAGTGGAGGTTGTTTAACTTTTGCTGATGGGTGTGATTATTGGGTCAATAAATGATCTTGTGTTTTGGTGTGTATATGTGTGACTGTGGGGCTACACATGATTTTGTGCAGTGTAATCTTCATTTTGTTTTGTTCCTCTGGCCCCACCAGGGCTATAAGTGGGCCGGGGCCTGCCGGGGCTGGTCCCCGGCAGGCACGGAAATCTCCTTTTGAGGCGGCGCCTTGCCGGGGCCCACTAATCGCCCCTAACAGGCCCGGCTACTACACGAAAAAGCTTTTTTTCTAAAGCATGAAGCTCTCGCTCGTGTGCGAGAGCTTCAGGCTTCAGAAAAAAATGCCTTTCAGCCATAATGGTGGCGCCGCACCTGCGAGGCATCCCTTTAAGCAAGAGATGCCCACGGATATGCAGGAGTTTCAGCATTTAGGAAAAAGGCCTCCGCTTTCAGTGGCTTCACCCTTTCAACCTTAATGGTGACGCTGTCCCTCGCCAGCGACACAATTAAGGCTGAATAGGCGAGGGGCTATCCCCTGCCAGGCAAGCCTATAGAAAATAAATGCAGAGATCAGCACCCTCTCCCTCATGGGGAGAGGGTGCTGATCTCTACAAAAGGTTGCCTGGCAGGGGTGCCAGTCGCTCATTGAGCCGGGGCTCATCGGGGGCATGGCCTAACGGGCCAGCAGGACCCCCGCTGTTAGCCCACGCCCCCTTGATGAGCCCCGGCTCATTTTGTAGTGCCACTTAAGACACTGGGCCCCACTCTGCATGAACACATAAGTGTGCTTCTTTTGTAGGCACTGTGGTTATTATTGTGTGTTTTTTCCATATGTTTTTCTATTTTATTTGTCCCTTTCACCCTACAGCACATGTACAGTAGCCCTAGTGCTTGTTGGGTGCAGCGGATCATCTTGAGCATTTTTTTTTAATCTTTTTTTTAGTTTGTGTTATATTTTTCATTTCTTTTTGTACCGCTGAGCCTAATCCACATTTCTGGTAAACCTACTGCATGTTGTTTGCAGCAAATCATTCAGGATGTTTTGTGGGATATGTTTTATTTCTTTGTATGTTTGTCATTTTGTTTTGTCCCTCCGAACCTACTGATCATGTAAGGGGCCCTGCTTTGTGTTGGGTATGGTGGATCATCTAGTGAGTTTTAGTTTTATTTTCCATTTCGCTGTATATTTTGTATCTCATTTTGTCCCTCCGGGTTGTTGTGGTCGATCACTTTGTGCATTTTATGGTATAGTACTCATTTTGCTCTGTATTTTTTATTTCCTTTTCTCTCTTCGATTCTACAGCACAAATCTTTAAAAGTGAATATCTTGAGTTTGGCCTTATTTTTAAATTGTTTATAAACAACATGCTGGAAGTATCTGTTGAATAATGTGAAAGCTAAACGAGTATATTACACGTCTGCTATCGATCAGACTATTAACAAGCCAAAAATGATATTTTCCCTTGTAAAAGTGATAGCTAATCCAAGACAATAGGCCTCATTAAGAGTTGCCCCTTAACAAGGGCATGGCTGCCTCCACACCAGGCTCCAATACCGGTTTCTGTGAATGAGGAATTACCGGGTCATTCCGACCTTGGAGGACCCGGTAATTCCTCATGCACAAAACCATTCCCCATTTCCATTTGAGCCTCCATAGGGCTCAATGGGAATGAGGATGGAGCTAATAAGGGTCGTAATGAGGCCCAATGTCACGCTGAACAACCTACCAGTCTGAATTGTCAGGACATTGCTAATTTCTTTTCAGATAACATTTCCAAGGTTAGGAATGAAATTCCATGTACTTCCCCATCCACTGCTGTTCTCCATTGTAATACAAATCAGGTCTCTATCTGACATAGATGCTATTGATGTAGTAATAGACCAGCTAAAACCCACTTATTTCCCTGAGAATCCTTGCCTAGCAAAAAAGGTAAGGAAGTTCCTCAGTCTTCGTGTCTTTTTTATACTGATGTCCCACCTGTCTTTAGTACAGGGATCGTTTGCAGATGCTATGAAAATTGGTCATGTATAGTTTTTGCAAAAAAGGAAATCTGGATGTTGACCTTTTGTCAAACTATCGACCAGTCACGTCTCTACCATTTCTGGGAAAGGTTTTTTGAAAAAACAGTATCTTTACAGTTAAATTAGTGGATAAGAAGCCAAGATGTATGAGCCTCCTCTCAGTCGGGCTTTCGAGAGGGGTGCAGCATGGAAACCGCAACACTTCAGATTTAAGAAGATATCATGAAGATTTTAGAGAACAGGGTTTGTTTTGTCCTGGTTTTATTAGATTTCCGGTGGCCTTTGGTTCCCTTGATAACGAGATCTTTCATGACACACAGAAGCAAAGAATGGGTATCAAGGTATCAGGAAAGAAATGGATTGACTCCTTTTTGATAAACAGTCATCAAATCATTTTTATTGATCAAGATCTTTCAACACCTGTTCTTTTAAAACCTCTATATCTTGCCAAATATAACGGTTGTACACACCAATATGCCGATGATACTCAACTTTATTTGAAGTTATCCTAATGAAACATCATTTGTTGTATAGGCGCCTTAATAATATGCAATAAATAAATAAAAAGGTGTTTGCCTGTGGGACATCGAGAGCTGGATAGGTTTGCATTATTTAAAGGATATTTGTACCGCACACTATCACCACCGAAGTGGTCCTATGGCGCTCTGGTGGATCTGAAAGATAAATGAGGGTATGTTAGGGTGTGTTAGTAGGACAAAGTTTGGAGAGGAGCAAGGGAGCTGTTATGTACTGGTGGCAGCTTCAGTTCGGTTAACACAGTTCGCTGAGCTTGTTGGTGTAGTATACAGTACGAGTCCGTCGTGTGCTGTTGCGTGAGTGTCTGTGTGGTGTGTTTGTTGTTGCGGGTGTGGTGAAGTGCGTGCAGGTTATTGCGGTTTAAGAGGTGTGGTTGTGTTTAGTTAAGGTGTGAGAGGTATGTGAAGAGGAGTGAGGTTATTCAAAGTTTTTTTAGGGTTCAAAAACTGAATTTCTTTCGTATTCACATGCAAACCCTGATCCATCATTTATAAAGAAGTTTGACAAAGCATATTATAGGTGCCTCCTCTCCCAGTTTGCATCTTCTGCAAAATCTTTGGGTTTTACTGTGGACACCCATCTACTTTTGGTCCTCCATATAAATGCAAATGTGAAATCAGCCAATGTTCATTTACTTTCAGTAAGATCAGTGAAGCCTTTTATTTCGGTGTCTCATTTTCTATCTTTAGCGCAAACTGTAGTTGTTCCTCAAATCAAAACTGGAAATTCCCTAATAATAGAACATCCTAAATCTACACTTATGCCTTTGAAGTCATTCTTTAATGCATCTGCTTGCTTAATCTGTGGAGCAAGGACATTTGACCATATCTCTCCTCTCTTAAAGAATCTGCGCTAGCTGCTTGTTGAATTTGGGATAACGTTTATATTGATCTGCACTCAATAATATATCACTATATGCTACTATTTGTTGGGTGATGCCGTCACGATAGAATTGTTTCATAATTTCCACTGAAATAAAGTGGTTGTGTCTGATGCAAAATGTAACCATGCCCACTCCATATTTGATTCTACAGGGCTCTTGAAGGCTCTTCTAACCTTTTTCAATTGTCTGATACTTCTACATTGGTCAGTGTTGCAGGATGACATTTCTTTTGACATTGTTACAAGGTTATCTGTATGTTGGTCCATTTATGGCCACCAGTAGTATGCATTGCTTTGTCAAAGTGAAGCCCAGTGTCAGGGTCCAAAATTGAGGGGAGCTGGGAGCTATTTAGCTCCTACTTGTAGCCTAGAAGAGCCTGGTTAGCTTGATACCAACAATCAGTAGGAGCTAATTTGTGGCTCCTATTTGCAGAACACTTTGTACTAGCTGCTCAGTGGTAACTCCTGGTCACTGGTTACTGATGGATACCCAGGAGCTTAATTTCGAGCCCTGCAGTGTTGTCTATGACTGAGATTTGCTGCAGTGCCTGTGCATGGTGTGCTTTTTCTCCTCTGAATTGGAGGTTAATGACCAATGTCAACTCTGGGTAACTATTTCAAAAGGATTGTACCTATGGCCCGCCCCTCCTAAAACTATTGAAAATATGTAGGAACATCATTTGACATGTTTGCAGGACACTTTTCTCTCATTAGTATGGGTGATTTCAATGTCAAGATCCTAGCGGTCATGCTTTTGACCTTCAATATTCAATGGTTTCCAATCTCAGTCAAAAATATACTAATCCCAAAGGTTTCCAATGGGCTGCACTGTTGTGTCCCAACTGGATTACCATGTTATGTTGTGATACATTGAGCAAATTCGCCAGAGTAACTTCGTTCTTCAAGATTGCTGCCCTGGTCTTTGGCACTGAAGTCATGCTCCTGAAGTGAGCCTGGGGCCCTGCGAATGGCTGCCTGACCGCCTTATAGCCAATCAGGGTCACTGGGAGGCGGGAGCTGGCCCATTCACATAAGGCCCACAACTAAGGCCCTGTTTGTGCCTGTCTGAGCTGTGAAGGGCCTGGAAGTCCTTCTCCTGCTTGCCCCCTCCAATCAGCCTCCAGATATATACTGCCACCACATGTACTTGGATTCACAGACTTCTACTCTGCCCTAGAATCTACAAATGAGTGATGCCTGAACTCTCCCACTGTATCCTCAACTAAATGTCTGCACATTTTTACTTGACTATGTTCTTTGCCTCCCTTCCCTCATCTAACCTACCTCTCCTCTCACTGCATTGTACCACTATTTTTGAAAATGGAATTTATTTGTGTGGGCCTTTACATCTGTGCACATTTTTTGCTCTGCATTGTACCACTATTTATGGAAATTTAATTTAGGTGTGTGAGCCTTTACATCTGTGCACCTTTGTTGCATGTATTGTACCACTATTTTTAAATTCGAATTTAGGTGTGTGTGTGTGTCTTTGCATCTGTGCAACTTTGTTGCTTGCATTGTACCACTATTTTTGAATTCGAATTTAGGTGTCTGTGCACCTTTTTTGCTGTGCATCGTATCACTATCTTTGAAAATCGAATTTAGGTGTGTGTGCCTTTTACATCTCTTCACCTTTGTAGCTCTGCATTGTACCATTATGTTTGAAAATCGAATTTAGGTGTGTGTGCCTTTTACATAGGTGCACCTTTGCTGCTCTGCATTGTACCACTATTTTTGACATTCAAATTTAGGTGTGTGTGCCTTTTACATTTGTGCACCTTTTTTGCTCTGAAATGTGTGCCTCTTTTTTCTCAAATTCGATTTACCTTTTGGATTAATTTGTGACTTTGTGACTACTGGACCACCTGATGAGTTTAGCCAGAATTGTGCTGTACAGCGACACTTCTGTCATTCCTCTACTATCCTCCGCTGCCCCTATATCTCTCACCATCTCACCCGTCTTCTCTAACTGCTACACTATCACCTAACCTCTTCTCTCACAAATTCCCGAAGAAAAAAACACGAGAAAGACATCCTTAGTGCAAACCCTGGCCTTCCCATCTCAGACACCTATGTCAGCGCTTCTTCCAAAGAGGTCTTCACTGATATCCTCTTCTCTGTCTCTTCTCCAGATCTATGGACACCCCATCTCATCTCTACTCTGTCTCCTTCCATATCCCATTAATGGCAGAACCAAGTGGGAATCCTTCTTGGCTGGCTTCTCATCTTCACGTTGCTTTGTTCATGTCTACCACACAGGCACCATCCTGGTCCAGGGTCCTCAACCCAACCTCCATCTGTTTGACCGGATCCTGCTGTCTCTCATTAACTTCCTTCCTTCTCCTGCATCTCCCCCTACTCTCTCTCTCCCTCCTCTAAAATGCACCCCACTTCAGAAAACCTTCAAAGGCAGAGACCTCATCCACCTGGCAACTCTTAACGCCTGCTCAACCAACAAACACTCTGCCAACATCTGCCTCCTTCCTGAAGACTTTGACCTTGACATTCTCGCTCTTACGATACATGGTTCAATGCCAGCTCAGTCACTGCTTTTGACTCCATCCTCCCTGATGGCTTCAAGATCATATCCAAGCCTCAACCTCACCGTGCTGGTGGTGGGGTTGCCTTAATCTTCCCTGAATGGGTTTCTTCCTCTGTCATACCCACCCAGCTCTACTCTTTCTTTGAGAGCTGGGTGTGCAAGTTGGTCATCTCTCCCTCCTCCACCCTGACCATTGCCACCATTTACCAGCCTCCAGGCTATACCACCCTGTTCGTCTCTGAATGGGCAGATTTCTGCTCTTCCTTACTTCATCCACCTCCAATCTCCTCCTCTAGGGTGATTTCAAAATCTAATTGGAGTCCTCTGTCACAGCTTCCACTCTCTTCATTGACCTCTGCACTTCCCTATCACTCTCCATTCTCCCCTCTGGTCCAACCCACTCAGCTGGTCACACTCTGGAGACCATCATCCACTCTGACCTCCAACTCTCTTCCCCACTGGTCACCCCTCTGTCCTGACCAGACCATTATCTCTTTCTTCCCACCTCTGACCGTGCCGCCCAAAGCCCTCCAACCTTGTGCACCAACCAATCCGCCCAATATAATAAGTGGCAGCTGCTGCCTTTGCCTCCACCTTCATGCCCCTAACCTTCTACCTCAGATTCTTCCAGTGATTTTGCTCTCAGTAACCTCCATCTGGCTGACACCCTTCATCCAGTCATGGGAATCTGTCTGAAGGCTGCCTCTAAGCGTAACACCTGGTATGACTCCATTCTTGCAGCCCTGAAATGAAAGTGCAGAGCAGTGGAACGGAAGTGGCAAACCTCAGGCTCATCAGCTGACACTCTGGCCTGCCGTCGGCTCCAAAGGCAATACATACTCTCCATCTGTGCCAAGAAAAGAGTCCACATACAGGCACGGGTTTCTAGTGCATCCAACAACACAGCTGAACCTTTCAAGATTTGCAGGGAACTAGCCAACCCTTCTGCAGTCTCCTCCTACCCGTCTCCCTCCCAGGCCCTGTGCAATGCATTGGCTACACACTTCACCACCAAAACTCAGGATATCCTGAACTCCCCTCACCATCTCAACCCTACCCACACCCCTTTGCCTCCCCTGTCCCTTCACTCTCCACCTTCCCCCCACTCCTCCTTCTCCCCCATCACATCTGAAGAGGTTACCAGAGTTTTCGGCTCCATGCAGGTCTCTTCTAAACAAGTTTCCACTTGCTCATCCAGAACCATCAAGGACAACATTGGGTCTCTTGCCCCCTGACTCGCTGATTTCTGCATTCACTCTTTTGCCACTTGATCTTTCCCCTTCCCCTTCAAGCACTCCCTTGTGCGCCCCCTCCTGAAAAAACCATCAGCATACTTACCTGTCTTTCCAACTACCGCCCTATTTCCATCAACCCCTTCATGGGGAAACTTCTGGAGAAGCTGGCCTTGCCCAAACTCAACTCACACACCAAACCTGTTGGTGGTCTCCCCGACCATCAATCTGGATTCCAAGCATCCAGAGGCATGGAAACTGCTCTTCTGAACACCTGTGAAGAAGTGCTTGCATCTCTGGACTCCAACTCCTCAGCTGTCCTCATCCTACTCAATCTCTACTCTGCATTCGACACGGTAAACCATTCCATCCTCAAGACTCCACGATACCCTTGGTATCTCAGATCAGGCACTGGACTGGCTGACATCCTTCCTAACTGACTGCTCGTCCCAAGTCAACCTGGGCACATTCTCCTCTCCTACTTCCTCCTCCACCTGTGGTGTCCCCCAAGGTTCTATCCTCTCCCCATGGCTCTTTAACATCTACCTTGCCCTGCTGGCACACCTCATTTCCTCATCTTCCCCCAACTTCCAGTGTTATGCAGACAACACTCAACTCTTTCTCAAACTTCCTGCTGACCCCCTTGTACCTTCCATCATCCCTGACTGCCGATCTGCCATTCTGTCCTGGTGCAAATCCAACAATCTCTGCCTCAACGCTTCTAAAACTGAGATCCTTCCCATCGGGACCCCTGCACCCTCTTTCTTCCCTTCACTCTGGCCTTCCTCCATGAGCTCTCCCCCGCACCTTCTTCTAAAGCCAAAAACCTTGCAGTCATCTTCGACTCCTCTTTCTCCTTCCTCCCTCACACTCAAAACATTGCCAAAAAGTCCAACTTTCAGCTATTCCTTCTCAAAGGAATTCTCCATTTTCTCACTTTCCCCCAGAGTCTCAACATTACCTGCACCCTGGTTCTCTCTAGGCTTGACTATTGCAATAGCCTCCTCCTGAATCTACCTTCTACCACTCTGCAACTTCTCCAGCAAATCCAGAATAGTGCATTGAGGCTTATCCTTGGCTTTAAGCCCAGGGACCACATCTTGCCTGCCCTAAAAAGCCTTCACTTGCTTCTGGTTTGATGCACGCATCAATTCAAATTCATCTCAATCATCGACAAGGCTGTCTGGGCCCGGGGACCTCATTATCTTCAATTTTATCTCACTAAATACACTGCCTCCAGACTTGTTTTCCTCTTTCTGCTTTCCTCAGCTGGCTCCCTACTATGGAACAGCCCACCCCTCCCTCTGAGCCTTGAGCAGGACTTTCTTAAATTCCAGAAGCTCCTCAAAACTTTCCTGTTTACCTCCTTCTTCCCATTTTCTCTCCTCTGCTAATCTCAGTTGCTGTGATTGGTGTCCTGCGCCCTTATGCATCCTTGGGGCCACTGACCTCCCATACCCAATCTCTCTACTCTCAGCACTTTCCTCTTTTCCGCTTTCCTCAGCTGGCTCCCTACTATGGAACAGCCCACCCCTCCCTCTGAGCCTTGAGCAGGACTTTCTTAAATTCCAGAAGCTCCTCAAAACTTTCCCGTTTACCTCCTCCTTCCCATTTTCTCTCCTCTGCTAATCTCACAGTTGCTGTGATTGGTGTCCTGCGCCCTTATGCATCCTTGGGGCCACTGACCTCCCAGACCCAATCTCTCTACTCTCAGCACTTGCCTTGGCACTCACTCCGTCCTGGAGGCTCGCAGTTACACTCAACATGGCTCCAGGCCATGTAGCACTTACACACACTATACACATCATCTGTTGCTCACTCACAAGCATGGACACTCCAGCACCTACCCCCTCTGCCCTCTTCCTTGCTGCACGTCCACGTTCTGAATACTAACAAGGCATAGTAGGTCCGTCCTTTTTCCCTTTCCCCTCCTCTGTTGTGTATTCAATATGTATCACTCCCTTGTTCCCTCCTTTTGCCCTGTGGGTGCTTTGAAACAGTATGTACTTGCTGTATAAGCGCCTAACAAGCGTACAATAAATAAATAAATAAAATACATTGTTCATAAAACACTAAGGGCCCGATTCGTGGAATGTTCTGTATCATTCAAAGTGACTTTGCACTGCTGAAAAGTGACTTTGCACTGCCGACACAAACCCTGATTCTTGGAACAGTGAAAAGTGTATTTTTGCAGTGCAAAGTCAGTGCAAAGTCATTTTGTACTGCAAAAATGACTTTGCACTGACTTTGTATTGCAAAAATATTCTTTGCACAGTCTCTTTGAACCGTGCAAAAAAATCCAGGAATCGGGCCCTACATCTCTGATCTCCTGAGTATGTCTTCAACTTGAGGTTTACATTTCAAACACACGTTAAATAAGCCTTTTTGGGGGGCTCCTGTTAAACTATGCAATGCCCCACCAAAAGGTTACCTAACAGTTTGAATGAGGTTCAAAGCTTGCTTTTGGAATCAATGATTTTAGGTTTTAGCTGTGACACCTGTGTGTTTTGAAAAAAAAAGGGCCATGTATCTAAGAGATTGTTAACAATGATTTTACATAATTTTATTACAGTTTTAGAGAGTAGGTATCCTGCAAAAATAATTTTGGGCTAAGTATATTTGTATGTGTTGTATAACGTTTTTGCTGTATGTTATTATGAATTGTAACTGTTTATATGTGGTTTTATTGTAAATCACTCTGATGCTCTCCTTACCATGTTCACGATACTAAAACATTTTGAATAAAATAACATTAATGTTCATGATAAGTCATAGATGTGTAAAAAAAATCTTAAAGCATCGAAATATGGTTTTTGACATCACACTTTTCTGCCTTTATGTAAAACTCTATTAGAAACATGTTTATTTTGGTAATCATTTTAGGCACCAAAAAGCTGATAAAACATTCTCAGTGATTGTCCCGATCTGTTCAGCTTATTTTACCCCAAATTTGGTGAACTTTCCTTCAAGAGAATGGAAGTGAATGTTACATTAGAAAACATTTTTCCATTTGCTATGTAAAATGGGATGTAATATTAGCGATAGCGTCGCAATAGCATTTTTTAAATATCACCATTTTCTGCTAGCAAAGTATCCTTATTGCCCCAGAACTGCTCCATGATGTTCCCCATTGTCCCCTGATTTTCCCCATTTCACTCTCACATTCCCTGCAACGGAGCAATGCTACAATCCTCTCTGCCCATGATTTGCTCCATAGATTCAAATTATTCCCTCAACTGCCTTCTGTCGCATCCCATTGCCCACCCCAATAAAATAACACACGCAATGGTTTGTGGGGTTCTGAAATTCATGTAACCTCCACCACATACTACACAAACACACACACGCATGCACGTGCAAACACACACACACACGAAGATGTGTGTAAATGTAACCTCTTTCCCTTTCTGTGATTTCAATGGTGGCAAGAGGAAACAGCAAGCAGAAACGGATGTTTGAATCATTTCTGCCCCCTCTTGCATGAGCCGTAGGCCATAGACTGGCCATTTCACAGGCACGGTCAAGTGCTGCTCAGCACATTATTAGGGCTGGAAGCAGTGCTTTAAGTGGGGTAAGAAATTGAGGGGGGGCCCTCGTTTGGAGGCGTTGCCTCCATTGTGGGCGTGGCCTAAAAGTGCACAAATCATAGTAAGGTGTGCAAACAAATATATAAATGTATTTGAGCATTTATATATTTGTTTGCGTACTACTATGGTTTGTGTATTTTTCAAGCCTTCTTTTATATTCATAGCAATGTTACATATTTCTATGTTTATAAAAGGTGGCTTGAAAGTGCACACACCATAGTAAGTTACGCACACTTGTGTGCTTACCTTACTATGGTTTGTGTACTATTCAAGCTGCCTTTTATAAACATAGACATTTGTAACATATGTCTATGTTTATAAAAGGCGGCTTGAAACGTAGGCATCTTTTATAAAGCGTTGAGGACGGACAAAACCCAAGGTGGCTTTGTCCGTCGACAAAGCTTTATAAAAGTTGCTTTGAATTGTGTACGATTCAAGCCATCTGTTATAAACATAGAAATATTTCTACGTGTATAAAAGATGGCTTAAACGTACACAGTTGAAGGCATCTTTTATAAAGCCTTGCCAAAGGAGAAAGGCGCCTCGGGCTCAGTGATCTCTGCTCAGAGCACTGACCCCGAGGCGTCTTTCACTCTCTGCGAACCCGCGGGCTCCGTGATCTAATCTACATGTTAGATCATGGAGCCCTCGGGTTCGCTGAGGGTCAGTGACCTGGCGAGGGGAACTAAGGGACTGTAGCTTCCTCTGATGGCCCCTCAGATGAGGGGTCATCAGAGAAAGTTACAGAGACTGACGGAAGTGCCAGCCAGTCACAGCGACGCTGTGGCTGGCTGGCACTTCTGTCAGCTTGCCTGAGTTAAACTGGCGGGCGCATCTCTCGTTGCGGCTGCGGCCACAGCGGGATAATGCGTCCTGCCATGGTGTGGTGGGGCTGGGGGGTCCCGGCAGGGCCCCGGCTCAGCCTCACTTTTTGGAGACTGCCGGGGCCCGGCCCCGGCAGGCCCCGGCCCACTTAAAGCACTGGCTGGAAGAGTCCATTGTCCGCAAGACCATCAATGGAACAGTCTGCTGACACCCTTTTGTGGTAGGGCAGACTTTGCGCCCTGTCATGTGCTGGCTAATGGGCAGGCAGCCTCTTTGTTGTGCCTTGACACAAAGATGTGCCACTAGAGCTGCCCCAGGCTCTGCAAGAGACTGCTCCACTAAGCATGACAGTCACAATATTAAGCAGCTGGCAGGCTAAGCATCAGGCCCTTCTGCTCTGTCTCTCCCTCTTAGCTCCTCCACAATGGGAGGCTGGAAATGGCAGACTATGAAGGAGATTCCATTGGATGATTTAGTGATCCTGCCTAATTCATTACTTAGTTGAGCAACGGACCAATTTAAACCAAAAAGTGTTCCTGAGATGGTTTTGAATTAGTCATAAGCACTGGAAGTGTTCTTGTCACTCTTCCTTCCACATTTTGTTTGAGCAGGTCTGTGTTATTACAAGATGCTTTATTCAAAGACTGGACCAAATGTGCAAAGCCACATACTTGGTGGCATCACCACACATAAAATGTCTCTTAATGATGAACTAATATCTCAGTCAGGTTCGGCGGATCATCATTCTCAGCCTTGGCCCCCACGCTGTGGAACACACTCCCATCCCACATCCGCCTAACTGAAAATCTAACGTCTTTCCGCAAACTACTGAAAACTTGGCTTTTCCCCTAAAACCAACCCGTACGCAAACTAACCCAAACAGAATAACAGCATCCCAATGACACCAATCCAACAATCTACTAGATCCTGAATAGCAATAAGCTATTCGCGCAGAGCAGAAGAGTGCGCAGAGAGGAGGAGTGCATAAGAGCGGAAGAGTGCACAGAGGAGGGGTGCGTAAGAGCGGGCGAGTGCGTAGAGCGGGTGAGTGCATAGAGTGGGTGAGTGCATAGAGCAGGTGAATGCGTAGAGCGGGTGAGTGCATAGAGCGGGTGAATGCGTAGAGCATGCAAGGGCATAAAGCGGACGAGTGCCTAGAGCAGACGAATGCGTAGAGAGTGCGAGGGCATAAAACAGATGAGTGCCTAGAGTGGACGAATGCCTAGAGTGGACGAGTGCGTAAGGCGGATGAATGCGTAGAGCTGATGAGCTGCGTAGAGCGGATGAGTTGCGTAAAACGGATGAGTGCGTAGAGCGGATGAGTGCATAGAGCGGATGAGTCACGTAGAGCGGATGAGTGCGTTGAGCGGATGAGTTGCGTATGGTGGATGAGTTGGATAGAGCGGATGAGTTGCGTAGAGCGGATGAGCTGCGTAGAGCAGATGAGTTACGTAAAACGGATGAGTGCGTAGAGTGGATGAGTGCATAGAGCGGATGAGTCACGTAGAGCGGATGAGTGCGTAGAGCGGATGAGTTGCGTAGAGTGGATAAGTCGCATAGACCGGATGAGTTGCGTAGAGCGGATGAGTGCATAGAGTGGATGAGAGCGTAGAGCCGATGAGTACGTAGAGCTGCTGAATGCATAGAGCGGACGGAACTGGTGAAGTATATGCATCGAACGAGTGATGTATGTGGATGGAACAGATGACATATGTGGATGAATGGGTGACGTATGTGGATGGAGTGGGTGACTTATGTGATGGAAAGGGTGAAATATGTGGATGGAATGGATGAAGTATGTGGATGGTACAGGTAAAATACGTGGATGGAGTGCATAAAACAACTTAGAATACACGGAACGGATCGAAGTACATGGAACAGATTCAAATGCATGGAACGGATTGTAGTGCGTGGAGCGGACTGGAATGTGTGGAGTGGACTGTAGTGCGTGGAGCAGACTGGAGCGGAGCGCATGGAGCGGACTGGAGCACATGGAGCGGATTGGAGCGCATAGAATTGCGCGACTTACATGGAATGGTTTGGAGTGCATGGAACGTTTGAAAGAGCATGTAACCCATCATATCACATCACCACGCTTACTCTCTTCTTTACACCACCATTCAACTAGAACACAGAGATACCATGACACCATTCGGTATAACTGTTCTCATACCAACAACGTCCTCATACTCCCCATCATTCTAACTAAACACTGCTGGTTACACACCCTCCAGCCAGGCGTTCTCCTCAGGCCTAACACAGCCACAATCGGTCTGGATAAATCCTGCCAGAACAAACACATACTCTTGATCTCTAAACCACCACACCTACCACTAAGAAGCAGCTATTACTGGAATGCCACACCAGCTGCACACATATCCGGTGCTCACACGCACCTTTGACTCTCTACTCTCTCTACTGACTTGAACTTCGGTTCCCAAGGGCGTTCAACCTACCAGCGCCTTCAAACCATACCAATGGTACATAAGGTGCTATATAAATGCAAAGTAACATAACATAACATAACATAATCATGCTCCTGGCAAGATGGTGAATGCAGGATAGCACAGGGACAACACATGGTCTTGGAAGCAAGACCACACCAAGCAACAAAGGTTCGAATTACGGATCCACACTAAGAAACGGGACTCAGGTACGGTATCAGGCGCCTATTAAAAAAACAATGACATTACATTAAATAAATGGTGCTTCCTGGCTGCTGCCAAAACATTTCCCAGTGGCCCTGTGGAGGAGACCTCCTGCTTCCCAAGGCCCCTTATAAAGGCCAGATGGAAGCCGATCGGAGATCGCGTCCCACATTTGTCATGGGCCCACTCCTTCTTATAGTGGTTTTGGGTTAGGGTGAAGTTTGAGAGCAAGTGGAATTTGCAGTATTTTGTACAGCAAATAAATCGCCAGACTGGTCATGCCCGGCAGGCCACATGTGGCAATCAACACTGGGGCCTTGTCATGAATTCTAAACATGATACCACCACATGGCGCTGTCATCTAGGGGGCTTATGGGAATGCAATGATCACCTTTATCATTTCTGCCGGACACCCATGTGCCCCTAAACATCTTCTGACTGACAATACACAAGAACAAATGTAATAGTGATTTTTGGCAAACCTTCAAGGAAGTGATAAGCAGTCATCCCATGGCACAGGAAGTGACAGCGGAGGCATCATTAGAGTTCTACAAGGCCACTAAATGTGAGTTGTGTGCTTTTGCTTGAAGTTCCTTTATGAACTGCACTTTTATGTCACTAGTGTGCTAAAGTTATTATTGTTTAATTAGTACAATACAGCCATGAACACACAGCTTTTCATACGGATACTATTAACATAAATATTGCAAAAAACAAGATACATCAATTAAATAGTAAAATATACATATGAAGTATTAATAAAAATAGGTGGCATGTCTGTGATCCCAGACACAATTTAAATCAACTATCGGCAGTTCATCAAGGAATCAATTTCAGATTTTTCACATTAGAGACTGGTCAAACGATTCCCCCATTTTGACTGACTGCTGCCTGTTTCCTTCTGAGTCATACAGGGCACCAGACGTCCTTGCCCAGTCTACCCAAGAACTTTGTTCTCCCCTGACTCCCCCTCCAAAACCTGCACTTGCCCTACAGGGCCCCCTAACCCTGTACTAGCCTGGCAGGGCCTACACCCCTACTGAGCCCGACCCAGCCCGGTCCTCGCACTTGATACTGCTCTTACACCAAGGCCTAGTAGGACTGTTTGTTATTCTTCATCCCTGTTCTGCCCCCTCCCTCTCCTTTTGGCTTGTGCATTATAAATACCCAACAAATAAATAAATAAATAAATAAATAAATAAATAAATAAATGCATAAATAACGGATCATCACTGTCATCTGTGAGGTTATTGATCTAGTTTAGGCGGATCATGGGTTCATTCACGTCCTCCCATTTCATCTCATGCAAAAGGTTGTGTTTTTTCACTTCTTGTGAAGTCATCAGAGTCAACAGTCACTTCTCTAAAGTCACAGGGGCATGTGATGTCACTTACCTAGCCAATGTTTTTGCTGAACTGTCTTCAGCAAACAACCCGATTTGACAACAGGACTCCAACAGAGAAGTGTGGGAAAGACCCTTTCTGTCCCAACGCCCAGCAGGTTCCCGCTGCACCCATGAACCAATTATCGTTCGGTTCTTTCAAATCCCTCATGTTCGCCCCGCTTTGTTTCCTGACAACTGTTTGGTTTGATAGGTTTAATTAGCGTTGTTTCGTGACAGTTTGATTGAGCAGCGTTCTTCAAAAGCAGCCAAGGGCCTCGCTCCCGCCATTCTTCTCTTGTCACGTATGTTTGCAATTACAGGACTGCTCAGAGTTCGAGCTGCGCACGTCGCTGCTGATTCTACTGTTTAATTGCTTGGCTGCCCTCTGCTAGTTTTCCAACATGGCCATAAAAATACCTAAAAGTCAGGATGACTTTATCACTGGTTGCCAGTTCTGTGACACCGATGAACAAATGACCTGTTGCGACACACAATTTATGTTATCTGCGGATGCAGGTGCTAAGCTCTTTCTGGCCGCAGTCTCTATTTTCGAAGGTTAAAAAGATCCTTGCGATAATAATAAAAAAAAATATATGTTTTGGGTCCGCTCGTTGGTTTCAGAAATCTTTTGTTCTCAGGCAGCGCCTCGTTCTTTAATAAGATTTTCGCACAAATTGGATTATCTCGCGACATGCATCCTGTGGTAACACCACTGCACACGATGTCTGAGTGCAGTTACAATTGTCGAGCTCTAGCCGAGTAACACACAGTTGTTTACCTGAGAAAATAGTATGACAACTTCGAATCTGTATATCGTGCTTAAAACTTAACTAGTAATATTTTTCTTGGCAGGCCGAACCAGTGTTTTCAGCCCATTCAATAGGCCTGAGTGAAAGGCATTATTGTCAACATCATTCATGGTAACTGGCAAACATTGTATTTTCTGAAAAGACGCTCATAGATGATCGTTACCTCCAAGCCCATATTCCTCGTCCCAGTCCTTACTTGTGAGGCACCTAACTCGGATACATGAGCCTCTTTTTTTAGCATGTCCCACCACCTTATTGCAGGAACACATCACCTGACTTCCAAGCATGGTTCCGTTTTTTGTAATTCCCGTCCTTGGGCAGAGACCTAAGTGGATGACTTAGCCATCTGCAGAAGCAAGATCCTCTTACTGCAGTGCTTAGAGAGGCAATGTGACATATTCCTCGAAGGGGGAATTAACTCTTTGTAGGGCTTTTGCTAGTGACCTAGAAGCTAGATGATCTGGGGGACCCTATGGAGGGCTTTGGATGCGGAGGAAGTCAGAAGCGGCTTTGTGGGTGGTGTTGTAGAACACAGAACAGCATAACCGCTCCTTGGTTTAAGGCATCTTCCCCTCAAACCTGTAAACTGGACAAATTCACCCGCATCTCAAGAAACCAACACTGGACCCTGATGACTTCAGCAACTACCGCCCCGTAATCCATCATCCCTTCTTAGGTAAGATCCTTAAGAAAGCAATAGTCATGTAACTCCTCCAACACATCAAAGCCAACAAACTCCTTCAGTCCTACCAATTTGGCTTCAGACCCAGACACAACATAGAAATAGCTACCACCAAGGGGCTCGACGATGGCCTTAAAATCCTTGATAATGATCATCCCTGCCTCCTGGTTCTCCTTGATCTCTCAGCAGCATAGACACAGTAGACCACCAGAAACTCACCAGCGTTCTATATCTGTGCATCGGGATCATCCTCAGTTGGTTCAAATCATAACTTACTACTCGCCACCAGTTCGTACATATGGATTCTTTCAGATCACCAACTCTACCTATCACCTGTGGAGTCCGGCAAGGTCCCATCCTCTCCCCCGTGATCTTCAATCTTTATATGGAACTGCACAGAACCCACTTCACTCGACACAACATCCAAATTCACCAGTAAGCAGATGGCACATAGATCTACCTCAAGATATCCTCCATCAAAGACATCAGCAGGCTGAAAGCCTGCCTCACATTAAACCAGTTGTGGATGTCCAGTAATTACCTGAAGCTCAAACCCTTCAAGATGGTTTCCAGTGATAAAATTATCAAATACATAACAATGAAAAACAATTTAAACGAAACGAAAACAGTGAAAAAAACACAGAATTTGTATTTGAAATATGTATGAATTTGGGGTAAGGGATTAGAATAGGTGGGGAGAGGTTTGGGGTTGGGTAACCTAGGAAAACGGGGGTCTTGGGGAGACTCCCCAAAATAAAAATAAAAATAAAAAAACAGTATTTGTCTATGTTTTTGTTCAATTGAAAATGTTTTCGATATTTTTTTTTGTTGAAAAACTCACATGGAACCTCCAAAACTGAATTCTTAGTGCTAACCAACTACACTGAACACCCTGGCATCCAGAGCTGTCTCTCGCTGCTATGAACCTCAAGGGCTTCACACCATAGCTGGCCACCTGCACCAAGTTCCTTGGGTTCAACATCAAACAGAAAGATCTCCTTCAAACAGCACAGATACACCCTGCAAACAGAGTAAAATATGATGCTGGGAACACAGTTACAGTGTGGCATTTCCAGTAGTGTTGTTCCACAATGGATGAAAAGCGCAAGCACATTGGGCCTCATTACGCTAAAAGCGGCATGGCTACCCCCATACCGGGATGAAAAGCGCAAGCACATTGGGCTTCATTACGCTAAAAGCGGCATGGCTACCCCCATACCGGGTACCAGGTCCGGGTCCCGCAAAAGGGGATTTACCGGGCCATTCTGACCTTGGAGGGCGCAGTAAATCCCTTTCACGGGACCCGTACCCGGTACATCCCAATTCCTATTTTTGCCACCATAGGGCTCAATGGGAATGAGGAGGATGCTAACAACGGGCCCGTTAATGATGGGCCCATTGTTAGCATCATGGTCTGCTAGCGGGTCCCGCTAAGGACGCCTGGTCTGACCAGGCATTCCTTAGCGGGAACCACTGCAGACCTCGTAATAGGGGGGCCCGGAATGAACGGTGCCGGTCCCTTACCGGCACCATTAATTCCGTGGCCGTCTGGGTCGTAATGAGGCCCATTGAGTCAGACAAGGGCTCCTCACACTCTATGGTGGCTAAAAGGGGTAATAGTAGGAAAGTCTAGAAGAATAAGATGGAGGTGGGTAGTATTTCTGAGAATTTTGAGTGCTGCAAAATTTTAAAGAAGTATTAAAAGGAAGAATCAAGAAATGTAAAAAAAAAAGGACCATCACTTTTCCCCCTTTATCCCTATCATCCTCTTCTTCAATCCTGACATTCTCTAGTGATTCCTCCCAGGAAGGGGAGCATTAAGAAAAGTATATGGACAGGGAGGCCACAGTCCCGCTCAGTTTAAGCATGATTTAAAAGTGTGATTGCCTCAGCTGTCGGAGATAAAAAAATAGATTAAAAAATAGGAACCCACAGAGAATTGTGGTTCCAAGAATTTAATTCATTAAAAGGAGAGGAAAGGATGATATGGACCCAGTCCATGCAGGTTAATGACATCTTGACTAGCCTGATGGGAAGATCTTCAGTGGCACTGGTAGATGCAGTTCAGGACTCAGAGGATCAAAAAATGAACATGGCACTAAAGAAGTCCTATGTAGTAGCTCATGTGGCTCTAAGAGTAAGCATGTTTGCTTCATACACTGCGGAAATGGCTAAGGAAGGATTCAAGAACCTTTCCAAAGCCTTGAGTGATGGTAGGGATTGGGCCCAGGTTTTGCAGGACATTAAAGACCAGGTGGATTTTTTCTCGGACCTGGCATATGATGGGGTGAAGGCTTCGACCATGGTAATGGGGTCCGCCATCAGAGGTTGCAGACATATTCATATCAGTGACTTGCATTCTGAGTCATGTCAAAAGGCAATTGTCATTCATGTTACATTCGATGGCCAGATGCTGTTTGGATACATTAAAGGAAAAGATCCACAGAAACTTTAAAGCAGACACGCATGGACGTAAGCTGGGTTGAAGAACGGGCCAGAATGAAAAAGCCTCCTCCTCAACCACAAGGAAGTTCAGAATCAGGAAATTTGATAGAGAGTTCAACAGAACAACAACAAACAGAGACAGAAGAGTTCTCAGTAACCAAGGAAGCCTTCCTCTCCACCCAAAAATCAGAGGTCCTGACTCAATGATAGTGGGGCCTATACTCCAGAGATCCATAGAAAAACGGATGAACATCTAGTCAGATTCATGAGCCCTTTGAATTATATAATGAGGTTCCATCAGTATCTCTCTTCCCAGGTCAAAACAAAGAGATAGGCCATGAATCAGGGAATGATGGACTTACTGTTGCAGAAAGCTGTCAAGAAAGTCCCCAAGAGGCAGCGAGGTCAAGTGGTCTATTTCATTGTTTTTCTGGTAATCAAGTTATTAGGGAAGTTCAAGTTGGAATTGCATTTTAAATGCTAGAAACTTCAATTTTATTTCGGATTTCTCCATTAACAATAAAAATCAGATAAACAATAACAATAGCAAACATGCATAAACAATTATACCCAATTAAAATAATAACCCCCCGTCCACCAGAAATACAATTAAAACAGACACTTGGGCTTAACTCAAATGTCCACTAGATACTCCAGGCCTCTATCGTCCTATACGATGCATGACATGCAATCTCAGTTTTGAGACTCTATTTATAAACTCTGCTCGGTTGTATAACATTTGTGTATCCTCAGAGTTCAAAATAGCTGACATAGTTCCCTTGACAGACCTAATATGATGACCTTGGAAGCATGGTTTTAGCCATTCCTTGTGATATTGTGGAGAAATCAGAAGAAAGTGGGCAGGTCCTCGTCCGCTCCAATTTAGCTTTTTTATTTATGTAACACCTTCAGCCAACTTGTTCTTTTAAGCAGGGGAAGTAAATTTAGACCAGCCAGAATTAACAATTTCCTGCTTGCTGGTGAACTTAACTTGACAATAGGGCCCGGCCTCATCTTAAAATTCTTCAGGTCTGTGTACATTGGCAAAGAGGGTAGGGATTTAGTTTTTACTACATCAGACTCCAAGGCCTTTTTCCTCGTCCAGGTATGGATGTTTGCCGTGGCTTGCTTCAAAGTACCCTTGGCTGGGTTGTTCCCGTTTGCTGTCGTGAACTCCTGCAAAAGGCTGCACCCAAACCGGTACCACTCATATTTGTCCTTGATCTCTGATGCCTCCATCTCTGAGAACCCTGCGGCCACATTGGGGGTATCTGCAAAACCTTATTTGAGTTTGGTCCAGTAAAATAAAAATCTGGGTTGTGCTAACAGTTCCACACCCTGAAGCCCAAGATCAATCCTCAGTTCACTGCTCAGCCTACCGGGTGGAATGCCCAGTAATTGTCTCAGAAACCTATTCTGTACTACCTGCTGAGGTTTACAATCCTGGTGTCGCCACACTCCACTTCCATACAGTATTAGTGATCATACATTTAGCTTGTATACATCCATACACTTATCTAACCTCCACGCCCCATACAGATGATAAAATCTCAGGAGTCCTTTTCATCTGGGGGCATCCCTTACAGCATGGTATTTTATATGCGCGGCCCAACAACCACTCCTAGAGAACATTAGGCCTAAATACAAGTTGAAATCTACTACCTCTATTGATACTCCTTTTATATTCCTGCCGCAAGGTTTAAATTGCTTGCCAAAGATCATGATTTTGGCTCATGTATTCACAAAGAATTTCTAGATGGAGAGTCTACAAAGGATTATTGCCCTTATAGGAAAGGGGAATTTCTTGGCCTAGTTAGACTTAGAGGATGCATACTTCCATGTGCCAATTAGGAAGAAACACCGGATGATCTTGAGTTTGTAGTTTGGGAAGTGGGCAGCATATTTAGTTCAAGGCTTTTCCCTTTGAATTGGAAATTGCCCCTCAAGTGTTCTCAGTCTAGTGAGAGGTGCATTGATATTTTTCCATAACTGGACACATGATTGTTCAGGGTGGCATTAGTCGTTCTGTTGCAAGGTACTGAGCAGACAAAGTCCTCTTCTGAACTGGGAGAAATCAAATCCGATGCCATCACAGCGCCATAGGTTCATAGGGGTTTGGTTTTGACCTTTCAGGGGGGTGGCCATAACAAGAGAGGACATTGAGGTTGCAATCCGTCCTAAAAGATCTAATGAGAAAAGATCTTGCATCAGCAAGAATCTTTATAGATGTATAGGAGCACATGTCACCAAATGATTACCAGTGAACACAGTTTGATCACCCTCTTAATCTCTGAATACATGCTCACCCTTTGTATGAGAGCCTTAGTGTTGTCCACCCCAAGGTGCCCTTGTTGTCCCAAATTAACCTTATTATCATGCATCTCTCTAGCATCTATCTTGAAAAGCAAGCTCATCCTTCACTCTGTTGTAGGGTCTGATCTGCTGCCACGGACATGCCCAAGGTCAACCATCATGGACATATTACTTCACTGTTTCACTGTAACATACAGAGGACCCTGGGTACAGCACTGCTCCCCCTCACTTTTGTTTTACATCTGGCTCTCCATGAGATTTCTTGAAGTCAGACACCTCTTCCGCCAAAGCATTGGGAGACAAAGCATTGGCCACATTTATTTGGCCCACGACATACTTTACTAAGAAGCCCTTGCTGGTAGGCTGGTGACCCATTTGGCAATCCTTCTTGTGACAGCATAAATCCCCTTCTCTTTTCAGGAATAAATGTGATGGCATGGATATTTTTAAAACATTATTTTATTCACATTTTCAAAACACAAACAAATCATGTCTTGATAGCATCAGTTGCAGGCTCCAATAAATGTTCAACAAAAGTATAACACACAGCCAGCATCATTATTAAAAAGCCCCCTCGTCGGATACTGAATATTCCACCCTACATCCAATATTGTCCACCCCTCTGCCATTTTACCCTCCCATCGGCACTATGTGAGTCCATATAAATGTTTTCGCACTTCAGGAAGGCCTCAAATCTTTGAAAGAATTGAGCTCATTCAACATCTGATCCCAATCAAAATCCACCCCTTCTAACGAATCAGGGTTTCGAGTTTTGTGCAAGATTTCTAGCACTGCTAGACCCCACCTGAGAATATCTTCCATCCATTGTTCCAAAGATGGACCTTGAGGTTTCTTCCAACAAATTTCTACCCATTTTATTGCTAATATTAAAATAAATTGTGCTAGTAGTTCTCTAGTTTTATGTCTCTTTTTTCCCGGAATAATACCCCACAAGCATGCTTTCGGGAAACACACATAACTGGAATGTAGTCACTGCCAAAAATATATTGTAATTCTTGGACAATCACATAACATATGCCAAATACCAGCTAATCCATCCCCACATTGGCGTTGATTCTGGCTTAATTCATCATTGGTAGCATGTCATTTTGCCGGGGTCATATATATCCTATCCAGTATATTGAATTAAATGAGTTGAATCATTGCATTTCTCGATACCTTTTTGAACTGTTCCCACAGTCTGACCCATTCACCTTCTGAGATCTAAAAACCTGTATCTCTTTCCCATTTTTCCTTAATCACCAAGGTCTTCTGAGGGTATTCTCCCTGTATGCCTGATATATCATTGAAACCCTATCCATAGCCCTTCCTTGTGACAATAGCCTCTGCATCACCTTACTAGAGTTCAGCTCTTATGGAATACGTTTCCACATGATGGCCAGCCTTTTTACTACTTTCACATTCATCAGGAAATGTCCTTTCAAAATCCCATACCTATTGCTCCATTGGCCAAAGGGCATACATTTTCCATCCTAAAACAAATTCGCAAGTGTCCTGTGGTCCTTTTCATTAAGCGTGGCTAGACCTATGCCTCTCATTGCTGACTGAATAACAGGGTGTATCTCTCATAATAAATCATTACAATATTACCTCTTCATGTGTATTTTAGCAAGCAGCTTCCTCCAAACTACCCTCACTACCTGAAACACATTAGTGGCTCCTTTCCCTCCTATTACACCCCATAGCAATTCGATCCCTTGTCTATATCTCATCATAACACCTAGTAACACAGTCAACATTTTCCCTGCGTATTGTTCCAGACAAGTGCCACTTATAATTAAGCAGCCATGAAGTATCATTCATAGTACGGTAAATTCAGGCCCCCCTCTAAGTATTAGCATTTCAATGTTGCCAGAGATATCCTCTGCCTCCCCATGTTGCACAATAACTCCCCAATTTTTTCATCCAGCATTTCGAAAACAAAAATTCATTATAGGATAGGGGATAATACTAAGCAAAATATAACAATAGCGGGAATGTGACCATTTTGTAGAGTTCCACACTTCCCATTAATGACATGGGTAAAGTTTTCCAAAATTGATCTGCTTTCCCAATTCCTGATAATGCCCTTAAAGTATTGTGTACAAAAGTCTCTTCAATATCGTAAAAAATGTGAATACCAAGTTACCTGAATGATTCTCCTTCTCAGTGTATCTCCCAGTCCGGCAGCGTAGAAGTATTCTGTGCACAGAGACCTCCTAAAGTGAATAACAATGATTTTCCTTTCTTAATACGAAAACCTGACAATATACACAAATGACCCAGTATCTCCAATAATATCGGTATATTCTCCAATGGGTTGTACACATATATTAATAAGTCATCCGCCTATAGGGGGACATTATGCCTTACTCCTCTCAATGCACCAGCCTCTGTCATGTCTCTCCGAAGGAATCTCGCTAACGGTTCCAGCGCCAGTGAGAACAGGATAGGGGACACCGGATATCCTTGTCACATCCCTCTCCCCAATCTGGTGAAATCAAGTCATTAGTTTTAAACCTATCCATTGGTTTGTTATACAGAAATTGTAACCACCGACAAATATCACCTAACCCGGAAGATCTCAGCACCTTAACCAGTCATCCCCACTCTAGGGAATCAAAAGCTTTCATGGCATTGAAGGTGGCTATCGCCAGTTCCCCTTTTGAATCCCAAACCTCATCCATTACATGGTGGAGGTGGCCGAAATTCATTGCAGTATTGCGTCTCTCTATAAATCTACATTGATCTGGATGGACCAACACTGATGCCGCCGTAGACAGTCTAGTAGCCAATATTTTCCGCAATATTTTCGCTTCTACATTAAGTAACAAGATCCGACAGTAAGAGTCACATCTCAATGGATTCTTCTGCTACTTCAACAAAACAGTGATGACCGCCTCCTCTTTTGAAGCCGCCAGAATATCAGACTCAAAAGGACTATCTACTACACCTTTTTTAAGTGATGGACCAGTAAATCAGCATTTGATATGATAGGTTATTTATAACGCGCTTAATACCCAGAGGTTTCTTAGCGCGGACCCGGGGATCGAACATGTGTTGCTCAATGTCGTCTTGCTTCCAAGGCGAGCATGCTGCCCCTGAGCTATCATCCCAAGACAAATATATATGAACAGTAAAATTCCACAGGGAATCCATAGCTACCCAGGGCCTACGTTTATGCACTGACTTTAGTGTAACGTATATGTCCAACTCTTCAATGGGGCCCTCCAACCCCCGCCTGAAGATCATCAGTAGGAACAGGCATCCGTACCTGGTCCAGCAACTCTTCCGCATCTTCCTCTGAATATGTACCCTCAATAGCATATAATAATTGATAATAATTCTGAAAAACCTCATTAATACCTTGTTGGGAACATATCAAATCCCCTGATTTGTTAAGAACACGCGTGATTGTAAATCTAGGTTGCTTTCGTCTTATCAACCAGGCCAATAAGAGCCCAGCCTTATCTCCCTCCCCATGAATCTTTACGTCGTACCAGCTCTTATCAAATTTTGATGATGATTCTTTTATTTTTCATGGGAAATAAATGCCTGCGCCAAAGCATCACCTTTCTTTTTCGGCCCATACTCTAATGTCATCATCTGTAGGCGCCACACCCAGATCGGAAAAATCCTCCTAAATCCCATATTTTTTTTTACCAAAGATGAATGATCTGAAAGGTTCCTCCCCAGATACAATGCACCCTTAAGCATATGAAAATGCTTTCTTCCCACAAAAATATAATGCAATCTTAAGTGTGACCCATGTGCCCCCCAGAAATACAAATATCCACTCCTGCCCGCGTGACTTTCTCCACAATTCCACTAAATCTATATCCATGATAACCCTCGGAAGCGATACCGGTGCCTGTTGTTTTAAAGGACCTGATTTCCCTGTGCTATCTAATTCCTGATTTAGGAGGCAATTCAAATCAACTCCCCAAATAAACAATCCCTAACTATGACCCACTGCCAAGTTAAAAACCGAAGGAAAATAATCCTTATCATCTTTATTTATTTATTTATTTGTGAATTTGTAAAGCGCGCAAAGCCCCAAGGCATCTAGGCCATGCAACTTAAGAAGATGGTTACATTTTTAGAATGGTCAGTTACGTACATTTGCATCATCAATGTTGACCCTCACTTCCTCATCAGAGATAACTCTGTCTATCCATAACAGAACTTCAGGAGCTACACAAATTAAAACTCCTCTAGCATACAAACAGTCTGACATCCCCACCAACTGTCCTCCCCACCTCTTCCTCAAGTAGTCTAAGTCCTGGCTCAGCAAATGCATCTCCTGAAGCATTGCAAGTTGAATTCCATTTCATCTCAAAAAGTTCCCCACTGGCAATTACTTCTTTCTTTTGCACACACCACTGACATTCCACGTCCCGATCTTCAGGTAGTACCTCCCCGTTATACAAGGAAGTAACAAATGCAATCTTCCAAACCAATGCCCCAACCTCACCCTCACTTCGAAAACTTTACCCAGAATCCTTAAAGCGACCAGACCACTTCCTCTTCCTCTGAAGAAGGGGTCTGGAAGTGGTCTGTTTGCTGTTCGCTGCTCGCAGTGCAGCAGGCCAGCAGACCGAACCGAGCTAAAACTTTTTAAGTTGCCCCGTTGATTCTGTCTGATCAGTATCCCTCGTGCTTGAGTTTTCCCTGTGCAGAGTAATCCATCACCTGTGTTGGGAGTAGTGAGTGAAAGCCATTTGGTGAGTGTTGTAATTTGTCCATTGACATCTATTAGCGAGCAGCAACACTATAATGTTAAGTTGTGCACGTCGTAGTGACGTAAATACTATTTTATATGAATTACTTGTAGAACGGTGCTGTCCGAATAGCTGGCCGGCCATCAGCACTCAGTGAGTTATTTAAGAGCAGGCTGTCGGTAGTAGTTTGCATCTTGTATACACGGAGTCACACGCAAGCTGTTTAAGTGAAGACTTTATGGTTTGCATCGTAGAACAGCAAAATACAAGTGCACTAATTGGGTATTAGATACGTTTAAATCATTCTGCCGTGTTATATCCAACACTTGTGTACTATTGTGGAGCTACAATTGGCGACTGTAGTCGTTCGCCAAATTAATGTTACTGGGCGACTGTACACGCATATTATGTAAACGTGTGCTGTAAACCAGTAACTTGTTGATTTCTTAGTTACCAGCAAAGGTCACGTTACGTGATACTAGGAAATTGCAAGCTCAAGAGATCATCGAAAACGCCGTGTTTTATGACGTGGGCGCAGAGAAGAGCGTTCCCGACCCCTAATTACTGGATCGATTGACCTAGGGGGCTTCAGTAGTAGATATTGATGCATGCCTAGAGATTTTGCCTGCCACTGCATTGATTTACTTATTTGCATGTGTAAGGTAACTAACTATACATCTGGCCCTAGATACAGGGTAGGCAGCATTTGTTCTAAGTCCTGTGAGTGTGTGTATAAGTAGGACAATGTGCCATTGTATGCTCGAGCGTGCTGTCCTAGTATCTTGTGGTACTAAGTGTGGAAAGTAGGAAAGTAGCACAAGCAAATGGGGAACCTAGACAGAGAGCTTGCGATCCATTAAACACTCAGAAATCAACACATGTGTATACCGAAGGTGATAAGCAACCCTGTAAAAATGCCCAATAGGAATAAAGAAATGACCACATTTTTTGCTATAACCTCCTCTATCACATCTGTAACATCTGCGTCAGTCGAGACTGACAAGATAGGTGAAGATTCTTAGTATTTTGCAAAGGAAGATTTGGTTGAAGATTGAGGCCCTGATTCACCGAAATATTTTTTAATGGTGCAATCCCATTGGAAAATGCTCTGTGAATCAGGCCCTTAATTGGTAATTTGGGCTGTGTGAGTGCGAAATTGTTGAATGATATATTAAGTGTACCAGTGCCTGCAATGGTAGCTTCCTGTCCAACTGATGAATGCGATGATGCCACAATAACATACATCGATTATATTGTTAATTCAGATCTGGACCTGACAGCCATGAAATATGTACATAAGGAGAATATAAATAAAATGGAAAATGTATTGAATAATGAAATTAACACATTAGCAAATTTTATGGTTCATAATGATTGTACTGGTGGCACTAATACCATCGATCTCTCACCATCTAAATTAGAGGAGATGGACATTGAATACTTAGGGTTCAATGAAATAATGCCAGTTCAGGATGTTAAATCTCCTTCAGGTTTAGCGCAATCTGTCGACATAGTAGGTAATAGTGGTACTTTGCCACTTCCTATATTTGATTTCACACAAACCAAACAGATGGGCCAAGTAGGAGTACCACCTTTAGCACAGAATATGCCATCTTGTAATATATCATTTGCATCCAATGACAATAATGTGAATCTGCTTGAAACAGAATGCGATCGTAGTATGACATCAGATGACGTTTAATGCCTTTGAAAACCTATTAAAAACATTAATTGCAAAATTTGACCATCTAGAAACCAAAATAGATGTTCAATCCCTATTAATCCATCAAAGTTTCGAAGGCTGCAAACATATGACACCCAACAGGTGATAGGTATGCCAAATGCAAATACCACAAAAGAAAAGGTTGTGGCAAATCCCCTGAAAAGTGGCAATGCCAATGTTGTGGTTCTTAAAAAGCCAAAAAATGGGCCTGAGGTAAAAAGGTGTGGTGCTTCAATACAACAGGCCTTTATGTACAGCCATAAATTGAACTTAAGAAAATACAAAGGCAGTGGGAAGGGCAAAAAACAAGCACCTACAAATGTGAATAAGGGCAGAGTTGAGGTTGACTCTTCATTTGTTCCATATGTTGCGGAAGACAGAGTCCAAGATGACATGGAAATCGAGGAAATTAATAAGCCAACTGCTCCAGTATATAAAAAGCTAACACAATCTTTAGCACCACAGAATCTGGTAACTAAAGTAGCTAGTACTAAAAACCAGATTGTGGTTGATTTAGCTTCTCAATCGACAATCCCTGATCTTAGGGTGACTCAGAAAGGCGGAGTCGATATGAGAGGAACTTTACCTAACATAGAAACAACCGAAGATAGAGGAGAGATGATGAAAGCTCTACGTACTGAACACATTTCAAATGAGTCTATACAAATGCCTTAAATAGGAAAACTGCCCTCCATATTTTGCACACTGTTGTGCCTCTCAGAATGATTACCACAAATGACATACGTTTAGTAGACCAAGAATTAGTGAGCAATAGGTACATTACTAGCCTATGCTTTGAAGCTGTTTCTACCTTAAATTTTATCTTAAGGTATGAGGAAGACTTTTTACGTCTTGGATAAGGTATATCTGTGATGGAGATTCCCAGTATCAAATATAGCGTCAAACCACCAGTAGGAAACAATCTCAGGCCTAAAGCTTTTACACATGACCAAGAGACATTATATAAGAGAGCTGAAAGTTCGTACCAAGAAGGACCTCATGCCCTCTGTTAATCTGACAAGTCCAAAAGTGTCAACAATAAAGATGGTCAGAGTGTAGTAGATGAAGTTTCAGCCGAAATACTAGAAGGCTATTGGCAGTGGCTACCCACAGCTTATAATGCCCACTTTGCAGCAGTTCGACAGTGACAATGCACAGTGGCAACAATGTATTCCTGGAATACAAGAGGGCACTCCCACCTATTTAGTAGTGAAGACTAAATAGCCAACATAGAACTGTTCACAATAGTAGCTCTCCAAGAAACACGGCTTACCAATGAAGTGCATGTTGCTGGCTGTTGCTCTGTCCATCAAATTGCTACTCCGGGCCCACGGGGTAGACCAAAAGGTGGTCTATTCATTACAGTCAAACCTCCATGGACTATTACAAAACTAACAGACTGTTGTATGCTGGCAAATAATGCACTGAGTGCATTTATTGGGAAAAATGTGGGTTACTCTGCCACTGCAATACTAACGTTGTACACAGCTAAAGTGAGAATTATTTTAATGTATGCCATTGCAATTTGGGGACATAAGTATGGTAAACGATTAGTTGCATTTGAAGCTAAAATGTTACGCAAGTTTTTGCGACTTCCTTAGAGTGTTTCAATTGAATATATCTATTTGGAACTGGAACTAAGAGGTGTAAATGAAGCTTACATAAGCCAATCTGTATTGTTATATTACAAACTTATGCACTCTTCAAAATGAGACGATCCTGGCACCTTATGTTCAAGCGCTTACAAGTTTAGAGGGTAGGCAGCCCTATAAGTTAATTCGACATTGCAACTCGTTTATATGCAATGGACAGTGGCCTATTCAATTCCATTTACGAAGCTAAGCCTGAAATCTAAGTTAAAAGTGGTCTGAAGAACCCATGGTCAAGAGACATATATGAACGCACTTACAGTTAAGACTAATAGTGGTCTGTTATGTGATATTAGGGCCATGCTTATGCATGCACCGGAGTATCTTAAGGCTTACCCTAGTGTTTGAACATTTTGCACGTACTTAATAATGAAATGTGATGTCTCAGAAGCGCTAGAGACAAGGGGTTCATGGTTGGGCCTCAGTCGCGATAAACGATATTGCCGGTGTGCAGCATAAATGTGATGGAATCACTCAAACATCTGATTATCAACTGTGAAAGTCTGAAATCCCTTTGTTTTAAATATATTAATTCTTATTGCAATACTGTTGATAAAACATTTTAGCTGGTATATGGGAGAGCTTTCTCATAGGTGATGTTATCAATTTGCTATATTTTATACTCTCATTTTATTTGAAAATTGTTCAGATTTTTAAATGTCTCGAATAGTGTGAATACAAATATTCTTTTAGTCATGGTATCTGTGTCATTTGAATTGTATTTTTAATATTTAATGTAAATAAATGCGATGTGCAATATGTTATACAAAGCCAATATTGGCTAAAAGCATACGAATATTGGCTAAAAGTATATCAATAAAATCTTGAAATCTTGTAACAAATGCAATCAATCCAAACCAAATCCCCAACCTCCACTGTCACTTCGAAAACCTCACTAATATACATATCAGACATGACCTGAACCCCCAATTGAACTACTGATTCTATCCCGGATTCCATCCAAACCTGATGATCTGATGAATAACATTTGAACAAACAACTCCCCCTCATTCCCCACCTCACCCTCGCTATCTCCTCTCCCCCCGGAACCCTCTATTGCCCAAATGTTTGTCTCTGAAAACTGGCAGAATCCCCTCACCCAGTACTCCCCCCTCCCATATATCCTATGCCATCAGTCTCTCCGACCCTGCTATCACATCCTCCATTCTCCTCCTCAGTACCATGGGAGTATTGTCGGAATTGAAACAATATTATGCCTCCTATCGCAACAATTGTATGTGTATTGGCGTACGCCAAGTTGTCTAAAACATCATATGCGAACAAACTCCACGGCAAGGTCTTGAACTTAGAGAAAAGTAATGTAAGTCGCCATCTTGGATTAAGCCGCCATTTTAGGTTCTCTTGTAATATGGAAGTCACCCTGAACATCAAAATGGAGGCCGAATGTCATTCTGAGTAAGATTCTGGCCGTAGTGACCTCCGTACACATGAATAATTAATATGCCTGCAGGCCACTTGTCGGGGTCGCGAACTGAGACCTTGTCCTACTGTTGACCTATGTGTAAATGTACAACTATATCAGCGAAACTAATCAAAATGCATATATTATAGGATTGACCTGGCAAGGAACCCATGGGCCCGGCTCGTAGAATGGTTAACCCACGAGAGGGTTGGCCAAGGGCTGGACAAATAGTATAAAAGACCCAAGTATTCCAATGTACGGTCTCTCTCACTAATGCATCAAACCTTCGTTGAAGTCCGTTACGTTACTCTGAGAGCCGAATAGCTATCCGTTTGTCAATTGACTTTGGTAACTGTTGTAGCTTTTAAATAAAGCACTTGTATGTTCTTTGTAACCTGTGTTGGTGTGTTTCTTTTTGGGCTTCCCGGCCTCATATTATTTTTCTGTTTCCACATTTGGCGCCCGAATAGGGAATAGGGATTGATGCTGGATCATTGAAGGTTGACGCAGACTATCGAACCGGGATCGGACGGTGTGATACTGCGGGCCCGACCGAACGAGACGCGATACCTCGGCAGCGCTGCACGATCCGATCCTTGGACGATAGTCGTGTGGTCTGACACGGCATCTTGACGAGGGTCCATTTTTGAGGCGGGCAGATTTGTCGAAACCACCAAACACAAGGTAAAATTTGTTAGGTAAGTTCTTTGGTAAACTGTACGGTCCTCCTTAGGTTTGGTCAGGTGCAGTCGTGACCCGGCTCTTAATTTAACCCTGACAATTTGAATTTGGCGTATTGTATCTGCAGACACAATTATTGACCAGGTAACACCAATTTTTTGTGAAATGCCTGGGAAATTGTCTAGCTGCTTTAGGGCTCTGTTCCGCAGCGATCAACAATCTTTGGAATTTAGCCGCCTGGCACCACAGGAGGGTTCGCCGGCATGTACTATGTACTGTAAGTATGGCATTGGAAGTATAGTATTTAATGATGTTTGGCACAGACAAACCAGACATGCCTCCGAATTTCAGTGGCCAATCAATGGTAGTTTCGAGATCCCCCGTATTGAATACCTAGAATCGGTCTTGCTAAAAAAGAAGGCCAGACCTGCAGCATTTGATGTTTTGCAGAATTGGAAAAAAGAAGCGTTGCAGCAGCTTAAAAGTAGGGATAAACATGCACGCCGTCATAAAACAAATGCCGAAAAGGCGTTGTTATATGATAAAGAAAAACTTTCGGAGTCAGTTAGAAATATGGATAGGGCTTTCGCACTAGGTATCCAGAAAATGTATCCCTCTAAAGATTTCCATGTTTCTGAAGAATTTATTGAAAAATTATTAAAAGAACGCAGGCCTGGTGCCTCTGCGCCACCTCCGTATGAACCTCTCCCGGGTGCTCTGCCCATTCCTGCTGTTATTCCTGTTCCCCCTGTTCAACCTATCGTTCCTATTCCTCTGGTTGTTGTTCCTCCACCTATCCCGCCACCCCTTCCTCTTGCGCCGATAGTTGTACCCTCATTGAATTTGCCCACACCTCCCTTCCCGAGTGGTTCTGTATTGACTGAAGTTGATCAGGGTGCGGGGTCAAAGATTGTCACTCGTAATACTGTTTATGCAGACAAGAAACAGGAATTATTTGCATGGGCTAAGCACTGTATGGAGAAAGGTGATCAAGTTAACGTTTTTTCCACATTATCAAGTATGGGCAATTTTCCTGAGAAAAATGTTTTTATCGAAGGTTTGGGGACTCATTTATGTGTAATGTGGGCTAAATTACATAATACGGATCTCCCACAAGGAGTGAGGGATCTAAATATTTTAGCACTTTCGAGGGACACAGAGGAGAAAGTACATGGTCATGTTGAGAGATTGTTTGAGTATAGGAGGGACTTTGAAAAATTAAGAGATGAGGATGAGGAAGACGACAGTATGTATGTACAGAAACAGTTCCTTCCGTGTCGTACATCGGCACCTGAGGAAGTACGAATTTGTACCAAAGACGCGATTCGATGGATCTCGGATTCATCGATACCGCCAGATGAAGTATATGACATGTATAGTCAGTATACAGTAGAAATGCAGAGGAAGGTGATTCAGGTAATGGTACAGTACTTGCAAGATGAATGTGTAAGGAAGAAGGATAGTTGTCCTATAGAATTATTGGGTATTTGTAAAAGGGCTTTTTCGCCCGACACTTCTTCAGCTGCCTTAGCGCTCGACCTGGCTCTGTTGCTTAGTAAGCGGTCAGAGTTACCTACATCTCAGTTGCCTATGAGAGAGGTTCCTCCGACATTTGTCCCTAAGGTTGAGATTCCCGCTAACGCTGGGAATGGTGCACCCACTGTGGACATCCCTGCACACTATGTATCGCAATTTGTTCATGTCCCGTTTTCACGACAGGAAGTGAACACTATTAGACAATCAATTCCTGATATTAAGAAAAACCCGACAGGATTCTACAAAGAGATAGAGTCCGTTTTGCAGTCCTCTGTGTTCATCTTAAGTGACATTGACTTGCTATTCCCTGTACTCCTGCCCGTAGATTTATGGAAGCAGGTTCGAACTATAGACGATGTGCCAGGGTTAGGAGATACGTGGGCTAACATGACTAGGTTTGATGGGGAAAGACCAGCTGGTGAGAAACCACCTCAGGTAATACTTACTTTGCCTGATAGAATTGTCGCAAAATTGAAAACCATAATTCCTGAGAAAATAATTATTTGGGACAAGCTTATGGCCTGTGTTCAAGGAAAAACTGAAGGTGCCACCGAGTTCTTTAATAAATTCGAACAGCTATTCTCTGATTTCAGTGGACAGGACTTGGGCACAGAGTCTGGGAAAAGGTTGTTTGTGGACAAATTTGTACGTGGGTTGTTGCCCGACATCCAGTCACAGATTATGTCCTCTGAGAGCGCTTGGCAGGCGAAATCCCAATCTGAAGTTTTGCACATGGCTCAGTATTATGAGAACCATGTAAATAATGAAAAAGAGAAAATAGAGAAGAGGAAAGGAGATTTGAAGACTAAAGTATTGTTACAACAAATTGTTAGAAATCCCAGAGGAGGTACGTCACAGACCAGAGGTCAGTATGTCCCAAAAGGAAACGCTCCTTTGGGTCCTGTGAATGTTAATCAATGTGCCTATTGCCGCCAGGAAGGTCATTGGCGAGCACAGTGACCCGTCCTTCGCCAAAGGTCGAACAATGCATTTGGGAGTATGGGTAGACGACCTAGAGGTCGCCCCGGAGCGGGGGGCCCTGATAGAGGTCAGTTTTCGCAAGATCCTCAGCAACCTTTTTCACAGGAAAATCAGATTCCGAGTGTGGACACAAGAAACATATTTGATCACCCTTCTGCTGCCTACCTTTCTCAAGAGCTTCCTTCCGATGACATTTTATTTCGTTAGGACGGCCCGAAGCAGGGTTTGGAACCTTCACCTATTCCCGTTAATCAGAAAGGTCCCTACGTTGAATTGTTAGTGGGGAATAGGAAACATCAGTTTTTGATAGACACTGGAGCAGAGAAGTGCTCCATTAATCATTCCCGGGTTCCAAACATTCCACTGTCAGGGCAAACAAATATTTCTGTAGGGTTTTCTGGTATACCAATTGTTTGTCCGGTTTCTTCGCCGGTGTCTGTTTCTTTGGGTCCCTTTATGGACCATTGTCCCTTCCTTCTGACCTCGAACTGTGGAGAGAATTTGCTGGGGTTAAATCTGTTGAAGAAATTGAATGCAGTAATTCATTGTTCCTCTGATGGTGTACGACTGACGGTTTCACCAGAGCAACTTCCCAGGTCTCAGTTTCTGACTCGACCATTGCCTCCTGAGTTTAGTGTTGTTCCGGAATGTTTATGGGCGGTTGACGACAATGATGTCGGGGTACTACAGATTGAACCCGTTAGAATAGTTTTGAAACATGGAGTTAAACTACCACGCATTCCGCAATATAAAATATCAGTTGAGGGCGAGTGTGCTTTGAAGTGCATTATCTCCGATTTTGTGCATCGGGGTGATTGAAGAGATTGCAGGTAGTTTATGTAACAGCCCGATTTTGCCTGTATACAAGAAAGGCGACAATGCAATCCCATACCGTTTTATAATTGATCTTCGTGCTATTAACAAAGTTGTCGCCCCACAATTTCCAATTGTGCCTGATGTAACAACGATACTAACAATGATCCCTGCTACAGCTACGCACTTTAGTGTTGTGAATTTAAAGAATGCTTTCTTTAGCATTCCTATACACAAGGAGAGTAGATATTTGTTCGCGTTCACCTTGGGAGGACGTTCATTTACATTTACTCGGGCACCTCAAGGGTGTACTGAAAGTCCAAGCATTTATAGTAGAGCTTTGAAAGAGCAGCTTGACACCCTTGAATTGCCACCTACTTGTACACTACTTCAGTATGTCGATGATTTGCTTTGGGCTGCAGATTCTGAAAGTGCTTGTAAAGAAGGCACTGTATTGTTACTTATTCATCTGGCCGAAAACGGCCATAAAGCTTCGCTCAAGAAATTTAAATATTGTTGTCAGGAGGTCGCCTATTTAGGCGACCTCCTGTCAAAGGAGGGGAGAAGATTGACACCTGAAAGAATAAAACACATTTCTGGCATGTCTGTTCCAAATACACAGGAGGAAGTTAGGGCCTTAATAGGTATGGCTTCTTACTGTAGATTGTGGATCCCGAACTTTTCACTAGTGATAAAACCGATGTTGGCTTTGACGAAGAAGGGCATTTCTCTGCCGCTGCCATGGAAATCGGAACATCAACGATCATTTGAGCTTCTCAAAACCGCGTTATGCTCTGCACCGGTTCTGGGTACTCCAAATTATGACAAGGCCTTTGTGTTGTTTGTGCATGAATGTGATGGATGTGCTTTGGCTGTGTTAACACAGGAACACGGACAGAAGAATAGGCCATGCGGCTACTACTCTTCCGCCCTTGATCCTGTCGCATGCGCTTTGCCAATATGTTTGCGAGCTGTCGCTGCTGCTGCCGCGTCTGTAAAACAGAGTGAGGGGATGGTCCTAGGTCATGATTTAATTCTGATGGTGCCTCACTCTGTAGATGTCCTATTGAATAAAACCCAAACGCAACACCTCACCTCTGCACGGCTGACAAGGTATGAATTAATTCTGTTCGCCCCTCACATTCAAATTAAGAGGTGTTGTGTTCTTAATCCGGCTGAACTCCTACCTTTCCCGCAAAATACTGTTTGCGGTGACGAAGAATTACATGACTGCCTGTATACTACTGAACAGGAAACGAAGGGCAGGATAGACCTTATAGATACTCCTTTGAATAATGCGGAAGGGGAGCTGTTTTGTGATGGCTCCTGCTTCAAACTCCCAGATGGTACATCCACAGCTGCTTACGCAGTTACTACGTTGAGTACGGTTGTTGAAACTAAGAGAATTCCGCATAACTCCGCACAGGCCGCAGAGATTATAGCGTTGACCCGAGCTTGTGAACTCTCCGAAGGGCATATAGTAAACATATATACTGATAGCCAGTACGCCTTTGGGGTGGCTCACAACTTCGGGAGGCTCTGGTCGGAAAGAGGGTTCCTAACCTCACATGAGACCAAGATCCAGCATGGTCCCCTGATAGTGCAATTGCTCTCGGCACTCTCACTCCCTAGGCAGTTAGCGATCATGAAATGTGAAGCACATCGTAAGGTCATAGATGATGTGGGAAAAGGGAACGCATTTGCTGACCAGATAGCCAGGCAAACGGCTACAGACCTTAGCGCAGACATGTATGCACTAAGGGAAACAAAAGATGCCTATGTAATGGATGAGGGTATCGGGTCTGTGCGAGATATCCAAACTGATGCCACAATAGAAGAGTCTAAAAAGTGGGCCGAAGGAATGGGGAAACTGGATGATGATGGGTGTTGGGTGGATACATCTGAAGGAAAATGGTTGCTCTCTGATTCATATGTGCTGGCAATGGTTACGATGGCACACGGTCCTACGCATGTGTGTGCTCAGCAGATCACGAAAATGTTAGAACAAGTATGGGTGAATGATAAAATTTCGAAGATTGCAAAGCGACATGTTCAGAATTGTATGATTTGCTTACAGCACAATGTGGGGAAGGGGACAGTAACTCCAAGGGGAAGCTTTGGGCCCCCTTCTGTTCCCTTCAAGGTCATCCACTTTCATTTTATTGAGATGGAACGGTGTAACAATCAAAAATATGTTCTTGTGATTATTTGTGCTTTTAGAAAATGGGTCGAGGCGTTCCCCCTTAAAGATGCTACTGCCATGACCACTGCAAAGACTATAGTAAAAGAATTCTTTCCACGATTTGGGCTTCCAAGGGTAATTTGGTCAGACAATGGTCCCCATTTTGTTGCAGAAGTAATTTTGCAGATATGCACAGCGTTACACATTGAAAAACAATTTCACTCAGCTAGACATCCTCAAAGTGCTGGGTTGGTAGAGAGACATAATGGCATCCTAAAGAATAAGCTTGCAAACACATGTGCCAACACCAAACTGAAATGGCCAGATGCCTTACCTATTGTATTGTTAGCCATGCGTACCACACCTCAAACTAAGACTGGGCTCTCCCCATTTGAGGTAGTGATGGGGAGACCTGCTAACATTTGGGGCCTTCCGAAGCCCAAAACCTTAAGGGAGGTCGAGGATGTATTGCTTGTAGACTACTGTAACCAGTTGACTAAAAATCTGTATCTCATTTATCATCAGGTCCAATCAGCTTTACCTGTACGGTTTACGGCCCAGGACACGATATTCAGCCTGGAAGTTGGGTCCTAGTGAAGGCCTACGAAAGGTCTTCCTGTCTCGCTCCTCGCTGGAGGGGACCCTATCAGGTACTGTTGGTCACCCAAACAGCAGTGCGGGTGGCTGGAAAGAAGCATTGGATCCACGTGACGCATGTCAAGAAACTTCCTCACCAGACGCCACACATTACAGAAGAAGCAGAATCCCTCGCTGATGCTACAATCTCTGATCCTGGAGTAGCAAACAGCACTGTGAGTGCGTCGGAGAATTTCTCTGAGCCCGTGGATCTTGGGGAACAACCCATTTCGTCTCTGCACTCTTTGAAAAAGTCACTTCCGGAAAACATTGTTTCAAGTTCTGTGACTTCCGTCGCCTCCGATACGTCGCTTCCCTCAGGAAGTGACGTTACCTTGTTTCCGGATCAAACAGTTCTGGGTACCACCAGATACGACCTTCGACGAAGAAAATAGAACTACGGCACGGGTCTTTCCTGTGCATCTGAAAAGAAGAAGTGATTGAAAGTTTTCTCTTGTAAAAGAAAGTTCCTTTCGAACAAATGGAAAAAAAAGGGATTCTGCTGGCTAGGGTTGGGAAGGACTAAGAAGTCGCGCGACCGTAGTGTCGCCAGCAACGAACATTGGGGTCGTCGATTGAGAAACTACGATGCCTGCCACCTCCACCGCTGCTCCCCACATTGGACTTGTAAATAAGGGGGTGACCAACTCGGACAACGAACAATGTGCCTGGGCCCCGAAAACGTATTGATGTGTTGTGTTAATAATAATTGGAATTTGTGTAATTACTGCTGTGGGACTTTGGTACTTCGAAGAAATTTTCCCTCTAAAACCTCTACTGCCAATTGAGATTGTACCTACTGCTTTGACTCCCTCTGTACACCTTCACACCTTGTCACCTAGAGACTCCCAGCATAGACGAAAGTATCATAATAACACTTTAATGATAGTAATGAATGCAACGCATGCCATTTTTAATAAGAGTAATTGCTGGATTTGCACCCATTTACCGCAACATGGGAACAAGGGGCTAGGATGGTATATTCACCCTTTACCTTTAACGACTGCTTGCTATGCTTCTCTTAGAGCACTATTCTTTGGCCGTTGGAATGATAGCATCTCAGGGAACTTTGATGGAACTAATTTAAATGATTTTGAGAAACGTGAATTGACTCCCCTGGGATGCTCACTTTTAACAAATAGAAGTAGACCTAATGTTACTTCTATTAGGCCATCTGATAAACTATCTCTTCCTTTCCAAACTCTAATTTCCTTTAAAATGGCTCCGATAGGCAATAAGGACGCTGTGCCCCCTTCCTACTCTATTAATCATAGCCCCGATTCAGTCCCCTTTTGTGTACAAAGAAATGGCACTCGGCCAATGGGAGATTTTGAAGGTTGTGTGAACATTGTAAACTTGACCGGGGAGAACAGGCCTCTGTATGTAGGGGGGCCTGTTTATTTCGTTTGTGGTAGTTCAGCATTTCCCTGGTTGCCCAAGGATTGGCAGGGAACGTGTTATTTAGGAATCCTGTTACCTGGGGTATTTATAGCTAGTACATTGGAAGTTTCTAAGGCTCGCCCACGGCGGGACGAGAACGGAGATACCCCTGGGCAAGTATTGGGAGATATAGAGAAATCAGTTGTGCCATTTTGGGGACAGATAGCAAACTCTGAAAACATTAGGGGGCTAGCAAGAGTACTGGAGAGAACCATCAACCGGACCACGGATATACTCTACAATATGACACTAGAACAAAAGGCAATAAGATTGGTAGCGCTCCAAAATCGGATGGCATTAGATGTCATCCTGGCAGAACGTGGTGGAGTATGCAAATTAGTTGGGTCCGCTTGATGTGTTTTCGTACCAGATACCTCACCGACAATTTTCAAAGCAATACAGAACTTGCACATTCTTAGTTCTGTGGTGCATGTTCCCGTGGGAGATTGGAATATTAGCGCCTGGTTCTGGGATTCTCTACGATCCTGGGGTTGGAAGGTGCTTTCTGTTATCCTGGTTATTTTGGGAATCCTGCTATTCCTTTGTTGCTGTTTCCAATGTCTACCTAGTATATGTGCAATGCTAGGGGGATGTTGTGCTCAAGCGGTGAGCACAGTAGGGCACAAAATGTATGCCCCAGACACAGCATCTAAAGAGTTTGTGTTACAAGAGGTTCTGATGAACGACCTAATGGCTATAGACATTACAGATAATGATTCAGGATGTATGGACGACAATGCATGGAGTTATTTACAGAAGTATTAGAAATGATATTAGCACTTGGCATAGGCCAAAAGGAGGGTTTGTCGGAATTGAAACAATATTATGCCTCCTATCACAACAATTGTATGTGTATTGGCCTACGCCAAGTTGTCTAAAACATCATATGCGAACAAACTCCACGGCAAGGTCTTGACCTTAGAGAAAAGTAATATAAGTCGCCATCTTGGATTAAGCCGCCATTTTAGGTTCTCTTGTAATATGGAAGTCACCCTGAACATCAAAATGGAGGCCGAATGTCATTCTGAGTAAGATTCTGGCCGTAGTGACCTCCGTACACATGAATAATTAATATGCCTGCAGGCCACTTGTCGGGGTCGCGCACTGAGATCTTGTCCTACTGTTGACCTATGTGTAAATGTACAACTATATCAGCGAAACTAATCAAAATGCATATATTATAGGATTGACCTGGCAAGGAACCCATGGGCCCGACTCGTAGAATGGTTAACCCGCGAGAGGGTTGGCCAAGGGCTGGACAAATAGTATAAAAGACCCAAGTATTCCAATGTACGGTCTCTCTCACTAATACATCGAACCTTCGTTGAAGTTCGTTACGTTACTCTGAGAGCCGAATAGCTATCCGTTTGTCAATTGACTTTGGTAACTGTTGTAGCTTTTAAATAAAGCACTTGTATGTTCTTTGTAACCTGTGTTGGTGTGTTTCTTTTTGGGCTTCCCGGCCTCATATTATTTTTCTGTTTCCACAGTATGACCAAGAGTCTGGGAGTCAGACCAACAACTTCCCACCCCACCCACTCCTGTGGTCTCATCTTACAACCACTGCCCCTAGACAGTCTTCATAAATCCAAATCCCTACTCCAAGTATAAGTGAACCGACCCATTCTGAGTCCCAAGTCAATCTCCTTGTTGTGGGGGTACCCTCCACCACTGCTCCTCGCTGATCCAGGTACTGTGCAGTTGATTCCAACCAGTTCCACGCTTTGTGCTGTGATGCAAAGAACAGAGAGTTTCCATCTGCAAAACCTTCAACTTCACTGAGAAAAACATCATATATTTTATATTCATTTCCCTGAGTTGCCTCCTCACTGCATGTAAGGACCTGCACTGCCTTTGGACCTCCTGTGTGAAATCCGGGAAGATGGATGACTGCATTTTGCCCACATCATAATTACCAACTTTTCAGGCTTCCTACAGGATAGCATCTCTCTCCCACAAATGTAATATCTTGGCCACTATCACGCTTGGTGGACTACTTGTGGCGGGGTCTTTCCTGGCACCCTCTGTTTCCTCTCCACCATGAAAAATTTCGAAAGGCCCTTCAATTTCGGCATATCCAAGAACAGTTTTTTCACAAATAACTCAACAGTGGGGCCTTCCTCTCCCCGGGACTCCCATTAACCATATATTACAATGTTGGGAATGACCTTCCTCATCTTCTGCCTTAGTCTTCAGTGTTCTTGTCGTCGCCACAAGGCCTTTACCTGACTTTGAGACATTGCATAACATCCTCCAACCTGCTCACTCTGCTCCTTCTCCGTCACCCTCACACATACCTTGCGTAAGTCTGCTCTAACCAGGGATACATCCTCACCAACCTCCTTAATACTCTCTTCCATCGAGGCTCTAGTTGCCTGGATTGCTTCCATCAAATTGTCCAGAGGGACTGTTATGTCAGCACAGTAAACCTCTCTCACCACCACATTATTTTTATCTGGTTCCTGCTTGGGGTCCTCATACTTCTGCATTTTATGCTGTCTCTTAAGCATTTCGTACTATATTGTGCTCCAGTCATTCAATCTATTCTCCAATCTCAAGAGAGCTGCCACTCCAGGCCACTTTAAGAATCGACTCCACACTGTGTACCCCAAGCACTCCTCCCAAAACGAGTGTGCTAGCAAACACCAGTCCGTGTCACCAGTAGTGACTCCAGTCCAAAAATGAAACATAGCTCGAGCTCATCAGGTATCCAAAGTAAGTCCTACATCCCCACCTACAACTTAACAACTCAGGGTATCTTCTCAGCAATCTCAAATGGGCTCCCTCTCTTATGATGGCCTGCCAGGTATATGGGTTAACCACCCAACTCGTTCTCTGTATTCCAATCTCGGCGGGCTGCCCCCTGCCTCCATTGCCGCACACCCACCATCTCCCACTGCCTTCTCTGGCTGCCAGTGACTGCCTCTCCGGTATCCCTCATCACTGCTCCATGTGGACAGGTGGCCCAACCACCACCCCTCTCCCAACACATAGCCAGCAGGCCACCCTATGGCCCACCGCTCTCCTGTCGCATCTGCTGTTCACTGGTGACTCCCATTCCTGAGTCCCTCTTCACCGTTCTACATGGACAAGCGTCCTGACTGCTGCTGCTCGCCCAGCATGAAGCTGTCCCAACTGCATGGGTGCCCAGGCCCTTCCAAGATGGCACCTCTCTTACCACTGTGTTAGAACAGAAACTACCCTATAATATGAATAGTATGTTGGCCAGAAACCAATCGCATCATGTGACAAATATCGCAAATGCAGAATCGTCAATGTAACCAGAGGGCGTCCATTTTGTGAAATGTCAGCCATTTGCTTTCTTCCTTTCTGTAAAAAACGCTTTGCAAAATGTATTCTATGCTTCTAACTCATACACGGTGCAAGGCCACGGCCTGAATACTGAAAGACTAACACAGACAGGAATGTCAAACGATAAAGAAATACATTGTTTTCCTCCCTCATGAAGTCCTTGAAGGCGAGCAGAAGTCACATCTAATCAACGGCCCAGGTGCCGGCCTCTCTTGCAAACGCTGTAGTAAAAGGCTGTTAAAGCATGAATTATATTCTTTTAGCTGTACTCCTTTGCGGAGACTGGTATTTTCTGTATCAGAACTGTCTGACCCTTGGTTCATGAATAGAAACACATAGATAACGTGCTAAGGAATGTTTCTCTCCTACGAACATGATAGTCTTGTTGAACTAAGAGCTTTATCTTCCCCATAACAGAAAGTTGTCTCTGCTACTGTTGCTAGAATAACTATATTTAGACTGAATAGAGACTTGTCATAACGTGTCAGAATTGTCATGATTGTCAGTCACTGAACCCTAGCCTGAACGATACATTTATGGGCGGTTTGAATTGCCTTCAAAGATTACATGTTATTTATATATATTGCTGCTTGAGCGTTGCTCGCTCTCTTGCGTCTCACGAGGTCTGGGTACACATGTTGCGAGATGTTGAGACCCCAGTCGGCCGACTGAGAATACTTTGAAATAAACCAGACTTGTTTGGAAATCGAACCTCGTGTCTGTTGTGTCACATGGTTGTATATGGTTATTGTGCCTTAGTTTCCATATGCAGTCTTTATGGCCTAGCAAATATGGTGCCCGAATAGGAACCCTCCCCCTTTTGCTCCATCATATACGTTGAGTTTGAAGAAGGCAAAAATGAGTTGGGGACGAATCCGTCGAGCCGGGATCGAAAGGTGTTCGGGGTGCCCCTGTTGAAGTGATGAGAGACTCCTTTGTAGATTTGTACACAGCAGATCCCTGATTGACGAGCAGCGCCCAGAGAGCATTGAGGCGAGGGTCCTGGAACAAGGCCGATTGAGCCAGACACAGAGTCACGTCGATTCTTGGTTGCGTCTGTATACGGACAAATTGCGTCCTGAGTGACAAATTGATTGATCAGGTGAGTCGTGCCCCGATTCTTAAACGTCCTGATATTGATCGAGAGTTTCTCTTGCAAGATCAAATGACCAGGGTAAGAGAAGGGTAAGGACCATGCCTGGGAAATTGTCTTTCTGCTTAGTGGGATTTTTTCACTGCGGTAGACAATCTTTGGAAAGTGGCCAGGTCGCGCCACCCACGGGGTCGCCGGCATATGAAATGTATGTAAAATACGGTATAGGGGCAATAGTGTTTAATGCGATTTGGCATAGGCAGAGCAGACATGTATCAGACTTACAGTGGCCTAATGATGGGAGCTTTGAATTAGCACATATAGAACACTTAGAATCAGTATTGCTACACATGAAAGCCAGACCTATCGGCATTCGATGGCGTGAGAGACTGGAGGAAGGAAGCTAATCTCCGTTACAGAAGTAGAGAGAAACACACGCGCAGACATAAAACGAACACAGAGAAAGCACTAGAGCATGATCAGCATCAACAGACAGAGACCCTTAGGAACATGGACAGGGCTTTCCAATTAGGTGTAAAGAAAATATATCCGCAGCAAGATTTGCATACATCAGATGAGCTAATAAACAAAATTTTGAATGAGCGAAGAAACGAACATCAAAGTACTGACTTAGTTGCACCTCCTCCTTACGTACCTCCCATTCCCTTTGTCCCATCTGCACCAGTAGCCAGTTCCTCTCCCCCTGTGCTTGTGACATCATATCCTCCACCGCCTTCAGAGCAAGAATTTGCCGCTTTAGTAGGCAGTTCTACAGAGATGTGGCCTGTGCAAGGAAGCAGTAGAGTAACTCGAAGTACGGTTAGCAAAGACAGGAAAGAAGAGCTTGGACCTTGGGCAGAAACATACATTGAAGGTGGCGATGAAGCAGCTGTGCAAAGTTCCATATCTGATCATAGAGGCCTTGGTGAACAGCAGGTATTGTTAGAATGTATGGGAAATTATCTTGTGAAAAAATGGAGTGATTTGACTGACACATTGGCACCGCAAGAGTTGCATGAGTTGGTTGTTCTTTCTCATTTGCGAGATAATGCGACAAAGTACGAGAATGTAGGCCGAATATTTGGGTTTAAGCACGAGCTTGATTGATTGCATAGAGAATTAATGAAGAAAGATAAACCGCATATGTCATATGTCCAGCAATGATTTTTTCTGTCGTTGAAACCCGTTAGTGAAGAGATGAGAATTTGTATGCGAGATACGCTTAGATTGATTACTGCCATTAGATGCTGCCATTTCTCCAATTGAAGTGCAAGATATGTTTAGTCAGTATACACCAGAAATGCAGAGAAAGGTATTACAGGTCATGGTAGAGTATTTGCAAGATGAATGTATGTAGAATAAGACATGTTGTCCCGCTGATTTAATGACGATTTACAAAAGAGCATTTTCGCCTGAAATTGGAATGACTGCTTTTTCTCTTGATTTAGCTTTATTGCTCAGTAAACAAACAAATTTAGAAACGCCTAGTTTGCAATTACCCATGAGGGAAGTGCCTCCCACGTTTGTCCCGAAAGTAGAAGTTGCTGCCGCAATGACTGCAGCGAACACGATAGACGCCCATTATACTACACAGTTTGTACATGTCCCTTTTTCTAGACAAGAGGTAAATAATATCAGGCAGATGATCCCTGATATTACGAAAAACCCGTCAGGATTCTATAAAGAAATTGAATCTGCTTTGAATTCATCTGTTTTTACATTGAGTGACATTGATTTATTGTTTCCCGTGATTCTTCCTGTAGACATATGGAATCAGGTTAGAAATAAAAATGACGCAGCGATATTAAGTGATACATGGGAGAATTTGATTACAATTAATGGTGAGAGAAAGGCTGGAGAAAAACCGCCGCAAGTTAGGTTGGCTTTACCACCGCGAATAGTAGAGAAATTGAAAACTTTGGTACCCGAGAAGAGAATAGTTTGGGATAAATTGACTGCTTGTTTACAGGGCAAAGATGAAGGAGTGACTGATTATTTTAATCAATTTGAAGAAGTATTTGCAGATTTTAGTGGTGAAGACTTGAGTACTGAACCCGGGAAGAGATTGTTTGTTGATAAGGGTTGTTACCGAAAATTCAAAATTTAATAATGACATCTGAATGTGCATGGCAAGCAAAAACACAAAGTGAAGTATTACACATGGCCCGGTATTATGAGAACAGAGTAAATGCAGAGAAGGACAAAGAAATAAGGCACAAAGGGAATTTGAAAACAAGAGTATTGATGCAGCAAGTAGCAAACAATAATGGAGGTGGCGGGAACGCACAATCCAGAGTCCAATTTTCAAACATGCAGAGTAGTCTAGTAGGTATTAATCAATATGCCTATTGTAGACAAGAAGGCCATTGGCGAGTACAGTGCCCGCAAATACAGAATAGAAATGGGACTTTCCAGAGAAGACAGAATAGAGGTCGGCCGGGAACACACAAGGACAGAATAGAAACCAAAGAGCGCCACAATTTCAGAATAACCAGGGGAATCAGAATCAGAATCAGTATCAGAATCAGAACCCACAGCGAAACAGCACAAGTGATGCAAATGTTTTTGACAATCTGTCCAATGCATATTACACTGGCGACTTTACATCAGACGATGTATTGTTTTACTAGGACAGCCCAAGACAGGGGTTCGAACCAGTATCTATTCCCGTAGACCAGAAAGGGCTCTACGTAGAAATGAAGGTTGGGAATAGGGAACAGATTTTTTCTAGTGGACACAGGTGCACAAAAATGTTTGATTGACCATCAGCAGGTTCCAAATATATCACTGTCAGGGCATAACAATGTCTCTGTAGGGTTCTCAGGTACACCAGTAATAAGTCCAGTGTCACAATCAGTACCTATAACACTAGATCCATTCACTGAGTCTTGCCCATTTCTTTTGATGAAAAATTGCGGTGAAAATTTGTTGGGATAAAATTTGTTGAAGAAATTGAATGCCGTTAATTATTGTTCTCCTGATGGAGTGTGTTTGACGATATTGCCACAAAGACTCCTGTATCACAATTTTTATCTAAACCATTACCGACTGAATTGAGTAAGGTACCGGCATGTATATGGGCAGTGGACAACAATGATGTTGGTTGTTTAAAAGTAGACCCAGTGAAAATTGTTTTGAAAGAAGGAATTACATTGCCGCGTATTCCGCAATATACAATTGCGACCGAAGGGGAGAAAGCATTGAAATGCACTGTGTCAGAATTGATTAAAAGAAACTTGATTGAAGAAACTTCTGGTCGCACTTGCAATAGCCTGATTCTTCCGGTTTACAAGAAAGGAGGCAATGACATACCGTATCGTTTCATAATTGATTTGCGCGGAGTGAATAAAGTTGTTGATCCACAATTTCCGTTAGTCCCGGATCCCAGATGTAACTATAATTTTGACCATGATTCCGCCATCTGTATTTTATTTTAGTGTTCTAGATTTGAAGAATGCATTTTTCAGCATTCCCGTACATCCAGATAGCAGATAGTTATTTGCTTTTACTCTAGGAGGACGTTCCTTTACATTCACACGAATTCCGCAGTGTTACACTGAAAGTCCAAGCATTTACACTAGCGCATTAAAGGAACAACTAGATATGCTAGAACTACCAGCAGGTTGTGTTTTGTTACAATATATAGATGATTTATTGTTAGCAGCAGGCACTGAAGAAATTTATAAAGAAAGTACAGTTGCACTATTGACACATTTAGCAGCACATGGACACAAAACTTCACTAAAGAAATTCCAGTATTGTCGAAAAGGAAGTAACCTACTGGGGCTACGTCCTTTCGAAGGAGGGAAGAAGATTGACACCAGAAAGAATAGAAAGTATCTCTGATATGCCTATTCCAAAAACGCAGAAAGAAGTCAGGGCTTTAATTGGCATGGCTTCATATAGTAGGCAGTGGATCGCGAGTTTCTCTATGATTGTGAAACTGATAGTGGCATTGACAAGGGAAGATGTTACCTTACCTTTGCCATGGAACATGGAATGATGGAATGTCAAGAAGCATTTGACCTGCTCAAAGCTGCATTATGTTCAGCTCCAGTTTTGGGCACACCAGATTATGATAAGAGTTTTAAGTTATTTGTAGATGAAAATAATGGTTGTGCTTTGGCTGTTCTGACTCAGGAACAAGGAGGGAGAAATAGACTATGCGGCTACTTCTCTTCCACGTTAGATCCTGTTGCATGTGATTTGCCACGCTGCTTGCGAGATGTTGCTTCAGCCGCCGCGTCAGTAAAACAAACCGAGGGTATGGTGCACCATTCAGTGGACGTTCTTTTAAATAGAACACAGACGCAACACCTTACATCAGGCAGGTTAACAAGGTACAAAATTGTTTGCACTGCATATCCAAATTATGAGGTGTTGCGCTTTGAATCCGGCCGAGTTAATGCCCCCTCCCAATGAAAAAGGGGATGAAAAAGAATTACCTCATGATTGTTTAATGGTTACGGAGCAAGAGACGAAAGGAAGAATTGATCTAACTGATACCCCACAGAAAGAGCCAGATGGAGAAATGTTTTGTGATGGTTCTTGTTTTAAATTACCCAATGGTACATCAACTGATGCATATGCCATCACTACACTGAAAAGTATTGTAGAAAGCAAAAAAATCCCATACAACTCAGCACAAGCCGCAGAGATAACAGCGTTAACCAGAGCATGTGAAAATTCTGCAAACCTCAATGTAAACATATATACTGGCAGTCAGTATGCATTTCTGGTGGTACACAATTTTGGTCGATTATGGGCTGAAAGGGGTTTCCTGACATCACACGGAAACAAAATACAACATGGCACTTTGATAGTGAAACTGTTGTCTGCACTTGCGCTTCCCAAACGATTAGCAATAATGAAATGTGAAGCACATAAAAAAGTAACATTTGATGTTGGAAAGGGAAACGCATTTGCAGACCAAATTGCGAAACAAACTGCCACTGATTTATACACAAAAATGTATGTTGAAAAAATGAAAGAAGTACCCTGCATGATAGAAAATGGTATTGCCATAGTTAAGGAGATGCAAGCAGAAGCTACTGCAGATGAAATAAAAACATGGTCTGAGGGTCCAGCAGAATTAGACTTTGAAGGTTGTTGGGTGGACAAAGCGAACAAAAGATGGATGTTGCCAAATGCCTATGTAATGGTAATGGTCACTATGGCCCACAGTCCAACACACATATGTTGCAAAATTGTAACAATTGTAAACCACTGTATTAATCATACATATTTTATATCAGAATATAGCAAGGACTGGATCCTCAATAAAGGACTCACCAGCGGAGTAGGGTTCTTGAACACGTCTGTGTCCGTGGCTCAGGAGAAACAAAGCTATAGGAATCCCCCTTAAACCTCTCTCTCACTCTGTGACAAAAAGCCCCGGATGGAGAGAAGAACTCCAGGGAAACCCTCGGGTGAATAAAACCCTGTGCGTCTGGAAATTGTCTGCTTCGGGTGTTTCTTCTAAGCAGGAACTGATTCGACTTAGCTCATCTGTGGTGTCTACTCAGAAAAGATGAGAATGACATAGTAAGTAATAATAAAGAGAAGATAAAGTATGGTGTGTAATGAAAGAGAAGCTGACGAGATTCACCCCTTAAATGCTGACTGTGGTGAAAAATGACACATAGACCAAAGATCTCGAACCTTGGAAGGATTCACTACCAAAGAAATGAGTGTTAGAGAAGAGTAGTGAGGAGGAACAGTGACTGTATCTCTGCCCGCTGGAATGTACCTGATATGAGAAACGGAATCGCGTCTGAGCTGTGAATCAAATGCCGGATATTACTACGGTAAAAAGAAGACTGAAACATAGAAGATTGCAGAGTTTAATGTAATCTAGTGATAGAGCTGAACTAAGAGGCTAGCACTGCCCTTCGTACCTCGGAGGTAGCCGGAGAATGATTGGAGTTGGAACGCGAAGGTAATCCGGGAGAAGTCTGTGTTAGCACAAGAGTTCATTCCTCCAGGGGGTACTACAGAAGAGGTTTCAGATCCGTGGATGGAAGTCAATACGCGCTGATACATAGAAGACAGAAATGGAAAGTGAGCATGAATAAAGTTCGTAATATGGACAGGAAGACAAAGCCTAGGTCTGTACTTATGAAGCGTTGTTTTAGCAGAGTAGCAACGCATCTGCTCGTTGTGGAGAGAGCCAGGTATGCTGTGCGCGGCGTTAGGGGGCAGAGCCAAGTTGCCATTCGGGAGCTGAGCAACTAGACTGCAGCAAGCGGATTGAACCGCCATCTTAGGAGTAAAAATGGATGCCGCATATCTTTGAGTCCAACGATGCCAGATGGACGAACGCCTCCTAAGGGGCGTGACATATGTGCTAAGAAAATTATTCAACATCTAGATACAGTATGGCAGAATCCACATATTAGAAAAACTGCTGACAGATTGGTCCACAATTGCATGACTTGTTTGGAACATAACATTGGAAAAGGAACATGGCTTAGTCTTCCCCACTAGCTGCTAGGAGTTCTTCCTCAATTTCCTTGATGCTGATAACAGTGTGTGGCTTCATCCTCCTTTGCTTGCCCCTTAAGGCACTTTTGGAATAGATTTAATCTTTATCAACTCCATTTCCTTTACACAAATGTGTGTCCAATACTTCTTGTACCGATCTGATTGAACTCCTGTGCCATCTGCATCATCTGGCAAGATAACACTTCTTCCCACATTCTGTTGAAATTATGCTGACCGCATTTCCATATCAGAAGCATTTCCTGAGGATGATGCTTTGGGAATCTTTTTGATTATAAGGCAGCATCAGTATTTCTTCCATCTCCCTGGGGGTGAATGGTTTCCCTTCCTCTTTGAGTTGCATGCTAGCAATTGAGAGAATAGTCCATTCAGCCTGGTTCTTAATCTTTTCTGATTCTAGATATGTATGCATCAAGTATCTAGACTCAGTGTGCTTTGCTCTCATCACCATTATAATGGCTTTCTTTTGTGACAGATTGTTCTTCTTCCAAAGTGCTTCCCTTAATTTTGTTGTGGTGGCATTAAATCTTCAGTCGGTCTCCAATATGTTCTTCTTGGTAGTATTCAACGTTACACTTCACTGAATGACCTCTCAGAGACATGATACATTACTCAATGGTCTCTCTTTTAAGATTTTCACATGTGGTGAATTTTATAATGCTCTATAATTGTATTTTCCTTTAATTTTCCTTTGCTGCGAAGTGCTTATTGAGTTTGTTAGGCTTTTTTTGTAAATAAGTTGAAAGTCCCGCACTTTGAGGGTCAAGTGGTTCCTGCAGTCTTTTGAATATTGTTTGGCTCTCATGCCCTAATCAGTGGAAAAATAGGGATGACTTTCCATTCCAGTGAGTATGTGGGGCCCAAACAGTACAAACATGTACTTAAGAAACTCCTCTTTCCAGTATTTCCACTTCTCAGCGAGTTCACATGCTGTGGGCAAGAATAAGGATGCTCCCAGCACATTGTCCATCTGTCTTTCCTCTTTAATGTTATTTGGGGGCTGTGATTTTACTGAGAGATGCTTAAGTGAAGAGTGTTTTGTTTATGCAATCATGAGTGTCTTTGAGGATTGTGCTTAATTTTCACTAGAGTCCATGCAGTAATCAAAGGTTAATATTTGCAGTGCAGTTAATATCCAAACCTTTGACGGAAGGTGTGTTGCTGAGGGTGACCATCTCCTTTCCTAGGCAACTGTTTCACATAGCATGGTATCATGTCTTCATAAGATGACAAGTGTGGAGATATTGATGGGAATGCTTACCTGAGGTAGATCCAGAGGACTTGTTGAAAGCAGAGGCAGTTATTGACACACTGCCCTTACTGTTGAGTATTCGGATCATGAGAGGAACAGCACAGCGTATGTCTCTGGTATCTTGATCTTGCACAAAGGGGCTTGGCTGCTGCTGCTCCTCGTCACAAGTAGTGAAGGTGTAGGTACAAGAGTGAACACCACAGCAAAGATCAGAGCATCAAAGGTAACTTTATTGAAGAGCATAAGTACATAGAAGTAGCTCTGACCGGGGTCCTCCTCAGCTGTCCCAGACATCAACTCAAACAATGTTTCCAGAGCACCTGACATAGCAGGTGAAAGTGAATTAGGGAACCAAAATGCAAACATGGTATTGTCAATGAGAGCGAATGTGGCAGGTGGCAGGGAAAGAGCAGCAGTGGGGGAGGTAAAGTAGGGAATGTGGACTGAGGGAACACAAAGATACAATACAGTACCTGCCTCTATGCTGGTTTGGCTGCGTGAAAGTGAACATGAATGAGAACTCTGAAGGACCTGACCAGATGATCTATTTTCTAGGAGCAGAGCTGTGCTGCTACTCAGTCTAAGCCTCTCAATTATGAACAAATACAGCAACAATTACAATTGTTAGAAGCACTAGGTGGGTTGATCTCAATTTTGCTTTGGGCTCAATGTACTGATGCAACACCAGATGCTGCAGAGAAACATTGACACATAATCGTGCAGTGCCATAAGCATTTGATGATGAAGAGGGCTGTGACCATTTTCTGGGTAACTGAGACTTCATCCCGACCCTCACCAGGAACCCCATTGTGAACTCAGTGCAACAGCATTATGTCCACCAATGGTAGTTACATCCCTGCCAAGGACCTTTAAAAGGCGTAAGCGGCTTCATGGAGATCAGGACATACTCAGGGATGTGAGGAAAGCAGGCATGCCCATCATGGTAACACATAGGATTGACCTTCAGGGAAAACAGAAGAACAGGATCACCGGCAGGGACAGAACTAATTGGAGAATGGCTCCGAGAGGAGGTATAAAAAGGCAGAGGAGTTTCCCCACATAATCAAAATAGAACCGCTGAACATCGACCAAACAGACATAAGAGACATTTTGCACCAAAGAACACCCAGGCTGCTCTACTTGGTGTTCATTAAATTAATGTGGTAGTCTGAATACTATGGCACACCCAGCACCCATGAGGGCATCCTATGTGTTTTTTTGGTTTGATATTTATCCCAAATCTGCTGTTGGGTTCAGCTGGTGTGCATCGAATAGTGTGTTTAAATTACACATGTCTATATTTTATTTGAAATTATGGTGGTTTCCACTCTTTTCATTAACATCTCTGATTTTGCTCCTGCTACCTTACACCTAATTCACAAATCCTAAAATGGGAGCAAATATGGAGAGGACTGGTGCATCCCTGAGATGCACTTGAGCAAATATTTGCTCCAGGCATCTCCAGATTCATCCCAGTTTAAGGCTTTGTGAATCAGGACTGCTCATGGATATCTCCGATTTGCTCCAATGGAAATCTTTGTGATTTGGGCCCATTGAATCTATCATTCAAGGGTGCAGTTTTGCACTTTCTTATTTGTTCTGGATTGAGGAAATATTTGGCCTGGGTATGAAGGAATGAACAGCTAAAGGTCAGACTTGCGGAAGTATTTAAAATTTTGATAATTGTTTCAGCAGTTATAAATAATAGTGTTCACAAAAATGGAGATTGCTAAATTGTTAAGGGAAACAAGAAACAGTAATGGAATGTGTGCAAAATAACTCAACAGAGAAACTTGGATTTATTTTAAAAGTTAAATTGTTTCCCATTCTTGTTCTCACGTGAACACCTTGCTTGGTGGATCTTCTCAGTGCTGTTGTTCGTAAATTCTCCAAAGACGGCAACAATTTTAGAGTACAAACAGTTTGTTTTGTTTTGTTTGTTTGTTTTGTTTATTTATTTGGTAATGCGCACCAAACCCTTAGGTAGCTGGGCGCAATAGGACATGGACAAGATAACTTAGAGTTTAGTTACAGAAGCATGTCAAGTATATACAGTACATACAAGAAATAAGTAGATTACTGCCACTTCCGGTTACAATAGAGTGGCTCACATATTATGTAATACATAATGCAATCGATAGGTAAGATCAGTGGCAAAATTCAAAATGGTAGTAGAGCAGGTGCAGACTGAGTAGGTAAATAGTCATTAGTTCAAAGCCATTTGAGTACATTCCATCTGAATTGAGGGTATGGTTGTTCCATTCTGTGTTCTAGGGGGAGGACGTTCCAAGATTGTGCACCTTTAACTGGAAAACTAGTTCCACCAGCTGTGGTCCGTTTAAATCTAGGGGTCTCTAACATGTGGGCATTAGTGGCTCTCATCGGTCGGGTAGTAGTTCTCCTGTTCATCCTTTCAGCAGGGTATGGGGGTGCTAAGTTGTTCAAACATTTGGAGGTGAGTGAGACTGTTTTAAAGAAGATCCTATCAGGTATTCTTAGCCAGTGGACCTCTCTTCTAGAAGTAGAAGTATGTTCTCTGAAGGGGATGTTCAACGCTGGTTTTAGGCATTATTCTGCAGTCTTTGGATTTTGTCCGTGACATATTTGTTAGCGCCTGAGTACAAGGTGTTGCAAAAATCTAGCCTGGACATTATAAGAGCATTAGCTAGGGTGATGCAACTCATGGTAGAGAGGAAAGGTGTACAGGCTTGATGAGCCTACAGGTGTAGGCTGTTGTAGATGCAAGTGAATTAACTTGTTTCTTGAATGTGAGTGAGGAGTCAAGGTAAAATCCTAAGGTCTTGACTCCAGCAGGCATCACCTTAATGAGGTTGTTGTCAATGTTGAAGGAGGTGTAACTAGGAATAGATTTTTTTTATATTAGTTTCAGAACCTAAGATCAATATCTCGGTTTTATCGTTTTAGAGGCTGTGAGATGCCATCCATGCCTGAATGAGGAGGTATATCTTATTTTCTAAGGCTGTGTCCTCAAGGAAGTTGCCCGAAAGGGGGATGAGGATCTGAGTGTCATCTGCATAATTTGTGTAAGTGACACCCAGTCTGTCCAACTTATCGAACAAAGGCTGAGTAAAAATGTTATAATGAGACACACAATCCCTGTGGTACTCCGCACAATATTTGAATTGGGTCAGCGGAGGCTGATGGGGAAAAGACTCTCATAGTGCGGTTAGCCAGAAAGGATTGCACCAAGGCTATGGCCTCCCAAGAAAAATGGGCTGCCGACCTTAGGTGGTTGCATAAGACTGCATGATCCACCAGGTCAAAGTCTGTCGATAGGTCCAGGAGAAGTAGCATAGCTGTTTTCCCATTGTCCTTTAGCTCGTCAATTTGGGTCTTAAGGTCTAGCAAGGCAGTTTCCGTGCCGTGAAGAGGGCGGAAGCCTGATTGCCGCAATCCTAGTAGCTGATCAGATTCCAAATAGTCCTGAATTTGAATGTAAGCTACTCTATCAATAATTCTAAGTAGAAAAGGGACAGTAGTAATGGGTCTAAAGCTAGTTGGGATGGTAGGGTCTAAGGTTTGTTTTTTAAGCAGGCGGAAGACCCATGATTGTTTAAGATTGTTGGGCACTGTATTAGTTTTGAAGGAAGCATTGATGAGTTTAGAGATGAAAGGGGCCACGTCTCTAGCTGTGTCCTTTATAATTTGGGCTGGGCAACTATCGCCCTTACAATATGAAGATTTTAAAGAGAGTATGATTTTCTCCGTCTCGGGAATGGAAATCATTTTGAAGCTAAACGGTAGGGTCATTTTATTCCCAGAGTATTGGAGGGGTTGCTGCACCGATGGGGGCAGTGAAGCCTTCTTGTTAGCTATTTTGAGTTGGAGAGATGCGATTTTATTTGACAGCACATTTTGTATGGCAGTGCACCATAGCTTGTCCTTGGGGGCATTGTCTGTTGGCTGGATTGGAGATTCCATTTCACGAAGGATGGTAAAAAGTTCCTTAGTGTTGGAATTTGCCTTAGCGATTCTCTCGTTGAATATAATCTTTTTAGTATTCATTATTTCTTTTTTGTGAAATTTGGAGTGGTCCGTTAGCTTAGCCTTATTATCGTCAGTAGGGGAGTGAAGCCAGATGGATTGAAGCTTTCTTTTCTGTAATCTTAATTCTTTAAATTGAGGAATAAACCATGTGTTAAGATGGGATTTATGTCTCCCTTTGTGCAATTTGATAGGTGCAATAGTGTCCAGAGCCTTAGTCATGGAGTTATTGAAAACCTCCACTAATAGATTTGGGTCTGAGTTGGTATCGAGGTTGTTAATGGATGGAAGGAGGTATGGGATTGGTTTTTCCACTGTAAGGTCCTTTTTTCTTCTGGTTGGGAGTGGGGGTGCCATGTCAATAGTTTTAGGGCTGAGGAGATCTAATGTGGCAGAGAAAGTGATTAGAAAGTGGTCGGTCCACGTTTGGGGCAATATCGGTGATGTCAATATTACAATTCAGATCAGCCACCCAGTCAAGTGTCCTTTCTTTGATGTGGGTAGGGAATAGGACTTTTTGTATGAGTCTGTGATGCTATTGATTGGGTATCTTTAATGTTGATGTCGTTGAAATCAAGATTAAAGTCCCCTAGCAGTAGGGTTTGTGAATGGTCTTTTGTGTTGGTGGCTATGAGGTTGGTTAAGTCCCCCTCGAATGTTCCCAGTGGACCCGGGGGTCTGTATACCAATTAGATAGTTAGCGTACGGTTATTAGATAGGGGAAGTTTAGCTGCGAGTATCTCGCATGATGAGCAAGATGGTGGGGTGGCAGGACTGATGGCTAGATTATTTTTTAGAAATGATAGCTAAGCTACCACCTCTACCGTTGGGCCTGTCTGTTCTGAGTATCTGATAGTTATCAGGTACTGCCACCATAAGGGTTGGTCCTGCAGCCTCATGAAGCCAAGTCTCAGTTATGGCAAGTATGTCCAAGTTCTCATTAATTAGGGTGTCAGCAATTTCAGTAGCGTGGGCCACCATAGATCTGGCATTAATAAGTGATCCAGATAGAGTCAGTGTGCTATTGATATTAGGGCTAGAGGGAGGAATATGAGCTAAGTCCAGGTTGTTAGGTCTAGGTGTCACTGCTCGTCTGGTCAAGCGGTCATTAGTTTGGGGTGCGTTAAGTATGGTGAGGCTGTTTGTATTAATTACTTTTTTCAGGTTCATAGAGACGGGTCAATCTAGACCTAAGTCTCATATTTCTATCCTTAGGTGAGCTTGTTGAGATAGTGGAAGCGGCCATAATGGCGAGGAGACCAAGTGTAAGTACGATAGACTGGGTCCTCTGGTTTTTATTTCATTCATATTCAGTGAGGTAAGTAGGTCAGGATGAGGCAAAGATGGGCTACTCAGGTTGTCACAGAATAGGCTAGAATAGGCTAGTTCTGGTTGACACAGTAAGGCTCGAATAACTTTGAATAGGGTAGGCTAAAAACACTTAACATAAGATAGGCTACAATCACTTTGCATAGGGTAGGCTAAAAACACTAAGCATAAGGTAGGCTACAATCACTTTGAAATGGGTAGGCTACAATCACTTAGCATAAGGTAGGCTGCAATCTCCATTAGTATATGGTGAGCCTGTCAAAAATCATAAGTACACTACCTCGGTGCAATTAGTATAGCCTAATGTCAATAAAACATTCTCATGCCTTTTGAAAGTGTGCAGGCTAGGTAGGCTGAGCACACCAAATAGTAATGCATGTAGTAGGGTAGGGCACATCTACTGGCATATGGAGGCTATGCTATGGCATAGCAGTAAGGGATCAACGTACAAAAAAAGAGTCTGTTGGTAATGGCATAGTTTAGTCTGGCTAGGTGCACGAACATTGGGTAGGTACAGTAGTGGCAACATGTATAATAGTTAAGTTAAGTCACACGAGAGAGGGTACGAGTTAGATTAATAATATCATCACACACAGTACAACATTCTGGTAAAGTGGCATGCATGAAGATAAGTCCAGTGTGGGATACTTGATAAGTCATTGGAGGTGGCAATTAAGTTATGTGCTGTGCGAGCGTGACGACAGTTCAATAGTATTATTAGAGCATACTTCCGGGCAAGGGTCCAATGGTATACAGAAAGGAGTGCCAGGAAGATCAGGCGGTAATGGATCTGCAGTGGAGGGGGAATGAGTGGGAATGACAAAAATTGTTGATGGAAGGAGCAAGTTTAGAGCGGTGTAGGTTGATCTTACCTCAATAATAATGAGGACGTCTTCATTGCACAAGCAGTGCGTGAACAGGTGCAGCACAGGGCCTTATCTCTGCGGGCCTTACCGGATGCAGGCCGGCTTCCACCTGCCGGCGGGAAGACTACTTTTAAATTTGAGCCGGGTTGCTTGGCAACGTGACACTGCACATTGCGAGTGGATGGGCGGCCATTTTAGGTAGCAGGCTTAGCTGGGGCTCATCTTTCAGATGAGTGGAGCTTGTGGTTCGGCTGCATGTGCAGCACGAGAGGGCCTTGGGAGTTACAAGCTTTCAATTAATATTCACATCAATGTGTCTGCCTCCCAAGCCACCCCTCTGCCCCACCCGAAGGACCAGGTACCATATTCAACTGGAATGTGCCCCTAAGTAATAGCAGCTTTGGGGATCTACTAATCCACTGGGTCCCAAATGCCAAACAACCCAACCAGTTCTCAGCCTGCCTACTGTTCCAAGGCATACTGGTCAGGACTGGTAAAGACTGAAAATGAAAATATACATATACTGAGTGATATTTTGCACAGTATAGTCTGATGTGCTTGACAGTGGCCTAGAGGTGATGCACCAAACACATAAAACTTGAACAAATTATATAAATCAGTTGTTTAATATTGATGACCATTGCCTCACACATGACCTATTTTGTGACTTCTCTTTTCGCTTACACCACTGGATTGTGGGAACAGCAGACTCATCACATCTAAATTGCCATTCATGGGTGGGGAAATATGTTCCCTCTCACGGTTGACAACACTTGAAATGTTTAAGATAAAAAGGAATGTTCTAGAAACCTACCTTCTTTTGTTGTATTTATTGATTATTTTTTACATTGTTTTGAAAGGTTTGTGTGCGAAAACAAGAGTAGATGATTAGCGAAGTCTAGCAACTGATGCATTGACCATGCAACAAAATTAGGTATGCTTTTCCAGATTTCTAGTTGCAATGGCAAATAAGAACAGTACCGAAAAGTTTGGAAGAATATATAACTGACGACTGGTGCCCACGAACACGCGCCATAAGACTGTAATCTTTCTGTAAATATGTATACAGCCTTGTTGTGTGGTTTATGACATGGGGCGCACTGACACCCAAACACACATTGCACCACAACTTCGAGATGGGCTGATTCCACATATTTACATGAACAAACACCAGTTGAAGTCAGAACCTAACCTGCAAAACCTGGAACACATTGCCAGTGTGTGGGTCTTACAGAAAACTTTACCTCCATCTGTAACGTAATATACGTTTTATTGAATTACGCACATTTTAAATCTGTGCACTTCATGAATAGTCATGTGTACTGCTTACGTAGAGTAAAGATGGAATAGAGACACACGACCCCACTTAACATTGTCAGGACAATTAAACCAAACTAGTGCCATTCTAAATTCTGGCAGCACACATAAATGAGCTTAAAGCGAGAACAAGCTTATATGCCATTAGTAAAGGTCTTCATTGTACAATCCTGAAAAATACATCCCATTTCCTCTAAATTTGTGATCCACTCTCCTAGCTGGGATCTACTTTTGGAGAGTCAAATTGTTGATTTGTTGGTATACCTGTTACACATGTGTGGCTCATTATCATTCTTCTCATTTGGACTTTTCTGATGTGAAATGGTGCTTATGATGCATGCTGTGCTGTTTCCCCTGGTTCACAGACACACTGCAAAACAAGCTTTGAAGCAACAGAGCACTGTAAAATGATAGGAAGCACTGATAGGGTACAATAAAACGGATACAATTAGAAGGATAGACTATTAAGGGTCCCCTAGAAAGGTCATGGAAGGAAGTGCTAAGAAGTCACCTTTCTTCTCCTGTGTTCAGGCTATGATAGGAATCAGTCCACAACTAGGCAACAAGATTGTTCCCGATTCCACCTGTCTCTCCTAGTGATAAACGCGGCAGAGCATACACTAGCAGGGCTCTCAGGAGGTAAAAGGTACAGTATAGGAATATACAATTCCATGAGGGAATGACCCCACAGTGTATTTCTTAAAATATATCTACATCTAGTTTTGCTGTGCAAATAAAAGGAAATGCAGTATTACATGTAAATTCAAAAAGGGGTTGTTCAAGTTTGTAAGTCATGACCCTGCCAAGTTGGGACACTGGGAGAGTTCAGGCACAACCAAATCCTCCAGACTGAGGGTGAAAGATTAAAAATGTCAAGGGTTACTACTACATAATAGAAATACACCAGTCATGAGGCCAAAGTTACAATTGTATTTATTAGCAAGTGGCCACTTGGTTCTCAACACCACCCAATGTGTGCAAGCAGACACCGTGAGATGAGAGACTACTGAACATTCCAAAATATACACATATTTATACAAATTCTTCACAGCCTTGGACACATCGTCCTGCCACTCTTCACATAATACATAACCTAGGGTTTGTGACCTAACTACATAACTAATTAATATTCCATCAAACAATTCACATGTTTTCCAAATACAAGACACAAGGTAACATTCTTCATTTTACTCGCGTATATTTGTCTACCATTTGTTCTTTGAGCTTTAAGTCAGTTAGTTCCAAGGAAAGAAAACAAGGATTTCTGCAGAAGAGCACGTTCAGCTATTGATTATTCTACTTTACTGTTTACTGTTTGAACAGGGAAGGCACTGTTGGGAAAGATGGCATCTAAATTACTGATTAGTACAGTTTTTGTTTAGCTTCAAGGTTCTCCAGTGCAGGATAAACAATCCACCTTAGCAGCTTCAGCATTCTTATCTAAGTTAACATCATAAAACAGCACAAAGTTCATCTTGCTGTGTTGAAGCTGAAAACACAAGTTCTGAACATGGAACAGAAAGAAGGAGGTGATAAAAATGGTGGACAACTCAAAATGGCAGTGTAGTCAGCCTGTTTCAAGTTCATTCAATGCAATATTACAGTGCGATGCAAATGTGCTTAGGCCAATATTTACTATCAGGCGGTATTATAGAAAATACATTTTCACAAGGGTTGTCCAAGTTAGAGTTAGGATAATTCACCAAGTCATGTTATCTGATTTGGGGGTATGGTTCAGTAGCTGATGACGCATGTCCAGTAGCCGTGAGGTGCAGACTGTGTTCCAGAGATGCAGATCAGGTAGGCCTGGGGCTCCTCGAGGCCCAGGGCTTGCAGATAAAGGTTTCTTTACTTTTGTGACTGCAGGCCTACTGACTCAAGCACTTACTTGCTTCAGTGGTACAGTCATCTCTCTCTTATTGGCAAGCCAACGCAAGCCAAGCAACTAGGCTTCTGTTGGGAGCGTAGGGTTTTGGAGGCATCAATCCAGCGGGTCCTTGCCAAGTCAAAGGGAGACAGCAGCACTAATGGCTCCCTCTGCTAAGTGGATGGCTGAATTCTCAGATCGCAACAATGGTTTGCCTTCAGAGTAATTGTTGGCAGACTGCTGCAACAGACATACCACGGGCAGTCTGCAGGGTTAGATTGATTCTCATTTTTCATGACGTTGATAAATAATAAATTAACCTATCCCATTGGTTGTTTATATAGCGCTTAATATCCAGAGGTTTCTAAGCATTGACCCGGAGATCGAACCTGTGTTGCCCAGCGTTGTTATGCTTCCAATGTGAGCGCGTTGCCCCTGAGCTATCCTCCCGACTTGCCTCATTGACTGACAAAGTTTAGGTGATGCTTCCCCTATCTTCTAGGTATATCGGAAGTTAGGCTTGCACTCGATCTCCAATCACAAACAGGTACCCTGCCAAACATTTAGCACCCAACCAATCATGGAAGTTCCCTAAATTGAAAATGTCTAGGGCGTCTTTTTGGCCAAGAACACCATTGAAAATGTCCAGGGCGTCTTTTCGGCCAAGAACATCGGATGTGATTCGGTCATGAATCCCAGGCATCATTTACAGATACTCACTAGAACTGACTTTGCTCCATTGGCCTTCCTGGGCTTGTGGTAGCCAACAACATATTTTGCCACATCTTCCTTTTAAATCACAAAACCAAATTTAGCTGAGTCGCTCTTTCAGAAATACTAAAAGTAATCACAAGTGAGTCTATGCCAATGTATGTGCAGGCTTCTTAATCCCAAATTCCCGGCTGCCACCATCATCAAGGGCACACACAGCTGACTAGGCCAGTTTACTGGCCAAGGACAAGATGGGGTCTCTTTTGGGCACCCCACCCGGAGAGACTTAAGATCTCATCGGGTGCACATTTGACAGAGTTTCACCTTTAGTAAGGCTTGTGATTATTTATGTTTCGTGTTGCATCCACTGACATGAAAGAGAAAATCAGGAAACGCACACTGAAAATGTTGTACTATTGATACAGCCCTACCCCAGATTCACTACATATAGAAAAACACAAATTGACCTGAATGACTGTGGTTGTTTGCACTATTGGGATACCATCATATCTCAGAAATTCTTTTAAATTTAAAATTCAATTTTATTAATTACCAAAATAAAAATGTATTAATCAAAACAAATCGTTCGTCTTATATTGAATCATACAAAAACATTTAACAATACATTATCATAAACGCTTTCTAAAAAACATTTAATTTCGACCAACGCCAAATATTTAATTACTGGAAAAAGCATCTCCAGATGATGTCAGACCCAGGGGACATTAGAAAACAACCACTCTCATACAAACGTGAAAAGGTACCACGGCCCAAAGAGAATATACTAACACTCAAATTACACATTTATGGGTAAATACATCACAATCTCAAAACAATTATGAAAAATAGTCGAGATTAATTAAAAGGAATTCACTGTTGCCTGATTTCTAGACTCAGTTCGTATAAGCATGCATCAATGTATGCAAACGTGCCCAACATAACATGCCATGTTTCTGTTCCTGACGCAAAACATGGCAAACATTCATCAGGGGCAGTTCATAGTGTCTTCACAATTGAATTTGGGAGAATGTAAATGCTCATCCAATTAGCAATGATCGGGAGAATTCTAAATCGATGAATGACTCAATCAAGGATGGGTTCTTAGAGACTGCCACCAACTCAGTAAATCCTACATGGGTAGGAGTCTGCCTAGACTGTACCTCGAGAGCAATCTCCACCTCTAACCTTTTAGAAAATAAGTCAATAAGCAAAATAAGGTACATCCTCTTCCCCCTTTCACTAGTGACGGGACCCAGAATGTCAAGTGCAATGTAGTCCCAGGGTTTGCTGGCTAACCCAGTGGCCTAAGTGGCTGTGCATAGTTCCTGAGTATTTTGTTGGTCTCCCCACACGCTGTGCAACCCCTCATCAGCTCATCTATATGAGCATCTAGCCTCGTTCACCAGTAATCACTCCTCAGTCTTCCGTTGGTCTTCAACATGTCCTGCCTCCGGCAACCTATGTCTTAGACCCTGTTGCAGCACAATGCGGCCCACCTTGCACAAACATTCCCCTTCCAGACTCAACTCATTCTTCATTTTGTGGAACCCTAACAGAGTATCCAAAGCCATCCCACGCCAACCAGTCCTCACGTAGTCCATAACACGTTTGAGATCTACATCTTGCTTCATAGCTTCTGCCCACTCACAAACCAGAAAAACGTGATCCATCTCTCAACATCTCCTTCTTCCTGTTCCACTTGAAACTGCTCCACTGCCCAAGAAAAAAATCTGCTACTATATTTTCCTTGCCCAGAATAAGTTCCAGCACATATTCATGCCCTTGCATTGATGTGACCCTCCTCATTATCCTCCACCACACCTCTTTTAGGCCACTACTCATAAACACCCCAACTAGGAGATTGTGATCTGTGAACACTTTATAAGGTCTTCCTTACAGCAGTGCCTTACATTTTTTGACTGCCCAATACAAACAGGGGACTTCCTTCTCAATCACTGTGACCCGAAAGAGTGACTCGAGCTATTTCAGATAAACAAAGAGGACTCTGAGCTCAGCTTAATATGGAGATCAAGCCACATGACATAGCATGTTAATGAAGGAGGAAGTACGCACCACAACACCAATTTTCAAAATGTAATTAAACATAGAAGTGGGACAATGCAGCCTGGACGTAGCACACATTGAGGACCGAAGAAAGCTGTGAGAGTATCACCAGAACACCGCTGGTAAGGGAGTGCTCTAGCACAGCAGAATGACCAAAAGCAAATTTGGAGTCATGTTGTGCTGGCCGTTGATTAGAACAGGAACCACCACGAATAATTGTGTGGGCCTCATTACGACCCAGGCGTTAAGGGTTAACGCCGTCGTTAACCCTTAACGCCTGATTCTGATTTTAACGGCTGCTTTTAGCAGCTGTTAAAATCCATGGCGCTAACCCGCCATGATGCTAATTACGCCACCGTAATTTATGGTGGCGTAATTAGCGCCTTCCCCACTCCCATTATGCCCTATGGGCAAAAATGGAAATGGGGAAGGGAAAATGGGAAATGGGGATTTACCGCCCCACTCACCTTGGAATGGGGCGGTAAATCCGCCATCCACCATGGTGTAAACGTAGTTTACACCATGGTGGTAAAGTTGGCGTACTTAGCGCCTGGGTCGTAATGACCCCCTGTGTGTGTGTACTGTCGGCCGCTATATTTTTTAGATGCGATTATGTAAAGATCCTATGCGTGGGAACTTGTCTATTTTGGATGACCGTAACACAAAGCAAAAAGACATCAGAAACACAGGAGCTGCAGCGCTGGATACAAAGATGACATCAGAAGATTATACCAGGTAACACTGAATAGATGAGATGACCGCACACTTGCTCTATCAGTGATTGGGCTAGGGATGTGTACACTTTGATCAGTAAATCGATTGCATTGCATCGCAGAGTAAGAAGATGAACATTGTGTGAGTGTGTGCCCGGGAACTCTGCCGAAGTAATATTAAGCACCGGCCCAGCAGTGGAACACATTAGACGAGGATGTCAAACTACAAAATGACAGCAGGTAAATTAAGAACTAAGAATGTAATCAGGCCCTTAAGGAACGGGACATTGATTTCGCTGCCTAGAGTTTGCCACCATTTTAGAATTGTGAAGGGGTCAAACAACTCAATTGAATGAGCTCTTTTGAATTTGAAAAGATAATGAGGGGTGATCTTATGGAAAGGGTGGTGTCAGGAATGCCCCTTGAGTATCTAAAGGAAGTGCTGTTACCATATGTCCTTGCACCCTAATAGTTAATACCCTCAATAGATCTGAATTCCCAGATTCTTTAGTTATCTATATGACTACAGGTAAGAACAAGATATTCCACAGTTCAACTCAAATATAGTTATTAAGAAGAGATGAGACCCAACAGGAATCACTGAATGAAGGGGGTATTGAGCTAGAGGGCGATACACCCAGTTGCCAGTCATTCTAAAGTGAGAGCATGGGGATTAGTATCCTATTATGGTCTAAGTAGGTATATGACTGCATGGGAATTGATATTCATGTTAATGTCGTTTCAGGTATAAAGAGAGAGTCGGCCTGAAATCACACCAAGAGTGTACAGATTAGTACTGACCCGAAGAACATACAGGTTATTTGTTGTAAATGTGTGCAACTCTAAACCCAAGACAGACAATGGGCCTCATTACGACCCTGGCGGAGAGCCATGGTGCAATTTGCACCATGGTCCATGGCGCAAAGCTGCCAACTCCGCCATGGGGGTTGGCGGACTTACCGCCCCATTCCGACCTTGGCGGGGCGGTAAGTCCCCAATCCCCATTTACCCTTCCCCATAGGGTATAATGGGAGTGGGGAAGGCGTTAATTACGCCACCGTAAATTACGGTGGCGTAATTAACGACAAGTCCCGTAGCGCCATGGATTTTTCCGCCTGCAAAAAGCAGGCGTAAAAATCACCATGGCGCTACGGGAACTCGTAGTCGGGCGGAAAGGTACGCCATGGTTTACGCTGGCGTAAACCCCTTTCCGCCAGGGTCGTAATGAGGGCCAATATATTTTAGGGAAGCTGGAGCCGGCATGCCCCTGAAGAAATTCCTTGATACGGTTTTTAATGTATAGAGAGGAATGAAACATGTAGAGCGCATGTGGTGTGAATCTGAATGAGAGAAGTAGGTTGTTGAATGAATTAATTGCTATTTTCTAAGCCTTGTGGAGTTATTTGCACTAAGAGCACTAGCTCTTTGATAACAAAAAGGGTGGTGAAGAGACAAGGACTGTTTTTCCGTTATTATTAATAACAATCGCTGAACAGTTAGTGTTGACAACACAGTTTTGCTAGATGATCTGTCTGTAGTATTTTTGATAGGAATATATTATTTATGTGTTTTGAATTATATTGAATTTTGTGGATTAATGAATTACAATTCTTTTTAATTTAAATATGGCGTTCCGTGTGACGACCTTCTGTTTTGTCTGAAATGACTAGACCCTTTAGCTTTTTAAGTATTTTGTAAGGATAATATATGATATGACAGTCTATTTATATAGCGCCTATACATAATGTGTTTCAAAGCGCTTCAAGGCAAGGGAGGGAACAAGGGAAAATACATTGACATTCTAACAGGCTAAGAACAGTAAGGATGTGAAATTAACTATTGTGCTCGACCTGAAGACATTAGCAAGAGCTAAGAAATAGATAAGGAAGGGAGGGGGAGAGTGGGAAGGAAATCGAAACAGACAGGCGACTACCGTACGAGGCCTGACGACATTTCTGGTAGAGCCGGAGAAAAACAAAAGATGAGGGCCTGGGGTGCAGAAAGGGTGGGGAGGAACAAAACAAACAACTATCGTAGTAGGCCAGATAGTGCCGGAGGGGACAGGGGCGGGGGGAAACAAGTAAGGGGAGGGGCGAGGAGACAGATGAGGTTGCTATCATGCTAGATCCAGGGACAATTCTGATAGAATAAATGCATAGAATAAAGTAAGGTGGGGAGAGGAGGAGATAGGAAAAGGGAGAAAGGGAGAGGAGGAGAGAACAGAGAGTAAGCAGTCAAAAAGAGTGGAGAAACAAGTGGGGAGAGCGAATACAATTGCAGAAGTCAGTAGTAACACATAATGTTGCAAGCCATGATACAAGATGAAGATGGGAACAGCATGATTCAGGGCCGCGATGAGTACAAGATGCAAAGGAAGTCCAGCATGAGAGTTGAGAAAGGGTGACACACCGTGAATCAATGAAGTGCATAAAAGTCAAATGCAGCATTGGCCACAAGACGGTGAGGTGAAACCAGAATGTATCAGGACAGAATCCTGCAGACGTAGGCTGGGGGATGGGGGGTGGAGCAGGGTAGAAGAATCAAGCAAAACAGGCAACATCTGTGTGCGAGAAGGGAGGGGGGCACAAGGGGAACCAAAGGGGGTGGGGATGGCCTGTGGGGACAGAGGGAGTAAACACATTTTGGTGCATGCTTACCTGCTGTCTGAGTAGGGGGTCTAGCACGGGGTCCTCCTGGTACGAACAGGTCCAAACAGGAATTGCCCTTTTCTTCATCAGCCCTTCACTTCAAACGCCCGGGATCTAAGAGTTAAGAGCAGGAAGGAAGGGGCAGGGCTAAGAAGGTAGGTGGGGCTTAGGCTAGGTGACCTATATCCACTTGCACCTGCTCCCCATCTGCAAAGGAAAAGAAGCTGGAGGGCTCCTTAAGTAGGGAAAAAGAGTAGCAAACAGGAAGGCACCAGGTGGACAGGGCTTGCTAAGTGGGGAAAAAGAACAGCAACCATGAAGGCACCAGGTGGGCGGGGCTTAGGCCAGATGACCTAGATCCACTTGCATCTGCTCCCCATCTGCAAAGGAAAAGAGGCTGGAGGGCTCCTTAAGTAGGGAAAAAGAGTGGCAACCAGGAAGGCACCAGGTGGGCGGGGCTTGCTAAGTGGGAAAAAAGAGCGGCAACATGGAAGGTGCCATGTGGGCGGATCATAGGCCAGGTGACCTAGATCCACATGCACCTGCTCCCCATCTGAAAAGGAAAAGAGGCTGGAGGGCTCCTTCAGTAGGGAAAAGGAGTGGCAAGTAGGAAGGCACCAGGCGGGCAGGGCTTGCTAAGTGGGCAAAAAGAGTGGCAACATGGAAGGTGCCAGGTGGGTGGGGTTTAGGCCAGGTGACCTAGATCCACTTGCACCTGCTCCCCATCTGCAAAGGAAAAGAGGCTAGAGGGCTCCTTAAGTAGGGAAAAAGAGCAGCAATCAGGAAGGCACCAGGTGGGGGGGCTCGCTAAGTGGGGAAAAAGAGCAGCAACCTGGAAGGCGCACGGTGGGCGGGGATTAGGCCAGATGCCCTAGATTCACTTGCATCTGCTCCCCATGTGCAAAGGAAAAGAAGCTGGAGGGCTCCTTAAGTAGGGAAAAAGAGTGGCAACCAGGAAGGCACCAGGTGGGCATGGCTTGCTAAGTGGGGAAAAAGAGCGGCAACATGGAAGGTGCCAGGTGGCCGGGTTTTAGGCTAGGTGACCTAGATCCACATGCACCTGCTCCCCATCTGAGAAGGAAAAGAGGTTGGAGGGCTCCTTAAGTAGAGAAAAGGAGTGGCAACCAGGAAGGCACCAGGCGGGCAGGGCTCGCTAAGTGGGGGAAAAGGGCGGCAACCTGGAAGGTGCCAGGTGGGCAGGGCTTAGGCCAGGTGACCTAAATCCACATGCACCTGCTCCCCATCTGGAAAAAGGAAAAGAGAGTGGAGGGCTCCTTAAGTAGGGAAAAAGAGCGGCAACCAGGAAGGCACCAGATGGGCAGGGCTTGCTAAGTGGGGGAAAAGAGTGGCAACCTGGAAGGCGCCAGGTGGGCAGAGTTTAGGCCAGGTGACCTAGATCCACTTGCACCTGCTCCCCATCTGCAAAGGAAAAGAGGCTGGAGGCCTCCTTAAATAGGGAAAAAGATCGGAAACCAGGAAGGCACCAGGAGGGTGGGGCTTTCTAAGTGGGGGAAAAAGAGCGGCAACATAGAAGGTGCCAGGTGGGTGGGGTTTAGGCCAGGTGACCTAGATCCATTTGCACCTGCTCCCCATCTGCAAAGGAAAAGAGGCTGGAGGCCTCCTTAAGTAGGGAAAAAGAGCGGCAACCAGGAAGGCACCAGGCGGGCAGGGCTTGCTAAGTGGAGAAAAAGAGTGGCAAAATGGAAGGTGCCAGGTGGGTGGGGTTTAGGCCAGGTGACCTAGATCCACATGCACCTGCTCCTAATCTGCAAAGGAAAAGAGAGTGGAGGGCTCCTTAAGTAGGGGAAAAGAGTGGCAACCAGGAAGGCACCAGGTGGGCAGGGCTTGCTAAGTGGGGAAAAAGAGCGGCAACATGGAAGGTGCCAGGTGGGTAGGGTTTAGACCAGGTGACCTAGATCCACTTGCACCTGCTCCCCATCTGCAAAGGAAAAGAGGCAAGAGGGCTCCTTCAGTAGGGAAAAAGAGCAGCAATCCGGAAGGCACCAGGTGGGGGGGGACTTGATAAGTGGGGTAAAAGAGCGGCAACCTGGAAGGTGCCAGATGGGCGTGGCTTAGGCCAGGTGATTTAGATCCACTTGCACCTGCTCCCCATATGCAAAGGAAAAGAGCATGGAGGGCTCCTTAAGTAGGGAAAAAGAGCAGCAACCAGGAAGACACCAGCTGGGCAGGGCTTGCTAAGTGGGGAAAAAGTGCGGCAACCTGAAAGGCACCAGGTGGCCAGGGCTAGGCTAGGAGCCCTAGACCCAATTGCACCATTTGCAAAGGAAAAGAGGCTCGAGGGCTCCTTAAGTAGAGAAAAAGTGCAGCAACCAGGAAGGCAACAGGTGGGCTGGGCTTGCTAGGTCGGGAAAAAGAGAGGCAACCAGGAAGGCGCCAGGTGGGCGTGGCTTAGACCAGGTGACCTGGATCCACTTGCACCGGCTCCCCATCTGCAAAGGAAAAGAGGCTGGAGGGCTCCTTAAGTAGGGAAAAAGAGCAGCAACCAGGAAGGCACCAGGTGGGCAGGGCTTGCTAATTGGGGAAAAAGAGCGGCAACCTGGAAGGCGCCAAGTGGGCAGGGCTTAGGCCAGGTGGCCTAGATCCACTTGCACCTGCTCCCCATCTGCCTATAGAGGGATAGCTAAATTGAGTCCGTAAACAACCCTCTTGTCTCATTGTGTAGTGAGGCTTCCCTACAGCAATGCCTTATATTTTTTGACTTCCCAAACCAAACACAGAACTACCTTTTCGATCACTGCGACCCGAATTTCAACTGCCCTTAATACTTGTGAGGCAAAGGCAACTATTCTGTACACCCCATTTTGTTTTTGCAAAAGAACATCCCCCAAACCCAAATCACTAGCATCAGTCAAAATACCAGTTTTACAATACGTGTCAATGTTCACTAAGGCTGGCGCACTCGCAATGGCACCCTTGACATCATTAAACTCTCTTTGACAAGAACTACTGCAATTAAATTCAACACCCTTTTTACACAGGTTACTGATGCATCTCCCTGCAATACCTGACACATTTAGCATTGTATTCAATGAGACCCAGAAATGACATAACTCCCTGCCTTTCTTTCAGTGGTTCAAAATTCACCAGTTCTTCTTGTGGCTCTATTCCTTTACTACTCAGTTAATGACCCAAATAGTCAATGGACGTCACCCTTAAGTGACATTTCTCCTTCTTGGTAGTGAGACCAGCCTGGACCAGTAGCTCCAGGACCTGCCTCAATTTCTGATAATGCTCAGTGTCATCCTTGCCCATAATTAAGATGTCATTCTGATGTATACCACCCTTTTGACATCCTCCAACGCCTTCTGATAAAACACAGCAGCAGATACTAGCCGAAAGGGCATTTTTTTTAACCTGAAAGTACCTTCATGGGTGACAAACATAGTATAGTCCCTCAAATTGTGGTGAAGTCTCACTTGGTGGTATGCCAAGGCCAATTCCAGAGTACTGAATACCTTTTCTCCAGAATCCAAGAACACCAACTCCCCAATATTTGGCAGTGTAAATGTGTCTCCCACCAGTAGGTGATTTAGCCCCCTCAGGTCAACACACAACCTCACTTGGCCATTTGCCTTTCGCACTCAAACCACTGTTGAAACCCATTCTGATGCATCCACCGTCTCAATGACACCCTCCTGATCCAGCTCACCCCTTCAGACACCCCAACTTCTCCACAAGCATTTCCTCAAAGATTTCTTTGGGATTCACTTTGTCATCCTTGGACACTGCAACAATCATTCCAGTGTTGTAAAGGTCCAGATCCAATGCTGCCAAAGGGGGGTACACATATCAATTGTACAAGTAAGGTGGTGGGTGACATTAGGAGTAAGGATGTCATTGAACATGGCACTGCTTTCATTAAATGGCATAGAAGCAGGCGCAGTGCGAGGAGTCCCAGGGTGGAACTCCAGGAGGGGTGGGTGCTTCATGGGCATCATGTGTAGTTGCATTGAACGGGCATAGGGTGGGGGTGCCCGATGCTGTAGGGTGGATTATAGTATGGGGTTCTTTCTTTGAGTAATATATGTACAGTAGAGAAGCCATTTTGGTTGTAGTCCCACATTAAGAAAGACATTCTCGCACACACCTCATAAGCAAAGAGCTGCAGGGCTTCTGTGACAAGCAGAATATATTTTCTGAACTTTCAGCAGAAACAGTGTGCTGAAATGTTTCACAGCTGAAGGTTGCCAGGAGAACGCAACCACAGTAAAGTTATTCTAAAAGGTACTTTCCAAGCCAATGAGCTAGGCACCTGTGTGTGCAAGGAAAATTGGCAGAGAAATGGAAATGAAATACTGTTAATTAAACTCCAGCCACGGTGTGGTCAGACTACACATGTTAGCAAGATGTGAGAAAGGAGATGGGGGGCCAAAGTATTGAAGATGGGACTATCGGGCGCGGGCTGGGGAGCCAATCAGCATAGGGAGGTTTTGATATCCTTAGGGTGCAACATTGTACAGTGTCCTCGCTGATGTCCATGGGGTACATTATGGTGGGAATGTCTTGGCCCTTGCCATATCAAGCTATTTTGTATATTGGACATTGCCAACCAATGGCTGTTATTTTTTGACTTTTCAGCAAAATTGTGTCATTGAGGGACGTTGTGGGAAAAGTTGTGATGTCACGAAGGATGATATTATAATTGTGGCCAAAAGTTCTAGCACCCAATTAGGATCATTTTACATATATTTGGCTATAGGAGACTGATGTAGTCCCACCAATCAGCACATGTGACCCTCCTTAAAAATGTAACCAAAAAGGTTGTATGATCATTTGATATGTTTTGTATAAAAAGGTCAGCCGCAGTGCACAGCATCCAAAGCTCACCATTCAGTTCGGTTCCATGGGGCCGACTGAACCGTGCTTCCCAGCTGTTTGGGTCCAATAAATTTGTGTTACTTCTTGCTTGGTATACACTGCTTTTTTAGATTACTTTTTCTTTCCTTAGATTACGTTTGGCGCTGTTGCCCTGGTTCACCATGCCCACTGGGGTCAATTTTAATTCCCATTTCGCTTTGCTCATATCAGCCCAACAGCTTCCCTCCGCTCTTTGAAACAAACACCTTGGCCATGGTCTTCTTACCTTTACACTTGACTAGTGCATCAAACACGTCCAGAATCTGTGTGCTCTACTATGGGAATTTGCTCTCACATTGGGTGCCCTCAGCTTGACCCCTTTGAACGTCTCCTTCCACACACAATTCTCAATAAAGTCAGAGTCAGAACTAATGACTATCGGCATGGGCACCGCAATGCCATTCATGCAGATGACTGCATAGGGTTTCTCACCCTTCCTGAGCCTGGACCCCACTTGGCTAACTGACCAACAATCCCCTTCCGCAACTTCTGTCGGACAACTCCCTGCCGCTTCCTCCCCTGAAATGCCACTTATTTCTCAGTACTGTGAGAAACCTGAGGGTATTTTCACTCGTAAACCCCTTGGATCCTCTGTGCAGGTGGCCAGGGAAAGGCCATCACTCTTGGATCCTGACCCTGGAGGTGGAGAAACGAGGGAGGATCACCTGGGTTGAGGGGCCTTGGGGACTGGAAGTGGGGTGCCGTCAGGTGAGACATGGCATCCTCCTTTTCCAGTTAGTGACCAACCCAACCCTTCCACCATCTTCATGGGCTGTTTTAAGCCAGTTCTCATTTCTTCTCATTTGACACTTGACAGTACTGGGACGAAGAAGAGTCAACCAAGAACAATGAAGACCACACTCTTGGGACGAGGAAGATGACTGCTAAGAACTGTTAAATTCAGGCATGGGCTGTTGATTGTGGTCAGGCAGGGCTGATTGGACATCCACACCTGCAGCCTGTCAAGGGGCTACAGGTGTATAAAAGGAGAACAAGCCCAACAACATAAGAGACAGTTAAAACTTGGTTGGTTTAGGAATACTTTGCATCATAGTGGTTGCGTGTTTGAGGAAACATGTTTGAGGAAACACGTTTTCGACATTTTCCGAAGATTGTACATTGTGTTTGAAGTTTACTAAGGAAAAATTACACCAAATGTTGAATGAAAGGTGTTCTGAATGCAAATCATGTTTCTTAAATAACTAACTGAATGAAAATCTTAACAAGTGCAACCCGTACCTATTGAATATTGAATTTAGTACAATCAATGTTTCTTGATTACCGAACAGAATGAAAATCTTAACAAGCGCAACCCGTACCTATTGAAGATCGAACTGAGTACAGCCCATGTTTCTTGAATACCGTACTGAGTGAAAAACTATCAAAAGAGCAGAACTGCTGCATACTTGGTCCAGAAGTAAAACAGAACTTAAAATTCAAGTGAAACCATTAGATACTGCAAACTAAAATTAATGATACTTTACATCCAAGTGAAACCCATATGTGCTGTATCCTAAAGTGAATGGAACTTTAAATATTGAAACAAAGAAAGGCATATTGAATACCAGACTACGTAAAAACGACATCTAACAGAATATTACAGTGAGAGCAGAATTTACTAAAGCTTGGAAGATTATTCCAATACAGTTACAATTTGTGCATGGAAAACCCACCATAAAAGAAGGTACAAGAGTGGCAAAGAAAGAATAAGGCATACTTTTGTGCTGCTGAGATTAAGTTTTGGGGAAGAGAACCCTGAGACTTGAGACATTTATTGACTTGAGACTGGAGTTTCAAGGTTCTTTGGTGCTTGGAACTGTGTTACTTGGAATTTGGGGAAGGGAACCTTGAGTATTGGTTAAAACCGTGTCATCTTGAACTCAAGAGAGGTACATTTGAGACTTTTTGGCTGGAACTATTTTATACTTAAGGGAGGGAGCTGAAAGGAAGCTGTGAGCTGGAAGAGGCTCAGAACTTTATGTTGGGCACTGTTTTCTTTTGATTGCTGACACCCCTAAACATTGTATAGATTAGCTGCGAGGGCAAGTATAGTTTTTGGACACAGACAGATTCTTCAGTTGAACTCTTTGACTTAGACTTTCCTTAGTTTTCTTTAGGTAGGGAAATCCCACCTTAGCATAGGGCAAGTTAGGCCTTACACCATCCTGACATTTAAGTTAATAAAAGTGCTTTGTTTAATTATTGAATCTGCTGTCTGTCTCTTGCTTCAGGATGCCTTCACAGTACAACATGAAAAGTATTCACAGCAATGTGCAAAGTGCCCCTTTTCTCCACACTTATGGCATTCCGCTTTAATTTTTGGACACATCTCTGAACTGGCAAAATGAAAAGTACTGCCATACATGAAGCACCTGTTGACCCCTGAGACCTGTTAGAGATATTTTGGTGGTATGTTTTGGTGGTATTTCTGGTGATATTTCTGTAGTACAGTGGTGAGCCTAAATATTGGGAACTGCCTGATAATTGTTCTTATACTGGGGTCACTAATGGTAAGCCAATACTGGACTCAGTACACTTAAGATCATAATTCAATGTCCCTGCAGTATTTTATTTACAATACCATGGTATGCCCTTTTGACAGTATCTCATGTATTAACCATGTGAACAAAATACTGTCATTCATACAGAGCCCCTTAGAAGTACCCAATTCACAGTGACAAGTTGGTTTTGTATTTGACCACATGTGATAAGGTGAATTACTGGTAAAATTAGTAAACCGTTTGCTTTATATCGGTCTGTATGATAACACAAGGAACCAGGACACATAATAAGTACCAAAGCTGACTTGTTTCTGAACCCAGATCACAGTATTTTATGATATCTAATTTTTTACCATAAGCAATATTAAAAATACCTCCTTAGTCCTGTGCCCATCTACAAGCCAATTCAAGTTATCGGGGTACAGAATAAGTAGACCAGACCTCTTGTTGAGAACTTCCTTGTACTTTATAGGCAATTGAGATTCATGACAGGCATAAAGCAAGATATGCAATGTGATTGTTATGGCATTCTTGGCCATAGACAACTGAAAGCGCAAATTTCCAATCCTTGTTTTTCTTTTGCAATGATAGCAAATTAAATTTTTCAGGTTAAAACACGACCATGAACATATTTACTAGTAACTCTTTCCCCACGATAAATTAACTTGTTCACATTCAACTTCAAATAGCCTCTTGCGATAGTTGGCCAGGACCCTGTGATTTCTAACCTTGAGACCTATAGTTTGTCTTGGCAGCCTAATGCTCACACTAAAACTGAAACTTGCTATTTGGACGATTAATAAAACACATGGAAAATTGCTGTCCCTATTTGTAAGTGTAAAGTATTGCCAGCCTGCAGCTGCCCACAATACAATCATACTATGTGTATTCACACAAGTAGACTCTCCTCAGTTAACTTAATCTTACCCAAGTAAATGATGTTTAATCGTGTGTGCCCCAAACTGCAAACAACCTCTGTCTAGCTGCCCAGACAGGATAATTCTTTATCTCGTTCATTCCCTGTGCCAGCCTGGAAGTAGCCCACAAAGTCTTTCCCCAGACTTTCTGCCTGTCAGCGACTGCCGAATGCCAGGAGGGTGAGCCAGAGATTAAGAGTACCCAAGACTGCCAGACTCTTTTGAGACACCAGCCCAAGAGAATGAGCCAGTCCTGCAATCTTTTTTAAGCCCTCTGCCTGATACTGCCCACAGATATAGATTTTACTTACATGAAATGTAAAAGTGCCTGCCTTTCTCTGTGATGTCATTCTCCATCAGAACCACCTCCCTTTCAAACAACCAACCCTGCAGAAATGTCCAGAGCGCGTGATTATCTTGTAACCTCTGCACAGAGCTTCAAGTAGCAACAGATGCAGATTGTTGCATTTCTCTGCGCTATTTTCCTGTCCTGGATCTTTTAGACAATACGCTAGCTTTGAGTGAATACATTCTCCAGATCGCATTCCTCACTGCAAAGCAACTTTCATTCTGCACATTTTATTCTGCACGTTTTATTCTCTTTTAAAATAAGCTGGCTTGTCATCAACATTTTGCATCACAGGGCCACTAGTGGGAAAAGTTTTCATCTTTGTTGAAATGTGGAGACTTAGCTCAAATTCTGAGCCTTAGCTCAAATTCTGAGCCCCCTCTCCCTATACTCCCTCCTTTGTTTCTGTTGGGACCTAACTAAAGAGTCACTGCAGAAACACACAATGATAACATTCATGTGGGTTCCTGGGCACACAAAAATATATATAACCTCAATTGTACCTTGATTTAAAACAGTTAAACCAATCAAATAAAGCTACACAAAATAAAAACATGCAAACGGCAATGTTCACATACCTCCCGATCTGTGTGTGTGTGTGTGTGTATATATATATGTATATATATATTATTTTTTTGGTTTGCTATTAAAAAATATTTAGATCTTTTTAGATTTTATTCTTTGATCGTTAATTTATATAATTTTCATTTTAAACCTTTAAAGTTTTCCTTTTAGTGATCAGTTATTTTTTTTGTATCTTTACATTTTTTTAAAATCATTGAAAAGAATAACATTAAATTCAAAACAACCATTAGTCCATGTAGTTGTGTCAGTGGCATCAGTCCAATCCTGGAAATGTTTGGGAAAACAATAAAAAATAAAATAAGATGTCCAAAGCAAGAGTTCAACCTTCATGCTATTAAGCACTTCAACTGGCCATCAGGTGGTGGTCTGCTGCTAAATTTCCACTCAGGCTCTTCTCCAGGAAATGCTCTTTAGTGAAGTAGGCCTCCATACTCTGCATGCAGGACTTCCTTCTGGTGTTACCATCTTCAACCCCTTCTTCAGTCCAGCGTTTTTTTCCTGGTGGGACACCCGTGGCTCCGAGGATCCCGCTTCTTCCAACTCCTGGGATGCTGGCGAGACAATCAATACATTTCTAGAGCAAAGAAAAACGTAGCACATTAAGAACCAAGTACATAACACTTATTCCCTGTCCACTTTTTTTGTTGTTGAAAAAACACCTGAAATCAAAAATGAATTATGTACATAAATGTACAACACATAACAATGATTCTTGATCTTGAACCAAGGATATTTCCCACAATCACCTGCAAGTGACATAGATTGAACACAAAAATCACTTTTATCTCAAACTATGAATAAACAAATAAATATATCAACACAGCATCAATCAAAACAATATAAATGAATTTAACATTGGCACAAACTTCAATTTCCATTCAAAATTCAAAATCCCAGCGAATCTAATCATCCATCACCCTGTGACACTACTTTCGTTCTTATATATTTCCTGTATGTATTCTCTCATATTTTTCTTTTTACTCACCCGTTAAACCTGTTTTCTTTTTTTTACCTCCTGAACCTTGTGCTCATATTTACATTCATGTACTCACCTGTTTCATCCCTCCTTCTCTCACATATAATTATACAAATATATGCAGTTTGGTTATGTTATGTTATCTGAATTTATTGAGCGTGTGCACACCAAGAGGCATCATGGTGCTTGTAACGTAAGAGGGAGATCCTGAGAGAAAAGATCAGAATATGAAATAGCCTAAAATAGAAAGGTTTTCTGCAGCCGACAGAAGATAAGATGGTCAACGGTCCCGCGTAAAGCGAGAGGCAGACTGTTCCAGGCTTTAGCAGCAGCCACCGAAAAGGCCCGCCCATGTGTATGTGAGAGTCTAATCCGGGGAATCGCCACACGCAGCGCAAATGGAGAGTGCAGGGCACGAGTAGGAGCATACTGCACAAATTTCTCCTGCCGTTACTCAGCTCCCATCCTGTAAAAGGTACGATGCATAATGCACATAGACTTGAAAAGGATGGGGCTCTCAACGGGGAGACAATGAAGCTGGCTCAACAGTGGGGAAATAGGGGCTCCAAAAGGGGGGCGAAAGATGGATCTAACAGCAGCATTTTGAAGTAGCTGAAGACGGTTTATCAAATAGTGAGGCTGTGCTAGGTACAAGGAATTGCAATAGACCAGGCCACTCAGGACAAGCGCAGCCACAACTGGGGCCTGGCAATCTGCGGGAATGAAAGGAAGCACCTTTCGAAGACTACACAGCTTAAAATGCCTGGTTTTACAAATCAGCACAGCCTGCTCGTCATTTGCAAGGGACGCAGAGATTTTTACCCCCAGATTCCTGCCAGAAGAAATAGACATGGGGAGAGGACCCAAAGAAGTAGGCCAACACTCTTCAGTCCAGAACCGGAAGGGCAACGAAGTCTCAACAACCAGGACCTCGGTCTTGCTGCCATTAAGGTTTAGCTAGTTAGTTCTCATCAATGCTCCCAGATCCTCAAGGCACTTTCTCAATCGAACTGCTGTGTCAGCTTGGGTAAGGTCAAGATGCACCAAGACTTGAGTGTCATCCGCATACGAATAGTAGCGAAACCCATGTGAAACAATAAGAAGAAGGAGAGGCCTAATATAAACATTAAACAGAACAGGTGACAGTGCCAAGCCCTGAGGGACACCACAGGAAAGAAAGACCGGACTAGAACGGAAAGTGGGAAGAGAGACTGACTGGGAACTTTCCGCCGGGAAGGCTGCAAACCAGTCAAGCACTTGCCCAGACAGCCCAGCGGCAGAGAGATGGGAGATCAGGGCAGGATGGTCAACCGTGTCGAAAGCAGCTGAAAGATCCAGCAACAGAACTGCTCCGACACTCCCCTGATTCACCATGCATACCAAGTCGTCTAGTACCGAGCTCAGAACTGATTCAGTGCCTCTCCCTGGCCAAATCCCTGACTGAAACGGGTCAAAGTAATTCTAGAAAAGTAGAACGCAAAGGGGACACCAATGCTTCCAAAACCTTCATCAGGAAAGGCAGAAGCGAGATGGAATGATAATTAGCTAGCACTTCTGGATCCAAGGAAGGCTTCTTTAATAAAGGAATCACCAGTGCGTGCTTAAGCGTAGGCAGAATCACCCCCGTCGTGAATGAAGCATTGACTGCAGCAGTAATGTGAGCAATTCAATTGACCAAAGTTTCTTTGAGAAGGGCAAGAGGTATGGCGTCGGCCGGAGATGCAGACTTTTGGTGCTGAGTAGCCCCTAGTACTTCTGTTTCAGAGAACGTGGGAAATGCAAACGATGAGCCATGCGTGGGAAAGGGCTCAGTGGGAGCCATATCATGAGGCAACTGCAGAATCCCACTGTTTATCTCTTCACGAATAGTGGCAATTTTTATCACAAAATGTGAGAGAGAATCACACAGAGCCTGTGAAGGTGGCACTTGGGCAGATGCCTTTACTGGAGGGAATAAAGACTGGACAAGATCAAAGAGGGCCCTAGATTTATTCAGGGCACCCTGTACCTTGAGGTCAAAAACATTTCTTTTAGTATCTATAACAGCTTTGTGATAGGCAGTAAGAGAGAGGCGGAAGATGGATTTAGCCTCTACGGAATAGCTGACCCGCCATTTTCTCCCTGCCTGTCTAAAACAAAGTTTAATAGCTATAAGTTCCTCAGAGAACCAGGGCTCAGAGGAGTGGGTTCTCTGCCTACATAGTTTAGCAGGGCCCAGTAAGTCAGCAGTTGCTTTAAATGAGGCCTCCATAGTGGCTAGGGAACAGCTGGCCACCTGGCCACAGTGATCTAGCAAGGAATCAGTGTGCTCGGATTTAAATACCCTATGCCAGCTCCGTTTGGAGATCGAGGGTTTTGCCACAGGGGAAGGAGGTGTCTTATGAATGATGGCGAATGGCACCAAACAATGATCAGACCATGTGACCAGACTGGGTGAAGCTATAGTGATGGACGGCACTGGTGTAAAAACCAGGTCCAGAATATTTCCCTGTTGAAGGGTGGGTTCGGTCAACCACGGCGGGAGTCCCAAGTCTGACAATAGGGCCATACAATTTGCCACCTGAACCATTGTAGCGGGATTTACAAGGAGATTAAGATCACCCACAATGAACAAGTCAGGATGTTTGGTCTGAAGTTGCAACACCAGTGCCGGGAATTCTATATAGAATATGCTGTCAACCCCAGGGGGACGATAAACCACAAGGACGGTAAGTGTTGACATAGTAGAGACAGTAATATGGGCCAATAGGCACTCCAGTTTCAGGGAATGCTTAGGGACCATACACATAACATTATAATTGGTTTTATAAATCAAGGCCACCCCACCGCCAGGATGCACTGCAATGCGTTCTACGTGTTCCAGTGCATAGTTGGGTGGCGCTGCACCATGGAGGGGCCAGATGCCGCTCCCATCCAAGTTTCTGTAAGAAACACGAAGTCAGGAAGATGGCTGGAGACCAGATCCTAACATTCCACATTCCATGGCATGTGCCACTAATGAACGGGTGTTAATCAGCCCGCACTGTAGGTGAGCCACCTGTTTGGTTTTAAAAATAGTGGGAGCCTTGATAATGCCTGTAGGCCAGCTGGTGCTCGTAGGAGCCAGTGACAACAGTGCACTACGTTCCAGTACAATTCTTCCCCCGGCGTTGAGTTCCACAAGTGTATCGGGAAGCGCCTAGAAGTCCTGCACAGTCCGTGCATGGATGGGCACAGGTGGGCTTACCTTAAGCGCGCCTTCAGCCAACTCACAGCGCGCCCGCTGCATGGACGCGATTCACTGCACATATGATGGCGGAGAATGCTGAAAGTGAGGCAAGGAGAACGCCCACTTCAGTAATAGAAAGCAGACTGGGCGAACAGCAAAGTCCAATATAAATAAAACTTCTTGGACTACTTAGGGTCAGTCACAGTGCACATTTACTCTAGACTGTGACCCTTTTTCTTATCCAACCCCTTGAGGCAAGCCATTATGTGTTCTATTTTCATTAGTAAGGGCCTCATTACACGGAAGGCGGTAAGGGTTAATGGTCACTGGTAAGGGTACCGGTGACCGTTAACCCTTACCACCTTACTACGAGGTCCCTTTGTGGGACCCGACCTTAACGGCTGGTGTAGACCAGCCGTTAAAATTGGGACCCGCAAAGGGACCCTCGTGCTAATTACGATACCACAATTTGCAGTACCGTAATTCGCTCCTTCCCCATTCCCATTATGCCCTATGGGGCAAAAATGGAAATGGGGAAGGGCCATGGAGAAAGGGGAAATTACCTGGAATGGGTTGGTAATTCCCCTTTCCTCCATGGTGGTACCGGTATGGTACCGGCGGCAACCATGGTGCTAATAGCACCATGGTTTACCGCCTACCGTGTAATGAGGCCCTAAATCTATTACCTCGTACAGGCTTGGTCCATAATTCCTACCTTACTTTGCTCTCCCTAACCATTAGCATAAATTGATCCTGGAGTGGTTTGTGGTACGAAGGACCAAAATTACATTTATTGGCTAGTTCTCTGAACTGCGTGATGATGTCCTCAATGAACTCTCCAACCCTTGTTCCTTGTTCCCGAATGCCAAAGTAGTAGCTCTGAAGAATTATACTGGATTTTTTGTAAGAGTGCAAGTCCATCTTGTGCAGAATGTCTTCATCGGGATGTAGGGATTCTCCACCAGCAGGTACCTCCCCCTCACCACGTGCAGGGGTATTTCGCGGTTTTGGGAGACTCTTTAAAATACTATGGCTATGCATGAGAAGCACCTGGCACCTTTTGACACTAAAGGATGGTCCATATATGGCTAAGACATAGTCCTGGAAGTCTTCTGTCCGGGTTTCCCATTTAATCGTGGGCTCCCCACGATTGTTGCAAACCAATCCTGTTGCTAGAACCCGGAAGGGTTTGTCACTAATAATTGAAAACAGATCCCCTTACCTCTTCAAATCCCCAATACCAAAAAGATTCCCTTGTCTCCTAAAATCCTCTGTGCCTAAGGTTTATCTATGCACTTATGACTAAGGCTACGGCGTAAGGCTATGGCAACACAATAGCAGGTATTACCTAGATCCTAGGCACTTCCTCAAAAGCAGTCATCTCCATGTTGATGATGGCCGTTTGCCCACAAGGAGACCCGTTGCCTTGGAATGCTCTCTGTGGCAATCACAGCCCTCAGATCCCTGTCGCTCTGGCAGACTCACCAACATGCAGCTGCTGTTTCAAAGCTCGCGCCGAGTCATCGGCTTCTCATCGCTGACTCAGTGACTTCACATCTATGTTGCTACTCCTCAACGGCCCTCGGTAGCTCATCCCGGATGCAGCAGATTTCCACTGGCACTCCACACCACCACACATGGCTCCAGCTACAGCAGAGCAGTCCAGCGACCCTGCCTGTCCCCTGGGAGCCTGAGAGAGCATAAACAAAGCAGCTGGGCACCACAACACAACCCGCAGAAGACCCTCCTCATCTGAACAAAACGGCACTCGGCATGGCCATGGCCACATTGGCACAGCTGTCTCCGGGGGGCAGAGCCTGGGGGTCCCTTCGATCAGCTCATCGCCACTGGTACACCAAAGACCACCGGTTGTGCAGGTGAGAACTTCTTTATTTCAGTAATCCAGAGTAAACAGAGTGCATGGGTAAAGAGTCCTCCAGGTAGTGCCTGCTCCTGTCCTGTCCTCTCACCAACTGACCTCTCCTTTCAACAGATTACAACAACCTGAACATTCTCACATCCAAGCATTCCATGCTGGAATCCCACCTCTACTTGAAAGTACACAGTTATAAATATTCTAATAAGTAGCCAGTAATATGTAAGCAAGGCAACATCAATCACATAATATAACAAACAGTCATTACATAATATTGAACATTGGACATTGAACAGACCTACATGGAGTGCATGGAGCCGACTGGAGTGCATGGAGCAGACTGGAGTGCATGGAGCAGACTGGAGTACATGGAGCGGACTGGAGTGCATGGAGCGGGCTGGAGTGAATTGAGCGAGCTCGAGTGCATGGAGCGGACTTTAGTGCATGGAGCGGACTGGAGTGCATGGAACGGATTGGAGCGCATAGAATTGCGCCACTTACATGGAATGGTTTGGAGTGCATGGAATGTTTGAAAGAGCTTGTAACCCATCATATCACATCACCACGCTTACTCTCTTCTTTACACCACCATTCAACTAGGACACAGAGATACTATGACACCATTCGGTCTAGCTGTTCTCATGCCAACATCTGCCTCATACTCCCAATCACTCTATAACTAAACACTGCTGGTTACAGATCCCCCTGCCAGGCGTTCTCCTCAGGCCTAACGCAGCCACAATCGGTCTGGATAAATCCTGCCAGAACAAACACATACTCTTGATCTCTCAACCACCACACCTAGCGCTAAGAAGCAGCTATTACACGAATGCCACACCCGCTGCACACATATCCGGTGCTCACACGCACCTTTGACTCTCTCTACTCTCTCTACTGACTTGAACTTCGGTTCCCAAGGGTGTTCACCCTACCAGTGCCTTCAGACCATACCAATGGTACATAAGGCGCTATATAAATGCAAAGTAACATAACATAACATATCCTGGCTTCCGCCGCAGAGCGGCCATGGAGTGTACAGCTGAGTGTGCAGACTTGGGCAGACCTCACCAGCCGCCGATAAGCTTGGCGCCCATGGAGGGCCCTTCAGAAGGCACGTTGGAGCTGGTTCCAGTGCCGGACTCAGCAAGTGAGGATACAAGTGAGGCTATCGTTCGTGCAGGTATGGCGTCTACCCTTACTTCTCCTACCATTCTGGCTTCCGCAACCCCTTACCCGCCCTCTCAACCCTCTGAACCCTCCCAACCCTCCTTTTCTATACCTTCTTTTCCAATCTTTCCTTCCCCTGTGACCCGTTCCCATGCCCTACCTGCCGACAGCCCCTCCGCGCCGAATCAGGCGGTGCCTCTCAGACGTGTTCTCCGGCTGCCAAAGGAAACTGTCATCTTCAAAGCCAATCTGAAGAAGCGGGGCGAGAAGCTAGCTGCTTCTAAGCGGATCCAGAAGATTACACCCACCGCCGAAATTCTTGATATTCCACCGAGTAATGCGCGTCGGACTTCAGATATGCTGGTGGGTGGCGCTGCCCCTCCCGCTGACTGTGTCCCTCCCATGCATGAGGAAAGGATCCCCTGGAACCCGACGCATAAAGCGAGTCCGACAGCCTTGGTACAGGTGGGCACGGTACCGGGTGACACCCAGATGGCGTGCCCGCCCCGGCGGGGGGGCTTTAACTCCTCCATTCATTCATTTACAGCACAAGAGAAATTGGCTACGTGATCTGTGGTGAAATTTTACTACTAATTATGTTCCTTTTATGTCATATCTCTATTTATTTCCCAGACTCTATTATAATGAGGAAAACACGCTCAATCCTTTAATAGACTAAACGCTGCATTTTTCTAAACGTTGCAGAAGGAATTAATGGAGACCTACTCCAGTTCATATATGTATTTCGATCCATATTTTATCAATTCGATGCACAGTTGATAGTAGGGCTGTTTAAAGATCTGAAATAAACACTCCATAGAAATATTTCAAATATTGTACGATCATCAAACCACAACATTTTTGTAAAACACCTACATTTTCTGCATCCTTATTTTTGCTGTCAAAACATAAATATATACATTAGGGGTGTACCGAATAGTAGATTTAAGTATTGGGCGGAGTGTGCAGCTGAGTGTGCAGACCCAGAGTCTTTCTACTGCCTCTACTCCTTCTTGGACATTGAACACACCTACATGGAGTGCATGGAGCGGACTGGAGTGCATGGAGCAGACTGGAGTGCATGGAGCGGACTGGAGTACATGGAGCGGACTGGAGTGCATGGAGCGGGCTGGAGTGCATTGAGCGGTCTTTAGTACATGGAGCGGACCGGAGTGCATGGAACGGATTGGAGCACATAGAATTGCGCCACTTACATGGAATGGTTTGGAGTGCATGGAACGTTTGAAAGAGCTTGTAACCCATCATATCACATCACCATGCTTACTCTCTTCTTTACACCACCATTCAACTAGGACACAGAGATACTATGACACCATTCGGTATAGCTGTTCTCATGCCAACATCTGCCTCATACTCCCAATCACTCTCTAACTAAATACTGCTGGTTACAGACCCCCCAGCCAGGCGTTCTCCTCAGGCCTAACACAGCCACAATCGGTCTGGATAAATCCTGCCAGAACGAACACATACTCTTGATCTCTCAACCACCACACCTAGCGCTAAGAAGCAGCTATTACACGAATGCCACACCCGCTGCACACATATCTGGTGCTCACACGCACCTTTGACTCTCTCTACTCTCTCTACTGACTTGAACTTCGGTTCCCAAGGGTGTTCACCCTACCAGTGCCTTCAGACCATATCAATGGTACATAAGGCGCTATATAAATGCAAAGTAACATAACATAACATAAGATATCCTGGTTTCTGCCGCAGAGCGGGCGCGGAGTGTGCAGCTGAGTGTGCAGACTTTGGCAGACCCAGAGTCTTTCTACTGCCTCTACTCCTTCTTGGACTTTGAACACACCTACATATTCTGGCTTCTGCCGCAGAACGGCCGTGGAGTGTACAGCTGAGTGTGCAGACTTTGGCAGACCTCACCAGCCGCCGATAAGCTTGGCGCCCATGGAGGGCCCTTCAGAAGGCATGTTGGAGCTGGTTCCAGTGCCAGGCTCAGCAAGTGAGGATACAAGTGAGGCTATCGTTCGTGCAGGTATGGCGTCTACCCTTACTTCTCCTACCATTCTGGCTTCCGCAACCCCTTACCCGCCCTCTCAACCCTCCCAACCATCCTTTTCTATACCTTCTTTTCCAATCTTTCCTTCCCCTGTGACCCGTTCCCATGCCCTACCTGCCGACAGCCCCTCCGCGCTGAATCAGGCGGAGCCTCTCAGACGTGTTCTCCGGCTGCCAAAGGAAACTGTCATCTTCAAAGCCAATCTGAAGAAGCGGGGCGAGAAGCTAGCTGCTTCTAAGCGGATCCAGAAGATTACACCCACCGCCGAAATTCTTGATATTCCACCGAGTAATGCGCGTCGGACTTCGGATATGCTGGTGGGTGGCGCTGCCCCTCCCGCTGACTGTGTCCCTCCCATGCATGAGGAAAGGATCCCCTGGAACCCGACACATAAAGCGAGTCCGACAGCCTTGGTACAGGTGGGCACCGTACCGGGTGACATCCAGATGGCGTGCCCGCCCCGGCGGGGGGGCTTTAACTCCTCCAGGCAGGAATTATGGTCCTATCGAAGATGTTGGGGCCAACAAAGGAGGCGTGAGCCATATCCCGCAGCTCAATACTGTCTACCCGGATCCCGTCATTACCAACTATCAGGAACACTTCTTACAGGATGAAAACTTTGAGGAGGGATCGGGCCCTAATGTTGACCAAATAGACAATGCTGCTAAGGTGAACGTTAACAAAATTTGTGTTATTGATATTCACACAATACCTGCGCGGGAGGATTTGAGGAGCCCAAAGGCTGATGTCACCGCTTCCCCTCCCATCCAAAGTGCCTGAGAGCTTAGTGTAACAAACTACAATCACTCCAAGAAGCAGCCTCTAGCGTCCAGAACTAACTCCATCGAGGAAAATCTTTCTGAGAACTGCCTTGGGATAAAGGACCTGCAGGAACCTTTCAGCCCTCAAGGGCGGGTCTCCCCCAAAGACACAGCTCAAAGCCTTATCAGTGAACCTGAGGAAGAGGGGCATGTTGACCCAAATGACCCTAATGAGCAAATGAAAAAGTCACAACGAGGAGTCTCAAATGTGGGATACCGCTCCACGGTACTGACCCAGCATTCCAAATATCATCGCTTTAACATTAGCAAAACAACAAAAAGACTGATGGCAAGACCTAAGGTACTAACAAAAATTGGTCCTAGGAAAGGACCGATTAAGCCTTTTAACGTGGACTCCCTAAATTACTTTTTCAAGAAGAAAAATGAGTCACTGCCGAACCAACTGAAAGAAATATCTGACAGTGAAATCCTGGACAGTATTTCCCAAAATAAAACACTGATTGAGCCATCACAAGCAATTAACACCGCTCCCAATAACAACCAGCCAACAAAAGAATCAGAAATGTTACTGCCCCTGAAGAAGATGGGGAGCACTCTGGTGCTTAGATGGCATTGCGGCAAAAAAGCTAAGGCTGACACTCGAGCTGATTGTTCGCGGAGTGGTAGTTTGGTGCCCATGACCAGCTCCACGGAAACGTTTGAACTTGAAAAAGACGACAGAGAGTCAAAGAAGACCAACCGACCATCTGGCTCAAGCCCACCTACGAAGTCTCCAAAGCAATTATTGCAGGGCCCCGGTCCTAAGAAAGACAGATCTCTGGAGATGATGACGCCAGGGCCCCAAGAAAAACTATTGACTCCAACACAGGTTGGGACAATTACAGCACCACCTGGGCAGATGCCGAGAAAGTCAGCCTGTGTGAAGGAAAGAGGGTGTAGCAACCCTATAGAATTGATGCATACCCCTATACCGATGCGAAGACTGAGTGAACTTCAACATCGTTCTTCCCAAGACTCTCCGCAAAAGAAAGTGATTTGCTAAACATCATGTCCACAGTTACGATCGCGCTTGCGCCATTCAGCAAGCTTTATGAGAGCATAAACGATACTCTGCATGATCAGACATTGCTCATTGCCCTGATGCACACCAAGCCGAACTATCTGGAAGGTTTCATTGTCGGGACTGAGGGTAGTCTGGCATCCAAGATAGAACAGTCTTTCAGGGATCGAGCACAATCTTCATGTAGATCGAACTCTGTCAAGGAGGTTTCGGGAGAACGCACTCACAGAGTATCGAAGTATACACAAACAAACTTTGACATAACCATTGCTGAAAGTAAAGATCCACCTAAGATGACAGTCCACCACAGCCAGAGAACCATGGCCATGGACCCAGTGCAACCAAACGACCCCTTGGCTGAAATAATTGCCATAATTGAGGAAGAGGAAGAAAAAAAAACAGGCCAACTCACAAAGTGACGAAATCATCAAAGGGCAAGGTAAAGCCGTAAATCCCTTTTCATACACAAAGGCACCAGAAAGTAATAGAGGTCAAACCAACACACCAAAATCATCAAATTCCAACTGATGAACGAAACAGAAAGTTTATCGATTCTGGGATACGACCTAACAGAAGCCACTTGTTTGATCGACCCTGTGAAAACGACTAGGAGAGCCGACAGGGAAACAGAAAGTTCAAAAACAATCTTGATGAACCTCAGATCGAACACGCAAATACTACAAAAGCAGGATGGAACACCTATGCACCTCTCATGTAGAACAAGTATCTGAGAGACGAAGAGTCCTTACAACCTTTCAACTAGATCCGAAGAGTCAGAATAGGTGAACACGCAAGGACGATAGCTCTGACGGACAAACTGCCTAAGCACCCAGATCCCCACCCTCAACACAAAATGCTATGCCATTAATGAGAACCAAAGGAGCACGGGATAAAAAACCAAAACTGTGTTTGTGGTCTAAGACGTCCAGTAAATTCCAACAAAAAAACTAATCACTATTGGCAAAGGATGGAAGACAACAAGCCTCAAAGGCGACGACGTGGAAGGGAGGAATAACAACACTAGGAAAAGTATCAAATTTGGTTGTTTGAACACGCAAGGTTTTGAGCACCTCACTAAAACAACTGACGTTAACCTTGGCCAATTTGATATACTTTGTCTACAAGAGACATGGCTGATCAATAAACCTCAACTTGACGGCTTCGAATTAATCTTCAATGCAGCAAAGAAAGGGGCAATCGGTCGGCCAACAGATGGTCTCATAACTACAATAAGAGCAGGATCGGCATTGACGTGTTCGAAGTGCTCTCTTCGCAACACTGGCTCCAGGCAATTTTATTAAATTGGAAACACACATCTGATGATTCTTACTCCCAGAGAGTGGAGAAAATTCTCCTAATTAATGTGTACTGGAACCCAGAGACAACATCCAATGAGGAATTTATTAAAGTGATGCGGAACATTTTGGATGTGGTGGATTAAAAAAACTTGGAGCATCTCCCAATTATCAACGGTGACTTTAACGCTGCATGCGAAGGTATTGATCAGCATGCCAAACATCACGATCAAAACCTCCCAGTGAGCAGACGTGGGAAGTTGTTGGAAGACCTAATGGCAGTGAGAGACATGCATAATTTACATTGGCTGCGATCAAAAATAAATCTAAAGATTCCATCATGGCAGAGAGGAATTCAATACGGGACGTATATGTATCAAAGGACCTGCTCTCGGAGATTAATAACTTCAGGATACAGTCAACAACGTTTAGTGATCATAATCTTCTCATCACAGAATGCCTTGCAACCAGGTCTCAACTCTTCGTCGAACATTCCACCTATTGAAGTGGCATCCGGGGGGAACCGTGTTAAAATTTCAGAAAAAGGTCTCCTCCTAATAGACAACCAGTACAAGCTACTGTCTGTTGATGGGTTGAAGCCTGTAGAAATCAGTAAGGCTGACTGGCATTACACCCCCCTACTGACAAGGTTCTCGATGACCACCATGAAATCAACCAAAGCTCAGGCAAACCACCATCACTGCTACAATCGAGATCTAGTCGGAAAAAGACAACTTCACAGAAGCCTCAAGAAAATCTGTCAGAAAGCACCGTCACCAGAAACCAACGCGAGATGGCTAACAGCCCTTTGCAATTATAGGAGGTGGCTAACGCACTATCGGCATAAATTATTCCATCAAGTTTATGCTCTGCGCAATCTGTGGGAATAAAACGAAGGAATTTTGGAATATGATTAAGGGGACATCAAACAAGATGAATGACAACATACAAAACAACGTGGGAGAGGCCCGTTGGATATTGCACTTTGCCTTCCTGTACGCCCCGATACTGGGTGATGCTATACAGAACGAGAATCCCACTGGTGCGAAAACAAGGGCCAAAGCTATCTGGAACATCCCTGCCAATAAAGAAACGATCTTAAACAAAATCTCCAAATTAAACAATTCAAGGGCACCAGGTCCTGATGGGATCTGTAACTTGGAATTAAAAAAACATCCAGAACTGTGGGCCAATATAATGAGTAAGATCTCTTCCAACTGCAACAACACCCAGGACATTCCATCATCTTGGAAAAAAGCAACCATCGTCCCCATCTTCAAGAGAGGAGCTACGGGTGATCCAAAACATTACCGACCAATCGCTCTGCTGGACGTGATGGGGAAGGTGTTTGCCTCCTTGGCCCTGGTGCTTTCTCAACATGGCTTCGCACAGCAGATTTTGCAGACCCCTTTCAGAACGGTTTTGTCAAAAACTCAGGAACTACCAAAAACATCTTGTTGCTAAGTACTATGAAAGCCAAAGTTCTCCAGGGAGGTCCTCCTTTTTACATGGCTTTCATTGACCTGGTCCAAGCGTTTGACCAGGTCAATATTCAATGCCTGTGGACAAAACTCGAATCAAAAAATTGTCCTCGCAAAGTTTTGGACCCTATCAAAGCCCTCCATCAAGACACATTTGTACGGGTACGTCTCAGTGCAGAAGGCCGTCTGTCAGAAGAAATCCAGACAGCCAGAGGAGTAAAGCAGGGGTGTCCCCTTGCGCCTATGCTATATAACTCTTATATAGCAGACTACAGAGATTCAGCCTGTGTGGTCAGACATTTTCCACCATCGTTAGGAGGCTCAAAGATAGTGAGACTCCTTTATGCTGACAACATAATCTTGATGGAACTTACCCCTATAGGCCTTCCAAGCCAACTCGACAATTTGGTATCCTATTTGAAAAAGAACAACTTACAATTGAACAAAGCAAAAACCAAAATTCTGATAATGGGTAAAACCACAAAAAGGAATCAGAAACTCTCATGGTACTGTGAAGGTCTTCTCTTAGAAAAAGTGTGCACCTTCAAATACTTAGGAATAATGCATAGCATTGACAAGGAGGACGCGGCTATGCAAGAATCTCTGTGGATCAAACAAAAAAACCTAACGCCACAAGCGAAGGCCGTAGATAGGAAACATGGAAGATTCTCCTTTATTCCCACCTTAAGATTCTTCAAGATGAAGGTTGTCACTGCCTTGATATACGGCATGGTTGCTATGCCATTGGCCCCGAATTCAATCTGGGTGAAATTAGAACGTTTCTTCTGGCGAGGCGTTTTGGGGTTGCCCAAATCGACAGTGATTGCGCTCATAAGAAGAGAACTGTGCCTGTCATCTTTGTTGGCAACCAAAATGAGAGCAACTCTAATGCTCTATCGAAAAGTAATAAATGCCCCGGAATCCAAGATGCAGGACCTGATCATAAGGGAGACAGAAATTGGGGTGAATCGGATGATAAACAACTGGGAACAATTCAACTTGACCATTTTGAAAGAACTAAACGTAACAGTAGAAACGCTGATCCAAAACCCAAATAAAGTCTCAAAAAAACTCTTCAAAGCCGATTGGATTCACACGATGGAAGACGCCAATAGCTATTCTTTGACTGCAAACTTACCGTCGACCCCAATGAAGCTCAACGAGGTACGAGGATACCTAAAACAATGCCCTGATAAAAGGCTGAGCAGAACATTTCTAGGATTCCGACTAAACCAGCTGAAAACCAACGAAATCTTAGCCATTCAAAATCAAGTTCAATCAAACAAGTGCCGCTTCTGCAAAGACAACCTTCAAGTGGAAACCTCTAAATGTTTGCTGTTAGACTGTGAAGGTCTTGTAAAAGAAAGACGCAGGTTTCTAGCGGATCCACTGGAAAACTTAGGCTCTCTTAATTCAGACAGCCTTTGGGCTCTGCTTACAAGTGGAAACAACAAACGAGGTGTGATCGGAGTGACCCTTTTCCTGAAGTCGCTGAATCTGTCATTCTTTGGGGAAAAAATTAAAGAAGGGGAAACCGAACAATCTTGCCTCGATACACCTCCACGTAATTTGGAACAAGACGAAAAGGAAACATAACGTTGGCTCCTATTGTGTGGAGGATTTTAAAAATATCTTTTTGTAAAAATTGCATTGCAATTAAACCAAAAATAAAAAAAATTTAAAATAAAAGTATTGAGGCGAATACTCCGTCTCGGAGGAGCCTGAGAAACTCGGAAAGAAAAAACGCAGCGTTTTCCAACACAACCGCGTTGTTTCTGCCTGAATCTGCTTTCCCATTTGGGGCTCTCGTGCTCCCCACGGGGAGCCCGAGAGCCCCAAATGGGAAAGCAGATTTAGGCAGATAACGCAGCATTTCACATTTTCCATTTGGGTCTCTCGGGCTCCCCACAGGGAGCCCGAGAGCCCCAAATGGGAAATCAGCTGCAGGTAGAAACACTACGCGGCATGTAAACATAACCGCGTGTGTTTCTGCCTGCTGTTGCTTTCACTTTGGGTCTATGGTGCTCCCCTGGGAGCACCGGAGACCCAAAGTGATAGCCACAGCAGGCAGAAACACACGCGGTTGTGTTGGAAAAAGCTGCGGTTTTTCTTTCCAAGTTTCTCAGGCTCCTTCGAGCCGGAGGAGCCTGAGAAACTTGGAAAGAAAAACCACAGCGTTTTCCAACACAATAACGTTGTATTTATGTTTGCGGTCACTTCAAAAGCGACCGCAAACATAAATACAACGTTTTCAAAGCTGCGGTTTTATTTCTAAGTTTTCCGGGCTCCTCCAGCCCGGAAAACTTAGAAAAAAAACTGCAGCTAGTGCTTATTTAAAAAAATAAACAAATAGCACTTACCGAGATTCAGCTGCAGCTTTCCTGCTCTGGTCTCGGGTCCCCGTCCTCCACCTACAGCACTAATGAAGGGAAAGCCACCCAGCGGTAGCCTTTGTTTACAACAGCTGGCTGGCTTTTCCTTCATTAGTGCCGCAAAAGCAAAAGCCAGCACAGGAGTGCCTCCATTTCACAAAATGGATGCGCCCATGTGCTTGCTTTTGCGAATTTTGAGCTTGAATAGCTCAAAATTTTACATAGGAAGCTTTAAAACGGAGAATGCTAGTATTTTTTTTTTATGTTGCCTATCTATTTTTTAAATAAAAATGTTTACTAGACCATCCCTTTAACTAAGCTAAAAAAAATGAGATAAGTAATACTTACTTCAAAAAATGACTTAGGTTCTTACTTAAGATACTTATTTAGCTTGCTAAATCAGCCCCACATGTATATTTATGTTCATTTTATTCTATATAAAAATGGTTATTTTGATTGTCTTTGAACAAGAGTTATTGATAACATATTATACACACAGTTTCTGATCTCCTCGTTTTGAACATATTTCATACGTTCACTAATCCTTTCCAAACATAGTCATACACAACTTCAATCACCCGAACATTAGTTCCCTCTCCCTAAATTGTATTTTACATACATTCATGACGGTTGGGCAGTCATTTGGGTTTTTCATTCTAAAAAAGTATAACTAACAGGGTAATTCATAGAATTTCGCACAAAAGTGGCGCACGCGGCTGGCGCACAGTGTCCCGTGCGATACACTGCGCCAGCCGCGTGCGATAAAATCCATTTCATCGCACAGCGTATTCATGGATTTTAGCCTCCAAAACCAGCCGTGGCGCAGAGTGGGGCAGCGACCCTGCAGCAGCGCCATTTACGCCCCCAGGAACGCCCTCGCGCAAGGAAAAGCCATCAAAATTCCCAATTCATCGCAAATGTCTGCGCTAACCCTGGACCAGTTCACAGGGCTGCCAAACAGCAAACGCCAAGCGGGGAACATGTATTTCAGTGGTTCGCGGGAAGTTTCACACGCAATTGTCCTGGTTACGTGTACATCAGGGGTGCACGTGAAGTAATACATGCAAATCCATCAGGGCACGTGTATTCCAGGGGTGCGCGGGAAGTATCCCATGCAAATCCATCAGGGCACGTGTATTCCAGGGGTGCGCAGGAAGTATCACACGCAAATTCAGCAGGGTACGTGTATTTCCGGGGTGCGCGGGAAGTATCACACGCGATTCCATCAGGGCACATTTATTTCAGGGGTGCGTGGGGAGTATACACGTGAATTGGCCATGTGGGTCCTCCCAGGTGTTCCCTCTACACCCTCCACAGCCCATGCAGGCAGCCCACACCACAGGGGACTACCCTGCACCCCTGCTCATGTCCTGCAGGCAGCCCCTCCACCATGGGCATGCCCCCCAGCCAACCCACATGTCACCTTGCACCACTGATCAACAACGCATGTCTCCCAGCACCCTCACCCCCCAGCACTGTGGGGCACCTGCTAGCAGGCCCCCACACATGTCCAACTCATGTCCCCCTGCACCCCCACCCCCCTGCATCCAGGGGCACCCTCCACCAGGCCCCACTCATGTCTCCCTGCACCCCCACCCCCCTGCATCTAGGGGCACCCTCCACCAGGCCCCACTCATGTCCAACTCATGTCCCCCTGCACCCCCACCCCCCAGCACTGTGGTGCACCCTCCACCAGGCCCCCACCCATGTCCAACTCATGTCTCCCAGCACCCCACCCCCCACCAGTCAGGGGCCCCTGCCAGCAGGCCCTACTCATGTCCAACTCATGTCTCCCAGCACCCCCACCCCCCACCAGTTAGGGCACCTGCCAGCAGGCCCTCACTCATGTCCAACTCATGTCCCCCTGCACCCCCACCCCCCTGCATCCAGGGGCACCCTCCACCAGGCCCCACTCATGTCCAACTCATGTCCCCCTGCACCCCCACCCGCCAGCACTGTGGGGCACACTCCAGCAGGCCCCCACTCATGTCCCCCTGCACCCCCAACCCCCAGCACTGTGGGGCACCCTCCACCAGGCCCCACTCATGTCCAAATCATGTCCCCCTGCACCCCCACCCCCCAGCACTGTGGGGCACCCTCCACCAGGCCCCACTTTGTCTCCCAGCACCCCCATCCCCCACCAGTCAGGGGTACCTGCCAGCAGGCCCCCACTCATGTCCAACTCATGCCCCCCTGCACCCCCACCCCCCTGTATCCAGGGGCACCCTACACCAGGCCCCACTCATGTCTCCCAGCACCCCCACCCCCCACCAGTCAGGGTCACCTGCCAGCAGGCCCCCACACATGTCCCCCAGCCAACACGTCATCACAATCTAGATCCCTGGCCCTTATGGGCAGCCTCCACATGCCAAACACCCACCCAAGTATTGCATCCACCCACTTAGAAATGCCAATTACATGATACAACCCCAATGGCAAGTATGTAAATGAAGACATGTCCCTCACATACACACAATGGGTGTCAGTGAATGTCAAAACCCATATCATGACATGCATGAAACCAATGAGATGATACTACACATTGAAGTATGATGAAAAAATATGCATTAAAAGCAACATAAATGCAATCAAAAATAAACAAACGAAAATGGGAATTAAAAACAAAAAGCAGCATGTCCGTAAAATAATGTAAAACCACAAATCATAATCCAAAGGAAAGGTGTCCAAAGTCACAGTTCACAAAAGTAAATCCAATGGAAAATTAAAACCAAAAACCATTGCTCCATGGGTAAAATCAAAATAAAAAAAAAATCCAACAAGTCAACTATATACAGATAAACAATCCAGGGTCCATGATCCCAACAGAAGAAATGAAACCTATCTAATAACACTACCTAATAAAAAAAACTATATACAAAAATGTGGTCCATTGTCCAAAAGGTCCAAAAAATATAAAAAAGCAAAGGAAACCTAACACTAACTACAGAACTATTTACAAGGGCAGCGGGCCAGTCCGACGGCTCACTTCGGGATGTTCCGGGCCAGGGCATCATCAAACTCCTGCTCAATGTCCCGGAGGCAGTCCTCCTCCATGGCCCCGAGGGTCCGCAGGGCCGACGACATGTTCACCTCCAACTCCCTGCGGATTGCCTTGAGGCACTCGGCCCGCCTCAGGGCCCTCCACATGGAGTTCTCCGCCCTGACCATCGTGAGCTGTGCCTCTTCTTCCCGCTGCTGCTCCGCATCTATGGCGTGGCCCAACCGCTGCCACACGGAAGACACTTCCCGTCTTGGGTCCTCCTGCCCTCCGGCCGATGCCTGCTCCTCCGATGTCGAAGGCCACGAGCCATCATGGCTCCCACCTCGTTGCTGTTGCTGCTGTGCCTGTGCCCGTGCCCTGGCTCCTGCTGCCTGCACATCCTCCACCGGCTGGGGTGCAGTCATTGATGTGGCCACCCCTGCTGGACGTCCGACTCCCGACTCTGGCAGGGATGCCTCCTCCACCAGCCTGGCCGCACCGTCAGAGGCAGCTCCACAGGGCACCCAGGTGACAAATGGCACGGAGGACGACTGGCGCATAGGGTGTTCAGTTGAGGAGGGGGTCGGAGCAAGCTGCAGCAAACGGAGGAATCCGGCCTGGGTGACCTGTCCCAGTAGGCCGACGCAGTCAACGAGCCATTCGAGATGACGTGCAGTCTCCTCATGAAAAGACTGCAGGTCACCTCGCATGGCCCGTTGACGCAACGCCACACCAGTCAGGACAGGCTGAACCTGTACCTGCATAGCCACGTCCGCAGGCAGAGGAAGGGCAGTTGTTGTGAGCTCATCCCCTGCCTGAAAACGGGTCTGGACGTAAGCATCCCTGCTGGTGCAAGATGATGCAGTGACAGGATCAGGGACAGGATTGCACACAGGTACCTCCGCGGTGGCCTGTGCTGCCTCCTGTCCCTGGTCCTGCACTGCACCACTAGCACCAGTGGAATCCCCACCTCCAGACCCCGTCTCTGTCGCTTGCACAGCCTCCTCCTCCACCAAAACCCCCCACCAACCTGGATGACACCGTGCCATCTTCCCCCGTTGGGCCCCATTCGAACTCCGACCTCTGCCTCTTGGACCTCCCCCCGGCAGCTGCAGCCTGGGACGCGGCACCAGACTCCTCACTCCCCGACGAGATCACAACCTGGGAGGGGAGCCGGGCTTTGCGTCTCCGGCTGGCGATGCGATTCCCGCCGCTGTGCTCCACAGCACCTTCTCCGCCCTCTTCATCAGTTGACGCTGCAGACAGGGAGAAATAAAACACAGGCATCAGGGCATTGTACAATGGACACATACACACATGACAGTTGTACATGAGTGGCATTGGCAAACCTCAGACATGGCATCACAATCGCCAACACACATGTCATTTCAACTCGCACACATGAGCCATACCACAGCCATATCGCAACAGCCAGCACCATCCTTACACATACAACAGCATGAGCAGGCAAAGGTGAGCCAGATATCACATGTAACACAGGGAGTGCACTACACATGCACACACACCACCACACTTGCATGCATGTGTACACCTCTGCCAACTGTCGCAGTGTTCAGATTGGCATCCATGTCACATCTGCCAATCAGGCTTCCACATCCCGCTGTCACATGCATCCATGTTGCATCACTGTTGCACCCTTGTCAAATACACACACATGCACATGTACACAGTGCTGATACATGCAGCTGAAAACAACATCCATGTGTGACATCACGAACATGCCTACTTACATACACATTCATTCAAACATGTGTGCCCACACAACTGCATTTGGCATGCAAGCCTACACACACAAGCACCATCCGTGTCTCACACATGACAGCCCTCGCATGTGTTAGCCTCACGGCCCTGTACACCCCCCCATACTTGGCCCCATAAAAACACATGTGCAACCTGCACACTACTGGCACATCACCACACGCACAGCTTACAATCATGATGCATGTACACTTACCGCTCAACTCCAGACGGGTCTGCCTCTCAAGGACCTGGACGTGGAGCGCTGGGGATATGCGTTCCAGGACCCTCATCTGATCATCCGACAAGTGGCGCCCCTTAGCATCCGCTGCCTTCAAGAGGCGCCGGGCCTTGTTGAGGGTCCTGGACCTGAAGTCCTCCCAGCGCTTCTTGACATGATGGAATAGTCGGACTGCCACCCCCTCCGCGTTGATGGCAGTCACGATGTCCGTCCAGATCTGAGCCCGTCCTTCCTTGTCGGCGCGCAAACTTCCGAAGAGAGCATCATACTGCCCCAGGACTTGCTCCACCAGGACACCAACTTCAGTGGCAGTGAAGCTGGTTCCCCTCTGCCTCTCTGGCCGGGGGTTGTCAGTGGTGCCAGATGTTGCAGTGCCCGACATGACAACCCCAGAGGCAGGAGTGGGTGGGCAACTGGGTCCTGGGGCTGGTCTGTGGAGCGATGGAATCCCAGTCGGGAGTCTTCGGTTCCAGCACGGGTGGTCACAGCAACAGCACCCCTGGCTGATGTGCAGGCAGCAAATGGCAGGGCACATGGGCAGCAGGCAATCAGGCGGCAGCAGATGGCAGGTAGGAGCGTGCTCGGGGCTCTGGGGGGCAGTAATTCGGCCTTCTGGGCAGGAGCGTGGTCTTCCGTGTGCTTACGCGTGGCCAGCTTGATAGGGAGTGATTTGGCACGTGAAAATCCAGCACGTCTGCGTGTAATTCGAGGTAAGGGCCTTAGCGCGTAAGCACGTCAGCACACGTACGCGAATTCATTGGCCCAAAGGCCACCAGCGCGTATGCGCGTCTGTGACGTGCGTGCGCGGGTGTTTCCCTGTACACGGGTGCATGTTACACGTCCAATGACTGCACGTCAGAGTGTCAGCGCGTGTAATTGGAGGATGGGGCCTTAGCACGTACACGCGGAAGTGACGCTGGACGTGTGGGCATGTTTAAAAGGTACGTGTAGAACGTAATTTCCTTGTACGTGCTTTTCGTGGAGAGCGAGTGGGTGAAATCTGTACTTCTTGTCGGTTCACACGCGATTTACTTCACGGCGTTCCAAGTTCGTACTCCCTTTTACCTCTGACAGCTTTTTCTCTTCTTGTCTTTTTCCTGGGCCTGTTTCCTCAAATAGCGTTCACTTCTCCTGTTGTCCTGTCTCCTCAGACAGCGTACAATTCTTCTTTTGGCGGGGGTGTTGCCAACGCGCACACACGCGTATTTTTCACCCGATTTTTCCTGGCAGACGGTGAGTCGCGCACGTATTTGACATCTGTGCTTGCCCCGTGTGTTGCCTACCCCTTCAGAGGTCAGTCTAGGCTGCGTGTGACACGCATACGTTCATTTTTGTGTTTCTGGGTGCCACAGCGTAGTGCAGGTTTATTTTTCCACGCACGTGGTCTAGGAGGGGTTGCGTGCACATTATCTCCCTTTTTCGGGGTGCCTGTGCGTTGCGTGACCCGTCATCTTCCCCCAGGGGTCACATACAGCCTTGCTAGAGCACTAGGGTACGAATTCCATCTAGTACCCTACCCCTTTGACCCCCAATTGCCCAGGACAATAGTTTACTGCAACTCCCATACGCACAACAACATCAGTGCCATGGTTGGGAGGCGAGCACACGGTAAGGGTGGCAAAGGTGGGCGAGCCACAAGAGGTGGCCGTGGTGGATATGGTAGGGGACGTGGCTGGGACTTGCAGGGTGCCCCTAGCCCCCCATGTGTGGGTGACCAGTCAGGGACACCCATGCCCCCCCTCTGGTTGAGGGTAACGTGGCTGACACCATCCCTGCTTAGCCCTTGTTGAACCAGCCCATTGTGGCACCAGACCTGGCACAGGGTGACTCCATGGCTGACTTCCAGGTCAGCAGGTCTAGGCCACGTATGGCGGTGCAGGTTGGTGTCACCAGCCCACGTGGATCAGGGGCAGCTATGTCATCTGCTGCCCCGAGTAGCCAGGGTGGGGAGGCTGCAGGGGCAGCTGCGGCTCCATCCACCCCAGCTCTGAGTCTCCCAGCCAGGACAGTGTCGGTCCTAGTCCATCCTGCTGACGTTCCCCCTGACTACATCACACTTCAGCTAATGCCTGCACCAAGTCCCATGGTGAGTGTTCATTCCCACACTCCTAGTCCACAGTCCACCGGGGCTCCTGCCCCTAGTGTCCAGAGCAGCGTAGGACACTCAGTATCACCACCACCTTCCAAGCAGAAGAGGAAGAGTGCCCCTCCAGTACAGGCTGATGCCCCAGACACGGCTACACAGTCTGGCCCACCAAGGAAGCCCAGCTTCAATCAGGCCGAACTTGATGCACTTGTGGAGTATGTGTCTGAACATGACAGCGAAATGGTGATTACTGCAGGATGCAAGACCACACCTGCACAACGTCAGGCACACTGGCAACCATCGCGGACCTCATAAGTGCCCTTGGATTCGTGAGGCGCACAGCTAATGATTGCTACAAGCGCTGGAATGACCTGAAGCGCAGGGCAAAGAAGAAGCTGGCCTCAAGTCATGCCACAACTCTAGTGACTGGAGGTGGGTCTCCAGCAGAGGACATATAACTCACTCCACATGAGTATGTTGCTGGGACCTACATCACGGAGGAACAGATCCAAGGCGTGGGAGACCTGCCAGAATACGAGGCATTGTCCGGTGAGTGCACATGCATGTGTGTGTCATCCATGTGCATGGTGTGTGTGAGTGCTTTTGATTGAGTGCCAGGTGAGGGGGTGTGTGCCTGAGTGGTTTGGGTCACCCATGTGTGTCATCCAATACATTCTGCGCACCAGGATTTGGGTGTTGCAGTATCCCTTCTGGCAACAGTAGACATTCAGCCCAACCTCACGCCAGTTGCCCTTGAAGTGTCATCTTGCCACAACATAGTTGCATATTATTCTGTGTTCATTCAGGCTGATTGTCTGCATTCCACCACTTTCACTAGGCATTTCTCAGTCCTATTGTCACATGTGTGACATGGCTAGGGTACATGCCATCTGTGTGATGGCATGTGTCATGTATGTGTATTGGACATGCCAATCACAGGCCAATGTGTGATGGCACTGCTAGCCAGCATGCAGCAAATTTGTTGATCTTCCATCTTGGTGTCATCAATTTAGTGCCATTTGCCTCCCCTTCATACGCAGTGACAGTGCATGCATGGGAGGGTTATAGTCATGTGGGACATGTGTCAATGAAGTACTGTTTCTGTTGCTTCTCAGCCCTAATTGTGTGCCATGGTGCTAATGCCTGTTCCCATTTCTTTTCTTTCATGTCTTTGCAGGGGATGACGCACTTGATACTGCTGGGGTTGTGGAGATGGTGCAGACCCAGGAGGGTTCTCAGGCCCGACCGGGCACCAGTGAGGGACATGGTGTGGTGGTGGGTGAGAACCCACACTTGCTGCAGACCATCATCTCAAGGGGTGTCTCTGGGTGCACCTCCCCCGAGCTCTATTCAGGTGTCGATTAGGATGATGAGACTTATGTGCCATCGCAGGTAAGTGTTTCTGGGAGGGATTCTGTACTGTCCAACCCACCTGCACCAGGGGTAGAACCCTCAATGGGGATATCAGTGTTGGTAGGTCCGCCTTTGGTGGTTACGGATGCAGGGTCACACTCCGCTACATCTGATCCTGTTCCTTGGCCAGCAGATCAGAGGGGGAATGCAGACCTGCAGCCTCAGGCAGTGCCGGCACAGCAAGGCGCAGTTCGCCTTGCCGCAGACAGGTGTGGTGCCCGCCGACACGGTGGCCGTACGCCACCTGGCAATACCGCATGGGAGCAATCCATATACGGTATGGCAAACCAACAGGCAGCATCAACTGAGATGATGGCTCAGGCCATGGATAGGGTGGCCACTTCTATTGTCCCCCAAGAAAGGCTGATTGAACAACTACAGCAGGCAACAGACTCCATTTGCCAGTCACACAGGGAGGACATGTTGGCGTCCAACAGGGACAGTCGGGCGTCACTGGAGACTCTGCGGGAAGCCATTTCTATTGAGTCCCAGGGCCACAGGGAAGCCCTGAGGGTGGAACTCCGTCAGCTCAGGGTAACTGGTTGAGCTTGAGGCTTCAGCTAACACGAGGACAGAACAGCAGCTGGAGTGTCTCACACGTACGCTCTCAGCTGAGATGCAGGCAACTAGGGAGGAGGTCCGGGAATCCAGTGAGTTGTTGCATGGGGACCTCTGCACGATTATCCTCCAGAACTAGACCTTCCACACCTGCATGCTTGCTGCCGTGGAGGACCAGACTAGGGCTTTACGTGTGCTGCCTCCCATAGTGCCACCACCTCCTGATGCAGCTGCAGAGGGTGAGGAGAGCGACAGCAGCGATTCTCCCACAATAGGGTAGCCGTGCAGGCCATGAGCCCATGGAGGTGTTTTTTTTTCGCAAGATCCACACAGGTGGGTTTTGGTGTGCACCCTGTCCTCGGACCTCCTGGGTGGCCTCCCCCAACCCCCTGGCCCATTCATGGCCATTTTTGATTTTTGTTTTTTGATTTTTGATTTTTGATTTTTTGGACAGTGTGTTGCCTTGTGTGGCTCCTGTGGGCATACACTGTATTGTGGCTGGGCACATGCAGGATTGTCCTGAATTTGAGTCAGATGCTTGGGTTTGTGTGACACACACCCCTCCTGCTTCCCGTTTCCATGGGCTTGCAAAGGGTGTGCCCAAGTGACATTGACTTACACAGTGACGTTGGACTCCCATTTGATGTGTGGGCAGTCTGTAGTCAATACTGTGTATACATTCCTAGTGCATATTGTTGTTGTATTGTACACTGCATGGTGTATTGAAATGTGCCTCTGCATCCATCTCATCCTACTAATTTACAGGTACATTTCTCATGTCTTCACAAGGCGGTCTACTTTGGAAATGGAGTCCATGTTGTAAGCAGTGCACCTACACTTTTGCGTGGCACTAACACTGTACAGTTGGAAGTGTTCCAAGTGCTGGCATTATCAGGTAGTGAGGCTACCAATTTTTAAAGTCCGTACTGTCATGTTTATGGTAGGTTGGAGGTTGTGTAGGTGATTAGTATTATTGGTAAATATTTGGTAATGTGTGTTGTTGGTCCTGCATTACTGTGAGCATTTCATGTGTGGCCAGTTTCCATTAGGGAGACTGTAGTTGGTGACACTTGTGTCATGTTGTGGGGATTAATTTTTTTGCTCTCACATAGCATGACATGCCATGGTGTGTTGTGTGGCGGTGCCGGGGAGGGGTTGGGTGACATGGCACTGTTCTCATGTTGTATTTAGCAAGTGGGTATTCATTTTTGCTGCATAGAAGTGTGTCTTTTGATGACACTGCATTGGTGGTGTTTGTGTAGGTAGGGATGCACACATTGGAACACTTCCAGGTGAAAAATCTCAGGCTGCTATGGTTATGACAGTTGACTGTCCCTTAATTCATCAGAATTGTCAGATTGAGTCATCATTGATTGTCAGATGGTATGTGCCAGGGCTGTGTGCACTCCACAGGGGTGTGATTTCTATGTGAAGTAATTAGCCACCAGCTGCGTATGGGATGCCTCACCCCGTGCCCTTTCCCCTCCCATGCGCAGTAGGCGTGCATGTGGTTGGGGATGTGGGGGCACCACCATGTCCACAGCCAGGCCCCGACGTGTTGCAACATTGTGCAGGACACATGCTGCCACTATGATCCTGCACACTACTGGGGGAGCGTATAACAGCTGCCCGCCAGAACGGTCAAGGGAGCGAAAGCGTGACTTGAGCACTCCGAATGTGCGCTCCACTATGCCCCGTGTTTCAATGTGGGCTTTGTTGTATCTTACCTCGGGAGGTGTGATGGGGTTCCGAATTGGCGTCATCATATGGGTGCTCAGAGGATAGGCACTGTCACCTGGGGAGGTGGTGATGGGTATCATTAGTGGGGTAGTGACATTACTCTGTATCTGTCATGCATGCGTGTGCTGTGGCATTTATACTCACCAAGCAGCCATGCATCGCCATGCCGCCCAGCTTCCATGTCCCGGTTTAGGGTTGACATCCTGTAAATGAAGCTGTCGTGGGTGGACCCTGGATAGTTGGCATATACTGAGGTGATGATTCCCTTGGCATCACATACTACCTCGACGATGATGGAATGCCAGTGCTTGCGGTTTCTATAGATGTGCTCAGATTCCCTGGGGGGACGTAGAGCCACATGGTGCAATCAATGGAACGTAGCACTTTGGAGAATTGTGCCACCCTGTAGAAATCCTGGCTGACAGCCTGTCTTTCTGGAGGTGTTCTGGGCAGGTATATGTGCATGCGGACTGATGGGCTTGCAGTGATGATGGCCAACACCTGGTGTAGGCACCGTGACTGTGTGGCCTGTGACAACCCCCCCCCCCACTATGGCACTTGTCCGCTGAAATGATCCGGTAGCCAAGAAGTGCAGTACATTGAGGACGTTCTCCAGGGGGCTGAGTTCTTGGGAGCACAGGGTGGGTGATGTGAGGTCATCCTCCCACTCACTGACCAGGTCGAGTATTATGTGTGGTGGAAACCTGTACCTCCCATAAACCTGGTCATCAGGCATACCAAATAGGCTGGTTCTGGGTGTGAAGATTCTGGCCCTGACTATCCTCCTCCTCCTCCTGCGGTATCCCACGGCCACTGCTGCTAGGAACGGTATATTTATCCTTGCGTCTGAGCTTGTTTGTTGTTTGCGCACTCTTTTATGCTGCGCGGGATGTGCACCGTGTTTCCGGATTGGACCTTTTTTTTGGGCGTGTTGTAGGCGACCGTGTAAATCTTCCCGCCCACCCCAGGAATACACGTGACACGCTCTCCCAGGCCCAGTCGCAAGTAAATATTCCCACCCACCCCAGGACTACACGTACCCCACTCTCACAGGCCCAGTCGCGTGTGGAAGTTCACGCGACACACTTAATACCCATACCCTGCTGATATTGCGTGTGGAAGTTCACGCGGACCCATAATACACATACCCTGATGAAATTGCGTGTAAGACTACCCGCGCACCCCTGAAATACACATACCCAGGCAAATCGCACTGCTGGGGGGTGGGAGGGGTGGCAGACATGAGTGGGGGCCTGGTGGAGGGTGCCCCTGGATGCAGGGGGTGGGGGTGCAGGGAGACAGGAGTTGGACATGAGTGGGGGCCTGGTGGAGGGTGCCCCTGGATGCAGGGGGGTGGGGGTGCAAGGAGACAGGAGTGGGGGCCTGGTGGTGGGTGCACATGGATGCTGGGGGGTGGGGGTGCAGGGAGACAGGAGTGGGGGCCTGGTGGAGGGTTCCCCTGGATGCAGGGGGGTGGGGGTGCAGGAAGACAGGAGTGGGGGCCTGGTGGAGGGTGCCCCTGGATGCTGGGGGTGGGGGTGCAGGGATACATGAGTGGGGGCCTGGTGGAGGGTGCCCCTGGATGCAGGGGGTGGGGGTGCAGGGAGACAGGAGTGGGGGCCTGGTGGAGGGTGCCCCTGGATGCAGGGGGTGGGGGTGCAGGGATACATGAGTGGGGGCCTGGTTGAGGGTGCCCCTGGATGCAGGGGGGTGGGGTTGCAGGGAGACAGGAGTGGGGGCCTGGTGGAGGGTGCCCCTGGATGCAGGGGGGTGGGGGTGCAGGGGGACATGAGTTGGACATGAGTGGGGCCTGGTGGAGGGTGCCCCTGGATGCAGGGGGGTGGGGGTGCAGGGAGACAGGAGTGGGGGCCTGGTGGAGGGTGCCCCTGGATGCAGGGGGGCGGGGGTGCAGGGATACATGAGTGGGGGCCTGGTGGAGGGTGCCCCTGGATGCTGGGGGGTGGGGGTGCAGGGAGACAGGAGTGGGGGCCTGGTGGAGGGTGCCCCTTGATGCAGGGGGGTGGGGGTGCAGGGGGACATGAGTTGGACATGAGTGGGGCATGATGGAGGGTGCCCCTGGATGCTGGGGGGTGGGGGTGCAGGGGGACATGAGTTGGACATGAGTGGGGGCATGGTGGAGGGTGCCCCTGGATGCAGGGGGGTGGGGGTGCAGGGAGACAGGAGTGGGGGCCTGGTGGAGGGTGCCCCTGGATGCAGGGGGGTGGGGGTGCAGGGAGACAGGAGTGGGGGCCTGGTGGAGGGTGCCCCTGGATGCAGGGGGGTGGGGGTTCAAGGGGACATGAGTTGGTGGGCAGTAGTGCAAGGTGACATGTGGGTTGGCTGGGGGGCATGGCCATGGTGGATGGGCTGCCTGCGGGACATTTGCAGGGGTGCAGGGTAGTCCCCTGTGGTGTGGGCCACCTGCAGGGACCGTGGAGGGTGTAGTGGGGACAGCTGGGAGGAACCACATGGCCAATTCATGTGTAGGACTCCCCGGCACCCCCGAAATACACGTAGGCTGCTGGATTCGCGTGTGGAATTTCACGCGCACCCGGAGTACATGTACCCTGCTGAAATCGCATGTGGAACTTCACGCGCACACCGTAATACACGTGCCCTGAGAATTCACGTGTGAAACTTCCCGCGCACCTTGGAATACATGTACCCTGCTGAAATCGCGTGTGAAACATCCCGCGCACCTAGGAATACACGTACCCTGGCCAATCGCGTGTGGAAGTTCCCGCGCACCCCGTAATACACGCACATTCTATTTTTCGCACAGCGGGTGTCCGTGTTTGTCGGTACCCCTTTGCACCTCATTTGTCCTAGAGGGCCACAATATGGATCATTCATCATAGCTGTATATAGGTGCTTTTTGTTAGCGCACATTTTGGCGCACATTTATTTCAGGCGCAGGGACGCTACCGCCTGCTTTCTAGTGGCGGACTTGTTTGGCCCTTTGCGCATCTTTGACCGTGCGCTGGTTTGCCCTATTCGATTCCATGAATACGAGTTGTGGGCGAGCGTGTGGGCGTTCCGCGCACTTGCCTCCTGTACTTCCCCCGTGACGCCCATATTTTCACGCGTTGTTCCCCATTCCGAGTGTTACGCCCCGTGTTCCGCCTACTTTTGTTATGTGCGCCGCGCTATGTGCGATTTCGCAGCGGCCGTGGCACACGCCGTTGGATGACGTGTGCGCCGGCGTGCGCCGTGCACTTTTTCAGCGCACATCCAAAAAGAATTTCGCGCACGGACTTCCATGAATCGATGTGCGCTGGTTTCCCTGTGATTTTCGCAGTTGCACTGCGATTTTCGCACTTTTACTGCGAATCGCACGTTTTGGCACCTCTGCGCCGGAATTTTCAGCGCACATTAATTCCATGAATCGGCCTGTAAGTTTTTTGTGGTTCAAATTCAGAATCAGTCATGTGCAGTCAGAAGCAGAAGCAGGGGGTTGCACAGAGATTTATGGAAAAGGCTTTAGTTGAGGGTGAGGTAGAACATTGATAGGATTTAGTTGAGAGTGAATTAGAAATTAATATAGCCAGATATATTGGGAGTTCATGGATTCTGCAAACACAGGGCATGTCGGATTCTGTGTTCTTCTTTTATGTGGAGAAGGCATTTGATCAGGTGAGTTGGAGATGTTTTGGAAAGTACATTGTGGAAGATGGAATTTGGTTCAATGTTTTTGAGGGCTGTGGTTTGGCTACATCGGGAAATAACAGTGAAGGTTTTGATGAATGGCATGTTATCAGATTTGTTGTCACGGGGCACTAGACAGAGGTGCTGTCTCTGTGCCTGTTTAACATAGCTTGGAACCATTGATCGGCTTATATTCCGCATGGAAGGAGAATTTGTGGGATTTGTGTGGGGAATCAGAGGGCAACATTTTTTCATATGCTGATGACATGCCGGGGCTCTGTCTAATCTGGGAGATTGTGGTTTACTACTCAAATCCATGTTTGAGGAAGTGGGGAAACTGTGGGAGCATGTGATCAATTGGGACAAGACAGGCATAAGCCCTCTCTCAGCCGCTTGTAATAGGGAGATTCTTTCCTCGTGGAATTTAATGTGAATAAGGTAGTGGAGACAATTGTATATGATGTTGGAAAGTGGGAGAGGCTGAACTTGACTGTATGGGCTAAGGTCAAAACTATTAAAATGGTTCTGTTGCCAAAGTTTTTATATGTCATGCAGTCACTTCTGTTGGCAATCTCTAAATTGTTGTCGCAGAGAGTTGATAAAGTCTTTTTGTGGGTGGTTGGTAAGTGACCAAAAATTCCAAGATTCATTTTATTGCGTAGTATTACAGAGAAGAGCTTAGGTTATCCGGATCTTGGGAAGTACCAAAAAGGATTTCTACTTAAGAAAGCGGCCCATTATTTTGTGTTGGACAGCATTGCACAGCCACTCTGGTTGAAATTGGAGTGAGATGTATGCAGATGGTATGCTCTGAATAATTCGTACTCAATGTAATATTTGCTGAATATGAAAAGTTGCAGTCTATTGTTACTACTCGGGGGGCTCTGGTGGCATGGTTTGTGGAAAAAGACCAATATTTGTGGCTGCATTATGATGAGTCTCCATGGCACAATCCAGTGCTGCAGATTGAAAATAGAAGTTTGCATTGGCGTAGCTGGATTGTGAGAGATATACTTAGTGTTTGAGTGATGTTCTGAGGGAAGGAAGGTTGCTGAGTTTTAGGGAACGCCAGCAGAAACTCCAGTTGGGAAAAAGGGAGCTTGGGCGTTATATGGAAATGTGGGCTCTGCTGACTCAGAGCCTTGATATGTTGGGTACTGCATTGGTAACTAGACCGGGACTCTGCAAAGTCTTTGATATGCCATCATAGCTGGAATTTTGAGAGAAACTTAGATGATTTAAACTTTGTGATTTCACCAGGGGAGTGGGATGGTTTACTCAGAATTGGATTTAGGACCAAGATGGATATGAATTTGCGTGTGATAAGACAGGATATTGTGGGGTATATTTATTAGACACCAGTGCAGATGCATGGGCTAGGGCTGTTGGGGTGGTGGTGGAGACAGGGGCACCCTGCTACACTTGCTTTGGAGCTGCTTGAGGGTACGTGGATTCATGAAGGAATTTTTGGACAGGGTGGACATGGTCGTGAGTATAAGGTTCCCTAGAATACCTGCACCAGTGTTTTTACTATCACATGGTGGGAGATGTGTGATTGCAAGGCATTGTGAAGAATGGATCTATAAAGCTCTAATTGTTGCAGGCAAGCTGATTTTAAAGGTTTGGAAGACTAGAAAAAAATCTTGTGTGGAAGATTGTTTGGTGGAGCTGCAGGTTCGAACAGCTATGGGAAAGTGTTGATCTTGAATAAGGATCGGGAGGATTTGTTTCTTGTATTACGTACATCTTTTAATACTTTATATGGGTGATTTTATTTTATTTTTTACGGTGAGGTTACTGTTTGAGCAGTAGTTTGGTGTTGTATTGTGGAAGGTTGTTTGTGTGTTTATATTCGTGTTGTGTTTTGTCTGTAGGTGAATTTCACATGGTTGCTGTATTGTATGATATTTGAATTATATTGTTGCTGTTTATTAATTATTTTGAAATTGTTCTAAATATGGTTAGAGTTGTACATGCTTTTATGGGTAATTATGAATGAATGTATTCCAGTTGCTTTCTTCTTATCCTTGACTATTTATTGTATGAATTCCAGTTGCTTCCTTCTTATCCTTGACCACCACCTGCAGGCAGGCCCCGCCTCATGTCCCACCACCCCACCAGTGACGGCAACCTGCAGGCAGGCCCCGCCTCATACCCCCCCACCACCATTGACGTCAAACTGCAGGCAGGCCCCGCCTCATGTCCACCCACCCCACCAGTGACGGCAACCTGCAGGCAGGCCTCGCCTCATGTCCTTCCACCCAACCAGTGATGGCAACCTGCAGGCTGGTCCCGCCTCATGTTCCCCTACCACCACCAGTGACAGCAACCTGCAGGCAGGCCCTGTCTCATGGGACACCCCGCACCCCAAAACACATTGGACCAACATACAATCATGCAGCACATGTCAACCAAAATGCCACCACACGCTGCACACCCCTGGTGCACCCAACACCCATCCATTGGTCATGCTACCCAGTACAATACCCATGGGATGGGAATCCTGAAATCACACATGCATGCATGTGGCACACACATAAACGACATTGGTCAACAGCAGGGACACACAACAGAGTCAAGAAAGAGTGAAACATGCACTAAACCATTGAGACCAGACACCGCTTTGATTTCAACGGATACAAATATATTAAAAACATGCATGAAAGTCACACTCTTTGAAAAAAGCAATATGACCTGCATGAATCAAATAAAAAAACAAGAGAAAGTGGAAACGGAAATAAAAAGGATGAAAAAAATGAAAAAGTCCAAAAAGTGGTCCATGTCCATTAATGTATGTCCAAATAAAAACACACATTAGAACAAAACCATTCCTCCATGGTGCAAAATACATTTTTACAAAAAAAGTCAACTATATACAAACGTCCGGGGTCCATTGTCCCAAAACATGTATGAACTTCTAAACAAATTCATCAAAAAAGAAATATATACAAGATGTGGAGCAAAGTCCAGGAACTCCAAAAAAAGGGAACAAACAAATGAAACTTACTCCCAAAGAATTATATACAAAGGCAGCAGCTAGTCCATCTCCTCACCATGCTCGCTCATAAAGTCTCCGCTAGGGCATCATCGAACACTGCGTCCACCTCCACTAGGCCGGCCTCTGCTTCCCCATCGAGGGCTTGCAGGGATTCCTCCATTCTCCTCTCGAACTCCCTGCAAGTCTCCTCGAGGACCTCCGCCCGCCTCTCTGCCCGACGCAGTAAATTCTCTGTCCTGGCTGCTGCTCTGCCCTGATCTGCTGGCCCAAACGCTCCAACACGGAAGACATCCTTGTCATAAGGTCCACGTTTCCCTCCAGCCCGATGGCCGATACCTGACCCTGTGATGTTGAAAGCCCAGAGTCCGGTCGCCTCCTACCCTTAGCCTGCTGCTGCCAAAATGCTAATTGCCTGCGCCACAAGGACAGCCTCCGGGATGATGACACTACCCGGGCCGCTGTGCACGTGCCCTGTTGCTTGGTGCCTGCTCTTCCTCCATTGCCATTGCTCCTGTTGCTGCAGTACCACATCTGATGACTCCACCTCAACTCCCGACTCTGGCATGGATGTGGGCTCCACCAGACTGGCCGCAAGGCAAGGTACAGGGGGCCCTGGTGGGATCTGGGCCGGAAGATGGCAGGGAGGATGACTGGCGCACAGAGGAGGCACACGAGGAGGGAGTCAAAGAAGTGGCCAGCCCACAGACCCGTTGCGAGACCAAAAGAATGTGATAGCCAGGTCAACAGATGCCAGACATCATCGTGATGACGTGCAAGCCCCCAATTGGAAGACTGCACTTCATCATGGATGTTGCCTGTACGCCTGCTGATACCGGCTAACACAGGTTCCACCCTGTCCCAAGTGGCGACATCTGCAGGAATTGGTGTTTCCGTTTGCATGGAAACATCCGCCACCTGCGGATGGGTCAGGCTTGAGGCATGCCTTTAGGTGCATACTGATGCAGCTGCAGTCCCAGAGGCAGGAATCAGCACAGGCACCTCCACGGCGACCTGCGCTTCCTCCGGCACCTGAGTCTGGTCTGCACCAGTCACACCCACGTCATCACCACTGCCAGGCCCCATGGGCTGGGCTGATGTGGCCTCCTCCTCCTCCACCTCCGCCACCAACCTGGCTGCCTCGCCAATGTCCTCCACAGTGTTTTGCCCCTGTGTGGGCTCATCTGTCCCTCCCACTGCTGAGGAGTCCTCTACCGCCTGCGCCCTCTTGGACCTACCCTCAGCAGCTGCGGCTGTTGACTCAGACACGACACTATTCTCCTCGCTCTCGGAAGATGACAGTACCTCGGAGGATGACTGGGCCTTGCGTTTACGCCTGGTGGAGGCATCCCTCCTGCAGTGCTCCACAGTGCCTTCTCCGCCTTCTTCTCCCATCGTCGCTGTGGATAGGGAAACATAGAACACAAACATCAGCGTACTGAACACATGTGTGTTTCTCACAATGCTAATGTACATCAGTGGCACTGTCAGTGCCACTGATCACCGTCCACTACACACAGGGAAGTGCCATTCACAACAGATATTCACATCCTTGGAAAAGGCAGCGGCAGCACCTCAAAATTGTGTTCCCAGCCCACATACATCATGGGTCATAGACATCTCATTCACACACATCACCTGACAGTCATTAAGCAGGCCATGGAGCAATCACGTCAGAGTGCACTTGAGGTCAAATTGGCAGCATGAGGCAATTACACAATCAAAAACTCTAGTAACATACATCCCGGAGTGCTGCCCAGTCACACACTCACTACGCAGACACACACATACGTACACCATGCATGTCCATGATGTTGACATTAGCACCCGTGTCTCACAGCTCTCGCATGCCCCAGTCCAGACACAGGTATGCAAACATGTGTATGTCATTACATTCCGGTGCGCATCATGTATTGCAACACAGACATCATTGATGTGGCACACGCCTGAATGGACTCACATGCAGCAGTGTCAGGTACATGCACCCAGACATCTGTACAGGAGCCATGCCAGACATAAGGCCAAGGTGCACACTCCAGCCACATGTCAACATGCACATGCACTATGGTGGACAAGAACACATGGACACTTACCAGTCGACTGCAGACGGAGCGCCAACTCCAAGACCTGGGTATACAGCGCTGGGTAGAAGTGCTCCAGGACCTGCATCTTGTCGTTGGTCAACCGGCCCCGGCGCCCCACTCAGTCATCACCTGCCTTGAGGAGGCGCCGGGCCTTGTTGTGGTTCCTGGACATGCAGTCTTCCCAGCGCTTGTGGACATGTTGGAAGTCGCCGAGTGCCTCCCCCTCCGCATTGATTGCACCCACGATGTCCGCCCAGATCTTCCTCTGTCCTTCATTGCCGACTTGCGATGGTCCATGGAAGAGGGTATCATGATGCCCCCGGACTTGCTCTTCCAGAATGCCATCTTCCCTGGCTGAAAATCTGAAGCCCTATGCCTCGCTGCCGGGGGGTTGCCACTTGCCACAGATGGAGATGGGTCAGACATGGCAACCCCCGAGGCAGGTGTGGGTGGGCAGGTGGTCCTGGGGTTGGGCTGTGGAGCGAAGGTATGGCAGTCAGGAGTCTTCTGGATAAGCAGAGGTGGTCATCACAGGAGCACTTGCAATGGCTTTAGAGCAGGCACCAAAATGCAGGGCACGTGGGCAGCAGGCACACAGAGTGGGCTGGCAGCAGCAGATGGCTCGTAGGAGGCAGCTCGGCGCACTCAGAGGCAGGTATATTGGCTGGTAGGCAGTAGTGTGGGTCAGCCGTGTTACTTGTGTGGCCAGCCGGGAACAGAGCGACTCTGCACATGCGGAAACAGCGCGTTAGCGTGAAATCAGAGGAAAGGCCCTAAGCGCGTAAGTTACGTGACATACAATGTACGTTGGGAATTACCCTTCAGTATCAGGATAACATTACAATGTACGTGCATAGCGTGGACTTCGGAGTGTTTTGGGGTCACATGCAAATTGTTCACTACTGCGACAGTGTATACTTCTTATTTTGGAGGGGGATTTGCTTCCGTGCACAACCGCGTGTAATTCTTTTGGTTCCAAGAGGCAGGGGGTGAGTCGCATATGCTATTTTCCATACTGTGGTTGCCCCTGCGTATTCCGTACCCCATTTTCGAGGTCATAGTACCCTACGTGTTTCTCATGTATGCATTTTTTGTGTTGCTGGTTTCCACAGCGTACTGCATAACATTTTTACTTCACACGTGGGCTACCGAGGGGTTGCGTACACATACATTTTTCTTTTTGGGGTGCGTCTGCGTTATGCGGCCCGTTATTTTTTTCCCACGGGTTAATTTGAGCCTACCTGGAGTACAGTGGTGCGTTTTACATCACGTATCCTGCCCCCTCACTCCAATTGCCCAGGACAATTGATAGCTGCACCTCCCATTGCGCTAATACATCAGTGCCATGTCTGGGAGGGAAACAAGTGGGAAGGGAGGCAAAGGTGGCCGAGCTGGCTGAGGTGGCGGAAGTGGCAGATCAGGCCAAGGTGGCGGAGGTAGGCCAGCCAGCCGAGGTGGCCAAGGTGGGTGAGGTGGGCGAGGCGTCACAGATGTTTGAGATGTCTAGGCCTGTGTAGGCAGAGCTATGCCCCCACCCAACAGGGTCAGAGTGTTGCAGCTGATGCTGACGTCCCCAGCACCCGGGGTCCTGGACCAGCAGTGTCATCTGCCGTCCACAGCAGCCAGGGTGTGGAAGCAGCAGGGGCAACTGTGGCTACCACCACTCCGGGTCAGGGTCAGCCAGCCCAGACTGTTGTGGTCCCGGTCCAGGCCCACAGTGACTCAGGGGCAGATGTCCCTGTCAGTAAGGGAAAGAGATGTGCGGTGCCAGGTACTGGCACCAGCACCCTGGTACAGATACCTGCAAGCCAGCCTACTGTTGTCCCATCAGTGGCTGATGACATGTCCCAGTCCACCAGTACTCCAGCCCCCACTGAGCAAAGTGGCACAAGCCACTGCGGGTCTGCCTGACCTTGCAAAAAGCAAAAGTGTGCAGTAGTGGGACAGGCTCCAACCCAAGGCACAGCACAGGAGCCCCACACATCGAGGAAGAGGAGCTTCTGTGATGAGGAACTGGACATTCTCGTGCACTACATGTTGGAGCACAAACGTGACATGCTTGTGCGGGCAAGGAGCACACATACGCCTGCTCAGCGTATGGCCCACTGGCAGGCCATCAATTATCATATAAACGCTATGGGCCATGAGAGGTGCACACCTCAGGAGGTGGTCAAGCGTTGGAAAGACCTTAGATGCAGAGCCTAAGATAAACTGGGTGCCACCTATGCCTCGACTGTGGTGACTGGAGGTGGAACACAGCCAGAGGATGAGGAACTCACTCCACATGAGGAGATTGTCAGTGATCTCATTGATGTGGAGCAGATCCAAGGCATGGGAGACCTGCCGATTTATGAGGATTTGCCAGGTGAGTGGTGATGCATGTGTGTCCGGGACATGTGTATGTTGCTTGGATGAAGTGTAAGGATTGTTTAGCTGTTATCTCAGCATTTTCATGACTGACATGAACTTGGTGGACTTGTATGTGCCTGTTGCCATGCAGACTACATGCGGGCAATATGCTGCCCACCGGGTCAATCCTCATCCCCACTCCTGTTCACTCATCCCATGTCACTCTCTCTCCAGCCTCTCTTGGCCCTCTTCCTGCTGCAACCTGTTATGGCATATTGCTTGTGATGATCATTGTATGCATACTTGCATTCTCTCGTCACATCTCTTGACATCTGTGAGAGGTCAACCTGCCAGCTGTCCCTCCCCAGAGGTATTCTACCATTCAGCTCATTCCTCCAGCAGCTCAATGTCTCCAGGGGACTCGTGAATCCTATGCTGGACTACTGTGACAGACTATACAGATATTCATGTGCCTCTGCTCTCTTCCCTCTGCAACTCACCCAGGACTGGGCTGTGTGTATGGTCCTTTTGTTTTGGGGCCAGGTATCACAGTAGGAATGTGATGATGGCACTGGCTCCCAGCCACCACCCGCACTTGGGGGTATTTGTTAGATCCCTGCAAACCACTGGCGGCACTTGACACCTGATTCATGCACTTGCCCTTACACTGCCATCAGCCCGCAACTTTGGCTTTGCGGGCAATGTCGTTTAATTGTACGTTGAGCACGTTCCCATGTACTGCAATGGCCCCTCATGATATGATATGATATGATATGGTATTTGTAACGCGCCTATACACAAGTGTTTCAAGGCGCGACGAGGCAGGGAGGGAGGGAAACAAGGGGAAAACAGACAAACGATCCTACTAGGCCAGGTGTCATTCAGATCGCGCAAGTGCAGAGGTAAGGGGAAAAGGAGGAAGTGCAGGGGGGAGGAGGTGGGGGGGAAGTGCAGTACAAGGTAAGTAGCGTAAAAAAAAATAAAATAAAATAAAATAATAATAAATAATAAATAGAAAGGGCCAGCTGGTGGCAAGTGCGAGGTAAGTGCAGAGCAAGTGCTGGGAAAGGGGCTGTAGGGATACAGTGACAGTCCCACAGTGCAGGGGGAGCCGGGGAGGCAGTGCAGGTGGAGAGTGGCTGGGCCCTGGACCGAGGTTGCTGAGAGTGGCCCAGATGCAGGTTTGAGCTGAGTTCAGTGGGGAGTTAAGCAGGATTAGCAGGGGAGAGGGAGAGAGAAGGCAGAAGCGAAGAGGAAGGTTTTGAGGTGCTTCCGGAACCGGAGATGGTTCTCCTCAAGTTTCAGGGACGCAGGAAGGCTGTTCCAGAGGGAGGCCCCTGCTGCGGAGAGAGATCTACCCCCAGCTCGTTGCTTCGAGAAACGGCTGACCATGAGGGAGTTGGAGACGGATGAGCGAAGGGCTCGTGAAGGAAGATATTTAGGAAGAGAGAGTTGGAGGTATTTTGGTCCCAGGCCCCAGAAGGCCTTGTGGACAATGCAGAGGGTTTTGAACTTGATCCTCGCGGCCACTGGGAGCCAGTGAAGAGATTTCAGTCCTGGAGAGATACGGTCCCTGGGCTTGAGGCCAAGGACAAGTCTCGCAGTTCTGTTCTGGATAAGTTGCAGAGGGCGGAGAGTGGAGGCAGGCAGATTAAGATAGAGGCTGTTACAGTAGTCCAGCCTTGAGAGAACCAGGGCTCGAGAGTTGAATACCCTGGTCTCACCTTCTACATGGCTATTTACTTGAATTCTGTCAATGTGATCTGGACTCATGGAATCAGTGTGCCTGCCTTCACTCTGTTCCACCAGCCTAGCATCGTAGCACTGTGTGAAACTTGTGTTTTTGCAAATTGGTATGTACATGTAATATCATGTCACATGCATTGTACATAGATCAGGGGCAGTGGACATCACCTTACATGTCATGCTGCTTGACGGTTCAGGCATGGCCATGCTAGTGGCATCTGTGTGTTTGTATCAGTGATGCTGGTGACTCATCTATGCCAGTCTGGTGCTTTTGTGGGAAGCAGGTGCCATGCACCATATGTGGTGTTGTGCCCTTTACCGCGCATCCATGTCTGCTTTCATGATACCCTTGCCTTCCAATGACACTGCGTACATGGCAGAGTTTGTGTACTCACTGATATGGCAGGTTGAAGTGTTGCATGACTACATTATGATGCCTATGTGTGTGGGCTAGGCTTTTTAAACGTGTATTCATGATTTGTCTGTCCTTCTGCAGGTGATGAGCCACTAGATGCAGAGGAGGAGGTGGAGGAGGTGCAGGAGAATGTGCCGCAACGAGGCACCAGTGGAGGACGTGGTGTGGTTGCCTATGAAGAGCCACTGGTGCTACAGCCCATCCTGGCCATTGCTCACTCTGCCTCTGCCTCTGAGGAAGCCATTGGTTCTGGTGATGAGTCGGACATGGAATCCTTGGAACTGTCCCAGGTGAGTGATTCAAATGTGGGTGCTGGCCTATCCCAAACAACTTTAGTGGGGAAGAACCCTCACAAGGCCAGTCACTGTTGGGACATCGGCCTGTGGTGGTTACGAGTGCAAGGCCACGCTCACCAGTATTGGCTCCTGTTCCTAGGACAGCTGTTCAAGGGAGGAATGCAGTCTTGCAGCCACAGACAGTGCCAGCACATCAAGGACCAGGTTTCCTTGCGCCAAGCAGGTGTGGGGCATATCAACGTGGTGGCCGTGTGCCAACAAGCGTTAATGTGTGGGAGCAGTCCATGTATTTAGTTGCACAACAGCAGGCGGCTGCTTATGAGATGTTGGCTCAGGGCATGGATAGGGTGGACAATTCCATTCTCGCCCCAGAAAGACAGATGGAGCTCTGGCAGCAGGCAATGCGGTCCACATGCCGCTCGCACATGCTCCAGATGCAGGCCAGCAGCAGGTGCCAACGGGCAGAAATATGGTCCCTGTGCGCAGCCATGCGTGCAGAGGGTTGGGCCCACAGGGCTGCCCTGAGGGAAGAGGCTAGGTCACTGTGACTTACACTGACTGCACTCAAGTTGGCATGCAGTAGACGGTCAGAAGTGCTCATGCAACAGTTGACGCACATCATATCTGTGGAACTGTGAGCAACTTGTGAGGTGTTGCAAGCAGAACTTCATGAATCCTGTGAGGTGTTGCATGCAGACATCCGTGCCATCATGTTGCTTATGCGCACATCTCAGTCCTGCATGGCCACTGACATGGAGGACCAGGACCAGGCCGGGGCTGTACGCAGTGAGCCTTCCTTACCACTGACACCTTCTATTGCTACACCAGAGGATGGCGACAGCAGCAACAGCTCTCCCAATACATGATGGCCGTGCGGACCATGAAACCCAGGGAGGGGATTTTTTTATCTTCAATATCAACACATGTGGGTGTTGAGGTGCACCATACCCCTCCCCCCTCCTGGGTGGTGCCTCCTACCCCCGGTCCACCATGGCCATTTTTGATATTTATTTGTGTGGCATTCGAGGGCATCTACTGTAGGTTCCAGCTGGGCCCATACAGGCTTGTCCCATGTTGGTACCCTCCTTGTTTGTGCCTTAGGGTACAAACACATGTGCTACTCCTGCCTCCCTTTTCCATGGGTTTGCAAGGAGTGCAGCATGTGAAAGTAACTTACACAGTGGCATTGAGGTTCTGTTTCATCTGTGGGCTGTCTCAGTTCCAACCTGTGTATACACCCCTAGTGGGATTCCTGATTGTTTGTCCAGTGCATGCTTGGCATCCCTTTTTGTTTGAAGTTGAGATATGGCCTTTGTTCATGTTCCATCTTCATGTATTTGCTTGTCCATCTCCATTGTGGTTGGCCTTCCTGCGGTATGCGCTTCCATGCCACCTTTAGTTGGCAGGATGACAATACTAATGGACAGGGCTGTGTGCACTCCGCAGGGGATGGATTTTAGGTGAAAATGGTGCCACAAGCTGGGTACAGGCAGCCTTGCCACGTGCCCTTTCCCCTCCCATGCGCAGCAGGCGTGCATGTGGTTGGGGATGTGGGGGCACCACCATGTCCACCGGTATGCCCCGCTGTGTTGAAACATTGTGCAGGACACATGCTGCCACAATGATCCTGCATACTACTGGTGGTGCGTATAGTAGCTTTCCACCAGAGTGTTCAAGGCAGCGGAAGCGTACCTTGAGAACTCCGAATGTGCGTTCCACTATGGCCCTAGTTGCAATATGGGCTGCGCTGTATCTTACCTGGGTTGGTGTGGTGGGGTTCCGTATTAGCGTCATCATGTAGGTGCTCAGTGGGTAGGCACTGTCCCCTGTGGAGGTGAGATGGCTTGTCAGTGGTGTGGTTTAGTCTGTGTGAGACATTCATACATTTGCAGGGCCATTTGTACTCCCCAATGAGCCATGTGTTGCCATTCCTCCCAGCTTTCAGGGCCCAGTGTAGGGGTGACATTTGGTACATGAAACTATAATGGGTGTACCTAGATAGTTGGCATATACAGAGGTAATGAATGATCCCCTTTGCATCACATACAACTTGCATGTTGATGGAATGCCACTTGCGATTCCAATAGACGTGCTCAGTGGCCCTAGGTGGACGTAGAGCCACATGTGTGCAATCTATGGCACCAAGCACTTTAGGGAAGTGCGCAACCCCATAGAAGTCCTGGACCACGGCCTGCCTTTCTGTAGGTGTTCTGGGCATGTATATGTACCTGCGGACTGAGGGGCATGCAGTCATGATTGCCAACACCTGGTCTAGTCAGCGTGACTGCGTGGCCCATGAGATGCCCCCGACAATGGCAGTGGCCAAAGAATGCAGTACATTGAGCACCTTTTCCAAGGGGCTCAGTGCTTCGGAGCACAGAGTGGGTGATATGAGGTCATTTTCCCACTCCCTGACCAGGTCTAGGATGATATGAGGTTGGAACATATACCTGCAATAGACCTAGTAATCTGGCATCCCAAAAAGGCTGGACTTGGGTAAATAAATGCAGGCCCTGGCTATCCTCCTCCTTTATTCTGTGTCCCACGATCACTGCTGCGAGAATTGGCACGTTCATCGTAGCTGTATCCGCTCATTTGTATTTTGCGTGTCTATTTATGCATTGTATTGTGCGCGGTGAGGCTTACTCCTGCTTTCGATTGGTGGACGTGTTTCCGGGTTTGCGTGTCTTTTCCCACTCGCCGGTGAGCCCTTTTGATTCCATAAATATGTGTTGTAGGCTCGCGTGTGGGTGTTGCGAGTATTTCGCAGTGGTACTTCCCACATAATGCCCACATTTGCGCTTGTTGTTCCCCACTCCACGTGTTCGCCCCCCTTTTTGGGTGACTGCGCAGGACGGTACGCACCTTCGCTGGGATTCTCACGCAAGGTGTAGGTAATGTCACAGTGACGTGATGGTCTCACGCGGATTTATCGCAGGTCGCCGGTAAGCCACGCGCATTGTATTCCATGAATCAACAAACGGGCGTTTTCGCACGCTGATCCCCCTTTTTCGGCGCACATAATTCCATGAATCGGCCAGCTTGTATTTCGGTTGTATCAGTTTGTTGGTATCGGCTAGTCTGCAGGGTCTGGTAGATTGATCTATGATGATTTTCTGGGCCAGGTAGGGGGAGCTGAGTTGGAGAGACTTCAGTGTGTAATAGATAATGTCTTGGAGATAATTTGCTCTCAGATAGGAAGCCAGTGAGCATTTTTTCTTGTGGCTGAGATGTGCTCTCGTCGCCGAATATTGAGAGCAACTTGGATAGCATTATTCTGGATCACCTGTAGCTTTTCAATGTAATGACAGGAGGAGGCAGCTAGCAAAGCATTGCAATAGTCAAGCCTTGATCCTTTGATTTCTCGTGCAATTGTAAGGTGACTGTCCTGAGAAAGGAAGGATCTAGAGGCATTGATCAGTTTAGTTGTGTGTGCAGAGGAAGAGGCAATAGCATTCACCTGGCACGTGAGTGAGAGGGTAGCATCAAGGGGAACTCCCAGTGTTCTCACTGATGATCAGACCGGTATTTGAATGCCATCTGTATTGAAGGATGTGTATTGGGCATTAAAATTCTTGATCACTGCCGGCATCCCTACCGGGAAGAGCTCTGTCTTCTCGTCATTCATAGAAAGGCAGTGGGTGGCCATCCAGGCCTGGATCGTAGCGTACACTTTATTTAGTGAACAGGTGTCATCTGGGTAGTTTCCAGACAGGCGGAGGAGAATCTGTGTATCTTCGGGATAGGTGGTATACAATATGCCATAGAGTCAGGAAGATCGGAGAGGGGTCTGGTAAATATTTTGTAAAGGGTGGGGGATACACAGGATCCTTGGGGAACCCCACACAGGATAGGAGCGAGTGATGCACTGTTGTTCTCGGTGAAAGCTGTCATGGATCTTCCCTCCAGGAAGGATGTAACCCATGTAGTGGCTTTGGTTGAGAAGTTTGCTGCGGAGGTGAGATGCTCACAAAGGATTGATGATTGACCAGGTCGAAGGCAGCTGAGAGATCAAGGAGGAGGAGGAGGGCAGGTTTTCCCTTGTCTCTGATCTCGTCGAGCTGTTTCTTCAGGTCAAGCCATGCATATTCTGTGCCATGGCCCAGCCGGTAGCAGGATTGTCGTTCACCCAAGATGTTGTGGGCTTTGAGGAATTGTTAAATTTGAATGTATGCTGCTCTGTCAAATATTTTTAATAGGAAGGGAGCGGTGATGATGGGGCAATAGTTGGTGAGGATCACAGGGTCAAGCAAAGGCTTTTTGATCAGCGGGAGTACCCACGTTTCTTTAAGGTTAGGTGGAACTTGGCAAGAGGTGAAGGAGGCCTTAATGAATTTCGTAGTGAAAAGGACTGGCACTTCTGAGCAGTCCTTGATGATGGAGGCCGGGCAGGGTCCACCTTTACACCTATAGGGTTTCAGGCTTTTTAGAATGGTAGCAACGTCCGTCTTGGAGACAGTGCTGAAGTGGAACATGGGGTGCTGGTTGGTGGTGTCTATCAAATTCACTCGTATGTGAGTAGACAACGGTACCGGGGCGGATTTGAGCAGATATTGCTTATGATGTATTTCCTTGTGCAGGACGTCCATTTTATCCAACATGGCCTTTTGGATGTTCAAGCATCAGGTCTCATCTTTGGTGATGATGGGAGGGGAGGCAGCTGGGGTTTCTAATTCCCTCAGAATTGTAAATATCTCTCTCGTATTTGATTTGTCGCTGGTGTTTCTTATGTTGTATGATGTGGGTTTCACCAGGATGATGGCTTGCCTATAGAGTTTTGCTACCGAAGCAAATACACATTTCTGCATGTCTGTGGGTGTTTTCTTCCACTTTGCTTCAGCCAGGCATTATTTTTCCCTAAACTCAGTGAGTTCAGCAGTGAACCAGGAATTGGCGTGTTTAGCTCATTTGGATTTGTAATCTTGTGATAGGCATAAAATGTGTAAGCCCGTTGGCAGAGAACAAACACAGCCACATAACCTGTTCTATGGGTTGGTTCCCACTCGGGATGATACAAAAACCAAGTATTAGCTCCCTATACCTTTAACAGAGTAGAAACATTTGCATTTCAATCAGATCACACCCAAAAGCACAGTAAAGCACTGAAAGTTTGCACTTTGCTCAACATTCCTCTGATCATGAGTACAAACAGGAACCCAGCTTCATCTCACTGATGATGGTCAACATGGCTAAAACACTTGTTCAGAACTATAGATAGCCTCAAAGTTAATACTAAATACCTTGAAGAGGAGGTGCCAAGCACGATTCGCACTCCTACCGCCCATTTTGAAGTACCAGTAACATTCACGCCGAAATATATGACGTATGATGAACAAAAAAAACAGCAGAGAGCCCAGTGGGGCTCTGTGCAGTACCTATCAGAATAACAGCACCTATTGAATTACCGACATCTAAGAAAACCTGGACTGTAAGGCACCCATTGAGAAAACCATATCGACAAATTAGGTAGAATGACGATCGCCAGAATGTAATACCCGAAGAAGCTAAGAAGATACTGAAGGAAGACGAATGATGACGTCATAAGAACCCGGACTGACTCACAAATAGAAGATATAACGACCTGAGAATGATGACAAACGAGATGAAACACCATGGCCAGGTAACATCCTAAGCCTAAAGTAAACCAATTGATGTCAAGATGTCAGAAACTTGTGCCATAAGCACAATGAAGATATTCAGTTAATTTAAACGTGTACATATGCAAAGTAACCACAAGAAGCACAGACATCATGAGGCTTGCTTATGCTTAGTAGTAAGATAGATTGCGGCAAGCGTCACCTGTACATATCTACCTCAAAGAAGCACTTTATATAAGTGTTCTTCCACTACACACAAGAGCAGAATTAACCAAAGGTTACTAAAGGTCTCAAGAGAAGAGCTTTGCAGCAAACAAATCGAGAATTAAAGATGGAGAGAAGCTGAGACGAGGGTAACCATGCCAAGAAGCCAAGGTCGTATTGGCTGAAATAGGCCAACAGTGGATACAATTAATGAGAAGAAGAACAGAGTATCCTTTTCAGAAAGGTCAAGATAAGCCACAGATGGCAGACAACTGGCAGAATTGAATCAAATACATGAAATTGCATGAAGGAAAGACCGATTTCACGGTGTCGGAATCACGTGACCGAGCAAGCAGAAGGGATGAGACTTTTACACCTATGCATGGACCCTTGCCATGCCCAGATGCCTTAACTTTCCAGACCAAGAAGCAGACTTGAGGCCAACCACGAAGAAATAATGGACTCATGACCACTGAAGTGATGATTGATTGTAACAATAATTGGAGGGAAGCTGTGGGGGTGCAGCCGAACTCCCTGCACTTGGCCGGCTATTCTGCACTCTGCTAAGCGCAAGTGGAAAATTATGAGTGGGGTTGATGCCAACCCAATCATAGTGGAGCATGTAATCTAGGGTCCTTTAGTTAATAGAACCAATGAGACGTCGTACTTTTAGTGACGTTTACAGTAGCAATTTTGAAGGAAGGGCTTAGTTGCCCCACCTGACATTGTCTATCCAATCCCCTCAACCCGTTACCATATGCAGATGTAGTACCTGTATTAAAATTAACTTCCTAGAACCAATCAAGTTGCATGCTAAGTTTTAAGAGTTACACATCAGTGATGACGAGTTTTTGGTATGGATGGTATGTTTTTTCTGAAATTAATTGGAGTTGAAGTGAGAAGGAAGATAAAGCGATTGCTAATATTCATGAACTCCCCGTTTTTTGTATTTGTCATTAAACGGACTCCTTTTGCCAAACTATTGAGTTGTCATTATTGATTTGATGCAAGAGTATTCATCTGCATCCCCATCCATCTCAAGAGTGCTGCTATTCATCTTAAAGTGCTGTTTGGGAAACACCTAGTCCTATGGGCCGTCTGGGGTCCCTACTGCACACTTGGTAGCAGAGATTGATGGTTTGATTAGAATCGATTAGATAAAACACTCATTGGCCATCAATATAAGTAACTCCGGGTCCTTGGCAATATCACAAGCCTTTGCCATCCGGCTAAGTAGAACGAGAGGCTCCACGTGGATAGTGGATAGTCTAAGTGTAAACCCTGCAGGTTAGGCCTGATGGAACCTGTGCTTCCCCCACAAACCCCTTCCCACTTCGAGCAGCTAATCGGACGAACAGCACAGAGAGGCGGTAACGAAGGCGGTGAACCCAAGCGTCCAGAGAGGAAAAAAATGCGAACTGTGAGTGAAAAAGACTAAATGCTTTTCCAAAAAGTTGCATGCCTTAGAACGAGGAAGGGAAGGTAACGGAGTCAGGTGGGACAAAAAATAACGACAGAGTAAGAGTATAATATATATATATATATATATATATATATATATATATATATATATATATATATATATATGGGGAAAATATTGACTCAAGGGTGGCCGAGCAATAGAGAGAGATACCGGGAGGATACCCGAGAATAGAGAAAGATACCGGGAGGATACCCGAGAATATAGCGAGATACCGGGAGGCTACCCGAGCAAGAAGTATACACCCAGATACCTAGGTTTTAATATAGCGCTAGAAGAAGCCTGCATTTAAATTCTGAATTAATAGGATGACGTAGGAGACCAGAATCGATTAAAAAGGTGATCTGAAAGAAATGGGCTTACCTTCCATGTCGTAATAATAATAGGGGCAGAAATGCATCTGAGGAAGCAGATGGCATGAGATTTATGTAGCCAGCCAGAGTCTGTCTAGTCTGTCGCGTCTGTCTTATGTTCTTCTCTGACGTCATAAGGTAAGAAAATGTTTTGGGGAAATAGCATGAAAATTGTGTGATTGAATAGAAAAAATGTTGTATGGCATGAATTGATGGTTGTTGTTTGAAAAAAATAAAAGTAACATTTTTGTGAAAAAACGGGATTGGAGCTTGCGACGATTGGTGCTCGCTCAAATTGCTGATCTTGTTTGAGAAACGTAAAACATAACAAACTGTTATATGAGGACAAGATAAACAGCTGTAAGCATGGAAGACATTACACCGTTTTGATCATGTGGGCAAACAGTTTCCAAAACATACTACTAAGCTGAAAAAGTAGAGTGCAGAATGGGTTAAACTGCCCACAAAATGTTTATGCCATGGCCCCAAGGCAGATCGCTATCTAAAACGGTCCTGCAACACATGACAACATATTTGCACGCCACGTATACAGGCAAAACGTTAGATAAACGCCTAGCTAGTTTAGAGCTTTGGAAGATGTACCAAGAGGAAAAGGAAGAGGAGCCACCGTTAGATTGGATATTTAACATATGCACATATGAAACGCCTTCTGCGCCACCCGCCCCATCTGAAACAAAAAGCAAAGCCAGTAAAGACGAAGGATTATATCCGTTAAGGGAGCTTAAAGCAGCCAGGGGATATAGCAACCTGGCATATGAGTCACGTACGCAAAGTAGTGACGAAAGCCCAGAGAAAGATAGAGATAGAGATATCACCTCCAGAGTCCCGAGGGACAAGGAGAGGCGTGAGACAGAAAAAGGAGACCAAGCACAAGCAAGTACATCTCTAGATACGAGTAGAGAGGGAAAGAGATGGAAAGGAGATGAGGACAGAAATGATGAGATGGCATTCACACAGAACAAATGGATGGGAGGTCAGATTTTATTGAAACTCGATGGTAAAGGCATTGCGGATGTGAGACAAAAGGGAGAGTCAGACGATTCAAAAAGGAAAGAGAAGGAAAAGGACAAATGATTGAGAGACGAAGGAACTAAGAAAAAAGATAGTCAGAAACAAGAGCAGTTATATCGTGAGGAGCAAGGAAGAAAACGCAATCATAAGCAAAGAACAGCTTATGATCAGGACAGACAGGAACAAAGGAGAATAGAAGAAGAAGAACAAAAGATATGGGACAAGAAAATAAAAAGACAAAGGGATGAGGAAATACGAAGGGCAAATGAATGAAGAGATGCAATGAAATAGGAAGAAAATAGGGTCAGAGAGGAAGCAAGGAAGAGCAGAGAATTCAATGACGACATAAAACGCAAGCGAAGACACAGAGCACGAGATCTTGAATATCTGGAAAGGGAGGTTAAAAAACCTAATCCAGTAGTAGACTGGGAAGATATAGAAGAATTCTTTCCTGAGTACAATTTAGTACCAGGCATGTCTAGGGAAAATATGGAAGATTACTTCGACACTAGAAGCATCGGAGAGACGACCGAAAGAATATGTGATGAAATGGGGCTAGAACAGGTACCCCAAGGGTGAGGAGAGGACGAGTGCCTTGGGAGCACTCAGTTGTATGACACTTAGGACGCCTCCCGAAGTAGCAGAAATAGAGAACTGTCCCTAGGTTGACACTAAACAGGAACGAGGAAGATGAGAGGAATTGCACAAGTTGGGCACAGACAATATCAGACGCAGAAAGAAAGGAATACGAGGAAAAGAAGATGAGAGAAGATGTGAAAAAAGCTTCTCTAGAGGAAAGGGAATAAGATGGTCAGATTCTAGTGAGTCTGCACCTAAGGCATCAGAGTCAGCCACACAATCAGACCGACACGAAAGAGTATCTTATGGTCAGAGGGGGGTGTCTCCACCACCATATGTGAGCAGACTAAGGACATTGCCAGGTAGATGGCGATGTGGGAATATAACCCCTGCAGTGGATAGAAAAATTATGAGAGAGGAAAAGGGTGCCATGTGTTACAATTCACGTTACTCGAAAAAGGAGGAACGAAGCCACAGCATATACCTTGGCCACACATGGATCGAGAAAATCTGAAAAGTAAGCTTCCAATGTTGACATCGGGAGCCAGAAAATGGATGCATGAGCTACAAAAAATGACAGGAGGAAACACGTTAGCTATCGGGGATATTAAGGGTCTTTTAATCACCATACTTGGTGATAAAGCTGACGATGTGTGGACAGGAGCAGGTTACCCAGTCGTAACTGCAGTTAATACTGCACATGATGGAACTACATTTAACAATTACAGAGCTGTGGTATGGAAAGCATTACGATTGCTATTCCGGATACTTCTGGCATGGGAGCTATAATGACACGTAAAATGAAGGAGTCAGAGGATCCTTTGCTTTACATCCAGAATTTCCTAGAAGTATGGGTGTTGGAAACTCGCAAATCTTTGCGGAAATCCATACCCTTGTTTTACCATATATTTTGCCAAGGGCTGCCAGATCAGGTACAGAAGCAGCTCAAAGAATTGGTAGTAATAGAGGCCAAACCGTGGTCTGAAATACAGTTGACCATAGCTCACTATTGCAGGCTGCTGCAAGAGAAAAATTGCTAAAAAAGAGGCTGCACGAAAAGCTGAAGAGGCAAGATTAGTGCAGAACAAATTGCCAAAATATGCCATTGAAGGAGCAATGATAACTAGCACAGATGGATCGAACATACAGCAGGTCGATAATCAAAGGCAGGTTGATCATGGCAGTGATGGGTTTTACCCCAGAGGGAGAGGCTTACGAGGCAGTGCAGCTTTATTGGACAAGCTGATTAAGGCACTACAACTCCCAGTGGGCATAGCAGTCATGAAATGCGCCACACACAGGAAAGGGACAGATTTAATCTCACGAGCAAATCAAGCAGCAGACACGGAAGCCAAGCTTGTGTAGACCAAAGCTGAAATAATAATAAATGTGGAAATAACTGATGTGAATGAGAGAATGATTGTTGCACGAAGTGAACCTGAAGATTATAGTATCATGGAGAAAACCCAGTTAATGGAACTCTAAGGGGAGCACCACAGGAAGGAAAGAACCTCTGGAAGTGGCAAGGGTGTTCTTTAAACCCCTCCGAGAGCTTGTGGCGACAAAACAGCACTGGTAAACCGGTGATGCCTATAGCCTAATTGAAAATAGCACTGGAACAGTTACACTATCTAGCACACATGACAAAATAGAATCTAGCAGCGATGATTGCTGAAGACTGGTTTATACCGAACTTGGCAGAGCACATTGTATTTTTTATGGTGAACTGTATAATCTGCCAACAGTTCACGGCTGGCATACACTACCAGTAATTAGAGGAGTCATCCCAAGGCCCAACTGACCTTTTCAGCACTTACTTGCATGTCGATTATGTCGATATGATTCAAGTATGTAACGGGTACAGGTACCTAATTGTTGTGGGGTGTCCATTCTCTAGATGGATAGAAGCAGGTCCATGTACACACCTAGACTCTACCTGTGCGGCCAAATTTCTGGTGAGGGAGGTATTTCCCAGATGGGGAATATGTGAGGTCATGAAGTCAGACAATGGACCTCACTTGGTTAATGCAGTATTTGAACAGATCAGCTTGTTGCTTGGTATAAAGCACAAATTTACTTTGGCGTATAATCCTCAAGGAAATGAGATATGCGAGAAGCTCAACAGCTTGTTAAAGGAAAGGATAGCCAAGTTGAAGCTTAATCTAAATAAGGGATGGCTACAGTGTCTTCCACTGGCACTGTATGCACTCAGAAACCAGCCTGGTTCTGACCACCATCAAACGCCACATGAAATCGTAACAGGCAGAAGGATGCGCACGCCACTGACACCCCAAGATAGAGCTAGATGTGATGCTCAGCCAACAGGGGAAGTGTTAGGATCAGAAATGCAAAATTACTTGAATTGCATTACATCTTGTCTTACTGTAATTTCAGGACAGCTGCAGCGACGACAAAAAGGGTGCATGGCAGCACAGGACACAGAAGGGGATACTACAACAGACCAAGTTCAGGGTTTACGTGTTCCACAACTGTTCCCTGGGGACACGTCCTGCTGAGAAACCACACGAGAAAAATGTGGGACGAGCCAAGGTTCAACACTCCCCTCAGAGTGGAGGACATCACTCAAGTTACAGGGAAGAAGAGCTTGAATCTTTTTGGGTGACATCAAACCATACATCGGAGAAGACCCTCTGCCCACACCCCAATGCGTAAAAACTGCAGACAACGGGGAACAACCACAGCACATGCAGACGAGATCCATGACGAGGAAGAAGGACACATGACCAGCAGCGCAAAAGCAAAGAACGTTTGTGCAAGTTGTAGCTTAAATGTGGACATTTCCTCTGAGCAAAATAGGGGGATAAGGACATAAACACACGGACACTCTAAGCATCCTAGTTGCAGGGTGAAGAAGAAAATTACACATATAAGCCACAACATAGTCTGTTGACTTTGAACTTTGGACTGAGGCATACTGAAGCCTTGATAAGAAAAGATATGCCAAATTTTGATTGAGGACACACAAATTGGAAGAGAATACAGCATCCAGACTCTTTCAATACAGAAGCTTTATTTGGACTTACTTATGGTGTCACGCAGTAGTGACATCACTAAAGATGTTTTGATCTACTTCGAGTTAGAACTGAGGTCATAACCGTCGTTTGTGGGAAGGCTCACTAACATCACTGAATTTCTTCAGGACCCTGAAAACGAAAAGACAATAAGGAGGCTGCTCGTCGTCATTGCCGAGCAGTTCCTTTTGCTTCCAGAGTTCAGCGAGGACAAGACAAATGTCCCTGTCACCAGAAGATAGCAGACGAGCAAGCAATGTGTTTTTTTGCCTAATTGAGGACTTTCCAGAGCTTGTGGGGAGACCTACCTGTGGTGATATCCTCACTTTCATCAGAGACACAGCAAACTCTACACAGATGAGCATGTTCCTGCATGGTATTGTAATGCAAGTCGAACTTTCTAATCGTCATCAGAATTATAAATTGTAAACTTTCCGCCGAGGGACAGACCGAGAAAGTGTTGCCAGAGAGCTTCACTCCCGCTCATACTGACAACGAAATGACATGTCTTCCGGAGTGAAACAGATAAGAGGCATTGACTGGGAGCTTGTTTATTTTGAACACGCAAACTAAGAGACTTGCTGTACTTATTACCTTACCTGACATTTTCATATATGGAAAAGAGAACTGTTTCCAGAGACAAGAGACAATATATTATTCGTTCCAGTATCTGCAACCTACAAGCAGAAACAGTAGAACCCGGATATAACGACATTACCTAGAATGTATTAAAGAGTTAGGGCCTCATTACACGGATGGCGGTAAGGGGTTACCGGTACCGGTATTTTACCGGTACTGGTAAATCCTTACCGCCTTACTACGAGGTCCCTTTGCGGGTTGGGGAATTTAACGCCTGCTTTTTGCAGGCGGTAAAAACCAACCCTCAAAGGGACCAGGGAGCTAATTACGGTACTGCAATTTGCGGTACCGTTATTAGCGCCTTCCCCATTCCCATAGAGCCCTATGGGGCACAAAATGGGAATGGGGAAGGGCAATGGTGGAAGGGGGAATTACTGCCCCGCCAACCTTGGAATAGGGCGGTAATTCCCCTTTCCACCAAGGCGGTGCCGGCATTTTACTGGCATGAACCATGGCACAATAGCACCATGGTTCACCGCCATCCATGTAATGAGGCCCTTAGTCTTATTTCCTTAGATGATCGAGATGGGCAACCAAAATAGTAATCTTGTCCTACCTCAGGAGGGGAGACGCTCGTATTGGCCCGGAAATAAGTGTTGTAAGTTAACATACAGAGGAATCATTTACCTATGCATAGTGTTCATTATTGTTTTATTGTCACTGACGATTCAAACTGAATTTTTTATTGGTGCACAAAGCAATCCGATTCCAGTGCACACACTTAATGATATAAGCATGAAACCCACAAAGGTGCCCATTACTAACCCCTCCACCAAACCTCACTCGAACTCTCCCTTTCCTCTAAACTTTCTCTCCCTTTCTGAAGCCCTGTACTTTTTTGCGTATGTTTTCTCCCAAGAATAAGCTCAAACCTGCCTAAACATCTTCTTAACTTCCCTAAATATTCATTGCTCTTACAGGAAATTTGGTCAGATTCAGGCTGGTAGAAAAATCGCTGAGAACCTTCAAACCTACACGAATCTCACAAGGAGAAACTTCCCCCAGGTTTATTCTGGAGTACTTCGTTTTTGTCATCTTTACCACCTGATGCATCTTTTGTGAACCTTACTGACTGCAATGAGAGGCTCAAGGTGGAGTGGCTGTGAGCTACATTCCTCATCAATTAGGAAGGATCAATGCAGACAGGTCTACACGTTGGTACAGCGCGCCATCAGCAGATCAGATGATGGATGCAAATCTACTTAATGTATCTCACATGAGTAGGGATGATGATTCCCTACATTAGTTCAGTGAGCAGCGAGAGTTGCCATATAATCCATTAGCTTCCCCTCTGCCAGTGTACTGTCAGAGAGAGCCTTTAGTGCTGCCAGAGCTATTGTATCTGACTGAAGGAGAAGCCATGGAGGTGCCCCATACTATAGCATTAATAGTAATTGAAATTAAAAGACACTTCATTGAATAGGACCATGGGGAGATAGCCTGCCATAGCAACACAGAAGCTCCAATGATGATCTGTTGTCTGCTTCTTGTAGGGCTTCTGGTTATGGAAGAAACAGCTGCAGTGAATAACTGCTGGTCTAGGTGAGGTGGGAGTGCCATATCATTACGAGAGGACATCAGCATTGGTGCTACTTCTCTTCTTTTATTCATAGTTCTTGAACCTGTTATTATTAAACCATGGTAATGGAGGGAAGAGTCACCAACATTAGAACTGTTTTAGTTTTCACCACTACCTGAGAGCTACCAACCTGGAAGAGACCCAGAAATAAACATTGTTCACAGGGTCTACGTGGTAATGGCTGGTGAAATGTCAAATATCTACTGGGGACAGAGAAGTGACCACCAGGGAAAGAAAGAGGACTATCTACAAGGAAATGTCAGCAAGCATAGAGCCAATGGTGTTCTGGAATGGAGAGCAAGGGGGCAAGAACATGCTAAGAAACCGTGACGACGCATTCCAAGAGAAGGAGATGCAGTTGGAGGGGTAACCTGAATGGACATATCTTGGTCCTGTTCCCGATGTCAAGGGCTTGGGAGTTTCACTGAAGTGCGAATGGCAAGGATGGAGGAATCCGTGAAGAAGTATAGGAATTCACAGGTTTGGTGAGGGGCAGAGAGATTAAGGGGGCGAGAACATCATAGAGTGCAAGATTGCAGGATGCCAGGAGGAGAGTGGTCAGAGATGGAACTAGTCTGTTCTTGAGGGTTAGCTAGTTCATGTAAGAATACTGAACGTTTCAGAGTCTTTTCATCCTTGATTAATTTAGTGGGATGCTTGAGTGTTGGCCTTGCAAGAGAGCTTTAAGAGACACGTGGACTGCATTGTCCTCCAGATCCCCCTAGCTGACCACCGCCCTGCAAGGCAGGCAATATGTGCCTGCATACAGGAACAGAGGATCATGCTTACTGTTCTTGTACATAGGCACTGACCATTTTTCCGGTCAGTGCCACTGGCCGTGTTGGGGCCCCTTTCTCATGGAGCCATGTTCTCCGAGACAGTGGAGATTCACCTGCATCTCCAGGTACAGCATTTTATTTCTCTACTCCCCTGGAGGTGGTCAACATTGCACATTCATATTACAGGTTCTTTTATGCCACCACAATATGTGTTTACACATTTCATGTGTGCCCAATGCATAATGCACACTCCTCTTGCTCTGTTGCACTTTCGTCTTGCAGAGTTTGCATACAACTTCACATGCACTACCTGCACCTTCCCCTCACCCAGCCAGAAGTACACAAGAGACCCAGTAGCTGCCCAGACAAGAAAGTGTTGGGGTGACACTGACACCCTTAGGTTTGTCCTATCCCCAGCCTTGTCCTCTCTTTGGGACAGGAGCCAGCAGCATTCGCCCTGTCAGCCTCCTCTTCCTGTCCTTCTTCCACCTGCTCCATTTGAATATCCTCCTCAACCCCTGCCCCTACCTCCTCCCGTTCCCCACCTCAAGTAGCAACTGCTGCCCCTTATGCGCCTCCTCGTGTTCTTCCCATGTGCTGACTCAACCTCTGCATGTCCCCCCTCTTGTTGCCCTTCACTTTCTGCATCCTTTTGTTCCACCTCCTGCTCACCCTCCTTCACACCTGGAGATGAAATACTTTCAAAAAAATCTACATGTTCTACAACTGTATTCGGGATCAGCAAGAGAAAGGTCTTCACAAGGGTTTCTACAAAGGGGGAAATGGAAGGGGAAAGGGATTCCCAAAGAACACAAGCACAATGGGCTTCACAAGGGATTCTACAAAGGAGGAAATGGAAGGGGAAAGGGATTCCCAAAGAACACAAGCACAATGGGCTTCACAAGGGATTCTACAAAGGAGGAAATGGAAGGGGAAAGGGATTCCCAAAGAACACAAGCACAATGGGCTTCACAAGGGATTCTACAAAGGAGGAAATGGAAGGGGAAAGGGATTCCCAAAGAACACAAGCACAATGGGCTTCACAAGGGATTCTACAAAGGAGGAAATGGAAGGGGAAAGGGATTCCCAAAGAACACAAGCACAATGGGCTTCACAATGGGTTTCCACAAAGGAGGAAATGGAAGGGGAAAGGGATTCCCAAAGAACACAAGCACAATGGGCTTCGCAATGGGTTTCCACAAAGGAGGAAATGGAAGGGGAAAGGGATTCCCAAAGAACACAAGCACAATGGGCTTCGCAATGGGTTTCCACAAAGGAGGAAATGGAAGGGGAAAGGGATTCCAAAAGAACACAAGCACAATGGGCTTCGCAATGGGTTTCCACAAAGGAGGAAATGGAAGGGGAAAGGGATTCCAAAAGAACACAAGCACAATGGGCTTCACAAGGGATTCTACAAAGGAGGAAATGGAAGGGGAAAGGGATTCCCAAAGAACACAAGCACAATGGGCTTCACAAGGGATTCTACAAAGGAGGAAATGGAAGGGGAAAGGGATTCCCAAAGAACACAAGCACAATGGGCTTCACAAGGGATTCTACAAAGGAGGAAATGGAAGGGGAAAGGGATTCCCAAAGAACACAAGCACAATGGGCTTCGCAATGGGTTTCCACAAAGGAGGAAATGGAAGGGGAAAGGGATTCCCAAAGAACACAAGCACAATGGGCTTCGCAATGGGTTTCCACAAAGGAGGAAATGGAAGGGGAAAGGGATTCCCAAAGAACACAAGCACAATGGGCTTCGCAATGGGTTTCCACAAAGGAGGAAATGGAAGGGGAAAGGGATTCCAAAAGAACACAAGCACAATGGGCTTCGCAATGGGTTTCCACAAAGCCTTTCCTTTTCCTAGTTTTCCCTTTGGTAAGGAAGGGAGGAAGAGAGTGACAAAGCTAATAATCAGAAGGGGTCCACAAAGGATATATTAAAGGGGGATTCAGTCATTATGGCCCTTCACCAAGCATGCACAGCACAGAATGAAATGTCACAGACAGGAAATGGAATGTCAAAATGCCATAGGGCATGCCATTTCTGCCTCACCTCGTGTGATGAGGTGGCCCACATTTCTCCAACCCTTTTTGTTCACGCATTGCTCTTATCAGAATTTTTATTTTTATTTTACATAAACCAAATTATCACAATTTGCTTGTTTCCATCATTCATTTATATTTCGCCACATGTGTGACTCGGGTTTGCTCAATCGTCACTCATACAGTCTTCATATTCACTTAACCACATTCACACTCACACACACTACACATACCACTACTGATTTAGTAAGTCTTTAATTTATTTTCTGCAACCTATGTATCCATTTTGTGTTGCCAATCCTTAGTTTGTCTTTCAAGGACCATACTTTCCACTACATTCTTGTATGAATGCAATTTCCAAAATACATTTTTCATAGGTGATGTATGAAATGACATTTCCCAGCATGCTTTGACTTTTGTGGTTCATTTCTTTGTGCCCAGGCTTCACCATGGTGTATTTCTTGGGTGGTAGTGCAATGCAAATAGATACACGACTTATATGTGTAGAAAGCTTTAAAAAAAACATGTCTTCTTGAGCGTGATTACTCTACTTTTCTGAATGCGAACACCCACAAGCTATGTGGACAATTTCTAAGACTGAAGCAAGAATTGTAAAAACATGTTTAGGAACCAGTTTAAAGAAGCTCCAACTCTTACTAAGAGGTCACAGGCAGAGAAGAACTCAACACATTGGGCTCTAAAAGAGCAAGGAATCAAGACAGGAAGCATATTGGGGAAATATAATTTGGCACATGAAATATGTCAAATCTGTTTTCTAAATTGCGCTCACACATGAATTTGGTAAAAAGTATCTGTCCCAAAAGAAATAAGTAAGAATCATGACTATGGTACTGAAAACATACTACATCTGAATTTGTTTGAGTTGGGAGCATGAATGAGTGTGATTTAGTGACTGGGAGAACTGAATGACTGGAACGAATACATGATGTAAGAATTGCTCCAAATGTATAAACATAACATTGTGATATTTAATTTATGAAAACTAAAATTAAACTATTTTGATTAAAACTACTTCTTCCCTTCACTCTGGCCTTCCTCATTGGGCTCTCCCCTGATCCTTCTTCTGAAGCCAAAAACCTTGGAGTCATCTTCAACTCCTCTTTCTCCTTCCTCCCTCACACTCCATTGCCAAGAAGTCGCACTTCCAGCTCTTCCTTCTCAAAGGAAATCTACCTTTTCTCACCTTCCCCCAGAAGTTCAATGTTACCTGAGCTCTGGTCCTCTCTATGTGTGACTATTGCCATAGGCTCCTCCTGAATCTACCTGCTTGCACTCTGCGATCCCTCCAACTTATACAAAATAGGGCATCAAGACTTATCCTTGGCCTTAAGATCACACTATCTTCAACTTTATCTTACTAAATACTCTCCCTCTAGCCCACTACGTTCCTCTGGCACCAACTCTTTGTGTGTAAAGCGTTTTTCTAAACAGAGGGTGGGTGTTTGATCCCTTTCCTCAGCTGGCTCCTGCCTATGGAACAGCCTCCCCCTCCGTCTGCGCCTTGAGCAGGACTTCCTTAAATTCTGGAAGCTCCTTAAGACTTTCCTATTTACCTCCTCCTTCCCTTCCACTCTCCTCTGTTAATCCCACAGTTGCTGTGATTGGTGTCTCGGGCCTGTATGCATCTTCGGGGCCCCGGACCTCCCACACCCAATCGTCCCAGCTTCTCTTTACCCCCAGCACGTGCATTAACACACCCTCCGCCCCAGAGGTTTGCACTTACATCTAACGTTGCTCTGGCCGTGTAGCACTCAAGAATCATAGCACTTCATCTGTGGCTCACCCATGAGCTCAGACTCCCCAGCACTTAACCTCTCTGCCCTCTTCCTTGCTGCACTTGCACGTTCTGAATACTCGCAGGACATAGTAGTCCTTTTTCCTTGTCCGTCCCACTGCACTTAAATATTGTGTTTTGTAATGTGTTTCACGCCCTTGTTCCATCCCTTCAGCCTGTGGGTGCTCTGAAACAGTATTTTACTTGCTGTATAAGCGCCTAACAAGCAAACATAAAATTAAATTAAATAAATAAGTGCAATATTTTCAAAGTAAAGGTATAGAAACAATGTTCAAAGAACAGATTTTTAATGTTGCCACTTATTGGTATGTATCTTACAAACTCAGAGGAGGACTTGCCAACATTAACATCTTCTGATTGGGCTTCAGCTCAGCCAGCTTTATAAAATGATTTTCTAATGAGAGCATCTTGCCAGTGAACATCACATAATTTAAAAAATAATAATTGATGATTCTGTGACAGTAACTATTTGTCAATCCCACCATCAAACACAAAACATATGTATATCTATAGCATACAATTTAATGAGGACAAAGGCCTGCCATAAAATGCCATTGGACCCAGGGATTTTCTTTCATTCCTTTCTTTTTCTTTGGGTTTTTTAAACGAAGGAGCCACAGCCGTGAGGTTGCTGCTAACCTCCAACCTGCGAAACATGCAGACGTGCGCAATTAGGGGATCAGACAAGAGGCTGCTCATGCAAAATGCATATTTAACGCATTTGCAATCGTTATTTTAGCAGCAGTTTTACTTTCATCCAAAGGGTTCCAACTTTCGGGACCTTGCAGAGTCTCTAAAATTGTATTCCTCGGATTTATTTTAAAAGGACGTGGGAACCATTACACACTTGCCTCAATGTCTCAGATGTAAGATGAAAGAGTTTCTAAAAGAATAAAGAACACGGTAACATTATTTGAAATAGATTAGCCATGCTTACTCATGCCTGTGGTAGCATTTAGGTTGGGATTGTATTGCTAAGCATGGTGACGCAATTGGCAGGGTCAATAGGTCTAGTTTTGCGTTTTAGTAAAAAGCTCATGTCTGTTGCACATGATGATGTGTCATGATGATGGGTCCGCAGCTATGATACTGGGGGAAGCAGTTGTTAAAGGTGGTGTGGGCCTGGGTTAAGAGATTGGAGGGACACCATAGGTCACACTAACTAACCAGAAGGAAGATGTAGTGGAACAAATAACTAATGATATAACGACTGAGGCGGCAGTGAGGGATTCATCGAGTCTGACACAGCCTATCAGTCACATTGTGGGTATGAAAAGAAGACACATATCAGCTCTAAAGATAGTACTCTTGAATGCCAGGTCACTGTTAAATCATGCACTAGAAGTAGCTACTTACATCACTGATTGTGATATTGACATCTGTGCTCTTACGGAAACCTGGTGCTAGGAAGCAGCAGGTCCTACGCTAGGGCTAGCCATCCCAGCTGGGTGTAATATGTTGCGGCAGGACAGACCAGAAGGGAGAGGCGGTGGGATTGCCTTCAACTTCAAATCAAGTCTGGAAATTTTCGAGGTAGACATTCCAGGTATTGTTGGTACCAAATTAAAGCATAGGTATTAATGCAGAAACTACTATTTATACGCTACTAGTATGTAGACCACCGACTCCCGGGGTAGACTTCCCCACACAATTTTGCAATCTCCTACTACCCAACCTTAAACGACACACCAACTTTGTAGTTCTGGGCGACTTTAACTACTGACTTGGTTGCAATACTGATATTTCAGCCACTATGCTGGAAGACTCACTAAGTAACTTAGGATTCGAGCAACTCATTAGAATCCCGACACATTTCAAGGGGAACACCTTATATTGGGTTGCTACACACATCATTAAATCAACAGACCTAGAAGTCCTACCTTGCCCCTGATCAGATCATTTGTTTGTTCATTTTACAATAGTGGGTGATAAACCCTTAAGGATCAGAGTAAAAGAGAAAAATACTGTCTCAGTAAGGAACTTAAAAAAACTAACACAAGAGGTCCTGAAACCATGGCTACTATCTTTGGTTCCTGAGATTGCTAAAATAGAGACGGCAGAAGACATTTCTCATCTCTACACCAATCCCTACAGGAGATTAATGATACCCTGGCAACTCTTACAACCAAACAGATACTTGAAAAAAAAGTATTGACTGGTTTACACCCGAACTTCAAAAATTGAAAGCAATTAAAACCAAATGTTTCTATGCTTGGAGATTATCTCCACTCCAAGTAAGGAGGCATATTAAACAGCTGTGAAGGAGTACAAGATAGAAGTCATAGCTGCTAAGAAAGACATGTTTAATGTAGGATAATTCAATCTACTCAGAGGCCAAGGAACTCTTTAAAATATTGAGAGAGCTAGAAACCCCTTACCAGAAGAGCACTAACATACTGGTGAAAGATGCTGCTTGGTGTACATTGTTTCAAGATGCCATGCTGGGAAATCTAGATCAGATTAAGAAAGACATTGAAGCTAAAAAGATAAATATCAAAATGGTAACCGACAAATGTGATCTGGGGATGCCTGTGCACAAACCATCATATCGTCAATTTAACTTCACTTCTGTTTCAGAAGTCGAACTAGCAAATATTATTGATCACCTCATTCCTACCAGCTGTAATCCGATCCTTGCCCGGCAATGATTATAAAGTCCTGCTCCCCTATCTTGATCAGTGCCCTGTGTAAATTTTTATAATGCATCCTTTGCCGAAAACCATGTTCCAGTGGGGCTTTAGAATGCATGGATTACCCCATTACTAAAGAAACCCAAACTGTGTCTGAACACGGCAGCTGATTATCGGCCGATCACCAACACACCATTTATTTTAAAAATGTTAGATTGCATGGCTTATATCCAGATATCCGCTCATTTGAATGAACATATGATTTTAAACAAATGGCAGTCAGGTTTTAGGCAGGGCATGGGACGGAAACAGCATTACTGGAGCTTAAGTCCAGGCTACTAGACTCCATGGATAAAGGTCTAACTTCCTTACTGATGCTGTTGGATCTGTCCGCGGCTTTCGACCTGGTGGAGCATGCACTATTAGTCACCATGTTGAAGGAAGTGACTCACTTCTCAGATAGCGCTGCTCTCTGAATCACCTCTTTTTTGAGTGATAGACAGCTATACCAGTGTTGTTAGCATATGGTGTACCACAGGGAGCTTCCTTGTCACATCTCTATATAATAGGTTTACGGTACCTTTTTTTAACCTTCTTGAGAAAAATGGTGTGGGTTTTAAGGACTATGCTAATGATGTTCAATGTGTCATCCGGCTAACAGGTATACATTCAGAGGATGAAAGCACCATCAATAAGATATATGACCTTGTACAGACTTGGATGATACAGAATGGGCTAGCATTGAACAAAGAGAAAACAGAGCTTATGGAGTAGGGACCCAGAATAAAATAAGCAGATTATGGCCAGGCTACAAGGGTTTCTCAATCGCAGGGTTTGATATTGTGAATAAAAAGAAAGCGAAAACATTAGGTATTGTACTTGACCAGAACCTGAACATGAAAGCTCAGGTGAGCAGCCTGGTCTTCTCCTCAACGTGCCATATAAAGCTGCTAGCCCACCTCCAGCCTTTCATTTCTCAGAAGAACTCCTAAATTGTAATGCAACCGTCTCCAAGTCATCCAAAATAGTGCAGTGAGAGTTGTCACTGGTCTCAAGCAGGAAGACCACAACTCTGACGTGAGACGTCGTCTACACTGGCTCCCAGTTGAGGCCAGGATCCAGCACTGTCTACTTTTAATTACTCACAAATGCTGTGCCAATTTACTTGAGTGAGGTGCTGTTTGAGAAACCCAGTGTAAGACTCCTCAGGCCAACAATACCAATCAGCTGAAAATGCCATCCTGCAAATCTAGCAAGACTATGAACTGTGTGTTCGCCATAGCTGCACCCAGGGCATGGAATGCCCTTCCGCCTGACCTTAGAGAAATGTATTCGACAGCAGTTTTCAGAAAGAAGCTGAGAACACTGTTATTCTTCTGATGACAGCTATGAATCAATGACCCTGGAGCAGTGTATCTGATTGCATACCTCTTCTTCCTCAGGAAATGCACCATTTGTATCTTTCTGTCTTTCTGTGTTTTGTTCTGTGTGTGCCCGTAAACCTCAGGTTCCTTGGTGCACGTTATAAATTGAATAAAGTAAAGTAAAGTAAAAGTGAAGTCTTGTTTTGTGAGACTATGATTGTGTAAATTAGTGTATTTCTACAGAGCAAGCGGATGTGTGCACAGTGTAATAGGAAACCGTTAGCTGGCAGGCCCACTAGGGGTCACTCAATGAACCAGACTTATAGTTACTATTTTTGTTTTACCTATTGTTAGTTCACCAGGGTCACATGAAATCAAATAAATCCAGCATACCCGTGATTCTTAATACTGTGACTCCAGACTGAAACAACAGAGTGCATGTCAATGTATCTGGATTCCCCTTAAATGGCTCCGCCCTTTATAACAATGAACTCTTACTTCCAAAGTGGCAAACGGTCGCAGATCTGGTCACATGCCATCAATGTCCTTGCATGGGGCTAGTATTTTGCATCACAATGGTGATTCATAATGCTATAGTCCAGTTAACACCAGTGTCTCATTTCTGAAGACCAAACTACACCATATTGGAAGGGTAGCAGTTTAAATTTTATTTTCAGGGAGGTAAAGCACAGTTCCAGTCTCCTCCCCCCCCTTTCCCTAGCCTCTTTCACTTAATAGTCTAAGGGGTTAGGGATGGTGCTTTCTTCCGTCCGGTATCACTCTCCCTTCTTCCGCACGGTATCACTCTCCCTTCTTCCATACACGTTCTTACCTGAGCCTTCACTACACTGGGCTTATAAAATGTTCTCTTCCCACCATGCTACTATCCCTCAAATTACTTACTCCTCATTTCCACCTCCACCCTTTGATCTTACTTATTTTTTTACTTCTGTTCTTAATATTGCTCATAACCCCAACTACCCCCTACCTCTGTTATCTTCTCTTCCCTCTTTCATCCAACTCTACTTCCTTGCCTCGTGCTATTCTTGTTGCTGTAATCTCTGGCTCACACCGGCAGGGGTCAAATCCTAAAAATTGAAGTGGTGGGACTAATCAACAAACAAATGGGATGTGACGTAGCCAGAAATTATCATATCAAGGTAAAATATGCACATTTCATTAAATTGGTTTTGCATAACCACCCAAATTGCACAGGACGAATGGCATTTGCCTTTCATAAAATCAACACACACACAAAACCAAGAGAGGGTACTTTCTTCTAATAGTGTTTTTTAAAACGTTAAAAGGTGTGCATGTTTTAAACTCCAAGAACCAATACAAATGTTTTCCATGGGACTTGCTGTACCGAAATGGGACATTTCACCTTTAGTTGTTTGGTATTCTTCATCAGGTTACCTAGTGCAGTGGTGAAGTGTATGGCCTACAAACCCGACTACTGCGGTTTGATCCCTGAGTTTGGCTTACATTCAAAGAGCACATTCAATGTTTCTCATTTTAGCTGGGGGGACTGAGTCCACCCTTTAAATAAAGTGGGGGGACTCCGTCCCCCTGTGTGTACCCTCGACTTGAGCCATGGGGTCCGGGTTCCCTGAATGGGGAATTATCGGGCCATTCGGATCTTGGAGGGCCCGGTATTTCCCCATTCAGGGAAGCCGACCCCAGTACATCCTCATTCCCATGTGAGCCCCCATAGGGCTCAATGGGAATGGGGAGGGTGCTAACAACGGGCCTGTTAATAACGAGCCCATTGTTAGCACCCTGGTCTGCTCGCGGGACCCGCTAAGGGCGCCTGATAAAAACCAGGCATCCTTAGCGAGTTCCCGTGAGCAGACTCGTAATGAGGCGGTAAGGGGTTGATGGCTGTGGCACCTTTACCGGCGCCATTAACCCCTTACCGGCTCACTCGTAATGACCCCCATTGTCCCACTAACTGTCACACTTACTATTTTGTTGCTCCTACTATTTCAACTCCATACTTAACCCATGTTATCACCCTCTATTACCGCTCCACTTCGTCTTCAACTCACTAATGCCCCCTACTACCTACTCCACTACCACTCACTAAGACTTAGTTCTGTCCACTACTACTACTACCACCTACCATATCTTAATGACACCACCACTCTACTACTCCCACAACTACTACCACCCTTGCCACCACTACTGTCCTGCTACTCCTACTCTACCTCTAACCATGCTCGCCACTCACTCACAAATACTTCATAGACCCTCTAGCTTGAATAGCTTCTACACTCTGGTCATTCACATCTCCTCTGGTCTCTCAGACGTCTCCTTCACCACCTCCTGTCTTCACCCAACTAACCCACACTCAGCCATTCTCACACTCATGCTTAACTACCCCATCCACTCGCAGGATTGGTCACTGACCTTAACCAATAGCTTACCTGGCTCCAGGGGCTGTGTCAGGGGAAGGCCATGGGAGGGCTTAAGAGGGCTTGTAAGCCCAGCCTCTTTTCAACATCGACCCTGGTGGTATGGTGGGTTAAGGCCTTTCTGGGGGCCTTTATTTAATAATTAAATAATCCCTGTTGGGCTAACAGTGCCCTTATTCACGCTGCTCCACCAGATACGGTTTGCTTGAGCCATGTTGGTATTGTGGTTGTCACGGCACCCCCTGGTGCCACATACAACCTCGCAGCATCCTCCAGCCTTCACCACATCCCGTTCATAGATGTAGACTGCTGCTGCGCGGTCTCCGGTGTCTTCACTCCTTGCGGCACTGCTCCGTCTGCACCTTCTGTCCTCACTCCGGCACCAATAGGGATTTGGGGTGGGTCAGCTCGCAGAGGGTTAGCCCTCCTTTTGGCACCGTTCGTGGGGTTGCAGTGGGTTTTCTGGGCTCCCTACCCCCTCTTGACAGGGCCTGAAAACAGGCCCTGTCACAACAAATACATTCAAATGTCTAATGCAGTTAATACTTGCGGCCAGTGGAGAAACTTTGCAGTAAATGTTGGGGCAACATTGCATCTAAAGAAAATGAGGTGGACACAAAGGTGTGACACGAAATTTGGGGGGGGGGGGGTGGGGACAAACACCATTGTACCCCCCTATAAAATTATGCCCATGCTTCTGGATGCAATTGACTCCAAAGGAATCTGCCAACTTGGAAAAACAGATGGATTCCAGTAGAATCCATTGGCTTACTGTCAGCATGAAAATCTCATGCTGGTGGTAAACCTGGTGGGAAAGAGGGCAGTTAGGGGAAGATCTTCCCGCTCTCCAACTCTGCTTGGCAAATTATGTAATCATTATTGCCACATTTACTTTGCATTCATCCTGTGTTTTGGAAAATGATCCCCATAGAACTCTATTTGCCAATAAAAAGCCTCAGGTGTCTTTTTGCCAATGAAATTAACTCTTTGGGTGTCATCACGGGTTGGGCAGAGCGGCAAAAATGTGGAGGTAATGCTATTAGCGCTGCATTACTGCTCTGCCCAATCCTGAGTTTGGGAAGAAAGTGGGAGATAAATGTCAGCACTTTCCACCCATTTGAAGTGATATTTGCATGGTGCTAACAGCGCTGTGGTAATAGCGCCCAGAATGGGACCGAATGACAGTCACCGAGTTACAGGGCCTCATTACGACCCTGGCGGTAAGTACCGAACATTACCGCCATGGCGTAATTAACGTTTACGCCATGGCCGGATGGCGTAAAGTGCGGCACATTCCGACCCATCGCGCACGTGCATTACGCCATGGCGGTAATGCAAAGAACGCGATGCCGTAAAAGACCCCAAAATGGCCCCTACCGGCAACGTACGCTGCGCATGGTGCACTACTGCCACCCATCATAGCGGTGACCGCAATTAACGGTGACCGTAATTAGCAGTGACCGTATTTAGCGGTGACCGCAATTAAGCGGAAGCGGAAGTAGCGTCATCGCGGTGGAACGGGAAGGAGCACGGCGGCCATCTTTAAAAACACAATCCATTTCCATCCTCCCCAACCATACCAGAACCGACCCTGAAACCTTTCCAAACCCATCACCCACCCTATTACCCACCCGATAATGCCGAAAGTTGTCAAGAAGGCATGCGACCGGCAGCGCCAGGACCGCTTTACACGTGAGGAGCTCACCATGCTTGCCGAGACACTGCAGGACAATGCTGCAGTAGTATTTTCAACGCAGATGACCAGGCCGGCAATAGTACAAAAGAAGGCCATATGGGCCTTGGTGGCACAGCGTGTCAGTGCGGTGGGGGCCGTACCCCGCACTGCACAGCAGTGCAGAAAGCGCTGGGCCGATCTGAGGCTACGGGTCCGGAGCATACTCTCAGCAAACCGGAACCTGGGGACGGCAACTGGGGGTGGATCAGAATCCCCCATCAAGCTTCAGGCATGGGAAGAAATATGTGCCTCCACCATTGGGATGGAGAGCATCGAAGGAGTCGGAGGGATGGAGAGAGGAGCCCCGACATCTGGAGATGCAGGTAGGTGGCCAAATCAAGCCATGCTAAAAGCAACAAAGTACAATCATGTGAAGTACCATGTTGACCCATAGTGCATATGCAACACATCGGCAGGAGAATGCCCACAGACACATCCGGAATACACCCTGCACACATGCAGCATGCACACCCTAACTGCTGGCACCCACATACCACCATGCAACTTCCACACAAAAGCACAAAACCTGTATGCCCCTGCCGGAAATGTTCTGCATGTACCTACTGTTAAGATGTCACTCGTCACAATACACGGCCAATGTCCGCAGACCCATCAATAACAGTATCCCACCTTTGCTCCACCACAGGCTCTGATTCAGACCTCCAAGATGAGGACACCACTGCCTCCAGAGCCACCAAGAGGGCCAGGACAACAGTGGCAAGGCCGCAAGCCTCCACCTCAGCCATCCCTGGAAAAACACACCAGCAGCCACAAACCCTGCCAGGGGAAGAGGCCACAACAGTCATCGGACACGCAGCAGCAGCACCGCACACGTCAACAATTGTGCCCACCTAAGGGACAGGCTCCGCTGCAAGCAGCACCCTGGGGGAAATTGCTGCCATAGCAGCATCCTCAGACAGTGAGGCAGGGAGCATCAAGGACATAGATGATGGAAGCCCCACTGCCCACCCACATTCCCCCCACACATCCCTAAGCCCCCTGCAGGCGGATGCCACACAGGGGCATTCCGAGGCCGAGGATTGGCCAGCCACCCCATCCCCGCAGCCTGAGGCGAGCAGCCCAATGGACATGGCCATGAGCCAGCACAACCAGCAGACCCTGCAAGAGATATTCACCCGCCAGCAGCAGCTATCCACCCTCCTTGATGAACACGTAGCAGAGTGTGGGGGTGCAAGGGTTGACATGGAGAGAAGCGCGGACCGAGTCACGGCTGCCATTGAGTCCTCCACAAAGGACATCTGTACAGAGCTCGCTGCTGTGCGGCACGTCCTCACAGAACTAGTACAGGCCATTAGGGACACGCGTCCAATCGTGCAGCCAGGACCCTCCTCATCAACCAACTCGGCACAGAGCAGTCCCATCCGCAGATCTGGGAGGAATCTGCGCAGCAGGGATGCCTCGGGGGCCAGGGGAGGGGACTGTCAGTAGTGGCTGGACAGTTGAGCAGGACTCCTTCACACACTGCTGCACAGACAGTACCACACCTTCATAGGGATTGCAGGGGGGAGGTGGGAGGGTGGAGGGGGTGTGCTGGGGTGTTCAGGGGGGAGGTGGGAGGGTGGAGGGGGTGTGTTGGGGTGTTCAGGGGGGAGGTGGGAGGGTGGAGGGGGTGTGTTGGGGTGTTCAGGGGGGAGGTGGGAGGGTGGAGGGGGTGAGTTGGGGTGTTCAGGGGGGAGGTGGGAGGGTGGAGGGGGTGTGTTGGGGTGTTCAGGGGGGAGGTGGGAGGGTGGAGGGGGTGTCATTCCTTTTTGAATTCACAATACACTTTTTCGTTTTGCACAAATCATATGTGTGGACATTGCTCATTGCGTATGTGTGCTTTATTGTTGAATAGTCCGCAGTGTGCATTTTCAAGACACACACATTGGCCCGAGTGCCCTCTCCATGTCACACGCACACGACGTGTGTGCTAGAAGCATTGGTCAATGAGATTCTGACTCATTTCACGCCCCTTCTGTGCATCGCTGCCTCCTTGACGTACTGCCCCATCCCCACCCTCATCATCCTCATCGCCAGGTGGTTGCAGGTCTGCGTCAGGGGGCAGGGGCACATTTCGTCTGACGCACATATTGTGTAGCACGACACATGCCATGACAATCTCCGCAACCTTCTCATGGCGGTACAGGAGTGCCCCGCCAGACCTGCAGAGGCAGCGGAAAAGTGCCTTCAGTAGGCCAAATGCCTGCTCAATCACCACATGGGTACGTGCATGGGCACGGTTGGAGTCCTCCTCATGCTGGTTCTGTGGGTTCCGGACTGGTGTAAGGAGCCACCTCTTCAGGGGATAGCCTGCATCACCTGTAAGTGGACAACAATGTATGTGTCAGGGATGAGAATGATTACTGAACATGACGTGACGCCATGCCTTGCATTAGACTGTTACTTTGCACCACTTTTAGTCGCACTAATGGATGCACACTATGCAACCGGTATCTGTTCATGGCTTCCATGTACTGTTTTGCATGCCAAGTCACAATGAAGGGGTGACAAGTGCCTTGTGAGTGCACATCCACTGTGTCCGTTCAGGCTGTATTGTAGGTGACCTGGCACGTGTCCTGTGAGGTCAACGCTCACATGATTGCAACATTGATGTCTGGCACATTATGACCCCAGTGAACAATACTGATGTCAATGTGGACAGTTTGTGGGCCTTGCTGTCTGTGTTGTGGTGTATTGATGTTCCTGTCCGTCATGTGCCTCCTTTGTGCGCAGTTATGGGGGACAGGCCTATCAGTAGATGGTGTTTGGTGACGTGCATGTAGCTGCTATTCGTTGGAGTCAATGTTGTCACATTTTGTACAATACACTTGCAGATGGTTGTGTCATGGTTGGGACACACCTTCATTCCCATGTTAGGGCTGCTTAGGTCAGGCATCATGTATACAGTTGTCAGATGACGTAAGTGCTGCCTCAGGGTATGGCCTGGCTACTGCTAGTCGCAGCCAGGTGAAGTATGCATCATCCCCCCCCCCTTTCTGCCAGGTGAAGTATGCATTGGTACGTCGATCACCTACCCACTTCGCATTTCCATGGTCATGACATTAGACTCACCGAGTAGCCAGGATCTTGGGCCTGCATGTCGCTCCATGTAGCGTGGTATTGTGGAGTTCCTCAGGACCATTGATTCATGGGTTGATCCGGGGAATCGGGCACAACAATGTGTGAAGATCCTGTTGGAGTCACAGAGCATTTGCACGTTGATTGAGTGAAATAGTTTACGGTTGCGGTATGGTACCTCCATGGCATGTGTGACCACCAATTCCATATGGGTGCAGTCGATGGCACCAATGCAACCAGGTATGCCAGCTAGTGCATGGAAACCCACTTTGGTGTTAGCAATCTCCTGGGCAGACCGTGGCAATGAGATGTGGTCGTCTGTGTGCTTGAGGAGGGCATCGAGCACTTGGATCAGTGTACGTGAGAATAATGGTTGTGATATGCCATGCAAGTGCCCCACTGTGTGCTGGTAGGTGCCTGTGGCCAGGAAGTGGAGTACAGACACGACCTTCAGTAGGGGGGGATGGCGGTTGGAGTTTCTATCCTGCTGATGATGTCGTTGTGTATCATGTCTACGATGGCGGTGATGGTGTCCCGGTCCAAACGGTTCAGGGTGTGGATCTGCTCAGCAGTGAGGTTGAATGGATTGGCTCTGATGCGTGGGATTGGGGGCTGCCTGCGTGGTGGCACTGGCTGTGCTGGTGGGGCTTGCTGGGCCTGCCTTGCCCTCCTTCTCCTCCTGCGTCTCCTCTGTGCTCCCTGTTGTTGTTGTTGCTGTTGCTAGTCGTATTGGTATCATTGTGGAGTGTGACTGGGTGTGGGAAGGGGTGGGGTGTGCTCTTTTTGTACTTCCTGAGTCTGTATTGCCTTCACCTGTGCTGTTTCTGTGCACCTGTGGCAGCTGCATTCACTTTACATGGCCCTTTACGGTTGGTTCGCGATGGCGTAATTAGCACCATGGCGGTAAGGTACTTAACGGGCTGGGTGATGGCGTTAGGTGCATGTCCGCTTGGGTCGGCATTTGCGTACCTTTCCGCCATGGCGCTAAGTACGGTGTGGCCGGTCGTGTGCGCGCACCCTTAGCGCAGTTAGCGGCAGCGTTAACTACGATGCCGCTAATGGCATCGTGGTTAACGGTCACGGGTCATGATCGGACCTGGCGGAAAACGATGGCGGTAACCATTTACCGCCATCGTTTTTCACTTAGCGCCAGGGTCGTAATGAGGCCCACAGTCACCCCCGAAAATCGGGTTGCAGCGCTAATAGCACCAGGCGGAGTTAGGGTAACACAATTTGCGTGGCCGTATCCCGGTGGATTTACCACCAGGATACCACCAAGTTTGTGTTAGAGTCCTTTGTAGGCAAGAAAATGCATTCTGTTGATGTTACTGCAAGTGTGGTCTTTTTGTGGCAAGCCCAAAAAAATCTGTTACTTTGAAAAGTCTCAGAACACAGGAGGAGATTACATTCAGTAGCTGTACCAGAGTGTGCCATTTAAATACAAGGGAGGAGAGAGTTACCAAACTTCATGACATAAGTGCATGTGCCATTGCTTTTTAGATCAGGGAGAATAGGATCACAAAATGAAGTGGCTAAAGCTGCAGACATGAGATTACAGATAGTGTTTGTAAATAAGAGTGCTGTCCTTTCGTGGACAGTCCACATACTTGCAGCTTGCTGAAAAACATGGCCCACATACTTTATTCTTGAGTAGCAAAGTCTAACAAATCTCTTTGGAAATTCAAACTCTTAGAAAAATGTTATCCAATGAAAAGTCTGGGAATTCTTTGCAGGCAAGATGGTGCATTCAGTTTCTGTAATTGGGATCATCAACTTGTGTGGCAAGTCAACATACTTAGATATCCTGATAGGCTAAACACTTTGCCAATGACAAGTCTTAGAAATGGTTTTGCCAACAGAAAGGCTTAGAAATCTTTTTGCCAAGTCTCAAACATGTTTGTGGGCAAGGGAGTGCGTTTAGTTGCTGTTATACCTGATGTTTGAGTAGAAAAGTCTAAGGAATCGTTTTGTGAATTAGAACTCTTGGAAATCTTTAGGCAATGAAAAGTCTAATTAATCTTTTTGCTAAACAAAAGTCTTTGTGGGTATTTTTATACTTCATGCTAATATCAACAATCAACACATACAATGTCATTTTGCTGGTCTCCTGCATGCATTTTTAAACACTCTCAAAGCACAGTGTAATTGTGCAGACTAAACCCTACACCTTTGAAAGACACTACAGTGAGATGCAGGGCAAAATTTAAGTCTAAAGTTGCTTTCACGCTTTCATTTCGCGCTAAACCCATTAGAAAATGACACCCATATAAATGTTTGTAGTCAAGAGACAGCACTCAGTGGCTGTAACTGAGAGTGTTGTCTTATTTGTGCATTCCACACACTTGCAGATTAAGTGACAACAGTTATGTAGTGGCAGCGGCAGGCATGTAACTAACTATTACTTTATGTTAATAGTCTTTTACATTGTGCCAAATCCTCACTTTAGTACTTTCAGAGCACCTCGGCTTGTCCATGGTGTGGCCTGTTGTTGGCTCCGCCAGGGGTATCCAGACCTTAGTCTGCAGGAGGAAACAAAATAAGTAAAGGAAAGATAAAAGGGAAAGGGGAAATAGATGGTGTAAACAAAGAGGGGTAAGGATGCAGTGGGGGGAAAATGTTTTGTGATAGCATGGGTGCATGACAATCCTGTTAGGTTTACTATAGTTCAGCAACAAAAGAGAGGATGTGGCTATGGCCTTATCTATTGTGATAATTGGACTGTGATTCCAAAGCGGATTTGGAGAACTGTAAGATAGAACACAATGGGCCTCATTACAAGTATGGAAGTGTGTGTAAAAACGGCAGTAATGTGGTGTTAATTCCAATACCACTGCATTGCGGCAACGCCGTACTAAAGGTTTGGTAGTGAGGTGGAGGATTTACCTCCCGCAAAAAGATGGAGATAAATCCTCAACCCTACTACCAAAAATTGGCAAATCGGCGGAATTACTGCTTGCATATTTACAGCGGGTGGTAATTCCCTGAAATCCCCATGAAAATGGGGTTTAACACCACTTGAAGGGTTCCAAAGTAGACATGGGACACACAAGTTGCATGCTTGTTGGCATAAACCTTTATTGAACTGAAAATAAGGGAAAAATAATATGTTACCTGTCCCTATAACTAAGATGGGATGCCATGCCTCAAACAACTAAGGATAATGTCAGAATGTCAGTCAAATGTAAATAGTTCACTGTCCTATGTCCCAAACATATTTCCATCCCTTACACTTCAACAGAAACCTATAACTAGATTGTACCGTGCTTATAACAGTATTACCCAAATTGGTCGTTTCAAATTGACCGTATGGTACAACTGGCCGAATTCGGCAAGTACCATTTGGTCGTTTTGAAATGAGCAATTTGCATGTTTGGGAGCATGTTTGATAGTGATTGCCTTTGAGGACAACGGGGGTGTCCCCCACTTCCGGTGGTCTGGAGCCGGGGACCAAAAAACAACAAAAACAAAAACAAATGAAAAGCGGACCTTGCAGCATTGGATCCGACCTGCGTAGGAGGGATGGATCTGATGTTGCCGAGTAAAAACATGAATGGACGGCAACAAAGGTCAGTAGGGGGTGGGTGGGGCTATGTGTGGGGTGGGTGTTTTTTTTTTATTAGGGCCTTTTGGGCCGCAGCAAAATTGGCTTCTCAGCCGAATTGACAATGGTCAATTTGGTCGCAAACAATTGTGCCATGGCCCAAATTTACGCATCCCTTATAACAGGATTACTTCCTCCTTTGGGGTGTATCAGGCAGTTCACAAATGGCGGGGGAATATTCTTTTCCCCTAGCCATCACTAGGCTTTAATGTGTTGTTCTCCATGGTCAGGAAGGAGTTCTTTCTCTCTCCAGACCTTCTCAGCAAAGCTCCAAAACAATATTGGGAAGGTGTCCCCCTCCCCAAGCCTTTCCCAGGCTCTCCGTTCCAATAGCCTTATTTATGAAAGTGCTATTTTCTGCCGAAAGATATATCTCCCTTCCTCTGGTCTTCTCAGAACTTGTGTCAAAAGGATCTCTTCTCCCCTTTGGATTTTCATGACTAATTCCATATGATCTTTTCCCCTGGACTTCACCGTGACTTGTGCCAAAGGATCTCTTCCCCCTGGTCTTCTCATGTCATTGTGTGGATCCCAGACACTTTCTCAGTTCTGTAAGGTGGATTTCTTAAGGCTTCATGTGCCAAACATAATGGTGTATGTATAACTCTCTTGGTTTCTCAATGTTCGTGTCTCCGACCCCTCTTTCAGCTTTGTAATGTCCCTTAACTAGGCTCGGTTAACTATCCTGCAAGACTTCCCTTTCGGTCTCTCTGGGGTGGTCTTTCACCCCTGCATTCGCATCTGGTCTCTCTCTCTTCGGTCCCACTGGGATGAGGAAGATGGATCTGCACTTCCTCCCAACTACAGCCTCCGTCGGCGCTGTTAAACCCTTAACGCCTGATTCACACTTTGGCCCTCATTACAAGTCAGGTGGTGGACCATGGTGCTGCTAGCACCATGGTCCATGCAGGATTCCGCTATGGTGGATGGTGGAATTACCGCCCCATTCCAAGGTGAGTGGGGCGGTAATTCCCCATTCACCATTTGCCCTTCCCCATTCCCATTTTTGCCCCATAGGGCATAATGGGGATGAGGAAGGCGCTAATTACGGCACCGTAAATTACGGTGCCGTAATTAGCACCAAAGTCGCTTAGCGCCTTGGACTTTAACGCCTGCAAAAAGCAGGCGTTAAAGGGTGAATCAGGCGTTAAGGGTTAACGGCGCCGACGGCGCCATTAAACCCTTAACACCTGACTTGTAATGAGGGCCTTTAACGCATCATCAGCATCATCCTCTGGCAGATTTGGGGCCAGGGGCATGTTGCATCTGATGCAGATATTATGCAACATTTCACAGGCTAGGATGATCTGCCACACCTTCTCTGGCCTGTGCATGAGCGCACCTCCAGACTGATGTAGGCATCTGAAACATGCCTGCAAGAGCCCAGAAGCTCTGCTCGATGGTCGGTCTAGTTCACACATGCATCCTGTTGTATGCCATTTCCGCCTGCATCTGGGGATTCCTCATAAGGGTCATCAGACATGGAACCACCGGGCATCCTGAGGCACCTGCAAGGGGTAAGGACACATGTGTGAGTAATGATGCCCGTCAGTAGTGTTGCCTGTGAAGGCGGAATCTCAATGGTCAGTCTGTGTATGCATGTGCCATGTCTCACCAGGACATACTACATCTTGTGACCCTAGGTGGCCTAGTCTACAGATTCCCTGGCATTGGGTGGTGTTGCATTCTCGAACCTGTAGTGCATTATATGTGGATGTCCTTTTGGGTTTGAAATGGCTGGTCAGTAACTGCTACATCTCCAGTCATGTGCTACTCCTGTGCATTGTGGCATGTCAATTGAGGCATGCGCTGGTTGGTCCTGCATGTGTAGGGTGCTTGCCGGACATGCATTTGTGGCATATTCCCCCTTGCGCCCTTTGCCTCTCACCCATGCTGCAATATAGGTGTAAATGTTCATGTACTCAACCAGCATCCAGCCCTTTGTCCTCTGTGATGCACACATGTAAGCAAGCGGCAGGGTGTTGTTCTGCAGGACCATTGAGTTGTGGGCTGATCCTCGGGCAGTGCGTGTTGGTCAGGTTGGCATCATAAGTCACCTGGACATTAAGGTAATGGAACTGCTTCCGGTTCCTGAAGACCCCCTCTGAGGCATGGGGTGTGCACCAGTTATACGTGCGTGCAGTCCAATTCTGCCAACACAATGGGCTTGCCCGCAATGGCATAGAAGCAGGCCTTGGTGGCATTTAACTTTGCCTGGGTGGTGGGAAGGGCGCTGTGCTGCCCAACATGGTGCAGGCGGGCCGGCCGTTCCTGCACCAGCACTCTGGAGAAGACAGGTTACAAAATGTCATGCAGCTGAGTCACAGAGTGCTGGAACGTGCCACTGGCCAGGGAGTGCAGGACAGCTACCAGCTTCAGCAGAGGTGTTATGGCTATCCTGATGCCGATCCTGCTCCCAATGTCCTCCTGGATGTGGGCCAGGAGGTCATGAATGACCTCCCTGTTTAGGCAGTACAGTGTAAGTATCTGGCTGTCTGTGAGAGAGCCCAGGGTGTGGCCCTTGTGTGAGGGAGTGCAGCACGCCTCTGCCTCACTACCTGCATCATCCTCCTCCTTCTATCCCTGGCTCCCTGACACACCTGCTGCTGCTCCAGCACCAGCACCAGCAGCTGGACATCAGCTTGGAGCACTTCCAGGTTCATGGAAGTGGAAATGCGTGGCATCATGGTTCTGTGGGAACATTTTCTTGGGGAAGGTGTGTCCCTTAAGTACTGGTTCTGTGTGCATTGGGTGCACCTGGGTGGATTTCGTGCACCTGTGGCCTTATTTCCCTCACCTGTGTCTATTTACTGGATGCATTGAGGTAATGTTATCTCCACCTTGGTTTTGCCAGTATTACCAGAGACATTGGTGCAGTGCGACAGCGGATGGGCGTGGTGGATGTCAGTGGGTGAGGTCTAGTCAGTCGGAGGCCTTAGTGGATCATAGCTTGTTTGGAGTAAATTTTCTTTTGCAGGATTTAAATTTTGGAAACGATAGCATTTTGTATATCAGAGCAGCATATGGCATCTTTGTTTAGGGCGGTGGGCGGGATGGTCCCAGTTTCTTATTCTGAGAATTGTGAAAATCTCATGAGTGTTCGAGTTTGCATTTGCAATATGGGCATTGTAGGTATAAGATTTGGCAGTGATGAGTTTTTTTTTGTATAGGTTGGCTGCTGTTGTGTACTGCAGCTTACTGGCGCCAAATGAAGGTTTCTTCCAGTTAGCTTCAGCTAACCGCTTGTTGGTGCAAATTGTTTGGAGTTCCGGGGTAAACCAAGAGTTTCTATGTGCCGATGGTTTAAGTTTACGGTGCTTTAGAGGTGCTATCTTGTTAATGGTGGCAATTAGTGTTTCTGTGTAAAGGTTGGCAAGTGTGATCGGGTCATTGGGGAAAGGGGGATTTGGTAGCAGTGAGCTCAGCAGGGGGGGCTAGGCATTCTGTTGTGAGGTTTTTGGAGCTGCGGGCTAAGGTAGCATTCAGGGTGGTGAGGATAGGCAGTATTTGGGTGACAGCAAGATGCAATAATTGCACAATGTTATGGTCTGACCATGGCCAGGGATTGTTGGAGAGGAGAGATACCTGTGAATTGAGGTCAGCGTTCCATTCAAGAGTCCTGCCTTTGTTGTTAATGGGGGTGTTGACACACAGTGAAGGAGGTTCTCTTCAAAGGTCAGGCATGGGCCTGGGGGTGGGTAGATGGTGTGAAAAGTGATGGAGGTTGAGTCGGTCAATTTTATTTCATGGATAGTATGTCAATGTTGTTCAGGAGTAAAGTGTTCAGTTGTCTAATGGGAAAGGTGTCCTTAGCGACCAGTGTTGCTCCCCCTCCTTTGGCATTCATTCTTTCTGTACAGTAGATGGTATGAACGGGCAGGAGGGCAATAGACAGGGCAGGGCCAGAGGCTGCATGTAGCCATGTCTCGGTAATTGCTAAGATGTCTAGGTTACTAGTGGAATGAGGACATAGATATCTGTGGCATGTGCTGGAATGGATCTAGCATTGATTAGAGCACATTGTAGGGGGGGTAGGTAGGTTTGTTTAGGACACTGGGTGCACTCTTCTTTGTGACATTCCAGTTTTTGTTGGTGGTGCAATCTCCTGAGGTGGAAATTCCTTAGTGAGGTGTTGGGTGGAGTGGTGGTGGGCTAAGGCTAGGGTGGTTGAAGTAGCATGGCAGCGTTCTTCTAGAGAAGTGTTTCTTGTGGTGTTTTTTTATGGGCATGTTTACTGGCAGTTGGGTTGATGCCTTGATTAGTGGTGGGGTGAGGGAGTGCCCAGGCTGTTGGGTTAAGGGGCGTATAGGTGTCTGAAGTGGGTGAGGTCAAGGAGCTATTGTGTTTGTTGATGGAGTCTGTTTGGTGGGGGGGAGGGTTTTGACTTCTAGATGTAGTGACTTAGTCGAGAGCTTCAAGGATGGTAAAAACCAGGTGGGTTTTGGCAACAATACGGCTGTCTGAGGGTATGCACAGTTGGAAAGCTTTGATGATTGTTTACGGGTATGATGTTTTCTGAATGGGTAGTCTGGTGGTTACAATGAGATCCAGAGAGAGGTGCTTAGCATTATGAGGCGTGCGGGTGTTGCTGAGACTGTCGGTCTTCCCACTAGCAGCGTATAACTTTTGGCAGTGTGTGGGCGTGGATCAAGGCTTTGCAGGGTTAGGGCATAGCAGGACCCAGGACCCTGATGGAAGGGATGCTAAGTGGGGGAGGAACCACGTTGGAGGGGGCAAGGGTAGCAGGGGCTTATTCTACCGGAAGGAGCTGTGCTCAGAAACCTCAAAGCAGGGAGAGATGCGGTGCATAAAGCAATGATGCCATTTACCTTGCACAGGTGTCCAGTTCTGGGAGTCCAGGTCGGTGCTTCCGATTTCTGCCTCTGGAGGTTTAAGATGTGTATGGTCAAGATCCAGGCCAGACAGACCAAGACAGGTCACAACGCCCTTAAACGCGGCCCTTCGAAGTGGACTGACTGTGCCTGTCGGCTTGTTGCTGGTGTTTCCTTTTGCTCCAGGGGCGGCCAATCCTGCTGCAGGTGGGTGGAGTGTTGAGGAAAGTCATTCCGGGAGCACAGTAGGACCTCGGGGAAGATGTCGGTCATTTTTAAGCAGTTTTCTAGGTCAATGCAATGTATTGCCTGCATTGTAGGTGCTGGGGGGACCATAAGATGTTGTAGCGCGCTAGAGCTGATGTTAGTTGATCGGGCCAAGAAAGGCATCAAGGCCCCTAAGCGCGGCCCTTTGGAGCAGACCGGCTGCACCTTCTGGCTTGTTGCTGGTGTTTCCTTTTGCTCCAGGGGCAGCCAATCATGCTGCAGGAGGGTGGAGTGTTGAGGAAAGTCCTTCTGGGAGTACAATGGGACTTCAGAGAAGGTGTCTGCCATTTTTAAGTGTCTTTCTCGGTCAATGCAATGCATTGACTGCATTGTAGGTGCTTGGAGTCCTGGGGGGACCATCAGATGTTGTAGCTCACCTGAGCTGATGTTATTTGATCGGGCCATGGCATTCATTAAGGCCTTTAAGCGCGGCCCTTCATAGAGGACCAGCTGCGTCTGCCTGCTTGTGAATGAACAATAAAACATGAATACAGTGAGTAATGCCCAGTCTTGTTGCCTCACTGTTCTGACTTATTGAGGAGGTTGTAAAAAGTTGTACAGGCTTCTGTGCTATCTTCTCTGGCATGATGAAGTACTGACACACCAATGAGGTGCCCTAACTGTAAAGTGCTGGAAAATACTGTTTTGTTTGTCTCATCCTTTGGATCACCTTGATTCCTCTGCAGGCTGGGAGGCACCATCATCAACTCCATCAACATCCTCCTCCTCTCCCTAGTCTACCTGCCATCCCTACGCAAACTCCCCCTCTTTGTCCTCCTCCTCTTCCTCCTCCTCTTCCACCTCCTGCCTCTTATTTACCTTCTCCTGCCTTGCATTTGACCCTTCCTGTTTCATCACCTTATGTACCACCTGCTACTCCTCAGCCACTTCATCATGCCCCCCGCTGAACCTCATTTTTTGCCTCTTTGCGTTCCAACTCATGCTACCCCTCATCATCCTCCTGCTGGTTTACATCCTGCTGTTGCAGGCCCTGTGCCTTAACCGAAGATGAAATGCTCCCAAAAAGATCCACGCGTTCCTTAACAATTGTGGAGGTGGGGTGGCATTAAGGGAACCATTATGACAAGGTGCTTATACTAGTGCAAAGGGTTTTACAGCAGGTTTCCCTTTTTCTGTTTTGGGGGGTGTAAGGGAAAAGGGAAAAAGCAATAACAGATGCTTGTGGTTGACATGCACACACTAGGTGGTGTACATGGGCTCTGAGATGTAATTGTAGGGATATTTTCTTTCTATGTGTTCCAGTTTCCCACAAACATGATATTTGATGGAAGCCTGTTCCTATGATGGAAGTCCAGTATTCATAACCTCAGATATAACTGGTGTCAGACCAGGGATTACAGTAAAGGTTTACCTTAGTTACAGCCTCCATTGTGGGTTTGACTGTGGCGGCAAAGGAAAAGACTGCAAAACCCAGCCTCCCCGCTCACAGATCTTCCCGACAAGGAGGGGCATAAACTAGAGGCGATGGGGCGTAAGGTCTCAACGGCGGCATCATTGACGGTGCAGGTCAGTAATACCGTGGCCATGATGGCCAGGCTGGGTAGAGAGTTATGGCTCCGTATATCCCGTCTCATAAAACACCACCCAAGGAGTTTCAAGAAGAGGTCAAAGCCATTATCGAAGATGGCAAAGCGGTCTCGGACCAAATTATCGACACCTCTGTGGACACCGCTCACTGTGGTTTCATGCAGATGGCAAATGGCACAGTCTTGGGACGAGAAGCCTGGATGAAGGCCATAAGTTTCAGACCAGAGGTACATGCTCATATCCTAGAAATGCCCTTTGATGGACAAGACCTATTTGGAAAGAAAATAGATGACAACTTGAAGGGCATCAAAGCCGACACCGACACAGCTAGGGCGATTAGCTCTTTAAAGGACAAGGACCACCGTTTTTTTCATCCCTTTCGAGGCACCAGTTCCAAGTACATGTCATACAGCAGGTCTATCTAGGGTCAAGCATTCTCTTCAACCTCCTACCAATCGGGAGGAAGATATCAGCAAAGTTCCACCAGGTACCAGAACCAACATGGCAAGAGGAGCTCAAGCCAAGGCAGGAGCCAAACCAAGAAGAACCGACTCATACTCAGCGTGCCTTTCACATCCCACCCCAGTGGGAGGACGTGGTTCACTGCACCTCAATCATTGGTACACCATAACATCGGGCAATGGGTGCTTCAGGTAAGAAAAGGGGACATATCATATACTTTCTTCAGCGACCACCACATTGCCCGCCGCCAAGTAAAAACATTCTCCGGCTGCAACAACTAAGGGCAGAAGCTGCAAAGCTTTTAATAAAGGCTGCCAATGAGCAGATACCACCTCTACAATGTGGAAAAGGATTCTACTCCCACTTCTTTCTAGTAAGGAAGAAAAACAGCCAATGGCGCCCAATACTAGATCTATTTGTATATGTTCATCATCTAAAATTCAAGATGACCTCCCTTCAACTTGTCCTTCCATGGCTCAAAAAGGGCAATTTCCTCACTACACTAGACTTGGAGGACATCTACTTCCATGTCCCCATCCATCCCACAGACAGTACCTTCGGTTCACTGTCAGTGATCAACACTTCAAGTTCAAGGTATTTCCTTTCAGGTGGAAGTCCAAGCCAAGAGTGTTTACGAAATGCCTGGCCCCTGTGGCTGCTCACCTCAGGCACTCCGAGGTACATGTTTTTCCATACCAAGATGACTGGCTAGTGAAAGGAAGCTCCCTGGGAACCGCGTCAGAAGCAGCGGGGAGAACAACAGCCCAGCTACAAAACTTAGGCTTCTAGATCAATGAGGACAAGTCTTCCTACCTACCCGCACAGACAGCAATCTTTCTAGGACCAGATCTCAACACTCGAGTTCCAGGGTTCCTCCCACCCCGGACAGAGTGGCAACAATGCAGAACCTCATCACATGGTTCAAAGAGTGAACAAGCTCCGCTGTCAGACCATACAAGTCGCTCCTGGGCATGATGTCCTCCTGTATTTTCCTCATACCAAATTGCAGACTGAGGATGAGACCACTGGACACACTGGACAGCCAATGGGCTCAACACAGTGGATCATGGGAGGACATTGTGCGCCTCCTGCCTAATTTCCATAAGGCCTTCAAATAGTGGCCAGGCACCTCGTTCTTCAACAGAGTTTACCTTTCCATCTACCCACATCCACTCTTCTCTTAAGAATAGACGCTTCACTCTTGGGCTGGGGACCCATCTGGGCGATATACATGCCAGTGGGGTGTGGTCCCCAGCGGAATCCTGTATGCACTTAAATGTGCTCAAAGTAAGGACAATTCAGTGAGAGCTAAAATCCTTCCTACCAGTACTTTCCAGGCAAATGGTGACAGTGCAGACGGACAACACCACATCAATGCACTACACAAACAAACAGGGCGGCACGAAGTACAACATCCTCTCGCTGGAAACTCAACAACTCTGGAACTGGGCACTACACAACAGAATACACATGAGGGCAGAACAGCTCCCCGGCAAGGACAATGTGTTGGCAGACAAACTCAGCTGAAAATTCCTCTAATCCCACAAATGGGAGATCAACAACCGCAACCTGGACAAACTATTCATCAAGTAGGAAAAACCCACCATTGCCTTTTTGGAACCCAGGTAAACAAGAAAGCGATCAGTTTGCTTTCAGTTACCCAGAGAAACACTCCCTGGGAGATGCATTCACCAAACAATGTAACAGGAAATTCCTTTACGGGTTCCCTCCGACATTGTTGACCCTGCGGGTGCTGCACAGGATAAACAAGCAACCCTGCACCATGATACTGATAGCCCCGATGTGGGATGCCTACTCAGCAGTGAAAATTCCACAAACTCGTTCTAAATCCCGAATGCTGGGGTATACTCCGAGCTGCCAGGTCTCCACCTACCATGGTCCTAAAATGGAAATGGTTCAATTTCTGGTGTTTGGAAGTGTGCACAGATCCCTTCTTGGCACCAGCGGAACAAATCTTACCTTACCTACTACATCTAACAAGGGGCGGTTTGGCAATTTCTTCGATTAAGGTCCATCTATCGGCCATTTTCAAGTATAAAACCATGCCTCATCAACACTCCCTAGTGGCACACCCAACGGTCAAAACCTTCATTAAAGGGCTTATGCCCTCTTTCCCAGACAAAGGAAAAGTGTTCCTGCTTGGAGTCTTCACACAGTCTTATCTGTGCTAATGAGCGCGCCCTTTGAACCTATTCAGAGGTGCACACAAAGTTCTTATTGTGGAAAACAGCCTTCACCTCAGCCAAGCGCATCAGGGAGTTACAAGCACTGCCCACCGAACCACCATTCACCAACTTTCACATGGACAGGGTCATTCTTCAGCCCCACCCGAAATTCATTCCAAAAGTCATATCTGAATCCATTCTAGCGGAAAGAATCGTTTTGCCCACTTTCTTTGGCAACCACACAACCGCAGCGGAAAGGACACTACATTCACTAGATGTGGCGAGTACACTTAAGTTCTACATAGAAAGAACAACACAAAGTCTGGCATGTTGGGTCTCCAGTTGCATTACTGACTGTCATAAAATCAGAAATAACCCTCTGCCAGCCACGCCCACAGTGCACTAGACCAGAGTGAGAGTGGCCTCAACAGTGTTTCAAGCAGGAGTGTCTCTAAAAGACATCTGCCGGGCAGCCACCTGGAGCTCTCTCCACACGTTTGCCCGACATGGAGCACTCTCCACACGTTTGCCCGACATTAGTGCTTGGAAGAAGACAGCAGAAGGGAATCAGCAGTAGGACAAGCAGTGCTTCAGCACTTATTCACTTAAGGTAGGAGCAGCCATTTGTTCCTTTACTTTGACTCTTGTTTGTTCCCACCATCCCATTGCATGTACTTTTCTGGTAGCCTTACTTTATATGCTATAAGTCTGTTACACAAGGTTACACAAGCTATATATAGCGCATGCACGTACAGGTGCTACTCTCCAGCTATCAGACATATTGGATTGTAATTAACTGCTTGGTATTCTATTCTAGCAAGCTATGAAAGATTCAATGTTGGAGAAGTCTTAGTTACTTACCTGTAACTGTATTTCTCCAGCATTGGTATCTTTCATAGATTGACAAGCGCCCGCCTTTCTGCCCTGGGGAGAGGCTGCTCCTTCTCCAGTCAGTCATCAGTTACTAGCTTTCATGGTTCAAAATCTGAACATGGTTGACTGGGTTGGAGCCTAAGACCTGCCACCTCATTGTTTGGGGCCAAAAAGGACCAAAGGAGGTGGAGGGAATCCACAGGTGAAGGGCTACACAGACCCAATAGGGCTCTATGTGTGTAGCTGTTTCCTAAATTAAAACTTTCTTATTTTACTATGAGGATTCCCAATCTGACAACAGGGAATATTCAACCATGTGAATCTATGAAAGATACAAATGCTGGAGAAATACATATAAAGGCAAGTAACTAAGACCTTTGTAGCAATTGGGTTTTTCAATACTGTCCCATTTAACCTCCATCCCAAGAATCTAACAGTATCTTCTTTTCCTCAGAAGATGATCTTTATTGGCTTGTGGTCTGAGATTGTTCTGCATAGTAGTATACGTCCATTCAATTAAAACCACTGACATGGATGAATATTCAATGCAGCAGAATGTCAGGTGGAAATAAGAAAAATGCATATAGTCTCTTACCAGATGATCACAAATCATCAAAGTGCATTGGAAAAACGTAATTCTTCACAGCTAAGTGCAAGTGCATCCCTATTTGGGTTACACCTAAAGTGCTAGTGCATAGTCACACTTAGAACAATAAATCGACGAATCAAATATTGACCAAAAAAGCAATGTGGTCAATACAAAGTGCATAAAAGTCAAACAAGAACATCAAATGTCAATCAAACAAATGTATGGTTACAATGAAGGACAATGGGCCTCATCCCATGATTGGAGGTAGACATGGCGCCATTTGCGCCATGGCTGCCTCCATTACCGGGTCCGGCACCGGTCTGGTTCAATGGGGACTTACCGGTGCATTCTGACCCGGGAGGGACTGGTAAGTCCACATTGAACCAACCATTCCCATTTGAGCCCCCATAGGGCTCAATGGGAATGGGGAAGGCGCTAATTATGGGCCTGAGGCACGTAATTAGCGCCCTGGTCCCCTAACAGGACCTGTAAAGGACGTGTTGTCCGACCACACGTCCCTTGCGGTTCCCGCTAAGGGACCTCGGAATTGGGCGGTAAGGGATTACCGGCACCGGTCTCCTTACCGGTGCCCGGTATCTCTTACCGCCCAACATGTAATGACCCCCAGTGTCATTTCTATAGACTCTACTCACGCATGACTCAATGTTACGAAAAAAGCACCAGTATTACTTTCTATTGTTGGTGCGTGGGAGAAAAAATTGCAGAAAAACTTGTCAACCATTTCAAGACATAAAACGCAAAGAAAATGTACTAGTACCACCCTTTAGATAACACTGTTAAAGGGATTAACAGGGACTACGCCAGCTCCTTGTAAATCGCCCTTTTTTTGGTTTGTGTCTCGCATAGTCCAAATTGTGGCAGAAGTTACCTGTAGCACTTGGGTACGGTAAATGAAGACATGCTTCTGCGCGTAAGTAATGTGGAGAACTTAGTAGTTTCATGCGTATTTTAGTGTTCAAGTCACATAGTACGGCACAACTTCTCCACATTGGGAAGCATAATGTGGCACCATATTCAAACAGTTTGGCAACTGCATATAACGTATTGTATACTGTTCTGTTCTCCCACAATCACTGACAGATCATAATGCAAACAAGACATGCAATTACACCGTATTACAGAAAGAAGCCTGCCATTATTGGCAATCGTAATAACATAGACCCATTACTCAAAATCGATACTCTCTATTAGAGCACACCATATTGTGGCAATATTGTTGGTTCTATATTATGTTTTAAATAGTCTAAAGCTTAAAAGCCTAGTTTAGGATCAAATTAAAGGCCCTTCAGACCTATTATATTCCTTTCTTGCTCTCTAGAAGTATATTGATTAGAGTGATCTAGGGCTAGTAGAACTCTTCTCAAACTGCTTGATAGAGTTCATTAAGACCCTAATATGTGTTTGAAGTCAGTGTATCCATTGTGACTTTTTGTGCAACAAAGCACTCTCTACATTGTTGGGACTCTACATCTACTATCCACCAAAAATGTTCTTCATTTATTTGGTTCTGTTCAACATAATGTTGGGCTAGCTTGCTCCATCTTTTTGCATTTGATTCTAGAACGAAGTTCTGCAATTCTTATGCACCCTTTCCTAGTGGTTTGGCCCACATACATTAAATTGCAAGGTCACTTCACACAATAAATGGCTATTCTCATGTTACAATTGGTCATGGTTCTTAAGTGTCAATCCTTAGTGCGTATCTTAAAGGAAACTGCCTTACCAGTGAATCTGCAACTAGCACACGAACCACAGAGATAATGGCCAACAATAGGCCATAAATTCCACAATCTGGTGTTACCTAGTTTCAAGGAGCATTTGTGTACTAGTTGATCTTTGAGATGTTGTGCTCATTTGAGCCCAGCCCAAACCTCGGAACTTGGCATATTTGGTTGAACAAGTGTCCAATACTTTTTGACCACTCATTTGATACCTCCAGTATGAGGAGAAAAAGTGGAAACACAATTTACTGCTTCCTTATCCTGAGATTTTTCTTGGTTGGAAAGTAGAATTTCACGAGGGATATATTGAGCTCTTTTTCTAGATTGGAAAATCTGTTTTTTTGGGTAACCCGTTTCTACAAGATGGATATCCAACTGTGTTGTCTGGTGAACCCAGAGAGCGGGTCCTTTAAGACAAGATAACAGTATCTGAAGAAGTTGGCAAAAGTTAGAGCTATTTTAATAACAATTCCTTAAAACAGGTAGTACAACGGACATCAACAGACGCCGCACAGACTTATCTCAACACAATTCATAAAAAACATAGCCATTATACTAAATATACGTCATGAGTGGCGTCAGGATACGTGGCAAAATACGAAAACCTACTACTGGCTGTGATTGGTCAACAGGGAACATCTACATATACTTTCTATGGGATACTGGGACATGATTGGATCTCTAAAGTCAGGTGGGCACCTAGGCCCATCTCAAGTGCAAGTCATCTTCTGTATCATAAAAATATACAACATACGGCTTATCAAACTATAGGGCTCTTTTCTACGTGTTCCTCTATGATTGGTTGGCACGCTTGTACCCTTCTGGAAGACTCCACATGCTAGTAGCATGCAACTGGGACTGCAGGTGCTGGGGCGTTTGGCCTCATCATGCCTGTCCACCCAATTAGCCCAACATCCATCATCACTCCTGCGGTCTGCAATTCAATTAATACCTTTGAACTCGGCCTTGCAGAGGCTCACTGCACCTGAGAATAAAAGGGAGTGAAGCATGGTCCTATTTTCTGGTCTCGGTGTAGCTCGACCCAAAGTCTATTCTCATCCGATCATGTGAATGGAGACCACGTTTTTGAGCTCTTTGTTGTATTTCAATACCATTAAATGAAGAAATCTTGGCACCCTTGATGGTTTTCATTACACCTCAAACAGGAGCTGAGCGCACTTTTTACATTTTTGTATATTCTTGAGTATATGGCAAGGCTCTCGGCAGGCCCTGACTCTTGACTCTGGGCCAGGCGAGCCTTTCTCGAATCTTCCTTCGCTGTCCGCTATTATTCTGCTGCATAACACTTCCAATTCTTCCATTCATGGGGTCCAAGTTTGCTAAAGTGCATTTGTGGAACATCCAGATTCTATATATTCCTATGTATATACATTGGTGCATCGCCACAATCTATTTACTATGCAGACAGCATTATGATTACTTTGTCTACTTGCGTTACTGCATCTGTACAATTGTAAAATGCTTTTGCATTTTCTTCGGTGCCTCTCCGCATCATGCAATCTTCATTTCAGGGGCGAAATGTTACATACTTCATTGCTTCGCCCTCAGGTTTCTATAGGGTCTATATTCTTACTTCAATTATATCTCTTTTGTGTGCGTATGCGTCACCGCAACTTCATGTGACATCACCAGTTTTTTCTTCATTCATTTTCATACTTCTTACGGAACTTCCTTCAGAAGGTCATCATTTCTTCATGGATTCATATAGGGTTTTCTCAATGGATGCCTTGTTTCAAGGGCTTTTTGGGATATAGGCACCATTATTGACTTTGTGCATTTCCCAATTTCTAGTTGCCAACATATAGGCAGAATAGGGGTGGAACATCGGGTAGAGGTACTTGGCTCCTCCTCTACACTCCCCCTCTGGGCATTCATCGACCACTCTCCCATCAGTCTTCACATCTAGACATCCTCGTCTGAAGTGATTTTTCTTTGGAGTCCATGGGCCTCATTACGAGTATGGAGGTAGCCATGCCGCTTTTAGCGGCATGGCTACCCCCATACCGGGTACCGGGTCTGGGTTCCTTGAATGGGGAAATACCGGGTCATTCCGACCTTGGAGGGCCCGGCATTTCCCCATTCAAGGAACCCGGACCCGACACATCCCCATTCTCATTCGAGCCCCCGTAGGGCTCAATGGGAATGGGGAGGATGCTAACAATGGGCCCGTTAATGACGGGCCCGTTGTTAGCATCCTGGTCTGCTCGCGGGACCCGCTAAGTACGCCTGGTTTTACCAGACGTCCTTAGCGGGTCCCACGAGCAGACCTCATAATGAGGCGGTAGAGGGTTAACGGGGCCGGCAGCTCTACCGACGCCGTTAACCCTCTACTGCCAGGGTCATAATGAGGCCCCATATCTTTATTACTCATTTCAGGCATCCTGCTGACTTCACATGCTCATCAATATTCCAGGTCATAAGACTGCACTGCCATTCAGACTGCAGTACATCCATCTTCCCACATGTGGTTTCTTGGATACAGGAATTTTGTTCCCTCAGGGGCGTGAATACTGGCCTTTACATAGTCTCTGATTTCTTCATCTGTCATGTGGGATATTTTGACCCATGCCAATGTGCCCCACTGCACCACTTTATAAATGGGGAAAGAAACAGCTAAAAATGGGTGCGCTAACCTCTGTGCGTGCAAAAATCTGCAAAACTGCGTGGGCGTCACAATCACAAAAGGCTGCACACCCCTGCCACACAGACACAGTGGGGGTGAAAACAGAATTCTCACTACAGGAGCATGCTAGTGGGCTCTGTTCCATTCCACATGAAGCAAGGCCACAGAACTGGGCTAAAAACTGAAAATGCCTTTAAAATGCAGCTTTGCAACCCTCAAAGCGCTGTTTTGGCAGTAGATCCATTCATTTTCCAGTGAACCATTGAATTTAAAAGGGTTACAGATCATCCAGGTGGCTCAGAGGAGCTGGGCCTCACTGACTGACAGCAGCTAAGAAATGTATTTCATGAAAAAGGCAGCCCAGCAACATTGTTTCAGTTCCACGGGAGGAATGCGGCTAAAAATGGTAGCATGTAACAATTTCAGCTGTGCCTTGCATGCTAGGCGAGACCTGAGTGTATTTCCTGATTGAAATCCTTAACCGATTTGGTGGCCCGTGCCGTGATTTTGAGCTCAAGTTACCACCCATGACAGTATAATACAGCATACTTGCCTGCAGGGTACAGACACCTTGCTGGGTTGGGGTACTGTGCTACACTGTACAAACATCTCTCAAAATAAATATTCCAAAATTAGGCCTGTTTGTGAAAGTAAATCCACCCTAAAATAAGTCATAAAGAAAATTGATATTTCCAAAATGGCGATCCCAGTAGAAATTAATATGGCTAGGGAACACCTCCTGCACAAACTGTTTGTCAGGGGTGAGTGGCCCGAAAAGAATGAACAGGTATGGCTGCAGGAAATCAAAGAACAGGTCACTGCCATGGACCTAGATATATGGCAGGACAAGGGCCCATTACACCAAAATAGCGGCCTACCTGTACCTCCACATAAAGTAATGCAGGAAGAGCGTGCAGAAAACATAGTTTTGGCAAAGAATCAATTGGAAACACAAGAAAGAATCCAGACTGATGTGGAATCAGAGACAGATGTTAGCCAGTATCTGACAAAACTAAAATACGATCAGGCCCTCCTCCAGCAAGAGAAGGCAGAGCAAGACACCCAATTACAGGCACTAAAAGAGGGGTGTCAGAAAAGGGTGGACTCTCTGCAACCGAGTCAACAGAAACTGGAGCAGCAATTAACTTTTAACAGAGTCTGCGCAGAACAGGTAGTTATCTTACAAGACCGGATAGACAAATTAAAAGAGGAAAACAATAAATTAATTATTAAAGATTTAGAATCTCAAATAGAATTTGATAAGGTGCGCCAGAAATCCAATGCATTCAAAAAACAGAGGGATGACTTGGCTGAACAGAGGGGCACCCTGAGTCAGGAGAGGGACACCTTAGGCTAGGAAGTAAGCCAATTAAAAAGGAAGTAAGCCAATTAAAAATCAAGCTAGAGGAAAGAAAGCTAGCCCTCCAGGAGCACAAGGAAGTTAAAACAGAATATGAGAAGCTACTAGAGCACACCAGGTGGGTGGAGGATGTTCTGGAAAAGAACAACCGGACCAATGATGCTAAAACGCAGGAGGTAAATCTCCTGCAGCAGACATTGGCCCAGTATTTCCAAACCAGGCAAGAAGCACAGAGGGACAATGAGTCTCTCTGTGAAAAGAATAATGTGCTCCACAAACAGATAGCCATGCAAGAGCAAATTATTGAGACCAGTAAGGCCCTGATAGAGTAACAAAAGATTCAGATTGTGGCATGTCACCAGGGAATAGGGGCTGAAAGAGAAGAGATAGTGAGGGACAGAGAAACCCCTGATCCTGACATAAGGACCTCTGTACTCAATGACTCCAACCCATTCAATGCAATGAACTCTGCCACCTTCATGTCCACTGACTCATATGAACCAGGGGGCAGGGGGATGGTAGACTTCAACAAAATGGGTAAGATAGGACAGACAGGTCAGCGCCTCCCAGAAATTGATGGACAGGCGTTTCTGTACAGATCCCCAAATGTTAGGGCTACCATCTCTGATCCAGAAGACTCCTATGAGGGGAGAGTCAGGGAATTGGATCTTCAAAAATACCACCTACCAAAAGATCAGTTTGTAAAATTTGGTGGGGAACTCCAGGAAATCAATCCCAAAAAGAGTATCCTAAAGACCTCTTCCCAGCTAGGACAGTGGGGGGAGGGTACTCTGCCAATCCTGGGAGCAGGGGAGAGTCAGAAGACTCTTCTGAGCACCAAAGGCATCAAGAAACTAGGCTCCCACATTCTGCAAGCCATTCTCAAACTCGCAGAATCAGGGAAAGCCTAGAGGATCAGATAGCCACCTCCAGTAGTAGTGCCTCTGAGTCAGATGATGAGTGGACTCAGGTGACTAAGACCAAAAAGGCCAACAAAATTAAGAGGGCTCTACTAAAAGATCCCCTGAAGCAGATCAAGGCCATTAGGAGTTTTATAACTGCCTATCACAAAAATGGCAAGTATTCAGTCTGAGAACACCTAGAATTATACGTACAGATGATGGATACTTTTAATCTGAAAGATAGTCAGAGTTGCATGCAATATGTAAAATGGACATTTTCCCCTGAGTACTCCAGCTTCTTTGCGGGGCTGGAGGATCAGAATCACTCAAGATGGTTCATCTACAGGGTGGCCATCTTAAAACCCTTTTCTGTCCATAGAAATCCCCAAGAGACCCGCAAGGCGGCCTACAATCTGCAGTGTGGGGAAGATCAGGCCCCACAAGAATTTGTGCAAGAACTTAAACGTGCCTTTGCAAAGACCACCAGGGGGGTGTGCACAGACAATAGGGAGTTCATTAACACCTTTTTCCATGCACTCCCTAAATACATCATGACCCAGCTTTCACGAGGAGGGATCACTGGACTGGGTCATTGAACGGGCGGCCCATATTTATGAAGTGCAGAAACCTGTAGAGAACAAAAATACCAATAAAAAACCCACACCAGCCAACACCCCTGCTGCTGCTAAGGTGGCGGAGGTGAAGGTTGCCCCATTTTAGATCTGGAAATGGGGGGGGCCTAAAAATATACCTATACAGAACTTACCCAACCAAAGAACCAGAAGGCCCTCATGCCAATCCCAGACAGGTAGTCAGGGAGGTCATCCCACAAATGGGACCCCTAACTCTCTGGACTACATAATCCCCTGTTACGAGGGCAACAAACCCATCCTGGGGTATGTGTGGTTTCCCCCAGCCCAAGGGGGGGTCCAACCAGGTAGCTACCAACCCAGGAAACTTCCCGCCTAACTTTCCCCAGGAGGGCAGTAATCCCCCAAAGGCCAGGTTGAGCTTATTTCCCCAGTACCCGCAAAACGTCAACCCACAAAACAACCCTCCTTTCTTTCCCCACTTTCCTGAGCCCAGACAGCTCAATCCGGGAGAGGGGAGGCGAAGGGTAGAGGGTTACTAGAACTATCCCAACCCAGGGTATTATGGGAGAAGGGGCAGTTACCCTTCCCTTGATCCACCTAGGGTGGACCAGAGACCCCTGTACCAGCCAGAACGGGTGTCCCAACTGGAGCGCCAGGTCCAGAACTTGTCCCAGGATCTGGGCCACATGTTGAGGGCCCAACAGAACCCTCAGATGAACCTAGTGGCTCAGAACTCCACAAACCAAGGGTTTGTTGCTCCAGAGCAATGACGGGGAGAGAACTCCAACAATTCACCGGTTCCAAAGAAGGAGGCACGGGGGGAAGAGGGGTATGAAGCCTTAGAGGAAGCTTCCTTCCCCACTTGTTAAAAGCCCATGGAAACCCAGGAACCGGAACCAAAATCTCCTACCCCCGAAAGTCTGCTACCTAAGGAACAGAGGGCGCGTAGGAGAAATAAAGGACCTAAAAAGACCCATTTTGTGGAGAAGGTTAGTGTTCTCCAATTTGAAGGAAAGGGGTCTTCAGAGGATTCTGGGAAAAAGATCTTCTCCTTCAGGGATGGGGGAACTCCTCCCAAAGAAAAATGGGTCCCAAGAGATCCTAATAAAGACTGGGTAAATCTGGGGACTGAGTTAGAACTGCCCATCATTCAACCCCAGAATGAATGCTTGGAAAACCATCTTGCCCAAACATATTCTGGTGAATGCCTCCAAAAAGGGGGAGGGGGGTTGGCCCAGAATTAGAACCAGGGGAGCCCAGAACTCTCCCAATCCCCCAATATCCAACTGCCATATTTCTCTTACAGATTCCCAAGCTCCCACACAGAATCCTGCCCAAACTACCCCTGTGTCAGAATCAAGAGTCAAGAAATTAACCCACCAACTGGCCCAAAATACACATTGGGGGTCATTCCGAGGTTGGAGTAAAGGGAAAAATGATGCCGGTAAGTGATTACCGGCATTGTATACCGCTACGGCCCATTTCGACCAACCAGACCGCTATTTACGGCACCGTAAAGTAGGATGCAGTAAATAGCGGTCTCGTGTCGCACGCGCGACACACCGTGCCGATATTAGCGGCATGGCGTAAACCGGAGCTGATCACAAGGAACACGCACACGTAAATAACGGCTTCCTTAAGCCCGTAAAGTACCTTACCGGCATGGAGTACATACAGGCATCTCAGAGAAGGAGTATAGAACCCTGAGCAGTAGTTCCCAGAGCCACAGGTGCACACAATCAGCACAGGTGTAGTCAATGGAGTCTGCCACAGCACAAAAGGACGACACCCACACACCACACCCCCTCCCATACCAAGATGATACCAATAGTGGTAGCAGTACATGAAGCAGGAGGCCCTGCTTGCAAGGGCACAACCACAAAAACAACACCAACAACACCAGGCCCCACCACTGAGGAGACACAGGGGGAGAAGGAGGGTGAGACAGGCCCAGCATGCAGCACCAGTGCAGCCTCCGTCACCACCCCAGCAGCCCCCATTCCCACGCATCAGGTCCGGTCCCTCAAGCGAACCCCTGAGCAGATACACACCCTCTACCAGCTTGACTGTGACACCATCACCACCATAGTTGGTCTGAGAAATTATGAGATAAGTGAGCATCATACAAATACACACCACTATCCCCGCTCAACTGAAGGTGGTGCCTGTGCCCCACACCCATGCCACAGGCACCTACCAGCACACAGTGGGGCCCATGCATGGCATATCACAACCGTCCATTTCACGGACGCAGAACCAAGTGCTGGATCACCTCCTCACGCACAAAAGGGGCTACAAATCCTACCATGGACTACCCAGGAGATGTACAACACAAAAGTTGCCCCCCATGCATTGGCAGGCATGCCAAATAACATGGGTTCCCCTGACTGCACCCATGTGGATTAGGCGGACCTGCATGGCATGCAGGTGGCGTATCGCAACCGCAAGCAATACCACTCCACTAACGTGCAGACGGAATGCAACACAAGCAAGAACATCACACATGGGTGGGCCCGACATCCAGGACCAACTCATGACTCAATGGGCCAGCTGAACTCCACGCTACCCTGCCGCATGGGGCAACATGCAGGATGATGTGCCTGGCTGCTTGGTGATTTTTCTGACTGTGTCATGCCAGTGCATCAGTGCCATGAGGTGGGTGCCTGCATAAGCAAACTGGGTTGAAATGATTAAGCTAGTGCACGATTTTCACCCCACCAAACATCGTGCCACAGATCCAGTGTAACGGCACATGAGTACAGATTCCTACATTGATGGAGTAAGGCACACACCTAATACAACATAACCAAAATGTGACAAGGCCAAATCCCACAACACATGCACCACTCATTGGCAGCCCCCACACACCGTAAGGCATATAGGAAGACATACTGCATATGCAGAATGTGGCTGCCTCCAGCATATCACCACACTGGAGAGTCATCCCTGGGAGTGGATTGAACTGAGGGCAGCAGGGATACCACACCACATTACCGGTTCGGCACACCCATAGGAGTGGTGGAATTCACCATAGTACGGATCAGAGCAGTATGATGAATATGCCACTGACTCTAGCCAACACACCCAACTACGGAATCACACAGTACACAGCACTTCACGGATCTAACCTCAAGACTGCTGCATGCATCAATGAAGCACGTACCTCGAGATGTGCGTGCCATTGTTCATAGACCATCTCGAAGATGCTCCCCCCTACAGCATTCCATTGCACAGGACACATATTGGGGCCATGAATGGGCTAAATGCATCCATGGACATGTGCGTATGGGCATCAATGACCTGCTGCCATGTAAGACAAGTTCAGTTCTCCACCATGACAGTCCAAACACTTACCTTCATTGGCCAGACATGCAGGTGTTGGTGGCTGTCCCTTGACACCATGGTACAGGACCCCTGTCAGAAACCCACAGAACAGGCCCAAGGAGGTTTACAATACTGCCCATACCCGTTCATGCGTGGAGATGAAGCAGCCACTTGGCTTGCATAAGGCACATATGAGTTGCCGAAGCTGGTCTGGTGGGGGACACATCTACTGCAATGTGTAGGTGTCCAAGACCCCTATGTCATGTGTAAAGCTGAACAAAATGTGCATCCCTTGGAACGTGGCCCTGTCCCCTGACTTGGGACTGCTAACACCAGATGAAGATGGAGTGAAGGAGGAGGAGGAAGGGGCAAGACAGCATCATGGAGCCGGTGCACAGGAGGGACATGTTGTGTGGCAAACATTGATTGGACATCAAAACCGAAAAACAAGTCAGCAGAGGGTGGCATGACATGGGCTCACAGGGCACTGGGTGTGTGGATACTTGTAGACCATGCACAGTCAGACATCCTAATACACATGCTCAATGATGAATGTCCACACAGGTTAAACTTTGCGACCCCAACGGTGTATTGTAAATTTAAATGCATAAGTGTAAACATTCCCGATACCACCCCACCCCTCCCCCCAACTCTGCAACAAACCCTCCCCCCACCACCCTCCCCCCAACTCTGCAACAAACCCTCACCCCCCACCCCCTCCAACTCTGCAACAAACCCTCACCCACCATCCCCGCCCCCCCAACTCCACAACAAACCCTCACCCCCACCCCCCTCCCCAAACTCTGCAACAAACCCTCACCCACCCCCCCCCCACAACTCTGCAACAGTAGTCCCATGGTGACCATCAAGGCCGCATGTGGCAGCTATGCCAACTACTCCATGCTCCTGGGGCCCGGGGGAAGCATGTCCCGGTGGAACAGAGAACGCAGAGAACGTCGCACTGGGCTTGCCGGGGTAGAGCTACTGGATGAGGGGGTGTCCTCTTGCTGAGGCGGCTGAGTGGGATGCGTAGCCTCAAGGGCATCTGCAATGCGTCCAAGGACATAGCATAACCGGTTTGTACTGTCCGTGACCACCTGACGCATTGCCCTCAGTTTGTCTAGCCACTCCTCCCTGCCTGTTGTCTTCCATCACTTCAGTGATGAGGGCAGTGAGCTGTGCCGCATGCAGTGCATCCAGTGATGGGGTTTCATCCCTGCAGGGGATTGGGCTTACATGCCCTGAAAGGGCCTCGACTGGGGGACTAGGCATGGGATTGGCGTCTCCCGGTGCTTCGCCACGTGCACATCGGCCAAGTGTGTCAGGCTCCCCTGAGTCACTGCACGACACCTGGGGGACATTGCTGGGCTCTGGGGTGTGGACGGTAGGGTAGAAGTCCTCCTCTAATGCCCCACAGATGGAAAAGGGGCTGTCCACGGTTTCCAGGGGACCCGTGGATGCCACCTCCCCAGCGATGCTCGTCTCCTCTGACCTTGGGGTGGGCATTGTGGCAGGTGCCGATGCAGGGATGGATGGGGTGGTGCACCCTCCATGGGCCTTGGAGGAGCCGGGTGGATGTGTCATTCCGAGCTGGTATGCGGCGGACCCTGCCTTTGCCCCTGGAGGTGGTGGGATGGCTTGTCTCGGCCTCCTCGCTCTCATGCTCACTGCCTGTGGGGGTAGAAGAGAGGGACGGCATGAGTGATTGTTTGAGACGCTAATTACATTAATGGCTGCATTCACATTTCAGTCATTTGGGGTTTGTGGCCTTTTGAGCGTTGCAACATGTGTCTGATATGTACGCAGGTGTCGGAGTCACTCATCCTGGCCTGGTACTGTGCAGTCTGACTCGCACACTGCCAACCTAGCTGCACAGTGTGCATCATGGGATGTTCCAGTTTGTGCACTATGTGCGTTATGTACTTGCACTTGGCACTTGTGTAGGTGGCAGTTGGCTCAGCATGATTTGGATGGGGGGAGGGCACCATGACAAGGTACCTTGGATGGCCCTTGGGAGTGTATTTATCATTAATTGCCATTGGCGGTGTTGACTTTGGACACTCACCTCCATCAGCAGACGATGGTGCCCCACACTCCATTTCACCGACGCCCTCTATGGATGCGGTCCCAATCAGTGCAGCGCATGTCTCCTCCCATGCTGTGAGTTTCGTGGGGGAACTTGGGCCCCCTCCGGTCTGCTATGCCTGACTCCGGTTGGCAGAGAGGATGCTCTGCACCCTCATCCGCAAGTCATCCCACTGCTCGCAGCAGTCCCTGGGGGTGCGGGGGGTGGTGCCTACAGCGCTCACCCTTTGGGCAACTTGTGCCCAGATGTTCTTTTTATAGAGCACCGCCTCCCGGCGCATGTCCCCGTGAATACAATGTCAGTGTGCTCCTCCAGGGTGTCTACCATGGCCTGCAGCTCTTCCGGGCTAAATCGCTGCTTGCGGAGCCGGTCTGCTGACTTCTTCGGGGCTTTTGGCATTCCTGCAGGGTGTGATGGCTTTTTCCGTGTGCTCCCAAGGGTGCTGCCTGATGAGGATGGCAATGGATTGTGTTTTTAAAGATGGCCACCGCGCTCCTTCCCGTTCCTGTGCGATGACGATATTTCCGATTCCGTTATTTAGCAGTGTCCATAATTTACGGTCTCCGTTATTTACGGACACCGCTATTTCCATGGCGGTATTGTTACTTACGGTACGTATCATGCCGTTAGGGGGTTTTACGGGCCCTTTTGCGGCATGTCGCTAAGTGCTTTACCGGCATGGCGCAAAGCTCGTGCCCGCAAAGTCGTAATGGCCCGCAATTAGCGGCCTGAGGCCAGATCGGACTCGTTCTTTGCGCCATGCCGAGAAAGCCCGGTACTTACCTCCACTCTCGGAATGACCCCCATTATCTTTGCCCCCTTGAGGAGAAGTGTTGTGACGTAAACCAGACCAGGTGAGATTAGATGTCAGTTTATTGCTTATTGCTGAAGACACATAGTAGAGACCCCCAACCAGCTCTGCAACACAGCACCAACTGCCGTTTGTCAGGGAATAACATTCTCAGGAATCCTCACTCTAGAACGGCATGACCTCACAACTAGTACAAGTGAGATCCATATAGTAACATAGGAGCGATGGTAACAAGGCATCATCATAACACACCCCCATCCCTTATCCAAAACAAAAAAAATAAATATGTACATTGACATTTTTTGCATGTTACAAAAGATTGGTAAAATGAAAAATTGATAACAAGGCAGATTACCAAAAGGTGAGGAACAACTGAGCATGAAAGTTACATTTCTTCTTGTTTCCTCATTCTAGCAACTCTTAATACATTCCATATTGGACCACTTTCCAGTTTCACGACACCCTCAAAAACGTGGGCAACCCTAACTGGATCCGAATACAAAGGATCACCCTTCTTGGGAATAACAGCTCTTCTTATTCTAACAAACTCACCGAGCTCAACAGCCGTTCTCTTCCTGGGAAACTTCTCATTGATTTTCTTAACCCATTTTCCCTTTCGCTCATCCATCCTCTTCTTCACTTCATCCACTACTTTATCTGTCTCTCTTGCCCGACCAAGCCAAGCCGGAGACAACAATGTATTCCCCTTTCGACCTCTCATTAACTCAAAGGGACTGACCCCTGTTTCGACATTGGGAGCCATCCGCAAAGCATACATCCGTTCTTTGACCGCAACCTTCCTATCAAGACCACATGCACTTGCCCCTCTAATTCCTTCCATTATACACCGGTTGACTCTCTCACTCATACCATTACCTTGAGGATAGTAAAGCGCAGTCCTCTTGTGTTTTATCCCACACTTGTACATATACTCTTGAAACAATCCCCCCATGAACTGTGGACCATTATCCGTAAGCACACTCCTGGGCAGCCCTTCCCTCTCAAAGACTTCCTCCAGAAATCCCACAATACTCTGACACGTGACTTCATTCATCACTTTGAACTCTGTCCATCGCAAAAACATGTCCAACAAGGCAAATACAAATCTACCTCGGCCCCTACCCATATCTACTGGGACCAAGACATCCACTGCAAGATCCTGCCAGACTCCTTTTGGTCCTTTCATTTCCCTCACTGGCTGGACCACAGCTGATAAATTCTTGCCCGATTTAATACAATCCACACATCCCGCAACTGCCCTTTCAACTTCGCGATCGAGACCTAGCCACCAATAATCAGCTTTTAGTATCTCTTTGGTTTTGTACGTTCCAATATGACCTTGATGAGCAATGGTAATCAGTCTTTTCCTCAGACAACCAGGAACAACTAACTTGTCCCACCGGTATACTAAACCATCCTTCACTGACAGCTCCAATCTCACCTCCCATAGAGATCTCTGTTCACCAGATAACAGTCTCTTCTCAGGCCAATCTTCTCTGATAAAGCTCACAATGCGCTTCCACATTTCATCTGATTCCAACGCTTCAATCCATGCTTCTCTACGTATCACACCTTCTACAGCAGCAAAAACCATATTCCCTACCTCCACATATTTTCCTCCATCATTTTCATCATCTATTCTTACCCTAGAAGCATGATCTGTATGCACATTGTCTTTACCGGATACAACTTCGATAATAAATTTATGACATTGTAACCTGGTTACCCAGCAGGCAACCCTACTCGAGACTTTATCCAGACCTTTACATTCAAAAATAGCTTTCAAAGGCTTATGGTTGATTCTTAGAACAAATTCTTGACTCCACACGAAGTGTTTGAGTTTCTCTATGCCCCAATGACATGCCAAAGCTTCTTTCTCTAAAACAGAATAATTTAGTTCGGCACCCTTCAACATGCGGTAGGCATGCATCACCACTGACTCTGTACCATCCACTCCCAATTGAGACATCCCAACTCCAATACCTGTTTCACGGGCATCTACAGAGAGCACAGTCCTCTTCCTGGTATCATACATGGCTACTGGTTTAGCCATATCTATTTTAAATTTTATCTCAATAAATTCCCTTTCACATTCTCTGTCCCACTCAAATTCCACTCCCTTCCTCAACAACGCCCTCAATGCAGTCACACTATCAGCATCATTTTCTGAACCGATGATAAAACTCTATCGTTCCCAAAAACAATCTTAGTTCTGCCTTATTTCTTGGCGTTTGCATTCACTTTATTCCATCTACCAACTCTCTTTTTGGCCTCAACCCTTCTCCGGATATTTCATGTCCTAAATACTCCACAACACGAGTGGAAAAAACACACTTCTCCCCTCGCAGGGTTATACCACGTGCTTTGAAAATTTCCAACACAACCTCCACATTTCTTCTTAATTCCTCTTCAGTTCTCCCACAAATCAACACATCATCATGAAAACACCAGACACTATTCACTCCCTAGAGTAACTTGTCCATGACTTTTTGGAAAACAGAGGAAACTGATATTAGTCCAAATGGCATACGGCTGAATTGGTAAATCCCTTCATATGTGATAAAAGCAGTAAGATTACGTGATTCGACATCTAAGTTAATCTGGTGATATGCACTTGCCATATCTAACTTTGCAAAGTATTTAGCATTTCCAATTCTACTCAATAGCTCACCCATATTTAGAAGAGGATGCCGTTCAGCTATCACACATCGGTTCAGTTCTCTCAAGTCAACACATACCCTTAAATCCCCACTGGTCTTTTTTACCACTACTACTGGGGAAATCCATTCTACAGCTTTGGCTGGTTCAATAATGCCAGCCTTCTTTAACTTCTCCAGCTCCTCACGCACAGGATTATGCATTGACATAGACAAAGGTCTGAGTTTTGCAGCCACAGGTGTGCTCCCATCTTTGAAAACAATTTTATGCACCACCCCCTTGAGACATCCTACCCCCTTGTTAAAGACATCCAGATATTTGTCAGCATTTTCACCTAACTTATTGGTATCTGACGTATTTCCAACATTTAACACTTGCTCTTTGCTATTGGGATCTAATCTGATACACAATCCCCTTTGTTCTCTCCATCCTAGTAAGGTTTCAGCTTTCTTGGTAATGTACATTTTTCCACACGTTACCCTATCTTTAAATTTAAATTGAGCAGTACAACATCCCAACACCTCAATTCTGCCTCCACTATAACCCCCAGATTCTTTGTCAGAATGGCTCAAATCATCCATTCTGCCACACACCACATTTTCATACACTGCCTTTGACATCAAAGTGATTTTTGAACAAGAATCCGCCAACATTGTTACCTGATGTCCATTTACCTCAACCCAAGCAGATGGGTGTTCACACTCATCGACTCCAGAACATCGTACCATATTCACTGTGACTATCTCATTTTCTGACCCTTCACCCTCCTCTGATGATATCATGTCACCCTCCTCAACAAACAGGGTACGCTTTCCTGCACCAATGCGGTAATTCTTTCAACAATTTTCAAAATGCCCCCTTCTTTTGCAAATACTACAGTTAGCTCTTCTCCCAGGGCATATGGGAGAGGTAGATAGATGGTGCGCGCTTCCATACCGGAAGCATAAGCCGTCATCCCTCTTTTTGCCTCCTTGCATACCATCTTTTTGGGTAACTTTACTCCACATCTGGCTCCCATCACCCTTGCCCTGGGTAATATCACAACGCTTAGGCGGTCTAGCCTTCTGTCTCTTTCTCTCTTTAATGCCGTCTCTCTTTCTGTCGCCCACTCTCAGCACTTCAGTAGGCTGAGCAGCCTTGGATTCTTTGCTAGTCAATTTGGCGACACATTGTAAAGTATGTTCAATCCTCTTGGCAATACTTATGACGTCATCCAAATTGGGATCATCTTTTAACCACATTTCCTCACGAATGTTGTCATTAGAGCAGTGCAACATGAATTGATCCCTTATATGTTCATCCAACGCCCCGCCAAACTTACAATTAAGCGATAAATGTCTCAGCGATGGAATGTATTCTTCCACCGTCTCACCCTCATGCTGAAATCTCATGCCAAAATGGTACAGTTCTAGCACTGTGCTTAGCTTTGATTCAAAGTGTTTATCAAGTTTTCGCCAGCACCCGCCAGCTACTTGGAAGCGTCTCATATATTCGCTGCCCCTCATAACCCATAAAGTGCATGAGCATGTACACTTTCCTCTCAACTGACATTCTGTTTCCACATGTGGCCTTCACATAATGTAGAAGCCCTCTTTTCCAGGGGCCCCATTTGATTCTGGGTGGGCCAGAGGTTGGCATAAACATGTGTAGCCCTGGAACACCAGATAGGGGCATAGCTGTTGCGATGCAGTTTGGCTTACAACGATCACACTGCACTGCGGGTACTTCCTATTATGCTTATTGTCACTGCATCGTAGATATTTTCGCTTACAATGATCACACTACCATGAGGGTACTTCATAGTATGCTTATTGTCACAGTATTATAAATATTTTCCCTTATTTGAACTGCAGGTTTACTTGGTTCTCCCTCACCTGTATAAATGTAACTGTAGTCAAATCCAATGGGCCCCAGAATCCTCTTGGTGCAGCGCGGGCCCTCTGTTTCTCAGTTTCTCAAATGCTGCCCATAAACATTAATGAGGGTAATAGTGTGACGCGATCCGTACGATGCAGTTAAATGCAGCTGGTGCGCCCCAGCTGCTTCCTCGTTGCCACCTTCCCTAACGGGCCCTGAGCGGATGCGGCAAGCAGGATGTCAGGATTCTGCCTGACTTCCTGATGAGGCTGGTCGCGAGGTTATTTCCTCGCACAAATGGCACCCTGCTCCGAAACGTGCTCCCGGGACTGATTGGGACCTCACCTCACCGTTACAAGCGGGTGGCGTGTTAGTGTCGCAGGCACCATCCCTCCAGCGGATACTGCTACCTGGAGAAATCACACCTCCTGCCATGCTGCCTCTGCTCGATTCCGGCCAGCTTCTGTGTTGCAGGGAGCTCCGCCTCTCCAGACCTAAAGCCCTACGATCGGCGCCGAATAGCGGTGGTACCACCTCACCAGGCGTCAGGGGTTGGGGGTCTCAGACTCCACTGCTGGTCCCAGGTCCAGTCCCTGATGGCTGCTACCACAGCAATCCCATCCTCATTGCCAATGTTGGGACATAAACCAGACCAGGTGAGATTAGATGTCAGTTTATTGCTTATTGCTGAAGACACATAGTACAGACCCTCTGCAACACAGCACCAACTGCCGTTTGTCAAGGAATAACATTCTCAAGAATCTTCACTCTAGAACTGCATGACCCCACAACTAGTACAAGTGAGATCCATATAGTAACATAGGAACAATGGTAACAAGGGATCATCGTAACAAGAAGGAGGGAAGATTGTATTCCCCGGTCTAAATACAAGGGCAATGTTCATTTCCGGTGGATACTGGATCCCAAGCCATTCTTCTGTCAAAGAGAGCCTTTCATCAGCTGCATTCAGGAAGGGAGGAGAGATACCAGATCCCTCTCCCCCCTCTTTCTGGACAACTTCAGAACGAGGGGACTGCGGATTTTGGAAATTAAAATTGGGTAACACAAGGTGAAACACCCAGTCATAGTCGTGACTCTGGGCGGCTCACCATGTTTACTGGGGAATGACATCCTGCGTAGATTGTCTCCCCTAATAGACTGTGTAAACAAGGTCCTAACCGACCAATAAAATTAAAACATAGTGTCAACCATGTTAGTTTAAATGGCACATGCCACATGGTTGAACAAAAACAGGATCACATTGAGTTCCATTTTCAAAACAACCAAATCCCTGACGTGACAATAATTGCAGTAGGACAACAAACTGGTGATGGGAACTCTTCTCTATTTCTGAAAATGAACCTTCCTTCCAGTCTCCAGTAGCATTCCACACTGGAAGGAAATACTCTGAAATTCTATGCCAATTCATTATCAGAAAATCCCTCTTCCATAGTCCAAAATGATGAGAAACCAGCGCAAAGTTTACCTGACATTCAGAAGATTAGAGAACAGATGTTTATCCCTATTCAGTTAAATGAGAGGAAGGACTCTGTTCTCGCCCGAGTGTGTGTGAACAAGGGTAAGAGCTTCATCAGCGAAGCCATGTTCCGAAAACTCCCAAAATATACAGCCATTCCCACATTTAAATTGAAAGACAAATGGGAACTAGACCGGGAAACTCCCCCTTCCAAATATCTCCTGCCTAGCAGGTGTATACTCAAAATTTCTATAGGCCACAAATGTATACTAGATAACTGTTGGATCGTGCGAGATGTGCCTGCTGCATTTTATTTAGGCAGGACATTCTTAATCGCTTTGCCATTAGTTTGGACTTGATAAACTTCAAAGCCTGGTCCCGATTAGGGAGTAATCCCATGGACTTTGATGATTCAGAAAAAGCATTTCAGTCAGCTCAATTGCTGCCATATGCAGTTGAAGTTCAAATTGGAGAGGAAGTCACCATCCCAGGATGGACCCGACTAGCCCCACTTAAAGTAAAAATTAAAAGAGGACAGAAACTGCAAAATCCTGACGTATATGTTCATCTCAACGCCCATCTCCAACAGCAAGGGTTGGGGTTAAACCCAACACCATTAGTCAATATAGAACACAACACCATTCCAATAGTGGTGGATAACAGCGACCTTAGGATTATCACTCTGGGCGCAGGCACCATCATTGGAATGGCGGTTGATGACTGGCATTTTTCCATAGATTTAGGTAATTAACCGATAGGACCAATCCCCAATGACTGTTTTGACAGCGATAGCGACAATGACACAACACCAGAGAGGATCTTCACCCAGCATGGGGGGTATTTCCTGGTGTACTCTTCCTGCCCTTATGGTAAGGAAGAGGTGACCTGTGACTTCAGGAGGGATGAGGTGATCTTCCAAGTCTACACGGACTGTCTTCCCTGCCTGGAACCCTCAGTCCAGGTCAATACTTTAATCAGGGACTTCTCTACAAAGATGGAGGAGGTCGCTGAGATAGTCAAACCAGAAGTCTTTCCGGCTTCAGGCAAATGGTTGAAGAGAGAGTCAACCTAGCTAATGCCTGTGAGATTCTGAAGCAAGAGCAAAAGTTGAAACAAGTTTTCTTAGATTTTCTGGATCTCTTTGCAGTGGACTCATATGACTGTGGTCGCACCGAAATCCATACAACAACAATTCCCACAGACCCTTGTATGACTCCAGTGTTTGTGAAGCAATATCGCTTGCCTCTCCATGGAGTCTCTCACAGAAATAATAAAAAACCTTGAGTCCCGTGGGATAATTCGTCCAGTCCACAGCACCTTTAATAATCCGGTGATGGGGATTTTAAAACCAAATGGCCAGTAGAGACTCTGTGCTGACCTAAGGGAGCTAAACAAACTGGTCCACACATCCTGATGGCCTCTTCCCTACATTTACCAAAGGCTGGCCCAGATCCAGGGGTCAAAGGTATTCACTGCCATTGACCTGACCAATGGGTACTGGACCGTACCTGTCAGTAGGGAGGACCAATACAAGCTAGACTTTACCTTCGAGGGGCAGCAGTACACTTGGACCCGGACTCCCTTCGGATACATCAACTCCGCCAATGAATTTAATATCTTCTTGCATGAGGCCATGCCCGACTTGGGTGAAAGGGGTAACTTGGCCTATGTAGATGATATTCTGATCAAAAGCTCAACTGTGGAGGAACACATAGTGGAGGTCCGTTATGTTCTGACACAGATGTGTTACGCTCACCTGATATCCCCGGGGGCGTCTGAAAGGCTCTGAGATCTGGAACCCTGGATGCGTAGTTGCTCAGTGCTGAATAATGAATCTGCAATTACAGAAGGGAGGATTTGTGATAACTGTCTCTAATGGGTGAATTTCCCACCTCCCTCTGACCAATTCCCTTCCCACTGGGTTCTTGTCTCACCTTAGTTATTTGTAGGGTGAGCTATCGTCCTGCATTTCTTGTGCAGGGCCGCTTGATCTTTGTTGGCGAGCTGCCCGAGTTGCTTCACTGGTGCAGTACGCCTCCCTTGGGCCCAGGCCTGCTGTGACCCCAAATCTGCTGGTAGGCAGGTAGGTTTGTTAATTGTAAGTCTTTGTTCTGTTTATGGTGGGAATTTGTTAATGTCTTTATCTGCTTCTTCTTCAGGTGCGAAGGTCTTGATGCTGGCGTGCCAGATGGAGAGGCATGTTTTCTAGGTAAGAGAAAGCGTGAAGTGCAGCACCTTTATTGTCTTTTAAAGCTAACCTGTGTTTTCTTCTTCTTCTCCTCACAGGCCGCTGTGGTGCTGAGAGTGGATGAGAGCGTGATGAAAAACAGGCCCCCTTAATCCGTTAAGGTAAGTACAGCGCTGTGCGGTTGTTTAATATTGAAAGTGAACCTCAATATGTCTCTTTTCCTTTGCAGATGTTGCTGTGGTGCTCCGGATGGAAGCGTGGCATACCACGATGGAATTCAGGTAACACTGATGGATTTCAATGTTTTGGAAGCACGCGTTGTATATTGTTTTTCCCTTTCTCGTTATTGCGGGTCGCAATGTTCGAATAGCAACTGCGGTAGCGGTTCACCAGAAGTCCTTAAGCTAGTACTCAAAGGTGAGTGATGTTTCTTCTTCTCTCGGTTCCACAGATTGCAGCCCATTTGAGATGCTGAGTGCTGGATGGTGTTTTCTCAGGTCTTGTTCTTGCAGGATTACAGAAAGATGCTGAAGACCAGGAGCTGGACACAGTGAGCGTCACGCTGCGGGTTGCAGAATAACATGAAGCGTGTTCTGCAGTCAGGGTGTGGTTCATATAGCCCAGGTAAAGTAGTACCAGGGAAAGTATTTCCAGGCCTGCCATGCCCAAAACACCAGACCGCATGGCTTGGTTCTTAGAACTAGACTGTGTGGGTGCTTCCATATTGGGATTTAAAGGTCCATGTACATAAATGGGATCTAGTTTGAACAGCCCTTCCTTCCTACATATGAGCCTGGGCCAAAGGAGCCAGGAGTGGCTCCAGGAGCCCTTTTGCAGTGGTTTTATGGCCCTCAGGGTCCTGGTGGGAGCCTGCTTGTGGCACAACTTGTGCCACCTCACAGTTGTCATGACAGTTGAGGGCTGCCGGAGCAAAACTATCTGTCTAAAAGGCACAGTGGTGCAGGGCCCGTGTTAATTTCTTGGGGCATGAGATAACTCCTGAGGGTCTCTGACCCCAGAAAAAGAAAGTGGAAGCATTCCTGAAACGAAAAAAGACCCCACAACTCCGTGTGAGATTAGGAGCCTCCTTGGACTGACTAATTTCTTTAGAAGTTTCATTGAGAATTACACAGAGATCACAAGACCCCTGATCCATCTGTTGAAGGGGGGGTCAAGTGGGAGTGGGGCCCAGAACAAACTGAGGCAGTAAGGCAACTCAAAAGAAGCCTCTCACAAGCGCCTTGCCTAGCTTACTCTGTCAAAAACAAGGAGTTCTTCTTGGAGACAGGGTTCTCAAATATATGCTTGACCACAGTATTATACCAAAAGCATGACAAGGTCAATAACATCATCTCCTTTGCAAGTAAGATGTTATCCTCTGTGGAGGAAAAATTCAACGAGAAGGCACTCCTGGCAATGGTGTGGGCATTGAAGAATTACTGCCCGTTTATCCACGGGGAACACATCAGAGTGGAGACTCCACACCAGCCTCTGCAATATCTTCAAAGTGACAGAATCCGAGCCGGAAATGTGAGTAATTGCCAAATTACTTCCTGGATTCTGTCAATGCAAGGCTTTCCTGTGGGGGTCAGATATGGCCAAAATAAGAAGAGTCCCCTCGCGCAAGGTCTGGCTGACTTGCATGATTGTGCCAGAGAAAACTGTCTCAAGGACGAAAGTCTTAAAATCCAGGAAAACAAGGAGGCGTACCTCAATTCCCCACACAATGTCTATGAAGAATACAAGTGGGAGGGAATGCCCACTGTCTATGTTGATGGGTGCTCCTACCATGTTGACAACAATGGGGAAAAAGAACTAGTGGCCGGCGCGGGGAATGCCTGGGTGAATGATGCCCCGGAACTCTCAGCTGGGTACAAAATTGGTCCGCACAGTAGTCAGGTGGCGGAGCTGATGGCAATTCATCAAGCCATCCTCACTGCTGTCCAACACCAACTCCACAAACCGGTCATAATCACTGATTCAGATTATGTGCGGAACGGGTTTGTGGCATGCCTCTGGTTGCAAAACCAGAGGCATGCTATATGCTAACAACAAACCACTAAAACATGGAAAACTAATACAACATATTGATGATCTGGTCACCTCTAGTGGGATGCCCATCTACTGGAAAAAGATCAAGGGTCATTCTAAAGTAGAGGGACCAGACAAAACTGGAAATGACTTAGCTGATCAGCTGGCCAAAACCAGAGCCATCCAAGGGGATCTACTTGAGATCGAGTCCCTGCTGTGGGAAATCCAGGTCACTTCTATCACTAGGTCCCAGACAAATGCTCACAATTAACTCTCAACTGCCCAGTGGAGTAAGGAGACCCCAGATGCTGATTTAATCACGGCTCAAAAAGGGGATCCAACCATTGGTAAGTGTTATCAACACATTGAGGACCCTGTGAACTTTCCCCTGATGGATACCAATTCCATTGGGAAAGAGGACATCAGAGTGTTGATGAAATGTCCAAAAATGTTCAGAATCCAAGATGGTTTGTTGGTGAGGAGATCCATATCTGGCTGTGACCAGTGGGTGGTCCCTACCTCATTCTGAAGCCTGATGCTAAGTCACGCCCATGATGCGGCCATAGCCGGTCATCAGGGGTTTCATACTACATTAGAAATATTGCGAGAGGTTGCATACTGGCCACACATGGGGCAGGACCTCAACCAATACTTGAAGGGGTATCTTGTGTGTGCGCAATTTCAGCCAACATCACTCACACACCGTGCTCCCCTCCAAAAGAGGGGGATGGCACTGCCTTGGTCAGATTTACAAGTAGATTTCATCGGGCCCGTGATTCGCTCCTCTAGAGGGACCAAGTACATGTTAACCGTAACATGCTTGTTTACTAAATGGGTGGAATGTCTCCCGGCCCAAAATTGCAAGGCAGAAACAGCAGCTGCCCTGATGATCAATCACATCTTCTCCCGTTTTGGACTACCCCAAAGGATTGAGTCAGACCTATGTAGTCACTTCACCAGCAAAGTGATGACAAAGATATGGGAGATACTTGGGGTAAAAAGGAAACTACACATAGCATACCGACAGTCCTCTAGTGGTAGAGTTGAGAGGTACAATAAAACCATTGTGAGCATATTAAAAAATTTTGTGGCAGATTCTGGGCCAGGTTGGGATATTCAATTACCCCTTGTCCTGATGGCCATCAGATCTACCCCTTCTTCTACAACTAAAATGTCTCCATTTGAGCTGATGACTGGATGAAGGACGGTGCTACCCCAGCTTCTGCTCTATAGATCCCAAGAGCAGTCATTGATAAATGCCTCCACAACTCATGAGTATGTTGAGAATGTGAGAAAACATGTTCAACATGCTTTTGCGTATGCTCAGCAGAATCTAGAAATATCTGCAGACAGTATGAAGACCCACTATGACCTTAAGACAACAAAAAAGGAAGATGATGGAGGATAAGGGTCTACTTGTAAAATTTCCAAAGGAACCAAACCAAGGAGCGCATATTTTTGCCCAGCTGGTGGGTATCTTTTGAAATTGTGGACAAAATCTCACCAGTCGCCTACAGAATCCGCATCCCCAAGGGAAATTTGACAGAAGGCAAGGCAAGTGGGTCCACATAAACCAGCTAAAGAGTTGTCACCGCAGGCATGCTTTGCGGCGAATAGAAGAGCCTACAGAAAACCCAGAGGGAGAGAATGATGAACCCTAGGAAATTGTTAAATTATTATTAAATACATGCAAGGAATATTTTACATTGTCGTTAAATAGATGTAGGGAATATTGTAAATTGTCACTGAATGCATGTGTCTATCCAACTGCTGAAATCCCCATTGAAGTAGTAGTGGGAAAATGTTCATACCTGGGTTATGTTCTGTTTTCTAGTATTGGCGCTAAGTATACCTAATCACCAAGGAGGAACTCCTCGGGGACCCAGGAGGAAAAACCACAGAGATCCGGAGTGTCGCTCCACACTGGAAAAGAAAGCATGAGAGAAGACAGGGGTATTGTTCCTATTCCAACCACAGCCGGCGAGGAGAGCGTGTCACATCAATCGCTGACGGGAGAAGAACCTACACCTATAGAACCGATGTTCTTCACATGGACAGAAAGAAAAATCCCACACGCCCGACTTCCCCACGACTAGAAGTCACACCAAAGTTGGGGGGGGGCTTTTGTGGGATATTTTGACCCATGCCAATGTGCCCCACTATACCACTTTATAAATGGGGAAAGAAACAGCCAAAAATGGGTGTGCTAACCCCTGTGCGCGCAAATATCTGCAAAACTGTGTGGAGGTCACAATCACAAAAGGCTGCATACCCCTGCCACACAGTCACAGTGGGGGTGAAAACAGAATTATCAGTGCAGGAGCATGCCAGTGGACTCTGTTCCATTCCACATGAAGCAAAGCCACAGAATTGGGCTAAAAACCGAAAATGCCTTTAAAATGCAGCTTTGCAACCTTCAAAGTGCTGTTTTGGTGCTAGATCCATTCATTTTCCAGTGAAACATTGAATTTAAAAGGGTTAGAGATCATTCAGGTGGCTCAGAGGAGCAGAGCCTCACTGACTGACAGCAGCTAAGAAATGTATTTCATGAAAAAGGCAGCCCAGCAACATTGTTTTCAGTTCCACTGGAAGAATGCGGCTAAAAATGGTATCATGTAACAATTTCAGCTGTGCCTTGCATGCTAGTCGAGACCCGGGTGTATTGCCTGATTGAAATTCTTAACAGTCATCTCTTTGGGTTTTAACCCAGACTCAACATCATTCATGATCTTCATTCCTTTTGCTTTCTTTGTAGTCTTTTTGCACTGTGCGATTACAATCCTAACCACACAGAATCCAAACCAGCTGTCATCAGCAATATCTTCCACCTCATCTTCCATCTTGATGTGCACATTTTTCAACATTGTTATGGCCTCTGTCAAGGTGCCATTCTAGTCTTCATGAGAAGGTATGAATGTGCAACATGATTCTCCGGTTTTGTCACAAACACCTCCATCCATAGCTGTAATCATGTCCAGAACATATCTATTCTTACGAGTCATATGTGGTATGACTCTCAGCTCATCCTTGATAGCATTGAATACCTTTATCATAGCATTGATTGTCTGCAAAAGCTTCCATCTGGTTATTTGTAACCCCTTGACATTCGCCACCATTTGGATTCCCGACATAAAGATAATAGTAAAAAACTGAAGCAGTTTTGCTAAATAGTCTGTGCTCATATGGAATAGCATCAAAAACTTCTATTGACTTAGCTGAGAAGTAATTTCCTCTCTTCATTCGATCATGGAGCTCAACAGGTCTCTTCTTTCTCAGGTGAGCATCTGCTTTTGGAAATTCACCAATGTTCAGGTCACTCTTTGGAATCACTAATGGTGGGACATGAACAATCACCATTGAACATAGTTCTCCTCAATCTCTGGGCAGCTTCATATATGCTCTCGAGCCACATGCCCAATAGAGGTTCATTCTTATTACTGTCCCAGCCTTCATTCCTCGTACATCGAAGATTCGCCCACATTGTTGGTTTTCTCCAACTTTTCTTGTCCCATTATTTCTGAAGCACAGTTCTGCACTAGCAAGAGGCACTATCTGCAATGGGCCTCCTTTGTCTTTGACCCAGTTCAGCAATTTCATCATCCTTGGCCAGAGATGTTTGCATTCTTTTTCCACTTGGTCTATAACTGGTTTATGATGTCCTGTTACTGCCACAGCTCTGCATACAACTATGCCTTCTTCCCAGCTATCTGGAGAAAGTACTGTTCCTCAGATCTGCATCTGTCCTCTTTCCTTGTGTCTTCGTATTTCCTCATCAATCATTGCTTCACAAATGAGCATCTTATTTATTTTCCACCGGATTCCTGCTCCTTTCATGCATGGCTGTTCATATCTTATTGCGTGATCTCTGGTGTGTGGTCTTTCTCGTCTCTTGTCTTGAACATAATCATCTTCTTCTGGCGATGTACATTCAGTTGCCCAGGCTAAAGATGCCGCTCAACCATGTCATTGACCTCTTGTATGGCAGAATGCAAGGTGAGTTAAGCAATGGGCTGTTGGGACGTCTATCTCTATAGCTATGAATATCTTTGACTTTCCCATAGCATAAGGTAGGAGAGCACACATAACAATCCTCCTCAGAGGTCCTCTTTCCTACCTCTTTCATGTGTTGATACCACATGTTGTTCCCCAAATGTGCTGTACTGTCTAAATAATCATTTAACTCATAATTGTCTTCCCTTGCACTCCTCTTGTCTCTCTTTCTTTCCAAAAGAATACATGCAAAATGCTCATGGAGTACATCAGACATCATCCTCCCTGCAGGAGGAATCATAGGAACACTTGTCAGAGAAATCGGTGGCCTTACACGTATCACTGGTGTAGGAACGATCACACATATCCATGGCTTCCTTGCAACCTCCAACTCTGCATAGGTCACTGAAGTGGGGAGAATAAAAAGGGACGTCTATCTTTCTTGAACCAACAAGTTATGCAGCATGAATCAGCACAAATAGAAAGACAATAACAGATGTGCATATATAAATGATGCACCAGTACATTTTGCCCCACCATTGATGTCTCTCCACTTGTCGTTGAGTTTGTTCACTTTCTGGAACCGCATCATGCTCAATAAATCTCATTGTGCCTGCGTACTTATTTTTTAAGGAAGGAAAAAAACTTTTTAATCAGGCAGCCTCATTAAACGCTCATGTAGCTGCCAAATCTGCTCCATTATCCCACAAGTAACCGACTGTTTGCAGGACGATTTATAGGATCTCGTAGAAACACATAAGTATTGGTGTTGTGCCAAACAAGATATGGGTAAACTCGAATCAGGTGATATAAGACCATAATAAGTAGCCTGTGGGCATCTTCATCAGACAGGACCATGTATGCCTCCACAGAGGAACTCATTAAGAATCAAATCTGGAAACTGCTCCCTTTTCCAATCATCAAAAATGAGTTCTAAATCAGACATTTTCCATTTATCTCAGCACTTTCTAAAGTGCAATGTCAATTAATTCCTGTGGCTCAAGACCAATAATGCTGCCCCTCGATACCTTGCGCAAAGAATTACCTGAAAAACATATGATGGACCCACTAGAACTGTCTACACCAACTGTCTAATCGTACCCAGATTCAAATTAGCTAAAGCTTTGGGATCCACTTCCCTGTCAAAGCAGAGCAGCTCTGGAAATACCTCCCGCAGCCCTGGAGGGCCGACCAAACTTTTCTTAAACTGAGATACAATACCATCAACTGGCTTAGGGAAAATGACCACTAACCATCCATCTCCCAACTGACACTAGTCCCCACTATGACTCTCGCACAAATCCAACTGGATGGCATGACCACTTACCGGCTCATTATCTTAGTCACCTTTGACCACTGTAAATATATAATAACTATTTGACATTATCTACTTATATATTTGCTCTTGTGTAAATATTATTGTAATTTTCCTGCATCTCTACTATGTTTACCAATCCCTTAAATTGCTCTGTATTAGGGAGTGGTGCTTACTTCTGTTTTGTATCCTTGTAACATCATCATCTTTAAGCTGAATGTAATCTTGTAATGTTCACTGTACTCTGCGCCCTGATACCCCCGGGTCTGGTGCGCACTATGAATAAATAAACAAACAAAACAAACAAACAAACAATACCTTTCTCACTTCCTGCTAAAATATCTATAAGGATTGTCCAGGGGAGCCAAAGTCCAAATGCACTCTTGCATTTATTTATTCTGTAGTTTTCGCGTCCTTCTTCCTCGTCATCGATCGAGTCTGCATGCGCTGAACCGCTTCTTCTTGACTTGCTTCTGAATCGGGTGGGGGTGTTCCAGTTTCACCAGCATATGGCTTCACATCATTAAGGTGTATCCAGGCTCGCCTCCCTTGAACCTTTACTGCAGATGGAGTAACGTTCTCCAGTAAAAAAAGACCACTAAAATGGGGCTCATGCCACTTCCTTGTGAAATTGCGGATCAATATGAGATCTACACTAAATAATTTAGGAACAGGTAGTTCTTGGTATTCGGTAGTTGAATGGTCTTCATCTGTGTCCTGAGACCGACACACCTTACGCCTGAGTTGATCTGAGATGACAGAGATACTAGTGGTCATACATGTTGAATATGCATATAACTCATTTCCTAACAATTCTGCAGTTGGCTGGGCATCACTCCTAGTCCTCAATGGAGGAGTCAGAGGCATTCTCATTTGCCTCACTGTTACTAATTCATGGGGTGTGAGGTGGTGGTCCGACTGGACTGATTTCTCAATGCATATAAAGCAATGGCAGACAATACAGCCACCTCTTCTTCAGTGTTAATTTCAACTTGGCAATTCTCTCTTTGAGAAAGCTGTTGAGTCTCTCACATTTCCAGTTCGCTTGCAGGTGATAAACAGAGAAAAACTTATGTTTAATACTAAGCAATACACTAATGTGCTTGACCACCTCATTAACAAAATGGGGCCCATTGTTGAATTTTAGCACCTCACATACTCCCCATCTCGGAAATACTTCTCGGACTAAAACCTTCAAAGCACAAGTGGCATCAGGATGTGTGCATGGACCAGCTTCAAACCGTCTCAAAAAAAGGGGCACACTACCACCATTATATACCTATATCCACTACATACCTGCAGCATATCAACATAGTCAATATGTAAATTCTGAAAAGGATCAGTCGGTGGAGGAATCACTCCTCTAATTGTTCACAATGTGTGCCCAGCAGTAAACTTTTGACATACGATGCAATTTGCTACATGAAATTCAACGTGTTTTAACAGGTTCGCCACAAACCAGTCTTCTTCAATAGCTGCAGCGAGACTCTCCCTAGATGCATGCATTGGGTAGTGTAGCTGTTCTAACGCTACCCTTAATAAGGCTACAGGCATCACTGCTTTACCAGTGCTGTCCTGTCACCAAAATGCTTCAGAAGGGGATAAAGAACACCCCCTCTGTGTCCACAGCTCTTTTTCTTTTTGTGAAGTACTACCTTGAATTTCCATCAATTGCGTTCTTGACAAATTATTAAATCCTTCATTTACAATCATCATTGTGACAATTTTTTCTTTCACATTAGGAGTATCAAAACTAAAAATATCAGAAGCTTATGCAACTTTTTTGGCCGCTTCGTCTGTGACTTGGTTTCCGCAAGAAATAAAGTAATTTATCTTAGTATGTGTTGTGCACTTAACTACTGTGAGGGCTACTGGGAGTTGTAGTGCCCTAGTAACCCTGTCTAATAATGCTGCGTGTTGCACTGGAGTGCCATCCACTCGGAGGTAGCCCCTCCTTTTCCAACGTGCATGTACGGTTGACGTCATGTAGGCGGAGTCACTGTACACCATCATTTTCTGCCCTGCGTGATTCTCGAGTGTGACTATAAGTGCCACCAAATCTGCAGCCTGTGCTGAAAAATGAGACAGTAGTCTCGCACTTGCTACCACTTGAAATTCCCTGTTGGTTCTGTGCCTTTCCACAGCTGAACCTGAATGCCTTTCTCCATCAGTTTGATATATTTTGGAAGACCTGTCAATAAAGAGTACCTCCCCCTGCTAGAGCATTCTCTTTTACCCTTGGAATTTTGTCATAAAACTCCTCATAATTCGAGCAATCATGCACTGCTTGTCCTCTCTCACAGGTTTGGCTACAAACGTGGAAGGGTTCACTATGTTACACCTGACTATTTTGATTCCTGGGTTCAATATAGCTACCTCATATGCAGAAGCACTCTGAGATATCAGTTTACCCTTAGGTTTCTCCAAAACAGCAAACAAAGCATATTCAACAAAATAAAATCATGGAACACCCCATCACGATGCTTGCAGACTTCTCAATGGCGAATGTGGCTGCTACCAGTGATTGCTCACAAGGAAAGTATCTTATCATAACTGGACCTAAAATCCCACTATAATTTGCTAAGAGTTTATACCCAAGCATGGTTCTCTGTGTAAGTACTGCTGTCATAACTGTTTTCATATGCAAGAACACAAAGAACTCCTTGGAATAATTGCGAATTCCTAAAACTGGAGCTGTACAAATCGCTTTCTTCAACTCCTCAAACCCCTCCTCCATTTCCTCCGTCCATTCAATTTTCTCATTGTTCACTTGGGCTTTCTTTAAAGCTTGCAAAAGTGGACTCGTACATGAACAATAATCAAATATCCATGCTATAACATAGTTAGATAATCCCAGAAACTGCTGCATTTGCTTTATCGTGCGTGGTTTTGACATTTTCATAATCGCCTCAGCTCTTTCAGGTGTAACCTTCTTTCCTTCATGTGACATCAACTGGCCTATAAACAACACCTTTTCCTGGCAGTAATGTAGCTTTTCCTTATCTACCGTATATCCTTTGTCTGCCAAAATAGTCAGTAGTCAGATTGAATCATGCCTACACTCATCTTCTGTTGTGCTACAAACTAAAATATCATCTATGTACTGCAGCACAACGCTTGACAAATCAATATTGCTGAGGTCCACCTGCAGGACTGTTTTAAAGATTTATGGAGACTCATAGTACCTTTGTGACAAATGAGTACTTTTCAACTCAGTCTGACGGAATGTAAATGACGTGAGGGCTTGAGAATCCTTTGCATTTTTTCAAGTCAATCACTGTGAAATATCGCGCCTGTGTAGGAATACTACATAAAATCATCGCAGGGTTCAGAACTAAAGGAAAATCTGTCTCTACAATCTGGTTAACCAGCCACATGTCCTGAATTAAACGCCCTTTCGATTTTTTCACATGGTAAACGGCTGTATTACACAGTGACTCTGACATCACCAAGATGCCTTGTTCCATCACAGCTGATATAGTCTTAAAAATACCCTCATCTGCCTCTAAAGACATTGGATACTGCCTTGCTTGAGGTAAAATTGCTCCGGGTTTCAGCTTAATCTTAACTTCTCCCACCCCCCTCAATAGGCCTAGATCATAAGGGCCTGTAATCCATAAAGAGATCGGCACCTTTTCTATGTCCTCATCGAATAATGCACGGCGTTGCCGCACAATCACCATTCGCTGTGGGATTTCCCTTCTCCCTATTCCAACCCAATATGTAATACACATTTCAAATACTACTTTATCATCTGATGGATCATCTCGAAACATGTCTTCATCGGTGTTGTCAGTCAATCTATACCCTTCCCCATTGGCAATTACTGTTCTCCATGGTCTGCCTTCATCATCAAATCCTTCAAGCATGGCTAATTCCCTTTGTATGATAGATGCCTGCAACTGTAAGGGACAAATCTGTCCCCCCTTTTTGTCCATAGGTATCTGTGGCCTGAACAAAAAATCATCAGGTATTCTCATAATCCTTCCCACTAAGCCAGGTAACCATGTTAACAAAATACATACCCCATAAAGAAAAACTTCTGGCTCCAATGGCACTCCTCGCAGAGCTATCTGCCCTGTAAACACCATCATAAATTCACCCACTTTTAAATAACGTATCTCTGGAGTGGGACACACTATTCCCTCATCAGTGAAGGAAATTGTCATATTTAATTTTGTCATTAAATCTCTGCCCAGAATATTAACTGGTGTCTGCCTTGAATACAATAAAGGTACAGACATATCACATTCTCCTACAAAGACTGATCATTAATCAGTAAAAGTAACTTGTAGGTCCAGATAAGCCTTGAGCATTCATGGTATTTCCTGATAACGAAAACGTGAGTTGCTCCAGAGTCTACTAAAAAAGAAAAATATTTGCCTCCTATGGTAATTTGGTGTAACTGATAGTACTGAACACATTAAGGTACCTTCTGAGCTGTCCTATTGGGTGTACATGTATATTCCCGCGCCCGTGAAAGGACTTCCTCCCGCAATAGTGACACCCCCTACTCTAGGAGTCAATAACTGGCATGTTTGCACTCTGTTGTATCTGCATGTGTGCATGCTGCGATTGCCCTTGTAGTGGATTCAATTGTGTTTGCTGTGGTTGTAAAGCATGTTGTATCTTGCAGCACGTGTGCTTGATACACTGTCTGATCTTGGGTAAACCTGCCCCTACCTTGTGGGCTGTATGCTGTGTGTTTTAGCTGTCCCCCCGCTTGACAATTGCCCATTCTCTACATACCCTTGGCTCCCGCATGTTCATGCAATATGCCCTCTCATACCACATGTTGAACGTATAGGAGGGAATCTCCTCAATTGTCCTCCCTGCACATTTTGGCTATCATTCTGCAAATTCTGAAACCCGCCCTGATTATTGTGAAAACCGCTTCTTCCTCTAAAGCCTGTACCTCTGCCTCTTGGCAAAAACCCATTTCCTCCTTGATCCCACTGGCGTTGATTACTTGCCTGTTGCACACCCGCTATTTGCTGCGTTCCCAGGCCCTCTCTTGCTTGTCAATACTGCTCATTCTATAGCATACTTCGATCATTTCTTTGGAACTAACTAAGTTTCCTCAAGTTTCCTAGCATCCTCCTTCTTCTTATTTTTCTCTTGTAGTAGTCAGCAATGATGTGCGATATTCATCTTTATCTCTGCCCATGGATTCACTTCCATTCCCATGAGCTTCTTGAACTGTCTCTTTACCTGTTCTGGCAACCCCTGACCTCAAATATGGTAAAATACTGGCACAGACTTCCCCCAAGGCTCTGGAGATCCCGAGATCCACCGTTCCTGAAAACTTTGAATATGAGCAAGCAGATCTTCATTTTCTTGCAACTTACGTGCCATAATTGCACCCATATCTGACGTATCAGGATACTGTACTCTAAGCGCTTTCAAGATAGCCGGCCTACATCATGCGCTGTATTCTGTGCTGTAACACTCAAATAATCTGCTCTCGTCTATATATCATCAGCTATTTCCCCAGGAATGCCTGCTAGTGTCCCCTATAGCTAAAGTGTTTCCGCTTGTCATTTTTTCTAGCTCATAAATTTATTTCCCACCACCCGCCGTTAAACTGGGGAGTTTGCATCTTAAATTGTCCTTGTCCATTCAGGGCCAAGGAAAATACTGCAGTCTCGCCCCTCCTTTCTCTAATAAGGGGAATTGCGTAAACCCAAATCCGCAATCCGCTCTCCCATCGTCTTCCTACTCATAGTCGGAACAACGGTTCCTGATTGCCTTCTACCTGGCAATGACCTCAACCTGCTCACATATGGTGGCGATTCTCCTCTCTCGCTGTGTGATCGCCCTTTAGGGTCTGGTGTCGTATCTTTAGGTTGGTCTAAATCTGACCATCTGACTTCCTTATCCGTCTGCAGACATCCCTCAGGACTGCATGCACTTTCTCCCTCTTCCCCATGGGAGGTTTCTCTTTCTTCATCTGACATGTCTGGTCCCCAACTAGTGTGGCTTTCGTCTTTCTCATCTCTGTTTAAAGTTAGCCTGTCCATAAACAGGGCCTATGCTCGAGGCAAAACAGGTTTCCTTCCTTGCCTCGTGACTGGGCACCTGTGAGTCGATCATCTTTTCCCTTACTTCTCAACTTATTTTTTGTCCTCATTTCCTGACAAGCTTTATCAATACTATCTCCGATACTTGCTATCTCAAAATTCTCATCTAGGTTTACTCTAGATGGTCCTGGCATTACTCCTTGCGACGGGAGAAACTCCTCTATGTTGCCCCATGATATTACTGGGCTCGGTTCCATCAGCTGTTTCTCAATGCGATCAATATCGCATGCTCTCTGGGCCTCATTACAGGTCGGGCGGTCTGGAAATAACAGTGGCGGTAAACCCACCGCCACTGTTAATTCTGGACCACCCGATCCTGAGTCCTGCAGGCGGGAGGTGGCGTTCCCGCCAGGTCTGACCTGGCAGGTTTACCACCGCCCGCCTGCAGGCAGACGAGGAAACACCGACACCATCACGAGATGGTGCCGGTGTGTCCATGATCCCCATTCCCATTGAGTCCGATAGGACTCAATGGGAATGGGGATTTACACCATTCCGCCTCCGGAATTCCCGGGACACCGGGGTTGTAATGCCCCGGTAATTCCGGGAATCATGGAGGCGGAATGGTAATACGAGTCTGGCGGTAACCAGGTGGTTTTACCACCTCAGTTACCGCCAGACTCGTAATGAGGCCCTCAGTCTCCTTTTTATTTCGATTTCTTCATCGAATTCCTTTTGTTTTCTCTCTTCCCATCTAACTCTATCTTCTCCCTTCCTTTTCGCTTCCCTTCTTTCGTTTGCTTTACGTACTTCTTTGTCTTTGCATTTTTTTGTCATCATTTCTGTTCTTCTTCTTCTCTCTTCTTCTCTAATCTGTCTCGTTCTTCGATTGCTCTCTGCCTGTTGTCATACTTTCTCTGTTTTTCTGCCCTTTCTTCTTTTCTGAGTTGTTCCTCCTAATATATTTTCTCTCGCCTTTGTCTATTCTTCCTTTAATGCTCATCCTCTTTCAATCGTTTCTCTCATTCCCTGTCTTTTCTATCTTTTTCATCTTAATCTTGCCTTTGCCTTACTTCCTCAATGCTCTTTCCATCGAGTTTGAGAAATATCTGTCCACCCATCCATTTGTTCTGTACGAGCGTAACCTCATCAGTTCTATCTCTTTCTCCTTTCCATCTTTTAGTCTCCCGTTCTATGTCTAAGGATACACTTGGTCGTTCACTCTTCTCCTCTTTATCTTGCAGGACCTCAGAGGTCTCCTCCTTTTCTTTAACCCTTTCTCTTTCTGGATTCTCGTCACTGTTATAAGCAGGTGGTTCAGATATTGGATTACTGTATCATATTGCCGCCTTTAGTTCCCTCAATGGGCACAACCCGAAATCTTTCATACTATAGCCATTTACTTCAGGCGCGGTAGGGGGAGCAGAAGGCTCAACACCCTCCTCCCTGCACTGGTTAAGCATTCAACCACCAGGAGGCGGATCTTCTCGTTCCTCCTGGTATATTTTCCAAAGCACTTAACTAGCTAACCTTTTCTCCAATTTCTTCCCTGTGTACGCAAGTATGTGGTCATGTGTTGCAAAACTGCTTTTGGCAACGATCCCGCTTGTGGCCATGGCATGAACATTTTGTCTGCGGTACACTTACCAATTTCCGCAATGTACTGTTTAAGCTTGGGTGCGTGTTTTGGCAGTTGCTTGCACAAATGCATTAATGGAGTAACATCCCCCATGGTGACAAGTTTCAATTGGTTGTCAACACTTACCATTACTTTACACAAAATACGTTTAATAAAAACAATAAATATGAGCGTGCACCAAGGATTGCTGCTCAAAGCCTCTAGGTCACAATTTTACTCCAATCTATCTACTTCGATCGGTGTGGATATTAACTGAAACAGATCAATAATAACGTTTTGATCTCTACTCAACATAGTCTGTCCTTGTCGCTCCTCGACATTTCACTTCTCTTTATACATAAAATACACAGACAAACTAGTCGATTCTTCAACACATACTTCCTCAGCGCTCTTTGCTGCTATTACTCTCCCCTAATTACTCTGATAGGAGTGTGAGTTATTCCCTCTCACAGATCTATCTGTGTGCAGCTAGGTTCACCCACTTCGGCTTCGGAATAACTCCTTCTAGACACTTCTTAAGTGTAGGACACTGGGCTTATCTTGGACGCTCTTCGTCCCTGATGCTCCTCGTCATACATATTTACTCAATCAACCCCCTGTTGCTCTTCACTATCATTACACAATCCCCTGTTCTCACATTTGTTTTGCCACATCCTTCAATCCACTCACCATTCCCCTTTCGCCTCTTGACACTCAGGAACGTCTCCTTCTCCAATCGGCCACTTTCGCCTTTCAGCGCTTGTAGAAACCAGGAGGGATTTAATGAAAGAGGGGCCCGTCCCACCTATATCTTCTTTACTTGCAAGTTTGTCTATGAGCGGCTGCTCTACACAGGAAACCTCGCGTTCTTCCAGCTAGATGGCAGAGGACGCCCGATATTCCGCAGTCTCTAAGGACTTACTGAGATCGATGGGTCTGAACCATCATCTCTGCTACCAAGTGAACCCGGAGAGCGGGTCCTTTAAGATGAGGTAACAGTATCTGAGATGGATTGGGATGCAGATATTACTCAAACATCAATATTCAGACCGACTCAAGAAGTTGGCAAAAGTTAGAGTCCTTAAAACAGGGAGTTCAATAGACATCAATGGAAGCTGCACAGACTTATCTCCACATAATTCATAAAAAACATTGCCTTTATACTAAATATTTGTCATGAGTGACGTCAGGATACGTGGTAAAATAAGAAAACCTACTAGGGGCTTTGTTTGGTAAATGGGGAACATCTACATATACTTTCTTTGGGATACAGGGACGTGATTGGAAGTCTCTAAAATCAGGTGGGCTTCCCAAGTGCAAGTCATCTTCCGTGTCATAAAAATATATGACATAATATTGGCTTATCAAACTATAGGGCTCTTTGCTACGTGGCCCTCTATAATTGGTTGGCATGCTTGTACCCTGTAAGATTCCACACGCTAGCAGCACGCAACTGGGACTCCGGGTGCTGTGGGGTTTGGCATGCTCATGCCTCCCCACCCAATTAGCCTAACATCCATCATCACTCCTGCGGTCTGCCATTTAATTAATACCTTTGAACTCAGCCTTGCAGAGGCTCTGTGTCTGGGAATAAAAGGGAGTGAAGCATGGTCTTATCTTCTGGTCTCAATGTAGCTCGACCCAAAGTCTATTCTCATCTGATCATGTGACTGGAGATCACGTTTTTAATTCTTCGTTGTATTTTGATACCATTAAATAAAGAAATCTTGCCACCCTCAATGGTTTTCATTACACCTCAAACAGGAGTTGAGCTTGCTTCTCATGTTTTCGTGTCTTCTTGAGACTCGGGCCCAGGCTCCTGCATTTCCAGTTGCCCTTGCACTGCCTCGGGGCTCCTCAGCACTTAAGTGTCTGTATCTGCAAACCTGCAGTACCTTTTCTCCACACTTATGAGCCACCCGCTTGCTGCACTTGTGAGTTAACTGCACTTCACCCTTACCCTCCCCCCTGGCACGTCTCCCTTTCCTTCTTCCCTGCACTTGCAGGATCTGAATGACACAAGGCCTAGTAAGATTATTATTTTGTCTTCCCTTTGTTTCGCCCTTCTTGTCTTGTCGCACCTAGAAAGACCTTGTATCATATCATATAACTTATATCATATTATATCATATCATAATAAGTTGAGGTGTATCTTATCTGTTTGTTGTTAGGGAACATTCGATCTTAGGGTGATCCATTTTAGCAGCTTGCCTAGACGATTGTCTCAAAGGGTACGGATGACAGAAGTTATGTAAATATCGGATTTCCTGTGGGTTGGCCATTGTAGCTCGGGTCATGGATGATGGTATTCCTGTGTATAGGGCTTAGCAGATGAAGCTAGCTTGTATCACGGAAGGTATTCTTCTGGTTAAGTCTTGCAGAGGCGATGGTGTGGAGTTGACACGTGGATTATTGGTTCCCCCTGTTAAGAGACAGGAATACAGCCTTGTATATGTTGTTTGTCTTTGTTGGGATGTTAGCGCAGTGGGGAAATGTGGGGAAATGTTTTGGTAAGCACATTGGAGGGGCAGGTATCAGCGGTTTCTCTTTTTCTCCTGTGTTGTGAAAGTGACGTCACCAATCAGGTTGTTCTATAGGACTTTTTGGATGGGCGTAAATGGTAAGCAAGGTTTGGATAAGTTGTTGTGCTTTGGGGGCGCTGCGCGGCAGGCGCATGTGCAGAACCTTTGGTTGTGCCTTTGAGGCAGAGAATTTCAGAGGGGTGATGCATGGAACACTCCTGGGGCATTGGTTAAGAGCTGGAGAGGCTGGTGGTTTTAGTGGCTTTGAGAGCTATTTTGACATTTGGTGTTAAGGTGAAATAAGGTGAGTGTATTTGGTAAAGGTGGAAGTTTCGAAAACCCTGTCTTGGGGTCAAGTAAGTATTGAAATAATGTATTCAATTAAAGATATTAGTGATGCAACCCGACAACATATTTGCAATTCCCTCCCACGCTATAAGGACAGGATTTATAAATATAGCACGGAATGGACATGAGGTACAGAAGGCAAACTGCCGAAGCCATGGCCAAAAGAGGGGAGCTTCTCCAAATGTGTGCAGCAACCATTCATTACATGTGTATATCCATGAGGTTTACAGTGGGATGAGGTTGGGCATATGAATGGCTGTATTTGAGTTATGGAAAATGTTTCAGGACAATGAGGGGGATTTGGCACGGAAACACTGGATGCTGAAGCCAACAAGAGGCTGAAGGTGAAAAGCCCCACACCCTTCTCCTCCTACTCCTCCTGACCATGAAAACGGAAGTTCAGCAGTGGGGGCCCAGGGATTATAACCTGCAAGGGAATTAAGAGCAGCGGCAGGATAAACCAATCCCATATTTGCTCCTCCAGCATGCAGCAAAAGGGAGGGGCAAGACGAGACCGAACAAGTGACTACAGTAGCTCAAAGCACAGACGGCAAAAGAAAGGAGTGCAGCGAGATTCAGGCATGATTGAAAGAAAATGACACAGGGAAAGTTTGAGTACTGCAAAGAGGGCATGCTGCATCACATGTTAATACTTGATGACTTGTCTATTGCAAATGTAGCAGCAGCCAGTGCCTGTTCGCAAGAGTAATGTCCTCTCATTACTGGATCTAATTTTTAAAATGACACAGGGAAAGGGGGAAGTATGGAGGGAGAGGAGTCCAAAGTTCCGAACGAGTGTTTGGACAGATATTGCTTAAACTAGATGGGAAGGTAGCGGGAGGGATGGGAGACACTAACAAAGGAGCTACAGGTTGTAAGGACCTAGACGAAGTGAGAGAATGGGCAGAGATAATGGAAGAAGTGGAGAGACAGGAGAAAGAGGAGAAAGAAGCAAATAGTTCATAGAGAGATGCAGAAGGTTGAAGCACGAGAGCTAGAAAAGTGGGAAGCATGCATGGAGACAGAGCGAGATTGAGGACATGGCAAGGAGAAGGGCAGAAGTAGAGAAGGAATTGCAAGTGCAAATAAAGAAGGAAAGAAGAAAAGTGGAGAAGAGGACAGGGGGAACTGTAAGAGAAGTACAAGTAAAGATGGATTTAGCACCTTTTAGTGATGACAAGGAGAGAGAAACTCAAGGGAGACTGAGGCGGGAAAGGCAGCAGGGCTACCCCACGGATGGATAGAGACGAGATCCCTTACTCTGTGAGGGGGGAATGCGGAAGTAGGGGTCACCTAGAAGAGAGGCAGCAGGAAGGTACAGTCTTGAGAAGGCTTAGCTTCCAGGAGAACTTTGACAGCACTGATGGGGAAACGGTATCCGATAATGACTTTTTCGGGAGTGAGGACGAGGGAGAAGGATGGCCCTTCCCCTGTTGCTGAGAGTAGAGCCTAGACAGAGACACAATGTGGGGAGATGATAAAGGCATGGACGAACTAAGGGAAGACAGAGGGGAAAGATCGCAGTGCTCTGGATATATCACGCATCACAGACAGCGTTACTCCCATACACGCAAAGGCTTAGAGACCTTCCAGGATGAAGGAAGGGAGAAATGACCAGGGCATTTACCGCCACCAAAGACATAGGGAAGCAAATTGGAAGGGTAGGAACGACACAGTGCCCACTATTAGAGAATGGAGGGGGAGACCTCAATATATTAGTCATGGCAACAGATAGACAAGGATAATTTTAGGTGTAAGCTACCAACGTTGACCTCGGGGTTGGAAAGTGGATACATGAAATAGAAAGATTGACAGCAAAGACGACATTAGCAGTGGGTGACATGAATACCTTACTTTCAGCTATTCTTGGAGAGGTTGCAGATGATGTGTAGAAAAGGGTGGGCTACCCAGGAGTAACTGCACACAACGGCGCATGATGGTTCAACAATTGCAGAGCGGCCGCGTCACACGTCCTAAGGGTGCAGTATCTTGACACTTCAGATATTAGTGCGATTATGGCACGTAAAATAGGGGAAGATGAAGACGCCATTCAATATATTCAGGCTATTCAAGAGAAATGGAGATGAGACGCAGGGACCATAGGATAAATCAGTGATATTTTTCTACCATATATTATGTCTGTGATTACCTGAAAAGGTGCAAAGACAGCTCAAGAAGTGGGGATGAAGGCCCCAAAATTCATTTGTTCTGAAATTCAACATACTATAGTATATTATTGTAGACTAATGAGAGAACACGAGAAAGAAGCGTGAGGAAAGCAGGAAGAGGTGTACTTAGTTCAGAAGAAATTGTCAAAATGTACTATAGAAGGGGTGATGTTAACAAGGGTAGAAGAAATAGGTGCGCCACAGGTGCAGTACAGACAGCCACACATGGGAGGAGGCTTCATAGAGCAGGACGACATGCACCACTGGTTCAGAGGACGAGGGGGAGCACGTAGGGGATGTGGATAGGGACATCAGATGCAGCAGGGCCAGGAGGGGTCTCCAGAGGGCTACCAGAAACCAATGGGAGTACCACCTCAGTGTTGGGTGTGTGGACAGATAGGGCATATCTCTCGAGTGTGTAGAAGCAAATGGGGGGATGCAACAGAATGGGGGAATGCAATACCATATCTGGGAGAACAGACTGACTATTATGCCCAAGACCAAACACAGAAATAGATACCGACCCAAGATGAGCACATGCAAGCATACCACCCTATGGTGCAGATGCGCCAGGTACAAGGGCGCACAAAGTCATACTCTCTGGCACTGCCAGCACCTCAGATGCAGAGTAACATGCAATCACCACAAGCAGCACAGCAAAGTGACGGGACACTGACACACAGAGATTCAATGGTAGTAGCTCCCATTCAGAAGTTGGGGGAGTGACTGTAGTGGAGGGTAATCCATTCAAAGGGAATGGGATGTCATTATACTCACAATACGACAGCCCACAGACGGACCTGATGTGCTCTGTTCTACTGATTACACCCAATCCGGTAGAGGAACCATGTATAGGGGTGACGATAGGTGACAATACTTTTTTCCTTTCTCATGGACACAGGGGTGACTAGATCCTGTATCTGGGAGGATGATACCCAATGTCAGGCAACATCATGAATGTGCAGGGATTCTCTGCAGCGACGGATTTGGTTCTTTTCACAAACAAACTTACACTTTCTACAGGGGAGCACATTTTAGCTCTACCATCATTGTAGTCCCGGCAGACACCAGTGAACATAAGGAGAAGAGACATAATGAGCAAACTTAACATGCCCATTTCATTTACAGAACAGACCAAGATGCGTTCCATGCCCAGGATTCACTTCCTGAATGTAAGAGAGATTATTCAGGCCTATTGCCGGTACAGAGGGGGGTGCCAGAGGATTTGGAGCTATTTCAATATGTAATGGAAGTAATACTAGCGTGGCTCCCAGGATTCAGGGAAAGCTATGATGCCTTTCCAATGAGTACATATTCAGACCAGAGCTACCATTAGATGAGCCAGAGGGGAAGGTGATCTCACTAGAGCTTGAGGCAGTGGTAGTAGGAGAAGACAAAATAACATGCATGGGACAGATGACACAGGATGTGCTTGGAGGACAATGATTGCAGTGGGGGAGGGTTAACGGATGACTGACATGACTGACGAGGAATTATTTTCTGGAACAATCGTTCAGATCACAAAGTGGTGTTTGGCATTAGCATCACATATTGGACGAGAATACACTACAGGGAAGTACCACAGAGAATGGTGATGATGCTGAAAGCAATGCCACCATTTCTCGTGGAAGATTTGGCAAAGGTACCCAGAGCCTTATGGACCATGAGTCTCTATGACGTGGGGCTCTTGAAGGGGATAGTGGCAGTGAAGATAAAGCTCAATCCAGGAGCAATTTTACAGAGGGCCAGGCAATATCCCCTATCGATTGAGGCAGATGAGAGCATTTATGTGGCAATTGTGGCATTAGTTAATCGGGCATTATGGTACCATCAGAATCGCAGTGCAATACCATGGTGTACTCTGTGAAAGAGGCATCAGGGGATTTTGGCATTTTATACAGGATTTGTACACTCTGAACCAGATTGTAGAGGCAGAATTTCCTTTAGTTCCAAATCCTGCAACAATTTAGTTTCAGGTTCATAGATTTAAAGAAAACCTTTTTCTACATACCACTTCACCCAGAGTCACAGCAATTAACATTGTTTCTATATAGAAATAAAAAGTGGAAACATACTCGGCTCCCACAAGGGTACTGTGAGGCCCCCTCCATATTCAATTGGATCCTTCAAATGGACTAATGGGATGCACAATTGGAAAGCGCCATCATACAATACATGGATGACATTTTGATTTGCAGCAAATCAGAAATGCAGTGTAGAACGGACTCAGTGCACCTGTTGATCACAATAGCAGAAAAGGGATACAAGGTAGACAAAGCCATACTACAATATTGCCAGAAAGAAGTGCTATACATTGGACACTTGATATCACCAAAGGGATGAAAAGTGACACCAGAAAGGGCAGAGACAATCTGCAAAACACCAAAACTCATGACAGTGAGACAAATGCATCCATTTTTAGGACTCTGAAATTATTGCAGGGCGTAGGTATTTGATTACAGCAAATACAAAAGTCTTTTGTTAAAGCGCACTGAAAGAAGCACAAAGAGGGGTAATGACTGCAGTGCTCACACAGAAGACAATGATGGGTCACAAACCATTAGCCTACTATAGTGCAAAATAAGATCTAGTAATGAGAGGACATTACTCTTGCGAACAGGCACCGACTGCTGCTCCATTTGCAATAGACAAGTCAGCAAGTATTACCATGGGATGCAGCATGCTCTCTTTGCAGTACTCGAACGATCCAAGAGCACAATGACCACTCAAAGGGCTTCGGGGGAAGGATGTGATATTATCAAATCTAGCTATAAAAGTAGTGAGATGCAGGACAGTGAATCCTGCGCCATTCATCTGGCAAGCCCATAGAAGAAGGAGACTCTGGGCCTCATTACGAGTCCGGTGGTAACCGCAGCGGTACAACCGCCTGGTTACCGCCGGACTCGTATTACCATTCCGCCTCCGTGATTCCCGGAATTACCAGGGCATTACAACCCCGGTTTTCCGGGAATCACGGAGGCGGAATGGTGTTAATCCCCATTCCCATCGAGTCCTATGGGACTCGATGGGAATGGGGATCATGGGAACACCGGCAGCATCTCGTAATGCTGCTGGTGTTTCCTCGACCGCCTGCAGGCGGGCGGTGTTAAACCCGCCAGGTCAGACCTGGCGGGAACATCACCTCCCGCCTGCAGGAGTCGGGATCAGGTGGTCCGGAAACAACGGTGGCGGCGGGTTTACCGCCACCGTTATTTCCGGACCGCCTGAGTTATAATGAGGCCCTATGTGTACGATTGCACAAGAAACATAGAAAGTTGTGACGACATTCCGAGAGTAAAAGAGAAGCCACTTGAGGGGGGAGAAGTACTTTATATTGACGTTTCATCAACGATAGACCAGACCACTAGAGAAAGACATACTAGAATGGCAGTGGTGAGGCTAAAAGCGAATGGGACAAGTGAAGTAGTAGTAAGTGCACGCTTACCAGCACATTTCTCAGCACAGGCGCAGAGCTAGTGGCTCTTATATTGGCAATGGAGCAGAGCAAAAACCAGGAAGTGACAGTGCATTCGATTCAGCCTACGTGACGTCTAGAGTCCACTCTGGGCTGTCATGCTGGCTAAGGAGGGACTTCCAACGTGCTGATGGCACGCCAGTGGAACACACGCTCTTATTGGGTAGACTAATAAAGGTGCTCAGATTTCCAATAGGCATAGCGGTTGCAAAGTGTCAGGCCCATATGAGGGGGAAGGATCCCATCTCCAGGGGCAACGAAGTAGCAGATGCAGAATCTAAGCACGCAACATATACTGAGGATATCCTGAATGTGGATACTACATGCAGAGCGCGTCATTATGCGCCAACTATGGTACTAAAGGAAGGGTACAATGTGTTACCAGTAACACAAATAATGGGGTTGCAAGGGAATGTACCAAGGGAAGAAAAAGTGTTATAGGTGAAGAAAGAGTGTTCCATATCCCCTCAGATGCCCTGTGGTGACATACTAGTGATCCCATTGTTATTATTACAAACTGCACTGACACAGCTACATCATCCTACCCACATGGGGAAGGATGTACTTGCTGCTCACATTGGGGAATACTGGTTTTGTCCCAATTTGGCAGAATGTGTGACAGAATTTATGATCAATTGCATTGTTTGTAAAGGTTTCACAGCAGGCAATGCATTGATGGCAGTGAGAGGAGTCATACCTCGCCCACTGGGCCCATTCCAACACCTTCAAGTCGACTATGTTGACATGCTCCAAGTATGCCAAATCTACCGATACAGTTCTGTGCCCATTTTCACGATGGATCGCAGCAGGTCCTTGTTCCCATCTTGATGTCCTTAGTGGGGCAGAATTACTAGTTAGTGAGATATTCCCAAGATGTATGTGAGGTCCTGCGGTCTGATAACGTCCCTCACTCCTTAGATGAAATGTTTCAAAATATCGCAACCCTATTGGAGATTCAACACAAGTTCTCCTGTGCATATCCCCTGTAAGCGAACAAGGGATGTGAGTGCCTCAATGGGCTGCTTAAGGAGACGATCACAAAAATAAAAACAACCTTGAGTAAAAGTTGGCTCCATTGTTTGCCTTAAGCTTTGTTCGCATTGAACAATAAACCAGGGTGTGACTATGACTTGACCCCATATGAGGTGGTTACTGGACAGCGCATGTGACTTCCTCTGGCTCCTCCCACTTGTGCGTTAACTGATGCCGAGTTTGTGTCTAATGTATTGGGGAAAGACATTTGTGATTTTACTGCTGCCTTAATGGGTAGTGCGTCTTTTATTTCTCTTTTTTTTGCGCCAACTGCAGGCATGACGGGAGAGGTTCAAGAAGAACAAAGAAGATAACAGTGTAGAGATCTGTGAAAATCACCTCAAGCCAACACAGCTCTACCCAGGGGACAAGGTCCTGCTTCACAATTTTGACCAGACCTGGTACGAGCCCTGATTCATGGGATCCACACTGTAGAGGAAGTGACTGACAGAGCTTTCAAAATATGTGGAAAGAAAACTTGGAATTTCCTGGGGGATGTGAAACCCCGTCCAGCAAGGGCCTAGCAGCGACGAGGGGGGAGCAATGTCATGCAAGAAGAACAAAATGCTCAGCAAAGACAGTCACAACCCGATGAAATTCAACCAATGATCACATGATCCAAAGCAAGAGAGACAGTAAAAGGACTTCCTACACATGCAGAGTAAAGCACACTGGTTTTTTTTACACATAATTATTCATCATTGAAGTAGCGACTGCAATTTCTTTTGTGTCCCGTGATTCCCCAGGACCCTCATCCCTCGACCTATCAGGGTCCATTTGTCAAATTTCATTAGAAGGTCTGAATGGGAAAGAAGACCATCTCACATTTTATTCTTGCATGCTTTTCTGATCCACTTGGCCCAAACTGTAAGCAATAGGGGTACTATCCTCACCCGAGTCTTTACTGGAGAGCTCCTCTGAATGATGGTCCGGTGCAGGTGAGGATCCCTTCTTTCAGGATGACTTGCGGTCCTTGTAGAGGTAGGTTCTACCTCGAGTTTAAGCCACCATGCATGTGAGTATATGTTTCAGGCAAGAGACCTCTACCCGAGATAAACCGTAATTGAAGGGAAAAAGCTGTGATTGGCTGAAAAACCCTTCTGATTAGTCCAAAGCTGGTAGAATCCTCTCGCATCTCCCAAATGTGAGTAGAAATGCCCAAGATATGAGAGTCCTTAGAGGAGTGAAGCTGGAAATCCTCAGAGAAGCCAAAGTTGTATTGGAAAGAGAGAGTAGTAAGTAAAGGAAGGGCTTGCTAAGAATGCACTTAGCTGGATGAGGTAACAGCGGGAGAACAAGGAATACAGAGCATAAACCAAAGCAAAGGGAAGGACGCAAAGGCACAAGAAAGAACAAAAGAGTGAAAGTGAGTGAACAGGCAGAAGGAGGAAGGAAGGAGTAAGGTAGCACATCTGTCTGGAGCACTAAGCAAGAGTGAGAAAAAAGGCTAGCACACGCTGAGCATGGACAGCTTCTTACCCAAAACAGAAAGCACTGGGTTGCAATGCCATGATCAGGAGAAAGCCGGCGTTGCTAAGGATGGCGACGGCCATCTTGAAAAAGACTAGACTGGTCTTTCTAGTGCAGAGCAAACATGGCGAAATGTTAATGGCGGTTCAGTCACCAACATTTCCACAAGCTCTAGGGAGACGGGCTGATGACACAAACATACCCACGACTTTGCCGTAGATGTCCCTCAGCACTTGAAATACTCTGTGACTCTAGAGTTTGAGCTAATACTTACTAACAACATAATCACGCATTTCTGGGAAATTTCAGGCGGCCTCATCATCATGCTTGAAATTACATCACATCAGAGTAATTTATGGGTATCATTATTAAAAGTGTAACAGTGATGGATTGGGTTTCCTTTTCCCGCTCTGTCTTTACCCTCATTTCTTGTCAAAGATTACTTTTTGGAGAAGGACAAGCTGTGAACCCTACTAACGTGACTCCAGTATTGGCAGGTATGTCTTCCATGTCAGGTCAGGCGATGAGCACTGCCATGCCAATCAAAAGTAATAGGTGCAGTGCTGATTTAGATATAGAAGGGGCTGGTTCCTATCTAACGGATACATCCCAGGTCTCTAATAACATGTGGTACAGACACATGATCAAAGTAGACAAACAAACCACTGGAGAGAGCTGCTATGTCTGCTCCCTCATACCCTATGCCATGAGTGCATCCATAACAGGTGTGGCAACTGAAATCCCAGCAGCAAGAGCATAGTGCCCCATGTACCTGTAAATGTGTTCCACAAGAGGAAGATTCCAATGAAAAAGAGCAATCTTAAGATGGATGTCTAAAAAGGACTTCCCTCATGAGGATAGCTTTATAAAGACCCTAGACATGATGGACAATGACATGATTGGCCCTAGAATATCTAACTAACGGTCCACAACAGGGAGAAACTAGAGCAATAACATCAACAGAGGTATCATGTCTCAAGAAAGGTCCAGCAGAAATAGGGGCAGAACCAGGATGCTGGGAAAGACCGCCGATGCTAGTGTATGACCAAGTATACACAGCTGATTGAGAGAAAGAAGGGGTGTTGAGGAGCAAAGCATATATGCTCCTAACAGTTCCAGTTCATATGGTACAGGAATAAAATGTCAAGTGCTTAAAAGAATGGGAAGCAATTGCAAAGTTACTGACATGGGTAGACAACGAGCAGGGCTCATGCCCATAGTACCACTAAAAGGAGCAGCTTTATGTTTCCAGAATGATGGTCCAGTGAAAGTTGGGGAAATCAAAGAATGCAAGCAGACAATAAAAGTTCCAGGCATGAAAGTTGGAACAGCAGTAATGATGGATCACTATTGGGCCTGCAGATCTAAGACATATGAGAAGTTACCACCCAACTGGGGAGGAGTGTGCTCACTGGTACACATAAACACACCAGTAATGGTAATACCACAGAAGGACATCAAGGTTGACTATTTTTTGCATCCATTGTTCCTGCAGTACAGACCAGCACAAACGCAAAATGGCTCCAGATCACAAAATGGGAGCTGAAGCAAACAATCAATTAGACCATCAAGGGGTTCAATGTGATAAAATAAGAGCTCCGAGAAGTGAGGTTGATGGCGCTCCAGAATCGATATTTTCTGGACCTCCCGACAGCCATGGAGGGAGGAGTTTGCACCAAGATTGGATCTTCTTGCTGTACATTTGTTCCAGCAAATAACAAAGACAACGGCACACTCACTGAAGCAGTTACCAGTTTATCAGAGTTGCATGCCAAAATGGAAACAGAGACAAATGCTGCAGGGAAACATGAAAGCTCTCAATCATACATCTTCTCGTGGATACCAACATGGATGGCCAGTGGACTGAAGGTGCTAGTTGCAGCATTAGTACTGGTATTATTTACTTTTTGCGTCATCAGAATATGCATCACACAATGCCAAAAAACAACCAAAAAGATTGTAGGGATGAAAGTGTTGGTTGATACGAGTTCTGAAGATGACAAGATAATAGTAGCTTGAGATGCCCAGAGAGCCCATATAACAGATTGACCTCTCTTCCTGTCTGGAGTAATGTTCGAGGACCCCTATAACACCAAAGGCTATTGGAGAAAATGGGTTTGTTGCAACCCTGGAGGAGATTGCTGTTATGTGACATGGAGTTTGCATGACCATGTAGGATTCTATGGACACCTAGGGGGAGTGACGAAGATTTGACTCCCAAAGTTGAAGATGGATACATTTGGAGAAGTGGTCGACAGGTCGACCATAAGTGGGATTCAATAGGGGGCCCCTGGAATGTCCCTCCTAACCCCTATGCAAATTTCAACCCGCAGAATGAAGAATGATAGATGTAACTCACTGTTCGGTTCGGCACCAACTGCACCAATGTTTTCTACATATGGAAAGAGATATCCAATTGACGGCTTTCAAGAGACAGGTGCCACATTGATGGACCAAATTGGCTGATGACAATGTTCAGCCGTGATGACGTCACTAGTGACAACACAACATAGCCGCATTAGTCATGAAGCAAATTTGCACTCCTGCATGAAAATACGCAGACACACACACGTATACATGCATAACATGCCTATACCTTCTGTAGATAGAGGACAAATACATCTAAATACTGCTTTTTCTTAGCCAAATGCAGAAACGCAAGAAAGCCAAACATACATGTACCAAGCTTGCAACTGCTTTATTGCAACTAATCATAGGGAGCTACGGGAACATATAAGGAATCTATAGGGCTCCATCATGACTAACCTCTAAGAAGATATTAGAACTTATAGGGAAATCAAGGATGACTGTAGTGAATACACATGAGACCACAGGCCTCAAATACATGGAGGGAGAGATGCAGGCTCTGCAGTATGAAGCACAGAGGCAGTGTTCACAGCCAAGGACAAGGCGGGTGGAACATTCCTGATTCCCAAGGCAGGGAACCACCTGTGTGAATTCAGAATACTATCCTCATAATTTCAGAAAGGAGAGCTTCATTTTGCAGTCTTTACACACGTGACCCAGCATAGCCGAACAATGGCTATTTACTCACGGTGAGAAGAGAAGACATTCCCAGCAAAGCAGAGAAGATGGATATGTGTGTTGCCCACCAAAACTTCTAACCTGAAGGCACTCTCTCAGGCTAGGTGATCAGACCAGTGGCAACAATGGGAACACTTAGGCATTCCCATTACCTTGAAAAGGTACACCAAGCTCTGTGAACAGAACAGGGTCCAAGGCCTGGGAGGACCCGCTTTAGCCAATCCAGACACTTTTTTCATGGGGTGGTAGAGAATGTTGCACAGGGTAATGGTCTTCATGTGACCCTGCAACAATGTCATAGATATGTTTTTGGAGAAGTTGAAATCACCTGACATGTTAGACCAATGAGGACCCACATGTAGAGGGGCTCTATTATAGACCTGAGCTAACCAATTGGGATACCCCTTAGGTTTTTTGGGATGTAGCTGATGTTTGTGATGTCACCAGGGTACACAACTGGGTGACATGAGCTTGGGAGCTGTGATTGCTGGAGATTTGTGATTTCCTGTATGATCCCTGTCTAATGGAGAATAAAGATGGTAATCTGTGTCCCATGGCTGAGTCTTCCATTATTGCCAGGTGAGGTTGTGATGGGCCCTAGATACTCTACTGACTTGTGATATCATTGATAGGGCAAGAGCTTTAGGAGGTCCAGATTATGGATCATGAGGGGAGGAGAGAAATGCTTTTAAAAAAATGACATTCAAAGTTGCATTTTTCTTTCTCAGAAACTCACAACATGGCAACTTTTTTCAGCTTACAGATAACAACAACAAACTATATATTTTCTGATTCAGTGATTTATGTCAGGTCTCAGGACACTACTTTGCCGTGGCATGAACTTCCTGGAGTGAGCTATTGTTTTTTCACAGTTTATCCATACACCCGAATAGTTATGAACATCAAACTTCACAAAACACACTTTAATTCTACTTTCTATCAGCTCATCAACTTTTGGATTTCTGTCATCTATAGGATTGTCACAACCCCATTTGTATCTCTAGCTCAAATTACACACATTGTATTATGTTGATATTTACAAAGAAGTGACAGGATTTTTGTGATCTTTAAAATGTGTTTTATTTTATTTTATTGTGCATTTGTAAGGTGCTTATACAACATGTAAACTGCATTTGAAAACCCCCACAGGGGCAACATGGTACTGAAAATCAAAAAAAACAATGAAAGATGGAGGCAGACCTGTTAGGCCTTTTCAGAATTCAGAACATGCAAGTACAGAGAGAGAGAGAGAGAGAGAGAGAGAGAGAGAGAGAGAGAGAGAGAGAGAGAGAGAAGGGTTGAGGGGTGGGAGTGCAAGGTGTACCATGAGGGAAGTACTAGGGAGTGAGCAGCTGAACGATTAGTCCTGGATGAGCTTACTGGGATGCACAATTCTCTTGTTATTAAGGGAAATTGGTTCAATGTTATTCAAACGGCAATGAATGAATACGTAAGTCTTCAGTTTCACATTTGAGAAAACCCAGGCAGTTTCATTTCTCCATAGTCACATGACCTGCACATCTGCCTAGATCCATGTTATTCCAGCTTGTCAATTTAGTCCATTGGCATGTTTGAAGCTGAGGCCCTGTTTATTGGGATTGGAAAAGTAGTCTGAAAAGTCAGGCCTGTATTACCTTATCTGCCCTCTCCCATGGATTTGATCTACAATTGCTGTATTTTTTTGCATTTAACTGAAAACGGAGCACATTTATTGTATGCAACAGCCAAAGGTCTTTCGGGGTCATAAACATATAACAGTCTAGCAGTTCAATGGGGATACTGCAAAAACAAGCTGCCATCACATATGCAAGCTGAAAACAGTATCCTTTTAATTCAAAAGATGTGTTTTACATGTCATATATTTTATTTTCATACATTGCATTTGAGCCTTCTTTCCATGGGGAAATATATTTCCTTAATGTAACAGTTGAAAAAACATGAGTGTTTATTCTGAATTGTCCACATGTGGGCCATTATGCAACATGGGAAACCAGTGTCTATTTTAAAATCAAGCAGGCCTTTCCATTTAAATAATGTCTGTGTGTATGATGGAAAGTATTTCTGTTTGTGTCAAATCAAATATGTCACTTGTCTTCGCTTTTAGATATTAGTCACTTTTTCTTTTTATTTTCCAAATGCAGAACATTTTAATGTATGAAACATTTTAATGTATGACGTCTCATGTATCATGCTGCTGTTTGTTTTTCTCAGTGAAATTGTGCCTTTTCCCATTTTACATAAAGTCAGCATATGCAACAACACACATATTTTGGAATCCATTGGGCACAACCTTTTTGACAAGCAGCCAACGTGTGCGATTGATCGGATGGCAGAGCAGAAGGCCAGTTTCATCTTAAGCCTATCGATGACTTAGCCTATGGAAGAGTGCAACCTGCCGGAAATACAGAGATTTGCAGTGAGGTGACTGAGTAGAACACATTAATACTTGTGAATTGTTTGGCGAGCGAACGGAGAGTAAGTGGGGAGTAAGAGGCAGTCTCCTTTGCTCCACCCTGCAGCCGGCAGTTACTTCAGAACTGCAGAAAAAGTAAAAGGTGAAAAGGACGCCTTTACTTTTAAAAAGCACACAAACTTCTTTTTTTTTTTTCTTTTTTTCTTCCAATGACTCGCATGTCACGTGTGTGGCAGCTGAGCTCATTAGGACACCTGGTGCACCCTTGCGGCGAAAGCCCTGTGGCAGAAGGGCTGTGCGAATCTGTTTAGCTGTGGCGGCAGTGTGACCTATTTATTCATTCTACTGTGCTTCACCTATTGGATTGTTTGGCGAGCGAACGGAGAGTAAGTGGGGAGTAAGAGGCAGTCTCCTTTGCTCCACCCTGCAGCCGGCAGTTACTTCAGAACTGCAGAAAAAGTAAAAGGTGAAAAGGACGCCTGTACTTTTAAAAAGCACACAAACTTCTTTTTTTTCTTTCTTCCAATGACTCGCATGTCACGTGTGTGGCAGCTGAGCTCATTAGGACACCTGGTGCACCCTTGCGGCGAAAGCCCTGTGGCAGAAGGGCTGTGCGAATCTGTTTAGCTGTTTGGCGGCTTTGGCGTGCGTGCCAGAACTTACATCATAAAAGGAAAGCTCGAGTGTGAGAAGGGCAAGTGATTTTTGAAAACCCGCGGAAAATTCAACACGCCTGCTCGCTACAAAAGACCGCGCCACTTGAACACTGACAGCCCTGCACAATCAACCTGCGCTCCAGGAGACCGAAAGGGCTTGTCCCTTGGATCCTGTGAGCGCCAGACCTTCAATAAATAAATATCTCTACTTGATAACATCCTGATTTGAGATATCGAAAGAACAACCTCCTTGGATACACCTCGGAAATAGACAGTCTTGCTGATACCATCTGCAATCCAGGAGACTGAAAGGACTTGTCCCCTGGAACCTCTGCGTGCCAGATTTTCAACAGACAAAATCTCCCCCTGAAAATCACCTACGACACCAGCACTCCCAAACCCGGTACACTGCAGGAGACCGAAAGGGCTAGCCCCTTGGATCCTGTGCTTAGCTCTTTCACCACCTCAACCAATTTCTTAGGAGGAACTAAGTTACCACCACCAAAGGAGACCGAAAGGGCCAGCCCCTTGGATCCTGTGGTCAGCTTTTTCACCACCTCAACCAAACTTACAGGAGGAACAAAATTACCATCATCAAAGCCTGAACGCGTCAGGACACAACAGACCCGCCTACAAAAAAAGTAGAAATGTTGGCAACTCGACCCAAGCAACCACCAGCTGCCCGCCCGAAGACGAGACTGAGAACAAAATTCAACACAGCGGCCCAATCTGACCTCGACTCATCACAACTCACGATGGAACAAGCCATTTCACGAGGACACCCACCAAAGGTTGCTCTGAATCATTACCAACACAAACCTGACAATCAAATTGAGCAACTACTCAATATAGACCTTTCCATAAATGCAAGAAGCGACCCAACAGGGCAACCTAACAACTACCGTGACCTGCAAAATCAATTCAGCATACCAAACCAACCATACACTACATTTGAGACCTCTGAACATCTCACCAATAACCCTCGTGTCAATATCAGCGAAGATGTTCAGCTAATCGTCCAAACAGAAGACGTCTCAAGTGCACCACTACATGATACTCGAATTTACCTCGACCAAGACCCCCTGCTAACATTAGTCTGCAACAACTCTTACACCCAAAATGGCAAACTTGCATCTCCAATTAATGAAGAAGGAAACCCCCCGTCCGGACCAATGGACACCAACATTACCGACACCACAAACCAACTTCCCAAAACGACAACACCACCATTTCAAAGAGATCTAGCCGTACAACTAGCGGAAGAGACGAACAACAGTCTCATTCAAGAACAACCGGAAAAGACAAACAACCCACTGAAAAAGCGCCCTGAAGATATACGCGAAGAGTCGCTCCTAATTAACACCGTCACGCAGCTTCAAGCAGAACCAAGTGCAAATAGAGAGACCTCTCTCTCAACCAAACTGCACGACAGAGAAAATGTTATGGGCTTAATAGAAGACACAACCAATTCCGAACTGCAACTAGCCATAGCAAAACACCATCAACGAACCAGCAATACCGAACAAAAGAACAATGGGAAACAAGGGCTACTGGATAATACTATCAGCTCCTCCAAAATTCACAACTACAACAAAACTGTAGATTTTCCCAACCATGAACCTATCAAACCGCAACCAGAAGAATTACGAACTCTCACTAAACCACACACTTCTCTAAATAACACACTGCAGCAAACAAAGAAGGAAAAAGCAAGATTAGCCAAAATCGCATGGCTACAGACTCATAAATCAATCAAAAGCCCCCAATTGCCAGAACCTATCAACTCCCAAACTCTACTCAAAGCAAAAAGACTATCAATGGACATAACAGAAATAGAATCAATCATGTCAAGCCTTGACAAACGCAAAGAAATATTTAGTACAACTATAGGAAACCACCAATCACAGATGACATCAACCCCATGTCTAACACAAGAAACCGGAAATAGAACTATTAAGACAGAACGCGACACGAATCAAACAGGAAACCAGAACATTCCCAACCGATTCAACTACGACACGATAGAATCCTTCTACACACCAGATAACATGAACAAAAATGATAACTCAATGCCGCTAGCAGGATCAACAGAACGCAATTCTCCTACCTCAATACCCAACAAACCAGGAAACGACGAAAATATCAATCCAAGAATTCCAACTACAATGCTTGATTTGCAAAACATGTTGATGGCAGTACTCTCTCAAACCATGATACCTTTTATCAAACTACACGAATTCATGAACGACAATATCAAAGACCAAGGAACCCTTCTAGCAATGATTCATTCCAAACAGATCTATATCGAAAATGTTATAAACACAACGGAGGTCCGTCTCAACTTAGAAGCAGAGCAATCAAATCGATGGCAACAACGTCTAATAGAAATGGCCAGAAGTGATCACCAGGAAAAAACCAACTTAAACAACGAACTTCTAGCTCTACTTAAACTACAACAACAACTCCAATCAAACCAAAAACTAGTCTCAAAGAGTATTCAACTTCAACCACCTCAGAGTTCAAACACTCAACAAATTGCTACACAAATTGAAAGCTCGGACGCAAGCCTCGCACAACAACCGATGACATTGGCCTCATCCCTCCCAACAGAGACTCAAGTCACTTGTCAATCACAAGTGACCAAACCAGAACAGTTTAAGATCTTCTCGAAAGAAAAACTACCCCCCACAACCAAACCAACACAGTCCAAGACAACTAAGAAAAATTAAACAGGCTCCAGAGCCTTCCTCAGAACAATAAAAACTACGGATCAAGCTTCACAAGCGACAAAAGAGAAAACACTGATACAAGCTCACCAAGCACCACTGCATCAGGTAATACCACAGCTGACCAAACCTTCGAACAGACAACAAGATACTCAAGATACTTCAAACTTTCAACTGTCACAACTGCTCCCACACTCAGCATCCACTTATGAAGAACTTCTAAACTGCTCAACTCACGAAGATCGCGAAATAGACGACACACCACCACCCATTCATTCTACAACACCACCAAGATACATTATTCTTGACGAATATTCCACCAACCACGAACTACAAACCTCATATCAATATGAAGATATTTCAGAACATCCTTTACAGGAAACTTTCAACATTCTCTCGAACACTTCCGCCTGCAGATTATCTCTTCTTGATAACTACGACCAAGTCTCAGATGATTCCTTCGGCTCCCATACAATAGATTCTACCGATTGTATATGTCCCTCCTTCATCAACCCGTTAGAACAAAATCAAATTTATCAAATTCACATTGAAAATCAAATTACCAGATCAAAACCTCTAATACTCAACAGAACCAACACTTTTAGACTATTTGGAGCGATATCACAGCTAAAACACATAACAACTAACAAGATTGATTTAATCACTTTCAAAGATGAAAAGCACCTAGATAAAATCATTGTAGAATTATCTGATCCAGATGATCAAGAACTTATCATAACAAAACGCGAGCAACTCCGCAAACTTGGATTCAACTGCTGGGCTTCAATGTCATCAAGGAAAAATCCTGCGAAAAAGTATACGCAAAATTGTACCAACAACTATTCAACGAAATACTCAAAGTCGCCGTATTTTCCCAATCCCGAAGAATCAAACACACAAGAGAGACCATTCAAAAGAATTTATGATTTAGAAATGTCATTTATAGAAACCATTTCCTCAAGAAGTTCAACCTATTCCCACTCATAACAATCAATCAATAACAATATAATATGGTCTCTCTGCTCATGGAACACAAGAGGAAACTTACATTTGTTTACTCAACCCTCATCTGATCTTGAGAAATACCTCATCATTTGTCTCCAAGAAACTTGGATCACCGAAACTCCAGCATGCGACGGTTATCTCACCTTCCTAAATCCTGCCATAAAAAAACATCAAGGAAGACCAGCATCAGGTCTACTCACACTAATCAAAATTACCCCGCAATGGAAAGTAGAGCGCAATGAAAATATAAACCCCTGGACTCAATTGACTATAATAACAACACAAGCGCACCAACAACAAAAAAAAGGAACTGGTGAAACAACAATCGCCATCTTGAACCTCTATTGGAATCCTGCAGCTATTACATCTGCTGCATTCATCGATGGAGTATTCATGACAATAGACAACTTAGTAGGGACCTATCAACGCCTCGAATTTATACTGTGTGGAGACCTCAATATCAACCTAATCACACCAACTGGCACACCACGATCACTCGAACAATTGACAGGCAAAGCATCGACATGGATGAAAGAAATCATAACCCGAAATCTTATGCTCCTAAACCATGCAAAAGATAACTCCACTCCTTTTGTCCCAACATGGACCAGAGGCCATTCAGTAGCAATTATTGACTACATATTTCTTTCGCAAAGCCTTCATGAATCGGTCATGACAGCTCTAACGCTTATGGCTGATAACAGCGACCACAACAAGCTGACTGTCACCTCACACAATATCAGCCAACAAAACGTAAAAGTTGCAACGCTTGAACTTACTGGCACATCCTCAAGGCTACGAATACCACAATCAGCGCTATCACTTCTACCGATGAAATTACTTGCTTCAACAAAACCAGACCTCGAAAAGTTGAACTATGAATGGATTTTGCTTCCATTTCATCAAACACTAAAAAACTGTCCGAAAAGAACTCATGTACACTCCTATAACGAAGAAATAGCACAAAGAAAAAAGGAGCTGGCTAAACAGATACGACATCTCAAGAAAAACAAAACGCCAGAAACTATGACGGAGAGTAGAATATTGAAACTTCGATACAATAACTGGAGGAAATCACAACAAGCAATTCTCCTCCAGACAGATGCAGAATCAATAATGAAGACCTACAAGGCAAATAATACAAGAGAATTGTGGAATTTACTGAACGACAACCAGCAAAAACAACACAAGCTCACAGCTAACGTACCAGAACAAACATGGATTACTCATTTCTCGACCATGTATGCAGCACACGAACACCAATCTCAAGGAAATCTCAACCCCAAACCCAAAACAAAATGGACTGTAGTCATCACGCATGAAGAGCTACTACACATGATCCAAAACCTCAATCCCTCAAGAGCTCCGGGCCCTGATGGACTCTCTAATGCTGTCCTTAAACAAGATCCTGCGATATGGGCAGATTTTATGACACAGATTTTGGAAATTATAAACATACACAATCGAATTCCAACTACCTGGAGAACAGCCACCATAGTTCCGATCCACAAACAAGGACCACGTGACCTTCCTCAGAACTTCCGTCCGATTGCCTTGCTTGACCTACTCGGAAATTTTTTCGCACCAGCTCTCTTGAGGCAACTCATTGCATGGGCCACTTCCACTGGACGACTTTCACCACGACAAACAGGCTTCACACGTAACGTTGGAACTAATATCAATCTTCTCTTATTGCACGTCATCAAGCACGAAGCAATAAACAACAAGTCCATGATTTACACGGCATTCATTGATTTAAAGATGGCCTTTGATGCAATACCTCGTCAAAAGCTCTGGGAGAAACTGAGCAAATGGAACTGCCCTGCGAACATCCTTGAACCCATCATACAACTTTACTCAAACACGTCAATAAAAATCAGACTCACAAAACAAGGTTTGACAACGGAGCCTATCAACACAGTGAATGGTCTAAAACAAGGATGCCCCCTCGCAGCGACTCTATACAACTTGTTTACATCAGACATTGACCAACACCTTTTGAACACTCAAACAAATCCTCCAAAAATAAACTCAATACCGGTCCCCATCATGTCCTATGCAGACGACATCGTCTTGCTCGACAGAACACCATTTGGACTTCAACTCTCTCTTACAGCACTAAGTGACTACATGAAACAGAATGAGCTAACAATCAACAGCACAAAAACAAAAACCATGTCCCTAACGAAATCTAAAGCAAAAGCAAAAAAAACACCGGATTTCAACATCAATGGAATACGACTGGAAAATGTCACAACATTTAAATACCTCGGCATCATCATAAATCAATCAAAGACAGAAACAGACTGGTTAGACAACCTAGAACAAAAGGCTCAAGCGCTCGCACGACAGGGATGTATTCTACACAGAAAATACGGAAAATTCTCATTTAAGCCCATCATCATGTTCTACAGACAAAAATACATTTCTATCATAACATATGGAACTGAAACAATGATGAATGCAGACCAGGTAGACTGGGCGAAATTTGAAGCAATATTCTGGCGCAAGATCTTAACCCTTCCTCAATCATATCCCATGGCGAGAATTCGCTATGAAGTAGCTACCCAATCCATCGGCTCCATGGTACGATGGAAAAGACTGGATATCTACCGCAAAATATTGTCGGATGACAAAACCCCTGCAATCCAAATCCTGAAAACCAACTCAACTGCTCTAAATAATACAATACTACAAACCTGGAAAAAAACAATACCCAAAGAAATGGAGCAAGAGGACATATCGGAAGAACTTCTAACGAAACGCCCCCAACACGCCAAAATCAAAATGCTACAAAACGATAGGATCAAAACCATCGAAAAGAAAAACACATACAAACGGACTTTGCAGTGCAATAAGGACAACAGAAAACTACATGAACCACAACCATACATCTTATCATTCCCTGATCCAATTATCAGATCAACCTTCTTAAAAATCCGGTTCAACACCTTACCAACTAACGACTACTTGGCATCAACAAGACAGATCCCAAAAAACCAGAACCACTGTCGATTTTGTGAAATCATCACAACACCAGAAACCATATTCCATCTGGTCATGGAATGTCCCTCTCTCGCCAACCAGCGCAGGCAGTTCGGGGCCTACTTTGACCTTGCCTTGCAGCAAATGACAACAGATGAAAGATGGGCTGCGATTCTCAGTGGACAAAATAACAAATACATATTCACAGTTGTCCTTTACCTTCACAGTATTCTCGAGATCAACGGAGGAAAAACGCTTTCCTAGCACCACAGCCTACACCTTTTTTTTTTTTTTTTCCTCTTTTCTTTTAACCACGTATTTTGCACGAATCACAATGATGAAAAAGTTTGAGACAAAACTAAAACATCAAAAAAAAAAAAGAAAAAAAAAAATTGGGCACAACCAGCAGTATTAGGTTCTAAGGCACACTTTTCTTCACCTTGGTGCTTTCCCATTTTGGTTATAACGAGTGAGGCCCACTTTTTGCATTCACTAAGCCTCATGTTGGAAAGTAAGTGTTTGGGAATGGCCTGCAAGTTCCAATGGGTCTCATCCAACAGCCAGCTTTTATCTTGCACAAGTGGCCTTGCGTGGTGTTATATCTGTGCGTGGTGGAGTGCTCGCGTGGCTCCTGGAATGTTGGAATGTTCGTGTGTGTGTATGGAGGGATGACATGCGAGTGCTCTGACAGTTGGAGATTTGATGCCTGTCGGGTGGGGTGCTGCCAGTGTTTCTCCTACGATACCAACTATGATGAGGAGACAATTAACGTACTTAAAGTACAGCATTGTGTGTCACCTACTATCTATACTTACATTACTACACTGGCGACGAGGATTCGTGCTGCTGCGGAGGGGGCAGCAGAACTGATGAGAACACTGCCCTCCAACACGAACATCCCACCCGGCAAGGTTGGGCCAGTCAGGGACTGTGAGACTGGTCCAGGAGCTCTGGAAGTGAACCGTCTCTTGTGGCTACAGCGGGTGGTAAGGTGCCCCTGGGTCCAGTCCCGAAGACTCTGGGGTCCAATGTTGAATTGGCGGTGAGGTCCACCAGTGCCGGATTGCCCGTGACATCGATGGATGCAAGTGAAGTTGGACTCGTGGACGTGACGCAGGTGAAGTGCCCTGTGCCCATTCCGCAAGTGCAAAAGTGCCCTGGGGTCCAGTGCCAGAGGATCCAGTGCGTGACCTGAGGTGATGACGTAAAAAAAAACTAAATAGGGCAACCTCAGAGCGTGCATTGCGGAGGCCAGTACCAGAACGTGCCAGGGTCCAATAGCAGAGTGCCCAGTGTCCGATCAGTGTTGCCTGAAGCTGGGGCAATGGGAAGTGCCCTGGGGTCCAGTGCCAGACAGTGAGTGACAACAAGTGATATTGTCCATGCCCAGTGTCAGATCCATGCTGCCTGAAGCTGGGGCAATGGGAAGTGCCCTGGGGTCCAGTGCCGGACAGTGATTGACAACAAGTGATATTGCCCATGCCCAGTGTCCGATCCGTGCTGCCTGAAACTGAGGCAATGGGAGTGCCCTGGGGTCCAGTGCCCGACAGTGAGTGACAACAAGTGATATTGTCCATGGCCCTGTCTGCGCCGGTAGCCTCTGAACTGCAGGGAGAGGGCTGTGTGACACGCTCCGGGGGTGCCTTGCGTGTCCGGAGCTTAAGGATGGCCCCAATGTTTTGATGAGGCGAGTAATCAAGGTGCATGCGCGCGAATGGTGTGCAACGCATGCCCTGTAGTGGAACGCAGGATCGGTGCGGCGAGGGGGTGTAGTGAACAGAGCATCAAGGCTGACATTGAAACTGTAGGTCCGGGGCCGAGCATGGAGTCTGCGTGGGCCGTTTTTCTCATTCTTGGAGAGGCTTCCGACGTTGGTACGATAGGTGGCAGAGCGAGAACCATGAAGAGGAAGCACTGCAAAGGAGATTCTTTGGTGTTCCAGTTGAAGAAGGAGTGTTTGCATCGGTGCTCTGTGTGTGAGTAGGAAGGGTGTTTTCACAAGTCATTTTGCTGTGCGTGCCACGATCGTCTTCGAGCTCTCAAGGAATTGGATGAAGAGATATGCAACTTTTACATGAAGATAAACAACCTGGCATTATCAGAAGTTTAACTGTTTGGTTTCGTTGCAGGCCAGCATGTAAGTGTGTAATCCTTGTTGTTGTGGCCTGTGTCCTGCTGTACTTTGTTGGGCCTGGTTGTGTGAGTGCTGTATGATTGTTTATGTTGTGGCCCATTGTTATGGTTTAAGTTTTCTCGATTTCAGGAGGTTGTGATACCGTTTACCATTTTAACATGATGTTTTCTTTTCAGGTGCAGTGAGGATCCGTTGTCCTTTCTATTTATGTCTCCATCCCTGGGTAATAGTCGGACTCGAGGGAGGCGGGCTTGGGGTGGTTATTTCCGATTTATGGATATCTTCGATTTTATGGATATTTATGCTTTTACCATATTCTTTTGGAGCAGTTGGGAGGAACTTGAGGGTGGATGGTACCTTCATGTACTGCTATTCTTCATATTTTGTGTGTAGGATTTAAGCGGATCTATTGGAGTGTGGTGTGCCCAAGGAGCTTTATTTGCTTCTGTATGTTGTTTCCTGTTACAAGTGCACTGTGACAATGAATGACGCTTGCCTGGAGTGTTGGTACGCGAGTTTGGTGTGGGAGTTTGGTGTGCCTGTATGGGGAGGAGTTGCATGTGAAGCTACATGTGCGCTAGTTGGGTGTGCCTGCGTGTGTCAGGTTGTGCATGTAGGCGACATGCTGTCCCGAACGCCGGGTGGATTCAGTTAATGTAGGGTGCGGCTGTAGGTGCCTGCACTTTAGAGTTAAGGTTTCAGCTGTTTTTCACCTGTGGTTGTTTCCACTGTAGTGTTAGCACCTTAATGTGGTGTTGTTTTTGTCCCCATAGATGGCCGGGTGGATCTATTGGGAAGTTGGGTATTCTTAGACAGTTTCCTCCATGGCGTGTACGGTTCCGGCCGGGCCTTGCACGTTTTGCATTGGAGTTTTGGGTCACTGCATGTATGTGCATGTGATGTGGTTAGGGTGAGGGGCACACGATGGTGGTGGCGTGGTCGTGAGGGGTTTCCGTGCCTGGTTCAGTAACGGTTAGTTGGATGGGGCGAGTGTCATAGCATTGTGTTTGTGGTGTGTGTGTGTGTATCGAGTGTGTGGTGTCTTCAGATGGTAAGGGTTGTTGTTTAACCGGTTTGCAGTTAGTAGGGTTTTGTTTAGCGCTTTCTTTTTTTTCCCATTTTTGGTGGATGAAGGGACCTGTTTGTGGTGCTTGTTGTGGGCTATGGATGGCCCGGAGGGTCCATTGGCCGGTTGGTTAGTGCTCTGGTGTGGCAGGCTGGAGGCCCTGGGGGGCAGCCAGGGGAGGGAGGTGTTAAGTGTGCACTCATGGTTTCGGGTTGTTAGTTTGTATTTCCAGGGTTGGTCGGGTGTGGCAGACCTGTGCTCCGAGCGGCAGCTCGGGGTTGGTGAGAGTGCTTAGTTTCTTATTTTATATCCTCGAGGGTTTTGGTTCCGTCAGGGTTTAGTAGGTAGGAGTGTTTGTGTTAGGGTGAGTTTGCGGTAGGATGGGTTATAGTAGGGAGGAGTGGTAGAGATTGTTTCCGATATGCTGGTGAGTTAGTTGCAGTAGGATGGATGTAGTAGCCTGGGTAGGCTGGTGTTGCAAGTGGTTTCGGGGTGCTATTTGGCCCTCTCTTTCTTTAAAGTAGTGTTACCGTTTGGCAGCGTTCTGCTCTGTGGGTTATTACGGTTTCTTATGGGCAGGTTTAGTTTTTCTTCTACAGGTTGTGTGCATGGCATGGTGGCCACATGTCTGTGCATTTCAAGTTGGTTTTGTTCTCGTTGGGTCTATTGAAAAACTGTCGGAAGGAGAAGTGTTATATCTGTGCGTGGTGGAGTGCTCGCCTGGCTCCTGGAATGTTGGAATGTTCGTGTGTGTGTGGAGGGATGACGTGCGAGTGCTCTGACAGTTGACAGTTGGAGATCTGATGCCTGCCGGGTGCGGTGCTGCCAGTGTTTCTCCTACGATACCAACTATGATGAGGAGACAATAAACCTACTTAAAGTACCGCGCTGTGTGTCATCTACTATCTATACTTACAGTACTACAGGTGGCCTCTCAGTTCATATCATTCTGGGGCTGAATTTATACCCCACACTAGTCAAAAATGACATGGGCGAGGAGACAAAACTGAAGACCGGTTTAAAGAGGATGGTAGCAGTATGGATTCTGACTATAGACCGTTGCAAGGCTTCAAGGGCAGAAACATGGACATGCTCCCCAGGAAAACTGGAAAATTCAGCGAGTATGATATAGGAAGCGAAAAGCATATCAGTTCACAGTAATCAGAAAAAATATCTGAATGGCATTGGAAAATGGGCTTTTGAGTGAAAGGTTATATTGGAAGAAATGGTCAAGGGAAAAATAAATGGACTGTTCTTATAATTTTGCAGGTCTCAGGTATACTGTCTAGCCAGTCGTACTGTCCGTCACTGTTATGCGACATTCCCAGTGGGAAGGAATGCCCCAGGACGTTCATGGAATGGATACTGTGAAGCACAGCTGTGAATCGATGAACACAAACTAAGGACCAGAATTATCTCAGTCCTTCAATCCTCGTCAGAAGGCAGGTCTGGTGCCCGGGTACCTCCTACTGGTTACCAGGTGGATGACTTGTTGCTGCTACTCTGCTTCAGGTTCCTCTGTGGGGATCTGTGAACACAATGCTTTGCACCCTGCAAGCCATCACATGGAAGGGAGACGAGCAAAAGCACACGGATGATGCCCTTCTTTAACAGCTGCTGCCGGAAATGGTTGAAACGGGCCTGTATCATTCTTCTGGGACTTTCCATTGTCTCATTTCTGGATTTCCCGCTGCTTCAGAAGAACAGTCCCTTCGTGGTGTTTGCTCCTTCCTGAGACACTCTACATAGATCCTAATGCATAACATCCCTTCATCGTCAGGAGTCGAATCCCCATTAATGGAGGAAGTGAGTATCACATTATTACACAGTTACAGTTCAGCAGGGGTATTTTTTTTAAATGTTTGATGCTTTTCTATATTACTACCTGGGGGGGGGCGGGCTATGGCAGCCTCCCAGCCAATGAGGAGTCTCGGAACAGGGAAATTAACAGATGGTAATCCCCCCACTCCGAGCCGCCTCACGGCTGGAGGCCAGCATTTTCCCCCACCGGGCAATGAGGTAAGTGCTCGCCTCCCCCAACCCACACCCCCTCCATAGATTTCCCTTCCCACCTCCCTCCCCTCCCCTTACCTGTTTTTTTGGTCCTCTTCGGGAGTGCATGCGCTGGAAACACTTCTGCCTCCAGCGTGTCCGCTCCCGATCTGCGGCACGCCGCCATGGAAAGGAAGAAGGGACTACACATAGTCCCTTATCCCTTTCCATGGCAGCCATTTTGTCTGTTTACTTTTTTTCATCTATTTCCAATGGCCGCCATGGAAAGGGAGAACGGACTGAGTTCTCCCGTCTTTGGAGAGCATTTTTGTTTTGGTGTGAAACGCGCAACAAAGAAAAATGCTTTTAGTACCCTGATCTTACGGGCCGGGGTACTAATAGTAATAATCTCCTCGCGGGGGGGCATTACTGAGTCAAGTAATGCCCCAGGCCCTTCGTTAAGGCTCATGCTATGCTTGGGCTTATAACTATGGGCCCGGGGGCATTACCTGACTCGGTAACAGCCACCGGCTCGGGGATTATTGTTTAAGTAATGCGGGTGCTCATCAACAGTGACTGCCTGGAGACCTCTAAATGTGTTCAGTTTATTGGGAAAGTCTTTATCCTCATTTCATTTTCTGGGAAATGCACATGCCAGCTGTATTGAACGTTCCTTAGCCCTTTGGCCCAAACTGCTTTGTTTAGACTGGTTTCATGTGCACATCTGGAGCCCCCATCTCTGGAAAAGTGCCTGTTGGCTTTGCCTTAAGAGCACGTCCCTTGAGGCATTCTCCATGTATTTATATATGGGCACTGATTTCTTCTCACCCCCTTTCTTTTCAGAAGTTATCTTGCAGCAGAAGCAATGATGGAAATGAAGCTGCAGACCTAATTCTTAATATCTAGTGTCTGCAATATTCAAGCAGCTTAAGTGGCACACAAACAGCAGTTCACATTGGATCCATTTTGGGCCTTATTCACAGAAGCGTTTTATAATGGCAAAACCCATTGGAAAACGTTCAGGGCATTTGTGTCACATTACATTTAATTTGATCCATATGTTGCTATGCTATTTCATTTCGGTTTACATATATTATATATGTAGGTGTACCTCCAGCAATTTAAATAGACAGAATAGACTTATATAAATATGTATTAGTGCCTGACTACGAATGCATGCTCCGTGGCAATGGGGGCCAGTGTCAGCATTCTGCTATACACTGACTCAGACAATATAGCTCATAGTGACTTCATGAAGAGTTCTTGTGTGTTATATTTAAGTGCTCCACATCAATCATTGCACTGGTCTCATTAAAGTTCATGTTCTCTCCCACCTACTACTGTGACATAATCAACGTAAGAGCCTGAGAAAAGAAATCCAAATGCAACAACGGATACAGAAGAAGAAGGCAAACTCGGTCTGAATCTCAGACAATGGCGTTAGAAGAGGTTCACTTTTTCCCCTGGAGTAAGGAGTCCAACATATTGGGGGTAATTCATAGAATTCAGTGCACAAGTGGCGCACGCGGCTGGCGCACAGTGTGCGCATGCGACAGTCTGCCCCAGCCGCGTGCGCTAAAATCCATTTCCGCGCACAGTGTATTCATGGATTTCAACATCCAAAACCAGCCATGGCGCAGAGTGGCGCAGCGATCCTGCAGCAGCACCAGTTACGCCCCCAACCTCTCCCCGTGCGGCATGCACAGCGCCCAAATCCCATACATGGCGCACAGGCCATTGGACCAGCATACAGCCCCCCAACCACGAAAATGCCTGTAAAACTCCCCGCGAATCCCTCCGAATACATGTACACCCCGGCGCAGGGATTGGCCCTGTGCGAGCGGGGTACGTGTATCGCTGGGATTCGCGGGGAGTTTCACACGCGATTGGCCCTGTGCGAGCGGGGTACGTGTATTTCGGGGGTGCGTGGGAAGTTTCACACGCGATTGGCCCTGTGCGAGCAGGGTACGTGAATTTCAGGGGTACGCGGGAAGTTTCACACGCAATTGTCCCTGTGCGAGCAGGGTACATGTATTACTGGGGTGCGCGGGAAGTTTCACACGTGATTGGCCCTGTGCGAGCGGGGTACGTGTATTACTGGGGTTCGCGGGAAGTTTCACACGCGATTGGCCCTGTGCGAGCGGGGTACGTGTATTACTGGGGTTTGCGGGAAGTTTCTTACGCGATTGGCCCTGTGCGAGCGGTGTACGTGTATTACTGGGTTTCGCGGGGAGTTTCACACGCGATTGGCCCTGTGCGAGCGGGGTACGTGTATTTCGGGGGTGCGCGTGAAGTTTCACACGTGGTTTGCTGTCAGAGCGGGGTACGTGTATCCAGTGGGGTGCATGGGGAGTCCCACACGTGAATTGGCAGTGTGGGTCCTCCCAGGTGCCCCTCTACCCCCTACACGGCCCCTGCAGGCAGCCCACACCACAGGGGACTACCCTGCACCCCTGGTCATGTCCCGTAGGCAGCCCATCCACCATGGGCATGCCCCCCAGCCAAGCCACATGTCACCTTGCAATATGATCACCAACTCATGTCCCCCAGCACCCCCACCCCCCAGCATTGAGGGGCACCTGCCAGCAGGCCCCTACCCATGTCCCCCAGCACCCCCACCCCCCAGCAGTGAGAAGCACCTGCCAGCAGGCCCCCAGTCATGTCCCACTCATGTCCCCCTGCACCCGCACCCCCCAGCAGTGAGGGGCACCCCCAGCAGTGAGGGGCACCTGCCAGCAGGCCCCCACTCATGTCCCACTCATGTCCCCCTGCACCCCCAGCAGTGAGGGGCACCTGCCAGCAGGCCCCCACTCATGTCCCACTCATGTCTCCCTGCACCCCCACCCCCCAGCAGTGAGGGGCACCTGCCAGCAGGCCCCCACTCATGTCCCCCAGCACCCCCACCCCCCAGCAGTGAGGGGCACCTGCCAGCGGGCCCCCACTCATGTCCCACTCATGTCCCCCTGCACCCCCTCCCCCCAGCAGTGAGGGGCACCTGCCAGCTGGCCCCCACTCATGTCCCCCTGCACACCCACAGCAGGCCCCCACTCATGTCCCCCTGCACCCCCACCCCCCAGCAGTGAGGGGCACCTGCCAGCAGGCCCCCACTCATGTCCCACTCATGTCCCCCTGCACCCCCTCCCCCCAGCAGTGAGGGGCACCTGCCAGCCGGCCCCCACTCAGGTCCCACTCATGTCCCCCTGCACTCCCACCCCCCAGCAGTGAGGGGCACCTGCCAGCAGGCCCCCACACATGTCCCCCAGCACCTCCACCTCCCAGCAGTGAGGGGCACCTGCCAGCCAGCCCCCACTCATGTCCCCCTGCACCCACACCCCCCAGCAGTGAGGGGTACCTGCCAGCAGGCCCCCACTCATGTCCTCCTGCACCCCCACCCCCCAGCAGTGAGGGGCACCTGCCAGCAGGCCCCCACTCATGTCCCACTCATGTCCCCCAGCACCTCCACCCCCCAGCAGTGAGGGGCACCTGCCAGCAGGCCCCCACTCATGTCCCCCTGCACTCCCACCCCCCAGCAGTGAGGGGCACCTGCCAGCAGGCCCCCACTCATGTCCCCCAGCACCCCTACCCCCAGCAGTGAGGGGCACCTGCCAGCAGGCCCCCACCCATGTCCCACTCAGGTCCCCCTGTACCCCCACCCCCCACCAGTGGGGGGCACCTGCCAGCCGGCCCCCACTCATGTCCCACTCATGACCCCTGCACCCCCACCCCCCAGCAGTGAGGGGTACCTTCCAGCAGGCCCCCACTAATGTCCCCCAGCACCCCCACCCCCCAGCAGTGAGGGGCACCTGCCAGCCGGCCCCCACTCATGTCCCACTCATGTCCCCCTGCACCCCCACCCCCAAGCAATGAGGGGCACCTGCCAGCAGGCCCCCACTAATGTCCCCCAGCACCCCCACCCCCCAGCAGTGAGGGGCACCTGCCAGCCGGCCCCCACTCATGCCCCCCTGCACCCCCACCCCCCAGCAATGAGGGGCACCTGCCAGCCGGCCCTCACTCATGTCCCACTCATGTCCCCCTGCACCCCCTCCCCCCAGCAGTGAGGGGCACCTGCCAGCCGGCCCCCACTCATGTCCCACTCATGTCCCCCTGCACCCCAACCCCCCAGCAATGAGGGGCACCTGCCAGCAGGCCCCCACTCATGTCCCCCAGCACCTCCAACCCCCAGCAGTGAGGGGCACCTGCCAGCAGGCCCCATTCATGTCCCCCAGCATCCCCACCCCCCAGCAGTGAGGGGCACCTGCCAGCAGGCCCCCACTCATGTCCCCTTGCACCCCCACCCCCCAGCAGTGAGGGGCACCTGCCAGCAGGCACCCACTCATGTCCCCCAGCACCCCCACCCCCCAGCAGTGAGGGGCACCTGCCAGCAGGCCCCCTCTCATGTCCCCCAGCACACCCCACCCCCCAGCAGTGAGGGGCACCTGCCAGCAGGCCCCCACTCATGTCCACTCATGTCCCCCTGCACCCCCACAACCCAGTAGTGAGGGGCACCTGCCAGCAGGCCCCCACTCATGTCCCCCTGCACCCCCATCCCCCAGCAGTGAGGGGCACCTGCCAGCAGGCCCCCACTCATGTCCCACTCATGTCCCCCTGCACCCCCACCCCCCAGCAGTGAGGGGCACCTGCCAGCAGGCCCCCACTCATGTCCCCCAGCACCCCCACCCCCCAGCAGTGAGGGCACCTGCCGGCAGGCCCCCACTCATGTCCCCATGCACCCCCACCCCCCAGCAGTGAGGGGCACCTGCCAGCAGTCCCCCACTCATGTCCCCCTGCACCCCCACCCCCCAGCAGTGAGGGGCACCTGCCAGCAGGCCCCCACTCATGTCCCCCAGCACCCCCACCCCCCAGCAGTGAGGGGCACCTGCCAGCAGGCCCCCACTCATGTCCCACTCATGTCCCCCTGCACCCCCACCCCCCACCAGTGAGGGGCACCTGGCAGCCGGCCCCCACTCATGTCCCACTCATGTCCCACTGCACCCCCACCGACCTGCAGTGAGGGGCACCTGCCAGCCGGCCCTCACTCATGTCCCACTCATGTCCCCCTGCACCCCCTCCCCCCAGCAGTGAGGGGCACCTGCCAGCCGGCCCCCACTTATGTCCCACTCATGTCCCCCTGCACCCCCACCCTCCAGCAATGAGGGGCACCTGCCAGCAGGCCCCCACTCATGTCCCCCAGCACCTCCAACCCACACCAGTGAGGGGCACCTGCCAGCAGGCCCCCACTCATGTCCCCCAGCACCCCCACCCCCCAGCAGTGAGGGGCACCTGCCAGCAGGCCCCCACTCATGTCCCCTTGCACCCCCACCCCCCAGCAGTGAGGGGCACCTGCCAGCAGGCCCCACTCATGTCCCCCAGCACCCCCATCCCCCAGCAGTGAGGGGCACCTGCCAGCAGGCCCCCACTCATGTCCCACTCATGTCCCCCAGCACACCCAACCCCCTAGCAGTGAGGGGCACCTGCCAGCAGGCCCCCACTCATGTCCCACTCATGTCCCCCTGCACCCCCACAACCCAGTAGTGAGGGGCACCTGCCAGCAGGCCCCCACTCATGTCCCCCTGCACCCCCATCCCCCAGCAGTGAGGGGCACCTGCCAGCAGGCCCCCACTCATGTCCCACTCATGTCCCCCTCCACCCCAACCCCTCAGCAGTGAGGGGCACCTGCCAGCAGGCCCCCACTCATGTCCCCCAGCACCCCCACCCCCCAGCAGTGAGGGGCACCTGCCGGCAGGCCCCCACTCATGTCCCCCTGAACCCCCACCCCCCAGCAGTGAGGGGCACCTGCCAGCAGTCCCCCACTCATGTCCTCCTGCACCCCCACCCCCCAGCAGTGAGGGGCACCTGCCAGCAGGCCCCCACTCATGTCCCCCAGAACCCCTACCCCCAGCAGTGAGGGGCACCTGCCAGCAGGCCCCCACTCATGTCCCACTCATGTCCCCCTGCACCCCCACCCCCCACCAGTGAGGGGCACCTGCCAGCTGGCCCCCACTCATGTCCCACTCATGTCCCCCTGCACCCCCACCGACCTGCAGTGAGGGGCACCTGCCAGCAGGCCCCCACTCATGTCCCACTCATGTCCCCTCCACCACCACCCCCCAGCAGTGAGGGGCACCTGCCAGCAGGCTCCCACTCATGTCCCCCAGCACCCCCACCCCCCAGCAGTGAGGGGCACCTGCCAGCAGGCCCCCACTCATGTCCGGCAGCACCCCCACCCCCCAGCAGTGAGAGGCACCTGCCAGCCGGCCCCCACTCATGTCCCACTCATGTCCCCCGGCACCCCCAACCCCCAGCTGTGATGGGCACCTGCCAGCAGGCCCCCACTCATGTCTCACTCATGTTCCCCTGAACCCCCACCACCCAGCAGTGAGGGGCACCTGCCAGCAGGCCCCTACTCATGTCCCACTCATGTCCCCCTGCACCCCCACCCCCCAGCAGTGAGTGGCACCTGCCAGCAGGCCCCCACTCTTGTCCCCCTGCACCCCCACCCCCAGCAGTGAGGGGCACCTGCCAGCAGAACCCCACTCATGTCCTTCAGCACCCCTACCCCCCAGCAGTGAGGGGCACCTGCCAGAAGGCCCCCACTTATGTCCCCCCCACATGACATAATGATGCACAATCATGGCCCACTTCTACACAAAAATACCACAGCACGCCGCCCCATTCTTGAGACGCAATAATTTCCCAATCCACCCCACACTGAAATGCCTATCTCAAGACACAAACCAAAAGTCAACTATGTACATAAACACATGTCCGTCACACACACACACTGGTTGGCATTGATTGTGTAAACCCACATTTTCATATGCATGAACCCAATGAGCAAATCCCACACATGGAAGTAAAATATCAAAATGTATTATGTACAAAAATAAAGCAATGAAATGAAAGCATAACAAAATAGCAAACATGAAATGAAAAGCATGTGCAAAAGATGAGTAAATGAAAAGTATAACCAATCCAAAGAAATCCGAAACAAAAATAGTCCAAACTCTCCCTCCACCAATGCAAATCCAAAGGAAACGTAAAAAGAAAAATCCATTAATCCATGGTGAAATCAAAAGAAAAAATTCAAAATAATCCATTGTCCAACTATGTACAATCCATTGTCCAAAAGAAAAATCCATGAATCCATGTTCAAAATCAAATAAAAAGTTCAAATAAATCCATTGTCCAACTATGTACAATCGATTGTCAAGGGTCCATGAGCCCAACGAAAGAAATGAAACCTACCTAAGAAACTACCTAAGAAAAAAACTATATACACATGTGTGGGGCATAGTCCATTCACCCCAAATCAAAGGAAAAGGAAAAGGAAACCTAACTCTAAAAACTATTTACAATGGTAGCGGGCTAGTCCGACGGCTCACTTCCAGATTTCCCGGGCCAGGGCATCATCGAACTCCTGCTCGATGTCCCGGAGGCGGTCCTCTTCCATGGCCCCGAGGGTTCGCAGAGACGATGACATGTGGACCTTCAACTCCCTGCGAATTGCCTCGAAGCACTCGGCCCGCCTCAGAGCCCTCCGCATGGGGTTCTCCGCCCTGACCATTGTGAGCCGTGCCTCTTCTGCCCGCTGCCGCTCCGCACCTATGGCCTGGCCCAATCGCTGCCACACGGAAGACACTTCCAATCCTGGGTCCTCCTGCCCTCTGGCCTATGCCTGCCCCTCCGATGTTGAAGACCCCAAGCCATCATGGCTCCCACCTTGTTGCTGCTGCTGCTGTGCCTGTGCCCTGGCTCTTGCTGCCTGCACGTCCTCCTCCGGCTGGGGTGCAGTTGTTGAGGTGGCCACCCCTGCTGGACGTCCGACTCCCGACTGTGGCAGGGATGTGTCCTCCACCAGCCTGGCCGCAGGGTCAGAGGAAGCTCCACAGGGTACTCAGGTGCTACATGGGTGGGAAGATGGCATGGAGGACGACTGGCGCATAGGGGGTTCAGTTGAGGAGGGTGTCAGAACAAGGTCCAGCAAACGGGGGAATCCGGGCCTGGTGACCTGTCCCAGTAGGTCAACGTGGTCAACGAGGCATTCGAGATGACGTGCAGTGTCCTCACGAAAACAATGCAGGTCACCTCGCATGCCCCATTGCCGCAACGCCATCCCACTCAGGACAGGCTCAACCCGGTCCCGGATAGCCACGTCCGCAGGGAGAGGAAGGCCAGTTGTTGTAAGCAGATCTCCTCCCTGAAAACAGGTCTGGACATAGACATCCCTGCTGGTGCGGGATGATGCAGTTACAGGATCGGGGACAGGATTACACACAGGCACCGCCGCGGCGGCCTGTGCTGCCTCCTGTCCCTGCCCCTGCACTGCACCACTAGCACCAGTGGAATCCCCACCTCCAGACCCCGTGTCTGTCCCTTCCACGGCCTCCTCCTCCACCAAAGCCCCCACCAACCAGGATGACTCCGTGCCATCTTCCTCCGTCGGACCCTGTGGGATCTCAGCTGCCCCTTCTGCTGCCGAGGAGTCCAACTCCGACCTCTGCCTCTTGGACCTACCCTTGGCAGCTGCGGCCTGGGACGCGGCACCGAACTCCCCACTCCCTGACGAGATGACAACCTGGGAGGGGAGCCGGGCCTTGCATCTACGGCTCGCGGTGCAATCCCTGCCTCCTTGCTCCACAGCACCCTCTCTGCCCTCTTCATCAGTTGACGCTGGAGACAGGGAGAGATAGGACGCAGGCATCAGGGCACTGTACAATGGACTGATACACACATGACAGTTGCACATGAGTGGCAGTGTCAAACTTCAGACATGGCATCACAATCCCCAACACACATGTCATTTCAACTCACACACATGAGCAATTACACAGCAATATCGCACCAGGCAGTACCATCCATACACATACAACAGCATGAGCAGCTGAAGGTGAGCCTGATATCACATGAAACACAGGGAGTGCACAAGACATGCACACACGCCACCACACTTACATGCATGTGTACATCTCCTCCAACTGTCGCAGTGATGAGATCGCCATCCATGTCATATCTGGCATTCAGCCTTCTACATATCAGTGTCACATGCATCCATGTTGCATCACAGTTGCACACTTGTCAAATACACACATATGCACATGTACACAGTGCAGATACATGCAGCTGGAACCAACATCCATGTGTGACACCACAACCATGCCAATGTTCATGCAAAGTAATTCAAACATGTATGCTCTCACATCTGCATTTGGCCTGCATGCTTACCCACACACACACCATCCATGTGTCTCACACATGAGAGGACTTGCATGTGTCAGCCTCACGCCCCTGTACATACACATCCATACATGGCCCTACAAAAACACATGTGCAACCTGCACACTACTGGCACACCACGACACGCACAGCGTCCAATCAGTATGCATGTACACTTACCGCTCGACTCCAGACGGGTCTGCCTCTCAAGGACCTGGACGTAGAGCACTGGGCATATGCGTTCCAGGACCCTCATTTGGTGGTCGGACAGGTGGCCCCGGCGCTCCTTGGCATCCGCTGCATTCAAGAGGCGCCCGGCCTTGTCGAGGGTCCTGGACCTGAAGTCCTCCCAGCGCTTCTTGACATGTTTGATGTCGCGGACTGCCACCCCCTCCTCATTGATGGCAGTCACAATGTCCATCCAGATTGTGGTCCGTCCTTCAGAGTCAGCGCGTAAACTTCCAAAGAGGGCATCATACTGCCCCAGGACTTGCTCCACCAGGACACCAACTTCCCTGGCACTGAAGCTGGTGGCCCTCTGCCTCTCTGGCTGGGGGTTGCCAGTGGTGCCAGATGGTGGTGTGCCTGACATGGCAACCCCAGAGGCAGGTGTGGGTGGGCAACTGGGTCCTGGGGCTAGGCTGTGGAGCGATGGTGTCCCAGTCAGGAGTCTTGAGCTCCAGCAGGGGTGGTCACAGCAACTGCACCCCTGGCTGACGTGCAGGCAGCAAATAGCAGGGCACGTGGGAAGCAGTCAGGCAAGCAGCAGCAGATGGCAGGCGGGAGCGTGCTCGGGGCTCTTGGGCGCAGTAATTCGGCCTTCTGGGCAGCAGCGTGGTCTTCCGTGTGTTGTCGCATGGCCAGCTTGATACGGAGTGATTTGGCATGTGAAAAAATTGCACGTCAGCGTGTAATTCGAGGAAAGGCCCTTAGCGCGTAAGCGCGTCTGTGACATTATGCGCGCAGGTGTTTCCCTCGTGACGGGTGCATAGTGAATCAGCACGTGAAGACACCACACATACACTAATTCATTGGACCAAAGGCCCTTTAGCGCGTAAGCGCGCCTGTGACGTGACGCGCAAGGGTGTTTCCCTCAACGCGGGTGCATGTTCATCGTACACATGCAAAAACTGCATGTCTGAGTGCCAGCTCGTGTAATTGGAGGAAAGGGCCTTAGCGCGTGCACGCATAAGTGACGTTGTACGTGTGGGCTGGTTGAAAAGGTACGTGTAGGACGCCCTTTTCTTGTACGTGCTTTTTGTGGAGAGCGAGTGGGTGAATTTTGTACTTCTAGTCGGTTCACACGTGATTACTTTACAACGGTTCAAGTTCGTGCTCCCTGTTACCTCTGACAGCATTCAATTCTTATTTTGGCCTGTTTCCTCAAATAGCGTTCACTTCTTCATTTGTCCTGTTTCCTCAGACAGCCTACAATTCTTCTTTTGCCGTGGGTGTTGCCAACGCGCACACGTGTGTCTTTTTCACGTTATTTTTCCAGGCATACGGTGAGTCGCGCACCTATTTACCAACTGTGTTTGCTCCGTGTGTCGCGTACCACTTCAGAGGTCAGTGTAGGCTGCGTGTATTATGTGTACGCTTATTTTTGTGTTTCTGGGTGCCACAGCATAGTGCGGGTTCATTTTTCCATGCACGTGGTCTACGAGGGGTTGCGTGCATGTTCATTTTTGTTTTCGGGGTGCCTGTGCATTACGTGACCCGCCATCTTCCCCCAGGGGTCACAGACAGCCTTGCTGGAGCACTAGTACGAATTACATCTAGTACCCTACCCCTTTCACCCCCAATTGCCCAGGACAATTGTTTACTGCTACTCCCATACGCACAACAACATCAGTGCCATGGTTGGGAGGCGACCAAGTGGTAAGGGAGGCAAAGGTGGCCAACCTCCAAAAGGTGGGCATGGTGGGCGCGGTAGGGGACGTGGCCAGGATTTGCAGGGTGCCCCTAGACCCCTCTGTGTGGAGGACCAATCAGGGACACCCATGCCCCATGGTTGTGGGAAACGTAGCTGACACCATCCCAGCTCAGCCCTTGTTGGACCAGCCCATTTTCGCACCTGAACCGGCACAGGATGACTCCCAGGCTGACTTCCAGGTCAGCAAGTCTAAGCCACGTGTGGTGGTGCAAGTTGCTGTCACCAGGTCACGTGGATCTGGGCAGCAATGTCATCTGCTGCCCCAAGTTTGCAGGGTGGAGAGGCTACAGGGGCAGCTGCAGCTCTATCCACCCCAGCTCTGAGTCTCCCAGCCAGGACAGTGTTGGTCCAGGTCCATCAAACCGACATTGGCCCTGCCAACATCACCCTGCAGCCAATGCCTGCACTAAGACCTATGGTCATTGTGCATTCGCACACTTCTAGTACCCAGTCCACCGGCACTTCTGCCCCTACTGAACAGAGCGGCGTAAGCCACTCAGGATCCGCACCACCTTTGAAAAAGAAGAAGAAGGGTGCTCTGCCAGTACAGGCTGAGACCCCAGACATGGCTACACACTCCGGCATGCCAAGGAAGCCTAGCTTTAATGACGCCAAACTTGATGCACTTGTGGCCTATGTGTCAGCACATAGCCGCGAAATGGTGGTGACTGCAGGGTGCAAGACCACCCCTGGTCAACGTAAGGCACACTGGCAGACAATCGCGGACATCATTAGTGCCCTTGGATTTGTGAGGTGCACAGCTGATGATTGCTACAAGCGGTAGAATGACCTGAAACGCAGAGCAAAGAAGAAGCTGGCCTCAAATCATGCCTCTACTCTGGTGACTGGCAGTGGGTCTCCACCAGAGGACAACCAACTCACTGAACATGAGTCTGTTGCTGGAACCTTCGTCACAGAGGAACAGATCCAAGGCGTGGGAGACCTACCAGATTAGGACGCATTCTCCGGTGAGTGCCCATGCATGTGTGTGTAATCCATATGTATGTTGATTGGGTGACGGTTCTGATTAAGTGCCTGGTGAGGGTGTGTACTCATGAGTGGTATGGGTCACCCCTGTTCTTCCTCCAAAACATTCACCGGCCTTGAATTTGGGTATGACAGTATCCCTTCTGCCCACAGTAGCCAATTAGCGCAACATTACTGCAGTTGCCCTTGAACTGTCATCTTGCAAAAACATTGTTCAGATTTTTTCAGGGTTCATTCAGGCTGATTGTTTCAATTCTTCCATTTTTGCAACGCATTTATCAGCCCTAATGCCACATATGTGACATGCTTCTGTCATTGATTACACCCCTCATTGGGCCACATTTGTTACCTTGTCATGTGAATGATTAGACCATTCAGGCTGATTGAGTATTGGCCTGCTCACATTGATTTTTGGCGCCTGTTTGAATTTGGTAGATGATAGTTGTTTCCTGTCATGTTGAAGTGACCAAACATTGATGTGTACATCTGCCTGCCATTACTGTATTATTGTACACTGGATGTGTTGCAGTGTGCGGCACATGCGTATTTTGTCACACTATTTTGCATTTTTCATCTCATCATGTCCATCTCTAATGGACGGGTGACAGTACTCATTCACTGACATATGGCTGTACTTGTCAGATGTACCATGGCTATGCTACATGCCATCTGTGTGCTGGCACAGGCTAATGTGTGATACCAGTGCTACCCAGCATGCAGCAAATGTGTTGCTTTTCCATCTTGGTGTCATCAGTGTCTGCTTTTTGCCTCCCCTTACAACTCATTGACAGTGCAGGCATGCCAAGGTTATAGTCATGTGGGACATGTGTAAATCATGTACTGAATCTCTGGCTTGTTAGGCCTATGTGTGTGCTATGGTGCTAATGCCTGTTTCCATTTTTTGTCTTTCATGTTTTTGCAGGTGATGACGCACTTGATGCTGTTGAGGTTGAGGAGATGGTGCAGACCCAGGAGGAATCTCAGGCACGACCGGGCACCAGTGGGGGACGTGGTGTGGTGGTGGGTGAAAACCCAATCTTACTGCTGACCATACTGTCCAGGGGTGTCTCTGGGTGCACCTCCCCAGACCTCTATTCAGGTGCTGAATCGGATGATGAGACTTATGTGCCATCGCAGATGAGTGTTTCTGGCAGGGATTCTGTTCTGTCCAACCCACCTGCACCAGGTGTAGAACCCTCTATGGGGATGTCAGTGTTGGTAAGTCCGCCTTTGGCGGTTTACGGATGCAGGGTCACACTCCACAACATCTGATCCTGTTCGTGGGCCAGCAGATCAGAGGGGGAATGCAGTCCTGCAGCCTCAGGCAGTGCCAGCACAGCAAGGTGCAGATTGCCTTGCCCCGAACAGGTGTGGTGCCCGCCGACGCGGTGGCCGTACGCCACCAGGCAATACTGTATGGGAAAACTCCATTTACAGTATAGCAGCCCAACAGGGAGCATCGGTTGAAATGATGGCCCAGGCAGTGGAGAGGGTGGCCACCTCCATTCTCCCCCCTGAAAGGCAGATGGAGCAACAACAGCAGGCAACAGACTCCATTTGCCAATCACACAGGGAAGACATGTTGGCGTCCAACAGGGACCGACGGGCGGCACTGGCAACTCTGCGCGAAGCCATATCTATAGAGTCACAGGGCCACAGGGAAACCTTGAGGGTAGAACTCCATAACCTCAGGGAGACTCTGGGTGAACCTGAGGCTTCCCAAAATTTAAGGTCAGACCAGCAGCTGGAGCAGCTCACACGTTTGCTCTCAGCTGAGCTGCAGGCAACTCGGGAGGAGATCCGGGCATCACGGGAGGCCATGCGTGCAGTATTGCAGGCAACCCGTCAGGTGCTGCATGGGGATCTCCGTACTATCATCCTCCAGAACGAGACCTTCCACATCTGCATGCTTCCTGCCATGGAGGACCATACCAGGCCTTTGTGTGGGCTGCCTCCCATAGCACCACCACCTCCTGATGCAGCAGCAGAGGGTGATGAGAGCGACAGCAGCACTCCTCCCACACTAGCGTAGCCGCGCAGGCCATAAGCCCATGGAGGTATTTTTTTTCGCAACATCCACACAGGTGGCTGTTGGTGTGCCCCCTGTCCTCGAACCTCCTGGGTGCCCCCCCACTCCCCTGGCCCACCCCATGGCCATTTTTTATTTTTTTCCATTTCTTTTACAGTGTGTTGCCTTGTGTGGCTCCCGTGGGCATCCACTGTGTATTCCAGCTGGGCACATGCAGGCTTGTCCTGTGTTTGCGTTAGATGCTTGGGTTCCTGACACACACACCCCTCCTGCTTCCCTTTCCATGGGTTTGCAAAGGGTGTGACTAAGTGACAGTGACTTACAAAGTGACATTGGGTTCCCATGAGCTGTGTGGGCAGTCTGGTAGTCAAAACTGTGTGTACATCCCTTGTGGGGATTGTTGTTGTATTGAACACTGCATGGTGTATTGATATGTGCTTGTGCATCCATGTCTTCCTCCTTATTCACAGGCACCTTCTTCATGTCTTCACAAGGCTGTCTCCTTTGCGGATGCAGTACATGTTGTATGCAGTACACTGACACATTTGCCTGATGTCAACACTCTGCAGTTGGATCGGGTGGTTGTGCTGGCTTATTCAGGTTGTAAAACTTGCACTACTTTTATTTGGTACTGTCATATTTTGGCAATGTTTCATCCTGTGTTGCTGTATTGTGTTGCTGGTAAGTATTTGGTCATGTGTGCTGTTTTTTATTGATTACTGGGAGCATATTGTCTGTGGCCTGTTTCCATTTGGGACAGTTCACTTTGTGACACTTGTGTCATGTGTTGTGCATTCCTTTGTTTGCGTTCACATTGCATGACATGCCATGGTGTTTTCGGTAGCGGAGATGGGGAGCGGTTGGGTGACATGGTGCTGTTTTCATGTTGTATTTTGCAACGGGGTAGTCATTCATGCAGCATAAATGTGTGTCTTTTTGTGACACAGTATGGGTTGTCTTTCGGTAGGTAGGGATGCACACAATGTAACACTTCCAGGTGACCAATCTCAGGCTGGTATGGTCGTGACAGTTGACTGTCCCTTATGACATTATCATTGATTATCAGCTGGTATGTACCAGGGCTGTGTGCACTCCACAGGGGTGTGATTTTAGGTGAAGTAATTAACCAGCTGCGTACGGGCTGCCTCACCACGTGCCCTTTGCCCTCCCATGCGCAGCGGCCATGCATGTGGTTGGGGATGTGGGGGCACCATGTCCACCGGCAGGCCCTGGCAGGTTGCAACGTTGTGCAGGACACATGCTGCCACTATGATCCTGCACACTACTGGGGGCACGTATAGCAACTGCCCACCAGAGCGGTCAAGGGAGCGAAGGTGTGACTTGAGCACTCCGAATGTGCGCTCCACTATGCCCAGGGTTGCAATATGAGCTTTGTTGTATCTTACCTCGGGTGGTGTGGTGGGGTTCCGAATTGGCGTCATCAGGTGGGTGCTCAGAGGGTAGGCACTGTCCCCTGGGGAGGTGATGATGGGTATCATTAGTGGGGTTGTGACATTACTCAGTATCTGACATGCATGCATGTGCAGTGGCATTTATACTCACCAAGCAGCCATGTATCGCCATGCCGCCCAGCTTCTAGGTCCCGGTTTAGGGTTGACATTCTGTGAATGAAACTGTCATGGGTGGACCCTGGATAGTTGGCATATACTGAGGTGATGATTCCCTTGGCATCACATACTACCTGCACGTTGATGGAATGCCAGTGCTTGCAGTTTCTATAGATGTGCTCAGTTGCCCTGGGAGGACGTAGAGCCACATGGGTGCAATCAATGGCACCTATCACTTTGGGGATGTGTGCCACCCCGTAAAAATCCTGGATGGCAGCCTGCCTTTCTGCAGGTGTTCTGGGCAGGTATGTGTGCCTGCTGACTGATGGGCATGCAGTCATGATGGCCAACACCTGGTGTAGGCAGAGTGACTGCATGGCCTGTGACACCCCCTCCCCACTATGGCACTTGTCCGCTGAAATGAACCAGTGGCCAAGAAGTGCAGTACATTGAGCACCTTTTCCAAGGAGCTCAGTGCTTGGGAGCACAGGATGGGTGATGTGAGGTCATCCTCCCACTAACTCACCAGGTCGAGTATTATGTGAGGTGGAAATCTGTACCTCCCATACACTTGGTCATCAGGCATCCCAAAAAGGCTGGTCCTGGGTGTAAAAATTCTGGCCCTGACTATCCTCCTCCTCCTGCGGTGTCCCACGACCACTGCTGCGAGGAACGGTATATTCATCGTAGCGTCTGAGCTTGTTTGTTGTTTGCGCGCACTTTTATGCTGCGCAGGTCCGCTTATGCCTGCTTCCTGCTGGCGTACCTGTTTCCGGATTAGCGTGTCTTTTTTGGCGCACACGTTTGCCCTGTTCGATTCCATGAATACGTGTTGTAGGCGTGCGTATGGCCGTTCCGCGCATTTGCCTCCTGTACTTCCCCCGTAACGCCCACATTTTCACGCGTTGTTCCCCATTCCGCGTGTTACGCCCCGTGTTGCGCCTACTTTTGTTGTGTGCGCCGCGCTATGTGCGCTTTCATTATGCACGTAGCGCACGCCGTTTGATGACGTGTGCGCCCGAATGCGCCACGCAGAATTTTAGCGCACATCCCAGATTTTACACACGCACGGACTTCCATGAATCGATGTGCGTGGATTTCGCACGCTTGCACTGCGATTTTCACACTTGCGCTGTGATTCGCACGCTTTCACACGCTTGCGCAGAGATTTTCAGCGCACATTTATTCCATGAATCGGCCTGCTAATGTTCAGGGTATAAAGCCTTCACGTAAAAAGGCCCAGACTACGTGTGAAAGTTCATCGTCAATGAAACTACTTGCTAGTACCTTCAGTAAGGCAGTACCTTTATGGCCCCCCAATCTAGACTGAATTGTCCAGATGAAAATAGAGGAAGGGTCATTAGAGTATAGGGGCCACTCGAATGCCCTTGATGGGCACATCTAGGTTTTTATATTGTGCTTCTTGCTGGATTCCAGACGCAAAGTATGGGACGGCAGTGGGTATGGACACAAAGCTGCTCAGTGCAGTCTTCTTGCCAAGATGAGCAGGTTGTCACCGAGCAATCACCACCCAACTTTGGTCCTAACTGAATTCTATCCTGAAAAGTGACATACTGGTGCATTACAAACCCACAAGTAATAAACCATTGAAATGAACAAATAAATAAGAAGTTGGGCAGCTGGAACCTGGCCGTTGCTGCCTTCCCTGAACTGCTCCTGCGAAACTGCTGAATGGTGCTGTTCTGGAATAATCTAAGGAGGACTTCCAGGGTTGCCTCTTCACTCATTGGGCAAAGGCAGTACTACTATCATTAATACCCTGACATGGTAATGTAAAGTGTCCCCCATGGATCAGGATTCCGTGGGGGACTTTGGAGACAGCATAAAGGTGCACAGAGTGAAGAATTCCAGGGTGCATGTGTGACATTACGAGGCTCACTACTGTCAACCTGTGAATTACCAACATTTAAAGATTGGAGGTCTAAACTTTGGCTTCGTATGCAGACCCCACCTCAAGCAAACCTTTAGGAGCTAACTATTCCTAGGGATACATCATTGATGCAGTAATGTCGACCATTGCTTGTGGTATGTCAATAACAATTCAAGCCTATTCAAATGTAAAATTACAATCGTAAAACATGCAAAGAAAATATAAAACCAGATTAAAAAGATGAAATAACGTACGTTTCAATAGTCCTAAAAGTCATATAATTAAGTCAAACAGCAATTTCATAAAGTCAAGAGTCTACTAAACCGGTGCTAAGGCGTGATTTGTTTCATACATGTACGCTTAATATTGAGGGCAAAGTGCAGACAGGACAATAATGCCCATCCAGTAAGAACTGAATCCACCATTGGCAGATAGCAGAGCGCTGGTCGGCAATGAGGGATGCTCGCCTTCCTCAAAATTAAGTTAAAAGTGCACTGCCTGATTGACTGAGTGCCATATGAGCACATTAAGCATTGCAAGGCACGCTATATTGCATTTGTTGTGATGAATGCATAGATACTTTTCTAATCCTTGAGATATAGAAGCCGTGTTAGAGCCGAATGATCTACTGTACGTTTCTTTCTTACTGTATATCAGACAAGCTCTACGTTTGAAGCCGTCTGTCCCAGCGTGTTATAGATAGGTTCCAGCATTTCAAAGACTGTTAAAAGCATCTCACTAAGAACAACAGCAACTGCCAATGAATCTTTAGGGTTTACTTGTGCACTGATTCTGAAACAAAGATCATAACAGCAATGGCCTCTTTAAATGCCCCAATTGTACATGGCTCGGAGCTGGATGCCTACGTTGTCCAAGTACAGAATGTATGTCTTTCTTTATATGCTTATATCATTATATGTTATCAGATGTTTATAACTGGTTGTGACAGAGCTCTAAAGCAGCAAAGTATATACGCACATATGATCAATCCGCTTTAAAGCAATAATGTTTTATCAGCTTCACTTGTGGGCCTGCAAGTGTTGCTACATTTCTACATATGGGAGTTTCCGATGATCTCCCAAGCTGACAGATGTTTAGTCTGCTGCCTTTTCTGCCAGCTTTGAAAGGACCGCTGGTAGAAAGCGCATCTTGTGTTTGCTTCAATCTTTGCCAAGGGAATGATCGCGTGGGAAGTTCTCTATTGTAGCAATGCTTTGATGTCTCCTGGGTGGGGCAGGGCATGTGGATGAGTTTAAGCTCTCCAAGGCCCAATCAACACATTGTTAACAGACCAGTCATCCTCTGCTCTCCAAAGGGTAGTTTACATAAACTGCTCTTGTGCCATGCTTCTTGTAATGGTGCCAGGATATTTGCCACTGACAAATGCACCCTACTAGGTGTAAAGAGAATAGCAACCCAAAACCTGAATGGAAAAAATAATCCAAAATGCCAAATAATCCCTGCACCTCTTTGCAAGGGAAAACAAGGTTTATTACATACAAAATGGTCTCAGATTGTCCCGTAGAATCAAACAGATATGGAGCTTGTCAATTCACAATCCTTTAGAGGCTATATAGTGGTAAACCACAAACTCTGAATGCACTAGTTTCAATGCTATACCGCCACCCTCATTGGGTACCACCTGAAGAACATGCTGATACCCCTCTATAGTCCCTGGACTGATTGGCCACACCCATTCCCCTAGACACGTGGCCCACTACATCATCACTATTGAATCTAGGTACAGGATTGGTTGTTTGAACTTACTGACACATTAATAAATGAAGACCATCACGTGATGTGCATTCCTCTGATCCAGACGCGATCAAAGGAAACTGGTGAGGCCAACTCAGCTTTGATAAAACAATGGGCCTTCTCATTATACCAGATGCAGCGGTGCACACAAGCTGCACCCCGACCTTGTGCTAAATGTATTGGCATGCCCTCTGCTCCTCCTATCCCAAATCACGCAACTTTCCAGACATGGCGCCCCCCTATCTCTTCAACTCCAGTTGCTCCATTTTGACTTGAGTGGGCACCGCTCTTGAGTCTGGATTTCAGGGATTTATTTGTTTTTGATTATACGTGTGCTCATAATTGAAATGGGATGACCACTCTTGTGTGAGGGCAGTAGTGCTCTAAAGGCCCTGATTCATGGAATTATTTGTGTGTAAAATGGGGATTTGTGTGCCATTCTGGCCGCGAATCCCTGTTTGAGGAATGGGGATTTGCGGGCAGAATGGCATGCAAATCCCCGTTTTACACGCAAATAATTCCATGAATCAGGGCCTAAATCTTCTCCTTGCCCATTGGCATCACAAAACCTTACGCCATATTCTTATGAATTTGTCCTTCAAATGCCAAATCCCTTCCTGCTCTTCCCACAGTAAACATTCCAATCCCACCACATTCAGGCCCTGCAGCTGGATAAAATTTGTATTTATCTGTACACAGTTGGGGCCTCTGACCTTGGCTTCTCTTCTGGGGAATGGAAAGGGATCTTCTCGGACTGAACTAAATAGAACAGCAGCTCCACATCAGGGCCTATATTCTATTCTGTTCATGGGATTGTGACAGGGCCAGAATTGTGGCCCTGTAAAGGGGGTGGAGGGAGGGGTGGCTGAGAGCATGCAGACCCCCTCCCCAACCCTTGTTACCTGCAGTGATTGCGGCATCCCCACAGGAGTGGCAGCATTGCAGCTGCGAGGAGACCGATGAAGCAGCGGTCTGCAAAACACAAAGGGGTGCCACGAGCGGCACATTTCAGACCGCCTAACGCAGAAGGAAGTGGAAGGGGATTGCAGATAACCAAAGGGTGCTGGAGCACCCACAACATGGTGGTCAAAGTTGCAAGGATCCCACCTGGGACAAGCCTCCACTAAACCCCCAATGAAACTTTAAAGAATAAATAAAGGTCCCACGAAGGCCTTAAAACCCCATATGCCAGCAGATATTATTATTTTAAAAGACCTGGCAGGCTTTCAGTAATGCAGCATCCCTGGACTACAGTAGGGTCCATGTTGGAAAAAGGGTGGGACTTAGCAGCCCTTTTAAGCCCTTCTACGCCCTTCCCCTGTCAAACCCCCTGGATCCAGGTAAGCTATTCATCAAGGTAAGTGGGCAATCCTGGGAGGGGATAAGGTATTTAAGTAATCCTGTGTGAATGCTTTACTGTGGGTTATTTGGGTAAGGATAGGAGGCAGCAGAGGATGTCCAAAAGACCAGAGGGGGCGAGAGCGATTGGAGTGCCGAAGCTATTGTCAAAGAGGGCGGTCTGTGGAGTTTTTGTGTAAGAGAGGGGAGAGTGTGAGTAGTAGAGGTAGTAGTAATTGCAGAGGTAGGCAGTTGTAGTAGTAGTTGGGAGTAAAGATAGTTGGGGCGGGAGTAGCAAGTGAAGGATGTAAGTAGAAGAGTGGCAGGTATTAGCAGAGGGGTGGGCAGGGCACCATATCCCTGACTGTGCCTTAAGGTTTGAACAGGGACTAGGGAAGGCGTGAGCAAGACATCATATCCCTGAGTGTCTTGGAGCAGTAAAGGTAGTAAAGGGGTAGTGGGAGTAGCGGAATAGAAACAGTAGTAGAGTGGGAAGTGTGACAGTGTCAATAGGAGAAGTTATTGGCAGATGGTGAAACAGCTTGTAACTAGAGGACTAATAGGAAGTGGGGAAGTAGAATAGGATGAAGGAGGGAGGAGGGGATAACTGAGATAGAAGTGTAGTTGGAGGTACGAGTGATAGAAAAGAAGAGGAGAAGGATTTGGAGTAAGATCAAAGGGTGGAGGTGGAAAGGTAGACTGAGACATTTGAGGTGAAGTGACCTGGTTGGAAAGAGAACAGCCCGTGAGATTAGTATAGTTAAGGGTCAGGTGCGTGAGGGTGTGAAAGGAGTAAGTGCATTTACACCTGCTTTTTGTCCATGACAATCCTCAAATTGTGAAGGGCTCCTATCGTGTGCATCAAGGACCCATTGTCTGCATCATTTGGGGGTTATACATGCAGCAATACAGACCAACTCTCTTGCACATGCCCCCCTCCAAAGCCATGAGCAAAACAAGAATGGATATGTTCTGGAGAGTCATAAGCCTGATTGCCCGTAATTCAGTCCTTATCCAATTAAGACCCTGCTGCATCTGGTGCGCCAGCTGAAGCATCTCTCACCTGGTGATCTGCAGCCACTTAGCATTTTCTGCAGTCTGGAAACCTCGAACTGGGAGGGAGGTGATAAAAGTCACAGTTTTAGTAAATAATTCATATTGATCGGGATCTCCTTTAATTTATCAGAGGAATCTTTTGAAAGATCATTCAATCTTTTCTGATGACTAAGCCTTAGCGAGCAAGGGGCACACTTGTTGGATGGCAGCTTAGTTGGTTCTGGGGGCGTCACATTTATAACAGTCAAATGTGTATCAGAAACTACCAGAACTGCTGAGTGCAGGGTGGTCAGTGAACATACCAGTGGTGGCTCGTCCATAATCGTATATGGGGTGTCAACCCACCTGCCCCCTCACCAGTTATGCATGGGCTGAGGAACTATTCCAGTGAAACACTGAGCCCTCCCTCAGCTTCTTTCCCCAGTTGAGGGCACGCTTCTGGGATGGCTGAACTGTCAAAAGGAAGCAGTTGTAAAAAATAATGTTTTTTTTATTTTGCTTTTATAAAGCGCGCTGACAGCCCGAAGTTATTGAGGCGCTGTTTCAGGAATATGACTTTGATATTTGGATCATACAGGTGTTACATGAAAGAATTGCATGGTAACAAGAATAGACAGACACAAGTGATCAAAGTTCAAGGGTGTTTATTAAACTGTATAGGTAGGGTGGAAAAATGCCTAATCTAAACCTAAATCTAAGATGGGAGCAAGCAACAACCATCAAATCAAAATAAGGCTGTCCTAGTGGTGTCTTGTCAAATAAAAGGGCCTAAACGAATAAAAACCTATTGTCAATCCTTACGCTAAATACAAAAGAGTGGGGGATAGGGCTCACAAGAAAGAAAAGAAGTGTTCAGAGATGATAAGTCATGATGTGGTAATTGTGGTCTCCCTTCCCCACGTTTGAGCACAGGACAACGTAGGACCCTGGAGCACAGCACACGCTCGAGCTTTGCCAGCATGAGACAACAGTTCCTTTCTTAGCTATCAGGACCGTCGATGGCCAAGTCTCTTTCTCTGTCAAAATTCTCTTGCCTTCGATGACCTGAGGTGTTCAAAATAACAACAAAAATTTCTTTTCAGTGGTGCATTGGGTGATGCCTTTTCACCCGTGGATCCTCCTCTTCCGGGTTCATATCCCAAAACAGTTCTTGGCGATATCAGGACCTTCGGAATTTAGCTTTCCTGCTTCCGATGGCCTGATGAATTCAAAGTAAACAAAAAGTCCCTTTTAGTGTTGCACTTTAGGTGATGATTGTTCACCCCTGGGTCCTCTTCTTCCGGGCCTCAAATCCCTCTCGAATATTTGCCTCCCTCTTTCGGGTTCACTCTGGCTTGTATTGCAAAACGATTTCTCTGTTGCTTTCATGTGCTGTTGGAGTGATGGTTTCTCACCCCTGGTTCTCCCTTTCTGGGCGCAAATCCCTCTCAACTGTTTGCCTCCCTCTCGAGTTCACTATGGCTTTTCATACAATTTCTTTTGTGATATTCACAAATCTCAACGTCTTAAACAGTTCACTATGGACAACCCTCTGCTGGGTTCACTTTTGTCAACACACTGTTCCTACCACTTTTTTAGGATGTGGGATTCACTTCCCTCAGCTTTACTATCATCTGCCAGTCAAAGACTTTCAACTGTACAGATTATTTTACTTGACCCCCATATGACCACTTTGACCCTCTTCTCACCTGTCCTAAGGCCTTCTGCTAACAGTAGTTTCAACAATCGGTTAATCGCCCAGGGATTCTCAAGTGAGCACCAATGTGGTGCCTGGCTCCTCTGCAGCTGGCTTTTCCCTTTCACATTAACAAGGCATTGTTCTTTCGGCCATCAGACGTTTACAACTTTTGTTCAACACAGTTGGGTTTCTTTATCGGTTCCCACTCGACTCACCGGCTGTGATGAACTACTTGGCTTTTTTCGTATTGAGCGTCAAGGTCGGTACCACGGTAGCAGGAATATCCCTCTGTCCTGCTTATCAGCATAGGCATGGTCCATATACTGTTGACATCTGCTGTAACACACTTGGACTATTGTTCACAGTCTTACGATTCCTTTTCTGGAGGTTGTACAAACTGGGTTGGAAAGGGCAAGGTTGCTTCTCTCCTTGTCCGCCTTTCTGGTCTTGTCGCCTTTCTTCTCCTCTTGAACTGCTTTGTGTGGGCAGCTGTGTCATTGTGTGGTCTGCCTTGCTCATCTTGTGCTCTCGGTGTCCACCTTTTATCCCTGTGCGGAAAGGAAAGGGCTGTCAGGTGTGTGTGATTCTGGTTAATTGCCTGACTCTGCCTGACCCTTGTGTCGGGACATGTTATGTAAACAGCTTTAGGGTTAGTCCGCTGCCTTCAACTGGGTAAGATAGTGTTTGTGTCAAAAAGGGGGCTTTGTCATGAGAAATTATAGTCTTCGTCCTAAAGGTGTTGGTAAATACAGAAAGATGAGAATGGTAGTGTTTTTGAGGCAAACGGGAATGACCAGGATTATTATCATGAAATAAACATGGGGGATTGTGGAAACTGTTAAGTATTTCAATCAGGCAATACACCCTGCTCTCAGCCTAGTATGCAGCGCACAACCAAAATGCTTATATTGTTATATATGTAGTTTCAATATTTGAGTGATACACCACCCATATCACACCCCTTTTCAAATAACCTGGGTCACGATGGACAGGAATCAGGCTGGTTGGTAAAGGTAATATTTATTTATTTATTTAAAATTCAAATCAAACATAGGGCCTCATTACATGGTAGGAGGTATAACCATGCCGCTATTAGTGGCATGGCTACTCCCTTACCGCATACCGGTCCGGGTAGGCGGTATGGGGATTTACCGGGTCATTCTGACCCTGGAGGACCTGTTACGCTCACCTGGACCCCACAGGGGTGTCGATCGGACCTGGACAGCTGCGGTCTCCGTCAACGTGATGCGTAGTGCAGAGATGACTGTCTGGACTGGCCCGCCTAGTCTTGTCTGCTGGACCCGAAGAAGTATTTTCCTGCAAATGGAGACAGGGATTAGCCACCTGTGGGGTTTACTGATGGCCTCCCAACTGTTCTCGCTCTCCCCCACTAATCACCTCCGATATCCCCTAGTAACCTCACCTTATGTTTGTAAAAGATGAGCTCTCCATCCTGCGTGTCTTGCAGGGGCGCGTGAATACCAGTTACTTCACTGGTTTGAAGGCGTTGGGAGAGTTCCGGTAAGCATTGACTCTGAAGTCCCAGGCGGGATTGGTAAGTATCAAGTTCAAAGAGTTCAATGTGCCCGATGTTCACTCTTGTCCCCTTCCTTCCTTAAGTTGCAACAGAGTTCGTGAGAAGAAGGTCTCGTAGCTGCTGCTGGCGTTCAGGTAAGAGTCTGTGTTACCCAACGCTGTCCGGTAACTATTGCATGCGTTAACGTGTTGTTTTTCTCCCTCTTTACAGATGCAGCATATGAAGATATGGAGAATAATACCGCCGGTGGTAAATCAGGTAAGTCTATGGTGGTAAGAGGTATTTGTTGATTCCCTTGGCTCACCTTGTTATTCTTGTGCCCCTAGGTGCTGGAGTACGGCGAGAAGAAATGATGGAGACAGTGCCGGATCGAAAGATGCTGTGAGAACTGGTGAGTATGGCGCCGTGCTGGAGCTGGCGAAGCGACACGTGCAGGACTGATGTACTTTCCAGGTCGGGAGATGAAATGGATCCGGAATCAGGTGAGGAATTTGAAATAAGTTTGTTTTCTAACCTTGTCCTTTTCTTCCTCTTTATTCTAGGATCTCCGGATTCGAGGCGGGAGTGGCAGAAGACTGGATGCTGGCTGCAGGCACGCGGGCGTGGCAGAAGACTGGATGCTGGCTGCAGGCACGGTGAGAGTCCCGCTGCTGGATGCAGAATAACAAGAAGCATGTGCTGCTGTTCGGGCGTGGTTTAAATAGCCTCCAAAGTAGTCCCAGGAAAGAAGTTCCCCAGGACCACACCTGAGTAAAACATAGTCCCTGTAGTAAAATAATCCCATCCAGGCCTCGCGTTGGCTTGGATTTATTTGCAGCATGGTCTGCATGAGGTAAGTAATGTCTATGAGCCCGGCGCCTATGGTGCCAGGACTGATTTTTATTATGAGCCTGGTGCCTACGGCGTCAGGACTGAACCCAGACAGCCCCTAGCTGGGGCTGCTGGGGTTTTTGTAAATGTCTGGATGCCTGCTCCCGGGCTGATGGGCGTGATCCGGATGCCCGGGGGTAGGCATCATGACAGCACTCCCCCACAAGGCCCCTCCTAAAGTTGTTCTTCCCCTTGGCCCTGGTTTGTCTGGGAAGTTCCGATGGCATTTCTACACCAACCGAGGTGCATGAACATGGTCACTAGGCTCCCATGACCTTTCCTGTGGTCCGTAACCTTTACAGTCGATTAAATAAAAAAGTCTTGATTCAACCAACTTAGAGTCCAGGATATTCTTTACCTCAAATTCAGGTTCTCCATCTATTAGGATGGGGTCAGGTGGTTTGGCAAGTCTTGTCCCGGGTTGAACTGGTTTCAGAAGTGAAACATGAAAGACAGGATGGATCCGCATATTAGAGGGTAATTTCAACTTGACGGCCACCGGGTTGATAATGGTTAAATAGTGTAAGGTCCCAAATACCTAGGATTAAAAGTCTGAGTTCCTTTTAGAGGTATGTGTTTTGTAGCCAAACTTGATCCCGAATCTGATATCGTGGAGCATTGCTTCTATGTTGATCAGCATTTTTCTTATATTTCTCTTTCGCTTGTTTCAAATGTTCTGTTGCCTCCTTAAAGGCTTGTGTAATAGTAGAGTGTAAATGACTAACTGCAGGCATTTCTAAGTGCTGAGGCAAATCGAGTTCTGAGGTTCGAGGGTGATGTCCGTATATGGTATAGAAGGGGCTTTGTCCGGTTCCAGAATGTACTGAGTTATTGTATGCATATTCGGAAATCCATAAAATATCCTTCCAATTGCTTTCGGTCTGGTGCAGCATGCAACGTAGGTACTGTTCAAGGGTCTGGTTGGTCGTCTCCGTCTGACCATCGGTCTGGGGGTGGTGACTGGTTGATAACCTCACGTCGATTTGCGCTAATTGACAACATTTCTTCCAAAATTGTGAAATGAATTGACTGCCTCGGTCAGAGACCAATACGGAAGGAAATCCGTGTATTCGAATAATGTTTTCGAGGAACTCCTTGGCCGAAATTGAAGCGGAAGGTAATCCTTTTAAAGGAATAAAGTGGGCCATCTTGAAAAAAAGATCCACAATAACTAGGATGGTGTTAAATCCATTACATTGAGGTAGATCTGTAATAAAGTCTAAAGACAAGGTGTGCCATGGTGTAGGTGGAATATCCAAAGGTTGTAAAAGGCCTGTGGGTCTTTTCTTCTGGCTTTTGTTTTGGGTGCAAATGCCACAAGACATCACAAATGACTTTACGTCTTTTTGCCAAGTGGGCCACCAGAACTGTCTCTTAATTTTCGCTTCAGTTTTTGCGATACCTGGGTGCCCTTCCATCAGGGTGTCATGGTAATTGGAGATGACTAGTTCTTGTATTTCCTTGTGTGGTAGAACTAGTCATCCTTGATAGTAAGATAGGTCATTGACGACTGAGTAGTCCGGGCCTTTCTTTACCCAGTCCTGCCGGGTTGCTGGATCGAAGAGTTGTTAGATTTTTGAATGAATATCTTCTAGTGTCTGTTGAGTAGTTATGCCAAGAATTCTTTGCTCGGGAATTATTGGCACCGGTTCCGGGTTTGCATATGTCTCCCGATCCCTGGTTCTCTCAAAGCTGGACTACTGTAACAGCCTCTGTCTTAATCTGCCTGCCTCTACTCTCCACCCTCTGCAACTCATCCAGAACAGAACTGCGAGACTTGTCCTTGGCCTCAAGCCCAGGGACCGTATCTCTCCAGGACTGAAATCTCTACACTGGCTCCCAGTGGCTGCGAGGATAAAGTTCAAAACCCTCTGCATTGTCCACAAGGCCTTCTGGGGCCTGGGGCCTAAATACCTTCAACTCTCCCTTCCTAAATATCTTCCTTCCCGAGCCCTTCGCTCATCCGTCTCCAACTCCCTCAGGGTCAGCCGCTTCTCGAAGCAACGAGCTGGTGGTAGATCTCTCTCTGCGGCAGGGGCCTCTCTCTGGAACAGCCTTCCTGCCTCCCTGAAATTTGAGGAGAACCATCTCCGGTTCCGGAAGCACCACAAAACCTTCCTCTTTGCTTCTGCTTTCTCTCTCCCTCTCCCCTGCTAATTCTTCACTGAAACTGCACTGAATCTGCAACTGGGCCACTCTCACCGACCTCCGTCCTGGGCCCAGCCACTCTCCACTTGCACTGCCTCCCTGGCAATCCCTGCACTGCGGGACTGTCTCTGTATCCCTACAGCCCCCCTTCCCAGCACTTGTCTGCACTTACCCTGCACTTGCCACCAGCTGGCCCTTTTCTTGTACTGCACTTCCCCCCTCCCCTTCCCCTTGCACTTCTCCCTTCCACCTACCCCTGCACTTGCCCAATCTGAATGACACCTGGCCTAGTAGGATTGTTGTCTGTCCTCCCCTTGTTTCCCCCCTCCCTGCCTCGTCGCGCCTTGAAACACTTGTGTATAGGCGCGTTACAAATGCCATATCATATCATATCATATCATATGCTTCTCCCATCCCTATTCGGGATAAGGCATCTTCTTTGCCATTTTTGCGGCCTGGTCGATAAGTGATCACGAAATCGAATTCGGCAAAGAACAATGCCCATCGAAGTTGTCGTGATGATTGGGCTATGGCTGTTTTTAAATACTGCAGGTTCCGGTGATCAGTGATTACGGTAATGGTATGCCTGGCACCAAGAAGGTAGTGCCGCCAAGCCTTAAAGGCGGATTTGATAGCTAATAGCTCTTTATCGGTAATCGCATAGTTTAACTCAGGTGCTGAGAACTTTCTGGACCAAAACGCTACCGGGTGAAGTTGACCGGTTTCAGGATCCTTCTGGGACAGGACAGCTCCCATGGCTAAACTGGATGCATCAGTTTCTACTATGTATGGAAGCTCAGGGCGTGGATGCTTTAAGACAGGTGCTGATGTGAATTTCGCTTTCAGCTCTTGGAAGGCCTTTTCAGCCTCTTCGGTCCACAAGAAGCGTTTGTTTTTTCGCAAAAGTGCTGTGATGGGGTGTACAACATGGGAGAAGTCTGGAATGAATCTGCGGTAGAAATTAGCAAATCCGAGCATGCTTTGTACCCCTTTGACTGAACTGGGTGATGGTCACTTGAGAATTGCGTCCACTTTTCGAGAGTCCATTCGGACTCTCTTTGGAGTCAGGATAAATCCAAGAAATTCAACTTCCGTAGCATGAAAAACACATTTTTCCAATTTTGCATATAACTTGTGCTGGCGTAGTTTCTCAAGGACTGCACGCACGTGCTTAACATGGTCTGATTCTGTGGAGGAGTACACTAGAATATCATCTATGTATACTACGACACAGACGTCAATGAGTTCACGAAGGACATCGTTCATAAAATACTGGAAGGCTGCTGGTGCATTGCACAACCCGAAGGGCATCACCTGATATTCGAATAATCCGTACTTGGTGAGAAAGGCAGTCTTCCATTCGTCGCCTTTCTTGACACGTACCAGATGATATGCCCTCAGAGATCTAACTTAGTGTAGATACAAGCATACTTTACTTGGTCTAGTAATTCGGGGATCAGAGGCAATGGGTATCGTTTTTTTACCGTAATCTGATTTAATGCACGGTAATCTATGCACGTTCTAAGGTCACCTTCCTTTTTTGGCACGAAGAATAAAGCTGAGGATGCAGGCGACTTGGAAGGACGAATAAAGCCATTAGCAAGGTGTTGGTCCAAGTATTGCCGTAGGTGAAGATTTTCAGGTTTCGTGAGGGCGTAGATTCTACTGCATGGGTGTTGTGCACTGGGTAGGAGGTCGATTTGACAATCGTATGATCTGTGAGGAGGTAATGTATTGGCCTGTTCTTTTTGAAAAACATCCTGAAATTCTTGGTATTCCTGAGGTAACTGCACGATTGGGTTAACGACTGTAGCCAGGCCTTTGTTCAAAGTTTTCTCCGGGTAACAGGTGTGTGCACAATCGAGAAGGCAGGGCTTTAAGTGGGCCGGGACCTGCCGGTGCTAGGCCCCGGCAGGCTCCGAAATTTCGTTTAGAGGCGGGGCCCTGCCGGGGCCCACTAATCTCCCCTGGCAGACCTGGCCACTACACGAAAAGGCTTTTTTTTTCTACAGCCTGATGCTCTCGCTCGTGTGCGAGAGCTTCAGGCTTCAGAAAAAAATGCCTTTCAGCCATAATGGTGGCGCCGCACCTACGAGGCAACCCTTTAATGAAGTGATGCACGTGGGCCGGCGCCACCATTATGGAGAAAACGTGAGGCCGCTGGAAGCAGAGGCCTTGCTTTCTAAATACTGAAGCTCCCGCGGATTCGCGGGAGTTTCAGTCTTTAGGAAAAAGGCCTCTGCTTCCAGTGCCCTCACCCTTTCAGCCTTGATGGTGACGCTGCCCCTCCCCAGCTGGCGAGGGGCAGCACCACCATTAAGGCTGAATAGGCGAGGCGCTGTCCCCTGCCAGGCAAGCCTATAGAATATAAATGCAGAGATCAGCACCCTCTCCATCATAGGGGAGAGGGTGCTAATCTCTACAAAAGCTGCCTGGCAGGGGTGCCAGTAGCCCATTGAGCCGGGGCTCGTCAAGGGGCGTGGCCTAAAGGGCCATCAAGGCCCCCGCTGTTAGGCCACGCCCCCTCGATGAGCCCTGGCTCGATTTGTAGTGCCACTTAAGGCACTGCGGGAAGGTTATTCTCTTCTCTCGCCATTCTATACAAGGATTATGTGTTTCCAACCATGGCATCCCCAGTATTATCTGGAACTGTGGGGCTTTGATTAGATCAAACACAATAGTCTCTCGATGCCCATCTTGACTCAACAGTGTCATCTCTGTAGTGGAATGAGTTACAGGCCCCGAGGCAATCTCAGTTCCATCAACTGTGGTGATGACATCCGAAGTGGTCTTTTTGCAAAGAGGTAGATTCATCCTTGACACCAATTAGTGGTCCATATAGTTTCCTACGGCCCCGCTATCTATGTATCCCCTTACTGCGTGCATACATGATGGCTGCCTAGGATCAAGTAGGACCATTGGGGTGATCAGATGCAAGGTCTGTGTGCCCTTCTTTAAGCTCGGCAAGCGGACCTCTACGCTTGTCGGGCGTGGTCGTTTCCTGAATCAGGCTCTATGTGGCTTTTATCAGCAACTCCTACCACCTTCTTGGGTGGTTTTGTAGGGCAATCCTGTAGAAAATGTCCTGAGGTTCCACAGTACAGACACAACTGCATCTGTCGTCTTCTTTCTCTTTCCTTTTGAGTTAAGGGTCCTTTAACCCCCCCGATCTGCATAGGTTCAAATGCATCTGTTCCTTTGGGGGCAACGTTGGGTTTAACCAATACCCGATTCTCGAACTTAGCTCGATCAGTCTTTCGGTTCTGAAGTCGGTGGTCTAGCTGGACCACTAAGTCTATAAATTCTGTGCAATCCTGAGGTGGGTTCACAACTTGAGCCAAGACGTCTTTGAGTTCTCCCAGAAGTCCACGATGAAACAATGTAATTCATTTTTCCTCCGGCCACCCGGTTTCCACCACCAACCTATTGAAGGTTGCAATATAGGTTAGCAGATCCTGGTTACACTGTCGTAAGGATAAAAGTCCGTTGTCCAGGGCTTGACCCTGTGAGTGTCTGGCGAATAGTTTTTCCATGCTCCTTTGAAAACCCTGAAAATCCCGGAGAAGAGGATCATCCTGGTTGACTAACGGAATGGACCAATCCGCTGCGCTGCCACTAAGATATGACAATACAAAGGCTACTTTGGCTTGGTCATTTGGAAAGGCTCCTGGTCTGCATAAAAAGTGCAAGCAGCATTGGTTCATAAACATGGTGAACCTTTTGGGGTCCCCAGCAAAGAGTTCGGGTGGAGCTAACAGAATATTTCCTGGTAAAACCACTTGCACAGGATTGCTTGATGAAACGGGGGTTGGTTTTCCCCCATACCCAGGTAGGGGCGTTTGCCCAGCTTGGTTTTGCAGTAGTTGCCTAGCCAGGTCATCAGTGCGCTCCTTTGAGACAATCAGTTCTCTCCTGAGGGTATTAGTCTCTTGGTGAGTGGCATGTACTTCCGCCCTAAGTTCCCCCAATAATTGGGCCTGTTGGTCGGTTTCCGAGGTTTCCATAACACCCTGGTGGGTATTTTTAGAAAGGCTTTGTGTTCTGTTACGCTCACCTGGACCCCACAGGGGTGTCGATCGGACCCGGACAGCTGCGGTCTCCGTCAACGTGATGCGTAGTGCAGAGATGACTGTCTGGACTGGCCCGCCTAGTCTTGTCTGCTGGACCCGAAGAAGTATTTTCCTGCAAGTGGAGATAGGGATTAGCCACCTGTGGGTTTTAGTGATGGCCTCCCAACTGTTCTCGCTCTCCCCCACTAATCACCTCCGATATCCCCTAGTAACCTCACCTTATGTTTGTAAAAGATGAGCTCTCTATCCTGCGTGTCTTGCAGGGGCGCGTAGATACCAGTTACTGGTTTGAAGGTGTTGGGAGAGTTACGGTAAGCATTGACTCTGAAGTCCCAGGCGGGATTGGTAAGTATCAAGTTCAAAGAGTTCAATGTTCCCGATGTTCACTCTTGTCCCCTTCCTTCCTTAAGTTGCAAGTGAGTTTTTGAGAAGAAGGTCTCGTAGCTGCTGCTGGCGTTCAGGTAAGAGTCTGTATTACCCAACACTGTCCGGTAACTATTGCATGCGTTAACGTGTTGTTTTTCTCCCTCTTTACAGATGCGGCATATGAAGATATGGAGAATAATACCGCCGGTGGTAAATCAGGTAAGTCTATGGTGGTAAGAGGTATTTGTTGATTCCCTTGGCTCACCTTGTTATTCTGGTGCCCCTAGGTGCCGGAGTACGGCGAAGAAATGATGGAGACAGTGCCGGATCGAAAGATGCTGTGAGAACTGGTGAGTATGGCGCCGTACTGGAGCTGGCGAAGCGACTCGTGCAGTACTTTCCAGGTCGGGAGATGAAATGGATCTGGAATCAGGTGAGGAATTTGAAATAAGTTTGTTTTCTAACCTTGTCCTTTTCTTCCTCTTTATTCTAGGAGCTCCGGATTCGAGGCGGGCGTGGCAGAAGATTGGATGCTGGCTGCAGGCATGCGGGCGTGGCAGAAGACTGGATGCTGGCTGCAGGCACGGTGAGAGTCACGCTGCTGGATGCAGAATAACACGAAGCCTGTGCTGCTGTTTGGGCGTAGTTTAAATAGCCTCCAAAGTAGTCCTAGGAAAGAAGTTCCCCAGGACCACACCCGAGTAAAAAATAGTCCCTGTAGTAAAATAGTCCCATCCTGGCCTCACGTTGGCTTGGATTTATTTGCAGCATGGTCTGCATGAGGTAAGTAATGTCTATGAGCCTGGCGCCTATGGCGCCAGGACTGATTTTTATTATGAGCCTGGTGCCTACGGCACCAGGACTGAACCCAGACAGCCCCTAGCTGGGGCTGCTGGGGTTTTTGTAAATGTCTGGATGCCTGCTCCCGGGGCTGATGTGCTTGATCCGGATGCCCGGGGGTAGGCATCATGACAGGACCCTGCAAGTCCCCATTGCAAATACCATTCCCCATTCCCATTTGAGCCCCCATAGGGCTCAACAGGAATGGGGAAGGAGCTCATAACGGTACCGCAATTTGTGGTACCGTTATTAGCTCTGAAGTCCTGGTCAGACCAGGCGTTAAGGACGGGACCCGCAGTCGGGACCTCGTAGCAGGGCGCTAAGGGATTACCGGCACTAGTGACCTTACCGGTACCGGTAATCCCTTAGCACCTACCGGTTAATGAGGCCCATATACTTTTTAATAGGGAGCAGCAATCACCAATGTGGTGACAATAACAGACAAGTAGGTATGTAATGCACTTAAAATCACTCTTTAGCAACAAAATAGAAAACACCATAGAATAGAACATTTTTGGCTTTTTTGGAAAGATAGCACTTAAGTTAGAATTTCCCCCTGCAATATTCCTCAACCCACAAATAATCAATTAGATACAAGGAAGCAGCAGGTAATTAGGAATAAGGAATGAGAAACAGAATTCAAATCCAACCTTCCCTTCCCAAACAAGAGAGAAAAACAGATTTGAAACCTTTACACTGTTTAAAATGACATTCGGAAATGGCTGAGTAAAACAATGAATGTGTGCAGAAATCTGTAAATAAGTACAAATCTCTATAGATGCAACATTGGAAAGATACTAGCAGTCATAAGCAATAGTTTGAGCAAAAGTAAACAATTCGAACTTGAATGAAAGGTTGAAAATAATTTAGAATAAAAATAACACGTGTAAAACTTGGCAAAAATGTTGATTCACGCCGAAAATTAACCAAATGGTTTTTAATTAAAAAAAGGTGAAATTCACTGATTTTGAGTTGGGATGTAGATATAGGTCTTAGGTACACTCTGGAAGTGAAATTAAGTCTCTAGCTATTAAACGGAGGGAGATATCTCATGTAGAAAGAGAGGCGTTTTTAGAAAAGTCAGGTAGTGAAAACAGAAAAGGAACTCAGTTTGGACAAGAAAATATTTGCTATAGTTTTACTCTATACTAGAGCATTCCAGCTAGAATACCAAAGAGGGACACAGTAAGCTCTAGAGTTGATGCATGACTTCAACCCCAGATCCACAGCGCCCGCCCTGGTGGAAACAGTCTGGTCACTCGAAATAGGTTTGATAGTTTAGGATTTAGACAGGATAAAATGACTAAAGAAATGGTGCTTAGCAAGATAAATCAAGACAGGATGGCAGTAAGGACTCTGACAATGTTACAAGTTATTAGGTAAGGATAGGATGGTTTAGATGTTGGGATAGGACAAGGCAAGGCAAGGTATGCTATGGTTTTCTATGATTCTTATTAATACTTACAGTCCACTTTAATTTAGGATTTTGGCCCATCAAGGGTTCTGGATCACCACACGGATCTGGTCTACCACAGGACAGCTGGGCAAATCTGGCAGAACAGGATCAGCTGGGCCGTTCTGGTCACCGGACTGCACTGGACTGGCACTTCTGGTTACTGGATACTACAGATCAGTGGGGTGGCAAGTTGCAGCAGGCATGCATTTAGTAGAAGCAAACCAGACTGGTTCAAGACGCTTCCTTTGGATTTTTGGGATTTTTTTTTAATTTGAGGCCTAGCTAAAAAGGGGTTCAGCAATGTATAGGCATTGGCTTTGCAATGAAAATCTGGAATCAGGATCAAATAGGATGAAGAAATCAGGAACAGGACGCCACGCAGGAATTCAGGAAGAAGGTCAGGAATCAGTGGCTTTGTGCTGTCAGGGGCCCTTATTTATCATGCCAGATGACATCACTACAGTATATAGCAGGGGCAGGCTTACTACCCTGCCCCTAATACTAGGATTGGGCAAGAGCATAGTTTCCGCCTTGCCCACAGCTAATTGGATCACGGAAAAAGGATGTCATGTTTATGGGGTGATTTTTACAGCATTTAGAAACCTCCCCTAGCTACTGGAACCAAAATCTTATTTTGCCACAAATACATTTTTATGCAGTTACAACCTCTGAGAAAATCAGATACACAGGTTACATATTTTGTGTGTCATATTTCAATCCAATCTCCAAGTCTGTGGGACCTGGTTTTGCCTTGCTGACAAATTTTGTTAATTTTAACCATGAAAAATGTGGCCTAAAATTCCCCACTTTTGTACACAGGTGTGCATTTACTCCTCGGATGTGTGTACAAAATTTTATGTTTGCAACATCAATACTTTCCCCGTAATCTGTAATTTTTTATAACTTCTTTTCCTTACGCAGTAATGAGTTCTAACAACTTTTCAAAGAAAGAGCACAAAATTAAATTTAGAACTACAAACTTTTCATATTTTTCCTAATTATTGCTGCAAAGTTAAATGTCTTTAAAGTTCAGTTACAAACTAGGCTTTTAAAACCAAAAGGAAGTCCATTGTCACTGGATTCCTTTTGTTTTTCTTTCCCCAACTGCTGTTAAATTTCACTTCCTTTGAAGCAGGATGAGGGGCCTCTCTCTTGATTGAAGGTTTTATTGCCCCTCACACTTGGAAGGTGAGAGTCTCCGCCTGCTATTGTCACAGCCTGGAGCAAAGACGAATGTCTGATGAACTTGTGAAGTTTCTTTGTCCTAGTGCATTCAAAGACTTGTAAGCTAGCAATTAGCGCTTTCCTGTCCCAGAAGTTTATGAGGTGTCACCCTTTCTCAGGTCTAGCAACTGGCAGAGCAATTTTTTTATATAGTTTGCCAATTTAGCCTATGAGTTTAAGATTTTATTTTCTCATTCTACATCTTGACTTAAATCTGAGGAATTAAAAAAGTTTATAGGTGTACTTTTACCAGTAACAAATCCCTTTACATTGTTAAGTAAGTAGGCCTTCACACAGCAATTTACTTTTAAATAGGCGATTTTCTCTCTTCAGTCAGAAAAAGCACATTTTACTATTTCTTTAAATTTGGGTTTCATCTGCAGGAAATACACTCTTTCTGCACCTATAGTTCTTTTCTTGGGTGCTGGAGTTGTTTTGCAGCATGGATACATTTAAAAAGGCATCTATTTAGAGTCTCTCTCTGAACAGCTGAATCCTGATACACTTGCCAAGAAAATAGACAAGTTTCCCATGTAAAATGAAAACAAAACCCCTGGTTGATTTTTCAAAGATACTTTTGACAGGAGCTGTCATTCAAATGAGGCCCAGTTCCTCTGAGGCATAATGAATGATCCTAGGCATTGCAGGGCCTTTTTAATCACAGCAGTTTCATGGTGAAAGGATGGATTTAGCCCCAAACAGCACTTTTAAAGGTTGAAAAGGTGCCATTTTAAAGAGGCATTTTGGGTTTTCAGCAAAGTAATGCTGCCTCTTTCACTTCACTCCATGTTAAATTTTGCAGAGCAAACGGACACATTCCTGCAGTGAGTACTCTGTTCCACCCCACCTGAAATGTATGTGGCAGGGTGGTGCAGCCATTTTCTGGTTGTTGCAAAAATGCAGTTTAGAGATCTTGCCGTGCACAGGAGTCAGAGTAGCCATTTTGCTCTTTCTTGCACCAATGCAGCAAGTGATGTGGTAAGGCACATCTGAGTGGGTTAATTTATCCCACAAAATGGTAGTGTTTTATCTAAGCAGGTTGGGAGTGTATGAAAGAATAATCAGAGGGACATGGAGAAGGATGATAGGGAGTATTTGGGTGGAAACCAGGAAAACAAGAATTCTGGGAGTTGTGGTTTTCGATTGCAAAGGGGTTTGGATTCCTAGTTGATTTACCATAGGTGTAGGGGTGATTGGATGTTAGTAAGGGAGCTTGCTTGGGTGTAAGGGAGGTAGAAGTCGAATAACCCAAAAAAGCCTCAGAGACTTCGTCCCCCTCACCTTCTTCCTCCGTAAAATACTGCGGCTCCCTTGGGGCATTCCCCTGAGCATAAGCCCATGTTCCCCTACCCAGGTGATCCTTCGTCGCTCGTCGACCCCTAGGGTTGGGATCTGGGAGGGCAAGTTCGTCCCTGGCCACCTGAATAAGGGAGTCCAGGGATCTACTTGGGAGAACACCCTCAGGTTTCTCACACAGTTCAGTTGCCCATCCGCTCAAGCTCAATGACCCATGCAAGGCTGGAGGCGTTTTGCTTCCCCAGCCTTCTATTTTTTATTTTGTTTCATTGTTTAAAGTGCAGACCTAGCTCGAGAGAAGCAGAGCACTGTACAGAGTTTGGGCAGGCGTCATTTGGGCTGGCATCATTTAACAGTAGAGCAGCACTGTGAGATCTGTGCGTTGGTATGTGCGTTCATTGTAATTAGTCCATGGAGAGTGTTTTTGCAAGAGTCATGTTTTGAGAGATTTGCAAAATTGGTGAATTGTGGGGGCATTCCAAGCATGACAAGAAAAGGATTGTTTGTGGGACCTCTCTCTGCAGAAGAATTGTGATTCAAGACAGTTTTTCAATTTGCCTTGCATAGCTCATTGGAAATGCTGGCTGGGTAACTGCTTGTCAGTAGGTGCGAGGGGGTGCTCCTGCACATCCTCGCACATACAGACAGAGCCGGCTGGAGTGAGGCATTTCATCGTCCATGATCAGGCCCCCTGCGCTAATGTGTAGGAACCAGGAAGCTCTTACGTCCTGATTCCTGTTCATGCTGCAGGAGCTGGAGGGTTGGGGAGGAAACCTTATGTCCGGGGCAGAAGGTATGTTTATGTTATTTTATTTAATATTTAAATGTGTGTATGGATCCATGTATGCTTTTGTTATGAGTGAGTGAATGATGATGGGTGCTTGTGTGAATGATCGAGTGCTTGCTGTGTCAATGTTGTGTGAATGTGTGTGTGTGATGGTCCATGGAGATGATTTTGCCAAGTGCGGGGAAGGAGGATTGTACAAAAACAGCACTTGCCTTTGTTGCCCGATCCCCCTCCCCACCGGCCAAAGTCAGCTCTCCATCTGAGGAGCTGTGGAGCACAGGAGACAGCGATGGTATTTTTTACTGGACATTCACCAGCCGCCACAGGAACATGCACCCCCCCATGATGGCGGGAGGTGTAGTTACGTGCATTGTCCACACACCCAGTAGACATGCATGAATACTGACTGCTGTGCCTTCGGTAAGGGCAGGGATGAAGAGTGTCTTATAACAACGAAAGGTTTGTTCCTCTAGCTGTTGTGCCATTTCCTCAGAAGCAAAAGGAATACTCAGCTGGCCGCTTTACTTTTGCTGGTATTTCATATAACACATTCCATGTCAATTTTGGTACGTCATTTCCCATGTCCTGCCACAGTTCTTATTAATATGTGCCACTACATCTTCTAAAAACTCCAGTAAGGCCCCATGCTGCACAGCTCACTACTTCTGCCACCAATCTATTGTTGGAAAACAATGCTCCTTCCATCTTGAACAATGGTCTTATTTTACAACAACCTTGTTTGTTCTTCTTGGCACACTCTTCATCATCTCTTACCGCTTAGACCATGTGCCCTAGGAGAACACTTTGTACTCTGAACAGGGCCAAGTGTACCAAACACAGGGCTATAAAAGGCAGCATTTCCTGAGGTATAAACAACTTGGGTGTGCCCGTCGCATGAGGTATCAAAGGGCATACATAGTAGCTCTCGTTTGACCTTTCCCTTCTCACTTTGCGCATGTCATTATACCATCAAATTCAGGGTGGTACAAATCCAGTGTCAAGTATTACTGCTTTATATTCATTATATTATATCTCTACCTCAGTTTTCTCTCCTGGTTCATGTCCTCAACAATACATCTATTTTGTTCCCCATTGATATGCCCCAACCATATAAAATGACCACACAAAAACACTATACCTACTCCAGAAAGACAACAACATATATAACATAAGACATATATAAACCAAAACCTGTAGCGCTGTACCTGCTGACGGAGGGAAAACACAGACAACCTTGGAAAAAAATACAAATTCTTCATCATAATATAAGGATCTATCAACTGCAGTATCATAAGAATATGTGCTGCAAAATATACTTTAATATCACTCAGTAATGTGTTAATTCTCGTGAGAAGGTGGGGCGGTGGGGTGGTGCTTGGTGCTTTCCAAGCATTAGATAAGTGGACCCAGTACCACAAATTCTTCATGTGAACTGCAAAGGGGGTCGTAGCAAAAATGACAGTAAATTGCCCCTGGAATCTCAGTAAGTTCAGTTCATCTGTCAGTGATTCTTCAACTATGGCCCTCATTACAAGTCAGGCGGTGGACCATGGTGCTATTAGCACCATGGTCCATGCCGGATTCCGCCATGGTGGATGGTGGAATTACCGCCCCATTCCAAGGTGAGTGGGGCGGTAATTCCCCATTCAGCATTTGCCCTTCCCCATTCCCATTTTTGCCCCATAGGGCATAATGGGGATGGGGAGGCGCTAATTACAGCACGGTAAATTACTGTGCCGTAATTAGCACCAAGGTTGCTTAGCGCCTTGGACTTTAACGCCCAAGGCGTTAAAAAAAGCAGGCATTAAAGTGTGAATCAGGCATTAAGGGTTAACAGCGCCGACGGCGCCGTTAAACCCTTCACGCCTGACTTGTAATGAGGGCCTATGTCTTCTCTTCTAGGAGCAATCTGGCAAGACAAAACCTTTATACTTGATGTTAGCTCTCTCAAATACCCTTGAAACTCCTCCCCAAAACACCTGCTGCCCTGTGAGCATCTGATGCTGTGCATGTTGAAGTGAGAGATGTGTGCATTCTTCTCCCCATCCCTATCTCGTGTGGGGACAAGTGGTGATCTTTACTGGGCTGAGTCCGTAGGCTAAACAAACAAAGATAGTGCAGCAAGTTCCTCCCTAATGTTGTGCATATCTTAGACAGTTTACTCTTCCATAGTCTATTCATTTTTTCTACAATTCCATGGGCCTGAGGATGATATATTGAACAGTTTGTGCCATATCCCCAATAGGGATGCAATCTCTTTTAAAAATGTGTTAAACATAAAAATGTGTTAAAAAAGTGAGTTCTATTATCAGATTTTAGGACCTCACATACCCCCCAGCTAGGAAACAGCTTGCACAACAGAAATGTGGTTGCTGATTTTGCAACAGGGTTTGCACAAGGACCAGCCTCAATCCAACAGGAAAACTGACATACTACAACAATAACAGAAATTATTGCACCTGTTAAGCATGTTCACATAATCAATTTGGAGTTCTCATAAGAAATCCTAGGGGGTTGGGTCAATGTGCCATGCAACATCCTGAGAGTCGGCCAGTGTTGTAATGATGACATGCTGTGCAATTTTCCACAGACACATTGACATATTGCTGCAGATTGGGGACAAACCAGTCCTCCTGGATATCTGCAGCAATGTGCTCTTTTGAAACATGCACTTGGTAGAGCAGCTGCTTAAAAGCAACCATAAGCAACTCCCATCACTGCTTTACCTATAAGTTTTGTCTCCATATGAAATCAGTCAGTGACTGTGAGAAACCCCTTTTGACCTAAAGCTCCTTCTCTTGCTGTGGTTGCAGTCCTTGTAGCTCTATTATTTGTGTGTGCTGCACTGCCGTGTAAGGCATTGGTAGCTGCAACTGTTGGTTTGCCACCTCAGGATATGCAGTGTCATCTGGGTCACTGTGATACGCCACTTCTTTGGCAGCCTTATCTCCTGGGTTATTTCCAAGAGAAACAGGGTCTTATTTTGAGTATGGGCAGCACATTTAACCACCGACTCTGGTGTTGGGCAACACAGGGCATGAATTAATCTTTCCAATAAGGCTGCATGCTGCAGAGGCAAGTTGTTAGACCTTTGCAATCCCCTCCTTTACCATCTTGGACAACCCTAATGTACGGTGCTGGTCACATATGCAGAATCCGAATATATAGTCACTAAGCATCCTTTGGATGCTTCTAATGCATCAATGAATGCAATCAGTTTCGCTGCCTGAGCTGAATAGTGTGTTGGTAATCTTTTATGAACTACAACCTCATATTCCACCTCTGCTGCACCTGTGTATCCCTGGCCAGTCTCCTGAACAATTGTTGATGCCCTATCAATGAAGAGGACCTCCCCTTCCTCTAGTGCATCGTCCCTTGTTCGTATTAATGTTACTCTCACCTTGTATCCACGGGGGTGCCACACGATACTGGATGGAGGTCTAAGCACTATCCCGGAGCCCTCTCTGCTTGGTTATGTGCCAGACGTTGGGCGTTCCGTGGACCTAGGTGCTTCACTGGTCTGTGTACCCTTATGTCGGGTCCAGACCGGCTGTGACTGCGACTCTGCTTGCAGTCTTCCAGGTGAGTTACAATGTATTTTCCATCTTTAATCTGTCTCTTTCTTTCACTCCATTTTCTCTGTCTTCTCTTCGTCTTGCTCCACTACGCTGTTCCCTAACAATGTCTCTTTTGTTTTCATAGGGATGGCTGCGATTTCCCGCTCCGATGGCAAAGACCACGGTGAGTTATTGATGCACAGAGTGCTGCGCTGTTTATTGGTGTTAATGGCTAACCTGTGTTCTCTTCTCTTCTTTGTACACGTTGCAGTGTCGTTCCGGAGTGAAGAGCGATCGAAGCGTTGCTTGACCAGGTAAGTGCTTTGTTAATTCTGACCTTGTTCCTTCTCCCTTCCATTTTGCGGTGAAACCGGGAGATGGGCAAGGTAAGAGAAGTGCAGGGTGCTGCCAGGACTCGTTATGTTATTAATGCTGTCCTTGTTTCTTTACCTTTGCAGGTTGCGGCGCGCTCCGGAGATGGGCGAGGTAAGCGAAGCACAGGATGGATTCAAGGCCGGTTACTTCACAGGTAAGTGTTCTTCTTCCCTAATGCTATTCTTCTTCTTCCAGGTTATTAATGGAATCCGGATCTAGGGCTTCAGGATTGGGCCACCGGAGAAGCAGATGAACAGAAGCTGGACACGGACAGCGTTACGCTGCAGGAGTGCAGAATAACGCAAAGTGTGTTCTGTTGTTTGGGTGTGGTTTATATAGCCCAGGTAAAGTAGTTCCAGGCCAAGTAGTTCCAGGCCCAGCCACACCCTAAACACTAGACCGCATGGCTTGGTTCTAAAGAACTGAGCTGTGTAATAGACCTCCATGTTGGATTAAGGTATGACTTTATTCCTGATAATGAGCCTGGTGCCAAAGGCAACATGACTGACCCCATGTATGTTTCTGATGGAGTTTTAAGGCCCTTGGGGCCTATGTGAAGGGCCTTAGCCCAACTGCTGTCAGGGGCTGTTATTCCTGAGGGGGTCAGGGGCATGGATCGTGACAGCACTCCCTCCTAAGGCCCCTCTCAAGGTATTTCCTCCATGTGGCCCTGGTTTGGTCAGATGGTTCCGATGAAATAGTCTTACCAGGCGTGGCACATGGACGTGCTCCCTAGGCTCCCTTGTCCTGTCCTGAGGGCTGTATCCCACTAAGTAATATAACTTGGACCTGGTGAGTTTAGAATCTAGGATGTGCTTAACTTCAAATTCGGGTTCTCCGTTAACCAGTACTGGATTTGGTGGTGTTTTGACCCGAGTTCCAGGCTGAACAGGTTTTAAGAATGACACATGGAATACGGGATGGATCTGCATTTTTGATGGTAAAGCTAGTTTTATTGCCACAGGATTTATAATAGCCTTGATGGTATATCTGGGATGAAATGTTCGAGTTCCTCTTATGGGCACGTGCCGAGACGCCAACCAGACTTCATCTCCGACTTGGTAGTCTGGGGCTTTTCTTCGGTGTTGATCAGAGAATCTTTTCTGTCTTTCTTTGGCTTGGATCAAGTGTTCTGCTGCCTTTGTGAAGGCTTGAGTGATGGTTGTATATAAAGTCTTCACCACAAGCATTTCCAAGGCCATGGGGGTATCTAATTCGGAAGTATTTGGGTGCCTTCCATATACGGTATAGAGTGGACTCTGTCCGGTACTGGTGTGTAGCGAGTTGTTGTGGGCATATTCGGTTCTCCACAGCACATCCTTCCAGCTTTCTTCCACTTGATGTAACATGCACCGTAGGTATTGCTCTAGTGTCTGATTCGTCTGCTCCGTTTGAGGATGGTGACTAGTGGACAGACGAATATCGATTTGGGCAATTGCACAACTCTTTCTCCAGAAGTTAGACACAAACTGACTCCCTTGGTCATAAATCAGGACGGAGGGGAAACCATGTGATCGTACGATTTGCTCTAAAAACACCTTTGCCAGACTGGATGCGTTTGTTAGACCCTTAAGCGGAATTAAATGGGCCATTTTAGAGAATAGGTCAACAACCACTAGGATAGTGTTGAACCCTTGACAGGGAGGCAGATCTGTGATGAAATAGAGCGAGAGTGTGTGCAAAGGTGCCGGTGGAATTTCCAGGGGTTGAAGCAGGCCTGCAGGTCTTTGTTTCTGGGATTTATTCTGTGCACAAATGCCACATGACAGAATAAACTGCTTAATGTCCTTTCACCAGGTCAGCCACCAATAATTTCTTTTCACCTTGGCTAGGGTCTTGGCAATTCCTGGATGTCCTTCTATCAGGGGGTTGTGATAAACAGAAATGACTTGTTCTTGTAGTGCCTTATTCAGTAGATATAAACACCCTCTGAAATATGGGAGTTGGTTCTTTGTTGTGTAATGTTCACCTTGATTGGTCCAGTCTTATAGAGCCTTGGTGTTCATTAGGAGCCAAATTTCCTTCTGGAGTTTGTCCAGAGATAACGTTGTTGTAAGTCCTAGTAGTTTGTCACCTGGAATAATGGCCACCGGGTCTGGGGTTGAATATGCATTCTCATCAATACCCATGCAGGATAGGGTGTCGGCTTTTCCGTTCTGGACTCCAGGTCGGTACGTGATTATGTAATCATATTCTGCAAAGAATAAAGCCCATCGGAGTTGACGGGATGATTGAGCCTTTGCCGTCTTGAGGTATTGTAGGTTGCGATGGTCGGTGATTACTTTGATGGTATGTCTGGCGCCTAGGAGGTAATGCCATCAAGCCTTAAAGGATGCATTGATCGCTAGGAGTTCCTTGTCTGTTATTGCATAGTTAAGTTCAGGTGTAGTAAATTTTCGCGACCAAAAGGCAACGGGATGTAACTGGCCTGTTTCGGGATCCCTTTGGGAAAAAACAGCCCCCATTGCCATGCTGGAGGCATCTGTTTCCACTACATATTGGAATTATGGGCGGGGGGTGTCGTAGCACCAGGGCTGAGATAAATCTTTATTTGAGTTCCTGGAAGACCTTCTCCACCTCTTCTGTCCAGTGGAACAGTTTGTTGTTTTTTCATAATAAAGAAGTGATCGAGTGCACAATCTGGGAGAAACCCGGGATGAATCGGCGATAAAACTTTGCACAGCCGAGCATACTTTGGACACCTTTGACTGAAGACGGTGATGGCCAGCTAAGGATGGCATCTACTTTGTTCATATCCATCTGGACGCCTCTGGGAGTGAGGACAAAACCAAGGAACTCGACTTCGGTGACATGGAATGAGCATTTTGCAAGTTTGGCGTATAGCTGGTGCTGTCAGAGTTTTGCAAGGACGGAGAAAACATCCCTGACATGGTCCTGTTTAGAAGAGGAGTACACCAAGATGTCGTCGATGTAAACTAGGGCACATACGTCAATCAATTTCTGTAGTACATCGTTCATGAAGTACTGGAATGCGGCGGGAGCGTTGCAAAGCCCAAAGGGCATCACCTGATATTCGTACAGCCCATACTTAGTACGAAAGGCGGTCTTACATTCATCTGCTTTCTTTACACGCACAAGATGGTATGCCCCCCTGAGGTCCAATTTGGTGTAAATTTGGGCATCTTTGACTTGTTCCAGCAGTTCTGGGATAAGGGGTAGAGGATAACGTTGTTAACTGTTACCTGGTTTAGTGTGCAGTAGTCGATGTACATTCTAAAATCCCCCTCCTTCTTGGGTACGATGAATAGGGGTGAGGCTGCCAGGGATTTGGACGGGCGGATAAAACCATTTGCCAGGTATTGGTCCAGATATGATTTCAAGTGGAGATTTTCAGGTTCGGTGAGTGCATAAATTCGACTACACAGGATTTGTGCACCAGGTACGAGGTTGAACTGACGGTAATATGGCCTGTGAGGGGGTAAGGTGTTAGTCAGTTCTTTTTGGAAAATTTCTTGGAAATCGTGATATTTGCTTGGTAGTGTACTTGTTACACCTAGTACCAATGCCTCTCTATCTTGGACAGGTGTCTCCGGGTCAGACGATGGCATTTCCACTTGGTAGCACGCATGAGCACACTCATTGGAGAAGGCTAATTTCTTGGCTCGCCAGTCAATGTTAGGATTGTGAGCCACCAACCAGGGCATCCCTAGAATCACCCAGAACTGAGGGGCCTTGATAAGGTCGAAGGCAATGGCTTCCCGATGTCCGTCTTGGCACAGAAGGGTCAATTCTGCTGTGCGCTGAGTTACAGGACCAGAAGCTATCTCTGTGCCGTCGACAGTGGTGACCTTCTCAGTTGTCGTTTTCTGACAGAGGGGAAGCTCCATCCTTTTTGCCAGGCCTTGGTCTATGTAGTTACCAATGGCTCTGCTGTCTATGTATTCCTCCACAGCATGCATCCGAGACGGTTGTTGGTGACTGATCAAAATCACAGGCAGGGCAAGGTGTGAGGTCTGTGGCTCTTTTCCTTCGCTCGACAAACGGACCTCTACGCTTGCCGGGTCTGGAAGTTTTCCGATTGTTGTTCTCCTCCTTCTTTCTCAGTAGCTCCAACTGTTCTCCTAGGGGGTTTTACGGGACATTCTCTGAGGAAGTGACCTGATTTCCCGCAGTACAGGCATAATTGCTGTTGTCTTCTTTTGTCTCTTTCGGCCCTGGTTTATGGGCTCCGTATCCCCCAATTTGCATGGGTTCTGAAGTGTTTTCTGATGAACGTGGACTGTTCTCCTTTGAGTGTACATACACAGTCCGATTCTCCGTTCTGGCTCGATCTGTCCTTGGATCTTGCAGTCTGTGGTCTAGCTACTAGACTAGGTTCATGAACTCTGCACAGTCTTTTGGCGGGTTTACTACCTGAGCTAGGACATCTTTTAATTCCCCCCGTAATCCTCAATGGAATAACGTTGTTCGTTTCTCCTCAGGCCACCCAGATTCAAAGACAAGTTTGTTAAAAGTGGCGATATATGTTAATAAATCTTGGCTGCCTTGGTGGAGGGACAGAAGTTTGTTATCCAGAACTTGGCCCTGGGTATGTCGGGCGAACAGCTTCTCCATCTCCTGTTGAAACCCCCTGAAATCCCGCAGGAGTGGGTCATCCTGGCTTACTAACAGTATGGACCAATCTGCAGCACTGCCACTCAGATATGACAGAATGAAGGCAACCCACGACTGATCGTTAGGAAAGGCTCCGGGTCTACAAAGAAAATGGAGGCGGCACAAGTTCATGAATACTGCATTCTGTTCTGCTCACCTGGTATCTGCGGGGGCGCCCCGTGTTAGGCAGAAACCTGTGCAGTTCCCTCTGGGACCACTGCAAAAAGTTTAAGTCTACAGCAGTTAGCGGTAAACCCAATTGGTAGCAGTCTGCACCACCCAGATTTACCTGGTAGCTGTGGCTGAGCAGTCAGACCGCTCTAAGGACGAGTTAGGCAGTATTTGGAGTATACAGAATAGGGCAATCCACACAGTAGAACAAGCAGACATGGATCAGAGCTTGGGTGTAAAGATATATAATTATTTATTTAAAAACACATCTATGAAAAACACACTGGCACTAATATGGCAAACAACTCCAATCACAATCACTATAAATATATATCAATCCCCTAACAATATTTCAACAAGTCTAGGTTCAAAGACACCACTTATTTGCAGACAGAGGTGAGTGCTTTAGCCTAGATGGCACTCTAATATTTGTTAGAAAAAGGGAGAGAAAAAGGCAGAGTAGGAAACCAACTCAGTACCAACACTTTTACGAAACAATTGCAAGGCAAACAAGGCAGGGTCTGCTGTAGATAAAAGTTCGGAGGCCAGGCCCACTCAGAGAGAGGCAAGGCGGTATGTCCCAAGAATACCACAGTGGAAATGTGCTTCAAGTCTTTGTAGCAAAATGTCACAGAAAGGTTGGCCCAGTTTAGAACAAAAGTTAAGAAGGTCTGGAGGTGACCCAGTGGAAAGGTAAGGATTTAAGACACCTCACGCTAAACGTCACAAGGGAAGCCAGGCGGACACAGTACCTTGTAAGTGAAGAGACAGCTCCGGCGGGGGCAGTTGTTCCTGGTGGTGGATGCAAGTCGGGGCTTTGCCAGAAGATGAGGTGATGTCATCGTCGAGGAAAGTTGAAGATCGTTACACCGCCAGGGAAGAGACCAGCCGCGGAGTGCTCCATCACAAGGCACCACCTTTTGGTCCCGGTACAGTGGATAGTGGCTATCCGGTTGCCGGGGTGCTCAGCACGGGCAATTCGACCACTAGTCGTCCTGGAAGCGAAGAAAAAGCAAGGGACTGGTTGTTCCCACCAGTCAGGGGAAGAAGACTCTCCAGTAGGGAGATCTCCTCTGTCGTTGGGAAGTGGTGAGTCGGTTCAGCAGGGCTCCACCGGAGGTGTCGTCGTTGCAGGTCAGCTCAGCGTTACCCTCGTTGGATTCATAGGTCCTGTGGCGACTTCTGAAGTTCCAGTCCCAAAAGCCCTGCTTTTATGCAGAAAACCCCCATTCATTCAGCCTAGCTGTCAATCAAACATGCTAAGTGGTGAGCGGGGCGGCTCACCACTTGGGCCAATCACACCAGAGTGCGACTTGAGTTGGCAAGGCAACTCAGTCCAGGGTGCCTAAACCCCCTCCCACACCCCCTGTGGTACCCAGACAGAATGGCACCACTCTGGAGGGCTTCTGTGCAGAAGCCCGCCAAAAGTGGAACAAAGGGCTCAACCTTTGGTTTCGGAGTTACAGATGCGAACACATACGCCATTTTAAAAACCGAGTTCTGGCAGAAAATACCAACCGGTGGACTTATTTAAGACAAATAAACCAGCGGTATGTTAGAGACTAATGTGACAAAGTATTAGCCTCGAACAATGGGAAGAATCCCATAGGAATATATTTGCGGTCAAATATAAAAAGTAGTATCCACTGCCACCAGCCAAAACTCGACGAGGGGGGACGGGACAGTGCCCCCTCGAACAACAGTCGAATTACCCCTACCGGTACGTCCACAATAGGATGGTTTGTACTGGTTCTGTTAGTAAATTTAGGTCTAGAAAAGCCAATGGTGACTTTACATGCCCTGGGAGACAGTAGTCAGTCCCAGGGTATGGAGTCTATGGTGTGTAACACACATAGCCAAACACATGAGACCCTATGGAGTAAAAGACCCCATAGCCCATAGAACACATTAACATTCAAATAAATACCCCAATCATGTCCAAGAGTGGGAGGAAAGAGTCTCACTCTTGGCAGGATGAAAAAAAAAACTCCAGAAATCCAGCAAAGCTGCTGGGGGACTCACTAGGTTAGGAAATTCAGCCTAAACAGAGAATTCTCCCTAACACTCGCCCCACCAGACTAAGGGACAGGAGGATTTAATCCACTCCTGGATGAATCTCATACCTCTAGTCGATGATATACATCCTAGAGAGACTATCAGCATTTTGGCGGTGACACCCTGACCTGTGCTCAATGGTGAAATCAAACCCTTGCAGGCAGATTGACCATCTCAGTAGTTTTGGGTTTTCCCCTTTCATTTGCATCAACCATCTCAAGGGTTGGTGGTCAGTCTGAATGACAACAGTAGAACCATACAAGAATGGCCTAAACTTCTTCAGAGCCCACACGATAGCAAAGCACTCTCTTTCGATTGTTGCCCACCTTGTTTCAGGATCCTACAGCTTGCGGCTGATGAAGCAAACGGGGTGCTCCCTACCTTTCCCATCCAGTTGACTGAGTACTGCACCTATTCCTACATTTGAAGCGTCTGTTAGCACATTGGAAGTTTGGTGGTAATCAGGAGCTCTGAGTACTGGGGCTTGGTTTTCAAAGGCCTGATTGCACTCCTCGTTCCATCTAACCTTCTTAGGGAATTTTGGAGAGGAGATGACATTCAGAGGAGAAGCTATGGTCCCATAGTTCTCAATGAAATTTCTGTAATACCCAGTGAGAACTAAGAAGGCTCTCACCTGGGTCTGAGTAGTAGGTGTTGTCCAATTTTGCACAGCTTCAATCTTACTGGGCAAAGGCCTTATTTCTCCACCTCCTACCTCATGTCCAAGATAGGCTACCTTACTCTGTCCAATTTGGCATTTACTCGCCTTTATGGTCAGATTGGCTCGTCCTAGCGCCTGCAAAACATCTCTCAGGTGGTTTACACGTTCTTCCCAGGAATTGCTGAACACTGCTATGTCATCCAAGTATGCCATGCAGAAGTCCTCCATCCCATTCAGAACCTGGTTTACCATCTGTTGAAATGTAGCAGGTGCATTTTTCAATCCAAAAGGCATTACCTTAAACTGGTATAAGCCCACTGGTGCAGAAAATGCAGTTTTCTCCTTGGCATGGTCCATCAGGGCTATTTGCCAATAACCTGACGTCAAGTCAAATGTGCTGAGGAACTTGGCTGAACCAAGTCTATCCACCAACTCAGCTGTTCTTGGCAAAGGGTGGGCATCAGTCTTGGTGACTGCATTAAGAGCTCTATAGTCCACACAGAATCTAAGTTCTTTAGATCCTGCCTTTGGTACTAACACAACTGGGCTAGACCATGGACTAGTAGAGGGCTCTATTACCCCGAGATCAAGCATCTTGCTGACCTCACCTTTGATGTGGGTTCTTACATTTTCTGACATTCTGTATCCTCTGCTTTTGACTGGCAGACAGTCACCAGTGAGTATGTCATGCTGGCCCCAAGGGGTCAAGCCTGGTGAAAGTGAGAACAAAGAGGCAAACTGATTCAACATAGATTTGCACTCTTCTTGTTGCTCAGGTGTCAGAGTTGAAGAGAGATTTACTCCTTCAATTTTTTCGTCTAAAGGTAAGCCTCTGAGGAGATCCGGAAGAGCCTCACTCTCTTCTTCTTCCTCTGATGATGCGAGAAGCAATGCTTCTACATCAGGTCTCGAGACATACGCTTTGAGTCTGTTGGTGTGGAAGACTGTCGGAGCCTCCTTGGGATTGCCCAAGTCCACCAGATAGTTGACCTCTCCAAGTTTACCCACAACTCTGAAGGGTCCCATCCATTTGTCTTGCAAGGCCCTCTGCCTTGTTGGGATCATAACGAGAACTAGCTGGTCTTGAGTGAACTCAACCATGATCTTGCCAGTGCTTGACCAATGCTTGTCCAGCTTTCAAGTTATCACTTGCTTCCGCCATCATGTGTGACATTCTCCTCCGGAGACCTATCATGTAGTCAGTCACTCTGACTGGCTTGGGGGAAGGAGCACTCTCCAACCCCTCCTTAATCAGGGCCAATGGACCTCTGACAGGATGACCATAGAGAAGTTCAAAGGGAGAATAACCTACTCCCTCCTGAGGGACTTCTCTATAAGCAAAGAGAAGTCATGGCAGTAGAAGATCCCACTTTCGTTTAAGGGGGTGCTCTAAAGCACCTATCATGCTCTTCATGGTTCGGTTGAACCTTTCTACCAACCCATTGGTTTGTGGGTGGTAAGCTGTTGAGAACTTGTAAGTGACTCCACAGGTTTTCCACATGGCTTTCATGTAGTGGGACATAAAGTTTGACCCCCTGTCAGAGATTACTTCCTTAGGAAACCCGACCCTGGTAGAAATACCAAGGAAGGCCTTAGCTACAGCCGGAGCTGTAACAGTCCTCATAGGAATTGCCTCAGGATACCTAGTAGCATGGTCTACTACAACAAGTATAAACCTGTTGCCTGTGGAGGTTGGAGGATCAAGGGGACCAACAATGTCAATCCCTACTCTCTCAAATGTGACTCCCACAACGGGGAGAGGCACTAAAGGTGCCACATTCTTGGAGCCAACCTTACCAGAGGTCTGGAAGGTGTGGCAGCTCCTGTAGTGTCTTTCTACTTCGGCCCCCATCTTTGGCCAATAAAAGTAGAGGGAGAGCCTTTCCTTAGTCTTCTTGAAACTCAAGTGACCAGCCAAAGGAATCTCATGGGCTAACTGCAAGAACTGTTGTCTGTTCTCTTGGAGTACTACAAGCCGTTTGTAGTCTCCAGGTTCAGACTCGGTCAGTTCATTGTAGAAGAGGCCATCTTCCCAGTGCAACCTGTATTTCCCAGGCTCTTGCCCTTCAGCCTGAGCTTCTGCCTGGTGGCGAAGACCTTCCAGAGTTGGACATTCTCTCTGCCCCTTACTGAAGTCTGCCCTGTTGGGTCCACCTTCTGCCAGTAACGACTGCAGCTCAGGATGGTCAACAGGATCCAGATCTCCAATGAGTTCCTGGCCTTCCATTAGCTCTTCCTCAGAGTCTAATTCTACCACACAGGGTTGTACCACCCTCTCAGCCTCAGCTGGATGGGGAGTTACGGGTGTAACTTTGGACAACCAAGGGGAAGTCCTTGTTGGCTGCACTGAAGTGCTGGCTGCTGGTTTTGGTATAGAAGTCTTAGGTTTCCCTTTCGCTTCTGGTTTCTTTGAGACAGCAGCTGACAAATCCAGTGGAGCAGGAGTGATATCTTTCTTCATCATCTCTTCGGGAGTACCTCTCAAGGTTCTCTCCCTTGCAGGTCTGGTTAGCTCCTGTAACCGTTTACTAGGAGGTCTGTGGGTATGAGGCACAACTCTGAGAGTTTTTAAATCGTTACCCAACAGAACTCGTCCTGGTACCTCACTTTGTATGCTGACAGGTATCTTCACAGTCATGTCATTACACTGGATGAGAACTGGTAATTGGGGAAGCATCTGCACAGGCCCTCCAGCTAACTTGGTGAGGCGTTTGGGTGCCTTAGCAACATCCTCAGCCTGAAAAAAAGATGTATCCACCACAGTTATGCTGGCCCCACACTTCCCTAATGGCAGGAGTCTCCTGACCATTCACCTGGACACTGTCCTTATAATACTCTTTAGTATTATCTGGGATAGAATTATAGACATCTAAATTCTGTTGTTCCGACAAACCCAGAGACACTAAAGAAACACTGGCTGAGACTCCAATGGGTTCATCAGCCAGCAGTAGAAAGTTTCCACTTGCCATTTGGACTTCCTCCTCTGGAGCAAAGGCTAAGGAGACAAGCTGGACCCCTGAAGGTTTACCCTTGCATCTGGGATCTCCTTTCACCTGGTCAGTAGAGCCACAAACAAAGCATTTACCGAATGCTTTCTGGAATGGTGGCTTGTTCTGGCCTCCCTCCGGTTTGGCACCAGAAGGTACACTACTCTGCTGTGGTTTTCCTTGTGGCTTACCCTTCTGGTTTTGTTTGGGGCCCTCTTTGGAATTCGAGTTATTAGAATTCTCTTTTGAGTCTTTTTTGGGCTGTTTTCCCTCATCCTTTTTCTGAGTGGCCCCAGAATCCTTATGAGTGGCCCTGTTGGCAACCCACAAGTCAGCAGCCTTAGCTAGCCTCCTGGAATCCAATTTCTTTGAATCAGCCAAGTGCTGTCTGAGCTCAGGAGAACAGGCATCATAAATAGACTCCAACATAAAAGGATTCTTCATACCCTCATAAGTGTTCACCTTGTAACCCTTAATCCATCCCTCTAGGTTTTTCAACCCTTCACTCACCCAGGTAGCCCAAGGGGTACCATCATGCTTTTTGAGGGATCTAAACCTCTTAAAATAATGGGAAGGGGTCTTCCCAAATCTAGCTATCAGAGCTAGTTTCACACTTTCATACTCTTTCCTATCCTCCTCCCCCAACTCCATTACCATATCAGTTGCAACAGGGGGGCCTAGAGAACAACCAGGTAAGTAGCTCCTTACCTGTGATGTTCTGGAGCCCATGATTGTACTCAAACAAACTCAGCCAATCCAACACATCCAACTTTGGTTCATACATACCAATTAAGTCCTTAGGCATCCAGGGTTTTTTGGGACTGGAACCTCTAGAGGAGCCAGCGACAGAAGCAGTTTCAACAGACAACTTTTTCATTTCTAACTCATGCTTGAGCTCCATTTCTCTGAGCCTAAGAATTTGTTGCATTTCTTGGTGTTTCTGTTCAGTTTGAGCAGTAACCCTTCTGAATTCCAAGTCTATTTTCATTTTTTCTAGTTTGAGGACTTGAGGACTTAGTGTGGGACCTGCTATAGGCCCAGTAGGTACAGCTGTTAAGGCAGACAGAGGGGTAGGGGAGACAGTTTCATTAGCCTCTCCTTCCTCTTCAGCCTCTTCATCACTATCATCAGAACTTTGATTTAGATCAACACCATTACTGTTATCTACATTTGCTGGAGAAGTCGGTTCCTCTGAACCAGTACCCAGACTTTGGTTTTCCTGCAATCTCGCTATCAGTTCTACTTTCTTGCCTCTTACAGAAAGATTCTCTTGTCTACAGAGAGCTTTCAAACTCTCAGTATTGTTACCTGACAAGGACTCTTGACTGTAAACTTCCATAGTAGACATGTTTTTGAAAGTTGCTTGTTAGTGCTAAGCTTTGTGATTAGTTATCCTAAAGTGTTGAAAAAGCACTCTAAACTGTATACTCTATACAAATCCCACTGCTGTACACCAGTGTTAGGCAGAAACCTGTGCAGTTCCCTCTGGGACCACTGCAAAAAGTTTAAGTCTACAGGAGTTAGCGGTAAACCCAATTGGTAGCAGTCTGCACCACCCAGATTTACGTGGCAGCTGTGGCTGAGCAGTCAGACCTCTCTCAAGACGAGTTAGGCAGTATTTGGAGTATACAGAATAGGGCAATCCACACAGTAGAACAAGCAGACACGGATCAGAGCTTGGGTGTAAAGATATATAATTATTTATTTAAAAACACATCTATGAAAAGCACACTGGCACTAATATGGCAAACAACTCCAATCACAATCACTATAAATATATATCAATCCCCTAATAATATTTCGACACGTCTAGGTTCAAAGACACCACTTATTTGCAGACAGAGGTGAGTGCTTTAGCCTAGATGGCACTCTAATATTTGTTAGAAAAAGGGAGAGAAAATGGCAGGGTAGGAAACCAACTCAGTACCAACACTTTTACGAAACAATTGCAAGGCAAACAAGGCAGGGTCTGCTGTAGATCAAAGTTCGGAGGCCAGGCCCACTCGGAGAGAGGCAAGGCGGTATGTCCCAAGAATACCACAGTGGAAATGCGCTTCAAGTCTTTGTAGCAAAATGTCACAGAAAGGTTGGCCCAGTTTAGAACACAAGTTAAGAAGGTCTGGAGGCGACCCAATGGAAAGGTAAGGATTTAAGACACCTCACGTTAACCGTCACAAGGGAAGCCAGGGGGACACAGTACCTTGGAAGTGAAGAGACAGCTCCGGTGGGGGCAGTTGTTCCTGGTGGTGGATGCAAGTCGGGGCTTTGCCAGAAGATGAGGTGATCTCGTCGTCGAGGAAAATTGAAGATTGTTGCACCACCAGAGAAGAGACCAGCCGCGGAGTGCTCCGTCACAGGGCACCACCTTTTGGTCGCGGTACAGTGGATAGTGGCTATCCGGTTGCCGGGGTGCTCAGCACGGGCAATTCGACCACTAGTCATCCTGGAAGCGAAGAAAAAGCAAGGGACTGGTTGTTCCCACCAGTCAGGGGAAGAAGACTCTCCAGCAGGGTGATCTCCTTTTTGTGCATTGAACTCTCCGTCCTGCATCTCTGTGCAGGGGCGCGTGGTTGGTGCGGGCGTCCCATGGACCTAGTTGCTTCAATGGTCCGTGTGCCTTTATGTCGGGTCCAGACTGGCTGTGACTCCAACTCTACTTGCTGTCTTCCAGGTGAGTTATAATGTCTTTTCCGTCTTTATTCTGTCTCTTTCTTTCCCTCCGTTTTCTCTGTCTTTTCGGCGTCTTGCTCCACTACGCTGTTCCCTAACAATGTCTCTTTTGTTTTCACAGGGATGGTTGCATTTTCGGAGTTGCCGCGCCGATGGAGAAGTCCACAGTGAGTTATTGATGTGCGGAGCGCTGCGCTGTTTATTGGTGTTAATTGCTAACCTGTGTTCTCTTCTCTTCTTTGTACAGGTTGCCGTGATGTTCCAGAGTGATGAGCGATCGAAGCGCTGTTTGCCCAGGTAAGTGCTTTGTTAATGCTGACCTTGTTCCTTCTCCCTTGCAGGTTGCAGTGAAACCCGTAGATGGGCGAGGTGCTCCCTGCTTGCGAAGGTAAGAATTGTTATTAATGCTGTCCTTGTTTCTTTACCTTTGCAGGTTGTGGCGAACTACGGAGATGGGGGAGGTTAGCGAAGCGCAGGATGGATTCAAGACCGGTTACTTCACAGGTAAGTGTTCTTGCTCGCTAATGCTGTTCTTGTTCGTCCAGGTTATTAATGGAATCCAGATCTAGGGCTTCAGGATCGGGCCACCGGAGAAGCAGATGAGCAGGAGCTGGAAACGGTGAGCGTTACGCTGCAGGAGTGCAGAATAACGCAAAGCCTGTTCTACTGTTTGGGTATGGTTTAAATAGCCCAGGTAAAGTACTTCCAGGCCGAGCCACACCCAAAACACTAGACCGCATAGCTTGGTTCTAAAGAACTGAGCTGTGTAATAGGCCTCCATGTTGGATTAAGGTATTACTTTATTCCTGATAATTAGCCTGGCGCCAAAGGCACCAGGACTGACTCCATGTATGTTTCTGATGGAGTTTTAAGGCCCTTGGGGCCAATGTGAAGGCTATAGCCGCACTGCTGCCAGGGGGCTGTTATACCTGAGGGGGTCAGGGGCATGGATAGTGACAATTAAATCACCTTCAGGACCTTCTTAGGTAACACAATCATGCACTTCGTCACCTTCCTTAACAGGTATTGCAATAAATGTGGCAGGGTCACTGTGCAGCATCTCACAATGTTAATGGATGGGCTTGACAAAATTACTTCATATGCAAAGGTCCTTTGTGTGGTTAGAGTGGATTTAGATCGCTCAAGAATTGCTAACACTGCATGCTCTACATATAATGTCAATGAGCGCCCCATAGTGATTGTTGAGGATTTTTCAATTGCAAAGCCTGCAGCAACCAGTGCCTGTCCAGAAGGAAATTGGCCCTGCATCACTGAATCTAATATGCCACTGTAATATGCTAGGGGTTTGTGACCTAGGGATGTTTGGTGATCCAACACAGCAGTCATTACTTGTCCATTGGGGTATGAGAACAAATACAACTATTTAGTGCAATCAAGGGTTGTTAGTACTGGTGCATTACTGGTGGCGTTTTTGTCCTGGAAACATTTTATCATTTCTCCTGTCCACGTGAGTGACCCTTTCCATCTCTGTGCTTCTTTGAGTCCCTGCAGAAGAGGTTTTGTGTAACTAGATAGTCAAAATCCATGCTTTACAATAGTCCACAAACCTCCAAACTGTTGCATTTCCTTAACCGTAGTGGGTTGTGGTGTGTTCTGTAGCTGCTCTTTCCAGAGTTACTACTTTTCCCTGCTGATGATATTATTTGTTCCAAATACACAACCTCTTTCTGGCAGAATTTTATTTTATCTTTATCTAATTTGTATCCTTTGTCCACAAGCAGTGGCAGCTGTATAATTGATTCTACTCTACATAGGTCCTCTGTTGTGGTGCACACTAGGAGGCCTTCTACATACTGAATTACTCTACTCAGTACATGTATATTGCCCAAATCCATGTGAAGTATTCTGTTAAAAATGCAGCGGGACTCACAGTGCCCCTGAGGATGTCTGGTGTGTTGGAACCTTTGCCTACAATAGGTAAACACCATAAGATATTGAGAATCGGGGTGCAATTGGAAAAGAATGCATTTTTCAAATCAATAACAGTAAAATGTGTGGCCTCAGTTGATATATTGTAGAGAATTGTGGCGAATTCGATATAACTGGGAACTCAGCTTCAACAATGTTATTCAATGGGCGTAAATCCTATATATTCCTCCAACTTGACCCTCTTGCTTTTTTGACAGGGTATATCGCTGTGTTACATGGGAAATCTAAGGGCACTATGGGACCCAGCTGCCATAGCGCAACAATTGTCTCATGCATTTACTTATCTGCCTCTCTTGACAATGGATAATGTGGGTAACACTGCTCCCTGCTTCAACTTGTCCTGCTCCTATACAATTCAAGAGCCATACATCATGGGGGTTGTCTGTCCATAAAGTGCTGGGGACCTTTAAAAAATCTTCCTGTAAATACCCGGACATGGACTTGGCAATTAGTATGGGACAAGCAAAGTAGACTCCTATGCTGAATCATTATTTGACACAGCATACCAGCCTCCAGAATCATTTTACCACCTTTGTCAACATCTTCATACAGCTTTCCATCTGACAACCTGCTCAATGGTTGAGCAGGTTCAATAAACAAAACTGTACACCACTCATCTCCCTCTTAATCAGTCCCTACTAGCACTATCTTGCAATCTGCCATCAAAACACCTCCTTCAAAGCTAGCGTGATAATGTAACCGGGAGCATGGCCTTGGGGCACTGCTTGCGTAAACAAAAATTCTGACGGTACCCTCCATAGCTCAACAACACGGTCGCTCGATACATAAATAAATGCGGGTGCAAAGGTATTCCTCTAGTGGTGCCATCACTGTACAATGCTTGTGTTATCACCTGGACCCTAGCATAACAAATTCCTGGTGTGGAGTACACTACCCCTTCTTTCGTGAATGAGATTGTCATATTCAGCTTGCTTAACAAATCCCTGCCTCACAAGTTCACCAGGTTTTGGATTTTAAAACAGTAGCAGAGCGAACATCTCTTGGTTACCTATCTTGATGAGAAAGTCTTCTGTAAATGGAACATGAATTGAATGGCTCAGAGAACACTTGCCAGTCCATTATCTTTACTGATAAGGGGAAGCACCCTTCCCTTATACATGAATTTGTTACATCTGTGTCAACCATGAAAACAAATGATTTGTCGCCTATCACCACAACTACCATGAGTTACTCTTCCGTGTCGGCAGTGACTCGTAGGACTAGGCACATAATAGCTCTCTGTGGGCTGTCCTAATCTGGGTATGTGTTAGATCCTGGGAATACAAAGGGGTTATCGCCCACCACACTCACCCATGTATACAGTGTTACTGTGCTGTTCAGCAAAGTATTGTTGTTGCATACTTGTGGTGCTGGATGTTGTGGCTGCTGCCGTGCATACACTATGGTGCTATTGGGTGTTGGAGGTTGCATCTGTGGTCTTATTGTTACCTGATATTGATACTGGGACTGTTGGCCCTGCTGGGGTACCTGTGCAGGCACTGCACCACATGGAACACTTGGAGGCACCATTCTGTACTGCTGTGGATATGTTACTGGCGGCCACTGGTCCGATAGGATATGTGCGGGGATCATACATGGGTATTTGCCTGTTCCTACACTCTCTTCCAAAATTGCCAAATTCTCCTACATTACCAACATGGTCCTGGTCCCTTGAATCTCTGCCCAATCCCTCCAAATCCTCCTCCTCTACCTCCTTGCCCTCATTGGGATCTGCCTCTCCTTCTTTGGTAACCTCCCTGATAACCTCTGTTGTCTGCATAGCCTTGATATCCTCCTCTCCATTCCCGTACCATTCTCGGTTTCACAGGTGCCATTTCCAGATCTACCTGTCCTGAAGGCGGGGCCAAAATTACTACTCCTTCGATGCTCAACTTCACTAATTTCTTCTGTACTAACTTTGCCCCAGCCTTCTGCATGTTTTCCACTACTTCCTTCTCTTTCTCCTGCCTTCACCTACAATGATGTTCTAAGATTGCCTGAATCTCTGCCCAACTCTTGGCCTCAATCCCTACTACCTTGTCCAAGTCCTTCTGCATCTCTTTTGGAAGTCATTTCTTTAACATACGATAGAACATTGCTATAGTCTCATCCCATGGTTGCCCTGTCTCCTCTCTTCACATCTCCTGAATCTGGAGTATGTAGTGTGCCAGGTCTTCAACTTCTATCATAGCACATGCCATAATTGAATATATATCCGGTGTATCGGGATGTTCTGCTCTTAGAGGGGACCATACTTTAGCACAACAATTGATAAAATGAAATTTGCTCCATGAAGGTTTATTATCGCCTATTCGTATCCCTGGATACCCGCTTTTTTCCAAATATCATCTGCTTGATCTCCTAATAATGCGGCAAGCAACCTTTTCATGTCTCCTACCTCTAGTGTAATACCTGTGGTCTGTTTTTCAAGTGCATATATCCACTTTCCTGCTCCTTCTCTTGCTGCGAGCGATGGCAGTGCCTTCATCGATGTGTTTCGATCAATGTCTGGCAAGGGCATTTACTGTGCCCTACCCAGGGACGTCATTCAGGGGTCACCAGAGGTTTCAAGAGCGACCTCTGCTGATTGGCTTGTGACCTATGTCTTTCTCTTGCGAAGGGTTTAGATAGAAGCGCACACCTATAGTAAGTAAGATTAGTAAAGAGATTCGAGGATTATGTTGTATAAACTTTTAGGTGCGGGGGGGAAAACTGAGGTCATGGCACAAGACCCCGACAATAAACAGTAAACAGAAAGAGGATTCAACTTGGGAACCATCCCGTCTAAATGAGGATTTCACATTGAACTGTTTTCTGTGATTTGAATTTGACAATAAGGAATGATTGATCTTCAACATAAAATTGAGAGTCACATTGCTATTCCTGTGTCTGACTGTGATCTAAGGCACTACTTTGTTGAGACTAGTAGATGGTTGCCATAAAAATAATTGCCTGTAAACACAGTGTAAAAATTGTTCTTATTCTTAATTTTCATTGTTTGTCATTCTGTTATACTTATCACATTTAATTTTGATCTTTTGTAAAATAAATGCATTTACCCCATTGAGATTGCTATATTGCACTAGGTTGTCCATGCAATGAGAGAGAGATTTAAGGTTTTTTTTCCCTCTCCCTGCATAATGTGAATCCATGTGATCCACCTATTTTGAACTGATAGGTTACACATGGTCATTAAATGACCTTAGCCAGATAATCTGAATATTATATTCATTTTTTCCGTGCTATTTTTTTCCCTTTTAAGATCCGAGCGTTTCGTTCGATTCAAGACCCTTTGTCATTGCTAATTTCGACTCTATTTCACATGGTACACTATTTTTCTCAACTTTCCTCTCCCCGTTCTACGATGTGCGGACTAGTATTTGTTATGTCCGATTTACATCGCACAATAGGTTTCTGTACTGTATGAATTTTTTCCTTTTAATTTATTTAGTTACGCACCTTTACGCTTCCCGATTTAAGTTACTTCTTGTCATTGAATGCCTAGAGATCTACACCTTCATTACAATATAACCTCGTTCCAAGATGGCCGACCTTGAGGCCCATTTACTTCTTAGTCCTTTTTCTTCACCTATTACTTCAGTCCTCTATTTATCTCCGTCTGCCAACTCACGAACTGTGCACTCAGTATGAAATACTACGTGCGCTTTCACTGATCGTTTTGTACAACACTACGTGCAGTTTCACTGATCGTTGTAGCCCGAATATAGACATATCATTACGCCATCATAATAGCTAAAACAACGCTTTCAAATGCGAACATATTTGACAACTTCTTAAACCTTTAAAGGTAATCACATATAGTCTTGCGCCCAATCTCTTGAAACTCAATACAGTTAAGTTAATATAACAAATACTAAACGGACGGCATGGATATATCTGTTAAATTTAAACACCTATCTCGCAAAGGCGAACAAGGGACCACAATGATGCAACTAAATCACGTACTTTTCACCATCTCACTCAACTATATAAAAACGGATATTCTTTCCTAATTTCAGGGATCTGACCCGATTATTGTGGACAACGTCTTGCCAAACTTGGTAGGGGCACTAGAAGATTCTAAGGTAAAAATGAATAAATGTCCATAACTCATAACAAGGTCTAGTTCAAGCAAGTTGATTATCACGTTGATAAGGAAAAAACCTAACGAATTGTTTTACATTATTCTTGCTTCCTCCTCACTCCTTCCCCTTTCCCCATCCCAATTATTGTCTGGCTTTTATTTTCTTTTATTATTATACATTTTTTTATTAAATGAATGTTTGAATTTGGACTTAAATTGACTGTAACGCATACATGTTTATTTCTCTAATTCGTGTTATAATACTTGGTGTCATGATAGTACATTGGCCCTGATTTGAAAAAGGTCTCATGGGAGACCGAAACACGTGTCATTGTAAAAGCGCATTTTGTTAAATAAATCATACCCTTTCACAATTGGGCGCAGTCTCATTCCGGGTTACTCTACCTTTACCTATATTTTTTAAATCTAGTCACCCTACCTGTCCATCCTTTTGGAATAGGATTATGGGTTACTCCCAAATAGTAAATACATAAATCCAACATCTTTTTTAATAGCACACAGACTGGACGTCTTCTCTGCTGCTTCTAATAATTAAAGGCAATGGGCCTCATTACGAGGTAGGAGGTAAGGGATTACCGGCACGGGTAAGGGTGAAGGAGCCGGTAATCCCTTACCTCCATATTCCGAGGTCCCTTAGCGGGTCCCTTACTTAACGCCTGGTCTGACCAGGTGTTAAAGACGTGACCTGCTAAGGGACTTCATAGCTAATAACAGTACCGCAAATTGCGGTACTGTTATTAGCTACTTCCCCATTCCCATTGAGCCCTATAGGGGCTGAAATGGGAATGGGGAGTGGTTCTCAGAATGGGGACTTACCGGGTCCTCCAAGGTTGGAATGACCCGGTAAGTACCCATTCTGAGAACCCGGACACGGTACGCGGTAAGGGGGTAGCCATGGTGCACCATGGCTACCTCCTACCACGTAATGAGGCCCAATGTCTCTATGAGGCAATTAAAGTTCTCCTGGTGCCGTTAGTTATGTGGGCCGGGAGCAGCAAACAGGAGGAGGACCCACCAGCAACCGTCCCCAAACCCATGCACCCTGATGTTCTTGTTTGCATTCGGAATGTGTTGGAGTCATTGAAGGCAAGGCTAATGTGATGCATTGAAAGTGCAAAACGCTGAGCATGAGCGTTTCTCAGGGCGGTGATTATATTGTGCTTTTAGGACCATGAAAGAAAAGGGGGAAATGTGGAAATAAAAAATAAATGTTAATTTAAGAAACGAATGATACAAAGAATATGAAAACAAATGGGAATTAAGCATGATATTATATGATATGGCATTTATAACGCACCTATACACAAGTGTTTCAAGGCGCGACAGGCAAGGGAGGGGGAAGACAGACAGCGATCCTACTAGGCCAGGTGTGATTCAGATCGCGCAAGTGCATGGGAAGAGGAAGGAGGAGAAGTGCGGGGGGTAGGGAGAGAGGACAGTGCAGTACATGGGATAAGACAATAAATAAACAATAAGTAAAAGTACGGGCAGCAGGTGACAAGTGAAAGGGTAAGTGCAGACTTCCGGTGTCAAGTGCTGGAAGAGGGACCGTAGGGATACAGAAAACAGTCACCAAGTGCAGGGGTTGCCAGGAAGGCAGTGCAGGAGTGCGACTGGTGGGGGAGTGGACCTGGGCCTGAGATCAGAGGGTGGCCAGGTAACCAGTGCAGTTTCAGTATCAGCCAGGGAATCGGCAAGGGAGAGGAGGAGAAAAAGCGGACGCAAAGAGAAATGTTTTAAGGTGTTTACGGAACTGAAGATGATTCTCCTCAAGTTTCAGGGAGGCAGGGAGGCTGTTCCAGAGGGAGGACCCAGACAAAGATAGAGATCTACCACCAACTCGTTGCTTGGAGAAGCCACTGACCCTGAGGGAATTGAAGGCAGATGAGCAAAGAGCTTGAAAAGGAAGGTATTTAGGAAGAGAGAGTTGAAGGTACTGAGGCCCCAGGCCCCAGAAGGCTTTGTGGACGATGCAGAGGGTTTTAAACTTAATCTTCGCAGCAACTTGGAGCCAGTGCAGAGATTTCAGTCCATCGAGAGATACGATCCCTGGGCTTGAGGCCAAGGACAATTCTCTCAGTTCTGTTCTGGGTAAGTTGCAGAGGGTGGAGAGTAGAAGAAGGCAGATTTAGAAAGAGGCTGTTGCAATAGTCCAGCCCAGAGAGAACCAGACCTCTGGAGACAGTGAGCTTCTGGGGGACGGAGAGGAAAGAAAGAATACATTTGAGGAGGTGCAGCTGGTAGTGTGACTTCTTAGAGATGTCAGAGATGTGAGGAGATAAGGAGAGTGTAGAGTCGAAGATGACCCCGAGATTTTTAGCCTTGCAGGTGGGATCGATACTTTTTATTGTCCAAATCTGAAAAAGGCCAAAAGACTGTGAGGGCTGTCAGTGACTGCCTCTTCAGCGGTCATTGTTGACAGCATTTGCCAATCTAACCCTTGTATGAACTGTACCAAATGAAAATAAATAGAAGCGCTCACCCATCCCGAGCCAAGCACAAATTTTGTTTGTTACGCCCGCCTCTCCGTGCTCGGGAGAGTCATGCTGCTGGGAGCAGGAGACACGACCGTCACCGCATCATGATTTAACTTTCAACATGCAAGTTAAGGCATGTAAATGTTGGTGGAGGCAAGAGGGGGTCGTTTTGCAATCCCTCTCAAAGATCAGGGAGATGGTTTTCTGTGCTGCCTAAAGTTACGCCCTTTGCGAGAAGGGTTGTTAAAATGATATCCAGGTGTGAAAGAGATACATGTGAGAAGGATAGCCACATTCAAAGGCAAAGGCTTTTTGTGTGAGAATGGACGTGCAAGTGGTGTAAACATGCGAACGTTCAGAGAATAATACCCACCCAGCACAGTGTGAGCACACTCACCCACGACCTGCGTCCTACACTGACAGGGGGCATTGCAAATGGAGTTAGAGAAACAGGCACGGACCGGAGTCTCTTTACCTGCTGCCTTCTCATAAGGATAACAACAATTATTCCAGGGATTACATTGCCTGACCTGACCCACACAATCGTTGTGGTGCAGCAGTCACAGCTGATCGGGCCTGGCAAGGAGTCCTGCCTGGGCAGCCGGTGCTGCGGCCCTGCAGGCTGGTGCAGCGGCCCATGTCCAGCACACACAACAAGGAGGCCCCACCACCATCCCCCCCCAGCACTGAGCACACTCTCACCACAACCTGCTCAATCACTCGGCTCTTACCGCGTTTTAGCAGCCCAGGAGCTCGCTCATCGGCATGCGTGCAGCCACGAGGATGAACCACAAGTTCTACTGTGAGGGGAGGCAACACGGACGCACCAGGCACACGCAGCACCCTGCTTGGTAGCTGTGACCATGCCCCACCTCTCCCACCCTCACCAATCCAGCCAACGTTCACTCTCTTCCTCCCTCTTACCAATCAATCAATCCAAAAGCACGCATATTTCCTCTCACATACTCACCCATTAAACACAGATCTACTCACTCAAATGTAAAGTGGCAGGGTATCTCCATTTTGAATTAAGAATACATATAGAATAACTTTGAAATAGTAATTAACTAATAGTGTAACACCGTAGCTGCTCGTTTCAATCAGTTTTTAGGCAACTGAGTACACTACAATATGGCCGCTATGCAATATACTAATTAACATACTATGAACAAGAAATAGAGAAGGGACTGGCAAGGAGGCATGTTACCTTGGTTACGCTAAGAACACAGATATACACAGAGAGGACGCCTAATGGCGCCCCCTCGAGATATCTTGCAGCACGCGATTGAACATGCAACATTTTCAGATGGTAAGAGACCGTCTGCCAACTCACAAACTGTGCACTCAGTATGAAATACTACGTGCGCTTTCACTGATCGTTGTGTACAACACTACGTGCGTTTTCATTGATCGTTGTAGCCCGAATATAGACATATCATTACGCGATCAAAATAGCTAAAACAACGCTTTCAAATGCGAACATATTTGACAACTTCTTAAACCTTTAAAGGTAATCACATATAGTCTTGCGCCCGATCTCTTGAAACTCAATACAGGTAAGTTAATATAACAAATACTAAACGGACGGCATGGATATATCTGTTAAATTTAAACACCTATCTCGCAAAGGCGAACAAGGGACCACAATGATGCAACTAAATCACGTACTTTTCACTATCTCACTCAACTATATAAAAACGGATATTCTTTCCTAATTTCAGGGATCTAACCCGATTATTGTGGAGAACGTCTTGCCAAACTTGGTAGGGGCACTAGAAGATTCTAAGGTAAAAATTAATAAATGTCCATAACTCATAACAAGGTCTAATTCAAGCAAGTTGATTATCACGTTGATAAGGAAAAAATCTAACGAGTTGTTTTACATTATTCTTGCTTCCTCCTCACTCCTTCCCCTTTCCCCATCCCAATTATTGTCTGGCTTTTATTTTCTTTTATTATTATACATTTTTTTCTAAATGAATGTTTGAATTTGGATTTAAATTGACTGTAACGCATACATGTTTATTTCTATAATTCGTGTTATAATACTTGGTGTCATGATAGTACATTGGCCATGATTTGAAAAAGGTCTCATGGGAGACCGCAACACGTGTCATTGTAAAAGCTCATTTTGTTAAATAAATCATACCCTTGCACAATTGGGCGCAGTCTCATTCCGGGTTACTCAACCTTTACCTATATTTTTTAAATCTAGTCACCCTACCTGTCCATCCTTTTGGAATAGGATTATGGGTTACTCCCAAATAGTAAATACATAAAGCCAACATCTCTTTTAATAGCACACAGACTGGACGCCTTCTCTGCTGCTTCTAATAATTAAAGGCAATGGGCCTCATTACGAGGTAGGAGGTAAGGGATTACCGCACAGGTAAGGGTGAGGGAGCCGGTAATCCCTTACCTCCATATTCCGAGGTCCCTTAGCGGGTCCCTTACTTAACGCCTGGTCTGACCAGGTGTTAAGGACGTGACCTGCTAAGGGACTTCATAGCTAATAACAGTACCGCAAATTGCGGTACTGTTATTAGCTACTTCCCCATTCCCATTGAGCCCTATAGGGGCTCAAATGGGAATGGGGAATGGTTCTCAGAATGGGGACTTACCAGGTCCTCCAAGGTTGGAATGACCCGGTAAGTACCCATTCTGAGAACCTGGACACGGTACACGGTAAGGGGGTAGCCATGGTGCTAATAGCACCATGGCTACTTCCTACCACGTATTGAGGCCCAATGTCTCTATGAGGCAATTAAAGTTCTCCTGGTGCCGTTAGTTATGTGAGCCATGAGCAGCAAACAGGAGGAGGACCCACCGGCAACCGTCCCCAAACCCATGCACCCTGATGTTCTTGTTTGCATTCGGAATGTGTTGGAGTCCTTGAAGGCAAGGCTAATGTGATGCATTGAAAGTGCAAAACGCTGAGCATGAGCGTTTCTCAGGGCGGTGATTATATTGTGCTTTTAGGACCATGAAAGAAAAGGGGGAAATGTGGAAATAAAAAATAAATGTTAATTTAAGAAACGAATGATACAAAGAATATGAAAACAAATGGGAATTAAGCATGATATTATATGATATGGCATTTATAACGCACCTATACACAAGTGTTTCAAGGCGCGACAGACAAGGGAGGGGGAAGACAGACAGCGATCCTACTAGGCCAGGTGTGATTCAGATCGCGCAAGTGCATGGGAAGAGGAAGGAGGAGAAGTGCGGGGGGTAGGGAGAGAGGACAGTGCAGTACATGGGATAAGACAATAAATAAACAATAAGTAAAGGTACGGGCAGCAGGTGACAAGTGAAAGGGTAAGTGCAGACTTCTGGTGTCAAGTGCTGGAAGAGGGACCGTAGGGATACAGAAAACACTCACCAAGTGCAGGGGTTGCCAGGAAGGCAGTGCAGGAGTGCGACTGGTGGGGGAGTGGACCTGGGCCCGAGATCAGAGGGTGGCCAGGTAACCAGTGCAGTTTCAGTGTCAGCCAGGAAATCGGCAAGTGAGAGGAGGAGAAAAAGCGGACGCAAAGAGAAATGATTTGAGGTGTTTACGGAACCGAAGATGATTCTCCTCAAGTTTCAGGGAGGCAGGGAGGCTGTTCCAGAGGGAGGACCCAGCCAAAGAGAGAGATCTACCACCAACTCGTTGCTTGGAGAAGCCACTGACCCTGAGGGAATTGAAGGCAGATGAGCAAAGAGCTCGAAGAGGAAGGTATTTAGGAAGAGAGAGTTGAAGGTACTGAGGCCCCAGGCCCCAGAAGGCTTTGTGGACGATGCAGAGGGTTTTAAACCTAATCCTCGCAGCCACTGGGAGCCATTGTAGAGATTTCAGTCCTGGAGAGATACGATCCCTGGGCTTGAGGCCAAGGACAATTCTCGCAGTTCTGTTCTGGGTAAATTGCAGAGGGTGGAGAGTAGAAGCAGGCAGATTTAGAAAGAGGCTGTTGCAATAGTCCAGCCCAGAGAGAACCAGACCTCTGGAGACAGTGAGCTTCTGGGGGAAGGAGAGGAATGAAAGAATACATTTGAGGAGGTGCAGCTGGTAGTGTGACTTCTTAGAGATGTCAGAGATGTGAGGAGATAAGGAGAGTGTAGAGTCGACGATGACCCCGAGATTTTTAGCCTTGCAGGTGGGATCGATACTTTTTATTGTCCAAATCTGAAAAAGGCCAAAAGACTGTGAGGGCTGTCAGTGACTGCCTCTTCAGCGGTCATTGATGACAGCATTTGCCAATTTAACCCTTGTATGAACTGTACCAAATGAAAATAAATAGAAGCGCTCACCCATCCCGAGCCAAGCACAAATTTTGTTTGTTACGCCCGCCTCTCCGTGCTCGGGAGAGTCATGCTGCTGGGAGCAGGAGACACGACCGTCACCGCATCATGATTTAACTTTCAACATGCAAGTTAAGGCATGTAAATATTGGTGGAGGCAAGAGGGGGTCGTTTTGCAATCCCTCTCAAAGATCAGGGAGATGGTTTTCTGTGCTGCCTAAAGTTACGCCCTTTGCGAGAAGGGTTGTTAAAATGATATCCAGGTGTGAAAGAGATACATGTGAGAAGGATAGCCACATTCAAAGGCAAAGGCTTTTTGTGCGAGAATGGACGTGCAAGTGGTGTAAACATGCGAACGTTCAGAGAATAATACCCACCCAGCACAGTGTGAGCACACTCACCCCCGACCTGCGTCCTACACTGAGAGGGGGCATTGCAAATGGAGTTAGAGAAACAGGCACGGACCCGAGTCTCTTTACCTGCTGCCTTCTCATAAGGATAACAACAATTAATCCAGGGATTACATTGCCTAACCCGACCCACACAATCGTTGTGGTGCAGCAGTCACAGCTGATCGGGCCTGGCAAGGAGTCCTGCCTGGGCATCCGGTGCTGCGGCCCTGCAGGCTGGTGGAGCGGCCCATGTCCAGCACACACAACAAGGAGGACCCACCACCGTCCCCACCCAGCACTGAGCACACTCTCACCACGACCTGCTCAATCACTCGGCTCTTACCGCGTTTTAGCAGCCCAGGAGCTCGCTCATCGGCATGCGTGCAGCCACGAGGATGAACCAATGAACCACAAGTTCTACTGTGAGGGGAGGCAACACGGACGCACCAGGCAAACGCAGGACCTTGCTTGGTAGCTGTGACCATGCCCCACCTCTCCCGCCCTCACCAATCCAGCCAACGTTCACTCTCTTCCTCCCTCTTACCAGACAATCAATCCAAAAGCATGCATATTTCCTCTCACATACTCACCCATTAAACACAGATCTGCTCACCCAAATGTAAAGTGGCAGGGTATCTCCATTTTGAATTAAGAATACATATAGAATAACTTTGAAATAGTAATTAACTAATACTGTAACACCGTAGCTGCTCGTTTCAATCAGTTTTTCGGCAACTGAGTACACTACAATATGGCCGCCACGCAATATACTAATTAACAGACTATGAACAAGAAATAGAGAAGGGACTGGCAAGGAGGCATGTTACCTTGGTTACGCTAAGAACACAGATATACACAGAGAGGACGCCTAATGGCGCCCCCTCGCGATATCTTGCAGCACGCGATTGAACGCGCACCATTTTCAGACGGTAAGAGACCGTCTGCCAACTCACGAACTGTGCACTCAGTATGAAATACTACATGCGCTTTCACTGATCGTTGTGTATAACACTACGTGCGTTTTCATTGATCGTTGTAGCCCGAATATAGACATATCATTACGCGATCAAAATAGCTAAAACAACGCTTTCAAATGCGAACATATTTGACAACTTCTTAAACCTTTGAAGGTAATTACATATAGTCTTGCGCCCGATCTCTTGAAACTCAATACAGTTAAGTTAATATAACAAATACTAAACGGACGGCATGGATATATCTGTTAAATTTAAACACCTATCTCGCAAAGGCGAACAAGGGACCACAATGATGCAACTAAATCACGTACTTTTCACCATCTCACTCAACTATATAAAAACGGATATTCTTTCCTAATTTCAGGGATCTGACCCGATTATTGTGGACAACGTCTTGCCAAACTTGGCAGGGGCACTAGAAGATTCTAAGGTAAAAATGAATAAATGTCCATAACTCATAACAAGGTCCAATTCAAGCAAGTTGATTATCACGTTGATAAGGAAAAAACCTAACGAGTTGTTTTACATTATTCTTGCTTCCTCCTCACTCCTTCCCCTTTCCCCATCGCAATTATTGTCTGGCTTTTATTTTCTTTTATTATTATAAAAAAAAATTCTAAATGAATGTTTGAATTTGGATTTAAATTGACTGTAACGCATACATGTTTATTCCTCTAATTCGTGTTATAATACTTGGTGCCATGATAGTACATTGGACCTGATTTGAAAAAGGTCTCATGGGAGACCGAAACACGTGTCATTGTAAAAGGGCATTTTGTTAAATAAATCATACCCTTGCACAATTGGGTGCAGTCTCATTCCGGGTTACTCAACCTTTACCTATATGACTTAGTGGGTTTGTTCTTGGCCAAACCCAAAACCCGGTGGGACGCAACCATCTACACTGAACGGACTCATCTTGATAATTATTGATAACCAATCTAACTATGTCGCCATGTTAGACCAAACCGCAGCAGCCAAGCTCCTATAGAAAATTTAGATTTAAAAAATAACAAACCGGGCCAGGGCAACTAACATAAAAGTAGCAGCACTAACTTTAGACAGTGCCAGTCCAGACACGGTAGTCAGTAGCGGTTGGATCTCACTATCTTACGTTGCAAAATGCTGCGTTTCTTCTTTGGAACATTGTGCATTCCCGCCTGCCAGTTATGAAGACCAACTACCAAAAACCGGCACCACAGTTTTCCAATGGAAAAATAATCTTGAGAAGGGGGGACGGAGCACCTATTCCGGGACAGATAGGTCTGGCAAACCCTTGACGTCTTGTCACCTTGTGGGAACCTGGGGATCCGCTATAGGTGCTTCTGGCCCGAGGGTCGCTGTGAACAATTGCACTCGCTGATACCATTGCTTCTAGATCCTCTTCCACACTGCCATGCTTCTGAGCAGGGTGTGTACCCCCCAGCCCCTTCTAGCAAACACCCACACACACTTGAGTGCTACAGTGCAAAACTGTTATATATGGTAGGTTTGAGAGCTTTTTGTATGGATTGGTGAGTTGGGAGAGTGAGAGGGTGAGTGTTGGAAGTATTGACTGCTGAGTGAGTAGATCTGTGTTTAATGGGTGAGTATGTGAGAGGAAATATGCATGCTTTTGGATTGATTGACTGGTAAGAGGGAGGAAGAGAGTGAAAGTTGGCTGGATTGGTGAGGGCGGGAGAGGTGGGAGATTTGGTAAGCGCAGGGTGTGTTTGCTGGATGAATGGATTGGTAACTGTGGGAGAGATGTGTGGGTTGATGAGGGTGGATGGCCAAGAGGCTGAGTGGGAAACGGTGTGATAGATGGATACATGGAGTGGTGGGAGAGGATCTGAGAGGGGGAATACTGGATGGTTTCATCAGTGAAGGAGTGAGAAGGTGATTCCTGAGCGTGTGAATGGATTGGGGACTGAGGGAGTGAGTGGTTGAGTTTTGGGAGGGTGCATGCATGCATGTATCACTAGACTGCATTGAATAACCCAAAAGAAACACCTGTTACTTATGTACAGGGCCAGGATGCTTGAAGGCTGTCAGAGCAAACGTTACATAGTTATGCAATTAGGATAGACACTCTACTGTCTGCTGCACGGGTTGCAAGGTGGCTTGCTGGGCACTATATGACACCACAAAATAGATGGCCATTGTGTTTTAGCGCGATACTAGTAATGTATAGAAACAAAACTTGAAATGTTTTGTTCCTCTTGAGTCATGCAAGCACTTTGAAGAGATAGAGGAAGATCATCAGGTAGCAGTATTTGCTAAGGCGCTAATCAAACCAATTTTAAACTTAGCTCTAGGTTCTGAAGGAGATTAAAATCGGAGCTGTCTGGCTGTTTTGTGCAGGAGTAATTAAGTCCATGAAACAACTGCAAACAGTAAACACAACACTGAAGGTAACTTGTAGAATCAGAAGAAAATGGGGTAAGTGCCAAAATCATTGAAGACTGTGGATGCCATTGACTATCCCTATACCTGCCTATCCGCCCCTGTCCCCCAGAATGTGATTTTGCTATGTAGTCCTGTTGAAATAACAGGGCAGATCCACATAAAAAGGGGATTTGGGTTCATACACTTCCCATGGCAACATGGGCCTTGACACACTGCTACATATGATGATCCATTCTTGTATGAAAAGTCACAATACAGTGATAACGTAACCATATTTTTCTTAGTGTACTGATGGATAATGCTTTATAATGCCACTTGTTGTGATGTCACATGGGGTGGGGTCAAATGACTTCCTGTGATGTCACACGGGGCAGGGTCAAATGGCATCACTTCCTGTGTTGTCACACGCGTGGCGTGGCATTGTGATGCCACTTCCGCTACTCCAGGCATTTTGGTGAAATGACGTCCATGGACCTACCGGGAACTTTAGGTAACAATGGAAACTGTATTCCCACCTGCTTAGCTGGTAAATTTGTTCCCACTCGTTTTCGCTTCACCACCTCCATACTATTAATTGACCACCCAAAAACAATAGAGACCAATCTTCCCTTTCTAACTTTACTTGTGACAACTCTGCTTCAGTACTTCGCAACGCTGTTCCTAAATCTCTTTGGGCCCTGTTCTCTGCCTCCATCACTAATGGGTTGCACATGGCATTCGCTGTTTGGTGATGCAGGACGTTTTCATTTGTTGCAGGGGCAGAGATGTCATTTCACCAAAATGCCAGGGGTAAAGGAGGTGAAATCACATGACCCTTGAACTCTGATGACATCACAGGAAGTTATGTCATTTGACACCAACCCGAGAAACAACAGAACATCACCTTTTCACGACCTTTCACCCTATGTAACATATGTTATGAAATCACTGTAATGTGACATACATTTCATACAAGAATGGATCACCATATGTATCGTTAATATCAGTGTGTATAGGCCAATATTACCAAATTACTGTGAATGCAAGCAGACGTCCAAAGCCAAATGATAATGTTGTGTTATTATATAGCACTTGCGCTTTATATAGAACAAATATACATACATTATTACCCAACCTGTGTTGGTACTCATTTATCAACCTCAGAAGAAGGAAAGTCAGAGTTGCCCTTGCCGGGATTCAAACCTGCAACCTGGATCTACTTTTCAGGCTTCAGAGGTTGGCAAAATACATACCATTGGGAGGGTCCATAACAATGTATTAAAGAATGTAGAGCAGCACACTCACACGGCATCACATACTCTAGGCACTCTTTACCTCAAACATGCAAACAAACATCCTCAATAGCATGCCATGGAGATAGGAAAGATAGACATATTACAACAAAGCATTAATTGTGGCACAATGAAATCAAGGGTCACTTTATGTGCTATGGTCAAAGATTTTTCAACCATAGACAAGCTTTTAGGCACAAGGATTTTGTCAAGTGACAGAGGACACTGAGATGCAATGTCTTGTGATGATCGTAACAGAGACAACTGCATAAAAAAAACATGCTAGAACTGCACCTTGCGAAAAGCAAAATACGTAGTCCAAAATAGATGCTACTGTAAATGCATTTTGGAAGTTTTTGTCTGCATTGTGAATTTGAGGTGTTTAAGTACAGACCAAATCTCACCCCCTGAAGTGTGGCTGAACTAAACCTTTAATGAGTCCTGCAATTATTGTATAGAATTCCAATAAGACAAAATATTTGTTATTCTTATTCTTTCTTATTTAGGTTCACTGCTCAAAGTGTTACACTTCTGGCACTCCCAGGTTTTTTTTAGGAGGCCTGAACAAGAAAGCCAGTCACTCCAGAAATAAAGAGCCACATGGCACTTGCCACAGCCAAGGGACTTCAATTTAAACAAAAAAATATACATATATATATATATATATATATATATATATATATATATATATATATGTTTTTATTAGTTTATTTTATTTTTTATGGGGTAGCCAGGGAGACCACAAGGGTAGCAGGGGAGATCCAAGGGGTCATAGGTGTGACCCCTGTTGATCCCCAAATGTGTACTGACTGTCTGTATATATGTTTACATTTATGTTTTCATAAATTTCACATCCTCTGGTTAATGCTATTATTTCTGCAGCCTGTGCTCAATTGTATGGGATCCTTTTGCTTTCTACAATAGTCTTTACTGTTGTGATGGCATATGCAGCAGTTGATGTACCATCAGGTAATTTAAAACAAGAACCGTCACAAAACAGTTCTCCATCTGGCTCTTTCTGTGGGGTATCCGTCAGATCAATTCTTCCATGTGTCTCTTGTTCAGTAACCCTTAAACAATCATGGGGGAATTCTTTCTCACACATTCCTTCATTAGGAGGAGGCATTAACTCAGTCGGATTCAAAGCGCAACACCTCTTAATTTGAATATGCGCTGCAAGAAGCACTTTTTCTTAGCTCGTCAGCCTGGCTGATGTAAGGTGTTGCATCTGCGTTCTGTTTAATAGAACGTCTACTGCGTGAGGCACTATGATGGTTAAAGCGTGACCCAAAACCATCCCCTCGGTTTGTTTTACTGACGTGGCAGCCGCAGAAACAGGTCGAAAAACGTGCGGCAAAGCGCATGGTCTATTTCTCCCTCATTGTTCCTGCATCAGGACAGCCAAAGCACAACCATTGTTTTCATGCACAAATAACTTAAAATTCTTGTCGTAATTTGGTGTGCCCAAAACTAGAGCTGAACACAATGCAGCTTTGAGCAGGTCAAATGCTTCTTGACATTCCATGTTCCATGGCAAGGGCAGAGTGACATCCTTCTTTGTCAATGCCACCAATAGTTTCACAATCATGGCGAAGTTCGCGATCCACTGCCTACAATTTGAAGCCATGCCAATTATGGCTCTGACGTCCTTCTGCATTTTTGGAATAGGCATATCAGAGATACTTTCTATTCTTTCTGGTGTCAGTCTTCTTCCCTCCTTCGAAAGGAGGTAGCCTAAGTAGGCCACTTCCTTTCAACAATACTGGACATTTTTTAATGAAGCTCTGTGCCCATCTGCAGCTAAATGTGTCAATAATGTAACTGTACTCTCTTTACAAATTTCTTCTGTATCTACTGCAATCATTAAGTCATCAATGTACAGCAATAATACACATCCTGCTGGTAGCTCTAGCATTTCTAGTTGTTCTTTCAATGCTCTACTGTAAATATTCAGGTTTTCAGTGTAACTCTGTGTAATGTAAATTAACGTCCTCCTAGAGTAAAAGCAAACAAATATCTGCTATCTGGATGTACTGGAATGCTGAAAAATGCATTTTTCAAATCTACAACACTAAAATATGATGCTGATGCTGGAATCATAGTCAAAATTGTAGTCACATCCTGGACTAATGGAAATTGGGGATCAACAACTTTATTCAATCCACGTAAATCAATTATGAAACAATACGGTATATCATTACCTCCTTTCTTCTATACCGGAACAATTGGACTATTGCAAGTGCTGCCTGTAATCTCTTCAATTACATTTCTTTTAATCAAATCGGAAATGATGCATTTCAATGCTTTTTCCCCTTCCGCTGCAATCTTATATTGTGGAATGCGTGGTAGTGTAATTCCTTTTTTCAGAACAATCTTTACTGGCTCTACCTTCAAACAACCAACACCATTGGTTTTGTTTCTGATTTTGATTCCCCTGGTAGTTCTGATTTTGTAGCGCTCTTAAGTTCCTATTCTGTCCTTGTGTTCCCATGCGACCGCTATTCTGCCTTCTTGGGCAAATCCCATTCAAATTCTGTATCTGCAGGCAATGTGCTCGCCAATGTCCTTCTTGTCTACAATAGGCACATTGATTAAGTCCAATTGGACCACCATGCATATTGGAAAAGTTAGCTCTTGTTTGTGAGTTCCCGCAACCTCTGTTATTGTTTGCTACTTGCTGCATTAATACCCTTGTTTTTAAATTCCCGCTGTCCCTTATTTCTTTCTCCTTTTCTGTATTTATCCTATTCTGATAATATTGGGCCACCATTTGTAATAATACTTCACTCTGTGATTTTGCTTGCCATGCACTTTCAGATGTCATTATTAAATTTTGAATTTTCAGTAATAACCCTCACACGCACTTATCAACAAACAACCTCTTCCCGGGTTCAGTACTCAAATCTTGGCCACTGAAGTCTGCAAATAATTCCTCAAATCGATTAAAATAATCTGTCGCAGCTTCATCTTTACTCTGTATGCAAGCCGTTAATTTATCCCAAACAATTCTTTTCTCAGGTACCAACATTTTCAATTTCTGTACCATTCGCGCTGGTAAGGCCAACATGACCAGCGACGGCTTCATACATGCCAACATTCTGTGACCAAAAATCTGTAGGAATCTTAAAGTTTCAAAAATAGTCAGTCGAGGAGGTAATGATAGGAATAGGGCGCGTCAGCAGCCCATTGTCATTGAATGAGCCCGCCGCCGCGGGTGCATTCAATGACAATGAGGCGCCTGCCACGCCTTCTGCCATCACGCCAGCTCGGGGGAGCCCTTGAAAGACTCACCAGAGTTGACGTGGTGGGGGGGCTAATGGCGCCTTTTGTGAAAGGCACTCGCGGCGGAGGGGCGCCTTTAGCCCACCGCCGTGGACGCCTTTTACATCAAAGGCCTGCATGCTGCGCCTTCTCCCGCTACGCCAGCTCGGGGAAGTCCTTGAAAGAATCCCCCGAGCCTGCGTGGTGGGGGGCTAATGGCGCCTTTGACCAAAAGGCACCCGCGGTGGAGGGGCGCTTTTAGCCCACCGCCGTGGGTGCCTTTGACATTAAAAGCCTGCATGCTGCGCCTTCTCCCGCTACGCCAGCTCGGGGAAGTCCTTGAAAGACTCCCCCGAGCTGGCGTGGTGGGGGGCTAATGGCGCCTTTGACCAAAAGGCACCCGCGGTGGAGGGGCGCTTTTAGCCCACCGCCGTGGGTGCCTTTGACATTAAAAGCCTGCATGCTGCGCCTTCTCCCGCTACGCCAGCTCGGGGAAGTCCTTGAAAAACTCCCCGAGTTGGCGTGGTGGGGGGCTAATGGCGCCTTTTGCCAAAAGGCACCCGCGGTGGAGGGGCGCTTTTAGCCCACCGCCGTGGGTGCCTTTGACATTAAAAGCCTGCATGCTGCGCCTTCTCCCGCTACGCCAGCTCGGGGAAGTCCTTGAAAGACTCCCCCGAGCTGGCGTGGTGGGGGGCTAATGGCTCCTTTGACCAAAAGGCACCCGCGGTGGAGGGGCGCTTTTAGCCCACCGCCGTGGGTGCCTTTGACATTAAAAGCCTGCATGCTGCGCCTTCTCCCGCTACGCCAGCTCGGGGAAGTCCTTGAAAAACTCCCCGAGTTGGCGTGGTGGGGGGCTAATGGCGCCTTTTGCCAAAGGCACCCGCGGCGGAAGGGTGCTTTTAGCCCACCGCCGTGGGTGCCTTTGACGTTAACAGCCTGCATGCCGCGCCTTCTCCCGCTACACCAGCTCGGGGAAGTCCTTGAAAGACTCCCCGAGTTGGCGTGGTGGGGGGCTAATGGCGCCTTTTGCCAAAGGCACCCGCGGCGGAAGGGCGCTTTTAGCCCACCGCCGTGGGTGCCTTTGACATTAAAAGCCTGCATGCTGCGCCTTCTCCCGCTACGCCAGCTCGGGGAAGTCCTTGAAAGACTCCCCGATTTGGCGTGGTGGGGGGCTAATGGCGCCTTTTGTCAAAGGCACCCGCGGCGGAAGGGCGCTTTTAGCCCACCGCCGTGGGTGCCTTTGACATTAAAAGCCTGCATGCCGGGCATTCTCCCGGTGCGCCAGCTCGGGGGAGCCCTTGAAAGACTCCCCGAGCTGGCGTGGTCAAAAAAAAAAAAATGTAAAAAAATTTTTTTTTTTTTTTCTTTTTTTTTTTACAAAAAAAAAAATCGGTATTTCATGTCAAAAAATCGGTAGGCGGTAGGACTGCTTAAAAAGCGGTATCCTACCGCCTAAATCGGTAGGGTTGGCAAGTATGCGGCTTCTCAACAGCTTTTCTGTCTGCATCAATTCTAATTTAATTTTGCCATGTGTCACCCAAAATATTTCCATCATCTACATTTCTAACCTGTTTCCATATGTCTACAGGGAGAATCATGGGGAATAATAGATCAATATCATTCATCCTGAAAACAGATCAATTCAAGACAGACTCAATTTCCTTATAGAATCCCGCCAGGTTTTTTCTAAGATCAGGGATCATCTGCTTAATATTATTTACCTCTTGTCTAGAGAAAGGGACATGTCAAACTGCACGGTATAATGAGCTTCTATTACCCGCGCTGGATTTCCTCCAGCTGCAGCAATCTCTACTTTCGGGACAAACGTGGGGGGCACTTTGGCAATTGTGAACTGCGTGTTTCTTCATCAGTTTGCCTGCTAAGTAATAAAGCTAAATCAAGAGAAAGGGCAGCCAGTCCTGTTTCAGGTGAGAATGCTCTCTTATATATCGTCATCAAATCAGGGGGGCAACATACTTTCTTTTTCAAGCACCCATCTTGCAAATACTCAACCATTACCTGCAATACCTTTCTCTGCATCTCTAGTGTATATTCACTAAACGTATCATGCACGTCTATTGGGTAAATGGTAACATCCGTAATCCATCTAAGCGCCTCTCGCATACAAATTTTCATCTCTTCACTAATAGGTTTTAATGGCGGCAGGAATCATTGCTGGACATATGGCGCTACTTGCTGTTTCCCTTTTTTCATTTCTTCATTAAATTGATCAAGCTCATATTTAAACACAAATAGCCGGCCTATATGTCTTGCACTTCCGACGCCTTATCCCGCAACTGAGAAAAGACATTTAAATCCTGCAACTCCTGTGGTGCCAAAGTACCAGTTACTTTTTTCCATTTCTCCACAAAATATACCCCCATGCATTCTAACAATACCTGTTGTTCGCCAAGCTTCTTGTAGTCATACATGGAACTCTGCACGGATCCCTCATCGTTACCTTCAATAAACTTTTCTGCCCAGTCTTTCAGCTGCTCTTTCCTCTCTTTGCTAACCGTACTACGAGTTACTCAAGTGCTTCCTTTTAGCGCAGGCCCCGCCTCTATAGAACTGCCTCCTGTGGCAGCTACTAACTCTCGCTCTGTCAGCAGTGGAGGAAATGGTGCAGATGGAATAACAGGAGTTGGAGGTGGCAACTGAGGTGGAGGAGCAATGGGTAGAGGTGCAATAGGGTCAATACGACTTTGAGGATGTTCATTTCTTTTGTTTATTAGTTCATCTAATGTATGCAAATCTTGTTGTGGATATATATTTTGTACGCCTACTTGAAAATCCCTGTCTATTCTTCTAAGATCCTCTGTCACTTTGAGCTCATCAAGTTCTAGCGCTTTCTCTGTGTTTGGATTTGTGTCTACGTGCATGTTTCTTCCTACTCTTCAGACGGACATTAGCTTCCTCCCTCCAGTCTCTCACTACATCAAGTGCCGCTGGGCGTGCTTTCTTGCGTAACAATACCGATTCTATGTGTTCTATATGTTCTAATTCAAAAGTCCCATCATTTGGCCACTGCAAGCCTGATACATGTCTGGTCTGCCTATGCCAAATTGCATTGAACATTATTCCCTCTCATCACTTTTACAGTTGAGCAGTAGCAACAGTCTATGCTCCAAATAATCGCCAAAGGAGGCGCATGGGTTGTGCTTCCAGATTCCTTTAGGTGGGTTTGGGTGTATGATTATGGTGGTGGTGGTGTTGGGTCTATCACACCACTGTGCTTCTACCACTATTGTTGTGGTTTACCCATTTTTTGTGCATGCCTGGTGAAGCCATTTATCAGTCCTGTGACATTACATATATGAATCATGAGAATCAGCTAGTGGTATTGGTATGGTATGGTATAGTTTATTTGTAAAGCGCCTATACTCAAAGCAAAGTGTTTCAAAGCGCTCAAGGAGGGAGGGAACAAGTGGAAAAAACAACAGTGATTCAGAGCCCCAGAGTTTCTGAACAATACAAGTCTGTGCTAGGCAGAGTAGCTGCATGGAACAAGTGCATAAATCCAATTAACAGTGTAGATAACAGATAATAGGTCTGATGACGATTCTGAAGTTTTTCCAAGTGCATTGAGGCGCCACCATACAAGGAGGGAGACAAGGGAAACAGATAGACTATATTCAAGGCAAGTGGTGTTTGGGGGAAGTCAGGGTCATGAAAGGTGCTGGGTTTAGGGATACAAGGTCCTCCATATACTGAACCTCACCTCCATTTTACTTTGTATGGTATGGTATTGTTTATTTATAAAGACCGTATACACAGGCAAATGTTTCAAAGCGCTCAGAGAGGGTGGGAACACAGGGAAAATACAACAGTCGCTCAGAGCCCTTGAATATCTGAGACGATAAAAGTCTGCACAGGCAGAGTAAGTGCATAAAATACATTTAACAGTAGAGGCCCAAGTAATGTCTTTCAGGTAGGTCTTATTGCTGTTTATTGAGTTGTTATTCTTGCATGCCTTTCTCTGTTTGATAATGTCTCTTTTATCTCCCTTAGATGGTGAACTGGCTAAGCTGGGCCTCGCCGGTAAATGATGGCGCACAATAAGTGCTATGATGCAGTAAGTGCTTTGCGCAGCGCTGCAATGTCTTGTCTTCGCTGACCTGTGTTTTCTCCCTTTTTCGTAGGTCGCGGTGTGCTCCCAGCGCGTGTGGATTCCCGGAGCGATGCCGGCCGAAAGGAGATCAGCCAGGTAAGTCTTTTAAGCAATTCGTGGTTGAAATGTCTCTAATACCTCCTTTAATGATGTCTTTTCTTCCTTTTTCAGGTCCTTTGGTCCGGGCAGAGCGCAGATCCAACAGAGCTACCCAGGAGCTGCCAGCAGTGAAGGATGGAGATCGCAGGTAAGATGCTGCTGCTAACGATGTTCTTTTGTCTTTCTGCAGGTTCTGATTTCCCAGGCTCGTGTGTAAGCTGGACACGGTGAGCGTCACGTTGCTAGCTGTAAAGTAACGCTCAGCGTGTTGTCTTGTTCGGGTATGGTTTAAATAGCCTCTGCAAAGTAGTCCAGGTAAAGTAGTCCCTAGGCTACCACACCCAAAACACTATACTGCATAGCTTGGTTCTTAGGAATCAAGCTATGTGGATGCCTCCATGTTGGATGAAAGCCTAAATAAAGTAGTTCCCTGAGCAGATGTCTTTCACTGTGTATGAGCCGGGCGCCCAAGGCGCCAGGACTGGCCCCAAGAGGGCCTGAGACGTGGATGCCAGGCCTTATTTGAGATCCGAGTCCTGATTCCACCTGGCCAATGGGCTTGCCAGTGGGGATCAGGGCTGAGGGTCGTGACAGCACTCCCCCCCATGGCCCCTCCCACAGTGTTTCTCCTGTCTGGCCCAGGTTTAGTTGGGAAGTTCTGATGAAACTTCCTGATCAGAGGTGGTGCGTGGATGTTCTCACTGGGCTCCCAGGATCTATTTTGGGGTCCAAATCCCTTCCAGTCTATGAGATAATATAACTATGCTCTAGAGTATTTAGAGTCCAGGATGCCTTTGACTTCAAATTGAGGTTCTCCATCAATGAGTATGGGTTTTGGTGGTGTCTCAATTCGTGTACCGGGTTGCATTGGTTTTAAGAGGGACACATGAAATACCGGAGGGATTTGTAGATTAGGTGGTAAATCCAATTTGACGGCTGCCGGGTTGATAATTGCCTTAATGGTATAAGGTCCTAAGTATCATGGGTGGAAGGTCTTGGTCTTTTTGATGGGTACAAATTTGGCGGGTAACCAAACCTTGTCTCCCACTTGATAGTCTGGGGCCTTTTTACGACGTTGGTCGGTGAAGTGCTTTTGCTTTTCCTTAGCATGAATGAGATGTTCCTTCGCCTTTCTGAAAGCCTGAGTGATGGTTGTGTGGAGAGTTTTTAATGCAGGAATTTCCAAGCTGGCTGGAAGGTCGAGTTCCAAGGTACGTGGATGCCTGCCATACAGGGTGTAGAAAGGTGTTTGTCCTGTGCTAGAATGTTCGGAATTGTTGTATGCATGCTCGGCTATCCAAAGTAAGTCTTTCCAATCTCTTAATTCATGGTGCAACATGCACCGTAAATACTGCTCGAAGGTCTGATTGGTCCTCTCGATTTGGCCGTCCGTTTGGGGATGGTGACTGGTAGATAACTGGATGTCAATCTGTGCCATTGCACATTTTCTCCAAAAGTTGGATACAACCTGGCTGCCTCGATCAGAGAGCAGAACTGATGGGAAGCCATGTAGCTCAACAATGTCCTCCAGAAACACTTTTGCTAAGGTGGATGCATCTGGGAGGCCTTTGAGAGTAATAAAGTGTGCCATCTTAGAGAATAAGTCCACAACTACAAGAATGGTGTTAAACCCTTGACTGAGAGGCAGATCAATGATGAAGTCAAGGAAAGAGTGTGCCATGGAGCGGGAGGAATAACCAATGGTTGTAGGAGACCCGATGTTTTTTGTTTTTGTGATTTATTTTGTGTGTTGACACTGCAAAACTGAATATACTGGATGACGTCCTTATCCCAGGTAGGCCACCAAAAGTTCTGTTTCACTTTAGCTAAGGTTTTGGCGATCCCAGGGTGTCCTTCGATCAGCGAGTCATGATAATCTGAAATAATATGCTGTTGTAATTCCTTCTTGGGTACATATAGCCGGTCTCTAAAGAAGGGCAATTGATCCTTGATGCAATATTGTTCTCCTTGAGTTTGCCATGCGAGGAAAGCATCAGGGTCCATCGCTCATCAAATTTCGTTTCGTAATTCAGCTTGTGTTAAGGCTGTCATGATACCCAAGAGTTTGTCTTCAGGTATGATGGGTACCGGGTCTGGGGTTGTATATACCGTTTCATTGATTCCCATACGAAATAAGGCTTCAGCATCACCCCTGGTCGAAACGTGATTACATAGTCATATTCAGCGAAGAAAAGGGCCCACCGCAACTGGCGCGAGGAGTGGGCTTTGGCTGTTTTGAGATATTGCAGGTTTCGGTGGTCTGTGATGACTTTAATGGTGTGTCTAGCCCCCAGAATATAGTGTCGCCACGCTTTGAAAGCGGATTTGATGGCCAGGAGGTCTTTGTCCGTGATGGCGTAATTAATCCCTGGAGGTGAGAACTTTTTTGACCAGAAGGCCACAGGATGCAGCTGGCCAGTTTCTGGTTCCCTCTGTGAAAGGACAGCTCCCATTGCCATACTGGAAGCATCAGTTTCCACGACATAAGGGAGGTCTGGACGAGGATGTCGCAGGATTTGGGCAGAGATAAATCTTTGTTTCAGTTCCTGAAAAGCTTTTTCCGCTTCTTCGGTCCAAGCGAACCTTTTATTGGTTTTTTGTAGCAGTACAGTGATCGGGTGCACAACCTGAGAGAAGTCTGGGATAAACCGGCGGTAGAAGTTCGCAAAGCCCAGCATGCACTGTATCCCTTTCAGAGACTTTGGTGATGGCCATTTTAGAATGGCGTCTACTTTGTGTACATTCATTCTGATGCCTCCTGGCGTAAGGATGAAACCAAGAAACTGTACTTCGGTGACGTGAAAAAAAGCATTTTTCAAGCTTTGCACATAAACCATGTTGACGGAGCTTGGTGTGGACTGAACGAACATGCCTGATATGATCTTGTTTCGAGGCTGAGTACACTAAGATGTCGTCTATGTACACTAAGGCGCAAACGTCAATCAATTCTCTCAAGACGTCATTCATGAAATATTGAAACGCTGCTGGAGCGTTGCACAACCCGAAAGGCATGACTTGATATTCATACAAGCCATATTTGGTACGGAAAACGGTTTTCCACTCATCTATGCTTCTGACTCGCACTGGGTGGTACGCTCCTCGAAGGTCCAATTTGGTATAAATCTGGCATCTTTGACTTGGTCCAGCATTTGAGGGATAAGTGGCAAGGGGAAGCGGTTCTTCAGGGTGATCTAGTTTATTGCGCGGTAATCAATACAGGTTCTCAAGTCCCCTTCTTTCTTCGGTACCAAGAACAAACTACTGGCTGCCGGGGACTTTGATCGGTGGATAAATCCGTTTGCAAGGTACTGGTCTAAATAGGATTTTAAATGAAGGTTTTCTGGTTTGGTGAGAGTGTAGATCCTGCCGCACGGGATTTGTGCACCAGGAACAAGGTCAATCTGACAGTCATATGGCCTGTGCGGCGGCAATGTGTTAGCCTGGTCCTTTTGGAATACGTCCAGAAAATCGTGGTATTCATGTGGCAAGGTATTAGTTACTCCTAGGGTAGATACTGCTGTTCTGGGAGTCTTTGAGATACGGAAATCGGGTTCCGGCTCTGGATAATAGCAGGCCGGAGAGCAGTCGCCGGGGAAGGTTAATTTCCATGCCCACCAGTCTATCAAAGGATTGTGAGCAACTAACCATGGCATCCCTAGTATTAACCAGAACTGAGGTGCCTTAATGAGATCAGACGAAATACACTCCCGATGTCCATCCTGGCACAGCAAGGTTACTCCAGCTGTGGACTGGGTTAATGGTCTGGAGGCGATTTCTGTCCTATCCACGGTAGTTACCTTGTCCCTGGTTGACTTGGAACATAAAGGAAGCCCCATCTCTGCTGCTAGCTCTTGATCAATATAATTGCCAACTGCTCCGCTGTCGATGTACGCTTCTACGGCATGCATCTTTGACGACCGTTGGTGGTTTATTAAGATCACTGGTATTGCAAAGTGCGAGGTCGGTGGCTCTTTCTTCTCACTCGACAAACTGACCTCTACGGTTGCCGAGCTTGGTAGTTTTCTGATTCCTTAACTTCATCATTTTCTTTGGCCCCGACTGTTCTCCTTGGGGGTTTTACTGGGCAGTCCTTCAGGAAATGTCCTGGTTTTTCACAATACAAACAAAGTTGTTGTTATCTTCTTTTATCCCACTCTTGTTTTGTTAATGGAGGTCGTATCCCTCCGATCTGCATGGGTTCTACAGCGTTTTCTGGCACCCGTGGTGCATTGTCCCTTGATCGAGCATAAACCACACGAGAGTCTGTTTTGGACCGGTCTGCTGTTCGATCCTGCAACTGGTGATCTAGCTGTACGACCAGATTTATGAATTCAGTACAGTCTATGGGGGGATCAACTACCTGGGCTAAGAAGTCCTTTAATTCACCTCGCAAGCCTCGATGGAATAACGTGGTTCTTTGGTTTTCTGGCCACCTGGCTTCGGCAACCAGTCTATTAAAAGTAGCAATGTACGTCAACAAGTCCTGATTCCCCTTCCGGAGGGATAAGAGTTCGTTGTCAACTGCTTGTTCCTGGGTATGGCGAGCAAAATGTTTTTCCATTTCTCTCTGGAACCCCCCATAGTACTGTAACAGTGGATCATCATGGGTCACCAACGGCACCGTTCAATCTGCTGCGCTTCCACTCAAGCATGATAAGACAAAAGCTACCCGAGCTTAGTCGTTTGGAAATGCTCCAGGGCGACAAAGGAAATGAAGGCAGCACTGATTTATGAATCCTGCATACTTCTGTGGGTCGCCTGAAAACCTTTCTGGTGGTGCCAGGGGAACTGTTCCAGGTAACATGATCTGTACTGGAGTAGGGGTAAAAGATGAGGAGGTGGGATTTTGCATCAATGGATTTCCCCCAGGCAGAGGAGTCTGTCCTGCCTGTGATCACAAGAACTGTCTAACGATCTCCTCGGTGCAATCTTTGGTCACTTTTAGGTCTCTTCGGAGTGCATTAGTCTCTTGTCGGGCAGAATGAACCTCGGCACGAAGGTCCCCCAACAATTGGGCCAATTGGTCAATTTCCGATGTCTCCATGGCGCCCAGGTGGATTAGTTATGGTAGGCTTTGCATTCTGTTACGCTCACCTGGTATCCACGGGAACGCCACCCAGCCAGTTTGTCACTGGTATCCTTCTTATTGATTCCCTGGTATGGTTCTCGGTGGAAGTTCTGCCTGGAAATACAGGAGGACTGTGTTTAGGACTGGCCGACCAAGGTAAGTTTTCCCCCTACCTCCCGTATGACTTCGGCCCCTGGGCCCTCTTCTCACCTTGTTGGAGAAGTTAGCGTGCTCTCCGTCCTGTTTTCTGGGCAGGGGCGCATTGTCTGTCGTAGGCATGTGAGGTCCAGTTACTTCACTGACAGCGGCCCAAGTAATATCTTTCAGGTAGGTCTTATTGCTATTTATTGAGTTGTTATTCTTGCATGCCTTCCTCTGTTTGATAATGTCTCTTTTTTCTCCCTTAAAATGCAGAGCACCCGCGTGGCAAACTGGCTAAACTGGACCTTGCCTGTAAATGATGGCACACAATAAGCGCTATGATGCGGTAAGTAAGCACTTTGCGCAGCGCTGCGTTGTCTTGTCTTCGCTGACCTGTGTTTTCTCCCTTTTTCATAGGTTGCGGTGTGCTCCCAGCACGTGTGGATTCCCGGAGCGATGCCGGCCGAAAGGCGATCAGCCAGGTAAGTCTTTTAAGCAATTTGTGATTGAAATGTCTCTAATACCTCCATTAATGATGTCTTTTCTTCCTTTTTCAGGTCCTTTGGTCCGGGCGGAGCGCAGATCCAACAGAGCTATGCAGGAGCAGCCAGCAGTGAAGGATGGAGAACACAGGTAAGATGCTGCTGCTAACGATGTTCTTTTGTCTTTCTGCAGGTTCTGTTTTCCCAGGCTCGTGAGTAAGATGGACACGGTGAGCGTCACGTTGCTAGCTGCAAAGTAACGTGAAGCGTGTTGTCTTGTTCGGGTGTGGTTTAAATAGCCTCTGCAAAGTAGTCCATGTAAAGTGGTCCCTAGGCCACCACACCCAAAACACTATACCGCATAGCTTGGTTCTTTGGCATCAAGTTATGTGGATGCTTCCATGTTGGATGAAAGCCTAAATAAAGTAGTTCCCTGAGCAGATGTCTTTCACTGTGTATGAGCCTGGTGCCAAAGGTGCCAGGACTGGCCCCAAGAGGGCCTGAGACGTGGATGCCAGGCCTTATTTGAGATCCGAGTCCTGATTCTACCTGGCCAATGGGCTTGCCAGTGGGGATCAGGGCTTTGGGTCGTGACAGCACAGAGGGTCACAGGGAGGGGAGTGTCAAGTGCACCCGGTCGGTTGAGACTGGGGTAAGTGCAGAGAGATCCACTCTCTTGGGTTCATTTATCAGTTTGTTGAGTTTGGGTGTGGTGTAGGGCCCTGAGGCAAGTGTGAGAGAGGACTGTTGTGGTGGTGGGGACCAGTGAGACTCTGAGGTACACCAGCATGTTGTAAGGAGTAGGAGGGTGAGAGGGAAAGGACAAAGGACTAGGTTAGCAGGGTAGAGGGAGAGAGAAGGAAGAGGAGGAGGGGAAGGTCTTGAGGAGTTCTGGAATTTCAGGAGATCTGGCTCAAGACGTAGGGTGGCAGAGAGGCTATTCCAAAGGGAGGCACCTGCTAAGGATAAGGTTCTCCCTGCTAGGAGAACCGGCTAACTCGCAGAAGGTTGGAGGTAGATGAGCGGAGGGCTCGTGAGGGACAGTAAGTAGGCAGCGTTGAAGGTAGGTGGGTCCCAGAAAGCCTTCTGGACAATCCAAAGCATCTTTACTTTGATCATTGCAGCCACAGGGATCCAGTGGAGGGATTTCAGCACCAGAGAGATGCAGTCTCTGGGCTTGAGGCCAAGAATGAGTCTTGCGGTTCTGTTCTGGATGAGTTGCAGAGGGTGCAGGGCAGAAGAAGGGAGGTTGAGGAAGAGGCTGTTGCAATAGTCTAGCCTGGCGAGAACCAGGGCTCTTGAGACACTGAACCTCTGGGGGAAAGTGAGAAAGGGTAGAGTACCCCTCTGAGAAAGCTGCTTACAGCACTGCCTTTCCTCTCAAATGGAGGAGATCCTGTTTCCTTTCTCTTTCCCTCACAAAGTTAATAATAAATAACCTATCATATCATATCATATCATATCAATATATGCTGTGACGTCACATTTTCTCTCGGTGGAGGAGATCCCTCTGGCCACTCCTATATATAGAAATAAACCACTATATCTTGCCAAGTGGTGTTTTACAAACCACACACTGACAATTATTTTTTTTTTTTTTTTATTTTTTTTATTTTACTTGTAACAATTAGTTATTTACACAACTTCAATTACAAAAATTCATACAAAATTTCATCATCTTTCTTTGTCATCAATTAGCTCTCTTATAGGTTCATTGTTTTCTTCCGGCTCTTTCAGATGAAAAGTTTGTTTTCAGCACAAGGCTTTCTCCAAGATGTTATCGAGAAAATCTACCACTGCACAAATTGATTTAACATTATTTCCAGCTACCAGCATGCACCACAGATGGTCCGTTGGTTGGACAGTTGTTAGATGTTTAAAGAAAAATGCACGCTGAGTCGCCACCTGGTCACAATCAGAGACTAGATGTTTAAGTGATTCTACTTCATTATTACAGAGCCTACAATTATTATCATCTATCTCTTTGTAGTGTCTCAGGTACATTATCTCTTTAGTTTCATATAAATTTAGCCGAAATCTTAAAAATTTGTTGCGATGGTATCTTGACGGAAATCTTGTTAAGTATTTGGGCAGCTTGTCTAGAGTATTACATGTCAAGCCTAAATTAAGCGAAGATGACATTGCCATTCGACGTTCTTCGTTTTTTATCCAGTACCAGGATCTCAGTTTTCTTTTTGCAATCTGTGGTGTGTTACATACAGACTCCCAAGAGATATCCATGACCGCTAGAGATTTCCTAATTTTCGTAGCCCAAATATGTATCATCCCTGAATATTGTTTATCTTCTTTTTGTTTTAAGATCTCATAGGCTGGAGCGACTATTTTTAGGTTCATTTTTCGTAACAAAACAATGGACTTCCAAAGAATCAGGCCGTCTAAGGGATCAAGGCCTAGTTCATGTCTTATTGCGACAATAGACACACAGCTTGGCAGAGCTAAAACTCCTCTCCAAAATTGCCCTTCCAAAACTGCCCAAATACGATTATCGATGTTTAGTCCGGCCTCCGCCCCATAGGTCAGAGTAGGAATGACTTTTTGTCGATAAAAGGTTAAGACTGGAATCAGGGTAAATTTGCCAAATTCGTTATGTAGGCGTTTTCCTTGTAGGGTGAAAGAAGTCATGCGATGCTTCAAATCTAAGATCCATTCTTGTTCTCTGATGGATTTGTTTATTTGTATCCCTAGATAACGTATAGTGTGTACAGTCTCGATCTTTTCTCCAGCTGCATACCAACTGAAATTCTCAGCCAATCTTTTCTTTGTTGGTCCAAAGGACATGATCTTTGATTTCCCAGCATTTATTTCCAAACCGTTTGTCTGCAGATATATTACCAATGCTTGTATTAGACGTTGGAGTCCTATTTTAGTTTGATCAAATAATACAATGTCATCGGCATATGTCGCATAACTAATAGGTTGGTTATTTATTTTCGGTGGAAAGCAGCGAATATTCGCAAAGGCCTTTGGTAAATCAGCAATGTATAATTTAAACAGTAGGGCTGCCAAGGGGCATCCCTGTTTCACTCCTTTGGTGGTTGGAATTTCATTTGTCACGGTGCCTTTATTATCGATGCGGACTTTTATTGAGGTACCTGTGTGTAGGGCCATAAGTGGATGGAGAATATTTGGAGGGCATGACCATGATGTTAATTTTTCCCATAGATTTGTGCGATTGATTTGGTCAAATGCCTGCCGCATATCTATGGATGCTATGAAGATGCTCCCTTTGTTCTTCAATGATTCAAGTTTAAGTATGTTTAGGATGAAGAGATTGATTTCAGTTCCGACCTCCTTTGTGAAACCTGTTTGTCGCTTATCCAATAAGTTGTTACAAGATGCCCATTTGGAGAGTTTTTGTTGTAAGCAAGTAGCAAAGATTTTCCCTATTATATCCAAGAGGGCAATTGGGCGGTAGTTGGCCGGGTTCTCCCTATTGCCTTTCTTGAATATTGGTACTATAATTGCAGTCCTCCATGAGCACGGTATCATCCTAGCTTCTGAAATTAGCTCAAACAGGTCTACAATAAAGTCGGCCCAAAGCTCCTTTTTTTCTTTTAATAGAACATTTGTTAGCCCATCAGGGCCCGCTGCACAAGAATTCTTCAATTGTGTTATTTGAGTAAGAATTTTTTCTCTAGATTCACATACATCCCATGTGACCGGATTTATCTGTTGTATTGGGCTGCTTAAAGTTGAAGTGCTTACAAATACTTTCCTAAAATGTTGTTCCCAGGTAAGCTTTGATATTCCATTAATGAAACCAGAATCTTGAGTGTTGTTGTTATTTAAAATTTTCCAGATGTCTCGTGAGTTCCGCTGAATAATTAGGCCTACCATTGTTTCAGCTCGTTCTTGATCTCTGATTATCTTGAAAGATTTTAACCAGTTTCGGTATTTCGTTTTACAGTTTTGGATTTCCCTTTTTTTCTCAAAAGACTTAATATCTTTCTTGTTGATTTGCCTGATGCTTTTGGTCATTTGTTTCTTTTGCAAATTTACCTGTGCACTATATATATATTTTTTCTGAGTTTGCGAGGTTTTGTGAGTTTGTTTTTTTGTAGTGCCAAATTGGATTAGCAAAGGTGCATAGTTTATTTTGTCGGGAGTCGTTGTTATGTCATCCTTAAGGCCATCTCTCAGCTGACGGATGTGATGGTTTTTGATTCGTAGCCTACTCAGCCCCTCATTCGCTTCCAGAGGTAAATCATACTGTGCTGATGTTATGCACTGTTCTAGAATACAGATTAGTTCCAATATACTATGATCACTCACTGCTGTTTTAGTTATTGACATTTTTGTAACTTTTGACCAGAAAGGAGCAGAGATCCAAAAGTAATCTAATATTTTTTGGCTTTTATCTTTGTTCCAGGTAAAGTTTGGGGGAATGTCACCTTTAATTGAACCATTGACCATCTCGCAGTTTCTCGATTGCATCGCTTCTAACCATTTATCTCCTCTAGTTCGTATTACAGTTTGTTCAGTCTTATTTTTGGGAGGTAGTTCGAGCCATGAGAAGTTAAAGTCTCCACATATTATTATAGTGGTCTCCAAATCTGATGTTAAATAGGGATCAATAATTGCCGTTACTGATTTAATGAAACTTGCAGTAGAGATCATGGCTGGGTTCCAATAAAGATTAATAATTAGCAGTTGTGGGGAGGGTATATTTTCCTTCTGGCTCAGCTGTAGTAGAGTTCCTAGTACAAAGAGGTTTGGCATGAATGTTTGAATGACCTCCCATCCATAGGCATTATTAACCATTGTGATTAAACCAGAGAAAGGTCTCCCACGTTGATGTTTTCCTGCTTTATTTAGAATGATGGAATAACCGTCTTTCGATGGAACTTCTCGAAGCCATGTTTCTTGGAGACAAATGGCAAAATTATTTATTAAGGCCTTAGGAAACTCATTGAATAGATGAAGGAATCCTCTGGTGTTCCAAGAGAGGATCCCGCATTTTTCCATATCCGTTTTTGGTGATGGTTATGTTTGTTGATCTTTCTGTGATGTAGCTCGTTTTATGGTTTCATCATAATTTTTCCATGTAGGTTTTGTTTCTACTCCACATTTTCGCAATGACAATTGGTTCCTCAATTTTTCGCGACGACAATCATTTCTTGATTTTATTTCATCACTTTTCCCATAATTTAACATATTTCTCTCTGAGTGTATTTCAAAACCAAAGGCCAGCAGTTCATCTTGTGCAGCAAAAAGAGTTTTTTCCACTGCTGATGAATTAATATGTAAGAAAACTTTGTCAGCGGATTCCTCTGAAATGTATTCAACAATTTGAATGTCTTCTGATGTAATTGTACGGAGTGAAGGGATGATATGCAGTAGTTTCATAATGTTTCTTCCGTTTAAGTTAACATCTTTATCATCAGACATCACATTTTCCACTCTAATTCTCCAAGAATGATATTTGGAGCTAGATTGACGTCCATCGCTTTCACTTATTCTTAATGAGATTTGTTTATTTCGCTGAGCAGCAGTCATTTTCGGATTAAAATTTTGTAATGATTCAGATACCATTTTTCTGTTTGTAACTTGGTGTGTTCTAGGTTGATTAGGTTCCGAGGAGTTCGTATCAAAGGTAGGAGGAAACATGGTGACCTTTCTATGCCCTTTATCCTCATCACCTATAAGTTTCCTAGAGAGTACTTTGCTTGGTCCAATTGGTTGTCTTTTACTCAATGTCTCTGTAGGTAAGGTCAAGGAGGAACTGTCAGAGTCAATTGAGTAAGTTGAGAGGTCACATAGGTCTACTGAGTCCTCATCTTGTGCAGAAATCGAATCTAGACGAGCACGCTTATTTGGATTTTGTTTTTGTATTGACGATGATTTTGCATCATTCAATTTATTCCGTCTCTCCTTTGATTGCACAGTGATGACATTATCTACAGCAGCCTCTTTTGTAGGTCGTTCGAACAGCGCAAGCTTTTGTGGAGTTACTATATTTCTTACAAACTGTTTTACATTAGTATTACGTTTTTTTCCTTGATTGGTTGCTTGCTTTTTTGGAGCCAATCGTTCCTTTTTTTCAGACAGTGTTGGTATCTTTAAGCTGTCCACTTGAAAATTTTTTGCTCCACCCTTAAAGATGTCAAACGAGTTTATGAGCCTCGATGTAGACGGTAGTGTTTGATTTCCAGTCGCACTGTGAGTTTCCAGTGATTGTATTGGTTCTCCGATCTCTATAGCCAAGTGGGTCGGATCTGTTATTTCTGCAGCATCAGAGGAGGTCTGGGTTTCTTGTATTTGTACCGTTGAAGTTGTTCTTCTGTCTGCAAGTGCCCTACTAGTATTTGTAGTTGAGCAGGTCAGCGGGGCTTCAGTATTTGGTTTAGTTTTGACTGCTTGAGCAGGAATTTCCTGGAGTTGTCTATTATTCCTGTTAGAACTAGATGACTCCACTTGAAGATTGTTCTTTGAGAGATGGGCCGCAGCTGAAACGGAGTTTGTGATTTTAGGAGCAGGAGTAGTTTTATTCAGCGTGACAGCTCCATTTAAGTGCTCTGGTAATTGTTCCGTATTTATTGGAATATTGTGCCTTGCCCATTTCATACATTCAAGCGTTGCGGCCATTAAGGTGGAATTATCCACGTGGGTACTTGCTAGAAGATCTCCAAGGCGATATTGCCATTGTGAGGACGTCTCCGCCTCTCTGTCCATTCTTTGCAGCAAGGCATTATTCATATGTTCCATCTTGTCAATTTTTGAGATAAGCTGAGTAATTTGCGTACTCTGCTCTTTTATAGCCTCATTTAGACTCTCGTACAGTTTTACGAACGGGATTAGCGCCAAAGAAGTGGCGGCCAATACATTATTGTGGATTTGAATGCCAGCTGCTACTGACAGGTTGGATTTATTCATTTGATCCTGTGCAGAAGTAGCAGCTGTAAGTTTTGGCGCCGTTTCATGTGTTTGTTTGGCCATGGAATCTCGTCTCTTCCTACGTTGCTGTAGAGACTCATTTTCTACCTCGTCTTCATTCATTTGGATTAGATTCTCCATCTCAACTGTCTTTACAGCATTTTTATCACCGATGGTTGTGTAATCAATTGTTGAATTGTGGTTTGGAAGATTCTGATCAAAAAAACCAAATTTAGAGTGACGGCAGATGTTATTGGGGCTATGTCTGCTTAATATACGATTTACATGCTTAGAGTTGGACTTTTCTCCGAAACTCTGTATCAGTTTTTCTTTGATGGCATTGTAATCAGCAGTTAGCCTCTCTGTCAGACGTGCCTCTCGTCCTACTGGATCTAGAGCTTTTAATGAGGTCTCTAAAGTTGGTATTGGATTTGTTTCTATATTAAGCAGATGTGATTGAGGTGTTGTAGAAATTTCATGTGGGTTCCAAGTTTCCACTTCATGTACTTCTCCGGTGCTATTTGCTGTTATAGGTAGATGAGAGTGTAACAGGTTAGACTTAGTTGAGCTCTGTTTGCGGTTTACAAGTCCAGTTTTTGTGGCACCTCGGGAGGCATATGATGACATTAGCACGTTAGATTCAGCTTCATGCAGTTTTGCAGTTGCTACCATCATGGGCGTCATAGCTCCTTCTTTAGTTTGAGATTTATTCTGTACAGTATTTTTGTCTACCTGACCATTTGATTGATTTAGGGGGGACATGGATAAGGTGTTTGCAGACACTTGGATTGACAATAGTTCTGAATCCGTTACATCGAAAGGAGACTGGATCAAGGAGGTATTTATCTCGCACACATTATCCTGCGTTCTCAGTTCCGCAACTCGGGTCGTAGAGCCAGTAGATAAAGTCACGGACCGGATTGTAAAGATTTCACATTTATTGCAGTTCTCCGCTAATGCTGTTTTATCCAGAACATCTACACTTTCGTGTACTTGGGCATATTTTGTGTATGCAGCACTTAGAGCACTCTTTCTTGCTTGCCTCGTTAAGCATAGAGCGCAGGGCAGTAGAAGTATTTGTTCACGTGTTGCATTTGGCGTCAATTTCAGTCGACAGTGAGTTAGTAAATTGACATTAATAATAAGATTTTCTGTCAAAGTAAGCAAGGAGCTTACTGTATATAGTGGCGTTGTGTGTCCGCCATTTTCAGTTTGTGTGATTTGAGACATGTAGGCACATTTAATGTGACAGTTCTTACCTCATTTACATCATTGACCCTCGAGGTATTTTCCTCAGCGATGTATACCGATGCCTGCAAGGGATGATCCGCTCGTTCGGACTGTGTTCGTGTTTTCTGTTTTTGGCGTGTTTGGGGGCCCATCATACGGCTTATTTGCGTCCACTGCGTACAACAGCCGTATAACAGCCAATGGGCTTCTTTCCACCGGGCTTACAGCCACAAGGGTGGTAGCCTCCGGGTTTTAAGGTGGCGCCAGGTCACGTGATACAGTCACGTGCTGAGTGACACGCCTCCTCCAGGAAGCGTGTAGCTGGATCGAAGTCAGGCACAAAAACGAACGTTTTCCTCTGCAAGTAAACGCTCACACTGAGCGGGTGGCAGCCTCCGGGTTTTAAGGTGGCGCCAGGTCACGTGATACAGTCACGTGCTGAGTGACACGCCTCCTCCAGGAAGCGTGTAGCTGGATCGAAGTCAGGCACAAAAACGAACGTTTTCCTCTGCAAGTAAACTAATTCCACAAACACATACACACACACTCCTCTTGTTGTTTTCTCCCGCAAAGGTACACTTACATCTATGTGTTCTATCGAGTGCCTCAGATACGTGGTCCCATAAAGAGGCTGCACAATCTGGAGCAGGCAGGCCTTCTGGCAACATGGCGCCTAGCAACCTCTTCAGATCATGCACTTGGGACTGGTCACCCCAGGATGCACAACTGGGACACCCCTCTCGACTTCACAGAGAGTCTGGGATCACATCGGGGTCACCAATTTGTAACGAGAATAGCAACCCAAAACCCAATCTGTAAAATGAATCCAAAAGGCCAAATAATCATTGCACCTCTTTGTAAGGGAAAACAAGATTTATTTCATGCAAAAAGTCCTCAGCCGGTAACATAGGACCGAATTGACAGGGAGCTCATCACCTCCCATACAGTTACAGGTTACATAGTGATAAATTGAAAAATCTGAATACACAAGTTACAATTACAATGTTATTCCACCACCTTCATTGGCTACCACCTATAGAACATGCTAATATCCCCCACATGCTAATTTCCACCCCTCTGCATACACTTCTCAAACTCTAACCAAACACAACCACAACCTTACAACACAACAATCCGCACAAACTTCACTACACTGCAACAACAAAACAAACCACACATAGACTCACACAACAGCACATGACGACTACTGACAGTAAAATACCCCAAGCCCAGCCAATTGAATTACCGGGCTGAGGCCGCCAACAGCACATCACTGCTCTCTTGCACTTTTCCAGCTTATTCCCACTAACTCACCCCCCTTCCTTTTTCTTCAGAGCCGCTAGAGCACCAGGGGACGACCCCGGTGGTGATAGTGCACAGTATAAATAACCTTTAACATTACCATTAACACATAGTCCCTGGACCGATTGGCAACACCTTATCTAAACCGATTCCCCTAGACATGTGGCTCACTACATTGTCACTAATAAATTTAGGTACGAGATTGGTTGTTTGAATTTATTGACACATCAATTCAATCAAGACCATTAGGTGATGTGCAGCCCTCCGATCCAGGCGCAATCAAAGTAAACTGGCGAGGTAAACTCTGCTTTGATTAGACAATGGGCCTTCTGATTATACCAGACGCTGCCGTGCACACAAGCTGCACTCCCAACCTTATACTCAATGTATTGGCATCACTTCTGCTCCTCCTATCCCAAATTAGGGAAACTTCCAGACATGGCACCCCCCTTATCTCCTTCAACCCCAGGTGACCAATTATGACGTGACTGGGGCACCGTTCTTGAGTCTATATTTCAGGGACTAATTTGTTTTAGGTTATACGTGTGCTTGTAATTCACATGGGATGACCACTCTTGGATGAGGGCTGCAGTGCTCTAAGTCTTCTCCTTACCTATTGGCATAACAAAACCTTATACCCTAGTCTCATGAATGTGTCCTTCAAAGGGTGCATCCTTTCCTGCTCTTCCCACAATAAACATTCCATTCATACCACATTCAGGCCCTGAAGATGGATACAATTAGCATGTATCTGTACACCGCGGATGCCTCTTACCTCGGCTTCTCTCCTGAGGACCAAAAAAAAATAACCTTCTGGGACTGAACTAAACAGAGCCGCAGCTTCACATCAGGGCCTGTGTTCTATTCTGTTCATGGTATACTAGGGGTTAACATCCAATATGGTGACATTGCTATTATGTTAACACACTAACCTTGCTTCTACCACTGTACCTTCCTTACTCCATATTGTGCGGCTTGCTACAAATCATAACATTGGATACAGCTAAACACATGGCTTATTATACTGCCCTATCTAAACCGCTGCAAACGCAACATTTAATATGTTTCTTGCTCCTTCTGTGTTGCTATATGTGAGTATCTAATATGTGTCAAACCTAACTAAAAACAATATATGTGCCTTCGTCTACGCAAACCTCAGTCTGCTCCCACAATTTATTTATTCGAATTTATAAAGCGCACAAACGGCCCGGGGGCATCGAGGCACTATTTCAAGGCTTGCTTGCTTACAATGGTACTTGCTAATAGGTTTTTCTCATCATTAACCTTTTTGCCTGGCTGGGACACTGTACATGCATGCAACATAGGGTACAATGACAACTTTGCACTGGTTATTTAATAAAAAATTCCTGTCAGACCCTGATGCAGTAGCAAAACCTCTCATCAAAGACAACATTCCATTGTAATGGTGTTCTTGTGGTGATCTGTCTACTGTCTGTCTGCACACCCTTTTTCGATCTGTTAACGCCAGCAGGGGAGCCAACTTTCAAATTACCTGTGGCGTGACTGGACTTTTGGGTGGAATAGTGTGTGTGCTGGGAAGGGTAAGGCTAAAATGGTGCATTGACGGTGCAGAGGGGCCTCATTCCAACCCAGGCGTTAAGGGGTTTAAGGCGCCGTAAACGGCGCCGACCCTTAACGCCTGATTACAAGGTCCCTTAGCGCCATGGTGAGTTTAACGCCTGCTTTTTGCAGGCGTTAAAATCCATGGGCCCTCATTACGACCCTGGCGGAGAGGGGTATACGCCAGCGTAATGCATGGCGTACCTCTCCGCCAGATTACGACTTTCCGTAGCGCCATGGTGATTTTTACGCCCGGATTTTCCGGGCGGAAAAATCCATGGCGCTACGGGACCTCTTGTTAATTACGCCACCGTAATCTACGGTGGCGTAATTAACGCCTTCCCCACTCCCATTATACCCTATGGGGCAAAAATGGGAATGGGGAAGGGTAAATGGGGATTTGGGACTAACCGCCCCGCCAAGGTCAGAATGGGGCGGTGAGTCCGCCAACCCCCATGGCGGAGTTGGCAGCTCTGCGCCATGGACCATGGTGCAAATTGCACCATGGATCTCCGCCAGGGTCGTAATGAGGGCCATGGTGCTAAGGGACCTTGGAGATAATTACGCCACCGTAATTTACGGTCGCGTAATTATCTCCTTCCCCACTCCCATTATGCCCTATGGGACAAAAATGGGAATGGGGAAGGGTAAATGGGAAATGGGGATTTACCGCCCCACTCACCTTGGAATGGGGCGGTAAATCCGCCAACCACCAAAGGTACGACCCAGGCGGTAACTTACCGCCTGGGTCGTAATGAGGCACCATATGTCTGTGAGGGGTGATGTAATATCACAAGTAAATGTGGAATGAATGGAAGGGTGAGGAAAAGCTTTTAGACTTACCCTTAACTCGTTTCTCCAGTGGGAACCCAGGCCCTGAGGCAGACACCTACTCGGCGCCCCTGATCACCAGTTGGAAATGAATTCATTGTCGGATCTCACCGCCCCTGGCGGGAGTGGTGTCTTTGTGATGGGGTGGGGCCAGTGTACTGTCCTGTTTTGTTGACATCAGAACACGCCTGGACTTAATTCGGCTCCCAGGTGCTCGGCTCGCCTTCATCTCTGGAGGCAGGGGCAGACTGAGACCTGGGAGGGACTGGTGCTGTCCCATGTCTATCCACTGAGACAAATGTTGCCACACTTAGTCCTACTCCTGCACTGGTGATTGTTGGCCGCGTATTTGATAATCAGTACTTCTGTTTGGAATTCTTCACTGTTGGGAGATATTCTGCTGTGGTGCAGGAATTCTCAAACTAATTTCAGTAGCTTGCACTATTTTTTGCCATGACTTTCACGTCACGTGTTGGTTTGTTTCTTTTTCCATGATAAGATCGCAGAATGTTTCAGTGTATCTTGAGCTATAAAATATCTTGAATTATGCAAACCAAAACAACAACTTGAAAAGGGGCAGGGTAGTAACAGATTTAAGGCAAAAGATCCTGTGAGCAAGATTGATGGATGGCTACAGGTGTGAGGGACAAGGAGGCAGAGCTTGGCGTGGTAGGAGCTAGCGGCTCTCTTGAGTGAGACAGTGATGGGCTTTAGAGACAAATGTTCCATGTTTTATAAGTTCTCTTTTTTACTGTTGTACTTTTGTGTGTAAGGGTTAAACACTGACTGCTGACAGCCTGGTCGGCATATCAGGGTTTGCTGACATGAAATGATTTAGCCAGGAACACTCAGATTGTTCAAGTAGGAAATCCGCTCTCCTCTTTCATCTGCTCACCACTTCAAAAACCACACTCTCGCCTTCGACTTCCAAAATCATCCGACTTGCTCTCTATCTCCACTCCCTCTTCACCTACCATAAGGCCTCCAATCCTTTCACCTTCCATTCGCTCTCTCTTCACTTTCCACAAATCCCACCATCTCTCTCACCTTCCATACCCCACTCTCTTTATCTTCCACCCACTCTCCCCTGGCCCTCAGAGAGAACTGCCTTCGCTGCAGTTTGCACAATCTCTGGCAAAGCCAGCAAATTGGGTGTTTCTGTAGACATGGGGTAGGCATTTTCCTGGCACTTGCATAAAATGGCAACAGCTGCAAAATGGCGTTATTGCCTAGACATAGGATAGATGTACCTATAAACCAGCCAAAACAGTTGCCTTTGTCAATGCTTCAGTTTAACATCACTTCAGTGGAAGCAACAGATTTCAATAAAGTGGATGAAGAAATGTTGGCCCCAAAGTAGCACAATTACAGCTACACTTAAGCATTAACTCTCAGCAGACTGCTTAGAAATAACATTGGTAAGTCAAATTTGGATGTTCCTGCTTGATAGAAATAGCTTAAAGAGGTCCCAGGAGGATGTGTTTTTGCCGAGCAGGAGTAGGTGCAAAGGGCCATTGGGATTTGCATGGCATTCGGCAGTCATTGGGTGGGTAAATAACCAAATATCACCCACAAGCTATGTGTCCCTCCTCACTTGTCACTCCTAGTGATACTCAATTTCAATAGTTTTGGATTATAGGGGAAATTATATGAAAAGTCATTTATATTGTCCCTGTACACCAGTGTTTCTAGGTGCGACAAGACAAGGGAGGAAAGACAGAGGGAGGACAAAACAAACGATCTTACTAGGCCTTCTATCATTCAGATTGTGGAGGTGCAAAGGCAAAGTGCAGGGGGGAGTGAGATGGGGAAGAGCCAGAGAGAGGGGAAAGGGAAGTTCAATCAGGGCAGCATTGCTCTGAATAAGTGCAGGCAGGGTTACAAGGCTCTGGGTAAGTGCAAAGAGGCATGGGGCTGTAGGGTTACCGTTACAGCCCCAAAGTGTGCAGTAGGCCCGGAGGCAGTGCAGGGGCGACTGGTAGTGGAGGAGACTGGTACCCAGTGAATCTCTGAGGGTAGCCAGGCGACCAGTAAGCACAGCAGAAAGGTAGGTCAGCAGGGGGGAAAGAGAGAGGGCGAGAGAGAGAGGGAGAAAGAGAGAGAGAGAGAGAGAGAGAGAGAAGGAAAGTCTTGGGCTGCTTCCAGATCTTCAGGTGGTCTGGCTCAAGTGAGGGACAGGGAGGCCATTCCAGAGGGAGGCACCTGCAGAGGAGAGGGATCAACCCCCCACTCTCTGCCTGGAGAAGCGTTTGACCCTCAGAGAGTTAGAGGTGGCTGAGTGAAGGGCTCGAGAAGGAAGGTGTTTTGGAAGAGAGAGTTAGATGCAGTGCAGGCCGCTGCCCCAGAAAGCCTTGTGGACGATGACAAGGGTTTTGATCTTGATCCTTGCAGCCACCAGGAGCCAGTGGGGAGAATTCAGGGCTGGAGAGATATGTCCTTGGGATTGAGGCCAAGAACAAGTCTCGCATTCCTGTATGGATTAGTTGCAGAGGGTGGAGAGTAGAAGAAGGCAGATTGAGAAAGAGGCTGTAGTCCAGCCTATAGAGCACCAGAGCTCTGGAGACAGTGAGATTCTGGGGGAAAGTGAGAAGAGGAAGAATACCTCTTAGGGGGTGCAGCTGGTAGTGGGCATTCTTGGCAAGGTGGGTGATGTGAGGAAAGAAGGAGAGAGTGGAGTCGAAGCAGGTGTCCCAATGAGAAGGATCTCAGTCTTAATGGCATTAAGGCAGAGATCGTTTGAGGTGCTCCAATCCTGAATAGCGGATAGACAGTCAGGAATGAGCGAGAGAGGAGAGGAGGCTGAGGGGAGACTGAAAGAGAGCTGAGTGTCATCCGAACAACATTGAAAGTTAGAGGAGAAGGTAGAGAAAAGGTGGGCCAAAAGGACTAAGTAGACATTGAAGAGCCAAGGTGCGAGGTTAGAGCCCTGGGGAACACCACATGTGGAGAGAGAGGTGATGGAGAGAAAGGACACAATTTGGACCTGGAGGGTCGTCCAGGAGGAAGGAGGAAGGAGAAAATTCACTTCAGGGCCTGACCCGTGATGCTCAGGTTCTTATAGAGTCGACTGATCAGGATGGTGTGATTGACCTTGTCAAAAGCAGAGGTCAAGGAGGATGAGGAAAGAAGGCAGGCTAGAATTGAGATTAGTGAGCAGATCTTCACAGGTGTTCCAGAGATCAGTTTCCATGCCTCTGGCTGCTCTGAAGCCAGATTGATGGTCATAGACACAACCAACAGATTCAGTGTGGAGAGTAAGCTGGGAGATGGCCAGATTTTTCAGGAGTTTGCCTAGGAAAGGAGTGACAGAGATCGGGCGATAGTTTGCCGGACACATAGGATCGTCAGAAGGCTTTTTACAGAAGGGGTTCACAAGGGAGTGCTTGAGGAGAGAGGGGAAGGTTCCAGTGGCAAAAGAGTGATTTCAGAAATCATCCAAGGCCGGAGCAAGGGTGTCAATGTGGTGCTTGATGGTTCTGGAGGAGCTGAGGACCACCTGTTTGGATGATACTTTCATAGATCGGACTTGTCTAGAAACCTTGTCAGATGTAGTCAGCGAGAAAGAGGAGGAGTGGGAGAGGCGGCCAGAGGGTGGCTGAGAGAGGTAGAGGGAGAGGAAGAGGATTGAGAGGACAAAATGTTCTTAGTTTTAGTGGTGAAGTGGTAAGCTAGAGCCGTACTGAGGGCCTGAGAGGGAACAGGAGAGGTGGAGACTGCAGAAGGATTGGCTAGCTACTTTGTTTGTTTATTTATGTGTTTATTTATTTTTTGTGAACGCCGGACCCTGAGGTATCAGGGCGCAGGTGAAAAAGAGAACTTACAGCTTAGTTACAGATGTTGCGGAGCAAAGGTAAAAACAGTTTCCTCACCGTGACAGAATGAGGATAAAACAGTATGGTACATGTATAGAAGAGTGCATATGTAGATAACATGTCATAATTAACAAACATTTACATATTAGCAAATCTAAATAAAAAATACATTACATGCAGGCAGGGCTAAATTAGTTCAGTAGGATAGTGTGGGTTGCATACTTTCTCTATGAGCCATTGAATTGTGTTCTTTCTGAATTTGATAAACGTTTGGTCAGATATGAGTGGGCGTGGTAAGGAGTTCCACAGTTGTGCTGCTCTCACCGGGAAGCTGGACCCTCCAATGGTGGAGAGTTTAAATCTTGGCACTTGAAGACAGTTGGGATTGGCTATTCTTGGTGATCTGATGGATTTTTTTCTGATAAATCGTTCTGTTAGGTAACGAGGGGCTTTGTTATTTAAGCATTTGTGGATGAGGGAAGTCAATTTGAGATTGATTTTTTCTAGGGTGGGGAGCCATTTGTGTTTCCTTCTTATTTCAGATATATGTACTCTTCTAAAGCAGCCCTTAGAGCATTATTTTGGAGCACTTGTAATCTGTTGATGGTTTGTTTGTTTGCCCCTATGTAGAGAGCATTACAATAATCAAGTTTTGATAGGATGAGGGCTCTGGATAGAATTAAGCAACTGTCAGCTGACAGGAATTGTTTTCCGGCTCGTATTAATTTACATGTGTAGGCTGTAGAGGAAGCCAGTGAATTTACCTGTTTGGTAAAAGATAAGGTTGAGTCGAGGTAAAAACCTAAGGTTTTTACTTCTCTGGCGCCCTTGATAGTATTCCCATCAATAATGAATGATGAGTAATTAAGGTTGAGTTTTGAGATGCGAGCTGCGTTACCCAGGATGATAAGCTCTGTTTTGTCATCGTTCAAACATAGGCCATGGTTGGCCATCCATGCCTGAACAATGCTATAGACTCTGTTCACCACTTGTGTATAGGCGCGTTACAAATGCCATATCATATCATATCATAGCCAGATCTTCCCCGTAATCCCCAGTAAGTGGTAAGAGAATCTGGGTATCGTCTGCGTAGTTGGTGTAAGTAATACCCAGATTGTCAAGATCGTCAAAGAGTGGCTTGGTGAAGATATTGTAGAGTGTTGGGGAGACACATGATCCCTGGGGCACTCCACAAGTAATAGGTATTGGGTCTGCTGCGGCTGATGGGGAGAAGACCCTCATGGTCCTGTCACTAAGGAAAGACTGAATCCAGACTATGGCTTCCTTTGAAAAATGGGCTGCTGAGTCGAAGTGACTACACAGGACTTTATGGTCCACCAAGTCAAAGGCAGCTGATAGGTCTAGTAGGAGGAGAAGTGCTCATTTTCCCTCGTCTCTTAGTGAATCTATTTGGGCCTTTAAATCGATAAGGGCTGTCTCTGTGCCATGTTGTGGTTGGAAACCAAATTGGCGAGCGCCTAAGAGTAGGTTCACCTCAAGGAAGTTTTGAATTTGGGTGTATGCTACCTTATCTTAAATGTTTAAGAAAAATGGCACCGTAGTGATGGGCCTGTAGTTGGTGGGTATATTGGGGTCCAGTGTTTGTTTTTTAAGAAGAGGGAGCACCCAGTATTCCTTTAGATTACGCGGGATGGTACCTGTAGTGAAGGAGGCGTTGATGAGTTTGGTGATAAAAGGGGCTAGATCTCTAGCAGCGTCCTTGATCAGTTGTGCTGGGCATAGGTCACCTTTGCAATTGGATGGTTTAAGCACAAGAATCGTTTTCTCTACCTCAATAATTGAGACCTTAGAGAAGTTAAATTGAGTATGTTCTTTGGGTTTAGACTTTGGTGTTTTGTTTAGGGGAGTTTGAGTTTGAGCTGATAGTAAAGCTTTCTTTAGAGCTATTTTGTTTTGGAGATTGGCCACTTTATTAGTTAGTGCAAACTGGATGTCAGTACACCAAGTTTTATCTTTAATAGAGTCGTCCTGTACTGCAATTGGGGTTTCCAATTCTTTTAGAATAGAGAAGATCTCCTTCATGCTAGAGTTAGCTTGTGTAATCCTATTGTTATACGTTTCTTTTTTGGCCATGATGATATCCTTTTTGTATTGCGTTGAGATATTTATTAGATATTTATTAGATATTTATCATAGTTTAAAGAGTTTGGCTGTGTTGTTGGAGGCCGCAGAGACACGGGCTTGGATGTGGGCCTTCTTCTTGGACAGGAGAGAGTCTTTATTGCCTTTGGAACAGGCAGCATGCTAGTTTGTCAGAGGATGCGCTATGATGACCTCCACTTCCTCTCAGCCACCCTACACTTGAGTTTCACGGGGGCGAGGTCAGAGTCATACCAAGAGTTGCACATGGAAGTAGGGGCCAGGATGTCCAGAGTGTTGGAGATAGAAAGTTGCAGGTAGAGAGGACTGTGTCAGAGTGCGAAGTCAACCACAGGCGTAGGAGGAACAGAGAAAGTAGCGGCAAAGGCATCCAGTGACACACGCCTCATGGGCCGAATGACCGAGAAGGTAGGCGGCAGTGCTGGGGTGGGTTTAGCCTGGTGGACAGAGAGCGTCTGGTGATAGGAGAGCAGAAAATGGTCAGTCCAAGAGAGAGGAGTGATTAGAGGGTTCAAGTGGGGGATGTCTGAGGAGATGAGAACATCCAAGGTATGCCCAGCAGAGTGTATTGGACCGGAGGGTAGATTGGAAAGAGAAAGAGTGTTGCAGAGGTTGCGGAAGAGCCCAGAGGAGGGATTAGAAGCATCCAGGTGGATGTTGTGGTCTCTGAGGAAGAGAAATTGGGAAGTAGAGGAAAGGAGAGAAGAGGAGAGGCCAGCCCACTCTGAGAGGAAGAGGGGCCAAGAGGACCTCCCAACAAGTGCCACCATTAATGGGAGAGGAGGAAAAATGAGAGAGAACCGAGACCATATGAGAGGTCCATAGATCTGGAGGGGGAACAACAAAGATGATGTCTGTAAGAGTCTGTCTGGAGGAAGGACTGATGTAGGTATCAGCAATAGCGAGGCCTGGGTTGGAGACCAGGATGTCCCTCTTGAGCATCTTCCTTTCCAAATTAGTGAGAGGGATAGGATAGGAGATAGAGTAGCAGTTGGAGAAAATAGGGGAGACAAAAAGCACCATATAGGGTGTAAGGTGGAAGTAGGAGGAGGAGGGAGTGAAAGGATACAGGAGAGATGCACAGCCCAGCACCGCGCAACGCAAGATGTGCAGAAGGGGGTCACACAGTTGGGAACACACAGAAGAGGCAGATAGGACACTCAACACTACAAACTGTACCCCCATTGGGGTGTGTTCCTAGAGAGCGGGAGAGAGCGTAGTGGGGACAGTTCAAAGTACAACAGAACCCACAAGGGATGAGAGTCTAGGGAGTGAGAGAGGGCCTAATGTGACACAGTTCACAGAACACCAGTAACCAAGAAGAAGGGTGAACTAGAGAGAAGGAGGGAACCAGGTGGGACACAGATCACAGTACAATAGTCAACTGAAAATGAGGGGACCCAGAAAAAGGACACAAAACACAAAGTACGGCTAACCGCTGGAGGAGAGAGTCTAGGGTTGCGCAGAGACAGAGTATGATTATGTCAGACGGTTAGGTGGAAGTGCGCGCAAGGCCAGGAAGTTTAGTAGAAAGCAGTAATGGCTACTCCCCCGTCCCACACCTTTCTTAACTTTCGGTCGCTGATGGTCGACGGCTGCATCGCATGCTCACAACTCTGCGCCACTACCCCTTTGTCACCAAACACCTGCGGCACACAACACTGTGGCCTTGTCCTGCGAGTGCTATGTCACAGAAGGTCAGATCCTGTGTTCTTAAGGGTTTGGATGCGTGGACTTAGGTGCAACGTATTATGTATCGATGTGCAGTATCTTCTGCGCACCTGCATCACACCAAACTGCGGCCTTGTCCAGCAAGGGCTTTGCCGCACAGGGTCCAATCCTCGGTTCTTAAAGGTTTGGATGCGCAGATGTAGGCGCAATGTATCACATATTGAAGTGCAGTGTCTCCTGCGCACCTGCGTCGCACAACACCTTGGCCTTGTCCTGCGAGGGCTTTGTTGCAGAGGGTCCAATCCTTGGTTCTTCAAGGTTTGGATGCGTGGATGTGGGCGCAATGCATTACGTATCGACAGGCAGCGTCTCCTGGGCACCTGCATCGCAGAACACCACGGCCTTGTTCGGCAAGGGCTTTTGCCAAATATTTGGTGCTTGAGTGACACAAATAGCCAAATCTAAATATTAAGAGGCCGATTCATGGAATAAATGTGCGCCTAAAATTCCGGCGCAGAGGGGCCTATACGTGCGCTGCGCCGAAAAATAGCGAAAAGCGCAGGGAAACCAGCGCACGTCGATTCATGGAAGTCCGTGTGTAAGAAAAGCATAGGACGTGCGCTGAAAAAGTGCGCGGCGCACGCCGGCGCACAGGTCAACCAACGGCGTGCGCCACGGCCACTGCGCTATCACTCCGAGCGCAGCGCACAGCTCTAAAGTAGGCGGAACACAGGGCGGGACACTCGGAATGGGGAATAAAATGGGGCACAACACTCGGAATGGGGAAGAATGTGGGCGGCACGGGGAAGTACAGGAGGCAAGTGCGCGGAACGCCCACACGCTCTCCGGCAACACGTATTCATGGATTCGAACAGGGCAAAACAGCGCTCGATCAAACCAGCGCACAGGCCCAAAAACGTACGCCACAAGTAAGCAGGCGGTAGCGTCCCGACGCACTCAACGAAAGTGCGCCAAAACCTGCGCCAACAAATACCACCCACATACAGCAATGGGCCATACCGTGACCCCAAAGGACTAATGATGTGCAAAGGTGTACGCCATTTACACGGACACCCACTGTTCAAAAATTCGCGCGTGTGTGTACAACGGGTTGCGCGAGAAGTCACTCGCGCGATTGCCCTGGGTACGTGTATCCCAGGGTGCGGGGAAGTCCCACACACGATTGCCCTGGCCACGTCGATACCAGGGGTGCGTGTGAAGTTCCACACGCGAAAAGCCAGGGTAGGTCATTTACAGGGGTGCGTGGGAAGTTTCACACGCGAAAAGCTAGGCTACGGGAATTCCAGGGGTGCGCGTGAAATCCTACACGCGAAAAACTAGGGTACGTCATTTACAGGGGTGCGCGGGAAGTTTCACACGCGAAAAGCTAGGCTACGGGAATTCCAGGGGTGCGCGTGAAATCCTACACGCGAAAAACTAGGGTACGTCATTTACAGGGGTGCACGGGAAGTCCCACACGCGATTACAGCAGGGTACGTGTATTTCAGGGGTGCGCGGGAAGTTCCACACGCGAATAGCCTGGCCGCATGTATTTCAGGGGTGCGCGGGAAGTTCCACACGCGAATAGCCTGGGCGCGTGTATTTCAGGGGTGCGCGGGAATTTCCACACGCGAATAGGCTGGGCGCGTGTATTACAGGGGTGCGCGGGAAGTCCCACACGCGATTACAGCAGGGTACGTGTATTTCAGGGGTGTGCGGGAAGTTCCACACGCGAATAGCCTGGCCGCATGTATTTCAGGGGTGCGCGGGAAGTTCCACACGCGAATAGCCTGGGCGCGTGTATTTCAGGGGTGCGCGGGAATTTCCACACGAGAATAGGCTGGGCGCGTGTATTTCAGGGGTGCGCGGGAATTTCCACACGCGAATAGGCTGGGCGCGTGTATTACAGGGGTGCGCGGGAAGTCCCACACGCGATTATAGCAGGGTACGTGTATTTCAGGGGTGCGCGGGAATTTCCACACGCGAATAGCCTGGGCGCGTGTATTTCAGGGGTGCGCGGGAATTATCACACGCGATTTGGCTTGGTACGTGTATTACAGGGGTGCGCGCGAAGTTCCACACGCCAATAGCCTGAGCGCGTGTATTTCAGGGGTGCGCGGGAAGTCCCACACGCGATTACAGCAGGGTACGTGTATTTCAGGGGTGCGCGGGAAGTTCCACACGCGAATAGCCTGGCCGCGTGTATTTCAGGGGTGCGCGGGAAGTTCCACACGCGAATAGGCTGGGCGCGTGTATTTCAGGGGTGCGCGGGAAGTTCCACACGCGAATAGCCTGGGCGCGTGTATTTCAGGGGTGCGCGGGAAGTTCCACACGCGAATAGCCTGGGCGCGTGTATTTCAGGGGTGCGCGGGAAGTTCCACACGCGAATAGCCTGGGCGCGTGTATTTCAGGGGTGCGCGGGAATTTCCACACGCGAATAGGCTGGGCGCGTGTATTTCAGGGGTGCGCGGGAATTATCACACGCGATTTGGCTTGGTACGTGTATTACAGGGGTGCGTGCGAAGTTACACACGCGATTAGGCTGGGTGGGTCCTGTCACCCTCGACGGCCCCTGCAGGCAGCCCACAAAACAGGGGACTACCCTGCACACCTGCTCATGTCTCCCACCACCCCCACCCCCCCTGTCACCAGGGGTACCCTCCACCAGGCCCCCACTCATGTCTCCCACCACCCCCACCCCCCCAGTCACCAGGGGCACCCTCCACCAGGCCCCCAACCATGTCTCCCACCACCCCCACCCCCCCAGTCACCAGGGGCACCCTCCACCAGGCCCCCAACCATGTCTCCCACCACCCCCACCCCCCACCATCCAGGGGCACCCTCCACCAGGCCCCCACTCATGTCTCCCACCACCCCCACCCCCCACCATCCAGGGGCACCCTCCACCAGGCCCCCACTCATGTCACCCACCACCCCCACCCCCCCAGTCACCAGGGGCACCCTCCACCAGGCCCCCACTCTTGTCACCCACCACCCCCACCCCCCAGTCACCAGGGGCACCCTCCACCAGGCCCCCACTCATGTCTCCCACCACCCCCACCCCCCAGCAGTGCAGGGGCAGCCTCCACCAGGCCCACACTCATGTCTCCCACCACCCCCACCCCCCCAGTCACCAGGGGCACCCTCCACCAGGCCCCCACTCATGTCACCCACCACCCCCACCCCCCCAGTCACCAGGGGCACCCTCCACCAGGCCCACACTCATGTCTCCCACCACCCCCACCCCCCCAGTCACCAGGGGCACCCTCCACCAGGCCCCCACTCATGTCACCCACCACCCCCACCCCCCCAGTCACCAGGGGCACCCTCCACCAGGCCCCCACTCATGTCACCCACCACCCCCACCCCCCCAGTCACCAGGGGCACCCTCCACCAGGCCCCCACTCATGTCTCCCACCACCCCCACCCCCCAGCAGTGCAGGGGCAGCCTCCACCAGGCCCCCACTCATGTCTCCCACCACCCCCACCCCCCCAGTCACCAGGGGCACCCTCCACCAGGCCCCCAACCATGTCTCCCACCACCCCCACCCCCCACCATCCAGGGGCACCCTCCACCAGGCCCCCACTCATGTCTCCCACCACCCCCACCCCCCCAGTCACCAGGGGCACCCTCCACCAGGCCCCCAACCATGTCTCCCACCACCCCCACCCCCCACCATCCAGGGGCACCCTCCACCAGGCCCCCACTCATGTCTCCCACCACCCCCACCCCCCAAGTCACCAGGGGCACCCTCCAGCAGGCCCCCAACCATGTCTCCCACCACCCCCACCCCCCACCATCCAGGGGCACCCTCCACCAGGCCCCCACTCATGTCTCCCACCACCCCCACCCCCCAGCAGTGCAGGGGCAGGCTCCACCAGGCCCCCACCCATGCCTCCCACCACCCCCACCCCCCCGCCACCAGGGGCACCCTCCACCAGGCCCCCACTCATGTCTCCCACCACCCCCACCCCCCACCATTCAGGGGCACCCTCCACCAGGCCCCCACTCATGTCACCCACCACCCCCACCCCCCAGCAGTGCAGGGGCAGCCTCCACCAGGCCCACACTCATGTCTCCCACCACCCCCACCCCCCACCATCCAGGGGCACCCTCCACCAGGCCCCCACTCAAGTCACCCACCACCCCCACCCCCCCAGTCACCAGGGGCACCCTCCACCAGGCCCCCACTCATGTCACCCACCACCCCCACCCCCCCAGTCACCAGGGGCACCCTCCACCAGGCCCCCACTCATGTCACCCACCACCCCCACCCCCCCAGTCACCAGGGGCACCCTCCACCAGGCCCCCACCCTTGCCTCCCACCACCCCCACCCCCCCGCCACCAGGGGCACCCTCCACCAGGCCCCCAACCATGTCTCCCACCACCCCCACCCCCCACCATCCAGGGGCACCCTCCACCAGGCCCCCACTCATGTCCCCCACCACCCCCACCCCCCCAGTCACCAGGGGCACCCTCCACCAGGCCCCCACTCATGTCTCCCACCACCCCCACCCCCCAGCAGTGCAGGGGCAGCCTCCACCAGGCCCACACTCATGTCTCCCACCACCCCCACCCCCCAGCAGTGCAGGGGCAGCCTCCACCAGGCCCCCACTCATGTCTCCCACCACCCCCACCCCCCCAGTCACCAGGGGCACCCTCCACCAGGCCCCCAACCATGTCTCCCACCACCCCCACCCCCCGCCACCAGGGGCACCCTCCACCAGGCCCCCAACCATGTCTCCCACCACCCCCACCCCCCACCATCCAGGGGCACCCTCCACCAGGCCCCCACTCATGTCTCCCACCACCCCCACCCCCCAGCAGTGCAGGGGCAGCCTCCACCAGGCCCACACTCATGTCTCCCACCACCCCCACCCCCCAGTCACCAGGGGCACCCTCCACCAGGCCCCCACTCATGTCTCCCACCACCCCCACCCCCCACCATCCAGGGGCACCCTCCACCAGGCGCCCACTCATGTCACCCACCACCCCCACCCCCCCAGTCACCAGGGGCACCCTCCACCAGGCCCCCACCCATGCCTCCCACCACCCCCACCCCCCCGCCACCAGGGGCACCCTCCACCAGGCCCCCAACCATGTCTCCCACCACCCCCACCCCCCACCATCCAGGGGCACCCTCCACCAGGACCCCACTCATGTCTCCCACCACCCCCACCCCCCAGCACTGTGGGGAACCTGCCAGCAGGCCCCCACACATGTCCCCCTGGCCCCAGGTCCTGACGATACACAATCATGGCAGTAATGGCCAGCATACCCAGCACAAACACCCAGGCAAGGATTGCATCCACCCACATAGTGAATGCAATCACATGACACAACCCCAATGCCAAGTATGCAAAAGAACACATGTCCGTCACACACACATACACAATGGGTGCAAGTGAATGTCAAAACCCATATCATGACATGTAACAAACCAATGAGAAAATAACACAAGTGTAAGAAAATATAAAAAATGTATTAAATACCAAAAATAAGTGAAATTTACAAACATACAACGATGTGGCTAAGTAAATAAATGGTCCATGTCCGAGAACAAAAGTGATAAACAAAAAAACAAAGGAAAAAAAAATTAAAATGAATTTGTCCAAAGCAATATCATGTAATAGGAAATTAATGAAAAACCATTACGTCATGGTGAAAACAATAAGAAATTAAAAAAATGTATCTCCCAAAAAAACAAACTATATACAGGAATGTTCCAGGGTCCATGAGCCCAACACCAAAAATGAAACCTACCACTAACTAATGAAAAATATATGTACAAAAAAGTGGCCATTGTCCGAGCGGTCCAAAATAATAAAAATAAATAAAGGAAACCTAGCACTAACTAACTAAATAACTATATACAAAGGCAGCGGGCAAGTCCTGCGGCTCACTTGGTGATGTTGCTGGCCAGGGCATCATCGAACTCCATGTCGATGTCCTGGAGGCGGGACTCTGTCCTGGCCCCGAGGTCTCGCAGGGACAACCCCATGTCCACCTCAAACTCCCTGCGAGCTTCCTCGAGGCACTCAGCCCGCCTCAATGCCCGACGCATGGAGAACTCCGCCCTGACCATGGCGAGCCGCTCCTCTTCCGCCCGCTGCCGCTCCGCACCTATCCGCTGGCCAAACTCCTCCCACACGGAACACACCACCATCCCAGGGTTGCCCTGCCCTCCGGCCGATGCCTGCCCCTCGGATCTTGATGGCCCCGAGCCATGATGCCTCCCACGTCGAGCCCGCTGCTGCCTCCGACGCCACTGCCTCTGCCAGCACGACGGCATCCAGGCTGATGGAAACCACCGACGCCGTCGTGCACGTGCCCTGCCCGATGATGCCGTCACATCTTCCATCTGCTGGGGTCCACTTGCTGTGTTGTCCACCCCTGCTGGACCTCCGACTCCCAACTGTGGCAGGGATGGGATCCCCACCGAGCTGGCTGCATTGGTCGGGGCAGGTCCACAGGGGGCCCTGGTGGCATCTGGGCCGGAAGACGGCAAGGAGAACGACCGGTGGATAGCCTGCACAGAGGAGGAGAGGGCCGTCAGATTGGCCAACACATGCAGGAAACCCCCGAACATGGGCGATCCCAATTGGGCCACGTCGGCACGGTGCACTTCGTGATGACGTGCGTGCTCCTCCCGGGAAGCACGCACGTCACCACGAATCACAGCCGTGCGCATCGCGACCCCAATCAGGACCTTCTCCATGCGGCCAGGGGTTACCACGTCCGCAGGTGGAGGGGAGTCAGGTGACATGGACATCCCCTCTACCTGCGGACGGGCCTGGGACGGGGCATCCCTGCTGGTGCATGGTGGTGCACTCACAGGGTCAGGGACAGTGACATGCACAGGCCCCTCCACGGTGACCTGTGCTGCCTCCTGCCCCTGGCCCTGGACTGCACCACTTGCACCAGCAGGGATGCTCCCACCAGGGCCCATGTGTGCACCAGTGTCGGCCTCCTCCTCCTCTGTGCAAACCACCAACCTGGATGGCTCCTCACCGTCTCCCGCCGTAGCAGGCCCCTGTGGGGGCTCACCCACCCCTTCCGCTGCAGCCGTGGGGGCATCCCCGCCGCCTTGCTCCACAGCGCCGTCTCCGCCCTCTTCTTCACTAGCCGCTGCGTAGAGGGAGACAAAGGACACAAGCATCAGGCTACTGTACAATGGTCCCCTAGACAGGAAGCAATAGCAGATGAGCACCACTGTCAAAGTACACTTCCATCATGTCCCTCCACAACACATGGGTCAGTCCAGGCAAAACACACACAGTAACAGGCATGGTGCATGCCATGGACATTTCCATGCATGTCCAATGGACTCTAGAAACATTCAATGATATGTAACTCACATGCATCATGGCTCATGCATATCACATGCACACACTTCACCTCAGTCACATCCATCTGGCCCCAAACACACCGAACACAGGCGAAACAAGGGTAAGTTGGGTGCGTCACTGAATCTGTGCATTGTCACACACATGTGTCATGCATCCATGGCATGCACAAGTCACAGACACGCAGGTCAGGCACACAGACATGGCTACCATATATGTACCTGGCATCAGCACCCATCCTTCACCCCCATCCATGTCCAGGTACAGAGACTGGCATGCTCTCATGTCCAAAATCTGCATAGGGCTCCCCATGCCGCATTTCAACACATGCAACAACCATGTGGGTCACACATCACTGGTCGCACATGCATTACCATGATGTCCCTGCACACATACATGCATACATGGCCCATGGCACACATACAGGCAAGTATCATAGAACCAGCACACCGCAACATGCCCTGTCTCACACAGTAATGCTTGGACACATACCGCTCAACTCCAGACGGGCCTCCCTCTCAAGGACCTGGGCGTGGAGCGCTGGGCGTACGCGTTCCAGGACCCTCTTCTGGATGGAACTCATGCGGCCCCGGCCCCCCTCCACGAGGCGCCGGGCCTTCACAAGGGTCCTGGACCTCAAGTCCTCCCAGCGCTTCTTGATCTTCTGGACGTTGCGGGTTGCCACCCCCTCCGCGTTGATGGCAACCACACAGTCGGCCCAGATCCTCTCCCGTCCTTCCTTGCTGGCGCGGGACGATCCAAAGAGGGCATCATACTGCCCCAGGACATGCTCCACCAGGACACCAACTTCGGTGGCAGTGAAGCTGGTGCCCCTCTGCCCCTCTGGCCTGGGGTTGCCACTGGTGCCAGATGTGGAAGTGCCCGACATGGCAACCCCAGAGGCAGGTGTGGGTGGGCAACTGGGTCCTGGGGCTGGGCTGTGGAGCGATGTAATCCCAGTTGGGAGTCTTCAGTTCCAGCAGGGGTGGACACAGCAACTGGACCCCTGCAGATGGCTGATGTGCAGGCACCAAATGGCAGGGCACGGTGGCAGCAGGCAGGCAGGCAGGCAGCAGCAGATAGCACGTGGGAGGCTGCTCGGGGCACTGGGGGGCAGTAACTCGGCCTTCTGGGCAGGAGCGTGGTGTTCCGTGTGTTTTCGGGTGGCCAGCTTGATACGGAGTGATTTGGCACGTGAAAATCCTGCACGTCAGCGTGAAATCCGAGGAAAGGCCCTTAGCGCGTAAGCGCGTCAGCACGCATACGCGATTCTATTGGACCAGAGTCCCTCAGCGCGTAAGCGCTTCTGACGTGACCCGCACGGGCGTTCCCCACTCAGCACGTGATGACGGAACACACGTGGAAATACTGCACGTCAGAGTGTCATCGCGTGATTGGCCTATGTACGTGTATTTCATTGCGTGTAATTGGACAAAAGTGCGCGTACACGCGATTGGCCTATGTACGTGTATTTAATGGGTGCGCGGCCACTTACACACGCAAGTACGTCAGCGAACCTGTATCCCGTGGTGCGTGTGAATTTCCACACGCTATTGGACTGGGAACTGGATTCCAGGGGTGCGCGGGTCACACGCTGTATCCCGTGGTGCGTGTGAATTTCCACACGCTATTGGACTGGGAACTGGATTCCAGGGGTGCGCGGGTCACACGCTCGCCTAGAACACGCGCAAAGCATAAAATTGCGGACTTTAACAATAACAAGCTCAGACGCCAGGATGAACATACCGTTCCTAGCAGCAGTGGCAGTGGGCTACCAAAGGAGGAGGAGGAGGATAGTCAGGGCCAGAATATTCACACCCAGAACCAGCCTTTTCGGGATGCCTGATGACCAGGTGTATGGGAGGTACAGGTTTCCACCACACATCATACTGGACCTGGTGACTGAGTGGGAGGATGACCTCACATCACCCACCCTGTGCTCCCAAGCACTCAGCCCCCTGGAGAAGGTCCTCAATGTACTGCACTTCTTAGCCACTGGATCATTTCAGCGGACAAGTGCCATAGTGGGTGGGGTGTCACAGGCCACCCAGTCACGCTGCCTACACCAGGTCTTGAACATCATGACTGCACGCCCATCAGTCCGCAGGCACATATACCTGCCCAGAACACCTGCAGAAAGGCATGCTGCCGCCCTGGATTTTTACGCAGTGGCACGATTCCCCAAAGTGCTAGGTGCCATCGACTGCACCCATGTGGCTCTACGTCCCCCCAGGGCATCAGAGCACATCTATAGGAACCGCAAGCACTGGCATTCCATCAACGTGCAGGTAGTATGTAATGCCAAGGGAATCATCACCTCAGTATATGCCAACTATCCCGGGTCCACCCACGACAGCTTCATTTACCGAATGTCCACCCTATGCCGGGACATAGATGCTGGGCGGCATGGCGATACATGGCTGCTTGGTGAGTATGTATGCCACTGCACATGCATGCATGTTGGATACTGAGCAAGGTCACAACCCCACCAATGATACCAATCACCACCTCCACAGGGGACAGTGCCGACCCTCTCAGCCCCCACATGATGACGCCAATTCGGAACCCCACCACGCCACCCCAGGTAAGATATAACACAGCCCACATTACAACCAGGGGCATAGTGGAGCGCACATTCGGAGTGCTAAAGTCACGCTTTCGCTCCCTTGACCGTTCTGGCGGGCAGCTGTTATACGCTCCCCCAGTAGTGTGCAGGATCATAGTGGCAGCATGTGTCCTGCACAACGTTGCAACACGCCGGGGCCTGGCCGTGGACATGGTGGTGGCCCTACATACCCAACCACATGCACAGCCGCTGCGCATGGGAGGGGAAAGGGCACGGGGGGAGGCAGCCCGTACACAGCTAGTGGCTAATTACTTCACATAGAAATCACACCCCTGTGGAGTGCACACTGCCCTGGCACATTCCATCTGACAATCAATGATGACTCAACCTGACACTGATCCTGAATGTCTGGAGAATGAACCAGGAATACCATGTCAGCCTGAGATTGTTCACCTGGAAGTGTCACAATGTGTGCATCCCTACCCACACAGACACCACCAATGCAGTTTTGTGAAGTTACACATTGAAGCAGCTAAAATGAATACCCACTTGCAAAATGCAACAAGAGGACAGTGCCATGTCAGCCAACCCAACCCCAGCACCGCCACACGACACACCGTGCCATGTCATGCTAATTGCAGGTAAACAAAGTAATCCCCACAACATGACATCAGTCTCACTATGTACAGTGGCACTATTAGAAACCTGCAACACCTGAAATGCTCACAGCAATGCCGGACCAACAACATACTTGAGCACGTAGTACCATTAACATGACATCACAAATGTTACATATTAGTAGTCTCACCACCTGGAAATGCCTGCACTCCCACCACTACCAACTGTGCAGTGTTGTCGCCATGTAGAGTTGTAGGTGCACTGCTGCCAACATGGTCCCCATCTCCAGACTAGAGGTCCTTGTGTGGACATGAGGAAGGGACCTGCAAATTGGGAGGTAGACACAGAAGAAGAGTTACACATCAATGCAACATGCAGTGTACAACACAACAGCAATATGCACTATGAATGTATACACAGTATTGACTACAGACTGGCCACACAGCTCATGGGAGTCCAACGTCACTGTGTAATTCACTGTCACTTGGGCACACCCTTTGCAAGCCCATGGAAACGGGAAGCAGGAGGGGTGTGTGTGACTCAAACCCAAGCATCTGAACCAAATACATTACAAGCCTGCATGTGCCCAGCCACAATGCAGCGTATGCCCACAGGAACCACGGAAGCCAACAGATCGAAGCCAACAGATCGAAGCCAACAGATCGAAGCCAACAGATTGTCCCAAAAAAATTGGGAATAAAAGAAATCAAAATAAAAATAAAAATAAGAAACAATCAAAAATGGCCATTGATGGGCCCGGGGGGGTTGGGGAGGCCACCCAGGAGGTCCGAGGACAGGATGCACACCAGAACCCACCTGCGTGGATCCTGGGAAGATAAAACACCTCCATGGGCTCATGGCCCACACGGCTACCCTATTGTGGGAGTATCACTGCTGTCGCTATTATCACCCTGTGCAGCTGCATCCGGAGGTGGTTGCACTATGGGAGGCAGCCCACGCAAGGCCCTAGTCTGCTCCTCCATGGCTGCAAGCATGCGGGTGTGGTAGGTCTGGTTCTGGAGGATGAGTGTGCGGAGGTCCCCATGCAACAACTCACGGGATGCCCGGACCTCCGCCCTCGTTGCCTGCATCTCAGCTGAGAGCGTACGGGTGAGACGCTCCAGCTGCTGTTCTGTCCTTTGGTGTGTTGAAGCCTCAAGCTCAACAAGAGTCGTCCTGAGGTGAAGGAGCTCCTGCCTCAGGGCTTCCCTGTGGCCCTGGGACTCAATGGAGATGGCCTCCTGCAGAGTCACCAGTGCCGCCCGCCTGTCCCTGTTGGACCCCAACATGTCCTCCCTGTGTGACTGGCAGATGGAGTCGGTTGCCTGCTCTAGTCGCTCCATCAGCCTTTCTGGGGGGACAATGGAAGTGGCCACCCTATCCATGGCCTGAGCCATCATCTCGGATGATGCAGCCTGTTGGGTAGCCATACCGTAAATGGATTGCTCCCATGCGGTATTGCCGGGTGGCGTACGGCCACCACGTCGGCGGGCACCACACCTGTCTGGGGCAAGGCGAACTGCGCCTTGCTGTGCCGGCACTGCCTGAGGCTGCAGGACTGCATTCCCCCTCTGATCTGCTGGCCCAGGAACAGGATCAGATGTCGCGGAGTGTGACCCTGCATCCGTAACCACCGAAGGCGTAGCTGCCAACACTGACATCCCCATGGAGGGTACTGACCCTGGTGCAGGTGGGTGAGACAGAACAGAATCCCTCCCTGGAACACTCACCTGCGACGGCACGTAGGTCTCATCCGAATCAACACCTGAGTACAGCTCGGGGGAGGTGCAGCCAGAGACACCCCTTGAGAGCACGACCTGCAGCACTTGTGGGTTCTCCCCCACCACCACACCACGTCCCTCACTGGTGGTTGGTCGGCCCTGGGACACCTCCTGGGTCTGCACCATCTCCACAACCCCAGCAGTATCAGGTGCGTCTTCCCCTGCAAAGACATGAAAACAAAGAAATGGAAACAGGCATTAGCACCATGGCACACATTGAGGGCTGAGAAGCAAGAGAACCAGTACTTGATTGACACATGTCCCACATGACTAAAACCCTCCCATGCATGCACCCTCACTGTGTATGAAGTGCAGGCAAATGCAACACACTGATGACACCAAGATGGAAGATGAACACATTTTCTGCATGCTGCCTGGCAGTGGCATCACACATTGGCCTGTGATTGGCAGGTGAAACACACATGCCATCACACAGATGGCATGTACCATTGCTATTGAGTGAAGATGGAGAGGAGGGCAGCACCTATTCATTCAGTCCAGTTCCCGCATGTAATAGCTTTTCTAATTCTAACAGGTCAGATTTTTCACCTGGAGCTGCCAGTCTGAAATGGTCAAATTGCACAGGGACATGTGTGTACAAATGATATCCAGGTAACAAAGTCACTCCACTTTACCATACCCATGTCAGACATGTGACTAGTGGACAGCGACATGCCTAGTGAAAGTGGTGGAATGCAAACAAACTGACTGAATGAACAGTGAAAAAGAAGCAAATATGTTGTGTCAAGGTGACACTTCAAGGGCAACTGGCGTGCAGTTGTGCTAGATGTCTACTGTTGGCAGAAGGGATACTGCTATGGCCAAATGCAGCTGCGCAGGAAGGATTGCATGAAGCACATGGCTGACCCATACGACTCGCGCACACACTCTCACCTGGCACCCGAACAGAAGCCCTCACACACACACCATGCACATAGATGACACACACATGCATGTGCACTCACCGGACAATGCCTCGTAATCAGCCAGATCTCCCACGCCTTGGATCTGTTCCTCCGTGACGTAGGTCCCAGCGACTGACTCATGTGGAGTGAGTTCCATGTCTACTACTGGAGACCCACCTCCAGTCACTAGAGTTGCGGCATGACTTGAGGCCAGTTTACTCTTTGCCCTGCGCTTTAGGTCATTCCAGCGCTTATAGCAATCATTGGCTGTGCGCCTCACGATTCCAAGGGCACTTACGATGTCCGCAACGGTCTGCCAGTGTGCCTGGCGTTGTGCAGGTGTGGTCTTGGATCCTGCAACAATGACCATCTCGTTGTCATGTCCGGACACATACTCGACAAGTGCATTCAGTTCGTCATCCGTGAAGCTGGGCTTCCTGGACGGGCCGGACTGTGTAGCCGTGTCTGGGGCATCAGCCTGTGCCGGACGAGCACTCTTCCTCTTCCGCTTGGAAGGTGGTGGTGATCCTGAGTGTCCTGCGCCGCTCTGGACACTAGGGGCAGGAGCCCTGGTGGACTCTGTATCAGGAGTGTGGGATTGCACACTCAGCATGGGAGTTGGTGCAGGCATTGGCTCTAGTGTGATGGTGTCAGGGGGAATGTCAGCAGCATGGACTAGGACCGACACTGTCCTGGCTGGGTGTGTGAGGGCTGGGGTGGATGGAGCCGCAGCTGCCCCTGCAGCCTCTCCGCCCTGCCTCCTTGGTGCAGCAGATGACCTTGCTGCCCCAGATCCACGTGGCATGATGGCATCAACGTGCACCAGCGCACGTGTCGTAGCCCTGCTGACCTGGAAGTCAGCCATGGAGTCAGCCAGGTCTGGTGCCACAATGGGCTGGTCCAACAAGGGCTGAGCATGGATGGTGTCAGCCACTTCAGCCTCAACGGGAGGGGGGGAAGGGGGGGGGATGATGGGTGCCCTTGACTGGTCCTCCACACATGGGGGGACAGGCTCACCCTGCAAGTTACGACCACGTCCCCTACCGGATCCACCACGGCCACCACTTGTGGCTCTTCCACCTTTGCCACCCTTACGGAATCCTCGCCTCCCAGCCATGGCACTGATATTAATGTGCGTATGGGAGTGGCTGTAGACAATTGTCCTGGGCAATTGGGGGTCAAAGGGGTTGGGTACCAGATGGTAATTGTACCCTAGTGCTCTAGCACGGCTGATTGTAACCCCTGGGGAAAGATGACGGGTCACGCAACGCACAGGAGGCCCAAAAAAGGGAGATGACGTGCTCGCAACCCCTCCTAGACCACGTGTGCAGAAAGAAAAACCTGCACTACGCTGTGGCACCCAGTAACACAAGAATGAACGTATGCGTGTCACACGCAGCCTAGAATGACCTCTGAAGGGGTAGGCTACACACGGGGCAAGCACAGAAGTTGGATACGTGCGTGACTCACCGTCTGCCAGGTAAAAGAGCGTGAAAAATGAGCGCGTTTGGCTGGCTAAACCCCCGCCAAAAGAAGATGTGTACGCTGTCTGAGAAGACAGGACAACAGTAGAAGGGGACACAGTTTGAGGGAACAGGCCCAGGTAAACCAGTAAAAGAGAAAAAAGAGAAAAAGCTGTCAGAGGTAACAGGGAATACGAACTGGAAACGCCGTGAAGTAAATCGCGTGTGAAACGACAAGAAGTACAGAATTCACCCACTCGCTCTCCACGAAAAGCACGTACAAGGAAATAGTGTTCTACATGTACCTTATATACAGGCCCACACGTTCAGCGTCACTTACGCGGCGTGTACGTTCACCAATCACACGCTTTGTCACTCCTGCGTGTAGATCCATTTTCACCAATCACACGCTTTGTCACTTCTGCGTGTAGATCCATTTTCACCAATCACACGCTTTGTCACTTCTACGTGTAGATCCATTTTCACCAATCACACGCTTTGACACTGGGACGTGTCACGCAACAATTTCCTGCACGTGCAGGTGACTATAGGCGCGCATATGCTGTTGACGGGTTTACGCGCTAAGGGCCTTTGCTGACGTGTGGGATTTCACTCCCTATCAGGCTGTCCACGCGTTCACACACGAGAGACCACGCTCCTGGCCAGGAGGCCAAATTACTGCCCCCCAGAGCCCTGAGCACGCTCCCACCTGCCATCTGCTGCTGCCTGACTGCCTGCTGGCCACGTGCCCCACAGTGCTGGTGGGTGGGGGTGTTGGGAGACATGGGTGGGGGCCTGGTGGAGGGTGCCCCTGCACTGGTGGGGGTGGTGGGAGACATGGGTGGGGGCCTGGTGGAGGGTGCCCCTGGTGGCGGGGGGGTGGGGGTGGTGGGAGACATGGGTGGGGGCCTGGTGGAGGCTGCCCCTGGTGGCGGGGGGGTGGGGGTGGTGGGAGACATGAGTGGGGGCCTGGTGGAGGGTGCCCCTGGATGGTGGGGGCTGGGGGTGGTGGGAGACATGAGTGGGGGCCTGGTGGAGGCTGCCCCTGGTGGCGGGGGGGTGGGGGTGGTGGGAGACATGGGTGGGGGCCTGGTGGAGGCTGCCCCTGGTGGCGGGGGGGTGGGGGCGGTGGGAGACATGAGTGGGGGCCTGGTGGAGGGTGCCCCTGGATGGTGGGGGCTGGGGGTGGTGGGAGACATGAGTGGGGGCCTGGTGGAGGCTGCCCCTGGTGGCGGGGGGGGTGGGGGTGGTGGGAGACATGGGTGGGGGCCTGGTGGAGAGTGCCCCTGGTGGCGGGGGGGTGGGGGTGGTGGGAGGCATGGGTGGGGGCCTGGTGGAGGCTGCCCCTGGTGGCGGGAGGGTGGGGGTGGTGTGAGACATGGGTGGGGGCCTGGTGGAGGCTGCCCCTGGTGGCGGGGGGGTGGGGGTGGTGGGAGACATGGGTGGGGGCCTGGTGGAGGCTGCCCGTGCACTGCTGGGGGTTGGGGGTGGTGGGAGGCATGGGTGGGGGCCTGGTGGAGGCTGCCCCTGCACTGCTGGGGGTTGGGGGTGGTGGGAGGCATGGGTGGGGGCCTGGTGGAGGCTGCCCCTGGTGGCGTGAGGGTGGGGGTGGTGGGAGACATGGGTGGGGGCCTGGTGGAGAGTGCCCCTGGTGGCGGGGGGGTGGGGGTGGTGGGAGACATGGGTGGGGGCCTGGTGGAGGCTGCCCCTGCACTGCTGGGGGTTGGGGGTGGTGGGAGGCATGGGTGGGGGCCTGGTGGAGGCTGCCCCTGGTGGCGGGAGGGTGGGGGTGGTGGGAGACATGAGTGGGGGCCTGGTGGAGGGTGCCCCTGGATGGTGGGGGTTGGGGGTGGTGGGAGGCATGGGTGGGGGCCTGGTGGAGGCTGCCCCTGGTGGTGGGGGGGTGGGGGTGGTGGGAGACATGAGTGGGGGCCTGGTGGAGGGTGCCCCTGGATGGTGGGGGCTGGGGGTGGTGGGAGACATGAGTGGGGGCCTGGTGGAGGCTGCCCCTGGTGGCGGGGGGGTGGGGGTGGTGGGAGACATGGGTGGGGGCCTGGTGGAGAGTGCCCCTGGTGGCGGGGGGGTGGGGGTGGTGGGAGACATGGGTGGGGGCGTGGTGGAGGCTGCCCCTGCACTGCTGGGGGTTGGGGGTGGTGGGACGCATGGGTGGGGGCCTGGTGGAGGCTGCCCCTGGTGGCGGGAGGGTGGGGGTGGTGGGAGACATGGGTGGGGGCCTGGTGGAGGCTGCCCCTGGTGGCGGGGGGGTGGGGGTGGTGGGAGACATGGGTGGGGGCCTGGTGGAGGCTGCCCGTGCACTGCTGGGGGTTGGGGGTGGTGGGAGACATGGGTGGGGGCCTGGTGGAGGGTGCCCCTGGTGGCGGGGGGGTGGGGGTGGTGGGAGAAATGGGTGGGGGCCTGGTGGAGGCTGCCCCTGCACTGCTGGGGGTTGGGGGTGGTGGGAGGCATGGGTGGGGGCCTGGTGGAGGCTGCCCCTGCACTGCTGGAGGTTGGGGGTGGTGGGAGGCATGGGTGGGGGCCTGGTGGAGGCTGCCCCTGGTGGCGGGGGGGTGGGGGTGGTGGGAGACATGGGTGGGGGCCTGGTGGAGGCTGCCCCTGCACTGCTGGGGGTTGGGGGTGGTGGGAGGCATGGGTGGGGGCCTGGTGGAGGCTGCCCCTGCACTGCTGGGGGTTGGGGGTGGTGGGAGGCATGGGTGGGGGCCTGGTGGAGGCTGCCCCTGCACTGCTGGGGGGTGGGGGTGCAGGGGGACATGAGCAGGTGTGCAGGGTAGTCCCCTGTTTTGTAGGCTGCCTGCAGGGGCCGTGGAGGGTGTACAGGGAACACCTGTGAGGACCCACCCAGCCTAATCGCGTGTGACTTCCCACGCACCCCTGTAATACACGTACCCAGCCAAATCGCGTGTGATGATTCCCACGCACCCCTGTAATACACGTACCCAGCCAAATCGCGTGTGATAATTCCTGCGCACCCCTGTAATACACGTACCCTGGCTAATCGCGTGTTAAACTTCCCGCATACCCTGTAATACACGTACCCTGGCCAATCGCGTGTTAAACTTCCCGCGTACCCCTGTAATACACGTACCCTGGCTAATTGCGTGTTAAACTTCCCGCGTACCCCTGTAATACACGTACCCTGGCTAATCGCATGTTAAACTTCCCGCATACCCCTGTAATACACGTACCCTGGCTAATCGCGTGTTAAACTTCCCGCGTACCCCTGTAATACACGTACCCTGGCTAATCGCGTGTTAAACTTCCCGCGTACCCCTGTAATACACGTACCCTGGCTAATCGCGTGTTAAACTTCCCGCGTACCCCTGTAATACACGTACCCTGGCTAATCGCATGTTAAACTTCCCGCATACCCCTGTAATACACGTACCCTGGCTAATCGCGTGTTAAACTTCCCGCGTACCCCTGTAATACACGTACCCTGGCTAATCGCATGTTAAACTTACCGCATACCCCTGTAATACACGTACCCTGGCTAATCGCGTGTTATACTTCCCGCGTACGCCTGTAATACACGTACCCTGGCTAATCGCGTGTATAACTTCACGCGTACCCCTGATATGCACGTTACCCGCTTTGCGTTCCTTGTTTGGCAGCCCTGTAAACTGGTCCAGGGTTAGCGCAGCCCTTTGCGATGATTTAGCGACTTTGATGGCTTTTCCTTGCGCGAGGGCGTTCTTGGGGGCGTTACTGGCGCTGCTGCAGGGTCGCTGCGATACTCTGCGCCACGGCTGGTTTGGGAGCCTAAAATCCATGAATACGCTGTGCGCCGGATTCGGTTTTGGCGCACGCGGCTGGCGCAGACTATCGCACGCGCACGCTGTGCGCCAGCCGCGTGCGCTACTTGTGCGCTGAATTCTATGAATTACCCTGTAAGTGTGCACCCATGACCACTAATTGAGAACCTGAGAGGTGAATCCTAATTAATCATGCACTAAGAATAAAAGGTAGGCACATATTATTCAACATGTATGCATTATTTGAGCCAGAAAAAAAATTGTATAAAGCCAAATCAAAAGAGGAATACAGAGAAGCAAGAAAAGTAGTCTGGCAATATCCGCCTACTGATCGTCCCTAACAATCTGCGCCCCCCTTTCTTTTTTTTTCTGCTTCCCTTTCACTTTCCAAACCTATTCATCTTCCATTTTCTCCCCCTTACCACCATTCCCATTCACTTCCACACCCACAAAGTACATCCAACCCCACTGTTTCGTGATGTCTAGTTGGGGAGAAGCGAGGATGATGCCTCCTTCCCCTCCTTTCAGCACACTCCAACAATACCTCCCTGAACACTGTGACCACACCTAGCAAGCCACAGCGGGGAGGAGTGTGGGCCCAACATTGTGTTGGGAAACACAGACCCCAAAGGAATCTTGCAGCATGGAATGGAGCATTTTGCGGGCCAGCCATGATTTTTTGCAGAAGGAGTTTGAGGTGTGGATGAGAGGATGTTCTGGGATGCTGGAGTGAGAGAGCGCTGGGCCAACAGCAACTGGACATGTTACCAAGACCCACAGGGTGACCAACACATTTGCAAACAACAAATGCTTCTTTTTATGGTGAATATGAATAGTCACTATTATTATATATGGAGCAACACTAGTCTAAGAAAAAAAACATGAGTCAGGCTATTTGAAAAGCACACATTGCAAACTGAATAACTTCTAGGAACTCCTAATTTTGTCAGGTAATACACAAAGAGAATATATTATTTGACCAAGATCACGTGCTTTAGTTAGGAGGGGAATGCTGAGATTTGATCATACTCAGAAATGTTGGTACTTGACTTCCCAGCTCAAGTTCTCAATGTCTCAATGTCACTGAGCCTAGTAAGATCGCTGTATTTCTATTGCTTTCTCCCCTTGTATCTCTCCCTTGCCTCCTCGCGCACTGAAACACTTGTGTATGGGCGCGATATAAATAAACTATCATATCAAATCATATCATAAGTTGGTACAAATATTTGGAATCTATTGCACACTTAGTTGTTTTGTGAATGGTACAATATGCTGCGGGGCACATACCTGTTACCATTACTAAGAGCGTCGGGCTCGGGCATCAGAAGCCTGGTAGAAACCTTAGCCTACTGTAAATCTACTAATGACACAAATGTTGTTTAGTTTGTAGCTAATATATATTCACAGGGCTTGGCTGAGGAGAACAAAGTTGATAAAATCTCAGCCTACGCCTAGCTAAATGGCTAAGCAATAAGATTTTAGCAATGTATTGATGAGGATAATTGGCTTAATATGTTGCGGGGATTTGCATGAGTGGATGGTGTCTTATATCTGGTAAGGTTTCATTTTATTAACTGGATGCCTTTACTGTATGTATTTTACGATTGAATGCTTTGTTGCTGTTTTTAAGGTCTAAACCGAAATAAAGCTGATGACAATAACAAATATTTTTGTATGTTTGACTTTGAAGACTTAAAATGATACGCTGTTTCATAGCTATGACTTTAAAGGTGCACAGGCCATAAAATAACGCCTGATGAAACTATATGAATGATTGTAGAAACATGTTGAGCAAAAAAAAGAATGAATGTAGCTTGATTTTCCCTATTCAGAATAGGAGCCTACAGGTTATAGCATTCAAAGTAGTGTGCATCTAAAAACATTCTCCTACAGACAATGAGAAAGTTTCACAGAGCTTGTTATGTAACCCCATTATTTCCATCACCCAACAATCGAAATGCAATTAGCTGACGAGCATCTCATATAGGTGGAAGAAAGGGCAAGTGGCACAGACAACAGTCACTCCCAGTTACCTATTCCCACCACTAATCCCTTCCCACTGTAAATGGTATAGTGAGAGTTATTAAAAGGATCAAGACCTAAGAGGCCGCGTGCACAGTCCGGTTTGTCTTTCAGGTGACAGAGGCAGGGGTCAGCGGGGAAGGGGGCGTTGACAGGTGTTCTTACGCCACCTGTTAATCTGGCTCTGGGGCGTGCGGCAGAGAGTGAACATGTACTGCGTGGAATAACAGACATAGGTGGCAAGTTATCCTTTGCCGTGCGTGATACCTTTTTTCAGTCCCTGCTATTGAGCCGGCAGCACTTTGCATTCAAGGACTTGTAGTTCCATCTTTCCTGCTGCAATGTGTGGCCTGCAGGCACCAGCATGCAGTGGGTTAGGCTAAAAGCCAGGACTGGCTGAAGGCGCCAGGTGTGAACTGCTGCCACTTGTAGCCCCAGTCTCCCCCCAGATGATGTGGCCTTACTCCGGCTGCGTGTACCTCAAGGCAGACACAGCACATGTCCACCTGCCCAGCAGCGCTGTAATTTACGCAGAGCTCTGGGAGTCCTGCTGCACAGATCCTTCTGCACACATTCCTAGAATTCCATCTGAAATACCTGCTGGAAGAAGGCTTCCTACTGGGCCGCCGTGCTCCTTCCCTCCAGTAAGACAGCACCGAGCCTGATGGTTTGAGGCTTCTTTACTAACTTCACAGTTACATGAACAAGGCAACATGATGGAGAAAGCAAACCCTACTCAGATGCCACCTAGAAGTAATGCGTCGCTTTTGTCCACTCCCAGAGTTTCCATGACTACACTGGTAAGAGCAGTGCTGCTGTTGAACGTCCCATGGCTTGGAAAATTCAGTGTCTGATATGATATGATGGGTTATGTATAACGTGCTTAATACCCAGAGGTTTATAAGCGTGGACCCGGACCCGGGGATCGAACCTGTGTTGCTCCATGTTGTCTCACTTCCAAGGCGAGCAAGCTGCCCTTGAGCTATCCTCCCTTGCCAACATAAAATATCCTGATCTGTGCTGGGGGCCTGTGCTGTAATTAGGCTTTTACAGTCTAAAACATCCCGAGAGCCCTGGAAAGTCTTGGGTCCCGATCACGAAAATGAGACGTCATGGTACAGTAGGATTATGGTTGGGTAGCCTTCCCCTTACCCCTGGCTGTATCCCTCTGTGTCCCCGGGTCCATGTCCTTTTAAATGCACCACTAATGTGCCAGCCTTCTAATTGTAGCTCTAATAGTGTAAGGGCCTCATCACGAGTCTGGCGGTAACCCTTAAATGCGGCGGTAGCGCTATTACCACCGCATTTAAGGGTCTGCCAGATCATGACCTTGGCGGATTTCCCGCTAGCTCTGAGCTGGGGGGAAATCTGCAGCAAATTTGCTGATTTTTGGCGCTATTACAGCCGGCGGGAAATCCGCCGGCGGTAATTGCGTGAATTTTCCCATTGGGCCCAATGGGGAATGAGGAATTCCCGAATGGGCCCAATGGGGAATGGGCACTAACCGGGTTTGGCGGTAGGGCTGATAGCGCTGGCGGTAATAACACCGGTGTTACCGCCCAACTCGTGATGAGGCCCTTCTTTTCTCTTTTTGCTCAGGCCTCTGCTGCTTCACAGCTAGGTTCATGCTATAGTATACACAAACCTGCACATACATTCGGCCTTTAGACTGGAAAACGTAGCAGACCCGTAATCCATGCACAAAATACTTCTCCAACAGAAGTAGAGTGGGACAGTAAGAGGGTGGGTGTATTTTTAATCTAGAAAAGCACAGAAAAGCAATAGAGAGTCAAGCTGGAGACCATGTGGCATCCGTGTGACAGCAGAAGGTTGGCCCAGAAGTTTCTCTCGGCCATCACATGCTCTGCCTCGTCGCGTTCTTTTTATGAAGGCGCTGATCTTCATCAAAGGCGAGCTGACTTCTCCCCACCCCAGTGTCTTTAGTTTATTATGATGTTGGAACGGCAATTACCAGGCCCGGGCCGTGCACCAGAAAGGGTACAAATGTGCGTCCGCCCGCTGAATCACACCCTCCTCCAGCGCCGCCGGTCATGGCCCTGTCTCCGGGCACACAGAGAGCATTTAGCAACCTTATCTCTTGGCGCAATAAATAGCGACGCCGGAAGCCAGCCTCTTAAAGAATACCGGGAGATGGGGTGGAATTAAGTACAGCTCCCATTCTCGGCCCTTCCCCACCCTCCCAAATAACAGTTTCTATAAACAGGACATCAGATAAAGAAATAACTGTGCACACGCGTCCTCGCCCCAGAGCCCCAGCTCGTGCCCTCCTTCCCTCCTTCCCTTTCGCTCGCGTTTTTATCTCTCAGCAAGATAATGAAAGAGAAGGCTTGCAACCGCGCTCCCATTGATGTTCGGAAACACACAACCGCTGGATTTAAGGAACGACGTGCGCACATCAAAGAGACATGGTTTCCATTCCAATAAAATTATCCTGGCGCTGTCGCGGGGCCGGCGGGCCCATTTTAGGACGCAGGGGGAGCGGGAAGGGGGCTTGTGCAGAGACAGGAAGGAATCTTGCTCTCTGCTGAGAAGACCCGACTGAAAATGCCGCCCTTTCTTCTCCAGAATTGGAGGGCGCGGGTGGCTCGCCCTGTTATAGGGTCCCTTATAAATGAACTGCCAAGCTTCTGGATTATCTCTGTGTAAAAGAACATGTATATGGCCAATTGGAACCAAGTTCAGCCCTTCATTTTTTTTAAAGAGCATAACGATCCCCTGAACTGCTGGCAGCTGTAGTGGGCTTAATTCCAACCCCAACTAAGATGCCTCTAGATCAGTGGTCTTCAAACTTTTTCACAGCAAGCCCTCCCCCTTCACTAAAGATATTGTTTCTGCCCCCACACCCAAAGAATTGCTCCCCCTTTTGCCCAAAGGATGTCCAGTTGGGCCCCAGGCTATATTAAACATAGTCACCTTAATTATTTATTTTGTTTTATTAAGTATTTATTAAGACACTAATACAACTGTATAGTGTTTCAAAACGCCACAAGGCTAAATGTGAAGGGAACAGGGAAACAAATGAAATACCAATGGCAAAAACAGTCAAATACCGTCATGGTCCTACTAGGCCATGTGGCATTTGGTCGTGGAAGTGCAGTGATGAGTAAGTGCAGGAGATAGGTGGGAGGGGGGAGCAGAGGAGTGGGCAGGTGCTGGTGAAGGGTCCGGGAGGGAAGTGCTAAGGGAAGCAAGGAGGAGAGCCTCAGGCTAAGTGCTAGTGCAGGCGACTCTAAATGGTGGGATGTAGAGTTGCCAAGCAGGGGCCTGCAAGGGAAGTGCAGTGGGCGGGAGGGGTGCTGGTAAAGACTGTGAAGAAGTGTCTGGAATCCTGTGAGATTCATGAGACTCAGGCCACCAGTCACATCAACAGTGGGGTGATTAGCAGGGAAGGGAAAGAGGGGAAGAGTTAGAGAACAGCAGAGTTTTTAACAGTTTCTGGAACTTGAGGAGGTCTGGCTGAAGTCTAAGAGGGGCAGGGAGGCAGTTCCAACGGGATGCGCAGCCGAGGAGAGAGGCCTGCCCCGACTCTCTGCTTGGAGAAGCATTTAACAGTCAAAGAGTTGGGGTTAGAGGAGTGTAGGGCTCTAGCAGGGGAGTATTTAGGGAGGGAAAGTTGGAGGTAGCGTGGTCCCAGGCCCCAGAAAGCCTTGTGGATGATGCAGAGGGTCTTGAACTTGATTCTTGCAGCCACTGTGATCCAGTGAAGTGATTTTAGAGCAGGAGAGATGCGGTCCCTGGGCTTGAGGCCAAGGTTAATCCTTTTTAAATATTGAAAGCAGTCATCTTAATCCCTTTTTAAAGAGTCTGGTCCCCACCCCCCCACGGGTGCCAGCCCCCCAGTTTGAAGACCACTGCTCTTGATGGAGTCCATATTTTTTGGACCACTACTCCCATCAGCCCTAGCCAGCAGAGTCAATGGTGGGGCAGCATGAGACCGTCAACCAAAACATCTGGAGAGCTTCACATTGCAGACCCCTGGTTTAGGCTGTTGGCTCCTATTCAGACATTCCACAACACATTTCATGGGTCCTGGGGGTCTAGGGTCATGGTGGTGTATTTCTGTTTTACTGCCGGTATTGGGTGCATGCTTTTAGAGTTTTTCTCTCTAATGAAGAATCAGCTGCAGCCTTTTCTACCGTGAGTAGCTTAGGAACTGGCAGAATGCCAGTGGGTGTGGGCTGGTAGCGTTTTTGGGCAGGGATTTAAATCCCAATTCACAGATTATCTGGACAAAGGGACTTAACGCACCAAGATCTTGTAATGGGAACTAAATTCTAAGTTTCCCGAACTCTGAGAAAGGAAGACTTTTCAAGCACCTATTGTTAATTGAAGTCCAAATTCTTTTACCAATGTGAAAGAAGGATAGCAAGACAAAAGGGAAAATAAAATAGCATTGACTGGGAACTGATGGATAGCTGAATACCTTCAGCTATCCCTCCGCAAATACCTCCCCTCTCGAGCGCTTTGCTCCTCTAACTCTAACTCCCTCAAGGTCAGTCGTTTTTCAAAGAAACGAGCTGGGGGTAGATCTCTGTCTTTGGCTGGGCCTCCCTCTGGAACAGCCTCCCTGCCACTCTAAAACTTGAGGAGAACCATCTCTGGTTCTGGAAGAACCTCAAGACCTTCCTCTTTGCTTCTGCCTTTGCTCCCCCTCTCCCCTGCTGATCTGTTCTCTCTTGGCACCGTGCTCCTGGCCACCCTCTGTCCTCTGGGCACAGGTACCTGCTCCCCCTGCCACACTCCCACACTGCCTCCGGGCCACTCCTTGCACTGGGGTCTGTATCTGTACCCATACAGTCCCCCCTTTTTTATTCCTGCACTTATCAAAACTACCCTGTCTGCTGCCTTAAACCCAGCACTTGCCAATTGCTGGCTGCACTACCACTGTTTGTTGCCTTTATTGTTTATTTATTATTATTTATCTGTTTCTCCTTTGCTCCGCACTCTCTACTTCTCCCCCCTTCCATGCACTTTTCCCCTCCCCCTCTCACATGCACTTGTGCGTTCTCAATGTCACTGGGCCTAGTAAGATCGCTGTTTTGTTCTCCCCTGTTCCACTCCCTTGCCTTGTCACGCTCTGAAACACTTGTGTACGAGCGCGATTGAAATAAAATATCAATAACTATATCAATATCAATTCTCTGCACATTAAGAGAAACTATAAAAACACAATTAAATTATCAAAATGCCCTGTGAAAGGAATCAGCACCAGCTGGGACGTGAAGTCCACATTTCCAACTTGAGAAAGAGACTGTTAGCCCAACTACCAGCTATCGACAACTGACCCTCACCTCTTAAAACAGACAGAAACAAGAGACTAACATAACTGCTGACAGTGAGCAGTCCATCTTGCAAGCCCCAGACTACATAATAAATCTCATATAGAAAAAATGATCTTTAAATTGTATGCCTGGTATAAAGCCATCATTTTAAAAAATCCCCAGAGATCCGTAAATCCCTACATGCTCCACTGCCTCATTTATCCTTCGTATTCCAGCCTGCTCTGTTATCTCCAAGTCTACTCCCTACAACTTTCCCTACAGGTCTGCACCCCAGTAGTCAGAGGCAGTTTTCACACACACATGTGCCTTTGTGGGTAGAGGAATTGTGCCCTGCTATCTCCTAGAGGTCAAAGTGGGTTGGAACTAAAGGTTATGACGCTCCCTCAATTTTCAGGGAAATCATCGTTCCCTTACTTTATGTGATCTGGAGTAGTGTTCTAGGTTGGCAGAGAAGGCCGCTTTTGCATTTCTTTTTTCCACCCCTGCTGGAGATTCGAAACTGGTCCCTTCCGGTAACAATCCAGTGCCACATCAAATTGCTATCTGGCAGGTGCTGGATTGGCTTTGTTTATTTCAATAGGTTGCTTGGGACATAAAGCCCATTCCCAAGCAGTCAAAAGACCAGCTCGGCAACAGTCTGCAAATTGCTGTATGTGCAGTGTGGGTTGCAGGTAATGGGAGGGGTGTGTGTGGCCATAGACATAGGCATGTCCCTTAAGAGGTGCAAATGGTGGGTGGCTGAAAGGGGGGGGCTGCACAAAAATGCATGCTGAGGGACAATGACACACTAATGGTGGTCATTTAAATACATATTTTTTTTACTGTATTTTCTTCAGTCTTGCTAGATCTGTTGTAAAATACAACGTTGTGTGGTGGATTTTAATCAAAGGAAGGACCCAGGTATGGGTTTTGAATTGGGGTAGAGCGGAGTGACAGTGAGCATGGGGGACTGGAGGAAACAGAAAAGGGGGTTGGGAGAGGGAACATCGTTCAACTACTTTTTTTATACACTTCAACCACTGCTCGCTCCTCACTTGCTTCAATAGACTGGTGAGCCACCCATTGCCCAGTCCTCAACACCATCCCAGGCTCCTCCCACTCTTCCTCCAGACAAGGGCAAACTGCACCCAACCTAGCCCCGTTTGTAGGTAGCAGAAACTGACACTGATCCTTCCAATCTGTCAAGTTCATGGTGGCAAAAGGGGCAACTATCCCCATTGTGTTGAGGAATGGGGCAGGGCCTTCATTTTGCTCCCACGCAGATGCTGACCCTTTGGACGATGAACACCGCAAAGACTCAACAGAGAAAAGAAACAGGCTGTTTTTCAGAGCACATGGGACTGTTTTGTTCCGATGCTGTCTCTGGGAAACCCATCAGGAGTGCCAGGCAAGTGTTAGGAAGTGTTTTGAAAGAGTTAGAATGTTTTGTGGAAGCGCTTGCTACAGGAATAGGTTGCTGCAAGTCCTTTTATTCTTCACACTATTGTACCATAGATGTCGCTGGGGGGGACATAGGGGTCATTCCCCCCCGATTGGCTACTTTGCCCCCCCTAAGTGGAGGGCCTGCCACCACCCCATCCCCCCCTTGTTGTATCAGTTTGCCTTCCCTAATACTGATTTCTAGTGACAGTGCTGCAGGGGACCTCTGTCAACAGTAATCCAAAGGAAGAAAAAGTAATCCAAAAAAGGAGCATACACCAAGCAAGCAGTAATGCACATTTATTGGACCCAAACAGCTGGGAAGCATGGTTCAGACAGCCCTGTGAAATTGAACTGAATGAAGTGAGCTGTCAATGCCGCTTGCTGCAGATAAACGCTATATACAAGGTTTGTAAAATTATCATCCAATATGTTGGTTACATTTTTAATGCAGTTCACAAGAGTTGATTGATGGGACTACATCAGTCCCTTATATCCAAATATATGTTGAATTATCCTAATTGGTTGCCACAACATTTGGCCACACTTACACTAACACCCCTCGTGGTGCATAACCATTCCCACATCACCCCTCAATTACATGATTGTTCTGAACAGTCAAAAAACATTTCTTTGCCATTGGTTGGCAATCTCCAATATACAAAATAGCGTGAGATAGCAAGGGGCAAGATATTCACCCCATTCGGACCAATAACGTACCCCGCAGATAGCAAGAATACTGTACAAGGTTGCACCCTCTGTGTCCCGCGCCCTATAGCCCCAGCTCCCTTTCTCATGCCTTGCTGCCAAGTGTAGTCTGACCGTATCATGGCTGGAGTTTAATTAACTGCATTCAATTTCTATTTCTCTGCCAATTCTCGTGCACCCAGGTGCCTAGCTCATTGGCCTCGAAAGTATCTTTTAGAATAACTTTGCTGTAGCTATACTCTCCTGGGAACCTTCAGCTATACACTATTTCCGCACACTGTTTCTGTTGAATGTTCAGAAAATACATTCTGCTTGTCACACATGGGCATCTAGCTCTTTTCTTATGAGCTGTCTGTGAGAAATGATTCTTAAGCGTGGGCCTACCACCAAAAATGCTTCTCTTCTGTTCACATATTACTAAATTCCCTACTGTATAATATCCTAGAGCATCTTACACCCCCACCCAGTTCGCACTCAACTGGGACTTCTTGCATTGCGCCTGCTTCTGTGTTATTTTATGCAAGCAGCACCTCATTCAATGACATCTCACCTCCGATGTCACCCACCACGTCATCCTTGACATCACCATGATACTTGCGCAAATGATAGATGCGCCCCCTGATGGGAGCCTTGTAGCGAAATTGCGGTACCGTAATTAGCTCCCTGAGTCCCTTTGCGGGTTGGTTTTTAACGCCTGGAAAAAGCAGGCGTTAAATTCCCCAACCCGCAAAGGGACCTCGTAGTAAGGCGGTAAGGATTTAATGGTACCGGTAAAATACCGGTACCGGTAAGCCCTTACCGCCTACCGTGTAATGAGGCCCATAGTGTTAACAAAAAAGTGATTAGAGGTGAGGGAAATGGGCAGTGATTTGACCGCATTATTAGCTTTGTTGGTGGACTTTAGAATTCTCATATTGAGCAGATATGTTGCGTGTGGACATAGACATTACTATTGTGCAGCTGAAGTGAAAAGATTTACCTCTCCTTATCAAGCGAGTTCATCCACTGGAGCCTGGTATACATGTGTCGATCTCCAGAGATTCTGTGTCACCTATATGTTATATGTTAGAATTCTGGTAGGCCGCCTCTTCGTATTCATGATAGCATCTACTGTGCTACAAAACAATGCATTTGTATCGCCTTTAGACAAGTAAAAACAAATCACATGCTTTAACTAACTACTCCGAGGTGTTTACAAATGGTTTCTGAAAATCAAAATACTTGTATTGCATTAAGGTTAAGGATTCAGTATTGTGGTAAATTCAAACAACTTCCCATATGAAAATACAAGGATAGCAAGCTGGTAGAGATAGCGCTACCCGATGTGGTCCCTAACGGTGGCCGAAGTAGGCTTACTATGCCTCTCAAGGCGTGGCATCCCCTGCACTCACAATGGGAGGATTGTAATGGAAAGGGCACAATAGAATGAAATACCTTCTAAAGCCGAAATCTTTAGTGCCTTGCGCATCCAAGTGACAGACCTGGGAGTTAGTTTAAGAAACCTGGTTGTTTTTAAGACTCCCGCAGGTAGAAGAAAACTGTTATTACTTCTATCACAAATTCGTGACAAGAAACAATAAACTGTCAAAGAGGGAACTCATCAGGGGGGAAGAGAATGGGGTGGTCCACTCCTGAAGATCCTCTGCTCCAACCAGAAGAAGCAGCTAGTGAAGAAGTTGAATGGTGCAGTCCCTCATCCCATGTACAAGAGCAATCCAAGATTGCCACAAGCCTCACGTTTGCTTTTAAACCCTTGTAAAGGTTTAATCAGGAAAATATCACAATTAGATGATTCCAACAAGACCCAATTCCAGGGCAAGGAAAGGGGCAAACTAGGAAAAAGGGGATAATCGAAACCCTGCATTCAAAATCAATTGGGGAATAACCTATTGGATTAGAAGGGGGAGGGGCAGATCATCTGCAGGAAAGAATATTGATGCACCAGGAACACAACCTCTATCCTGTGTGGGTATTACAAAGTGTCCTTCAAGCTCACAACTCTTTCCCCTCAAATACCTTCATGCTGCCAGGTGCTTCTGTGAAAGGTCTTTCAATGCCCAGAAGGGGTTCAACTGGGCTGAGAGCAACACAGAACTCATCACGCCACCACCAGAGGCACTCATTCCATCTGGCAGTGGCGGCCTGTAGTGGTCGGGGCACCTACAAGAAGCATCCAGGATCAATGTAACGGCTGCTTAAGTGAACGCCATCCCCAAAACAGCCATCTTTGAAAGTTCTTTCCATCCCCAGAAGGGGCTTCAACTGGGCTCAGAGTAACACGGAACACGTCACACCATCAGTAGAGGCACTAATTCCATATGCCTTACCGGCTGCTCAGGTGACCTCTGACCCCAACATTACCACTTCACTCCTTGCTTTGGGGGCACTCAGCAAAGGGAAAACAGCTAAGGGCCATCCTCCAGCCTCTTCGCTTATGAGCTATTGGTTTGCTGTGTCCTGCAACTTGCCTATTAGTACTAACTATATCATTGCTCAGCCCTGCTGTCACCATGCTCTTTTCTTACTATCTCTTTCTTTCTCTTATAATTCTTTCTTCATTCACCTTTGCTCAAAACCATTGTAACTCTCTTCCCATCTCTATCATCTCTTTTCCTCAACAACTCCCCTATTTTCGCTCACCCCTCTCTCTATTAAAAGCTCCAATACTAACTTTCACCACTCTTCCTCCTCTCAAACCAACACCCAGTACCTCTCTACTTCGCAGACTCAACATCACTATGCTTCTACCTTTCACTCTCTTTATATTGCTCTTTGGAATGCACATTCTGTAAGTAACAAGACTTCCTTTACCTCAGAATTCCTTCTTTCCCATTCTCCCTCTCTCTACCTCATTAACCTTAAAGAAACCTGGATTTCTCCCTCAGACTATGGAAACCTTGTTGCCATTTGTACTTGTATTTATTTTATTTGTAGTGTGCACCTTGCCCTGGAGCATCTGGGCACATGTTTAGAAAGGCAGTTACAGGTTACAGATATAGATGCATTTACCATTTACAAAAATGTACAATATTTTTAAAGAATTTACATGCAGAAGAGTAGACATAAATGTACAGAGTAAGACAAAGTACAACCATTTTGCAGATGATAGGATTAGGCAGCTGCATGGATTAAAGTAAGGCGGCCAGGGAGTCCTGTTCATGTAGCCATAGTTTAGTTTTATTTTTGAAGGGGTGGATGTATGGAACGTTTCTGAGAGCATTGGGAAGAGAGTTCCAAAGCTTAGCCGCAAGGACTGGGAAGCTCGAGCCTCCGGCAGTCTGAAGCTTGAAGCTGGGGATAATCTAAGTGTTTGAGCTTGTGCGGATCCCAAAGGTCTGGTAGCTGTATGCTGTGTGAAGCGCTTGGAAAGGTAAGCGGGAGATGCATTGTTCTGGGCCTTATGAGTTAGGACAAGTGCTTTGAGAGATATGCGATGTGTAATGGGTAACCCGTACAGGTTGTGTCTAGTGCCGGAGATATGAGAACGCCTGGGAACGTTGAGAGCTGCCCTAATGGCATTGTTCTGGATGACCTGCAGTTTATCAAGGTTTCTTTGGCTGGTCCCTAAGTAGAGGGCGTTACAATAGTCGATTTTGGACATGATGAGGGTTCTGGCGAGGATCAAACAATTGCTTGTTGATAAGAAAGGATGGCACGCTGTAATAAGTTTACAGGTGTAGGATGACGCTGACACTACTGCATTGGTTTGTCTGTTAAGAGACAAAGTGGAGTCTAGATAGATTCCCAGTGTTTTAGTGACATTGGTGACTTGAGGTGGTGGCAGAGGATTTGATGATAGACCAAATCAAAGGCTGCTGAAAGATCAAGAAGGAGCAGGAGTGCTTGTTTGCTCTTGTCTTTCAGGTCTTCAATTTGGGTTTTCCGATCAATCAAGGCTGTCTCCGTCTGGGACGGAATCCAGATTGTCTGAGCCCTAATAGGTTGTTGGTGTCAAGGTATTCCTGGATTTGGAGATAAGCCGCTCGATCCAGAATTTTTAGTAGGTAAGGCACCGTGGTGATGGGCCTGTAGTTGGAAGGATTACTGGGATTGAGGTTCGTTTTTTTGATTAATGGGATGACCCACGCATCCTTAAGGTTGTCTGGTACGGTGCCCGATTTGAAGGAAGCATTAATGAAAGAGGTAATGAAAGGGGCAAGGTCATGCGCAGCTTCCTTTATGACCGGAGCAGGGCAGGCGTCTCCTTGGCATTCATGATCCTGCCTGCACCTTCACCCACTCTCCCACCCAACTGGCAGGGGTGGTGGTGTAGGGCTGTGCTCGTCTTCCAAACTTCCTCTCTCTCCTACTCCCTTATCTCCTGCAATTTCTCCCTCTTTCAAATACAATATCTTCACAATTACTGCCCCCTATGGCATTAATAGTATATCTCTCTATTGGCCACTTAGTCCCTCTGGTCAATTTATTTACCACCTCTCCCAACTAATTGACACCCTTTCTCTCCATTATCACCTCATTGTCACTGGTGACTTTAAACTCTCCTCTCTCTCCACTAATCTATCCACTGACCTTAGCTCTCTTCTCCTTAACAACTCACTCTCTTGTGTCCACTCTTTGCTCACCCATTCAAATGGTAACTCCCTTGACTTTATTCTCATCTCCTCTCAAATCTCTGCTTCTAATCTCTCCACCATTCCTTCTCCCTCTGGTCATTTCAACGTCCTTGACTCAAATTCCATTCCTACTTCTACCCCTCTTTCTCAATCTACCACTTCTTATCAAGCGCAAGTTTCCCTCCTCCAAATTCAAAATTTGACCTACAGCACTCTCTCTCCCCAATACAAGATTCACTGTTGCATCAACAGACGAAGCCTTCACTAACTTTAACGCTGCTCTTATCTTCACTTCTCCTCTCACTTCCCTCGTACTACATTCGTACTAACAAACAAAAAAACGAACAAACATTCACAGCCAAATGCTCCCCTCCATGGCCTTGGAGTACACCTCCATCCACACCCTTTAAAACATCGATGAGGAAAAACCGTCATAGTTGGAAAAGGTCTAGACACTCCTCAGATCTCCAACTCTACCTGACTGCTCTTCAAAACTACTCCTCTGCTCTGGACTCTGCCAACATTGAACTCTATCTCTGTCTAATTTCTTCTCAATCCTCTCAACCCATACGCCTCAGAAAATCTTCTCTTTATGCTAACAATCATGCTCCCTTCTTTGCTTCTAAAATCTACAACATTCAAAATACACTTGCAAATTTCCTTCACCCCCCACCTGCTCACATTTCTCCGCTACCCAGTGCTTAATTTGTGCCGGTGTTTGGCGGTGGCCAAGACCAGCACAGTTATTTCGGCACCGGCACTCATTCTGCCCAGGGGATGAAGGCATTCATCAAAGAAAGTTTACACAAAAGGGTTAACTTTCTTTGATGAATGCAATTGCTCGCTAAGGCCCAGCTACCCGCCAGCGTGGCGCCAGCCAGGAGACAGTTGTGCTCTCTCCAATAACAAATTGTTGTGGGTGGGGGTGGGTGGACTCTTGTGAGCTGACAGAGCTTGTGTACATGTTTTGGGGGGTGGGGCTGCCTTTGTCCCTTGGGTCGGAATCCGCTCTACGTAAATCACTCACAGCACAGCAGTAGCCGAGGAGATCCCCCACCTCTCCGCCCCTGCTGAATGAAGGAAAAGGGCCCGGCAGCCTTTCATTTCCAGACCAGAGCCATCTGCGACCTGCGAGGAGACCCTGAAGAGGGGTTGAAGGGGGCTAAGCGAGCAGCACAGCACTGGTCAGTGATTGCAGAAGTTGAAGGGGGGACTAGCAGCATCTGCAAATATTGCACCCGCAAGCCGCAGACCCTCCTGAAGGAATTGCCTGTCAATAGTCTTATTGCCGTGCACATGCCTCCTCTTCCATTTCTTTACACACACACACACTTCTCTCATCACCCCTATCATTCTGTGCCCCCACTCCCCCATCCCAGTCCCTGCATTTCTACACTTCCCTTCTGTGTGCAGCAGCCCCCCTTTCTATTCGGTCTACACTTCTCCTTCACGCTATATCGCCTTCCTCATCCCCTCCCCTATTTCTCCCCTAAGCTCCTTTACCCACCTCCCCCCTCTAGAAAGAAAGCTGCAGCCCCTGTCAACCCTGTCCCCCACATGCCTCGATCCTCAGCACACCAATGAGGGAGGGGTGAGGGTGCTGGCTACATATATACTACCTATCAACTCTCCATGCTGCCAACGCCCCACCCTCCCCCCATACGGATACAGCACTGCAACCCCTGGTGTGTTGCTGACTCTGCCCCAGCCCTGCCTTCGCTTCCCACATACCTCCCACTCTATAGCCTGACTCCGTAGCAACCGAGGGAGAGAGTGCGACAGCCGGAAAGAGGAAAGAAGGGCATATATATTAACAACACCTCTCTGCGTGCCAACAGCACAGTCAGTCCAGCGGAGACGGACCGCGACCACAACGGACAACATTAATACTGCTGCTGATCCAATGAGGAGGGAGATGGAGAGAGAGACAGTGAGAGAAGGAGGAATGGGATAAAAGAGGTAGGAGAGCGTGGGATAGCCCTTTATACTCTGACTGTGCATGACGTGTAAGAACCTGCACCGGATCAATACACAGGCCGATATCTGGTCTACATCAGAGAACGTGTTCATTGCATATCATTTGACGGCCATCCCCAGCTTAACAACCTAATGCAATGTATGCGCATGTTATTTACAATTTCTTTTTCAAGACAAGTCCATTGAACTCACCACAGAGGATACATTAACACTCATATGAATTGTTACAGGTCTGCCTGATGAACGGTTTGAAATTGTGCTCCATTTTTAGGTTGGGCTATTAGGTGGTACACCTATAAGCGAAACCATTGTATTAGAGTACAGATAGGGAGAACTGGCATATGAGGAGGCACACACAGCTTGTAGGTGTTGTTTGGTTATTTGCCCACCCATTGCCTGCTCAGTGTCCATATCCATTCTAATCCCTAAAACCATTCCCACCCAGTTCCTTCCCCTGCTGCGCAAAAACATCACCTCATTGGAACTCTTTGAGCTTGCTTTAATGGAGCCTCACCATCAAACTTTGCACTTGAAGCGCCTGCCAGTTCTTCTTAGAGTTAATGACTTAATTGGCGCTGTAGGTGTGCTACTGGTGTAATAAAAATGTGTTAAGCAGGTTTGCCTTCAGCCACTTGATTTATAAGCAGTATACATGTCCTTCACTGAAGTCCTGTTAAAAACAAGTAATGGCAAAGCTAACAGTTTTGGCTTTTGTATAAGTATTAGGCATTTGCCAGACAATACTATTAGATGCCCTGCTCAGGTATTTGCACCATTTTTCACCTGCTACCATCTATAGCCAAGTAATACCACTACGGCAGTGCCTGGCAAGTGTCTTTCCCATGGCTACACAAAATCCCAAACTGTTGGTGTTGCCAATGATTTTTACACATGTGGTGAAGCTGACCTGGCTCTCTGTGACAATGCTAACATGTAAATCGCTGGGCCCATATGGAAACTGAGTGCAAAGCAGAAAGAAGATGTTGCACAAGCTACTAGTTAGCAGGGGGAACACTGGAACACTTGTGGCAGCTAAAATAATTGTAGGTAATGAGGAGGCATATATTTCATTGGGTTGCTTATGGAGCTGCCAATCAAATGCCCAGACGCTGTAACCTCTGTATAACTTCCACCTTTAACTTCTGCGTAACAGCGGGACCTTTATTGTCAGGCGATGAAGTGTGCATGGTGCCTGTCTTGCTTTTTATATGCAAGGCAGCACTATGGGTGCTGAGGCAGAAGATAAGAGAGCTATCCCGAACATAACCTCCACTTCAATATGAATAGGAAACCTGCATAGAAAAGACATGTAGAGGCCAGTGGCCATATCCTAGGTCATAGCAGGGGATGTCGAGGGGGGGAAGGGGTCTGACCACGATCACAAACGTTGGCTAAAATAGTTGGATTTCAAGGTCTACAGTTATAATGTCTTGTAGAGGTTTACTTACAAAAAACCCACATTTCTAATTAAAGTCACATGACAGCATGTAATTCCTTATAGCAACATCTTAAGCCAAAAGAATATCGTTGTGGTTTTAATGTTAAACTATAACTCCCAGAATGCAAGTTAATGCCAACCTGAAAAATCTAGATAATCCACAGTACTTTCAGTGATTTAAAACATGTAATAAAATAAGTTGTGAAATAAACAAAGATAGATATGTGTGCTCCTTCCATATCCATCCCACTACTAGCCTGTGCCAACAGTTGCTGCAGTGCCAAACATGTGACATGGAGCAGCAGCAGCAATGTGATGGGCTGGTGGTGGGCCGATCTAGGTCCAGCACTGAACCGGCCCGGGGTGCCCGCATAATGGGCGGCACCCGCCGGTTCCTGCCGCGGCATTAGGGGCCAAGATTTTTTGTTTTGGGCACTGGCACTTATTTTTTGTACAAATGAAGCACTGCCGCCACATCTACACTCTTCTTCTGCTACAATGTCTTCCTTTGCCCCCTCACCCTAACCCACATGCATTCTTGCCCTTCTCCTCGGGGCAAAACCTTCATGTGCCCCCATCGACCCTCTATCCCTGCAAATAGTGAAACTCATAGCGCCCAGTAGTGCTCCATATCTTACTCCTCTCAACACTCAAGTCGGTTGCGGTCATTCCTATCCTTAAGAAACATGGCCTAGTTCATAAATGTTCTGCCAACTTTCAGCCCATCTCACTTACTTCACTATTCCAAAATCCTAAAGCGTGTAGTTTTCAAAGAACTCACTGAGTTCCTTGACACACACAACCTCTGAGATTCTCTTCAATTTGGCATCCAACAGTTCATCTATTCTTATTATTCTCAACCTCTCTCCTGCCTTTGATTCCATCAACCATTCTGACCTTCTCTCTCCACTGTCTCTCCTCGATATCAGGGACACTGACCTTGCTTGGTTTGCCTCGTATCTCACCCGAGACACTTCCAGATGTCCTGGAACAGCCTTATCTCCCCATGCACCCCCTTACTGGCTGTGTTCCCCAAGGGTCAGTCCTGGATACACTTTTATTTTATTTATTTATTAAACATTTGTATGCACCTATACAGCAAAAAGTGTTTCCAGGTGCCACAAGGCAAAAGAGGGGGTGGGTGGACAGTGGAGATAACAACAATAATAGTCCTACAAGGCCTAGTGACATTTGGTGTGTGCAAGTGCAGTAATGAAATTGCAGGGGAGGGGGAAGACAGGGCGAAGGGATGGTATACGGGGAAGAGGTGGGACAAGGGGAAGAAGTGCAGGAGGAGTGTAGCCAAGGGGCTGGGCAAGTGCTAAGAGTGAGCCCAGGAGGGACAAGTACGAAGGGAGCATGGACAAGGGTCAACTATTGCGAGGACCAGACTTAGTAGGCTGGTCAGGGAAGGGTACCCAAAGGGAAAGTGCTGGTAAGGGGTGAAGGGTAAAACTGGTTGAAGGGGGCCTGGTCACAGTAAGACTTATATGGGACACAAGCAACTAGTCACAAATGGCAGGTGGAGAATAGCAAGGGAGGGGGAGAGGGAAGGAGGACGCGAAAAGGAAGGTCTTGAGAAGCTTCCAGAACTTGAGGAGACCGGACTCAAGTCAGAGAGGGGCAGAGAGGCCATTCCAGAGGGAAACTCCTGCCGAAGAAAGAGATATACCCCCACTCTCTGCTTGTAGAAACATCTGATCTGCAGAGAGTTGGAGCTAGAGGACTCAAACGACTCTAGCAGGGATGTATTTAGGGAGAGAAATTTGGATGTAGCGAGGTCCCAGGCCACAGAAAGCCTTGTGGATGATGCAGAGGGTCTTGAATTTGATCCTTGCCACGTGTGGGAGCCAATGGAGAGCTTTTAGGACTGGAGAGATGTGGTCCCTGTGCTTGAGGCCAAGGATAGGTCTTGCAGTCCTATTCTGGATTAATTGAATAGGACGGAGCGAGGAAATAGGCAGATTAATAAAGAGGCTGTTGCAGGAATCCGGCCTGGAGAGAACCAGATTTCTGGAGACATTGAGATTCCGTGGGAATGTGAGGAAAAGGAGAATGCCGCAGAGGAGATGGAGCTAAAAGTGGGACTTTTTGGCAAGGTCAGCGATATCAGGAGAGAAGGAGAGTGAGCAGTCGGAGATCACATAAAGGTTTTTTGCCTCACATAAGGGTGAGGGTATGGGGCCCAAGGAGGGCAGCCAGAGAGTAGGAGGGAAGGATAGGGCAGGAGACCCAGTGAGAGGGATCTCAGTCTTACTGGGATTAAGGCAGTGATAGTTAGCAGCACACAATGCATGAATATCAGTCAGACAGTCGGGAATGACAAAGGAAGGTGAGGAGGTAGAAGAGGGAAACTTAAAGGAGAGCTCTGTGTCATCAGCATAACACTAGAAATGATGAGAGAAGGTGGAGATCAAGTGGACCAGAGGGGCAAGGTAAATGTTGAAAAGTCACATTGAGAGGATAGATGCCTGAGGGACGCCGCAAGTAGAGAGTGAGGTGGATGAGAAAAACGGCCCAGTTGCACTTGGGAGGGCCGATTCAAAAAGAAATAGGTCAGCCAATCCATTGGCAGGTCTGTGATGCCTAGGGTACCACAAAGCAAATTTATGGGGGAGGAATGATTGACTGTGTCAAAGGCAGAAGACAGAAAGAAGTAGAGTCAAGATTGGAGAGCAAGTCATCATAGGTGTTCAGGAGAACAATATCCGGGCCTCTGGCTGCTCTGAAGCCAGACAGGTGATCATGTAAACAGCCAATAGATGTAGTGTGGTAGATCAATTGGGAGATGACCAACGTCTCTGCAAGTTTGGCCAAGAAGGGGGTAGTGGAGATATGGTGGTAGGGCCTGCAGCTGGCTTTTTTAGTGAAGGTGCACAAGGGAGTACTTTAGGGGTTGAAGGAAGGAGCCAGTGGCAAAAGAGTGGTTACAGAACTCATCCAAAGAGGGAGCAATAGAGGCAATGTAGTCCTTGATAGTTCTGGAGGAGCAGGGCAGCACCTGTTTGGAGGAGACTTTCATAGAGCAAACTGTTTTGGTGACCTCATCCGGTGCCATGGGTGAGAAGGAGGAGAGTAGGGGAGAAGGAGAGAGGGGGTCCAAGTGAGGCGTAGAACGAAAGGGAGTAGAAGGGAGGACAGGATGTCTTGAGTTTTGGTTGTAAAATCAGAGGCTAGAGCCATGCAGAGGGCCAGCGAGGGAAGATGAGAAGTGAAGACTAGGATTGTAGGATTAGCAAGTTTCTTACAGATTTTGAAAATGCCAGTCTTGTTGTTTGTGGCCCCAAAGATGTGGACTTGAATATGGGCCTGGTTCCTGGAGTGGATGGAGAGTATGCATTGCCTTTGGAACAGGAGACAGACAAGTTTGTCAGAGGGTCTGCTAGAAGCCAACCACTTCCGTTCTGCAATTCTGAACTTGCGTTTAAGCGATACTAGGTCATAATCATACCAACTATTGCACTTGGAAGCATCCTCCATGTGGATCCTCATGGCAGGGGCAAGGATGTCAAGGGTGTTGGAGATGGAGAGATGAAGGTTAGCAAGAGCTGAATCTGTATGAGTCATTAGCAGGAGTGGGGGGATGAAGGAGGTGGCATAAGAAGCTACTGACACTCACTTCATCGGTCGAATGAAGGAGAAGGAGACTGACAGTGGGGGCAGATGCTTAGCCGGGGAGCCCAAGAGCTCCTGATGAGAGGAGAGCATGGTCAAACCAGGAGAGAGGAGTAGTGAGAGGGTTAGAGAGGGAGATGTCAGCTGAGATGAATGCATCCAAGTTGTGTCCAGCTGAGTGGGTAGGGCCAGATGGAAGAATGGTGAGGGAGAGAGAGTCACAGAGGTTGCGGAATAGTAAAGTGGCCGTATAAGGAGAGTCAAGATGAATATTGAAGTCTTTGAGGAGGAGAAGATTAGAGGTAGAGGTCAGATGAGAAGAGGCGCGGTCAGCCCACTTCGAGATGAAGAGGGAGATCGGCCCAGTGGTCCTGTAGATGGTAGCGAGAGTGATCGAGGCGGTAGGAGACACGCAAAGCTTGCAGACACGACATTCAAAGGAATAGTAGTATTGAGTGGGTATGATAGAGGCAGGGACTCATTCAGGGAAGACAAGGGCCACTCCACCTCAGACCTGTTAGACCTAGGCTTGGAGAGGATCTTGTAGCCCTCAGGAAGGAGAGTGTCAAAAGCAGTGAAAGAGCTAGCATTGAACCATGTCTCGGTGACGGCGAGGACGTTGTGGTCAAAGTCTACAAGAAGGTGACAGATATCAGGGGAATGCTTGACAGCAGAGCAGGAGTTTAGGGTAGCTAAGCAAAGCTGGTTGCTAAGTGAAGGTGGTTTCTTCACTGTCTATACCTCTGCACTTGGCACATTGATCCCCTATTATGGCTTCTCTTATCAACTCTTTGCTGATGACACTCATATCTTCTTCTCCTTTCCCTCCTTATCTGTCGAGCTTTGGTAAGAAATGTCCAACTGTTTCTCCGCCATCATGTACTGGATGGCATCTCACTGGCTCATGCTCAGCTCCACTAAGACTGAAGATTTCTACTTCTGTGCTCTAGCACCTTGAAGCATTTCATGTGCTAGATGTAAATACAAGTATTGATCTCAGACCGAAATAACCGGACAGACTCAAAGAATATGCATAGTACTACTTTATTGTCAGCTCTAATGAAGTAGGTCAATCTGTTGAACAACAAACTGAAGTCCACGCACTCACACTTCAATTTTGATTACCCAAAGGCTTTATACCACAATGTATGTCATCTATGACATCATACTATGTGGAAAACTGTAAAACCTATTAAGGAAGGAATTGGTTAAGGGAATATATGTAACTATATATCATATACGTATTAGTAATATCACTGGATGCCCCCTATCTAATAGGCACACCTTGAACCATCTCTCAATACGCATAATACAGATTATAGCAGAATATCAGCAGCCACTTGGCCTGTACAACACTGTATAGCATGCTGCTACATAGACCCTCTGATTGGTTGGCATTTTCTCCCAACCTTGGACTTTCAGCTCGTTAGCAGCTCGTAAGCAAAACGAAACTCAGGTGCAGAGAGTAACATCAAAATACTACCCATTTGCCCAATTAGTCCATCATCTCTTAACGGTTTTTACCATTGCCATTCTCTGCTGTGTTTCTCTATTATCCACTTTAATAAAATAAGTGAGACTTCTTATTCATCATCTCAGTAATCATCCCTGAAAAGATCCTCGTCTGTCAAGTCTGTCAACCTCCATCCTTCACTGAGGACTATCACTGCTCTCCATCCTCTTCCCTCATCATCTGTCCTGTGGACAACCACCCTTTCTTCTCTGAACACTGCTGCTTCCCACTCTAGGGGAATAACCTGTCCTTCTTCATCATCCATAGATATCTCTGGTCTAAAAAAAAACTCTTCAGGTATTCGCAACATTTTACCTACCAACCTGGCTAACCACGCTAATAAAAAAGTCACTCAATACAAAAATCGTTACCTTGACCCTTTCTTCCTCTTGGGAGTCCGGTGTCATTGATAGTACTGAACACACCAGGTCACTCTGTGGGCTGTCCTGTTGTGGGTATACATTCATCCCTGTACCTGTTCTAGGTGTGGGTGTTTGTGGGACTCCTGCATTCATCTTCCCATGGCCTGTTGCGTCTGCACTTGCTGGGTCTGTATCTGTTGTGTTTGCATGGGCACTTGCTGTGGTTTCCCTTGTGGCAGTTACATTTGTAATTGAGCTTGCTGTGCTTGATGTGTTTGCAGCGCACGTGTCTGATTCTGCATGTGATCTTGGGCATAATACTCCTGTGGTTCTTTATTGTAGAACATCCCCCTCATGGAGTTTGACAGTTTTGATGCATGCCCCCTCTTCTTATACATGTTCTGGCCATATGCCACATCCTCCTACAATTCCAACACTGTTGCGGTGGTCACAATTAAATCCTCCTCCTCCCTGAGGCTTTTGAAATCCACCTTGTCCTCCCCTAGGTCCATTCCCTCTCACTCATGGCCATAGGTTGTACCCACTGTGATCCATAGAGTACACTACCTTTCTTTGCTGCCCTGGTCGTATCTTTTGTGTCGTCACACCTTCACCACTCGTCAATACCACTCCCTCTATGGCTAAGTTTGGCATTTCTTTTTGAACTAGCTTTGCTTCCTCCTGATTTTTACTCTCAGCTTTCCTCTTATTCTTCTCCTGTAACAACTGACAATGATGTACAATAGTCAACTGCATTTCTGGCCATGGCTTCGCTTCCATCCCTACCTGTTTCTTTATCCGCCTTTGCACAGGCTTGGGCAGTCCCTGGCACAAAATGTGGAAAAAATGCACCGTTTTATCCCACAGTTCTCTTGTCTCGAGACGCCATCGCTCTTGAATATCTTGAATAAAGGAAAATGTATCTTCATCCACACTCATTTTCCTAATCTTGACCGCACCCATGTCTGATGTATCTGGATATTGTACCCTGAGTGCCCGCTAGACATCTGCTCTACAATTGGTAAATGGCGCTCCACCGTGTGTCATGTTTTGTGCAGTCACAACCGCATACCCTGCTTGTTTCCAAATGTTGTTGGCCCTCTCCCTTAGAATGGCTGCCAACAGGCCTTTTATGACACCTATTGCTAACGGCATTCCTGATGTCATTCTCTTTTACTCATAAATCTATTTTCTTGCACCTGAAGTCAAACAAGGAAATTGACATTTCAAATGATCCTTGTCCATTTGTGGCCACGGTATATATTGTGGTCATCCTCCCCCTTTCTCTAATAACAGGAATTGTGTAAATCTTAATCCATTATCGTACCCTCCTACACTTCTTGTTTTCCAATCTCGTCAGTTTGTCTTCATCCTGGCAGTGACCTTAATCTGCTTACATAAGGTGGGATATATCCTCTGTACTGCACATTCGTGCTTGTGGTCCCTCAGTGAATGGTGTCAGTTCCAGTGATTTTTCTTTAGGGTCCCTTAAATCTGACCATTTTACCCCTTTTTCTACATTTGAGTCCTTCAAAAACCGCAAGTGCCCACTCTTTACAACTTATCATTTTCTTCCCTTTCTTCATCTGACATCATTATGCCCGAACTTGTATGGCACTCGTCCCTTTACACATCATCAAGATCTAGTGTACTTAAAGACAGCATTCTTTGTTCATCTGTTAATATGTCATCTGACCTTCCTCCTGGATCCTTCAACATTCTCTTTGGTTTTATACCCATCTTTATCCCTTATTTTCCTATATAAATCCATAATCCTTTTCCCTATGTTTTCTGCTTCATGCTTGTCAGCCCATGTTTGTATTCTTGCTATCCGTTGCAGCTCCCTGTGGGACTTTTGTGACCCTCTCTCTTTCTCTGATTGTTCTTGTGCTTCAATTGTAATCCTTTGTCCCTTATTCGGGCAATTTCTTCTTGCCTTCTCCTCATCTCTCTCATCTCTTCTTCCTCTTGCTTATTTGCAACCTACGTAATTTCAATCTCTGTTTTTCTATCTCCTCTCGTTTCTTCTACCTTCTACCTTCTTTGTTCTTTTTTTCACGTCCTCTCTTTTTCCTTCTTATCCTTGTATGCTTTCTCTTGTTCTTTCTTTCTTTTCCCTGCTATTCTCTTTCTTCACTTTCTCTAACCCATCAATGCCCGTGTCCTCTAGTTCAAGTAATATCTGTCCTCCCATGCATCAATTCTGTACTATCATCACTTCCTTAGTCTTGCCCTTCACTTCTCTTTGTCTCTTTGCTTCTTCCTCTATCTCTATCTGTCTGTCCTTTCTCTCATCACGCTGTTTACTTTCATTGCATGTTGACATATATTTGCGTTCTCAGCTTTTGCTCTCTTCCATATTGTCCTCATTGTTATAAGCAGGGGCCTTGTATGCCGGATTAACATACCCCGCCACTGCTTTCAATTCCTTTAAAGAATACAATCCTTGCTCCTCAGTGTCTGCACTCTTGTTTTCAGTAAGGGAAAGAGGAGCAGAAGGCATTCCTACCCTTTATGCTGATTAAGCATCCACTAATTCACAAGGGGATCTTCTTTCTCACTCTGGTACATCTTCCACAACTTCCTCTTATATGTAGCATGCAAGTATGTTGTCATATGTCGCAATATTCTTTTTGACAACAAGCCTTCTTGGGGCCACAGCATAAGTGTTTTAAGGGACCGCATTAGCAGTGGCAGCGCCCTGGGCTGTTTAAGAAAATGTGGCCAGTTATTTTTTCTAACTCCCCATTCCGGTGCCTGGCAGGGAGTTAATCACTGGAATAGGGTGCCCTATTCCAATCAAAACCACCTTGCTCACGCATCGGAGTGGGGAAGTAATCCTCTCAATAGGGTGCTCATGCATTAGCACCCTATTGTTATTAAATGCACCCTGACGCTGCAGGTCCATTTAAAAATAAAAGGGCACGTGCTGCACCTTCTCCCACTAGGTCAGCTCGTGGGAGCCCTTGAAAAACTCCTCTGAACTGGCGTGGCAGGGGGCTAATGGTGCCATGGGGCCTGGCACCCCGGCCGGTCACCCAGCCCGCCCTGCCCTAAGGCCAGCCGTGAGTGTTTTAGTAGTCGTGCCCTTCACCCACTCCGCGTGATACTGCCTTATTTTGGATGTGTATCTTGGCAATGTCCTGCATAGATGTAAAAGGGGAATGTCCCCATGGTGACAAGATGATTTCGACTGCCAATACTTACCAGATCTTTTATTTTTTTATTTACTCTATCAAATATACCACACTGATTGATTTGAGCAAGCACCATCAATCGCAGCCCATTACCAAAAAAACACATTTTTAACCAATTTAAAAAATCTCTGTTCTTTTTATTCCTTCATTTACAATTTCTATTATTTTTTGCTGTCTCGTTGTTTTATTATTTACACTTGAAGAATCTGTTCTTAATTTAGTTATTATTTTCATTTGACTTTTATCCTCCTGATTGACGTCAATCTCTTGATTTAAAAATCTGATGATCACCTTAATTTTTTACTATAATTTTATATCTCCTAATCTTGACACAACAAAAGTTTTACAATTACATATTTATAACCCCACACACGTGCACAATTATTTGCGACGCCTTCCTTTAATATGTCTAATGTATCTCATCTCACTTTTTACTCCATTTTGGGGTTTGATACTCACTCTTCTTTTTGGCCTTGCCTCAGGAAACTTAAATAATACCCCAATTTGGAGTTTTAGGTCATCCCCTTTCGCCCCTGTTGGAACCAGGAATCGAGATATCTCTTTCTTTTCTTATACCCCCAGAAATCCCATTACTTATATACATAATTTTACAATACAGTCCCTCCCCAAAAATTTGCCACTTTCAATGCTCTACTTACATCCGGGGCTCAGCTTCAGTCCCTCATATCGACTCTTCCCCAATCTACCAATTCGACTTCAGCTTGCGGTGCACCTGCGTGGGCCAGACAGGAACTTCTTCAAAGGGGCACCTGCCGACCGATTCTTTTCACACATGTGTATTGCGCTGCTCTCCACAGGAAGCTCCACAATTTTCTGGCTAATGGCAAAAGTATTCTATAGTCCAAGAGTCTAGATCTGGGCCCAGGTCGACTGGACCAGAACCATCTGCACCTCTACCAAAATGTGCTCTAGCACCTTGAAGTGTCTGATGTGCTATATGGAATTACCAATAATGATCTCAAACCCAAATAACCGGATAGACTCAAAGAATATGGCAAAGTACTACTTTATTGTCAGATCTAATAAAGTAGGGCAATCTGGCAAACAGCAAATGGCCGTCCACCCACTCACACTTCAATTTTGATTACACAAAGGATTTGTACCTCAATGTACGTCATCTGTGACATCATCCTACGTGGCAAACTGTAAAACCTATTGAAGGGAGGGATTGGTTAAGGGAATATATGTACCTATGTGTCATATAAGTATTAGCAATATCAGTGGATGCCAGTTATCTAATAGACATGCCTTGAACCACCTCTAAATACGTATAACACAGATCATAGCAGAATAACAGCAGTGGGTTGGCCTGTGCAACACTGTATAGTATGTTTCAACATAGACCCTCTGATTGGTTGGCATTCTATCCCAACCTTGGACTTCCGGCTCGTTAGCAACACGCAGGCAAAACAAAGCTCAGGTGCCAAAAGCAACTTCAGACTACTACCGACTTGCCCAATTAGTCCATTATCTCTCATCGGTCAGGCCCCAAGACAAGTATTCTTCTTTATAGTTGTCCTTGCAGCCTGTTCTCTGTTGTGGGACTGTGAAGGGAGTGTAGGTACATAATTATCTTTGTCTGCAGCTTAATGAATAGCCCTTGTTTTCAACTTCTAAATTACGTGTGAGGAGACCTCGATTTTGTCCATTTTGTCCTTTTATTTACTGCTTTTAGATTTTATTAAGCTGTTTCTCATTACTCCTCTGGAGACTTTCTCACTCCACCTTGCATATGCTTTTAGCCTCTTTGCTTATTCTAAGAGAAATATGTATTACGCACATGGCCTATCCTCTTGACTCCCTTTGTGCCTTGCAATTATTTCTTGAAGTGGCATCCTTGATCCCCGACCAATTGACTGCTCTGTGTTCCTCACACAAAGCTGTTATTCCGGCATCTTCTGACTCTGCAGTCCTGGTCTGTCTGTGAGGTAGCTTGATTAGTTTCAACACAAGTCCAACGTCCATCCTTTTCTCATGGCTGCTTCAGTCACGTTATAGCTTCTTCTGCAGGAAGCCTCTATAGGTCTCATCTACCTTGAATTTATGTGTATATACATCAACTTCATCTCTTCTCGCATATTTCTTTGGTGCATATGATTTCTTTTTATTTTTTTACATGTTTCTCTTATCACTCCAGTTATATCTTAATCCTTTAAGTATTTCATATCCTTTCAGTGGGTCTTGGTGTCTTTCATTCTTGACGTAACTATGTCCTTGCCCGATTTCACTTATAGCTCTTCTATGTCCAATGATGTGTGCAGTCATCCTTCAACTCTTTTAGTGCAGGGGCACATTCGATACGTTTATCTGAGTGAATATCATCTCTCATACTGCGATAGTGGGACAATACCTGGTGTCCCACATTGGGCTCTTCCCCTACTGTTCCAATATGATGGGGGTGAGGTGGCAGGAGCTAGGGATGATGTGTCCACATGCTCTTCTAAACTTCCCATCCAAACAGGCTGTGTCTTCCTCTTCCCCTCTTCTATTCTTCTCTCCTCACTACCTGCCCTGCTCTGCTTTTGCTCACAACCGTGGTATCATCTTCGATCTATCTCACACCTTCTTGCACTTCATCTCCAAAGCTGCCACTGCAACCAGACTTAATCTCCTCAACATCAGAAAAATAAGACCCCTTCTCCCCTTCAAAACTGCTAAGCAACTAATCTCCTCTTTAGCACTGTCTTGATTTGACTACTGTGCCAGTCTCCTCCTTGGCCTTCCCAACTATGCTTTTCCACCTCTCGACAAAGTGCTCTAATTTGCTGTCTGTACACTCTTCAACCTCCCCTCGCTTTACTGCCACCTTCCAAGCCCATCATCACTTAGGCTGGTTATTTATGAGATAGAGGGCAAAGTATAAACTCATTCTTATGATCTTCAAAACTATACACAGATTTGCCTCACCCTACCTATCAGCCCATCGTACTCCCTACATTCCCCCTCGCTCAATAAGATTATCCTCGGCTAACCTCCTTGTCACCTCTTGTGCCCCTTGAACTCCCTCTCATTTACGCTCTCTGCCTCTCCTTTTCCTCCCTTACTATGGAATGATCTTCCTCTCCTTCCCTGCACTACTCTGTCTCTATCACTATTAAAATCCAACCTCCTAGCCTTCCTCTTTTCTGAAGAACCACTTTCATAGCATTCTATGCCACCACTACTCCCTGTTCTCCTCTCCCACTACCTCTCTACGACAACCGCACAGCATTTATTCCTCACCCCTTCATTCTAAACTTAGTACTTCCTCCACTATCCCATTCCTATATCATGCTCTACCGTTCTCATCCCTGGTTCACGTTTCTACCTCCCCTGCATTATCTGGTCTTATATTCACATCCTCTCACCCATTGCTACGGACCAATGTTAAAAAGTTTGTAACCATTTTTGTGCCAAAAATGCATCGCTTTCCCTTAATTTCCATAAGTAAATAGGTCATGCATGGAACGCTCATTCGCCAAAAGTCTTTGTGTGTGTGTGTGGTTGGGGGTAATTAGATATCTTCCCCTCATAGCATCATTTCACCAAAATCACTGTCGTAGTGCCCTCCATCAAAGCCCTTGACATCCCAAACGGCATTGCAGGAAGTGAGACTCAATGAATGTTGGACCCGCTTTTGTAGAGAATCTGTATTAAAATGTGAAAATACAGCATGTTAAAGAAAATTTTATTTTGTCAATGGGTTTAAACAATACACTACTAAAATGTGTAAAATGCCATAGGGATACAAAAAATCAGTAGTCAGATTGGAAAAATCAAAGAGGTTATATATTTATTTATTCGTATTTGTTGAGTGCACAGCAGCCCTTAGGCATTGTGGTGCTTGTTACAGAAGGTGATCAAAAATGTAGTTACAGAGATATGAGCTGAATTGTGTTGCAGGAAGGTAGCCAACATGTTACACGCTTAAGCAACATACATTTTACATCTTACACGAAATACATAATGTAGTGCGAGAGAATGTGGGAAGGTGTGTGAAGAGTAGGATGTTGGAGTGGGGGTGGGTTAGTTAAAGAGGGCAGTTTTCAAGTTTTTCCGGAAGACAGTGTCAGATGACTCAGCTCTGAGGTCAGAGGGGAGAGAGTTTAAGAGCTTAGGGGCCAAGTGTGGGAATCCTAAACCCGGCTTTGGCCCTGTTGATGTGTAGGATGTTGATCTGGTTGGTGTAATTCTATGTGATGGGTCATGTGGATGTGGTCCTAGTTGGGGTTTCTGATATGTATGCGGGAGTGGTGAGATTGAGACATTTATGAGTGATGGTGAGAATTTTAAAGGTGATTCAGTCTTTGACTGGTAGCCAATCAAATCATATCATATCAGATCATATCACCCAAGCCTGTCTGGCTTGGGTGATATGATCTCTTTTTGGGATGCTTAGAGCAGCTCTAAGCACACTGTTTTGGTTAACTTGGAGTTTGTTTACGATTTTGTTTAGGTGCCTGCTAGAAGGGCATTGCGATAGTCTAGCTTAGCCCCTATTGTAGCTCTGGCAATTGAGAGGCAGTTTGGTTTGGTCAGGAATGGTTTTATGTCATTGATTAGTTTTGTGGTTAGAGCTGAGGCTGAGGCAATTGTGTTTACATGTTTGTCCATTGATAGTGTGGAATCAATGTGGACCCTTAAAGTCTTTACTGATGAGGATACAGGGATGCTAGACTTATCAATGTCAAAGTTGTCATAGCAAGGGTCTAGTTTGGATAGTGTGATTTGTTGGCCGAGGAGCAAGATCTCCATCTTGTCCCCATTGAGGCAAAGGCTGTTTGATGCCATCCAGGCTTGGATGGTAGTGTAGATTAGATGCAGTGCCTCTGCGACATTTGTAAATGAGCCTGTTAGGCGAAGCAAGACATGTGTATCATCAGCATAATTGGTGTATGCGATACCGCGTGCGTCAAGCTTGTCGAAGAGGGGCTTTGTGAAGAGGTTATAGAGAGTGGGGGCTGTGCAAGAGCCTTGTGGGTGGTGGAAGCAGCTGGAGAACACTTTCATTACTTTCCCTTCGATGAAGGAGGTAATCCAGGAGGCTACTTGTGTTGAGAATTGTGCTGCTTGTGTGAGGTGGGTTTTGAGGGTTTTGTGATCTACAAGATCGAACACTGCTGAGAGGTCTAGGAGGAGGAGGAGGAGGGCAGGCTTGCCTTAGTTCATGATTTGAGTGATTTTGAGAGGTTGCAAGCAGCAGTTTATGACTGGCGGTGAGTAAATTGGTCAAGGGTTTCCCAGGCCTTCTGGGCAATGTTTAGTGCTTTAAAGAAGGTTGATAGAATGGGTGGGAGTCGATGAAGCGGTGTTAGTGCAGGGATCAGCAGTTTACAGCTATCCAGACGTTTGGAGTTCAACTTTCATGCTCAGCCTAAGACGAGACTAGTCACGAGCTACAAAATTGTAATAATAAGTAATTATTACTATTAGCAAGGCTTTCTGTGTAATATCAGCAAAAATTCTGCTTGTGCCACAAAGAAAACAAGTAACTAGAAATAGACAGGACCGCACTGTACATATAGAATGTGATGTGAATCAATATTTGAAGATTTGAGTTTTCCTATTATACACGAATAAAGCATTTTAGATCTCAAATTGAAAAATTAGGAATATTCTTTTAGAGACCTGGGGCATGTCTAGGGTTACCCACTAGGCCGGAGAATGCTGTAGTTTTAGTATGTGTCAGAATCAGAGATTATATAGGTCTTGAATCCCTCTCAATGACAGATCTGAGTCCTTAGTGTAGCTTGGCACTGGAGTATGCCGTTACAGTGATCAGTTAATGACAGCACATAGTAGCACCCCTCCTAACAAGGGGGTAGCTTCAAAAATGACCTAGTATGTGATGCCTAATACAGGATGCTATGACATCCTGGAAATATTCCGGTAAAGAACGGATAGCGAAGATACAGCTAACCCAGCAGGGGCTGAAGACAACGGCTGAGAAATTCTTACAACAAATTCTTACAACAAGAAAAAAACACAAATAGGCAGATTATTGAATCAGATTAATGTCCTACTGTTGGTGATGATTCTTGGTCTCTTGACCTTGATCTGGAAGTGATACTAGATGTGTTTATCTATTTGAGTGACTCTAGGGCACCAACTCCCAATCACTTATCTAATTGTTTATTTAAATGTGATCCTGCTTTATGAGCCTCCATTCTCTCCATTTTTCAAGAGATTGTAGTGAAAGAAGAGTCTCTGCCTTCCTGGTGTACTGTCTGTATAGTTCCCCTCTTGAAAAGAGGGGAGAAGATTTATCCAAAGAATTACCATTTGATAACCATCTTTGACGTAGACAGTAAGGCCCTCGCTTCTGTCCTCAGTCATTTAGAAAATTGGGCTATTAGCGCAGGTAGGATTAATAAACTTCAGATGGGTTTTAGAAACTCCACAGCACCAGCTTAAATGGATTTCTTCTCAAGGCAGACAGTGTCAAAAGTATGAATCTATTTATCTGATCTCAATTGATCTAATTTCTGCATTTGACACTGTTGACCATAATCGTTTGTGTGAAAACGACATGCACGCGGTATACCATGAGGACTGCTTGAGGGCTCAAATATACAATTCCAGTTAGATCAAAAAGGCCATGCTTACTGTGCTGACACAAGGGTGAATTCTGGCCCTCTTCCTTTTCAAGCTTTATATGTCAGATCTTGGTGAACTGTTAGTGCAGTCTTCTCTTGCACCACTGAAATCCCAAATATTGCAGTACACGATGCGGCAAAGAAGATCTGATTTCAGTAGGAGGATGAAAGAAGCCCGTTTGGAATTCGTTGATATCACTGTGCATTTAGGCGTTCCTATTGTTTGTCTCCTGGTAAATAACATGTGACTGGTTACTTGTTCCATAAGGCCCGAGCTCTATTTTCTTAGATGGTGCACAAACATTGTATATACTGTAACTTCTCAATCATTCCTCTGGTAACATATTGCGAGGGTAAAGTGGTTCCTACTTTGACATATGGCATTGAGGCCCTGCAGCCATGAGCAGTTGAAATCATGCCAAGATTAGAAAGTTTAATATGTGGCAGGGCATTGAGTGGTACTAATGCTGTTGTTACAGTGCCTGTATGATATGAATTAGGGCTCAAGTTGCTTCAAGTTAGGGCCCACTGGAAGTACTTACAGTTGTACCATCGCATGCTAGCTCCACCTACTGGCTCATTGTATGAAGAACTGGAACAAATTGTTAGGATACGAGACGAGTCCACGCTCACTACCTTTTGTGAATTTTGTGACAACTTGTTGTTCGAGTTACAGCTGAGTCAAAGTGATTTAAAAGACTATCCTGGCAAGGTTAATCACTTTGATTAGTGCTGTACTGTGGACAGTGTTCACAACTACGGCGCACACATTATGCATCTAGCCTAGCATTGTGCTTATATCTGCAAACTGCATTTAACCTAGCATTGGAAGATTGCATTTAGCGTATCTTTGGGCCTTCTGCATTTATCCCAGCACTGTGCCTTATATTGGTAATCTGCAGTTAGCCCCACATTGGGATTTGCATTTAGCCTATCCTCTACACTTGTAATCTGTACTTGGCCTATAGTGCCGCCCACTGGAAAATTGCACTCACCTTCCAGGTCATTACGCCTGATCCTAGATATCTGTATCTAGTCCACTGTTCACAACCTAAGAGTTATGAATTGTGTCCTAACTTACATTGTAACCTTCCTAACCATCAATATCTCCACCAACACCACCACTCACCCCAAGTCCAAACCACCTTACTTCACTTCATTGTCACCGGCCATTATGGCCACCACTACAGCCTTCTCCAAGTCAATTCCCAGACCCTTGTCTATGAATAAAACATTGCCACCATCAGAACAGATTAGGCCCTCCTATTTCCTAGCACCCATCACTCCTGTACAAAAGATATCATACCCAATCAGCAAAGACACCCAGATATTATCACCTGTGAAATGGATCCTTCGCTTTGCAAGTAAGTCTAAGCCCAATCAACCCTGCTCCACTAACTGGAGAAATCACAGACTAGGCTCCAGAATCACCAACCGGACCTCAGATCCTAAGCCATGCATCACCAAATGCAATGCCAAACCCGCTCAGTTACCCGATCATCCACCACCACTGAAAAAAATCCATACCAACAAATTGACAAAAGAAACCCACAAAATTAGAGGTGCTTAAATCGCCGACATCATCACTACCAACCAGCTCGATTTCCTGACCGTCGCAGAGACCTGGCTCGACAAAGCAGCCAGCCCTGCCTTTGCCCTAGCTGTCCCAGATAATTTCACCATTATCAGAAAAGTCAGAGAAACCTCGAAAGGAGGAGGCATAGCATTTATTTGCAAATCCAGCCTTGATATGAGAGAAACGGAAGCCACCCCACTACACTCCACTGAACTGAATTGCGATCAGTGAAACTACATCTATCTGCCTCCCGCACTGTTTCCTTGCATCTAATACACTGCCCCCCAGGCCCGCTAGGGACATTCGAAGAAGACATAACAACCCTCCTCAGCATTAATACCAAACCCAGCTCCCAAATGGTCTTACTTAGAGACTTGAATCTAGGTCTCAATGACCCGAACGACTCAGATGCCATATTCCTTGCTAGTGCCATCACAGAAGCAGGTCTCACCCTCAATAACAATGGACCCACTCATACAATAGGCCGCACCTTAGATTGGATCACAGACATCAACTGCCTGTTCTCCATAACATATAGTGAACCTTCCGTATGGACATATCACAACCTGATCTCATTCACCATCCAAGATTGCCCTCAAACCAATTTGACTAGACCCATGGCCCCACCCTCCCTAACGAGAAATAGGAAAAATATCACAATCCCTAACCTCCTGCCCCTGATATAACCAATCACCAACCCTGCAAACCTACCTTCCAATCCTACAGATTAGGTTGACCTGTATAATAATACCATTAACTCAGCTATTGATACCGTTTCTCCACATAAACTCAGTAAAGAGAAACCTATTGCTCACCTAAACTCATGGTTCACTCCCAGCCTAAAAGCCATGTGCATCGAAAAAAGATGCGGAGACCCAATGGAAAAACCACCCGACTGTCCAGAACAAGCTCTGTCTCACCTCCCTGTCCGACAAGTATAAAAAAGAAATCATTCAAACAAAAAAAGACACCTTTAATGATAGAATAGAAAAAGCTAGCTCTAGCTCCAGAGAAATCTTCTCTATCCTAAGGGAACTGGAAACCCCGGTCACTCCCAGGGATTCATGCATCAAAAACAAATCTTGGTGTACAGACATCCAAAATGCCCACTGCAATGAAATAACCCTACTACTAAACAAAATTAATATAAAAAAAAACTACCCTTCACAAGATCGACCTAGAAACTCAAGAAGCCATACTGCAAGAATCCTCCTCCAAACAAACCAGACCCAGTCACCAATTTAAATTCAACTCTATCTCTACCATTGAGGCTGAAAGATCATATTTTCCTTAAAACCTTCTAAATGCCTAGGGGACACATGTCCAGCACCTATTATCAAAGAAGCCGCAAAAAACCTGGCTCAGTTCATCTCCACATTTATCAACTCCTCCTCCAAATCCTGCTCAGTACCCACCAATCTTAAAGATGCCTGGGTACTCACCTTACTAAAAAACTCCAAAACCCCCAGAAATTATAGGCCAATTACAACAGTACCTTTTCTGCTTAAAATCATTGATAAAGCTGCCTACCTCCAAATTCAAGCTTATCTGGAAATCAACACTCTATTGGGCACTCGCCGATCAGGTTTCAGGCCAAGTCATGGGACCGAGATGGCTCTCATTGACCTAAAGAATCAATTAGATGACCAGAAAGAAAAATGCGAAGCATCCATCCTTCTCCTTCTAGACTAATCCGGCACGTTCGACCTTGTCGACTATAATGTCCTGTCTAATCACCTCAAAACAGCCGCCCATTTCTCTAAAGAGGCCACCACCTGGAGAAGATCATTCTTTGATAATAGATCCATGAGAGTATTCTCACCCTTATCTGCAGCGGAGCCAGTGCCTATTACATGTGGAGTCCCACAAGAATCCTGTATATCCCCTACCCTGTATAATATATATACAAAGCCCATATTCGACATACTGGACAATCTGGGAGTCTCTTATACCAATCATGCTGACGACATCCAGATTCTCATCCCTATCCTAGGTGATTATGAAAAGAGGTAACCATGATCAACAAAATCTTCCTAATTATACAAACTTGGATGGCCACCCACGGCCTCTGCCTCAACAGTTGTATACTAATTGACCTTTTCAAATTGACCTCGGGAGAATTAACCTCAGGAGAATTGACCTAATTTAGAAGGTCAATTAGGACATATATGCGGGGGTATACCCCCCACAACCCGTGCCCAATCCAAAACCCCATGCAACTCCCCACCCAATCTCCTTATATTATTTATAATCCAAAATCAACCCAATACATATATAAAATAACTAAAATAATATAAAGTTCTATTGTGCAGAAGGTCAATTAGGACCGCTACAATTAGGTCAATTGTGCAAAAGGGCAATTGTAAAAGGTAAATTTGGGTAATACCGCCTCAACGACGTCATTGATGGAATCAAGATTATAGTATCCAGGAGGTGAAGACCCTAGGCTTCTACGTAGGCTCGGCTCTCAACCTCAATAAACAAATTAACGCCACTGCTTCTGCTACCAACTACACATGTAAACTAATGTATGCTTGCAAACCATTTCTGTGCATGATAAGTTGCACCACAATTGCAAGGGCCTTAATCCTATCCAAAGTGGACTTTTGCAACGCATTATACCTAGGCACCAGCAAACGCAACACCGCAAAAACTACAGACAATCCAAAACAATGCCCTATGAGCGGCCCTAGCCATTGACAAATCCCAGCACATATCTCACGTAAGACGAGACATCAACTGGCTCTTCATAAACAATAGAATCAAGCTCAAATCACTCAACCTCACTTATAAAGGTTTGTCCAACAAGGCTTCCCTATAGCTTACCGACAGATTTATCAAAAACACATCTACACGCCCCATCAGAGTAGCACAATCCAACAGTCTCAGAATACCCAAGTTGAAGCTTAAAAAAACAGGAGGGGCCAGCTTCCCAGTCTTGGCTGCGTAACTATGGAACTCTATCCCTGACTCAATAAGAGCCATATCTACCTTCCATTGATTTAAGACTAACACCAAGAAATGGCTACAATCCCTAGACCGATGACCATTAGTCTGTTTCCCGCTATTTTTCATGGCAAAACATTCTGATATTCGAAACGGTTGTATACGAATTGTTCGTATTACAACTGTTCGAATTACAATTGTCCTTTTCACAATTGACCGAATTGTGAAGGTAAATTGTAACATATATGCAGGGGGAAATCCCCCGCAACCCCCACCCAACCCAAACCGCCCCAAAACCCCTTATATATATATATTGCAGTCAATTGTGAAAAGGTCAATTGTGACCCTTTAAAATCGGTCAATTGTTCATTCAAACAATTGTAAACGAACAATTTGGTGTACACATTCGAAACAGTAACCTAGGACTCTATTCCAATATATATATGCACACTGATGCAACATTCTCCTGTACATATCTGTATATATCTGCTTATTGCTATGTCTGCACTTTGATTTCCTGTCATATGTAACCATGCACATATCAGCATATATCTGCCTATTGTATATTTCTGTACCTTCCCATGGGCCCAGTGCGCACTACAAATGAATAAACAATTACAAATACATTTACAAGCATCTTAATCATAAGTGTTTGGGGTTTATATATGGGCCCACAAAGCATGTATGCTCTTCCGGTGGAATATTTATTGCACACGGGAGATACAGGCCCGATGGAATATTATCAGTGCCTCACAGTCGTGGTGTCGGTTCTGTAACTTGCAACGTAGTTCGCAGACTTTGAAACATCTGTTGTTAAACTGTCCGAACCTTTCAGATGTTCGGATCCGATTCTTAAGCAGATTGCTGAATGATGACAGCTCTGTTGAGAATGAGAACTTTCGTTATGTTTGCTTAAGTGGTCAGTATCTGTTGCCTTTGTTGTGCCTGGGTTTGATTGCTTAACTTTGGAAGAATAGATGGATGCTGTACCACATCTGTGCCTATAGATTTGCCTGCCGCTTGTTTGTGAATGTATTTCAATGTTATTTTTTCAAGGAGATGTAATGTACTAATTTAAAAGTTTATTTAATTAGGAATTAACTTAAATGCTGATTTTTAAAGAGATATATAGTATGAATTTGAAAAAAACATGTTTAATGAAGTTGTAATGTTTTAAGGAATGGTATTGTTTTATTTTTATAACTGGTTTTATTATTAAAGTTGAATTTTATATTTAACCGATAAAATCATAAATAGGGACTGAGAGGCAGGTTCAGACACTTGATAAACGATTACAGGCAAACCTGTTAGGAACCTGACAACAAACCTAGCTGCCAAGACTCTACCTGCATGCTATCATTGGCCCAACCACTCTCGCGAACCAATCAGCCAATCACAAACCGAGCAAAAAGGGCGGACCCCCTCTAGATGCTTAGAGGACATTGTCAGACCCTGACCAGAACAGAGCTTCTTGGCACAGTTCGAACATTGTCTTCCGATCAAAGGCTCCCATTTTTTCCTGCCAATTTCCAACATTCCGGCTCGTCCCCCACGCACACACTGACGTCCAACATAACCCCTGTTACAAAGGGCCTTCACATAAGGGCCAATCTGAAGGAATAAAGTAAGAACATTCATTCATTCCTATTCATGCAATCTGTATAGCAGTGATCAAAGTGAGCAGGAGCTGGCGTGAACTGTAGTCCAGTACTTTTATTTGTTATTGTTTTTAGATCCACTACTTTTTACAACTATTTTCATAGATCCAGAGCTGTTCTTTTGAGGCGTCATCCTATGTTTATTTGGCGGGCTCTTTAAAGACAATCACTGTAGTTGGACGTGTGCTGATCCTGGAGGGAGTAGAACAACGCAGGCGCTCTTCTTAAGAGGCCCATGTAAAGTATGATGTACAAGTGGAGAAACACATAATTCATCACCGTATGCGCCGATTTTGTTTTTCTCGAAAAGCCCTCACCGAACGTATAACAAATAACGTATATCTTGTGTCTCTGCACCTCTTTTGTTTTAACATTTGCCCGCTTTAATTTTTTTTTGCAGACAATTATGCACATGTATTACTCGCACAAGGGCAAGTACTCCTAAGCCACTTGAAGTGGTTATCGGCATCCCTACAGCATCTCCCAGAGCCTGTGCAAACGAAGAGGGGACGATTCTACACAATGGGCCTCATTACGAGTTGCTTGGTAAAACCGGGTTAATTACCGTCATGCCTGAATGATCAGGTCCGTGCTCGTATGAACCCGCTAATAGCGGGTGATTATGAATGCGCGAGCATGCGCGTTACCCCATGCCGGTAGTGGCAAAACCGCCATGCCGGTAATGGGCCATCAACCCTCCTATACCGGCATTGCGGGTAATGCCCATTCCGTAACCGCATCATAACAACCCCTAAACACCGGCACGGTAATACTGGGACGGTATTACCGTGGTCGCAAAAAAGGACCAGGAAATTAGGTCAGCGCGCCGGAACGGGAAATGAGCCGGCCGACATCTTTAAAAACACAATCCATTGCCATCCTCCATAACCACCACTACACTCCTGTTGTTGTATGCCACAACTGAAGCAGGATGTCGAAGGCCACCAGTAAATCCTCCCCAAGGAAGAGGAAGCAGCGTTTTTCTGATGCTGAACTGACTATGCTTGCTAACACCCTCGAACAGCATGCAGACAGAATCAGGAGCACAGATCTCAAGCATGCTGCACAAACCAAAAAAAAAACAGGTCTGGCAGGAGGTCGCTCCGAGGGTGTCGGCAGTGGGGAGCACCCCAAGGAGTGTACATGACTGCTGGAAGCGCTGGGACGACCTCCGCCTCCGGGTCAGGAAGATCCTGGCGGAGAACAGGAGGGCCGCAATGGCGACAGGCGGTGGCCCACACTCCCCTGTGAAGCTCACCACATGGGAGGAGACCGCAAGTGCATTCATTGACCCGGAATCCATAGAGGGAATAGGAGACCAGGAGTTCGGCGCTGCAACTACCACAGAGGAAGGTGAGTGAACCATCACATCCACGTATAGCAAAACATGATGTGGCACAAGTGATGTGGAAGTTAGACTAGGCAAGGCAATGCATGTTCCAAGGCTACATCAACACATCCATAGAATAATGAGTGCCACACCCTGCACCACACGCATGCTGAGTGAAAACCCCAATCCCAACAGAGGTGCAACATGACCCAACCATGCCCATGGGACCCACCACACAGACACCAAACCAATGCTATGCCACCAGCCATGCATTGATTGCCAACATGTCCCCTCAGTACACCAAATGCCACAGACCAGAAATGAAATGATGCCTGAATGTATGAACATATCACACCGCAATACTTTATAGCTGCCATTTGACAACATCACTGATGACCTGCATCTCTTCTATCTCCCAGGCACCGATGAGGAAGGTGGAACACAGGACAGGGGTGCGAGTACATCCAGTGCACGCAAAGGGACCAGGGCCACCGCCACCCCCGTCCAAGAAAATGCCTGCAGCAACACCCAGTGTGCCACGCAAGGCATCAACCCTGCAGGGGGCACCTGCAGCGACAGAACAGCAGCAGGCACCCACAACAGTGGGAGCCGTTCCGCCAGCCACCACGGACGTTGTGTCCACAGAGGTGGATGATGAGGCTGGAATCATGTCTGGAATACCCACCTCAAGCCCCATTGCCAGCCCCCACCCACCTGCAGAGTCTGAGAGCCTGGACGATCCGTGTCTCCATGACTCTGACCTTGGAGAATCAGACATTGGGATCTTCCAGGAGGACAGTGCCCAGGACGAGGAGCCCACACAGGTGCCTTCCACCACCCTGCCAGCCACCATCCTGCCAGCCACCACCCTGCCAGTCACCAGTACACCTGTGGCCGACACCTCCTTCAAGGCTCGCCTGGCAAGGGTAGAGGCCCGCCAAGAGTCAATGCTGCAAATCATGCACCGACAGGTCGACGCTGGGAATTAGGCCATGAGGGCCATAGCCACGGCCATTGCAGCCAAATGCAGCGTCAACACCTTGGCCCAGCCATGGGACTGACAATAGACACCTCCACTACAACAACCCCTTCCACCTCGGTGCAATCGAGCCCTGTGCGGTTAACGCGCAGGAACGCAGGGCGCTCGGCCATGGCACCCCAAGACCCAAAAGTCTCAAAGAAATAACAGTATGGCCAATGACAATGTGAAAACTACATTGGTGAAGGGAACACTGTTTGTTGCACACATGGGGACATTTGGGATCTGTGGGGTGGGTGAGCGAGTTTGTTGGGGTATTTTCTGGGGTTTGTGGGGTGAGTGAGGGAGTTTGTTGGGGTATTTTCTGGGCTTTGTAGGGTGGATGAGGGTGTTTGTTGGGGGGGTCTGGGAGCGGGGAGTGGGCACATTTTTGCAGTTTTAATTAATACACAAGTTGTGAGAAGAAAAATCCATGGCTGGACATTGTTATTTTTCATGAGCATCCATTTAATGTGTTACGGTGTTCAGTGCCCAACTCCCAACATTCCCTGTGTGCATGTTCATATTGGCCCAGTGTCTGACTGACACAAGTCTTTAATAGTCCCTGTGTTTCAGAAGTATAATTGAATTCATGCTTGCCGTACAGCATGGCCATCCCGTGCATCACGTACTGGCAGTGGTGCTACTTCACCTCTGTCTCCGTCCTCATCATCCTCATCCAGCCCATGCATGTCAATGTCAGGTGACAATGGTACATTTCTCCGGACGCACATGTCGTGCAGCATGACACAGGCCATGGTGATCTTTGCCACCTTCTCAGGCCTATATAGGAGTGCCCCACCAGACCTGCTGAGGCAGCGGAACCGCCACTTCGACAGGCCAAAGGTCTGCTCAATGACAACACGGGTACGGGTGTGCACACGATTGTACTCCTCCTCATGGCCATTCTGCGGGTTAGGCACAGGGGTGTGTAGGCACGGCCTCAGGGGATATCCACCATCACCAGCAAGCAGATTCAAATAGGTGTGTGTCACTCTGAACTCCCGTAATTCAGGGAGCACAGTCATGCCGCCAGCTATTTGGTGTGGCCATTCACATATCCCTGTAAACATGAAAAAATGTAATCTAGGTGCAATCTGTACTGTCATGAGGTGTGGTAGTCTGGGTGGCATTCAATAGATGATGCAGGGTGTAATCATGCATACTTCACTGGGCCACATATGCTGAGGTAGTGCAACAATGTTTTGACTCCAATTCATGCTGTTCATTATTTACTATGCATGGTCACACTGCCCACATAGCCACACTTGCCGTCCTGTTCATTCATGCATTGCTTGCCATAACCATTGTGGCCTGGTTGTGCCTCTTACTTGTTCTCATTGATATGCATTATTTGTGATATGTGGCCCAGTGAAGTGTCATGTACCGTTTGACTGGTTCAGGTCAGGAGTGTTTGGCTCTGCATTAATTCTCCAATCACCGGCTATTCCAACCCAGGTGCAGTATTGCCCCCCCTCATGCATGCCCACGCATCAGTACCCCAAAGCACTGCCATGGGACGGTTGTGCAACTCACCAAGCAGCCAGGCACGTGGTCCGGCATGTCGCTCCATTTGATGGGGTACCGTGGATTTACCTAGTAACATGGCATCATGTGTTGATCCAGGAAATCGGGCGCAGCAATGGGTGATGATCTTCCTGGAGTCACATATCATTTGCACATTGATGGAGTGGTGTTGTTTGCGATTGCGGTACACAGCCTCTATGGCATGGGGGACTATCAATTCCACATGGGTGCAGTCGATGGCACTGACACAATTGGGCATGCCTGACAGTGCATGGGAGCCTACTTTGGTTTCGGCTATCTCCTGGGCAGGCCGTGGTACGGATATGTGGGTGCTTGCGTGCTTCAGGAGGGCATGCAGCACTTGGTTCAGCATGCGTGAAAATAGTGGTTGTGAAATTCCATGCAGCTGGCCCACTGTGTGTTGGTAGGTGCCTGTGGCCAGGAAGTGTGGCACAGACACCACCTTTAGTAGTGGGGGGATGTCAGTGCATATTTGTATGTGGCTGGCAATGTCGTTCTGTATCGTGTGCACTATGGTGGTGATGGTGTCACGGTCCAACCGGTACAGGGTGTGGATCTGCTCAGGGGTAGGGTTGAATGGGCTGGGTCTGGTGCGAGGTATTTCTAGCTGCCTACGAGGCTCTGGTGGCTGCGCTGGTGGTAATGGATGGGCCTGTCTCAACCTCCTTCTCCTCCTGTGTCTCCTCTGTGCTGCCTGTTCTTACTGCTGTTGTTGTTGTTGCAGTTGTTGCTGTAGTTGTATCAGTATAGGCAGGTACTCCTGCGCCATGTTTGCAAATGCTAGTGGTGGCATTTTGGTGTAGGAAGGGGTGTGGTGTTTAGTTGTGCTCAGTTCATACTGGCACAGCCTCCTTTGACTCCACCTGTGGGGATTGTGTGCACCTGCGGCAGCTGCCTTGTATCTTGCTTGCTGTTTGTGGGTGGTCTGAGATGCCTGTATGGCCGGCATCATGCAGGCCGTGATTACCGGCTTCGCGATGCCGGTATTTACATGTATGCGTGGGTTGGAATTACCCCCTATTACCGGCATGCCGGTATTTGCTCCCTGAAGGGGCGCGTGTACGTGCCTATGCCGCTATTAGCGGCACCGTTGTTTGGTATGCCGCTAATACCGGGTTTGCGGGTCGGAATGCTACAGAACGGTAAATGATGCCAGTATTTACATACGGGCATCGTTTTTCCCTCAACGGCATACCTCGTAATGAAGCCCAATGAATAGGTCAATACCTTGCCACCCTTGTTCAATTTCGTTTTTTATTTTTTTAACTGAGGTTACTTTCTCACTCGTTTTCTTCATACTTCAAATATTCTGCATTGAGTGTTGGGCTGTTGTGAAGCAATATAGAATTCCATATCAGGGTCGCCAAAGGAAAACACGGATTTCAATGGCCACCTCGCTTGCACATTTTCTTGAGGTTCCGGAATTTAAAGGCAGAAAATGCATATAAAGCGAAACCTATCTTGATGAATCGAACATAATAAAAATAAATCCAGGCGAACCCCTCTCCCCTCCTAAGCCCATGCCACCTACTTCACAGTCTGCTTGTATCACACAAAGCCCCTTAACACACGCCCTGCTTGTTGCTGCTGCTCTTAAAACCACACTTCACCTTGGTTCAAAGCTTCACTACTTTTTCAGTTTCTCTTCTACCTCCAGCTGAGCACAAACACTACAGAGCATAGGAAATGAGGTGGAATTAGTCTAAAATTTCAGGGAATGGGGTATAACTCTTGACATTTTCGGAACAGGGCTAACTTCAGAGAGCCTGGGAGAGCAAAGGTACGTGTGTGGGGGCATGTTTACACATTCTAATAGTATTCTGGTTCAGCTTCAATGTTACAAGCAGTTAACTCTCTCATTCACATCTGAAACCACACACCTAAGTCTGCGCAATGGTTGTTTTTATACTTGAAAGTGTGTGCATACAAACATGACAGAGGTTCCTGAAGGGCTACACATATGGCTACACATATCACTCATCAATACCAGGCAAAGAACCCTGCGGTTTCCAGGATGCTTTCTGTTTTAAAAAAATAGTTGCTTAAGATGTTTGATGTTTGAATCATTTATACCGCGCACCGGACAAACTTAATCGTGTTTGGGCGCAGATGGAACCTTTAGCATTTGGACTGTCTTTCTCCAATGTGGTAAATAAAGTCCCCCTGTAACTATTTCCAGTCGGAAATCTCAGCAGAACAGATGGGTTTTAAAGGCCCTGCGAAATGTCATGAGTGTCTTAATCTCTCTGGTATGTCCCGGGAGCTTTAATCTAGGTCCATAGACCCCAACTCTGCGGTCTCCTTTGCTCATGTATTTTGAATGCGGAACCTAGAGTAGGTTCTTCTCGCCTGAGCATAGCTGCTGGCTGGGAGTATAGCTCTTGATTTTGTCAGATAGATACCATGGTGCCAATTTATTCACACATTCAAAAACCAGGCATAGACCTCTTACCTGTCATTATTTACCCCTGTTCCTTTTACTGCATTCTATGAGCATTTCTCTCACCCTATTCCATTGGTTGCACATCCTGTACATTGAGAAATATATCTGGTTTATATCTGGTTATCTGCAATGCCTAGGAGTGGTGGAGAGGGTTTATGAGCAACAACTAGATAGTGTAGGGTTTCAAGGCAGTGAGTGCCTCTTGAGTTCCTGAAATTAGCAGGGGGCTTAACAGTGAACTGCGCCTTTAAGTTTGTCATGGGATGTGTAAATAGCAAGAAAAACATTATAGTAGACCTTTTGTCTAGGTTATAATCACTAGTTTTTCAGAAGGAATATGTTTCCGAAAGGCCAAGAGATTGGCCGTGTTACGTAGGGGAGCCGGCAGGGCATTCCAAGACGGTATGGCCCGCACATGAAAAGCGCGGCCATTTCCGCCAGCTCTTTTAAAGTGATCTACTTGCAGGAGGCAGTCCTTGGTTGATCGAAGTGGTCTTCTGGGGATATATAATCTCAGATTGTTCTTGAGATATATGGGTGCATCACCATAGACACATTTGTGACAAATGGTCAGAAGTTTGAACTGAATTCTGGCCGAGACTGGCAACCAGTGGAGGATCCTCCTGGCTGCTGATGTGGGCTCAGAGCACTTCAACTGAAAGACAATGCGTACTGCAGAGTTTTGAATCTTCTGAAGTCTCTGAAGATCCACCTTCTTGGCTCCTCCCAAGAGGGCATTACAATAGTCCACTCTTGGTATTATTACAGCCCGGACCAATTTTTTACGGTTTTCCTCTGAAACTAGAGGGGCCACTTGGCGGAGCACTTTCAGGTGATAATTAGTTTATGATTGCATCTACGTGGGCATTATTCTCTACATTGGCCTCCAGATAAGTACCCAAGGCTTTGACCTATGTACCACTGGTATCTGATTCCCATCAACCAGGAAGTTGCTGTACAGGGGGTCCAGCTTCTCTCTAATCTGTTTAGGGCCGTACAACATTAGTTCCGTCTTTGTGGCGTTAAGGCAAAGCCAGTTAGTTGTCATCCAGCCTTTCACCATTTGGTAGGCCTGATTCAGGGTTTGTTGGTCTTTGTTATCATCTCCACTAACCTCCAGTGCCAACTGAAAGTCATCTGCATAGTTGCAGAAAAAATTATCTGAGTGGTCAAGATCCCTACATAGAGGGATAATGTAAATATTAAAAAGCAAAGGGGAAAGGCAAGCCCCCTGAGGTACTCCACAAATGGTAATCTCAGCATCAGAGGCACTGTTGCCCCAATTCACTCTGGAACTACGCCCCTCAAGAAACGTCTTAAGCCAGGTCGTTGCCTCTTCTGATAGACCTCCCACAGTAGACATCCGATGCAATAGGATCCCATGGTCCAGCAAGTCGAAAGCTGCCGATAAATCTAATAACATCGCCAGCCCCGACTTACTAGATTCCAAATCTGATAGCATGTACGTCTGCAAATCCAACAAGGCACTCTCGGTGCCATGGAAAGTGCGAAACCCTGACTGTTTTTTGTGGAAAATACAATGTTGGCGTCACCATTAGGATCCAGGCCCAATTTTGTTAACAGCGGCATGACAGCTACATGTTTTATAGAAGGGGGATGTGACTTGTGTGGAAATAAGAGTTACAAACCGTCAGAGAAAGGGGGCGAAAGTGTCCTTATGCTCAAGTATAATTTCCGACTGTAAGAGTTCGCCCGGGCAACTTGTACGGTGCATGGCCCGCATGATATTACACATTTCTGTCATAGTGTGTTCTTTAAAAATAAATTCAGCCTGAGGTAATTGAGAAGGTTGGTCTTCATCGACTGTAGGTTTAGGGGCAGTCTTAAGATTAAACTGTGACTTCTTGATATTATTATGACTGGAAACTTTATGAATATCAGTAGGGGTTATTTTAACTAGTTCTTGGAGAATTTTCTTTTGAGCCATTTTTAATTTATCAGCAAATGCTTTTTGCACCTTTTTACAATCGTCATTAGTAGGTTTAATGACCAAACTTATGCTAGCAGGCTTTTCCCAAACCCTCAATAGTCCAAAAAGCTCTTTCGTTTGGTTTCCAGTTTGGGTAATTTGATTATTGTAAAAGTTCTGCTATGCTTCTACTATTTTTGTCTTGTAATCTTCGGACTTAGTTTTCCAGATTTCTAGATTTTCCGGAGTGTTATCTTTTTGCCAAGTATGTTCCGCCTGTCTTTTAACTATTTTCAATTCTGTCAACGCGGGAGTAAACAATCTGTGATGGTTTGGAGTGTCCCTTACTGTTCTAACTTTCAGAGGGGCAACCAGATCTAACATTATTAAGTATTCATCATAATAAATATTAATAAGCATATCCGGCTATCTGAATTCTTAGTTTTCTTCATTATGGCCTCCAAACATGCTGATAGGACAGGTGAGGTAACAGCCTTCTCATTCCTACTATGCACTTCACGCATCAGTTCGTACTTCCTGGGGGGGGGGGGTGATTGGAAGTGTCAGCTGGAAACGGATGGAAAAATGATATGACCAAACACATGGCGTAGTAATCACACTGTCAATCAAGATGTTTCCACTTCCCACCCAGTCCAAAATGTGTTCTTTTATATGTGTAGGTTCATTGTTGTCGATAGTTCTATGATGGCTGTTAAAAGATTTTTCAAGATCAATAGCCTTACTATCCTTAACATGTCCCTTCCACAGATTAAAATCGCCCAAAACCACCACCGCAGAATTAGTGGTCAACAGCGGTGTAATGGTATCTACAATGTCGTAATTAAAATTAAAGGAATCACCTGGGGGCAATAGATTAAAACAAGGTTAATACTATGATTTGGGAGGACAAGCAGTTTAATATGTAGGAGATCACAGCCTACGCAATCCATTTTACATTGATAAATGCCTATTTCCTTTTTACATATAATTGCCACGCCACCTCCAGTGCCCACCTCTTTGTGTTTACCAAAGAAGGCAGAACCGTGGGGGTGTCACCTGCTCCATTGTAGGGCCGTGTGCGTAGGTAAGCCAAGACTCCGTGACACACATGATATCCACATCGTTATCTACAATGAAATTGTGAATATCAAGCATATGTTTTACCAGAGATACCATCAATTTCTTATGAGCCGAAGTCTCCTTGATGATTACAGCACTTTTTTGGGGAGTTTCTGATCAAAGAAGGTTATCCACTATTGTGGTAAAATTAGGGACTTTAGTTAATATATGTTTAGGGAATTCCTGTTTGGTGTGATGCGTGGTGGATATTTACTACTAGAAGTCCTTCTATGTAAAAATCTAAGGTAGCTAACGTGCCAGCTGAGGGTTTGTTTGTACTGGTCTGAGTATGGAATTTCTTTCAGCTTCCAACGCAACAGCGAAAGATTTATCACTTCTCTTTATTCTAACATGAGCACCTTAATAGCACATAGGTAGATAGTAAAAATGAAAAGCCAATAAATGCAATCAATATATGTGGGAGGATTACTCACAGCTCGCCTGTCTGCCCAGTCTGCCAACTGACTGCTACAGACTGCCCGTCCGCGCCTGCACATTCGTGCAGGGTTAGTAGGGAAATGGGCACCGTAGAACTACAAATTCACAGAACCTACGTGTGTGTGGCGACTTGGTCGCTACTTCACTGCACAGTGGCTAAAACAACAGTTAAACTGCTTGTTTCCAAGCGAGAACACAAAAGCTATTGCACGTGTAGTTTTAAAAACCAACTTCTTTAAAAATATATCGCAAAATTAAAACTATGTTTAAAATAATTCAACACAGTTCTAAAAATGCCAGCAAATACCTAACAACAATTCCAGCAGTTACAGGACTAAAACTCTAACAACGGGCTGATATTTACAGAAAACTTTCAATAAATATGCAGGCAAAGTATAAAAGGTGCTCACCTTTTAAACCCAGCAATCTGTAGTGAAATATTCCATGGAAAACAAAATCGCAATATGAAACAAATGCTTGTGGTCTTTTGGGTCAGCAGCTGCACTGGGAACATGACAACCTGAGTAAAATCCCGGTATCCAATTACTTGAGCAAGATTACCAACCTCCCAAAAAAATAAGGGGTTGCATCCGCCCTCTGAAAAAAGTTACGCTGTCCACCAGCATGTGTCCTTTACTGGTGCCCTGAAAAGAAACCACAATCAGGGGAAATTAACTGCACCAGTGTCCAGGATTGCAAACTCTCTTGCCACATCGTCGGCAAATACTCATGACTTACTTGCCCTCTCATTATTTCCCCTCTTCACCTGCATGTCTGTCTTTCAACAATACTCTGCTTTATAAAACTAACTTCAAACGTACACATACCATGGTGTCACTCAAATATATACATCCTTATAGAACTATGTTAGGCAAAAGTGTAAAATTATGGCATTATCCCTCCACCCCCCATCTTGACTGCGAGACTACAAATACAAATAAATTGTCTCTGATTGCAAAACTTTCAAGGACTGACAGTAGCACAGTTTAAAAATAAATAATGGGGATGCCGTGTGTTATGAAATATTTAAAAATTTGAGAACTCACAATGTTTTTAGGCAATGCAGAGTGAGATAAAATGATCTGCTGTGGAGCACACACTTTGGTTAAGCAACGTTCTCCAAGCGGTACACTACTTTTTGGCACCACCATTTTGGGACGGGCCGATTTGGCATGTTCATTCCGCCGCAGCTACCTTTTCGGCGCGAAAGCCATTCCAGTGCCATTTAATTTAGTGCAAGGGATGTGTGGACGTTACTGACATTGCAGCCACATCTAAATGCCCTCATGCTAAATAAGATCACAGGACTGCACTACAACAAACCTCACCACCTCCCACTTGCGTTGCTTTTCTTTTCATTAAATTAAATTAGTTAAGTAAAAAATAAAACATACAGCCTTGAGCCTTGGCTTGCAAGAATTCGAGGCACAGCATTTAACCACTAGGCCACAATGGTCTGCTGTTCCATGAGGCATTTCATATTTAGCCTATAATTTAATATGTTCAATGATAAAAGGCAAGGTATGAAACTTGTTGGTTCCAAACAATAACATCATTGCAGCATAATGGTTAAGTGCTGCGTCTCACACTCCTTAAGGCCAGGGTTCTCTGAGAGCAGTCTTCAACATAAATGTTATTTTTTTAATTTCATGTATTGTTTTTTATAAAAATGTGGATGCCGTGTGTTATGAGATATTTAAATCTAAGAAAACACACGGCCTTATGGAATATGGACTGTCTACCATCCATGTCCTAAATGGGACCAACCCTGCTTAGTTTCAAAGCGACGAAGGATCCAGCCCCCTTAGGCCATGCATCTCTAAGTTTTCTTTTAAGCGGGGGCCATATATTAGGCAACATGACCTTAGTGGGCTGACCTTTTACTCACTTTGAAGCTAAGCAAGGTTCATCCCAATCACTGCAGGGTTGGGAAACCCACTGTTGCTGTAAACATACTTTTTTTATTATTGACTGGGAGACTACAAATACCAGAATGCAATTCAGCCAAAGGCAAAAAATTGTCTCTGAGTGCAAAACTTTCAAGTAAATGACAGTAGCACGGTTCATTAAAAAAAATTCAAATGCCCATTCGGTCACTGATCCATGCAATAACAGGGACTGACCCTGCTTAGCTTCAAAGCAAGAAAAGGGCCGCCCATCCCTCTAAGTGGTGTTGTAAGTTTGGCACATTTATCAGGTAACATGTCCTGAGGAGGCTGGACCCATCCTCACTTTGAAACTAAGCCGAGTTTGTCCTGGTTACTGCATAAATGGGAGACCTGAATGGCAATTGAGTTACTGGCTATGGCCTTGACTTTTCACCCCTGACATCACAATAGTTATAAAAATATCCTTCAAAAATAAAAATATAAAAATATGTAACGACAGGTACCGAACTACACATGCTCGCGGTTATCTGTAGTCCCTTGTAACCTCGGATATAGCCGCAAATATATTTGCAAAACAGCTGAAATAAATAAATGCTTCTTCTCTGCCCCCCAGGCCATCACCAAGTGCCCCCCTCATCTGTGCCAGCTCCCCCCACTCCCAGATGGCCTTCACCCCAGAGCACACGCTGCTTCTGTGATGCAGTTTGTTTTCAGATGTCAGCTATTCACGGCTATAGCCAAGGCTACAGAAAGCTTTATGTTGCAAACTCGGTCCCTGGAACCCCTCCAACTCAAACATTGCACTCAGTGCTTTCTAGCCATCGCACCACGCCCTAATGGCATTTGTATGTTTTTTGACCTGCAAATAGCTTATAACTGCGTTGCATTTTCCCATAACCTTAGCTATAGATGTGAATTGCTCTCACATCGAGAGAAAAACAAGATGGTGGTCGTTTAATTTCTGAAAAAACCATCATCCTGCAATGCACCATGAGAGATATAACTATAATTTTTGGGTAAAGGGGCAACCTCTTTGACAAATTTTAAATAGCTACGGCACGGAATAACCCAAAACCTTGCATGGTTCGGGGGTCAATGCTTCGTGCCCAAGTTTTTTCAGACCTGGCACAAACCCGTCCAGCAGTTTAGGCTGTGCCCTTTTGCAAAAATATACCGTTTTTGTCTAAGGGAAAATGAATGGGAAGTAGACTGCACTTTTGGAAAAAAAACATTTTGACGCTTTTTTAAATTTTTTAACAAATCTTTACAAAACATTGAGGTCTGCGGAGGCCCGTAATTTCAGTCAGATCTGTTACTTCGAATCAAAAGTTATTAGCAATAGAATTTTGAGGGGTTCCTATGTGTCTCCGACTCACCTTAACTATAGGGTGGCTATCGCTGCCCTATAATATATATATGCATATGCTCAACCCTACTATTAGTGGGTGCTCTCAATTGGCTGTTGGAATAGCCAAACTTAATATTGAACAAGCGTGTTCACCTACGGATGCTGTTGGTGGATAATTTAAACAGGAGCAAAACAAGTGAACACAAGATTATGAGAGCACTCGGTCTATGTAAGGTGTAGAAAAGACTTAAATGTTACTTTATGATTAAAAGCACATATAAAATACATGATTTAAAAAGAACCAACATGGTCTTACAGAACAGCTTGTCTAGGGTTCTACCGTATTAAGTTTACGCCATGCGTTCCATCCCTCTTTCTGGGCCTTCCTCAGATGAAATTACAATTCTGTGTTACGGGCTGTTTTTAATTTCTACATCCTGTCAAGTCACATGATGTCAACAATCACATGACTCTGAATAAACTTGCTCTTAGAGTTATGTAAACCTAGTGGCTATTTTTTGATATAATGCTAGATAGCTAAAATCACTTTGTGCTGTCCTTAACTTAAAATAAGCAAGCACCAATTAGTGTTATTCGGTGACTTGGCAGAAGGTCTCACAAAAATTCTAAATCTTTATTCCAACCCTTGAGCTTAATGGCTCCATAATTAATAATCAACTCTACTACAGTTTAATTCTGCGTGGCACGAACAGAATGATACATTCGCAAGAAAGCATGGGATAGCAGCAGCATTTTATGTGCTAACATATTGAACATACTGAATGTATAGATCATGCCAATGTGGGCTAAAAAACCTCTAACAAATCATTCATCTACAATATGCCATATATTTTATATGCAGTTTTAATGATAAAGTAACATTTTAGTATTTTCTGCACCTTAGATAGACCGAGTGCTCTCATAATTTCGTGTTCACTTGTTCGATATATATATATATATATTTATAAAGAGGTGCCAAAGTGCATGATTAGATCTGTTAAAGATCTCATATAAATAATAAAATATTACTTTCCTATAGAGGAGCATTGTGGCACTCCACAAGTTATTGTTTTTACACCTCAAACAGGGGCAGGGCTAGTGACTGCATTTATTTTTTAAGAAAGGATGTTATCCAAACCAATAATTTGTCTCTAGTACCTAATCCATTAAGGCACATTATAGGACCTTTGTGGTCAACTGTATCAAAATAAGCTAACAGATCAGTAGGATTAGCGCTCCCAGACCCACCACTCGCCTGATATCATCCATAGCAGACACTACAGCGAGTGCAGTGCTGCAGCTCAGTCTTAATCCTCACTGTGTGCCATCCAAAATCATGCGCTCTTCCGGAAAAAAGACTGCACTTGGGTTGTTGTACCTCCTTCCAGCAACTTACTTGGATAAGGAACTTGAGATATAGGGCATACATTTGACATATTTCCTGGATGTAAAGGTGGCTATTTAAGTAAGTGTAACAACAGCCATTTTTAAATGATCAGGAACCACGCCTGATTCCAAAGAACAATTGATGAACTGAAAAAGGGCAGATGTCACCAAGATTCTGATCTTCCTAATAATATTGTCTGGGTAGAGTTCATGAGAGGGGCCTATTGGTTGATGAATTGCCATTATTGTCAATAATGCGCAGTCAGTTATAAACTGGAAGGATGTAAACCTTACTAATGGGGACCAGCCTTCTGCTACAACTGTCAGGGCAGAGAGCTGAGCCTTGATACACTCAGGCGAAATCAATTCGAACTCAGTCTTCACGGTTTTGTCTGAAAAATAATAACCCAAATTCTCACAAAGAGTCGGTGAAGACACAATGGAATTGTCAAGAACTAGCAATAGTTCATGGGAAATAATTGAATTGAGAAAAATACGGTCTGAAACATATTTCTTTTTTGCCTGAGCGGATAGGTTCTCTAGTTGTAAATTTTCCCATTCATGGGAAGCATATGGGACTGTTTTAGGAGTGCTAGAAACAGAGAAATCAGGGATCTCTATAATGAATGGGATGTCTGCATTTTCTGTCTAGGGAAGAACAAATGGAATCTCATCCTTGTCTGTGCCAGATTACACAGTCCTAAATATGGCCACCACTCAGGAAGGAGAAGGCACTAGCTCTACTAAGCCGAAATTGGACAATGACTCCAAGAATGACTTTTCTTTAACTTTATTTACGTATTTTGCTCAGAAGTTAAAATCTCCCACAATTATTAGCTGGAAACAGAAAGGAAATCGTTGAGCAGGAATGTACTCAAAATCTAAAATAGACTGCGGCAAGGAAGAACGGGGTTGGTAGACTATCATGAGATCTAAGTAATTGAATGAGTTAATATCCATTTCAAATGATCTATTTATGAAGAATATGTTATCAAAAGCATCCTCTTTACAGTCTGCTTCTGATTAAACAGACAGTCACATGGTTAGGTATTTCGTAAGTGCCAGGATGCAGCCCTAATGGTGAACAATTGCGCTAAACAAATAATGCTAACATAACATAACATAACATCAGCATTACTGAGGTTATTAACTTCCATCTATGGACTCTCTTTATTTTAAAGTTACTAGTGTGCCTCATTACACGTTTGGCGGTGCGGAAGAAAAGTGGCAGTAATTCTGTTACCAACCTTTTTTGGGTGGCAGCAGAATTACTGCCACATTTACCAAACACCCAAACTGGCCTTGAAGTGAAGGATTTAAATCCAGCATGGTTTCTTGGGGTAAATACTCCACTTTAACTCCAAAAATGGGTATTAACCCTGCCCTTCTATCACTTGTAATCCTATGGTAAACCCATGGGACTAATTGGTGGTAACGATAAATGGTTTTAGTGGTAGTTTGGTGGATTTACCATTGAATTACTGCCAAATTCGTAATGAGGCCTGATGGTGCTTGTGGAAGCAACCCCAGAACGATGGAATGCTCCATCACGCACAGTTAATGTCTGGCCCAGGCAACTGGATGGGCGTTTCAGAGGTATGTGAATATGCAAATCCAATGCTCAGAAGGAGGGCGCACGTACAAGATAAAGAAGTAACGCAGTAACGCCAAAAGTAATGGGAAGGGTGATGTCACGATGCACGACCCACATATATCACATCTATACTACACGTAGTGCGCCACACGTTAGGGAATAGGACACTGCGCATGGAAGTACATGCGTGAAAAGACAAAACATATATGTATCTTTAAACTATCAGGTAACTAGGGATAGGTAAGCACGGCTGCCGCAATGAAAAGTACACATGCAGCAATTGCAATATATATTTTTGTGTTTAAAAGTACTTAGAAGCTGTAGGAGTTTAAGGGTTAGGTATATTAACGAATAACAGTTTGGCTATATTTTAGTAGGTCCAGGGCAGACTAGACAGAGGCTTTTTTGTTTTGATTTGAGTTCACAGTAGAATTGAGGTTTTGCTGAGGCCCACAGAAAATGCTTGATCAGCTCACCAATGGTGAGACACCAAGAGCCCACAGTAGCTAATTAATTTTGGCAGAAGGAAACATTTCTCATGGGAATAGAACTGCAGCCGGATACTAGGTGCAGTTCCACATGATAATTTGAAGGTCGTTGGGCTGGTTACAAAGGGCCCAGGCAGCGAGTACAATAGTAAAAGAGATTTAAATAGGGGTAGTGTCCTGCACAGTTTTTTCAAGAGCCGGCAGACCTCTGCTGGGGGATGTGCAGGCTGGTGAGGAGAGACGCAGCGCCGAGAGGATTTGGATGTCCTAGAGCACATGAGTGTACCAATGAATCAAAGCCGTGGTGGCGTGTTGGTGTTGTTGCTTTTGAAATTATAGGGTGTTGTATTGAGGTTGAGTTTGATGGAATTTCGCATCTAGTAGGAGACCCAACTCCTTAGTAGTGTTGTAGGGAATTATTTGTAAAAGGAAAGGTGGTGTTGTTTGTTAATTATTTTGTATTTTTTATTAGTGATATGAGTGTCATAGTAATGTGTAAGGAAGGCTCCCATTTTCACGTTTTTTTGATTGATGGGAGGTGCTGCCATTTGTAGTTGAAGTGTTGTAGAAACTTCAAGAGAGAAAAAAAGGCTGTACGCTGTGTAGAGATAAACGTGGGGATCTTCGCGGTAGAGGAAGGAGAAAACGGCATAGATTTAGAGACATTGGGCCTCATGACGAGGTTGAAGGTAGGCTTGCCAGTAAAACTACATCTAAACTGTCAACTGTAATTGCCCTTTCGCGGGTGCCGGGCCCGGTTTGTTTGTTTCTTTGCTTATTTGCTTATATTTGTTTATGTTTATTAAATTTATATAGTGCTTTAACCTAAAGCGCTTGATAGCGCACCATAACCCCGGGGTATCCGGGCGCTTACAGTACAGAAAGTAGTTGCAATGGGTTACAGATGGGCAACGAGTACATATTATAGCTGTTACATACTACAGTTACATAATACAGTATGTACAGTGGTGATCATAATACAGATACAATAGGTCATGAGGCATTATAGGAGAGTAGAGTAGAAAGCAATGATCAGTACAGGTGTGACAGGTAGGCAGGAGTTAGACCCTTTTTAGTTCATTTTATTCAATAACCATGAGATAGCATAACTTCTGATTGCTTTAGGAGATTGTGTGCTTTTGATATGCTGAGGAAGTGTGTTCCATATTTGAGCGGCGAGGAACGGGAAACTAGTTCCACCCGCCTTTTTTAAGATTGAATCTGGGTACCACAAGGCAGGAGGAGTTGGAAGATCTGGTGGTTCTGGCTGATGTTTTGAAGGCAAATTTGTCAGTAATATACGGTGGGGCTCGATAGTTCAGAGCTTTGTGGGTAAGACAAAGGGCCTCATTACGAGAAGCGCTGTAAAAACGGGGTCATTACCGGCATTGAGGAACTAGCGGGTCTGTGCTTATATGACGCTGCTAATAGCGGGTGATTACGAGTGCGCGAGCACGCGCGAACCCCCATGCCATGGCGCTCGAACCCCTGATAGCACCATCACGGGACCCGCCGATACCGCCTCCGCCTAGGAGGCACCCCTTAATACCGACCCGGTAATAACATCATGCTAATACCGGGCTCGTAATACCGGACCTGGAAGTAACATCATCGTGTCAGAACGGGAAATGCGCCGGAGGCCATCTTTAAAAACACAATCCATTGCAATCCTCCCAAACCACCAGTTGTGTTCAGGAGAGACCAGTGCCAATCCCTTCACCATGTCTAAGGCTACCAAGAAATCAACCCCCCGTCTGCGCAAAAGGCATTTTTCAGACGACAAACTGAACATGCTGGCGGACACCCTTGCCGCCCATGCAGAGGAGATCAACCAGCAGAAACTGAAAAGGGAGGTGCAGCAGTGAAAAAAGGAGATCTGGGAGGAGGTAGCCCGCAAGGTCTCGGCTGTCGGCACCACCCCATGGACAGTGAAATACTGTAAAAAGAGGAGGGATGACCTCCGCCTCAGGGTACAGAACGCCAGCAGTTGGAGGGAGGCCATGGCCACATGCAGGGGTCCCCACTCACCCGCCAAACTTTCACGCTGGGAGGAGACGTGCAGTACGTTCATACAGATGGAGTCCATCGAGGGCTTTGGGGAGATGGAGACGGGTGCCACAACATCTGGAGATGGAGGTGAGTGACCCTGTAGATCCCAGTAGGGGAAACCCTGCCACACTGAAATGCATGCTGAGTGCCAATCCCATTACCAACACACAGCCAACACACACGGACCATGCCCATGTAATACATCACACAAACCCAAATACAACAGCATGCCACCTGCCATGCAGCATCCCTGCATTGAGACGTCACGGCAAATGCCAAAATGCCCCCTTCATGCTACCCTGTGTGACACACCTGTAAGATATGAATGCATGATAAATTAAATTCTCCACAGCACCATATAATACATCTTGCATGTAATACCATCACTGATGCCCTGCATCTCTTCTACCCCCCCAGGCACCGATGGAGAGGATGCCAGTGAGGAAACAGCCACAAGGGCATCCAGGTCCCGGCACAAGACTACTTCCACAGGCAAGACCACCTCCGGGGCAGCCTTGCAGGCCACACCGAAACCCAGGGTGAGTGGCCAGGCCATGGCCACACATGAAGGCCCCACATCAACGCCTGACACCGTGAACACAGAGCTGGCAACACCTGTGGAAGGCGAGGCCGTTGCCCCACTGAGCAACATAGAAACTGCATTGGAGGAGTATGTCGACGAGGATGGACTAGCCCATGTGGCATGTCCACACTCCCCAAGCCCCGTGTCCACCCCCCAACCCCACACTCAGCCCTCACCCACCAGCAGCAGTGCGGATCCTTTGCTACACGATTTGGACATCAGCAGCCTCCAGAGGACAGCACTGCCAATGCAGGCCCGGTCGCAGCACCCTCAACCACTGCTGCTCCCACCACCAACCTTGAGGCACGGCTAGCGAGGGTGGAGGCTAGAAAGGACTCAATGATGGACCTTCTCTGACAATATGTTGTGGATGGGGAGGACACGAGGTGTGAGATTGCCCAGGCCACAGCGGCGAACACAGCCGCCGTCAATGCCTCTGCATTGATGATGCGAGACAGTCTGGGGGCCGTCACGCAGGTCCACACCTCTATCCTGCTGCACATGCAGCAGCCACAGCCCGCACCAGCCGTGCAAATCACCACGGCTTCCACCCCGTCCACCACACTAGCTTCCTCTGCACCCACTTCCTCTGCACACTCCAGCCCCGTGTGTCCAACAAAACGGAGTGTGAGGCACTCAGAAATGCTGCCCCTGGACAACAAGAAATCCAGGAAATAGTGTGGGACAACAATGGGAGTGGGTCAGATGGTGTCGGTGGTGTATGGGTGTATTAGGGGGATTTCATTGGGGTGTTTTGGGAGTTGATTGGGGGTTTTGGGAGTTGATTGGGGGTTTTGGGAGTTCATTGGGGGTTTTGGGAGTTCATTGGGGGATTTGGGAGTGCATTGGGGGTATGGGGAGTTTTGGTGTTGTGGGGGGGTAGCACATTTCTGTAGTTGATATCAATACACCCGTTGTGTGAAAAATCATTCAATGCCTGGACATTGTTCATTTCGTGTGTATTCATTTAATTTATGACAGTGCACAGTGCCCAACTCCCCACATTCCCTGTGTGCATGTCCACATGGACCCAGTGTACAATGTGTCACTGACATATATCTATCGACGCCCCTGTGGGTCAGAAGTATTCGTCAATCAGGCTTTTGGCGTACTGCACGGCCATCTTGTGCATCACATACTGGTAAGGGTGCTGCTTCTCCTCCGTCTTCATCCTCAACATCCTCACCCGGTGCATGCATGTCAATGTCAGGTGGCAGTGGTACATTTCTCCGGATGCACATGTTGTGCAGCATAACACAGCCCATGGTGAGCTTTGCCACCTTCTCAGGCCTATAAAGGAGTGCTCCACCAGACCTGCTTAGGCAGCGGAACCGCGCCTTCAACAGGCCAAAGGTCTGCTCAATCACAACACGGGTACGGGTATGTACCCGATTGTATTCCTCTTCATGGCTGTTCCGTGGGCTCCGCTCAGGGGTAAGTAGCCACGGCTTTAAGGGATATCCTCCATCACCTGCAAGCGAATACAAATAGGTCTATGTGAGTCACTCTGAGCTGCCACCTTCTGGATTCACAGCCATGGCCGCAGCTATTTGCTGTCGACATGCACATGTCCCTGTACGTATGCACAAATATTATTTAGATGCATTCTATACTGCAATATGGTGTGGTAGTCTGGATGGCGTTGTACAGATGATGCAAGGTGAATTCTTGCATACTGATGCGGATGTACTGTGGTTGCAGGACGATGTTTTGCCTCCCATTTCTGCTGTGTATACTACACTGTGCATGGTCACACTAGCCACATTGGCACAGTGTCCCCACTCATGTCCCACTCATGTCCCCCTGCACCCCCACCCCCCAGCAGTCAGGGGCACCTGCCAGCAGGCCCCCACTCATGTCCCACTCATGTCCCCCCCTACACGAAATAAAGATGCACAGTCATGGCCCACTTCTACACCAAAAAATACCACATCACGCCACCCCATTCTTGAGACGCAATGATTTCCCAATCCACCCCACACTGACATGCCTATCTCAAGACACAAACCAAAACTCAACTATGTACATCAACACATGTCCATCACACACATTCACTGGTTGGCATTGCTTGTGTAAACCCACAATTTCACATGCATCAACCCAATGAGCAAATCCCACACATGGAACTAAAATATGAAAATGTATTATGTACACAAATAAATAAATGAAATGATAGCATACCAAAATATCAAACATGAAATGAAAAGCATGTGAAAAAGATGAGTGAATGAAAATGATAAGCAATGCAAAAAAAATTGAAAGAAAAACAGTCCAAACTCTCCCTCCACCAACGCAAATCCAGAAAAAGGTAAAAAAAAGATATCCATTGTTTCATGTTCATAATAATAAATAAAAATGCAAAATCAATCCATAGTCCAACTATTTGCAATACATTGTCCTGAAATAAAAAAACATTACTCCATGTCCATAATGAAAAAAAAATCCAAATGAATCCATGATGTAACTATATACAATCCATTGTCCAAAATAAAAATCCATTAATCCATGTGCAAAAATCCCAAAAATAAATCAATCCATTGTCCACTGAGGTAAAGGGTCCATGAGCCTAACTAAACAAATGAAACCTACCTAAGAAACTACCTAGAAATATAACTATATACAAATGTGTGTGGCATTGTCCATTGACCGCAAATAAAAGGAAAACGAAAAGGAAACCTAACTCTAAAAACTATTTACAATGGCAGCGGGCTAGTCCGACAGCTCACTTTTGGATGTCCCGGGCCAGGGCATCATCGAACTCCTGCTCAATGTCCTGGAGGCAGCCCTCTTCCATGGCCCCGAGGGTTCGCAGGGACGACGACAGGTTCTCCTCCAACTCCCTGCGAATTGCCTCGAGGCACTCAGCCCGCCTCAGGGCCCTCCGCATGGAGTTCTCCGCCCTGACCATCGTGAGCCGTGCTTCTTCTGCCCGCTGCCACTCCGCATCTATAGCATGGCCTAACCGCTGCCACACGGAAGACACTTCCAGTCCTGGGTCCTCCTGCCCTCTGGCCGATGCCTGCCCCTCCGATGACGAAGGCCCCGAGCCATCATGGCACCCACCTTGTTGCTGCTGCTGCTGTGCCTCTGCCTGTGCCCTGGCTCTTGCTGCCTGCACATCCTCCTCTGGCTGGGGTGCAGTTGTTGATGTGGCCACCCCTGCTGGACGTCCGACTCCCGACTGTGGCAGGGATGTGTCCTCCACCAGCCTGGCCACAGGGTCAGAGGCAGCTCCACAGGGTACCCAAGTAATACATGGGTGGGAAGATGGCATGGAGTACGACTGGCGCATAGGGGGTTCAGTTGAAGAGGGCGTCGGAACAAGGTCCAGCAAACGGAGGAATCTGGTCCTGGTGAGCTGTCCCAGTAGGTCAACGCGGTCAATGAGCCATTCAAGATGACGTGCAGTTTCCTCATGAAAAGACTGCAGGTCACCTTGCATGGCCGTTGATGCAACGCCACCCCACCCAGGACAGGCTCAACCCGGTCCCAGATAGCCATGTCCGCAGGGAGAGGAAGGCCAGTTGTTGTAAGCGGATCCTCTCCCTGAAAATGGGTCTGGACGTAGGCATCCCTGCTGGTGCGGGATGATGCAGTCACAGGATCGGGGACAGGATTACACACAGGCACCTCCGCGGTGGCCTGTGCTGCCTCCTGTCTCTGCCCCTGCACCACTAGCACCAGTGGAATCCCCACCTCCAGACCCCGTGTCTGTCCCTTGCACGGCCTCCTCCTCCACCAAACCCCCACCAACCTGGATGACTCTGTGCCATCTTCCTCCGTCGGACCCTGTGGGGTCTCAGCTGCCCCTTCTGCTGCCGAGGAGTCCAACTCCGACCTCCGCCTCTTGGACCTTCCCTCGGCGGCTGCGGCCTGGGACACGGAACCAGGCAGCACCATCCATACACTTACAACAGCATGAACAGCCAAAGGTGAGCCTGACATCACATGAAACAAAAGGAGTGCACTAGACATGCACACACGCCACCACACGTACATGCATGTCTACATCTCCTCCAACTGTTGCAGTGATGAGATCGCCATACATGTCACATCTGCCATTCATCCTTCTACATATCAGTGTCACGTGCATCCATGTTGCATCACAGTTGCACACTTGTCAGATACACATACATGCACATGTACATAGTGCAGATACATGCATTATGAACCACCATCCATGCCACAACCATGCCAATGTACATCTACAGAAATTCAAACATGTGTGCTCCCACACCTGCATGCTTACCAACACATACACCATCAATGTGTCTCACAACTGAGAGGACTCACATGTGGCAGCCTCACACCCATGTTCATACACATCCCTACATGGCCCTACATAAACACATGTGCAACCTGCACACTACTGGCACACCACGACACGCACAGCATACTATCAACATGCATGTACACTTACCGCTCGACTCCAGACGGGTCTGCCTCTCAAGGATCTGGACGTAGAGAGCTGGGCATATGCGTTCCAGGACCCTCATTTGATGGTTTGACAGCTGGCCCCAGCGCCCCTTGGCATCGGCTGCCTTAGCGAGGCGCCGGGCCTTGTTGAGGGTCCTGGACCTGAAGTCCTCCCAGCGCTTCTTGACATGATGTAAGTCGTGGACTGCCACCCCCTTCGCGTGGATGGCAGTCACAATGTCCATCCAGATCCTGGTCCGTCCTTCATTGTCGGCGCGCAAACTTCCAAAGAGGGCATCATAGTGCCCCAGGACTTGCTCCACCAGGACACCAACTTCCCTGGCACCGAAGCTGGTGGCCCTCTGCTTCTCTGGCTGGGGGTTGCCAGTGCTGCCAGATGGTGTTGTGCTGGACATGGCAACCCCAGAGGCAGGAGTGGGTGGGCAACTGGGGCTGGGCTCTGGAGCGATGAAATCCCAGTCGGGAGTCTTCGGTTCCAGCAGGGGTGGTCACAGCAACTACACCACTGGATGACGTGCAGGCAGAAAATGGCAGGGCACATGGGCAGCAGGCAGTCAGGCAGCAGCAGATGGCAGGTGGGAGCGGGTTCGGGGCTCTGGCGGGCAGTAATTCGGCCTTCTGGGCAGGAGTGTGGTCTTCCGTGTGTTTTCACATGGCCAGCTTGATACGGAGTGATTTGGCACGTGAAAAAATTGCACGTCAGCGTGTAATTCGAGGAAAGGGCCTTAGCGCGTAAGCGCATCAGCACACGCACGCAATTTCGTTGGACCAAAGGCCCTTAGCGCGTAAGCGCGTAAGTTACATTACGCGCACAGCCGTTTCCCTCATAGCACGTGATGACAGAGCACATGTGGAAAAACTGCATGTCCGAGTGTTATCGCGTGTAATTGGAGGAAAGGGCCCGCGTACACGCGTACCTGACGTGTACGTGTGGGCCAGTTTAAAAGCTACGTGTAGGACGCCATTTCCTTGTACATGCTTTTCGTGGAGAGCGACTGGGTGAAATCTGTTCTTCTTGTCGGTTCACACGCGATTACTTCACAGCGTTTGTAGTTCGTACTCCCTGTTACCACTGACAGCTCTTTTCTGAATTTTTGTTGGGCCTGTTTCATCAAACAGAGTTCACTTCTCCTTTTGTCCTGTCTCCTCAGACAGCGTACAATTCTTCTTTTGGCGGGGGTGTTGCCAACGTGCACACGCGCGTATTTTTCGCGTTCTTTTTCCAGGCAGACGGTGAGTTCTGCATGTACTTAGCAACTGTGCTTGCCCCGTGTGTCGCGTTCCCCTTCAGAGGTCATTGTAGGCTGCGTGTATTACGCGTACGCTTATTTTTGTGTTTCTGGGTGCCACAGCGTAGTGCGGGTTCATTTTTTCAAGCACGTGGTCTACGAGGGGTTGCGTGCACGTTAATTTTTGATTTTGGGCTGCCTGTGCGTTGCGTGACCCCTCATCTTCCCCCAGGGGTCACAGACAGCCTTGTTAGAGCACTAGGGTACGAATTCCATCTACTATCCTACCCCTTTGACCCCCAATTGCCCAGGACAATAGTTTACTGCAACTCCCATATGCACAACAACATCAGTGCCATGGTTGGGAGGCGACCAAGCGGTAAGGGAGGCAAAGGTGGCCGACCTTCAAAAGGTGGGTGTGGGGGGCACGGTAGGGGACGTGGCTGGGATTTGCAGGGTGCCCCTATACCCCCATGTGTGGAGGAACAATCAGGGACACCCATGCCCCCCTCCCATGGTTGAGGGAAACGTGGCTGACACCATCCCAGCTCAGCCCCTGTTGGACCAGCCCATTGTGGCACCTGACCTGGCACTGGATGACTCCCAGGCTGACTTCCAGGTCAGCAAGTCTAGGCCACGTGTGGCGGTTCAAGTTGTTGTCACCAAGCCACATGGATCTGGGGCAGCTATGTCATCTGCTGCCCCAAGTATGCACGGTGGGGAGGCTGCAGGGGCAGCTGCAGCTCCATCCGCCCCAATTCTGACTCTCCCAGCCAGGACAGTGTCAGTCCAGGTCCATCAAACTGACGTTTCCCCTGCCAACATTGCCCTGCAACCAATGCCTGCATCAAGACCTATGGTCATGTGCATTCCCATACTCCTACTACCCAGTCCACCGGTGATTCTGCCCCTACTGACCAGAGCGGCGTAAGCCACTCTGGCTCCGCTCCACCTTTAAAGAAGAGGAAGAAGGGTGCTCTGGCACGACAGGCTGAGACCCCAGACATGGCTACACACTCCGGCACATCAAGGAAGCCTTGCTTTAATGAGGCGGAACTTGATGCACTTGTGTCCTATGTATCGGCACATAGCCGTGAAATGTTGGTGACTGCAGGGTGCAAGACCACACCTGGTCAACATAGGGCACACTGGCAGACCATCGCCGACCGCATAAGTGCCCTTGGATTTGTGAGGCGCACAGCTGATGATTGCTACAAGCGGTGGAATTACCTGAAACGCAGAGCAAAGAACAAGCTGGCCTCAAATCATGCCGCTACTCTGGTGACTGGCGGTGGGTCTCCGCAAGAGGTCAACAAACTCACTGAACATGAGTCTGTTGCTGGGGCCTTCGTCACAGAGGAACAGATCCAAGGTGTGGGAGAACTACCTGATTATGATGCATTGTCCGGTGAGTGCCCATGCATGTGTGTGTAATGCATGTGTATGTTGTTTGGGTGACGGGTTCTAATTGAGTGCCAGGTGAGGGTGTGTGTGCCTGAGTGGTATGGGTCACCCATGTGCTTCATCCAAAACATTCAGCGGCCTTGGATTTGGGTGTGACAGTATCCCTTCTGCCCACAGTAGTAATTTAGCGCAACATTACGGCAGTTGCCCTTGAAGTGGCATCTTGCAACAACATTGTTTGTATTTTTCAGTGTTCGTTCAGGCTGATTGTTTCAATTCTCCGACTTTTGCTACGCATTCCTCAGCCCTATTGTCACATTTGTGACATGCTTCTGTCATTGATTAACCCCATATTGGCCCACATGTGTTACCTTGTTAGGTGAATGATTTGACCATTCAGGCTGATTGAGTATTGGCCTGATCACATGCATTTTTGGGGCCTGTTTGAATGTGGAACATGATAGTTGTTTCCTGTCATGTTGAAGTGCACAACCATTGATGTGTACATCGGCCTGCAATCACTGTATTTTTGTACACTGGATGTGCTGCAGTGTGTGGCACATGCGTATTTTGTCACACTATGTAGCATTTTTCATCTCATCATGTCCTGTTGGGTGTCCTGACCCACGTTTGAGCTATCCTGCTGCATCATTTGGTGCTGTGGGCTTAGAAAATCCAAGATGGCGAAAAAGCCCACATGTACGCCAGAATAGGAAAACTGTGCAGTACTGGCATGGAAAACATCATGATGGCCAGAACTTCCCAGAAAATGCACAGGGAAATGCATGAAGAATAGGCTGCCACCCATGTTTGCCTAGGTTGTGAGCACAGGAGGGCACTGCCTAAAACCACCATTGGGCTACCCACACAGTAGCCTGAAACCATTGGGAATGGCAATGCTGATTGCCAAAAGCAACCTAGAACTGTGGGGAATTCATTTTCTTAAATCCCAAAAATGGTTGCATTACCAGTACTCACCACTATCAGAAAGCCGGCGTTTTAAAACCACCAGACTTGTGTGTAAAACTGAACAAATGAAACAAAACCAGACCAAGGAAAGACTTGCTAAGAGGTGGATACAATGTAAAACTATACTCTGAAATGACTTGAAGGAAGTAATTATTTAATGTGTATGTAAACATCGTAATAGACTTAAACTGGGGGAAAAAAGTGACATTTAGCTGAAACCTGGCTTAATGAAACTGAATTCTGCCTGACATCTACCCCCACAGGAGTTAAAACCTGCTCAGCCACTCTTCCCCTTGCCAAAAGGAGTTGTCACCTCTCTGATTAGATTAGGGGTGGAGCAGCTACAGGGAGTTGAACAAAGGCCTGTCCTGGGCCCAGGCAGATGGTTTATTAGGGTGGTCATAAATGGCTTCCTTTTGAACAAAGCCCTTCCTTGACTCAGGCAGATGGTTTATAGGGGAGGTCGTAAAGTGGCTTCCTCTTGGCAGAAACGGGGAGGGGCAGCCCCTCTGAGGACAGGCTGACCTTAAAGAAAGTGGATAGACTGGTTTCTCCACCATGTGACCTGGGAAGACACACCCCTGTTGGCCAGAATATGATTTTAAGAAAGATGTATAACTCATGGTGCGGACATGTCAAAATTATCTAAATGATACCATAATTCTTGTGTTTTTTCTGCCCACATTTTAAGAGGTTTTAGGACCTGGTGGTATGATCTGGGGGGTTGCTAGCGGAAAATAGGGTTTAACTCCAAATGTATGCATGTTAAAAATCGGACACTTCCGTATATAAATGCATACATGCCTTGCGCACATTTGTATAAATTTTAATGACAAACCAATGTTGCATAGCCCACTAAAATCGAAAATATGTTGCCATTTTTGAATGCAAGCCTCCAGGAAGAGCAGAGTTTGATCAGAGTATACCTCATGTGATATGTGATGGGTGCATGTAATTTTAAACAAATGTGTACCTGTGCAAATATGTATTTGGGTCAAATATAGATTTGTGTGCAATTTGACAGGGGAGTATCCTTTCTGCAGACCATAAAACAGCATCACCATGACACACATTCCCTTCCCCCAATCAAAGCAGTACGGAAAGCTTGACCAATGGGCAGTTGAGAGAGGGGCTGGCTAGTGATGCTGCACACACACCCACTTTCAAAAGACATAAAAAGAGCCACTGGAAGCTAGAGAGGACATTTAAATCCAGTTGCTGCAACGCGCTCTGCCGGACCACACAACATCCAGAAGATACCAGATCCAACACTTAGACTTTAAAACTCCAAAGAACTTGATTCAGAACTCAAAGCAAGGGCCTAAACCCACAAACTGAGAACTCTTCTCAGCAGGCCTCAGCATCCAGCAAACCTAACAGCGGTAGCAGCATCCAGGAGCCGTGCAGATCAGCGCTGTGTCCAGAGAAAGCTGTGCAGAAAGATCCAGGAGTTGTGCACAGACGCTGTACCCAGAGATCCAGGAGCCAGGCCAGGAGCAGTGTCAGACCAGACCAGCAGAGCAGAGACCAGACGCTGTGCGCAGAGACCGTCCGGGGCGAAACCAGAACCGAAGCCATCTTGACCCGATCCGTGAGACCTAGACCTTCCAAATACATTGTGAGTATAGCTAGGACGGTGTGAAACCAAATCTCTTAGTTTCCAGTGATATAATTCAATCTATTTAATCTAAGTAGAACTGCCTCCTAACTGTCACTTGTCAATTCTGCAGCCGCATAGCTGTCACCTGTCATTTTTAAAAGCTGTCACTTGTCAATTTGAGTTACTTTAAATTCGAAAAACGACCTTTACAAAATCGTTCATATCTTTGGAACCGTTTGGGCTAGAAACTTGGTTTAACTTTCCTCTGAAAGCTTAGAATCTAAGCTTTTCAACGAACCTAGAACCGACTTGCAACTCCATATACCAATCGTGATTCACGCATTCGCGAGTTTTGCCGTGATTCGCGATTTGGTTAAAAATCCAGCCACGTGTGAAAACAGCAGCTTCCTTGCTTTCCTTTGCCAAAAATTTCGTTTGCCTCTTAATCACCATCCCTGAATCATTGCTAAAGTGAGCCTGCACTCATCCCTAGTATCTCTCACTCACCCTGAACCTCCTAAAGGGAATTAAAAGCATTTTCAGCATATTTCTCACTGCATTGTCACCATATTCAAAGCATTTTGCCTGTGTTTCAAAACTCCTATCTGTTGTATAAGCTGCTGGGGGGGAATTGAACTCAATTACATTTGATTGCATGTCTGAGAACTGTGTGCTACTCTTCATTTCCTTACATTGCATAAGGGGGGGGAGTGGATTGCCAGAGAAAAGTGATTACATTGTTTTGTTGAAATAATTTTGAGTATTTTCTGTACTGCATTTTCATTCAACATTGCATCCATCTGAACTTATATAAAGCATTCTCTACCACCTTATTCTTCTGTTCCTATTCACACGTGTGCTACCTCATCCTTATACTACTCCTGGGTAACCAAATCAGTTTACTAGTAGGACATTATTCACTGTTGATCACTGCTCATGTTTTAAATGTGATGTTAATGATTAATTCATTATAAAAGTGTGATATATATATATATATATACTGTTAATTTTTTTCAAATAAACCTTTTAAACTTGCAAAACAGAGCTACTTCTTGGCTCAGTGGGGTCAGGGGGATTCTAAGAGAGGGGTGTTATATAGGGGTAGTCATCCAGAGCTCATGAACTGGACATAAAGATATATCAATAAGGGTTTCCATTCAGTATCCCAGACTAGGCATTGACTTAGCTGTAGTGTTGAATTGAATCTTCTTACAAATTGGGGGCTCGAGCTGGACGTCTGGGTTAGAATTATCACTTGTGCAGCTTAATACAGTGTGCTAACTGACGGGATACATACATCCGGTCGGATCACCACGCTATTTTACGCTGTAAAGCACTCTTCAAAGGGACACTCTAAGGAAAAGGTCTGTTTTGCAAAAATAAAATACTAATTTCTCTAAGTCAGGACAGAGATCAATCTCTAGAATGACGACCTTGGTAGACATGAAAATAGCGAGGGAGCATCTCTTACATAAGCTATTTCTGAGAGGTGAGTGGACTCACCAGGACCAAACGGTCTGGTTGCAGGCCATCGCGCAACAGGTCACTGAAACAGGGTCAGGCATATGGAGAGGTCAGGGTCCATTACATGTGGCCCTGAGTGAACTATATATGGCTCCTAAAGCCAAAGATGAACACAATAAGATTGCCAGGATAGCGGCATACCTGTACCTATATATGGGAGACATGCAGGATAAATGTACTGAAAGCCAAGATCTGGCGAATAAGCGACAGATGGCGTTAGAGAAGGTCCAATCTGACCTGGTCTCTTCTGAGCAGAGGCTGCAGGGGAGCCAGGAGTCAGAAAATGATAGTAGGCAGTATATCATTAAAATAAAAGAGGACATGGATAGACTGCAACAGGAGAAGGCTGATCAGGATACCAGATTTCTGGCCTTGCAGAAGGAGTACCAAGAAGGGTTGGACTCCCTTCTGCAGAGCCAGAAAAGGCTGGAGCAACAACTGGACTTCAACAGGGCATGCACAGAACAGGTAGCCACCCTGCAAATTCGATTAGACAAAGAGAAAGAGGAAAGCAATAAATTGATTCTGAAAGACCTGGATACCCAGGCAGAGTTTGGCCAGGAGCGCCAGAAAGCTGGCGCCTTCCAAAGGCAAAGGGACGACCTGGCGGCACAGATGCAGGCTCTTAGTCCGGAAAGGGATACCTTAGGCCAGGAAGTCTGCCACTTAAAAAGGAAAATGGAAGTAAGTCACCTGGCCCTCCAGGGACTGGGTGACCTCCAAAAAGAACACCAGAACTTGTTAGAGCACACCAGGAGGGTGGAGGAGGCTCTGGCAAGAAAGGAGCAGGCCAGTAGGGATGGGACTGAGGAGGTAACCCTCCTGCATCAGAGACTGGCCCAGTACTCCAGGACCAATCAGGAGGCACAGAGAGAAAATGAGGCTCTCTGTTAGCACAATGATAGGCTCCAGCAACAGGTAGCCATGCAGGAGAGACTGATAGAGTCTAGTAAGGCCTTAACTGAGGAACTGAAAGCGCAGGCTCTTGCATTGCAACAGGAAGCAGGGGCGGATAGAGATGAGGTTCGCTGGGAAAGAGAAACTCCTGAGCATAACCTCAGGAGCCCTAGTACCAGAGGCCTTCATCTCTCCCAGTCCCTGGACTCTGCCACCCCCATGTCCCCTTGCGCACATGAGCCCAGGGCCACGGGGAAGGCAGATTACTATCCAGCTAGAAGCATGGGGCTCATAGGCCAGTACCTCCCAGGAATGGAGGGGCGGGCATCCGGGTATGGGCACCCAAGCACAGTGCAATTTAGTGGGGAACCCCAGGAGAGTAGGCCCATTAAGGGCATCCTGAAAACCTCTGCCCAGTTAGGTCAGTGGGGGTGGGGGGTACCCATCAAATCCTGGCAGCAAGGAGGAATCTGAAGACTCCTCTGAACGGCGCAGGACACAGGAGACCAGGTCCCCACATTCTGCCAGCCATTCCCAGGCTCGCAGAATACGGGAAAACCTGGAAGATCAGACAGGAACCTCTGGGAGCAGTGCCTCTGAGTCAGAGGATGAATGGACCAGGGTTACCCGAACCAAAAAGGCCAATAAGGCAAAAAGGGCCTTGCTTAAGGACCCATTGAAGCAAATAAAGGCAATAAGGAGTGTTATCACGCCTTATCATAAGAACGCCAAGTATTCCGTTTGGGAACACTTGGAGCTCTATGAGCAAATGATGGAGACTTTCCATTTGAAGGACAGCAGTAGCTGCATCCAGTACGTCAAATGGACATTCTCCCCAGAATACTCCAGTTTCTTTCCGGGGCTGGAGGACCAAAATCATTTAAGATGGTCCACCTATAAGGCGGCCATCTTGAAACATTTTTCTGTTCACAGAAATCCTCAAGAGGCTCGCAAGGCAGCCTACAATTTGCAATGTGGGGAGGATCAGGCCCCACAAGAGTTTGTGCAAGAATTAAAGCGTGCTTTTGCGCAGACCACCAGAAGGGTGCGCACAGACAGCAAAGAGTTTGTCAATACATTTTTCCATGCTCTCCCTAAATATATAATGACTCAGCTCGTGAGAGATTTTCATGAGAAAAGATCTTTAGACTGGGTCATTGAACAGGCTACCCGGATATATGAGGTGCAGAAGCCTATCGAAAATAAAAATAACGCGCTGAAAAACCCCAAAACCAACAGCACCCCTGCTGCTGCCAAGGTGGCAGAGGTAAAGGTTGCCCCCGTTTTGGATTTGGAGATCGGGGGGCCTAAAAACCTGCCTGCACCAAATAATTCACAGCCCAGAAGGCCCTCGGGCCAGTCACAGACAGGGAGTCGAGGAGGTAGTCCCACAAATGGGGTCCCCCGCTCCCCTGACTATGTAAGTCCCTGCTATAAGGGAAACCGACCAATCCTGGGTAATGTGTGGACTCCTCCAACCCAAGGGGGGGATCCGGCCAAGCACCTAACCCAGGGAACTTCCCTCCCAACTTCCCACAGGAGGGCAGAAATTCTCCAAATCCTGGGCAGAACTTTTTCCCCAGGTATCCACCCAATTTCCCGCCCCAAAATCATCCATCCTTCTTTCCCCAATTACCTGAGCCCAGACAACCTAATCTGGGAGAGGGGAGGCCAAGGGTGGAGGGGTACCAAAATCTTCCCAACCAGGGGTACTACCAGAGAAGGGATAGCTACCCTTCCCGGGATCAGCCAGGGGGAGAAAATAGAGCCCCGTATCAGCCTGAGCGGTTTTCCCAGTTAGAGCGCCAGGTCCAAAATATGGCACGGGATCTGGGTCACGTACTGAGGGCTCAACAGAACCCTCAGATGAGCATGCCACCGCAGAATGCCCCAAACTCTGGACCTGGTGCTCCAGAACAATGATGGGGCCAGAGCCCCGATAACCCATCTCATCCCAGGGAGGAGGCACAAGGGGAAGGGCGGTGTAAAGCCTTGGAGGAAGCTTCCTTCCCAACTTGTAAACAGCCCCTGGAAAACCAGGAACCGGAAACAAAATCTCCTGCCCCTGAAAGCCTGCCTCCCAAGGAGCAGAGGGGGGGTAGGAGAAACAAAGGACCCAAACAGACCCACTTTGTGGAGGAGGTACAGATCTTCCAATTTGAGGGAGAGGGATCCTCAGAAGATCCTGGGAAAAGGATCTTCTCCTTCAGAGATGGGGGAACTCCTCCCAAAGAAAAATGGGTCCCAAGGGATTCCAATCCAGACTGGGGAGATATGGAGACTGAGCTAGCGCCGCCCATCATCTCATCACAGAACCCACAATACCAAAATCCCCTGGTTCAAACCCATCCTGGTGACTGCCTCCAAAAAGGGGGGGGGGGCGGCCCAGAACCGGAACCAGGGGAACCCACAATGGCTCTGATCTCCAGTTGCCAACTTTTTCTTTCAGATTCCCAAGACTCTCCACAGAATTCTGTCCAAATCTCTTCTCTAGCAATGTCCAAAACCAGAAAGTTAGCCCACCAGTTGTCCAAAAATGTGCATTATCTGTGCCTCCTTGAGGAGAAGGAGGGAAGATACTATGCCCCGGTACAAGTACAGGGGCAGGGTACAATTTTGGCACTGGTGGACACTGGATCCCAAGCTACCCTTCTGTCCAAAAGGGCCTTTGAGGAACTAAATGCAGGAAGGGGGAGAATTACCAAATTCCTCTCACCTCTCTTCCTGGACAACTGCAGAACTTTGACGGGAAGGAAATTCCCGTTGAGGGGACTGCAGACTTGGACATTAAAATTGGGCGACACAAGGAGAAACACCCGGTCATAGTAGTGACTCCAGAGGGCACCTCTTGTTTACTAGGGAATGACCTCCTGAGAAGGTTGTCACCCCTAATAGATTGTGTAAACAAGGTCCTCTGGACCCAGACTAGCCGACCAATAAAATTAAAACAGAGTGTCAACCATGTTAGTTTAAACGGCACCTGCCACATGGTTGAACAAAAATCTGACCAAGTAGAATTTCACTTCCAGAACAACCAAACTCCAGACGTGACAGTAATAGCAGTAGGACAACAGACTGGTGATGGGGGGTCCTCTCTATTTCTGAAAATCAACCTTCCTTCCAGTTTAAGGTGGTATTCCACACTAGAAGGAAACACTCTTCACCAATCCACAATCAGAAACTCCCACTCCTATAGTCCAGAAAGATGTGAAAACAGCTCAGAGCCTGGCTGATATTCAGCAAATTGGAGAGCAGTTGTTCATCCCTGTTCAGTTAAATGATGGGAAGGACTCTGTTCTCGCTCGAGTGTGTGTGAACAACGGTAAGAGCTTCATCAGCGAAGCCATGTTCCGCCAACTCCCAAAAGATCCAGCCATTCCCACATTGAAACTGATAGACAAATGGGAAATGGACCTGGAAGCACCTAATTCCAAACATCTCCTGCCAAGCAGGTGTATGCTCAAAATCTCCATTGGCAACAAGAGCATAGTCCATAATTGTTGGGTCGTGCGAGACGTCACTGCCGCCTTTTACTTAGGCAGTGACATTCTCAATTGCTTTGCCATTAGTTTGGACCTAATAAACTTCAAAGCTTGGTCCCGATTAGCGGATAATCCCATGGGCTTTGATGATCCAGAAAAAGCATTTAGGTCAGCTCAATTGCTACCTTATGCAGTTGAAATTCAGATCAAAGAGGAAGTCACGATCCCAGAAAGGACCCGACAATTCTCCCTGGAAGTGAAAGTTAAAAGAGGACAACATTTGAAAAACCCTGATGCTTACATACATCTAAACGCTTCTCTCCAACAGCAAGGGTTAGGGGTAAACCCAACTCCATTAGTCAATATAGAACATGACACCATTCTAATAGAGGTGGATAACAGCGACTTAAAGAGTATCACTCTAGCCGCAGGCACCATTATTGGAATGGCGGTTGATGACCGACATTTTTCCATTGATTTAGTCAGTCAAACAAGTTTATTCGGTTGTATAAAGCAACCATTAAACGACAAATAGACACAATTATTACACTGATTCAAATTACAAAATCTTAAGATTAAACTTCCATAAAAAATAGAGTTTAAAGAACATTGCCAAAGGCAGCATACAAATACATTTGGCAATCGGACGGTTGCCTCGTCATGAACTACATTAAAGGAAATTTTAGTAATGATTCATTTAAAAGACAATACAAAATGCTTTAACCCATTACGAGTGCTACATAGTTTTCTTACGGGCCCTCACCACCTTGCAGTTTCAAAATACGATTTCTAAAATACATCGCTCTTTTCAGGAACGTCAAAAGAGCCCAAGCGGTGTAAACTGATTCGGCGCTCAGGAGAAACACAAGAGCAGCCCTGTGTGTGCTGATCATCGACTTCTTAAGGGCAGGAATCAGGGACACTTTACGTATACCTGCATACCCTATGCAGAAGAATAACAAATGAGAGAGAACCTCTCTACCGTATCCACAAACCGGGCAACCCGCTGAGTCAGGAAAACCCTTCCATTTATAGGTGTTGCCTTGCAACCGAAGGCGATCGAACCGTGCCCTCGTAATCAGCCACCTGTCCTTTTTTAACGTACTCCAAAGCAAGTAAGGTTGGATTCCCGTTAGGCAGCTAATGCTTGAATGAAATTCACCATTGCTATGGCCACGCTCTAGCAAAGTTCTTTTACTGGCTATGAATTCACCCAGCATGGCTTTATAAACAGACCCCTCTCTTTTGGTCAAAATAATATCAGGCGGAAAAAGGGCGCCTAAATTGGCTTCACCCAGAATTGAAAAAACATACGCTAGCCATGGAATTTTTTTCCAGCCACATTTACCCAACACAGTACGAATAATAGTATGGCACAAGGAAGCATGCTCATTAGCCCACAGCCTGACCCAAAATAAAAGAGGGGCCAACGCCCACTGATCTTCCCAAAACTCCACACCCAACTCCCTATGGACGGCTATTCCAGATACACTGGATGGGAGCCCAAGCAGGTTTTTAAAAAACTTACTCTCCTTACTCTGTATTTCCACTGTATTCTGGAAACCCCAGATAGCTGCACCATACAGAGTGGAGGCCACAGTTTGGGTACCATAGATCTTAAGGATCACATCCAAGGGCCGGCCCCTACACTTCGACATAAATCTAAAGATTCCACCTATCTGTTGGTTCATCTTAACAGATTGTTTGGCCACGTGGTCTTTACCATTTAAGGCCTCCGAAAAACTTATTCCAAGGTAATCAAAAGTCCTAACTCTGGGGATAATTTCATCAGCACATAACATGGGTTTCATGGGCACAGGACGTTTTCTACCAACGCACGCCATTACTGCAGATTTCTTAGAATTAATTTTTAGGCCCAGATTATCCATGAACCTTGAATAAGCATTGATCAATAACTGTAGGGCCCTAGGTGTTCTTGCGAGAAGGACAGTGTCATCAGCATAGGCCAATACTGGAAACCCCCTTGCTCCCAAAACTAGAAAATCGGCCAATACTCCAGTCAGGTCCTATGAAAGGCCATTAATGTAGAGGCAGAAGCAGATGGGGGCCAGTACACAACCCTGCCTCACACCACACCCCACCTGAAAGCAAGCCGTGCAGTGCCCCCCGGAGCCACTGCGTACACAGGCCTCATTATTCGTATGGAGGTCAACCAAAGCCTGTAAGATTTCCCCTGGGCACCCTAAGGACCCAAGCACTGCCCAGAGCTTAGCTCTCTCTACTTTATCAAAGGCGGTGCTTAGGTCCATAAAAGCTAGATAAACAGCCTCGCCCCTACAAAACACAGAATTAGCCACCAGCAAATACAAATTAAGACTCTGTTCTGTGGTGCCCACTCCAGGACGAAACCCAAATTGAATGTCAGAAAGAACTGACTGTGCCCCGAGCCAGGATTCTATACGGGCCAGCAGTATTCTCCCAAAAATTTTAAACGATGAGTCTAGTAGGGAAATTGGCCTATAAGCACCGGGGCTGGACATGTCTCCCTTTTTAAAAATAGGGAATATTATTGCCCTCTTCCACGAGGAAGGATATTTCCTTGATTTTAGACAAGCGTTAAATGCCACAGTCAGAAGTGGGGCCCACAAATCAACTGGGTCCTGGAACAAATCTGAGGGTATCATATCCGGGCCAGGGGCGCGGTTGTGTGCTTGAAGCCTGATTGCCTTAGCAATCTCCTCCACTTCAAACGTCAGGCAGGGGCCGCTAAAATCTGACTCGACCTCTGAATGTTCAGATCCAAATAGGCTACCAAAGTGCGCCAACCATGCCCCTACTTCCACATGGGTGCCACTCCCCACGTTGGACCAACATCCCTCCGGACCACTTTTTACAAATGCCCAAAAAGCCTTCTGGTCCCTCTTCATGGCGGCATTCAAAAAACCTTCCCAGGCTCCCTGTTCTATCTCCATTTTCCTTCTCTTTAACTCCTGTTGGTAGGTTTTCCTGTCTTGTGCAATCTTCGATCTAGAACTAGTTGGGTCCTTGAGGGTTCTCAACAACGATTTCTTTGCATTTTTGCAGGCCTCATCAAACCATCCTCTCTTTAAAACTTTACCATTGGACTTAATAGTTTTAGAGAATTTTGAAGTTAATGCAGCCAATAATTCTACAAATTTCTCTACAATTATATGTGCAGATTGATGATTGCCCAATATATCCAGCACAAGCGAGTTATTCTCCCTTAAGGAAAAAAGATGTAGCCCCTCCTCTAAGATGGTACCCCATTTGATTCTTCTGGAACCTGAGAGTACCCCCAGCCGAGGGCTAGGGGCTATGGCCAGAGATTCCCGTTCCCCCAACAAACCCTTTAGCGTAAAACAGATGGGCAGATGGTCACTATGAGTATCCGCCTGCACCTCAAAACTCACAACACATTCCCAGAGGTTTACTGAAATGCAAAAGTAATCAATAGTTGAACAGCCTTGGTGGTTCTTAAACGTTCCCTCCCCTGGGATGTCTGGGGCCTTTCGGCCATTAACAATACGGAACCCCCATTCCAGCAGCCAGGAGTTAAACTGAAGACCCTTCGGGCAAACTCTCGCATCTCTCATACACCTAGGCGGGATGTTCTCTACCAGATCCTCAAGGGGGTCAAGAGCACCCAGATCCCCCCCCCATTTTTAGATTGAAATCCCCACCCCAGATGTAGGAGGTGAACTTCCTGCCTTCCTTGGACAAGAGGTTCTCAATGAACCTTTTGACCTTGGACAGTCTCTCCAAATCAGAAAAGTGAGGGCTATTATAAAAATTGATGATGCAGATTACCTTCCCCATCCTAGTTGTTAGAGATGCAACCTGCAAAAAATCCAGCCCTGTTGGGATCAACTCGATCCCACATTCCAGAGCACCCTTAATCAAAATGCACAAACCACCAAAGAGTCTACCTCTCGGTTTTTTGTTGGCTGGGATATCAAACGAAATAAAACCATCTAAGTCTGGGGGTTCTAGGGCCCAAGTTTCTTGAAGTAGGACTATAGAGTTAGCTTGAAGAAGTTCCATCACTGGGCCCAGCTTTAATTTCCTCGTTGCGCCTGCTATATTCCAAGAAAGCAGGCGCAATTGCATATTATCTATGGCCAGACTCCTATGGGAAACTAGAGGGGTCGACACCATTGCCCCAGCCTCGATTACAGCCTCTTGTCAATCCACATCCTCACAGGACGTCAGGATCTCGAAATGGTTTTCCAGAGGCAAGGGTGTCGGAACATTTTCTGCCGGGGCATTACGCTGACCCTTTTTGGATACGGTTGTACTCCAACCGACCAGGGGGCTATTGATCGGTAACATTCTATCCAGGTTAATATTAGAATTTCCAGAACCTCCAACTTGCCTACTTCCTGATATTAGGGTCGGCAACTTCCTTCCCCCGCCAGGGGTATAGAAATAATCCAGAGGGAGTAATTTACTGGACAGTTTAGTACCATTGGGCTTAAGGCCCCGGGCTAGGTTGGTATTCAAAAGATAATCCGTGATCTGAGCATCAGAAAAGGTGATTACCACACAGTCTCCCCTTAGATTCTTAGGTCTATTTCCCACCCATCCCACACGCCTGGCCATACGAATCATTTTGGGATCGATCTTAGGTCCCATCAGATTCGAGTTGACCCAGTGCGAGGCCTTATTAATCAGGGAAAGAATGGATTCAAAACTTCCAGTTGGCAGCCCGGGCAGACCCGTAATAATCCCCACAAAGGGGACCGCTTCTGGGGGTAGGTTCAGGATTGTATTGGTCCCTGACCCACTCCCAGACCCCTTTCCACTTTCTGTTTTTCCATGTTTGTCACACTCCCTGTCCCTCACAGGCCCATTTGATTTCTTGTTGGCAACTGGTATATCGTCCTGATCTTCAATGATCACCACCTCCTGACTGCACCCTTGCGGGGGTATATCTTTCTTACCATTAGAAGCGGTTTTCCTAGGTAAGGGGGTGGGATTTAGGAAATTAACTGTTAGGACCAATCCCCAAGGACTGTTTTGACAGTGACAGTGATGACGACGCAACACCAGACAGGATCTTCACCCGGCAAGGGGGGAACTTCCTGGTGTACACTTCTTGCCCTTATGGTAAGGAAGATGTGACTTGTGACTTCAGGAGAGATGAGGTGATTTTCCAGGTCCATGAGGGCTGCCTTTCTCACCTGAAGCTGTAACGCTCACCTGATTCCCGCAGAGGCGCCGGTCTTGACTGGGTGAATGCCGTATCTTCAAAGGTGATGTGTAACACACGGTTGGCTCTTTGGGCTGGACCTCTGTGCACTGTATGTCTGACTTGAAGAGTAAGATGTCTGCAGATAGAAAATATGGGATTAATGAACTGGGGTTATTGGGTGCCTCTCTCCTCTTCCCTTTCTCTTCTCCTGTAGAACCCCAAAGGTTAACGCCCTCACCTTAGGTAAGTGAACGCCGAGCTCTCCATCTGCCTCGGGGCAGGGTGCCGTAACCAGTTTCTTCACTGGATAAGGGTGCAGGCCTCTTGACCTCAGAGGACTGCTGTCCGTCGTTAACTGCACGAACGGTAAGTTCTGGGCACTTCAAATGTCTTAAAAGTCTTTTGTAATGATATCTCTTGTTTTGCAGGGTTCCGGCGATGGCGGATGGCGGGCTGATGAGAGTTGAGGATCGAACCCGCGTGAGGAATAGAAGCGCCTGGAAGCACGTAAGTAAGCGCTTGTAGCCTGCTTCACGATGCGCACTAACTGTCCCTTTTATCTTGCAGGTACAAGTTCAGAGCTTTAGAGAAGCTGAAGGGTGCTGGAATACCCACTGGATTCGGCGTGGGAAGGAGTAATGGCACGTGAGTAATAAAGTTGCCCAATGTCTTTAAACGCACCTTCTTTTGTCTTTCAGATGCGGGATGCAGCGCCGAAGGCCTCCGGAGCGTGCGAAGAGTAGGTAAGCCTTTGTCTTTCAGATGCTGGAATGCAGCGCGAGGCGTTGGTGACAGCCGATGGACCAGGTAAGAGATGCGCTGCCACTGAAGACCGTAGTGATAACCTGTTCTTTCTTTGTCTTTCCAGGTGCTGCTGAAGACTGGATTCAAGGATGGTAAGACTTTGTTCCCTTAGGCCCAGGATCAGAAGCAGAAGACACGATGAGCGTTCTGCTGCAGAGAATGCAGAATAACACAAAGCAAGATTCATCCATCGGGTGTGGTTTAAATAGCCTCCTGTAGTGCTTAGGTGTCTCCTTCCACAGCCATGCCTAGGTAAGAAAAGAGTTCCTGCTTTCCAGAAGAGTTCCAGTGTTCTGAACCTAGGGAGTGGCTCCTGCCCCACCCAACAGGAAAAGTAGTCCCAAACAGAAGAGGATCAGGGGTTCAACTGGCAGGTAAGTAAGGAGCATGGTCTGCTGCAGGTAAGTCCACCCAAGCATTATGAGCCCGGCGCTTCCAGCGCTGGGACTGGGCATCTTTATGAGCCTGGTGCCACTGGCGCCAGGACAGGGTCCAAAAGGTCCCAATTGGGACTGGCTGGCACTCGGAACCGGGGTTATGGGTCTGCTTCCAAGGGAGTCGGGCAAGTCCTGATCTTTTGGAAGCAGAGATCATGACAGCACCCCCCCTCAAGGCCCCTCCCAAACCGGGCTTCTCCGGAGGTTTGGGCTTGTTAGGAAATGTTCGATGAAATCTTTTGATTAGACGAGGCGCGTGGACATATTCTGCAGGTTCCCAGGATCTTTCTTGGGGACCGTAGCCTTTCCAGTCAATCAGGTAAAATAGTTTAGATTTGGAAATCTTGGAATCCAGGATGCTTTTGACTTCAAACTCGAGTTCTCCATCAACTAAAATAGGTTTTGGAGATGTAGTTAGTCGGGTTTGAGGTTGCACGGGTTTTAATAGAGAGACGTGGAAGACCGGATGTATCTTCATGTGAGGGGGCAAGTCCAACTTGACCGCTACTGGATTTACTATGGTAGTGATGGAATAGGGACCAAGGTATCTTGGGTTGAATGTGCGTGGTCCTTTTAGAGGTAGATATTTGGTGGATAACCAGACTTGATCTCCTACTTGATATTGGGGGGCTTCCTTCCGATGTTGGTCTGCTCCTTTCTTGTATTGTTCTTTAGCCCTTTGAAGGTGAGAAACGGCTTCCTTAAAGGCTTGGGTGATTGTAGAATGCAGGTGGTCTACTGCTGGTGTTCCAAGATCTTGGAGTGGATCCAACTCCGAGGTTCGAGGGTGACTACCGTATAAAAGAAAAAACGGGGTCTTCCCAGTTCCCGAGTGGACAGAGTTATTGTAGGCATATTCGGCTATCCAAAGGATATCTTTCCAAGTTTTTTCAGTTTGTTGTAGCATGCAGCGCAAATACTGTTCCAGAGTTTGATTGGTCCTCTCGGTTTGTCCGTCGGTTTGAGGGTGGTGGCTGGTCGAAAGTCTCACATCAATTTGAGCCGACCGACAGCAACTTCGCCAAAAATGAGAAATAAATTGACTACCTCGATCCGAAATTAGAACTGAAGGAAAACCGTGCAGTCGGACGATGTTTTCGAGAAATTCTCGGGCCAGAGTAGCTGCTGTTGGTAAGCCTTTGAGTGGAATGAAATGCGCCATCTTGGAGAATAGGTCCACGATTACTAGGATCGTATTGTATCCGGAGCATGGAGGTAGATCGGTGATGAAGTCCATAGAAAGCGTATGCCAAGGGCGAGGCGGGATGTCAATAGGGCGTAAGAGGCCGGCTGGTTTTTCCTTTTGACTCTTGTTTTGGGCGCATACTCCACAGGACATTATAAAGTCTCTGATATCTTTTTTCCAAGACGGCCACCAGAAGTAGCGCTTGATCTTTTCCGAGGTCTTGGTCATACCGGGATGTCCTTCCATTAAAGAATCGTGATAACAAGAGATTACCTTTTTCTGTAAATCTGTGCTGGGCAGGTATAACCGTTCTTGGAAATATAATAGGTTGTCCTTCACCGTAAAGTCCTTTCCCTGCAGATGCAAATTCTGTATGTCTGCTGGAGTTACCAGTAGCCTGGCTTTATCCTTAACTTCCTCTATGGATTGTGTGGCGATTACACCTAGAATTCTTTGTTCGGGAATGATAGGTACAGGTTTAGGATTGATCAAATGTTCTTCCACTCCCATCCGAGAAAGGGCATCAGCTTTACCGTTTTTTGTACCAGGTCGATAGGTAATTATGAAGTCAAACTCGGCAAAGAATAGTGCCCAACGGAGTTGCCTAGAGGATTGAGCTTTTGCGGTTTTCAAATATTGCAGGTTTCGGTGATCTGTAATCACAGTAACGGTGTGTCGGGCCCCCAGAAGATAATGCCGCCAAGCCTTAAAGGCGGACTTGATAGCTAGAAGTTCCTTATCAGTAATAGTGTAATTGATTTCAGGAGGCGAGAATTTGCGGGACCAAAATGCCACGGGATGCAACTGATTGGTTACTGGGTCCTTTTGTGATAGAACTGCCCCCATGGCAAGGCTCGAAGCATCAGTTTCAACGATGTAGGGGAGTTCTGGGCGAGGATGTTTTAAGATCGGTGCAGAGATAAATCTAGTCTTCAAATTCTGGAAAGCTTGTTCCGCCTCGGTAGACCATTCAAAACGTTTGTTTTTCTTTAACAAGGCGGTGATGGGCTGGACTATTCGAGAGAATTCGGGGATAAACCTGCGGTAAAAGTTAGCGAAGCCTAACATGCTTTGAACACCTTTTACGGAGGATGGCGATGGCCATTTGAGAATTGCATCGACCTTCTTTGAATCCATACGCACTCCGCTAGGTGATAATATGAATCCCAAGAATTCAACTTCAGTCACGTTGAAAACACATTTTTCCAACTTAGCGAAAAGTTTGTGTTGACGCAATCTCTCGAGGACCATTTTCACGTGTTTCCGATGTTCAGTTTCCGATGAAGAATAAACAAGGATGTCGTCAATGTAAACAACAACACACACATCTATGAGCTCTCTGAGGACATCGTTCATAAAATATTGAAAGGCGGCCGGGGCATTGCAAAGTCCGAAGGGCATGACCTGATATTCAAATAGCCCATACTTGGTGCGGAAGGCCGTCTTCCATTCATCGCCCTCTTTTACTCGTACCAAGTGGTAGGCTCCTCTAAGATCCAGCTTTGTATATATGCATGCTTTTCTGACTTGGTCCAGGAGTTCAGGGATCAAAGGTAACGGATATCTATTCTTAACGGTGATCTGGTTCAGGGCGCGATAATCTATACAAGTTCTAAGGTCCCCTTCTTTTTTTGGAACGAAGAACAAAGCTGAGGAAGCAGGGGACTTGGAAGGACGAATAAACCCATTCGCTAGGTATTGATCCAGGTATTGTCGGAGGTGAAGATTCTCAGGCTCGGTGAGGGCATAAATTCTACTACAAGGAGGAGTAGATCCAGGTATCAGGTCTATCTGGCAGTCATAAGATCTATGAGGAGGTAGAGAGTTAGCCTGATCCTTCCGGAAAACATCTTGGAATTCTAGGTATTCAGGAGGTAACTGGGGAGCCTCCGAGGAAATTGCTGCCAGTGCAACACCAGGTCGAGGGTAACAAGTAGAGACACATTCTGGAAACTGAACCGTTCTTGCTCGCCAATCGATCTGAGGATTGTGCTTCTCTAACCAAGGAATTCCTAGAATAATCTGGAACTGAGGGGCCTTGATCACATCGAACACGATCTTCTCATGGTGTCCATCTTGACTTACTAGCGTCACTTCTTGGGTGGTATGCGTTACTGGTCCGGAGGCTATCTCCGTACCATCCACCGTAGTAATGACATCCTTTACAGCCTTTGGACAAAGAGTCAGATTCATCCTCAAAACCATTTCATGATCCACATAATTGCCGATGGCACCGCTGTCGACGTAAGCTTCAATCGCATGTAATCGATCCGGATTTTCAGGGCTAATGAGGACCATAGGTATCACGAAATGCGAGGTCACTGAACTGGTTTTAACGCTCGGCAAGAGGACCTCTATTCTTGTCGGGCGAGGTCGTTTCCCTGCTCAGAGTTTGTGACCCTGGTAACTGCAGCTCCTACTGCCTTCTTGGCTGGTTTCACCGGACAGTCTCGAAGAAAGTGCCCCGAGTTTCCGCGATAGAGGCATAATTGCAGCTGTTTTCTCCTTTCCCGCTCCTTTTGTGTTAGTGGTCCTTTCAGGCCCCCTATTTGCATGGGTTCCCCGGAGTCTACTCCTTTGGTAGGAGTTGGTGGTTTGGAAAATACTCGAGCATCAAACTTGGAACGATCGGCCTTCCTGTTCTGCAGTCTGTGGTCAATTTGAACGACTAAGTCAATATAGTCCGAACAGTCTTGCGGGGGATTCACTACTTGGGCTAACACATCTTTGAGCTCTCCACGTAGACCTCTATAAAACAGCGTAATCCTTTTGTCCTCAGGCCATCGAGTTTCCACTATCATTCTGTTGAAAGACGCAATATAAGCCAAAAGGTCTTGATTACCCTGTCGCAATGAAAGGAGCTCATTGTCCAAGGCCTGCCCCTGTGAATGTCTTGCAAACAGTTTTTCCATACTGAGCTGAAAAGCTTGAAAATCATGGAGAACCGGATCATCTTGATTAACTAGAGGGATCGACCAGTCTGCCGCATTGCCACTAAGGTACGAAAGCACGAAAGCTACCTTAGCTTGATCAGTTGGAAAGGCTGCTGGCCGGCATAAGAAGTGCAACCGGCACTGATTAATAAATACTGCAAACCTCTTTGGGTCACCAGAAAATCGTTCGGGCGGAGCCAGAGGTACATTCCCAGGTAGGTTGATCTGCACTGGGTTCGTAGAGGATGTTGAAGGAAGATTTGCCCCTGATGCGGGTAACGGAGTTTGTCCGGCTTGTGACTGTAGCAATTGTCTAGCGAGATCGTCTGTTCGCTCCTTGGAAATAATCAGTTCCCTTCTTAGAGCATTCGTTTCCTGACGGGCTGCATGCACTTCTGCTCTTAGTTCCCCAAGTAACTGGGCTAGCTGGTCGGTATCCGAGGTTTCCATAGCGCCTGGGTGGGAGTTTTGCGGTAGGCTTTGTGTTCTGTAACGCTCACCTGATTCCCGCAGAGGCGCCGGTCTTGACTGGGTGAATGCCGTATCTTCAAAGGTGATGTGTAACACACGGTTGGCTCTTTGGGCTGGACCTCTGTGCACTGTATGTCTGACTTGAAGAGTAAGATGTCTGCAGATAGAAAATATGGGATTAATGAACTGGGGTTATTGGGTGCCTCTCTCCTCTTCCCTTTCTCTTCTCCTGTAGAACCCCAAAGGTTAACGCCCTCACCTTAGGTAAGTGAACGCCGAGCTCTCCATCTGCCTCGGGGCAGGGTGCCGTAACCAGTTTCTTCACTGGATAAGGGTGCAGGCCTCTTGACCTCAGAGGACTGCTGTCCGTCGTTAACTGCACGAACGGTAAATTCTGGGCACTTCAAATGTCTTAAAAGTCTTTTGTAATGATATCTCTTGTTTTGCAGGGTTCCGGCGATGGCGGATGGCGGGCTGATGAGAGTTGAGGATCGAACCCGTGTGAGGAATAGAAGCGCCTGGAAGCACGTAAGTAAGCGCTTGTAGCCTGCTTCACGATGCGCACTAACTGTCCCTTTTATCTTGCAGGTACAAGTTCAGAGCTTTAGAGAAGCTGAAGGGTGCTGGAATACCCACTGGATTCGGCGTGGGAAGGAGTAATGGCACGTGAGTAATAAAGTTGCCCAATGTCTTTAAACGCACCTTCTTTTGTCTTTCAGATGCGGGATGCAGCGCCGAAGGCCTCCGGAGCGTGCGAAGAGTAGGTAAGCCTTTGTCTTTCAGATGCCGGAATGCAGCGCGAGGCGTTGGTGACAGCCGATTGACCAGGTAAGAGATGCGCTGCCACTGAAGACCGTAGTGCTAACCTGTTCTTTCTTTGTCTTTCCAGGTGCTGCTGAAGACTGGATTCAAGGATGGTAAGCCTTTGTTCCCTTAGGCCCAGGATCAGAAGCAGAAGACACGATGAGCGTTCTGCTGCAGAGAATGCAGAATAACACAAAGCAAGATTCATCCATCGGGTGTGGTTTAAATAGCCTCCTGTAGTGCTTAGGTGTCTCCTTCCACAGCCACGCCTAGGTAAGAAAAGAGTTCCTGCTTTCCAGAAGAGTTCCAGTGTTCTGAACCTAGGGAGTGGCTCCTGCCCCACCCAACAGGAAAAGTAGTCCCAAACAGAAGAGGATCAGGGGTTCAACTGGCAGGTAAGTAAGCAGCATGGTCTGCTGCAGGTAAGTCCACCCAAGCATTATGAGCCCGGCGCTTCCAGCGCTGGGACTGGGCATCTTTATGAGCCTGGTGCCACTGGCGCCAGGACAGGGTCCAAAAGGTCCCAATTGGGACTGGCTGGCACTCGGAACCGGGGTTATGGGTCTGCTTCCAAGGGAGTCGGGCAAGTCCTGATCTTTTGGAAGCAGAGATCATGACAGAAGCCTCCAGTCCAAATCAGCACTCTGACCAGGGACTTCTCCACCCAGCTGGAAGAGGCCGCTGAGATAGCCAAACCAGAAGTCTTTCCAGGCTTCGGGCAGATGGTGGAAGAGAGGGTCAACCTAGCTGATGCCTGTGTGACTCTGGAACAGAAGCAAAAGTTGAAACAAGTTTTCTTGGATTTCCAAGATCTCTTTGCGGTAGACTCATATGACTGTGGTCGCACCGACATCCACACAACAACAATTCCCACGGACCCTGGAATGACTCCAGTGTTTGTGAAGCAATATCGTTTGCCTCTCGCATCCATGGAGTCCCTTACTGAAATAATTAAGAACCTTGAGTCCCGGGGAATAATTCGTCCAGTACACAGCACCTTCAATAATCCGGTGCTGGGAATATTGAAGCCAAACGGCCAGTGGAGACTCTGCGCCGACCTCAGGGAGCTCAACAAACAGGTCCATACTTCCCGATGGCCTCTGCCCTACATTGACCAAGGGCTGGCCCAGATCCAGGGGTCACAGGTATTCACTGCAATAGACCTGACCAATGGATACTGGACTGTGCCTGTCAGTAGGGAGGACCAATACAAGCTGGCTTTTACCTTTGGGGGCCAGCAGTACACATGGACCCGGACTCCCTTCGGATACCTCAACTCCGGCAATGAATTCAACATTTTCCTACACAAGGCCATGCCCGACCTGGGTGCAAGGGGTAACCTGGCTTATGTAGATGATGTCCTCATCAAAAGTTCATCTGTGGAGGAACACATAGCGGAGATCCGTTATGTTCTGACCCAGTTGAGGGCCGCCGGAGCAAAACTTTCCTTTCAGAAAGCACAGTGGTGTAGAACCCGTGTTAATTTCTTGGGGCATGAGAGTACTCCTCAGGGTCTCTGTCCCCAGGAAAAGAAGGTGGAAGCACTCCAAAAACTGAAAGACCCCACAACTCTGCGGGAACTAAGGAGCCTCCTTGGACTGACTAATTACAGCAGAAAGTTCATTGAGGGCTACGCAGAGATCACCAGACCCCTGATTCATCTCCTGAAGGGGGGGGGGTAAAGTGGGAATGGGGTCCAGAACAAGCCGAGGCGGTAAAACAACTCAAAAGAAGCCTCTCACAAGCGCCTTGCCTAGCTTACCCTGTCAGAAACAAGGAGTTCTTCCTGGAGACGGGGTTCTCTAATACGTGCTTGACGGCAGTATTATACCAAAAGCATGACAAGGTCAATAAAGTAATCTCCTATGCGAGCAAAACTTTATCCTCTGTGGAGGAAAAATTCAACGACTGTGAGAAGACACTCCTGGCAACGGTGTGGGCATTGAAGCATTACCGCCCGTTTATCCATGGGGAACACATCATAGTGGAGACTCCACACCAGCCTCTGCAATATCTCCAAAGTGACAGAATCCGGGTCGGAAATGTGAGTAATTCCCGAATTACTTCCTGGATTCTGTCAATGCAAGGCTTTCCTGTGGAGGTCAGATATGGCCAAAACAAGAAGAGTCCCCTCGCGCAAGGTCTGGCTGACTTGCATGATTGTGCCAGAGAAAACTGTCTCGAGGACGAAAGTCTAAAAATCAAGGACAACATGGAGGCATACCTTAATTCCCCACACAAAGTCTTTGAAGAAGACAAGTGTGAGGGAATGCCCACTGTCTATGTGGATGGATGCTCTTACCATGTTGACAACGACGGGGAGAAAGAACTGGTGGCTGGCGTAGGGAATGCATGGGTGAAGGAGTTCCCAGAACCCTCCGCTGGATACAAAATTGGTCCCCGAAGTAGTCAGGTGGCAGAATTGATGGCTGTGCATCAGGCCATTCTCACTGCTGTCCAGCATCAACTCCACGAACTGGTCATAATCACAGATTCGGATTATGTATGGAACGGGTTTGTGGAGCATCTGGTCAACTGGAAAACCAGAGGCATGTTACATGCTAATAACAAACCCCTGAAACATGGGCAGTTAATCCAAAACATTGATGATCTGGTCACCTCGAATGGGATGACCATCTACTGGAAAAAGATCAAGGGTCATTCCAAAGTAGAGGGACCAGACAAAACTGGAAATGACGTAGCTGATCAGCTGGCCAAAACCGGGGCCATCCAAGGGGATCTAATAGAAATAGAGTCCCTGTTGGGGGAAATCCAGGTCACTGCTATCACTAGGTCCCAGACAAATTTTCACAATGATCTTTCAACTGCCCAATGGAGCAAGGAGACCCCTGATGCTGATTTGATTACAGCTCAGAAGGGGGATCCAATTATTGGTAAGTTTTACCAACACCTTGAGGACCCTGAGAACTTTCCCCTGACGGATACCGATTACATTGGGAAAGAGGACCTAAGAGTGTTGATGAAATGTCCAAAAATGTTCCGGATCCAAGACAGTTTGTTGGTAAGGAAATCCAAAGCTGGCCACGATCAGTGGGTGGTTCCTACCTCATTCCGAAGCCTGATGTTAAGTCACGCCCATGATGCGGCCACCGCCGGTCATAGGGGGTTTCACACAACATTGGAAATCTTAAGAGAGGTTGCATACTGGCCACACATGGGGCAGGACCTCGACCAGTACTTGAAGGGGTGTCTTGTGTGTGCACAATTTCAGCCATCATCCCTCACGCACCGTGCACCCCTCCAAAAGAGGGGGATGACACTGCCATGGTCAGATTTGCAAATCGACTTTGTAGGCCCTGTAATCCGCTTGTCCAGAGGAAACAAGTACATGTTGACCGTTACATGCTTGTTTACCAAGTGGGTGGAATGTCTCCCAGCCCCAAACTGCAAGGCAGAAACTGCAGCTGCCCTGGTGATTAACCACATCTTTTCCCGTTTTGGTCTACCTCAAAGGATTGAGTCAGACAGAGGTAGCCACTTCACCAGTGAAGTGATGACAAAGATGTGGGAGATACTGGGGGTCAAAAGAAAGCTACATATTGCTTACAGGCCAGCTTCTTCTGGAGCAGTGAAGAGATACAACCGAACCATTGTAAGAATATTAAAGAAGTTTGTGGCAGATTCTGGGCCAAGTTAGAATATCCGATTACCTCTGGTCCTAATGGCCATAAGATCTACCCCTTCATCTGCAACCAAAATGTCACCATTCGAGTTGATGATTGGGCGCAAGATGGTGCTTCCTCAGCATTTGCTCTACAGAACCCAAGAGCAAACGTTGATAAATGCCTCCACAACTCATGACTATGTGGAGAATTTAAGGAAACACCTTCAACATGATTTTGCCTATGCTCAGCGGAATCTAGAAAGATCAGCCGAGAGTATGAAGACCCACTATGACCTGAAAACTTCCAGGAAGGAATGTCAGGTGGGGGACCGGGTCTATTTATACAACTTCCAAAGAAACCAGGCAAGACAGCGCAAATTTTTGCCTACATGGAAGGGACCCTTTGAGATTATAGACAAGATCTCCCCTGTGGCCTACAAGATCCGCATCCCCAAAGGCGGTTTGGCAGAGGGGGAAGACAAGTGGGTCCACATCAACCAGTTGAAGTGTTGCCATCCCAGGCACACTTTGCAGCAACTGGAGGAGTCCTCTGTAATCCCAGAGGGTACCGCTCCAGAGTAATTCAATTCCAACCCTAAAATATCCTACATATAGCCTATCAAATTCTGTGTTTCTCAAGTTTATGTGTTCCTGTCGCTTAATTTAAAAAAATGTGCATGTTCATATCTGTTGAGTTCTAAAATATATATGCCACCCCACTATATCAATGGTGGGGGAGAAATGTCCATGAATAGGTATTGCCGCTTTTCCTTTGTCGTCCTAGGAGAAAGAAAACCTAGAGACTGGCCAAGGAGGACGATCGGGAGCAGAGACACAAGGGGCCCGGGGTACCGCCCAATATTCCCATCAGGACCGGCGAGGAGAACCGATCCATCAGTACCGGATGGAGGAAAAGATGCTGAACTGTGCCATTTGCAGAATTGGAAGAAGATTATGCGGACATACCAGTGCGTGGGTCAAAACATTCTGTGCACCCGATTCCCCATCGACTCAAATTCAAAGTGCAGTCGCGTGGGGGGGGCTTTGTTGGGTGTCCTGACCCACGTTTGAGCTATCCTTCTGCAACATTTGGTGCTGTGGGCTTAGAAAATCCAAGATGGCCAAAAAGCCCACATGTACGCCAGAATAGGAAAACTGTGCAGTACTGGCATGGAAAACATCATGATGGCCAGAACTTCCCAGAAAATGCACAGGGAAATGCATGAAGAATAGGCTGCCACCCATGTTTGCCTAGGTTGTGAGCACAGGAGGGCACTGCCTAAAACCACCATTGGGCTACCCACACAGTAGCCTGAAACCATTGGGAATGGCAATGCTGATTGCCAAAAGCAACCTAGAACTGTGGGGAATTCATTTTCTTAAATCCCAAAAATGGTTGCATTACCAGTACTCACCACTATCAGAAAGCCGGCGTTTTAAAACCACCAGACTTGTGTGTAAAACTGAACAAATGAAACAAAACCAGACCAAGGAAAGACTTGCTAAGAGGTGGATACAATGTAAAACTATACTCTGAAATGACTTGAAGGAAGTAATTATTTAATGTGTATGTAAAAATCATAATAGACTTAAACTGGGGGACAAAAAGTGACATTTAGCTGAAACCTGGCTTAATGAAACTGAATTCTGCCTGACATCTACCCCCACAGGAGTTAAAACCTGCTCAGCCACTCTTCCCCTTGCCAAAAGAAGTTGTCACCTCTCTGATTAGATTAGTGGTGGAGCAGCTACAGGGAGTTGAACAAAGGCCTGTCCTGGGCCCAGGCAGATGGTTTATTAGGGTGGTCGTAAATGGCTTCCTTTTGAACAAAGCCCTTCCTTGACTCAGGCAGATGGTTTATAGGGGAGGTCGTAAAGTGGCTTCCTCTTGGCAGAAACGGGGAGGGGCAGCCCCTCTGAGGACAGGCTGACCTTAAAGAAAGTGGATAGACTGGTTTCTCCACCATGTGACCTGGGAAGACACACCCCTGTTGGCCAGAATATGATTTTAAGAAAGATGTATAACTCATGGTGCGGACTTGTCAAAATTATCTAAATGATACCATAATTCTTGTGATTTTTCTGCCCACATTTTAAGAGGTTTTAGGACCTGGTGGTATGATCTGGGGGGTTGCTAGCGGAAAATAGGGTTTCACTCCAAATGTATGCATGTTAAAAATCTGACACTTCCTTATATAAATGCATACATGCCTTGCGCACATTTGTATAAATTTGAATGACAAACCAATGTTGCATAGCCCACTAAAATCAAAAATATGTTGCCATTTTTGAATGCAAGCCTCCAGGAAGAGCAGAGTTTGATCAGAGTATACCTCATGTGATATGTGATGGGTGCATGTAATTTTAAACAAATGTGTACCTGTGCAAATATGTATTTGGGTCAAATATAGATTTGTGTGCAATTTGACAGGGGAGTATCCTTTCTGCAGACCATAAAACAGAATCACCATGACACACATTTCCTTCCCCCAATCAAAGCAGTGCGGAAAGCTTGACCAATGGGCAGTTGAGAGAGGGGCTGGCTAGTGATGCTGCACACACACCCACTTTCAAAAGACATAAAAAGAGCCACTGGAAGCTAGAGAGGACATTCAAATCCAGTTGCTGCAACGCGCTCTGCCGGACCACACAACATCCAGAAGATACCAGATCCAACACTTAGACTTTAAAACTCCAAAGAACTTGATTCAGAACTCAAAGCAAGGGCCTAAACCCACAAACTGAGAACTCTTCTCAGCAGGCCTCAGCATCCAGCAAACCTAACAGCGGTAGCAGCATCCAGGAGCCGTGCAGATCAGCGCTGTGTCCAGAGAAAGCTGTGCAGAAAGATCCAGGAGCTGTGCACAGACGCTGTACCCAGAGATCCAGGAGCCGGGCCAGGAGCAGTGTTAGACCAGACCAGCAGAGCAGAGACCAGACACTGTGCGCAGAGACCGTCCGGGGCGAAACCAGAACCGAAGCCATCTTGACCCGATCCGTGAGACCTAGACCTTCCAAATACATTGTGAGTACAGCTAGGACGGTGTGAAACCAAATCTCTTAGTTTCCAGTGATATAATTCAATCTATTTAATCTAAGTAGAACTGCCTCCTAACTGTCACTTGTCAATTCTGCAGCCGCATAGCTGTCACCTGTCATTTCCTCTGAAAGCTTACAATCTTAGCTTTTCAACGAACCTAGAACCGACTTGCTACTCCTTATACTTTTGCCGTAATCGTGATTCACGCATTCGCGAATTTTGCCGCGATTTGTTTAAAAATCCAGACACGTGTGAAAACAGCAGCTTCCTTGCTTTCCTTTGCCAAAAATTTCGTTTGCCTCTTAATCACCATCCCTGAATCATTGCTAAAGTGAGCCTGCACTCATCCCTAGTATCTCTCACTCACCCTGAACCTCCTAAAGGGAATTAAAAGCATTTTCAGCATATTTCTCACTGCATTGTCACCATATTCAAAGCATTTTGCCTGTGTTTCAAAACTCCTATCTGTTGTATAAGCTGCTGGGGGGGAATTGAACTGAATTACATTTGATTGCATGTCTGAGAACTGTGTGCTACTCTTCATTTCCTTACATTGCATAAGGGGGGGGAGTGGATTGCCAGAGAAAAGTGATTACATTGTTTTGTTGAAATAATTTTGAGTATTTTCTGTACTGCATTTTCATTCAACATTGCATCCATCTGAACTTATATAAAGCATTCTCTACCACCTTATTCTTCTGTTCCTATTCACACGTGTGCTACCTCATCCTTATACTACTCCTGGGTAACCAAATCAGTTTACTAGTAGGACATTATTCACTGTTGATCACTGCTCATGTTTTAAATGTGATATTAATTATTAATTTATTATAAAAGTGATATATATATATATACTGTTAATTTTTTTCAAATAAATCTTTTACACTTGCAAAACAGAACTACTTCTTGGCTCAGTGGGGTCAGGGGGATTCTAAGAGAGGGGTGTTATATAGGGGTAGTCATCCAGAGCTCATGAACTGGACATAAAGATATATCAATAAGGGTTTCCATTCAGTATCCCAGACTAGGCATTGACTTAGCTGTAGTGTTGAATTGAATCTTCTTACAGTCCATCTCACATGGATGGCTGACAGTACTCATTCACTGACATATGGAGGTACTTGTGGAATGTACCATGGCTATGGTACATGCCATCTGTGTGATGGCATGTGTCATGTATGTGTATTGGACATGCCACTCACAGGCCAATGTGTGATGGCAGTGCTACCCAGCATGCAGCAAATGTGTTGCTCTTCCATCTTGGTGTCATCAGTGACTGCCTTTTGCCTCCCCTTCCAACTCAGTGACAGTGCGTGCTTGGGAGGGTTATAGTCAAGTGGGACATGTGTAAATCATGTACTGGTTCTGTAGCTTGTCAGGCCTATTTGTGTGCTATGGTGCTAATGCCTGTTTCCATTTTTTGTCTTTCATGTTTTTGCAGGGGATGACACACTTGATGCTGTTGAGGTTGAGGAGATGGTGCAGACCCAGGAGGAATCTCAGGCACGACCGGGCACCAGTGGGGGACGTGGTGTGGTGGTGGGTGAGAACCCAATCTTGCTGCAGAACATTCTGTCGAGGGGTGCCTCTGGGTGCACCTCCCCAGAACTCTATTCAGGTGCTGATTCGGATGATGAGACCTATGTGCCATCGCAGGTAAGTGTTTCTGGCAGGGATTCTGTTCTGTCCAACCCACCTGCACCAGGGGTAGAACCCTTTATGGGGATGTCAGTGTTGGTAAGTCCGCCTTTGGCGGTTACGGATGCAGGGTCTCACTCCACAACATCTGATCCTGTTCCTGGGCCAGCAGATCAGAGGGGGAATGCAGTCCTGCAGCCTCAGGCAGTGCCAGCACAGCAGGGCGCAGATCGCCTTGCCCCAAACAGGTGTGGTGCCCGCAGACGCGGTGGCCGTACGCCACCAGGCAATACCGTATGGGAACAATCCATGTACGGTATGGCAACCCAACAGGCAGCATCAGTTGAGATGATGGCTCAAGCAATGGAGAGGGCGGCTACTTCCATTGTCCCCCCTTATAGGCAGATGGAGCAACTACAGCAGGCAACAGACTCCATTTGCCAATCACACAGGGAAGACATTTCGGCATCCAACAGGGACCGACGGGCGGCACTGGAGAATCTACGCCAATCGATATCAATAGAGTCCCAGGGTCACAGGGAAGCCCTGAGGGTAGAACTCCATCACCTCAGGGAGACTCTTGTTGAACTTGAAGCTTCCACTAACTTGAGGACAGAACAGCAGCTGGAGCGGCTCACATGTTCGCTCTCAGCTGAGATGCAGGCAACTCGGGAGGAGATCCGGGCATCACGTCAGGTGCTGCATGGGGATCTCTGCACTATAATCCTCCAGAACGAGACCTTCCACACCCGCATGCTTGCTGCCATGGAGGACCATACCAGGGCTTTGCGTGGGCTGCCTCCCATAGCACCACCAACTCCTGTGGCAGCAGCAGAGGGTGATGAGAGCGACAGCAGCAGTTCTCCCACATTGGCATAGCCGTGCAGGCCATGAGCCCATGGAGGTGTTTTTTTTCCCAACATCCACACAGGTGGCTGTTGGTGCGCACCCTGTCCTCGGACCACCTGGGTGGCCTCCGCCAGACCCCTCAACACCCACATGGCCATTTTTGATTTTTGATTTCTTTTTACAGTGTGTTGCCTTGTGTGGCTCCCGTGGGCATCCACTGTATTCCGGCTGGGCACATGCAGGTTTGTCCTGAGTTTGGGTTAGATGCTTGGGTTCGTGAGACACACACCCCTCCTGCTTCCCATTTCCATGGGCTTGCAAAGGGTGTGCCCAAGTGAAAGTGAATTTCACATTGATGTTGAACTCCCATGAGCTTTGTGGGCAGTCTGTAGTCAATACTGTGTATGCATTCCTAGTGGAAATTGTTGTTGTATTGTACACTGCATGGTGTATTGATATGTGCTTGTGCATCCATGTCTTCCTCCTAATTTGTAGGTTCATACCTCATGTCTTCACAAGGCCGTCTATTTTGGAGATGGAGATCATGTTGTAAGCAGTGCACTTACACATTTGCGTGGCAGCAACACTGTACAGTTGGAAAGGGTCGATGTGCTGGCATAATCAGGTTGTAAGACTACCACTACTTTAAATTAGTACTGTCATGTTTTTGCTATGTTTGAGGTTGTGTAGCTGCATTGTATTGTTGGTAAGTATTTGGTCATGTGTGTTGGGAGCATATTGTGTGTGGCCAGTTTCCATTAGGGACACTGTACTTTGTGACACTTGTGTCAGGTTTTGGGGATTGCTTTGTTTACTCTCACATAGCATAACATGCCATGGTGTGTTGGGTGGCCGTGCTGGGGAGGGGTTGGGTAACATGGCACTGTTGTCATGTTGTATTTTGCAAGGGGGTAATGAATTTAGCAGCATAGACGTGTGTCTTTTGATGACACAGCATTGGTGGTGTTTGTGTAGGTATGGATGCACACATTGTAACACTTCCAGGTGACCAATCTCAGGCTGGTATGGTTGTGACAGTTGACTGTCCCTTATGTCATCATCATTGATTGTCAGCTGGTATGTGCCAGGGCTGTGTGCACTCCACAGGGGTGTGATTTTAGGTGAAGTAATTAGCCACCAGCTGCGTACGGGCTGCCTCACCTCATGCCCTTTCCCCTCCCATGCGCAGCGGGCATGCATGTGGTTGGGAATGTGGGGGCACCACCATGTCCACGGGCAGGCCCCGGCGTGTTGCAACGTTGTGCAGCTGATGCTGCCACTATGATCCTGCACACTACTGGGGGAGCGTATAACAGCTGCCCGCTCAAGGGAGCGAAAGCGTGACTTGAGCACTCCGAATGTGCGCTCCACTATGCCCCGGGTTGCAATGTGGGCTGTGTTGTATCTTACCTCGGGTGGCGTGGTGGGGTTCCGAATTTGCGTCATCATTCAAAGGACATGCCCATCAACATATTAGGCAGAGACATTATGAGCAAATTGAACATGGCTATCTCATTCACAGAGAAGTGTATTGTGTACTCCGCACCAGATATTTATTACAAGCAGGTTGCAGCACTCATAAAAGCGTTTGTGCACACACCACTCTGCGAGGTGTACCATTGCGCCCACAACTATTTTTGTATGGGGTACAGGTTTAATTGGGATTCGTACCACGGATTAAGAATCACGTGATTTGACTACCCGTGGAATTTATATCTAGACCCGCACCACTGAGGGAAAGTAGTGTCAGATACTGCCATCACCATACACTTAGAAGCAGCACTCATGAGGAAGGTCATTGGACTCAATATAAGTACATACTACAAGTTTGGTGGTAGGGTGGCCGGATTTAACTGCAGCTCTGAGCTACCGGTAATTACGGCACCCCACCACCAAAATATTCCGGTATTCCGGTAGTTCCAGCATTCCAAGTGGCAGTAACAGTATTATCGTTTGCCCGTATCCCACCGTTTTTTTCTGCGGGATACCAGCAAACGCGTAATGAGGCCCATAGTACTGTTACAAGGGACAGATGATGAGGGAACAGAGTGGTGCATGGTTATGTGTATTGACTCAACACAACCTTTGACGGACTTCACAGATGACAAACCTTTTTCAGACAATGAGGACGAGGGGGAGCTTATATTTAAAATATGCATACCATGCCAGCTGATGGTAGAATCCATAGAAGTATCCCAGAAGACACAAATAATGAGCATCATATCGACACACCCAAACGCACACGCAAGCAGATTTGAGCAAGGTACCAGCGAAAATTTGGGCCAGTTGCCCCCACGATATAGGATTGCTGAAAAGGGCTGGGACAGTCCACATAAAGCTAAAGGAAGCAGCATTATTATGGTGAGTAAAACAGTACCCCCTGTCGAGAGAGGCAGGCGAGGGAATATATGAAACAATGTAGACCTTTGGTGACAGGGCTTTATCAAGACTTCATAAAACCATGTAACATGGCCATCTACCCTATCAAAAAAGGGGAGGGGTGGTCATGGAGGATGATCCAGGATCTCTGCCCATTGAATAACATAGTGGATGCAGAGTTTCCGGTGGTACTGAATCCGGCCACCATCTTGTGTAACATCCTCAATGGAGTAGGCCATTTTCCAGTGATTGACATAAAAAAATGCATTCTTTTCGATTCCATTACATACAGATTCACAGTATCTCACCATGTTTACCTGCCACAGGACCAGATTCAAACACAAATGTTTACCACAATGGTATTTGCAAACCCAAGAGGGTTTTTAACAGGGTGCTACAAATAGATTTGAGTAACTAACATATGTATAGCGCAGTGATAAAATATATTGATGATCTTTTGGTGTGCATTCAAACAGAGGACCAATGTGCAGAGGATTGGCCACTGCTCACCTTATTGGCAGAGAAGGGATACAAGGTGAATAAGGACACATTGCAATATTGTGAAAAGGAAGTAGTGTATTTAGGACAGATAATGTCAGCAGAGGGTAGAAGGCTCACCCTGGAAAGACAGGGATATCAGTTTGGGGATGCAAGGGGTAGCTGCTGCTACCCCTTGCTCCCCCTCCACTAGCCCTAGACCTGTCCTTGAGGCCCCAGGGCCGCTGGATAAAGAGGCAGTGCAAGAGCAGATATCTTGTGTTGCACCTGAAAAAGGCAGTTGTAAATGCAGCTAAATGTGCCACAACTGTTTTCATCTGGTATCTTTAACTCATTAGCTGGAGAAATAATAGGGATTCAGAAAAAAACCATCAAACCACCATCACTATCAGGTGGCAGTCTATTTGTGAAGAATGACTGAATGGTTGGATTCAGAGGTGGGCTCTCTGTGCAGCTCAGACCCAGTACTGTAGCAACAGGAAGGGTATGGGGTCTAGCTCTAGCTGGCTGGAAATGGGTAAGAGCAGCCTGCAGTACTCAGTGACAGCACAGCATGAACACAAATCACACCAGCGTATTTCGCTGTCTGCTTTGCATATCCAGTGAGCCACTGGGCCTGTGATCAGAGGCATGTTCCCCAGCGGCTTCTGCCACCAATCCTGCCTAGGCACTGTGTGACCGGACCCATATCTGCCAGACCTGCGTCACAGGCACACTGTAGAGAGACGTAAGGTGAGATAATTCATTGACATGAAGTTGCCCTCCCCCTTTGAGGTAAACAATCTGTTACTTCTTCAGGCAATAAATATATGGTTTGAAGGATAGCTCATGGGCAACACATTTGGTTTAGGATTAAGAACATGCAGTGCAACATGAGTTCAGTTACTGTTCCATTGCTTCGAAGCTGGAGGAGGCTGGATTCACACAAGATATAAAGGACTAAAGAAATAATAAAATGGGCCTTTTCTGGAGCGGATGTCATGAAGCTGCTGCTGCAGTTTACATTTTAAAATTAAAAACTAGTGAATTACAGATGTTGGGAGAGCGTGTTTGAGACGTAATGTGTTGTAAGAGAGACATGAGTGGCTGGAGGGTGGCAGTGTGTAAACATGAAGGTGCTGGAGCATGGCATTGAAGGTGTGAGGGCGGGAGTGAAGGGCCAGACATTTAAAGTTGTTGACGGAGGGCCCTTAGCGACTCGTAGTGGATGGTGGGGTGCCCATGTCAAAATGGTTGGGGGATATTCAGGCTCTGGGTGACAGGCAGGAGTGGGTTGCTGTCCAATGGTTCAAAGTGCACTATTGACAAGAAAATCCCTGCATGTATTGGCCAAGTGTAAAAGCATGAAGTGGAATAGCCTCTGATTGTCTTCTGGTTTGACTTGTGTTGGTCAGTTGCTGCTTTCAGTCTGCGGCCAGAAACTTGACAGGCACTGGATGTCTGCGCTTTGGGGTTTATGCTTCTTTGAGACGCTCTATCTGTTTACAGTTTAGCCTGAGTGACGTACAATAGTCCAAGTTGTTGTGATGGACATCTGCTTACATTCACAGTAATTTGGTAATATGGACCGATACACCCACTGACACTAACCCTGCATATTGTGATATACTCTTGTATGAAATGTATATCATATTACAGTGATATCGTAGCTATATTTTTCTTAGTGTATTCAGGAATAATGCAATGTGATGCCACTTCATGTTTTGTCAAGGGGTGAAAGGTCATGTTCGACCACTTCCCGTGATGTCACTTCCGCTACCCCCGGCATTTTGGTGAAATTATGTTCCTACAGAAAGGATTGCAGCAATACAGCACACCCCACAACCAAACACTGTAAAGGAAATGCAGCCATTTTTGGAATTGTGCAACTATTGTGGGTTGTGGATATTTGACTATTCCACGTACACTAAACCCCTTCTTCAGGGATTGAAGGGATTGAAGTAAGCACAGAAATCAAAAGGCCCTCTGGTCTGGACACAGGAGATGATTGATTAATTCAATGCCCCCATTCTAGCAACACCTGATTATAAAAACTGTTTCATTTGTTTGAACACCCTAAGAGCCAAGTGATGACGGCTGTCCTCACTCAGAAGAAACTGCAAGGCCACAGACCCTTGGCCTACTATAGCAGTCCCCTAGATTCAGGTATGCAGGGCAACTTTCCCTGCGAATGGTCGCTCGCAGCAGCGACATTCACAATACAGAAATCAGCAACAATCACAATGGGATGTGCTGTGATGCTCGATGTAGAGCAAGCAGTGTTTGCCATATTGTATAAATCAACATCTTCCCTGACTGCCCAACAAGCTTCCTGTTATGAGTTCATACTGACAAATCCTGCTATCCAAATTGTGAGGCGTCATCTTGCGAAACCAGAAACCTTCATAGCACTACCACTTAACAAAGGAGACTACACTCACGATTGCTCTACACACACAGACAAAATATAGTGCAACACAGTGGTTCAGGAAGAGCATAGAGAGGAGGGAGATATGCTCTTCTTTGATGGGTCATCGATAATAGATCAGAACACAGGGTGTTGAAACTCGGGTACAACGGTTGTACTTTACTACGAGGGAGGGTTTAAGATTGAGGCACAAATGAGTTTGACGAAGCACTTTTCGGCCCACGCAGCAGAGCTCGTGGCACTAATAACAGCAGTGGAAATTTCAGAGGGTCACTGTATGACCATTTGCTCTAAATCTGTGTATGCCGCATTCAGGAATAGCAAGGTGGGAAAGGAGGGGATTCAGGAGGGGCGTGTCATGGCCACTGGACAAGAACCACAAGCTCCACTACATAAAAGGTCCAGTTGGACCCATTCCTGGTGCCTTTGGCGGCAGGCTCATGAGAAAGTGTGCTCTGCACATTTTTATTCTGGTGCACATGCTGTTTTTTCTCCTGCAGGGCCTACACGTGCCTTCAGGTCGAGCGTGGCCATAGGAGTGAATGGGGCCGCACGGGCAGCATTCTCTAGGAGTGGCAGGGTGGGGCCATGAGTCAGAACAAATGGGCATGGCCGAGACCAGGCTATTTAAGCCTGCCCAACCCGCATGCAAGCGATTCGCGTTAGTCTGCTTATAGCAGCGTAACGCTCACGCCGCCTGAAGCGCATCCTTACCTGATTCCAGCAACAACCACCGCCTGAAGCGGATTTCCTGATTTCAGCAGCAACCACAGTCGGAGCACATCCTTATCTGATTCCAGCAGCAACCGCAGTTGGAGCGCATCCTTAACTGATTCCAGCAACATCGGCAGTTGGAGTGCATCCTTACCTGATTCCAGCAGCAACCACAGTCGGGGGGCATCCATACCTGATTCCTGCGGCAACCGCAGTTGGAGCGCATCCTTACCTGATTCTGGCTCCCAGTCACAACACTTACTCGGGAGTCCACTTTCGGCCAGCATCATCGCAGATCCAGGCATCCTTCACTTGCCGGCAGATCTTTGGATAACAGCATTCCAGTCCGACATCACCAGGCAATCCCTGCAAGAGAAAAAGACAAAACAAGGCTAGAAAAGCGATAAAGACATTACGCTAAGGTTGCGCTAAGACCAATCCACATGCTTGACCTTAAAACCAAACTTACCACCTATTGGGACATCGCAAACTCCCTTTTCTTCCATTGGGGCTCACTTCTTCCACCGCAACTACTGCTGAGCCTCCTATCACCTATTGGGGAAAAGGAAAGACATTACAAAAGATACAGACAATAAGCAAGGAAAGACATTACAAAACGATACAGACAATAATCAAGGAAAGACATTATACGATACGATACGGACAATAATCATTATTGAAAGAATACTTACCTTTGGAGTGGATCAGCCACAGCCGGTCTGGGCTGCCATGCACATGGACCAGTGAAGAAACTCGGTCTATCTAAAATGCCCCTACAGTAAGAAGCATGACGGAGAGCTCGCCATCATATTTAAAGAGGTGAGACTATATGGGTCGGCGCATGCTCACCACATTCTGGGAAGAAGGGTTCGAGGGGGGCCACAGTCATATCACAGCATTCTCATGGCCTCTCATATTCTCACAGTCGCAGGTGCAGTGCCAACAACCAGCACAGTCCACAACACAAGAGCAGGGAAAGAAGCCTGACCAAGGGGAGCCAGTTCCAGGGAGGGCTGCAACTGTGCCCCAACATCCCCGCAGAGACCTGGTTAGCGTAACAGGGCAATGGTTCCCCAGGACAACATGCTGAATTATTGTCAAAACTGATAGAGGCATAACCTCTCCCTGCAGCATTAGCGGTGGTGAAATGCAACGCCCATACCAATGGGGCAGATGCAATTTTCAAAGAGAATGACAGAGCAGATGCTGTTGCCAAAGAACCAGTATATATGCCATTGGGCACAAGAGAATATAGGCCTCACAACACAAAGTTCCCATTCTCACACAAACAACACGCCCATCCACATAACACGAGGAACACTACAACTCTTTGTCTATGACCCAACTAATAGATGTGCAGGGGGGCAACATTTCAGAGTAGCAGCAGGTGTGGACCAGGAGAGGGTGCTCCTTATCGCCCACCCATTTGATATGACACTAGAATAGCACAGGGAAATCAGTGATGCCCCTGACACTACTCCACTTAGCACTGGACCAATTGCATTACACAGCACACACCTCTAAGGAATATATGGCCGCAGGGATACAAGAGCAATTGTTCACAACCATCTTACAGGAGCATGTGACTCAATTTGTGAACAATGGTCTGGCTTGTCAGCGTTATAACATTGGGCACACTCTGAAGACAATAAAAGTTCACGTTTGAACATAGACTGTAAAGTAATTACACCTAGGTGTAATTCTTATTCTTCTGTCATTGTAGTTGCATGTGCAATTTCACACTGGCTTGAGACGGTTACATGCGCTCACAACAAAGCAAAATCTGCATCCCAATTTTTAGTGCACTAAGTGTTTCCAAAGAGCGGAGTGTGTGGAGAACTAAGATCTGATAATGGACCACACTACGCCAATGATTTGATCAGGGAAATTACATCTTTATTGGGAATCAAACACTAGTTGTGTTCTGTGTACCACCCTCAGGCCAGTGGTGTTATAGAGAACTTAAATGTCCTGCTTAAGCAGCGTGTAGCAAAAAAAGATTTTGTGACACACTTCACAAAAGCTGGCTTCATTGTCTGCTGCTCACTTTATTTGCATTACGTAACACGCCTGACTCTGACTACCATCTCACCCTGCATGAACTAGTTACAGGCATGAGAATGCATGTGCCTTTCACTCCTGCATGTGCTATTTCGGATGTGCACAACATTGCACAGGTTCTAGGGGGTGAGTTTCAAGGGAATCTTAAACAGCTTTACTAACTCCCTGAAATATATATCATGACAGTTGCAGCCTTGTCAAAACCAGCCGGCTGCTTCCTCCGGAGAGGTCCCATCCCCGCAGGAGGAAAAGAATGTATTATCACAGCCTCCCCTCTATCCAGGTGACCAGGTCTTCATATAGATCTTCATGAGGAAATGGTCTGACTCCAGGTTTTACGGCCCAATCACAGTAACCTACTGCACCCCATCAGCTGTAAAGGTAGAGAGCAGGGGAGCATGGATTCATCTATCAGATGTCCACAAACACAGAAACAGCAACCCCCTTCTGGAGATGAAGAGAGGGGTGAGTGAAGGAGAGTATTGTGGGAATTTCATTGACTCTTTCATTCTCTTGTCACCTGTTTCACAGACCTAACATTTCTTTTGCAGCCACATAGAATGGAGGACTAGCACCAGTACAGAATAGATATAGCAATGTATGTTGGTTAGGATGTATAGTGCTTTTATTTGTTTTGTGTTTTTCTTTTCTTTGAGGGAATTTTATGCAGCATTATTTCGAACAAAGAGAGAAACATTAATCCAGGCCTGTTTGTAGACACCATGGGGAACGGCAGATGAAACAAAACATATTGTCCTAGAATACCAAACACAGGGCCAAAGAAGGGGGAAGTAGCTTTTTACCACACAGCACACCCTTTCCTGTGTGAATTACATAGGACACCCATTACCATGGTGCAGGATGCAGCCCCACCTGCATATAGAGGGCTCAGTGTCTCACAACGAGCAGTGGATAGAGAGGCTAAAAGGATCTAGAGCATAGGGATTGGTGGGACTTGTTGAAGAAGTAACAGTGATGATGAATGATAAATGACACACTATTTGGAATAATCACATCCAGGCCCTCACCTGGATAGATAGTGGACAGCAGCCATTACACATAAAGGCACTCACAGGATATTTTTTGTTTCAGGTCCATGGAAACAAAAGGTTCGACCAAATTGGGGACTACCTTTGCCTGCCAGAGGACACTTGAGCTGCCGCATATACGGGCCGGAACCACAGCCCTTTTGGACTACTTCTGGGCCTGTAGGTGCCAACCATATGTCCATTTACCACCAAACTAGAATGGACAGTGTCACACTACACTCCCCAGCCCTTGTAGTGCCCTATTCTGACATTGTGCCATTGACTGATCATTTGACCCTAGAAAAAGGGACCAATTCCCGTTTCTATGAACACTATACATGTTTGGTCCATGGACACTGCAAATATTGAAGAAGAAATGAATCCATGCATCACTGTGAATATTGAAGAGGAAAGAAGATTGACGGCTTTGCGGAGGAGGAAAAGCGACAACAATTACTGGTCCCAACAGAGTGTGGACCAACTGTACGGTATCCCGGTGGAATTTAGGAAATTTAGTAAGACTACCATATTTTTTACATTGTTGACACCCCAGTGTGCAAACTGCAGCTAATGACAAATGGCTGCAAATAACACGGTACAAGTTGTTTCAATTTGCAAATGGGACAGAGGAAGCGCTGAATGCAGTAAGGGAAGAATTAAGGTCATTAAGGTTAGTTGCTCTGCAGAACCACTACGTACTTGATTTGTTAACTGCCATGGATGGTGTCATTTGTCCCAAAATAGAGAGCAGCTAATGTACATAGGTGCCTGCAAATGATGCCGCAAATGGCACACTGTCAGAAGCAATAGATGCCTTGCATGCCCTCAACTAGACTATGGTTCAAGAAATGCGCAGAGTGACCAAACAAGAATAGTTTGAGAGAATGTTCACTTGGGCCCACGTGGTTATCGGTGCTCATGAAAATTGCGGTTCCAGCCATCTTATTGGTTTTTTGTGCCTTTTGTTCATGTCAGTTGAGATTCAATTGGTGCCGAGGGGCAGCAACAGGGGGAAATACATGATGACAATGAGAACGGCCAAAGTTAGGGAGGCATTACCACCGACCAGACATATTGTAATTGTAATTGTGATTGTAGTTGTAATTTATATAGCACCTTTTACCATTTCTACAGTATCAACGTGCTTCAAACACAAACCACTCCCAAAACTAATATGGTACAGGGAGAGGGGCTTTGTGCCCTCATGGGACACTTTCCATGCCACCTTCTGATTTAGAAAATGATACGGCCCTCTGCGTTGCTTGTAATGGGGATGGAGGCTGCTGCTTTTTGGGATGCACTCCGGATGAATATGTTGCTGCAGGAGGAAGCTTGCAGGGGTCTCTAGAATTTGGATACCACAGAATAAGTTGGGCGGAAGGACAAAGAAGTGCTGATCAATAAATTGATCGAAGTGGGGAATGTGAATATACAAATCCAACACTCGCAAGGGGGCATATGCACAAGATAAAGAAGTAACGCACTAACACCACAAGTAACGTGAAGGGTGACGTCATAACACACGATGCACGTATATCACACATATATTACACCTAGAGCACCACACGTTAGGGAATAGGGCGCTGTGCATGGAAGTACATGTACAAAAACAAAGAACATATATGTATATTTAAACTAGCAGGTAACAAGGGATAGATAGGTAAGCACAGCTGCCACGATGAAAATTAAACGTGCAGCAATTGCAATATTTTTATATTTTGTTTAAACATAACTTAGAAGTTCAAGGGTTAGGTATATTAACAAATTACATTTTGGCAATATTTTAGTATGCCCAGGGCAGACTAGACAGAAGCCATTTTTTTGTTGTTTTGAAAGATCACAGCTCCCAGTAAAATGAAAGTTTTGCTGACACTCGCAGAAAATACTAGATCAGCTCACCAAGGGTGAAGCACCGAGAAGCCCTTAGTAGCTAATTAATTGTTGCAGAAGGAAAATGTTCTTATGGAAAGAGACCTGCAGCCGAATACCAGGTGCAGATACACACAAGCATTTGAAGGTCATTGGGCTGGGTACCAAGGGCCCAGGCAGCAAGGAGAATAGCAAAAGAGAATTAAATAGGGGAATTCAGTTTCACCAATGGCGTCCTCCTCAGTTCTTTCTATCTAGAGCTGCAACGATGGAAGAAAGGAGAAAACAAACGTACAGGAGCAGGGGGATGCAAGGGAAGAGCTGAGCCAAACAGGGGGCTGGGATATGGTGTCTCAGAAGCTGTAACAATGCCCCTGACCTTATTGCTATTCCCTCATCATTCTATGGGATATATTTGGTGTGATAATGTGGCTTGCGCTGTCTCCAACAAAGGGGTCCAATCCACATTGAGGGATTTATCAACCTGTACCTTAGCGAATGCCAACCAATGGCATGCCAGAGATTCTGCAGGTCAGCAGATAATGAGTAATTAAGGGAAGTGACGCTTAAGGGTCATGACGTCATGAAAGGGTGTTGAGGGTGAATATTTTTCATCCAATCAGCACATGTAATGTTTATGAACCTATAGGAGTCCGGTGACGACCCACCAATAATTTTAACGATTGACAAATTATGCTAATAAGAGATTTCCTTGTATAAATATCGCAGCCCTTCTGGGCAGATTTGAGGATGTATTACAGTTCGGCTCCCCTGAGCTGTTTGTTCTCCCAGTCGACTGTTTAATGAAGCTAGTTTCTTCTTGCACAGTGCGCTCTTCTTTTGGATTACTTTTGTATTTTTCTTGAATTGCCCCTGAACACCCCTGGTCGTAGATGCATTTCATGAACTTACAACATTTTAAATTTAAACCTTCAGTGATTGATTCTGGCTGTCTTCCCTGAAATATCATAATTGTCTTTTTCAACTTTACTTCCTTTACCAACTCAATTGTTCCTTCCCACATTCAAACGTATGACTTGCGGGTTGCACTCAGATCACCACAACTGATGCATTAACCTACTTGGCTGCATTATTGATACTCACGTCTTTGCAAGACCCAGTTTTCTTTGCTGACCCCTTATCAATCCTTAATCACCCTGTTCTTTCCCCATCCTTCTTTACCTACAAGGTTATTATTTCAATGTTATTTTAATAGGTATCATCCTAAATAAGCTCACCTCCCTTGAGACTTCCCCATCCCTTAACTGAGATTATTGTAGATTACTTTATAAAACAACTCTGTGAGTAACCGAGAACCTACCTGAATCTCATTTGAAAATTCACAGTAGTCCCATCAATCACTTTTCAAGTTAGTTGCCCGGGTCTACACATTGGGCCTCATTACAAGTTGCAAGGTATTCCTGTGGTAAACCTGCTGGAATACCGCCGAATAGAAATACTGTTACTGCCACTTGGCGGATTTACCGTCACATACAAGTGGTGGTGGCAGTTTTAGTCCCTATTAATTTGTAGTCCATAGGACTCCATAGGGGATTTTTGGCAAAATTGCTGCAACGATAAATCCTCCAGTGGTAAAGATTTTGCTTATTGGGGGTCCGGCGGATTGATCTCCAGCCTAGAGATAAATCCCCCACTCCAGGGCCGAACTTGTAGTATGGTGGAGCGGGAAAAATGGCAGTTATTCTATTACCGCCACTTTTTTACTGCACCACCAAAGTCGTATTGTGCCTCCTTCTCATCATCACTTATACCACATATGCCCCATATTTGCCAAAATCAGAGCTGTTCTTTGGTTTTCCTGTTTGACAACAATTATTGTTTAAGTTTGTAGCCACTCATACTTCACAACAGAGTAAATGAAATTTAATATCCCTCCTCAAATTAATATTGCCTGCATTATAGGCCCCACTGAACTTTTTTAAAAGTGGCTTGTTGGTATTTATAAATCATAAATGATCATATGGGTCAATTAATGGGATGTGCAAAATGTTTTATCTCAAATCTGCTTGAATCTCCTTCTCAAATCATGATCCTCAAGGAGATGACTGAGGAAGTTCAGGCGGGCTTAGATTTCAGGCCAGGTACACATATCAAAATGAAAGGGGTGAAGGGGTGCAGGGATTCAGAGGAGCGTTGAATACATGGGAGGGATGGGTATGAGACTGGATAAGATTAGCCAGAAGGAAAAGTAACTGTAAAGCTGAAAATGCTTTCCACTACAGACTGCACATGAAACTATGCTCAAAGATATCTCCATAGGTGCATGTCTGCTGTGATCTGTGTGTGAACAAGTAGAGCACATGTTTGAGTGCGATTATAAATTATTCTGTTATTATTCCTTCTAACATCAATGCAATTGTTTCAATTGAAGTGGTTAATTGTAATATTTCCTGGCAGGCCTGCATCTGTGTAGGTCTGGGAAAGAGTCACACATCAGTTATATCCGCAGACGAATGTCATCTTTCAGGTGCCGCTAAGTTGAGTACCGTTCAGTTGGGAAAGATAATTTGGAGGGATCAGTGCTGGTTGATAATTATGAAATGCCTTTAGAGATCCACCAGTGTCAGTCATATATCAAGAATGCGTAAGACAGGCTTTCATCATTCTAAGGAAAATTAAAGTTGTTCTATTGAGGTGGGTAATTACAATCGGGAGAGTGCATGACATGCTTGCACTTGTGAAAGCTCTATGGGGCTGGGCCATAGTCAGACATGTCATGTTTCCATGATGCAGGCATTCATCTTTATTGTATCACTAAATTACGCACCATTGAGGTAGGTCATTTTATAGCCGTATAAGTCTTATAGCCCAAGGGAGAGGTCATTACCATTTGCCTCCGGCCATAAATTGGACAAGGGTCGTTATCCCAAGCCATAATGCTATAAGGCTATTAGTACACAGTGGCAATAGCAATACATGTTTATAGTGCAGTAAAAACTTTACTTTACTAGTGAGAGAAGTAAATAGACAAACCCATACATTAAATAAAAGGTGTATTTATTGTGTAGTATTTAAATAAGGTTCCCTTCTTAAGTTAAGCATTTAATTGGCAACTGGAGTTGGTTTAACATGATCATGCATTCGGTATCATGGAAAAGTAAAAGATTTCTCTATAAGAAAGTGAAATAATTTATCCAATTTGTTAAGGATTTCAATCAGGCGATAAACTCTGTTCTCGGTCTAGTGTACAGCGCAATGGAAAAACTTATTTGATATATCGATTCAATTATTTGAAAGATGTACCATTCGTATCACACCCCTTATTTAAGAATACCCCGGGTCACACTGGAACAGAAATCAGGCTGGTTGGTAAAAGGTATTATTTATTTACTTATTTAAGATCAACATCACAATATATATATTAATAGGTAAACAACAATCACCAAAGGGGCTGATCAAGAACTCCAAATGTGTGGAAAAATGCTTAAATTGTTGTAAATTCCGATGGGAGCCGCTTTGAAGAGTTGCACACAAGCATAAGCAATGATTTAGTCAGCAGAAAACATTTGCAATCTTAAAATACAAGTCGTAAACAGTTTAAATCTATTTTACACGTGTAAAATTTCTCAGGATTTTAAAATCACAGCAAACTTTTCTGTGCGCAAAAGTCGCGATAACAGGAGAACCGCACTGTTTTGAAATGCTGAGGGAGTTATAGTGGTTTTAGTAAAGGTCGTTTTTGCGAGATAGACGCGAGAATGGAAAGAGACTTCAGTTTTAAATCAGAAAAATATTGACTATGGACTAGAGCATCCCAGCTAAGCCACCAGGACGGCACAACGTAAGAATCAGGAGTGATTCTCGACTCAGTCCTGGTTCCTCGCTGTCCACCTTGGAGCGTAGGTTGGTCACTCTAATGAAATTAATAGATCAAAGTTGACAAAATGACTAGGAAAAGGATGCTTTTACAGACAGAATAAGATTACACTACGGAATGTAAACAATATTACTGATTATGGAAGTAAGGATAGTTTAGAGGTTTAGGAGGGGACAAGATAATGCATGGGAATCACCAGTTTCTAGCTTCCTGTCAATACTCACAAAACAAAATGGATTTAAGATTTTGGACCATCAGGATTCTGGACCGTCAGGATTCTGGACCGTCAGGATTCTATCAGGGACTGACAGCTGGGCACATTGGACTGGACAAGGTCAGCAAGGCTCTCTGATCACAGCACGGCACAGGATTGCACGTGATCTGCCCTTCTTGGTTCTGAGGATATTTCAATTCAGCAGGCAAGAATTAACAGCACGACCAGCTGTATTATGATGCTTCTCCTAGGCTTTTGGGGTTCTGTTCTAGAGTTTAAGGCCTAGCTGAGAATGGTTCAGCTATGCATGGGTTTTTGCTTTGCCAAGTTTCTGAAGTCTGGAACAAGGAAGATGTGGATTTCAGCAGCAGGGCGCTCTGCCAGCATCAGGAAAGTGATTGGATCTGTCTCTATCTGTGGTCAGCTGTCTCTATTTATGCTATAAAAATGATATCACAAAGTGGGTGTGTGGGCCGGCTTAGCTAAGCTTGCCCCTTTGATCTGGGATAGGGTCAACACTTCATCTCCGCCTTGCATTTGGGGTGATTGGTTCAAGGCTGGGTGATGTCAGGTTTTATGATTTGCTTTACAATCCTCAGAGACCTCCTTTAAGCCATTGGTCTCCAATTGTAATTTTACATTAAATGTACATTTCTACATTAGTCACTTTTATACAAATTACACACAAAGATGCCATATTTTGTGTAGCATCTTTTCATCAAAATCTCGCAGCTGTAGGATCATGTTTTAACTTTCTACAGAATTTTGTCCTTTTCGCGATGAAAGCTCTTTCCAATTTTTCTGCAAATTTCCACAAATATGCGTGTTTAACATGGGGACATGCGTGTAAATTTTCACAATTCTAACAGTAATACATTTTGCATAAAAACTACATAATCTTGCCATTCCTGCCCAGAACATGTCACACAGTTCTGCTTCCTCTTCACACGTGTAGCGAAACATTTAATTAACAACTCTGTCATTTTAATATTTTTCACCATTTTGAATAGAAAGTTATAAGTCTTATGTGTTCTTTGTTCATGTTTAGCAACAGATGGTCAATTGGCTCTGCCTCTTTTTGTCTCCCTGCAGTCCAGGGCATCCCCCTCCTTGCTTGCTCCTTCCAGAGGCCATTTACGACCCCTTTTCACACTTCCAATTTCCTGGGCTGAAACTTGTCATTGTTCCTTTGCTCTCTGTAGACCAGATTATGTCCCAACCTGCAATTAACACCTCCCCGTTAGATTCTGCTTAGAGGAAGGGCCGCCTTATGGCAAAAAAAAAAAGAAACTGCTTTTCCGGTTCTTTGCAGCTTCAGCCAAGCTAATTAACTTTTAAACTTTAGCAAAAACCAAACCTTTTTCATCACATATAAATACATTTGTTTCTTGGCCTTAAAATCTATGGAATCAAAAACACAACTAAAATATGTATTCCTTTTTGGCAACAATCCTGTTTATGTTTGCTAATTCAGCAGACTTTTTTTTAGCTCACTTTTAAAGTTTTATTAGTAACTTCTCTGACATCTGTCATTCTGGCGGCCCCGGGTACTGCACCCACATTTTGGCATAGAGGCTGTCAGTTTTCAGACTTTGTATGTTTCACTGTATTTCATTAGATACATGGATTTTACCACCAGACAAGATTGTGAATGTTGAAAAGTGCTGTGTTATAGGCATTTTGGAGTTTTTGGCAAAAAAGCAAATGTCATTTGTAGGCACATTTTTGGGTTTTATTTGCAAAGTGCTGCTTTTCTCTCTGCACTCTGTTTGCTGGTCATGGAACCCCCTGGCACATTTCTGCAGGGTGTGCTCTATTTCCCCTGTACATGCACTATGGGTGGCAGGTTATGCATCTCTCTTTTTGTGTGCTGAAGCACATGGTTTGGGGAGGTTTTTGTAGGTTTTTGGGGCGCACAAGGGTTTTGCCACCATTGTTGCTATTTCTTTCCACATAACTGGCAAGAGATTCCGCATAGAACAACGGAGTGGGTCAATACATCCCACAATGTTTTAGCTTTCACGTTGTTGTGTCAAATAGGATGTTGCAGCAATAAAGCTCCTCCCAGAGAGGAAGAGGGTTGTTGAAAAAATATCACCTTGACGTTACATTGTTGTTCCCTGTTTCCTTTTGAAGACAGCATGTTCAAAATGCAGTCAATACCAGTACTTATAAACTGCATTCTGAACATTCTGATTGGCTAAGGGGAAGTTACTGGAAATGTCCATGTGCTAATGCAATTTGGGGAGGCCCTGAAAAGATTGACCTTCTGATAAAAGTCCACCATTTAGTTATTCATTTAAAATAATTTATTAATATGTGCTATAATGCCATGGCCATAGGTTGCCATAAAGAAACAGGTCTCATTATAGTATCATGTTCTAAAAAATAAAATATAAAATCGGTCAACAACCCCTACATAACAGAAGGGAAAAAAACATGTAAAAAGTTAATTAATTCTACAGACAACATAGAAAATTAAGTCAATTTCCATCATAAAGCAAATGACAAAATTAACATAATCATATCTAATTATGTTTAAAGAAATTATTTTAAAATGTCTTTAAAAAGATGCCATAAATTACATATTTGTAGGTACAGTATTCCATAGCCATGGGGCAGCAGAAGAAAAGGCTTGATTGGACATTTTTGGGGCAGGAGACTTGAATGGCCAACTGCAAAGATGATTTGTTTTCCTCTGCGCCCCAGATCCTCCAGGCAGATGGTACCTTTCAGTCAAGGACCTCTGTGCAACCTTCTACACAGTTAATCTTATGATTCCAGTTAGCCGTCTACATTCTACATTCTACATTCTACAGACATCAGAGGCTCTGCCCTTTTATGCCTTCAATGTTTTCTTTCAGACTACTATCATTCTTCATGTCCCATGCCCAACTCTCTCTCGTGGTGTACCTTAAGGCTCTTTGCTTCCCCTTTCCTGTTCAACCTCTATATCCAACCCCTTGCATCAGCTATCAAACCTCATGGCTTTACATTTACCTATGCTGATGACACCGAACTGCAGCTGTATTTCAAACATGACACTAACTTCCCACCCATCTGCTTTCAAAACTGTATAGCCAAATCTTCTCCTGGTCGTATACATTTCCTGGAAAATAACACTGAGGCCATGGTCTATGGAGCCCCCATACTCTGTGGTCACCTTTGATAGGGCCTCAGTATCTACCACCATGGTCCTCCCCTCTGTCCGCCTCTAGGAGCCTAGGTTTAAACTTGTGACTACCTCTCCTTATCCTTAAGATTCAGCCACATTGCTCCATCTTGCTGCCAACTAATCAAAGTGCCTTGTTAGATCATTTGTTTCCTCACTTACCCTTCTGTCACTGCACCCGTGCAGTCTTGATTAGATTATTGCAACTCTCATTATCTCGTGCTTCCTGTCTACAAAATGAATCCTCTACAATTAATCCAGAAATTGGAAGCACGGTTGATTACCATCTCGGGTAAAAATCACCAAACACACCATTTTGTTGTTCCCTATGCATTTTCTGACTCATGACAGATGCTTCTATCAAATGAAAAAAACACCCTTTCCAGGCCCTCCACTTCTCTCATCTTCTGCTTTTTTAGGTGCCTAGATACTGCCACTCGCTGACAGATAAGCAATCTTTTTCTTTGATTGCTGCTCAAGGATGGAGGACATTTACATTCCACCTACATTCTATTTCTCATCATGTGTTTTCCCACAATGATCTAAAGATCAGTGTTTCCTCCTGTGCCTTCTATTCTTTCCCTACTCTCTCTTTTAATTGGACCCAGTGCCAAGAGACCTCCTGATGAATGTGTGCTCTACACTTACCACCAGCAGCAGCAGCAGGAGCAAGTTGCGGTCAAGCATCCTTGCTTCTCATCGCCTTCCCGACCATCACCAGTGCTCCGGCCTCCTTGGCCATGCCCACCTTAGCTTTGGCTTTAATAACAGTCTCCCCTACGTGTGCTCAGCACCGTGCATGCTCAGCAAAGGATCTATGAAGACAAGGATGTTGCCTGTTTGTGCCTGTTCAGGCAAAGCTTATGGCCCATTGTTCATCTCCCTAAAAAGTCCTCACCATGTGTCTCCTAACACCTTAGCCCATCCCTACACTCTCTACAGGTACTGCTGGTCAAATATTTACACCCCCAACTGTTACTCAACCCGGCTAACCTCCTCAAAATACCTATCACCCCACATTCCTTGCCCTCTGTAAGCTCATGTGCCCTCATGCTGATCAATGCCAGATCAGCATCGCACATGAGCCTGACATCTACGGCTTCATCACCTATAACACACTTGATGCGATTGTCATGGCGCATGCTCCATGGAAGCTATGGAGACAATGGAAGAAGGGCTAATTCCACCGGCGGTCTAGTCTCCCATGCACCTTGCACGTCATGACGCATTTAAATAGGCATTACACGCGGAAGACTTCGCGTTGCAACCTTGCTTTTCCGGCTAGGTCCTTACGCTTTGTACTCCGCTCCTGTCCCGCCTGAGTTTATCCACTGGCTTTTCCTCCTTGTCCGCCCTCTGTGGCTGCCTCCTCTCCTTTCATTCCACCCACTGTGGCTGCTCGTTCTGCTCCACCTCCTCTCCTTTCTTTCCGCTCGAGCAGCCCGCTTCATCCCCGGCTTGTCTCGTGTGTTTCCTTGGTATCCCCCTGCTGTGTGTACAGCTGTCACTGTACGCTCCTTCCACTTCAGCGACCTTCAGTCCTCTTCCTCTTTTCTCACCTGTAGTATCCATCCAAGCTGCAGCTCCGGATACCCACGCTGGAATCTCTTCCACCTGCCAACCATAGTGTCTTCTGGGAATTGGAGTCCATTCATCTTACTCCAACGGAAAGCCTTCCTGTCTTCGTGTCCGTAGTGCTATCACATCTCAGCACACCAGGGTTTTTCAGCCACGCTTTTCCCTGGTTTTGGGGGCAGGCTCCCTGAGGGTCCCCTTTGCCTTGCTGTCTGCCGGCAGGCAAGGTGGCCTCCGGTGGAGCTCATCCTAAACTCACTAAGAAAGGACTGGATCTCTGAAGAGAAAGAAGAGCCATTTCCACGGACAGTTCTTCGGAAGGGCCCAGTACAGGTGAGGAGGAGGAGGAGGGAACTAAAGAGGGTATTAGTCAAGCACACAATACTCCATTGCATGACAGCGATCTTCATCACAGAAACCTGGCTCAAACCACCCTCATCTCATATCTTTTTCCACCCAATTATAGCATTCAAAATGCTGTCCAGTCAGCGAAAACAGAGGGACATGCTTGCTGTCATTCACAAAAGTGATTGACCATGTTCAGTTCAAGCCCGACCACCCTTTAAGACAATGATCACATGTGTAATATAGACTTAATCTCACCAGGCTCAATCTCACATGAGAAGATCATCTTTCTTGCAGGTGGCAATCTCCTCGGGACCCACCTAACCAAAAGAAACAATGCAGCCCTCTCATCCCTAATTGAATCACTAGGTCTAATTCAACATGGGCTCCCTCACACTCACAATGAGAGGAACACAGTAGACCTAATCCTCCCCTCCACCATTGTAGCCCATAAACGCCAGCATAAATGCCCCATGGTCACACAACGATCCTCCAAAACATTCCCTGCACACACAATGAATGAAAGATTCTCCCCCCTTTTGGGCTCCTTTTGCCATACCTCAAAGGAGTTGGCCGACACTTACATGCCAATCAAACTAAGCTGGAGGAACTCAGAAACATCTTCCCCTTGGTGCACAAAAAAGCTCCAAAGTAATAAATCACATTAGCGAAATTGTGGTGCAAGACACACAAACAAGAAGAACTATTAGCTCTTAAAGCCTTAAGGTCCAACTGTGAGACCCTCATCATTGAGACCATTGCACCAACATCGTTTGACAGCCCATTCACAATGGATTTATTATTATTTCTGAATTTGTAAAGTGTGGCTAAGATCCAGAGGTGGGAGGTCAATCGTAGTAACAACAACACAAACAAACCAAGTAGCCTAGTCAAATAAAATGGTTTTCAGGGCCTTTCCAAAGGCAAGATAGTCACTGGTCGCCTTCAAAGAGAAAGGCAGTGAGTTCCACAGCTGGGAGGCAGCCACCAAAAGGGTCTACGTCCAATAGTGGCTCTGTAAAAGCAGGGGACCGTCAGCAGTAAGGAAGTGGCTGAATGAAGGTTCCTGAGGGGAGTGTACTTGATACATTTCTTCTGAAGTTAAAGAGCACCGTCCCCATAGTATGCCCGATTGACAATATATCTTGACTTGAAGCTAATTTATGCCTCCACGTGGAGCCAGTGTAGGCTCCCTAGCACTGTGGATACGTGAGAACATTTAGGATGACCGGTAGCCAAACAAGCTGCAGTGTTCTGCAGTACCTTCAGAGGCTGAATCCAAAATTTGGGCTGAGGAAGCAAAATGGAGTTTCAGTAGTCTAGGGTCTGAGCCATAGTTGCTGAGACTACAAAACTATGCTGACTCACTGGGACGAAAAGACACATTTTCCTCAAAATCTTCAATTTAAGGGGCGCTGAACTACACCTAGCAGCAACCTGTAGAGCCACAGACAGCGACAATTACTCTTTAATCTCTAAATTCGTACAAACTGGCACTTGAGCCGGCAAAGGGCAAGGTGAAGAAGTCCAATAATCGGCAGTCGACATCGCCTGAGCCTGAAATGTACACCATAGGACCGACCATGACTTCAGTTTTTCCAGCATTAAGACTAAGCCAGTTGGAATTCATCCACCTGCCCATATCATCAAGGCAGTTTCTCACTCTCACAGCCAGAAAGTCCTGCTCCCGGTCCATTCTCAGAATCAGCCGTGTGTCATCCGCAAAGGTGTAAAACTGGCACCAATGTGAACGAAAGATTCTAGAGAGCGGAAGAACATGTACGTTTTATTTTTATATTGATTGATTGATATTTTATTTCTATTGCGCTCATACACAAGCGTTTCAGAGCGCCACAAGGCAAGGGAGGGGAACAAGGGAGAACAAAACAGCGATCTTAGTAGGCCCAGTGACATTGAGAACGCGCAAGTGCATGGGACAGGGGGGAGGGAAAAAGCGCATGGAAGGGGGGAGAAGTGGAAAGTGCAAAGAAACAGATAAATAACAATAAATAAATAATAAAGGCAACAAACAGTGGTAATGCAGCCATCAATTTGCAAGTGCTAGGTTTAGGGCCGCAGCCAGGGTAGGTCTGATAAGTGCAGGAAGAAAAAGGGGGGCTGTATGTGTACAGATACAGACCCCAGTGCAAGGGGTGGCCCGGAGGCAGTGCGGGAGGGTCGCAGGATGAGCAGGTACCTGGGCCCAAAGGACAGCGGGTTGCCAGGAGCATGGTGCCGAGAGAACAGATCAGCAGGGGAGAGGGGGATCAAAGGCAGAAGAAAAGAGGAAGGTCTTGAGGTGCTTCCGGAACCGGAGATGGTTCTCCTCAAATTTTAGAGTGGTAGGGAGGCTGCTCCAGAGGGAGGCCCCAGCCGAAGACAGAGATCGACCCCCAGCTCGTTTCTTAAAAAAAACGACTGACCCTGAGGGAATTGGAGGTAGAGGAGCGAAGAGCTCGAGAGGGGAGGTATTTGCGGGGGGATAGCTGAAGGTATTTTGGATCCAGGCCCCAGAAAGCCTTGTGGACAATTCAGAGGGTTTTGAATTTAATCCTTGCATCCACTGTGAGCCAGTGGAGAGATTTCAGAGCTGGAGAGATATGATCCCAGGGCTTGAGGCCAAGGACAAGTCTCGCAGTCCTGTTTTGGATTAGTTGCAGAGGGCAGAGAGTAGAGGCAGGTAGATTTAGAAAGAGGCTGTTACAATAGTCCAAGCTAGAGAGAACCAGATCTTGAGATACCATGAGCTTCTGGGGGAAGGAGAGGAAAGGCAGAGTACCTCTGATGAGGTGCAGTCGGAAATTTTACTTTTTAGAGACCTCAGAGATGTGGGCGGAGAAGGAAAGAGCGGAGTCAAAGATGACCCAGAGGTTCATAGCCTCGCAGGTGGGGGTAGGAGGAGGGCCAAGGGAGGTCGGCCAGAGAGTGAGGGGAAAGGATGGTGAAGGTGTGCCGATGAGGAGGATCTCCGTCTTGCTGGCATTCAGACAAAGATCATTGGTGGCACACCAATCTTGAATGGCAGTTAGGCAATCAGAGATGAGAGAGGGAGAGGAGGTGGCAGAGGGCAGCCTGAAAATTAGTTGAGTGTCGCCAGCGTACCACTGGAAATTTGAGCAGAAAATGGCAATGCAGTGGGCAAGAGTTGCCAGGTATTGGTTGAAAAGCTAGGGCGAGAGGTTAGACCCCTGGGGAACACCACAGGTAGAGAGGAAGATAGATGAAAGGAAGGACCCAAGTTGGACCTGGGAGGGCTGATCTGAGAGGAAAGAGGTCAGCCAGGCCAGAGCCTGATCAGTGATACCCAGGTTTTCACGGAGACGGTTGAGCAGGATGGTATGGTTGACCGTGTTGAAGGCAGAAGAGAGATCGAGGAGGATGAGGACAGAGGGAATGTTAGAGTCAAGGTTGGAGAGCAGATCTTCACGGATGTTCAGGAGAGCAGTTTCCGTGCTTCTGGCAGCTCTGAAGCCAGACTGGTGGTAATGGAGACAGCCAACAGAATTGGAATGAAGGTTAAGCTGAGAGATGGCCAACTTTTCCAGGAGTTTGCCAAGAAAGGGAGTAATGGAAATTGGGCGATAGTTAGCTGGACAAGAAGGATCAGCTGTGGGTTTCTTGAGAAGAGGATGCACAAAGGAGTGCTTCAGAGGGGAGGGGAAGGATCCAGAGGCAAAGGAGTGGCTGCAAAAATTAGCACGGGCCGGAGCGAGGGTTTCAATGTGGTCCTTGATGATTTTAGAGGAACAGGCATGAACCTGTTTTGAAGAGGCTTTCATAGATTGGACTTGTCTAGCAACCTCGTCAGTGGTGAAAAGAGGAAAGGACGAGAAGGATGGTGGGAGGGTGGCTAAAGGAGGGTCAGCAAGCACAGATGGAGAGGGAAGAGGAGGGGTGTGGGTGGAGAGGGTGGACAGGATGTCCTGGTTTTTTTTAAATGAAGTGAGAGGCAAGGGCATTGCAAAGAGCCTGGGAGGCAACAGGAGGGGTAGAGACTGCAGCAGGGTAGGCCAGCTCCTTGCAGATTTTAAAGAGTTCGGCCGAGTTTTTAAATGCATCAGAGACACAAGCTTGAATGTGGACTCTCTTCTTGGTGAGGACAGGGAGTCGGTATTGCCTTTGTAGCAGGCGACAGGCCAGTTTGTCAGAGGATGAACAGGAAGTCCTCCATTTCCTCTCAGCTGCCCTACACTTACGTTTAAGTGTAGCTAGGTCAGAGTCATACCAGGAATTGCACTTGGCTTTGGACTTCAAACGGATCCTCATGACAGGGGCAAGAGCATCAAGCGTATCAGAAATTCAAGAGTAGAACAGAGACAGGGCTGTGTCAGGATGTGAGATAGCCAAAGGTGGAGGGGGGGGGGGGAGAAAGTGGCGGCAAAAGCCTCAACTGACACACGCTTCATGGGCCGGATGTCCGAGAAGGTAGGTGGCAGTGTTGGGGTAGGCTTGGCTTGGGGGGATGAGAGGGAGAGATGAGATGAGAGGAGGGAGTGATCGCTCCAGGAGAGAGGAATGTTCAGAGGGATGGAGAGGGGGAGGTTAGAGGAGATCAAGACATTGAGTGTGTGCCCTGCAGAGTGAGTCGGGCCAGAGGGGAGGATGGACAGGGAGAGGGAGTCGCAGAGGTCACGGAAGAGTACAGAGGAGGAGCAAGGAGAGTCTAAATGTATATTTTGGTCACCGAGGAGGAGGAGTTGAGTGGTAGGGGCCAGGAGGGAGGAGGAGAGGTCTGCCCACTCAGAGAGAAATGAGGTGATTTGAACAGGAGGCCGGTAGATGGTAACCACAGTAAGAGAATGGGTAGGCGAGAGAGAAAGCCTACAGACAAGGCATTCAAAAGAAGAGTAGGTCTGAGTGGGAATGATAGAGGCAGGAATCCACTCAGGAAAGATCAGGGCTACCCCCCCACCGGACCATGAGGATCAGGGTGCTGAGAGGATCTTGTTGCCATCAGGTAGGAGAGTGTCAAACCTCGTGACAGAGCTGGCCATGAACCATGTCTCAGTAAGACCAAGGACATCAAGGTCTAGTTCTTCAAGGAGGTGGCAGATGTCAGAGGAGTGTTTGACGGCAGAGCGAGAGTTGAGAGTGGCAATATGAAGGAGTTTGCCAGCCTTATAGACCTTCCGGAGAGGGGTACAGATCAAAGGTATGCCCTGCGGAGGAGAAAGAGCCCTAGGAGGGGCAGAGGACGAGGAGAGAGAGGGCAAGGTAGCCAAGGTGGGAGAGGAGGGGACAGCAGGCGATGAGAGGAAATTGATGAGGCGAGAGAAGCGCCTATCAAAGAGGAGGAGATTGGTCTCAGGGCCTTGGACCATGACAGTGCCATTTAGGTAGACATTAATGATGACTTTAGAGGAGTCGAAGGAAGCCATGAGAACTTCCCAGCAAGTGCCACCATTCATGAGAGAGGAGGAGATAGGGCAGAGCACAGAGACCATATGAGGAGTCCATAGATCTGGTGAAGGAACTGAACGACAAAGAGGATGTTGGTAAGGGTCTGTCTGGCGGAAGCATTGGAGTAGGTGTCGGCGATAGGAAGACCAGGGTTAGAGGCCAAGATATCCTTTTTGAACTTCTTCCTACCAGACTTAGTGAGAAGGGAAGGATAGTCAATGGAGAAGCAGTTGGAGAAGATAGGAGAAACAGAAAGCGCCATTGGGGTGGAAGTGAGGAGAGGATGGAGATACTGGGGGGGCTAAGGTAGGTAGGTGTGGGACAAAAGAGACTGGTGAGGTCACTGGGCTGGCAAATTACAGAGAAGAAACAGTATACAAGCAAAATACAGAGAATTTCACAATGGGCAGCAAGATTTGACTTTTTAGAGCAAAGCAAAAACAGCAAGATTTGTCTTTTTACCACAAAGCAAAAACAGCAAGATTTGACTTTTTAGCACAAAGTAAAAACAGCAAGATTTGACTTTTTCAATATTGGAATCGGATGTTAGCAAAGGGTTTTAGGAAGCACTGCACAGCAGGATGACAACATGGGAGTAACAAGCAGAAAGAACAGTGATAGTCAAAGGCAGTAGAAGAGAGTCCATAAGGAGGGAACTAACCCATAGTTCTGGAGGTGGCAAAGTCAAGGCAGTCCGGATTTCTTAGAGGAGTGAGGTGGCAGCATCATTGTGTTTAAGGTGCAGGGAGAACCCCAATTAGCGTTCCGGAAGTGGACTTATTACGCATATTGCACATTATGGTTTGTTACAAACCTTTAGCAAGGAAAACATACATTATGAATAGAAGTGGGGAGATTGCTGACCCCTGGGGAACACCACAAGTCAGCAGAGATGGTGCAGACATGAAAGGGGGGAGAGAGAGCACCTGCGATCAATTGTCAAGAAAGGGTGGAAAGTAGGCAAAAACCAACCCTCCAACTCCAATCTATTCAAGGTGGCGACACAAAATAAGATGGTCAACAATGTCAAACGCCACCGAGAGATCAAGCAAGATCAGCAGACCAACTCTGCCCTCATCTACCACCATGGGGAAATCATCAGCCACAGAGACCAGCACTGACTCTGTTCCCATAGATGGTCTAAAGCCAAACTGAAAGGGGTCCAGAATATTCTGGTGCTCGAGAAAATCTCTAAGCTGGGGGTTAATGATGGCTTCCAAGGTCTTCATCAGAAACCTCAATAGGGAAATTGAGCACAAGTTGGCTGTGTCCGCAGGGTCTAGTGTAGGCTTTTTCAGATTAGGATATACCACTGCCCCCTTAAGATCTTCAGGAAATAACCTCCCTTTCAAAGAGTGGTTCAAAGCCATAGTCAGCCTTGGCATAAACCCAGTGCCCAAGCCTTTTATCATTTTCAACAGGATGGGCATGGAAGGAGCTTAATCAATGAAACAATTCTCAGAACGTGATCCTCTGTTGCCAGAGAAAATTCCAGTAAAGTGGCGCTGCCCACATTTTCCACTCCTTACTGAAGCAAATCCATAGGTTTCTCCAGGACTCTAAGGGCAATAGAATTCTGAATCTTAGTTATGTTGTCAATAACAAAACAGTAAAAGTGAGTCACATAGGTGTTGAATAGCTGAAATAGAGTGTCCCACAGTCTCTGAACCTGACAATTTGCGTACAACAGCAAACAGTTCCTTGGACTGTTTTTTTGCAGCCATAATAGGTCCCAAGAAATAGCTGATTTTATCTTTCCCAATAGTTTTATGGTAGTGAAGGCAAACGTCCCTAAGGGCCACTCTGTCCTCTTCACAGTAGGCTTTACACCACTGATGTTTCGTTTTGCTTTTACTGTAGTTTGAGGTTGCCTAAAAGTGGGAAAACCAGGGAGCTGATAGCCTAGATGGCTAATTCCTCCGACCCCCATATATCTGTACATCCCTGCACTGGCTTTTCTCTCCTGTCGGTTTGGGTCTATTTGACCTAAAACATTTGACCTAATAACATCTGATTACATTTATTTGACTTTTCTTTGGGGTCTAAAATGCGGGGGAGATCCCCTGCATCCCTCCTACCCACTTCCTCTCAACCTAATCTATACCCTTACCCACCCCATATATAGATTTAATTAAACTTGACCGGAAAAAGGTAAAAAGAATTTGATCAAATGTTTTTGGGTCAATTATGCTAATACTCTCCTGTCACCCGAGGACCTTTGTAAAACACTTTCTTCCCTAAATATCACCTGAACATCCACAAGCAACTTTGCTGTCCCACCTTTTCAGGATAGCCAACATATATCTTAGCAAAGACACTTTTCCAAACGGCCTAATAAGGTCTCACACACACCCTCTTGAAAAAAAACACCCTCAAACCTAAAGGATCTGGCAAACTACTATCCTATCATTAGTCTACCTTTCATCAGAAAGATCATTTAGAAGGTAATTACTAATCAACTGCACACTAGAATTGACCAATTTGGCCTGCCATGTGATTATCAATCTGGTTTCTACCGCAAATGTAGCCCAGAGACAGCCACCATCCAAATGGTTGATGATGCCTTGCAAATTATATATCAAGTGCCAATCTTTCTCTGGGACATACTGTTGATATTCGTGTCCACTAGCATCAATGTCTTACACAGTTCACACAGTTACCCAGGGTGGAATTGAGGTTATCTTAACCAAATCTTTTTTGGTACCACCAACTCTTCAGGCTATCATGGTGATAACGAATAGTTTTGGATATCCTTTGAAAGGGATTATTGAAGGTGCCTAGGTTGTGAGGATTGAGACGAAATGAGAGAGAGAGATTGAGAGATAGTGAGAGAGAGAAAGAGAGAGAGAGGGAAAGAGAGAGAGAGAAAGAGAGAGAGAGAGAGAGAGAGAGAGAAGTCGCATTTGGCAGAGCCAGGAGTAGAGGAATAGTTTTGATTAGCAGTGAGATAGAGTTGAAGGTCACAGGAGTGTTTTGACCTTTGCCAAGTGTGGAGCTTTTTCTGCATTGTAGTTTTCAGGGTGCAGATGAAAGGTGTAATCCCGGGCCGTGGAGGGGAAGATAATGGACTGAGTGTAGTATGAGGATGGTGAGAGGAAAAGGGAGAATAAAGAGCAGTGTTATAGTTAGTGAAGGCTTCTTCAGTGGGTGGAAAGGTTGTTTCAGTGTAGGAGGAGAGAGAGTGGTGTAGGACAGAGAGGTAGTCAGGGGGTTTGGCAGAAGGAAACTTGCGCTTACTAATAGTTGTAGTAGAGGGAGAGAGTGAGGAAGAATCAGGAGTCGAGTGAAGCGGAATTAAAAACCAGAGGTTGGCTCGAGGGAAATCCCCCATGCCCAAGAAAGGGAGGAATCCAGAAATGTGACAAATTACTGCTTCTATTAATTCAAAAGCTGGGATAGGTGCTTGGATTTCTACAACATCCAAATGCAATCTCAGTTCATTAAAGGCTGGTAGCAAGGTTTTGTTCCACCGTTAAATCACAATTAAAAAGTTACATTTCTGGACTGGGGCGAGCTGGGATTGGGTGAACAGTGTAGCCATACTTACATCCTATAGGGAGTAGATGATCTGATTGGCCTGGCCATATCAGGTAGCCCTGTCTGGCACCACCAACAGGAAGCCAGTGTGAGCCTTCTCAACTTGGGAGATTTACCAGCATGTGAGCACAATAATGGGTGGAGAGAAATGCTTCAGGGTTCCGCCTGTTTCCCACCAATGTTACCACCCCATCGACTCCTCTGGCCCTGAGCTAGGACATTGCAGCCTCAAGCTTCATGCTGTGTTACATGTTTCCATCTTCTGTCTTCGGTTTCCATGGGAACAGCAAGATTTGCTTACCTTGGATGAATGGGCTTTCTTCCCCATGTTCAGTTCACGTGTGTAGGGACCACAGAATTGAGCTCTCAGCTTGCATTTATGAAAGATTGCAGCTCACTGCCCATGCAGGTGTTCTATTTTTTCTGTTGATTCGAAACACTCTCTCCCAGCATCCTTGACAAGGTTGGGCACAGTGACTGCACTGCCAGCTCTGCTTTGCGTTTCCCTGGGAAATCAGTGTGTGAGGCCACTCGCTGTGTTTTGAGCCTTTCCAATGTCTTCCATTTAGATCAATGCAGCTGTGGCTTCCATCTTTATTTTCATAGCTGTTCATGTTAGTTGCTTTTAGGTTTCTGCAAGCAGTTCTTGTGTGTTCTTTTGCACCTGGCTAATACCTCTACGTGTGTGTCGCCTCTTCCTGATTACTTTGGTGATGTCATCCAGTTATGGTCTGTGGGGCTGCTTCAGTGTGTGGCAACTGTCCTCTTCGGGGGAATCTGGCGGGTTGAGGACCCCTCAACAGGAGATTGAGGCAAAGACGATAGAGTGATCGGAGGGAGAAGGCACAGTGTAGATATTAGAGTCTGAAAGTTGAGAGAAGAAGAGAATAAGGTCAACAGAGTTTCCAATTGAATGGATGGGCAGAGTGTGGACAGAAAATACTGATGGGTTATGTAGAAGAGAGTTAAAGCCAGCGGATATAGTAGCAGAAAGAGAGAGGAGGTTCAAGTCACCGATGACAATGAGATGGTGAACGGAAGGGTGAGAGTCAATTAATTTGGAGAGGTGGTTGAAGAATTGACCCATGGGACCAGGAGGCTGGTAGAGAGAGATAATGTGTATGCCATAGAGGACAGTGATTGTGCAGATAGTGTATTCGAATGAAGGAGTGTTAGCAGGAGATAGGGGAGTGGGAGATGTAGGCAGTTTGGAGGAAGAAAACAGTCCTACACCATCACCCCTGCCAGTGGGGCGGGGAGAGTGAGTGAAAGTGTAGGCTGGGTCATAAGGGGTAGCATGTTTTGCAGTCTCATAGAGAGGGATCCAGGTTTTAGTAAGGGTAAGGAGGTCAAGAGAAAGAGAATGAGAAAGGAAGAAGTCAAAGGGAAAGGAGTTGTTATTGCGAACAGACTATGCATTCCAAAGAACAATAGAAAGAGAGTGAGATGTAGAAGCACAGCAAAGTTGAGTCTAAGAAATAGAGAGGAGTTGGGAGTAGATGCGAGAAGAGTATGTGTAATGGATATTTGGGCTGGAGTAGGTTTTGTGAATAGTAAAGAGTAGTGGAGCGAGAAGAGAGGTGGTGTCGAGGAAAAGAGATGATAGGGATGGGGAGAGAGTTGAGAAGGTTCTGAGCGCTGGAGACTGAAGAGAGAGGTACAAGGAAAATTAAGAGATAATATGACAAGTGCATGGCGAGGGTGCAGCTGAAAAGAATCAAATAAGGGTACCTACAGACAAGTAGCAGGACACAGCAAAGCAAAGGCTCATGGGCTAAGAGGCAAAGAGGCTGGTAAACAGCTGATCTTCACCGTTCACTGTTCCTCCCTTAACTGAGACGCCCCTGGCTGGATGTCCCTTGGGAGTTTAGAAAGGATGAAACATGCTCTCGTCACCTAATCGCCTCCTCCATCGGTGGTTGGTCTCTCTGATTTTGTTCCTGGTGTTGCTGGGATGAAGCGATTTCTTCCCAATGTGTGTTCCCAGAGGAGCCTCTGTGGCTTTTAGCTGGAGATAGGGCTTATCCAAGAGGGCTGCATTGATATATATACATAGATATCTGATGGAATTAATCTGTATGTTAAAAAGGGGTGACTCTGCCAAATATGGAAGTTGAGCTTGTAACATGGAGTCGGACCATAGTCTAAAAGAATCTTGACAACTTGAGGCAGCGTTGCAGTAAAGTGTCTGATGTACAAACGAGTGTCTTCAGCGTAAAGTGAAATCTTCTCATCTTCTACCATGAAAGGAGCCCTGGTAGTTGTTTTACTGATCTGATTTTAAGGGATCGAGGTTCTACGGCAACTCATAGAGAAGTTGAGTTAAAGTGCGACCCTGTCTCATACACATGCCTAAACAAAATGGAGGGAGTTTATCCCATTTGTGATCCCCAAGGTCCTAGATTGTCAAATGAATCTTATCATGTCCAGAACATATTTTTCAAAATTGAAGTTAGCCAAGATGGTGAACAAATAGTCGCACCACAAATGTCTGAAAGCCATTCCAGCAATGAGGGATACATAAATATATATATATATATATATTAAATTGACTCATTTGAGAATTCGGTGAACTAGACGAAAAATATCTATTTTTTTAAAACATGTTACATTGCCCATCCAAAAGCCAAAAGATTGGGAAATAATTTCATTTCAAAAGTTAAAACCCAAATGAAACAAACGTTAGAGAATGTTTTCAACAATCATAAAGTGTGCAGTCCAAGCTCTAATCCCCCATAGAAACCTGAATGATATGCTTGCTCTTTGTTCTTCTCACAGCTTCCAGTACTGTTGCAGATCAGTGAGACTCAACACCTGTTAAAGCGGCATTTCAATCTTCCCTTTGTGCTTTCCATACACTGGCACTGGTCAAGGGGACATGGAAAAGTTGGTGTCACCGCCCCCTGCACAAACCTCAAGACGCAGGAGATCTAACCGCTGAGTTTGGCAGTCATCTACCTCACGGAAGAACACTCTGATGTGGGATTCAGGGCTTCCATAGAACAAAGAATCGCATAATTACACCGAGAATTTAGTTTTAATAGTTTTAATTAGTTTTAATAGTGATAGGAGGAGTGGCAGGGCTGGAAAGGTAAGAACAAGATGCAGAGGTGCAACATGAAAAGGATGGATGTGTAAGAGATGAATGTCCAGCTGAATGTCTGCAATTCAATGGAAGGGAGTGTGTGCCCACCTCCAGATGGCACTCAGGCATGTCACAGAGTAGATAACACAGAGGGAGTCGTCAAATGAAGAGGGAAATTTTGAAACATGGAGAGCAGTCCCAAATATAGCATCCACTTATCTAGTGACCTTCACATATGAAACAGTGTAACAAAAACATTAACATTTAGGAGAAAGTTTGTAGTAAACGGGGGAGGGATAACCATCTTTTAAAAATATTGTTATCATTGTAAAATCACCTCACAGAGAGGCCTAGGTGCCAATGATGTTCTATAGAAGGGTACATTAGGAGATACATGGTTCTGGTAGTCATAGGTCAGAGGGTACATTGTGCTGAACACCCTCGACAAGTCCTGCAATGGCAAAACCAAATGACTTGAGCTTTGGGAAAATCTTCAAAACTATCTTGTTTGGGAATCCCTTTGGCTACTAGCAAGCCGCAGCCATCCAACAAAATGCCTGTGGCATTGCAACCCTTTGGCTACTAGCATGCCACAGGCATACATCAGTACCTGTCCTTCAAATACATACTCACTTCAGGGATCAGTGCAATATCCATTCAGCATCACCAAGCACGCTATGCTCAGGAGGACACTGAACTTACCCCCACCCGACGCCACAGACCCAGTGCTTTTCAGACTGCCGTGCTTGACTGTAGTCCACCCCATGGCTATACACACCAGTGTCTCATAGGATCAACAAGTGGTCTGAAGTGGCGTTGGGGAGACAAGTTTAACATTACATAAATAAATCAGAAAGAGAGAAGGTGGCTTAGAGACTATTACCTATTCGAGAGCTACCAACTGGTGCAAGATTTCTATCAGAACCCTTAAATCTCGACAGTCATAAGTGAACATGAAGAGGGGAGATACGAAAGAGTTATTTAAATATCTTCATGGGACAAATACACTTCAGGAAAAAAGCACATTCCAGCAGAAGTTTCGTTTTAGAACAATGGGTTATGAATAGCGATGACTTGTGTATAATGGCCCTTGGGGCAGTGCCCTCTCATTGTGCAAAGGCTGCCGCTGCTATAAGGCCCATCACACCCCATCAATGGAACTGATGGAAGCATATTCCATGAAAGTCCTACCTTCGCCTAAAGGGGCAGAGGCCATAAAGCGCTTTATGTTGGCGGGGATCCAAACTCCCCCCCCGTGGGGGCCTGGAGGGGCCTCTGTCCCTGCAGCCACAGGACGGCCATAGGTGGCAATAAGGGTATTGGATTTGGAGTACCAGGATTTGCAGAAGAGTGAAAATCTAGGTTGTCAAGGCCCAAAACGGGACCTATGGAGGTGGGACTCATGGAGCGAAGTCATCAGTCTTGTGGAGCCTGGTGCTGCAAGAGTGGAGCCAAGTGGCCAAGCATGAAAAGTGTTTTGAAAATATGTTTCTGTGTGTTTGAATGTGTGTATTTGTATATGCTTGTGTTTTGGTATCTGTGTATATGTGTATGCGGTCTGCGTTTGTGTGTATGTACCTTTGCAGCGAGCAAAAGGGGTTAAATGGCAGTACTGAAAACCACTTGGTGGTTAAACTGAAATAAGGACAGACACCCATAGGTTGGCACTTTGGAGACACTAACAGCCACATTGGGGCAGAACTGGGCCCAGGCCGAACGACATATCAGGAAGTTTGGAGGCATTGAGTGCCACAATGCGCAGAACTTGAAATAGATAGACACAGGGGACAGTTGGGGGTCACATGGAGCCACGTGGGCGAAGGATTGGGTACAGGGAGCGATGGGGTGAGAACTGTGAAATAAAGACACATTAACTACACTTTTTAGCATGAACAGTGACCTACGGTAGAACTAGGGCAAAAATTAGCATGAACATGTGGGGCAATGCTGGCATATATTGTTTGGAGTTGCCCCATTATTTAATTTGGGCAGAATCAGAATACAAATATGTTTTGCAGTGGTAATGTTCTGTATATGAATATGCTTTTAAGCTGCTTCAATCAATAACATTTAAGATTCAGAGCTCCAAGGCTTGTCCATGGAGTGGCAACCCCACCAGGTGTACCCAGACATTGGCCTACTGAAGGAAAGTAAATGAGTGAGGGGAAGATAGGAGGATGGGAAAGCGGCAAATACATGCTACAAACATAGCCATGGAGGGACGCAGTGGCGGAAGAATGGTCTGTGGTAGCCTGGGTGCATGTTAGTCCTGTTAGGTGGACCATAGTTCTGCAAAAGGGAGGAGGTGGACATTTCCCAAAGTGCTTTGATAATTGGGTTGTGTTTCGAAGGCAGATTTGGAGAATTATAAGTTCATATGTAATGTCATGTTGGATTCCTGAGGGGCTTAACAATGTGTTCAAGCAATCCTAGATGTTTGTGGGCTTATTTTTCCAGACATCTCTGTGCGTCCTACCTCAGGTTAATCTACAGACTGGTAATTCTGTGACTGACAACCCTGGGCTGGGAGTGGCATAGTCAAGAATAGACATTGCATAAAGGCTAATGTTGTTGGTAACAGATGGTAAGGGAATGGCGGAGTCAAACTAGTATAGTAACAATGAAAAAATCGTTGCATCTTGATGTCAAAAACGTTATTGGTAAGAGCATGTTCCATGTCATGGTATGTTAGACTTTATTTTAGTTCATCATGTGACAGAGGGGTGCCTTACTTGGGAGTAAGCTATCAGAGTATTATAACACATAGCCATCAATAGTTATAAAATATCGCCCAAGCTGCCTTCTGCAGGTGGGGTTCATTATACTTTGTGAAAGACATGCAAGTGAGTGTGCAACAAACAGGCTAGGTTGATAGAGAAGGGCTATATGGCTTTCATTATGTATGCAGTGACTGTCACCTTTCTATTATGTTTTTTGTTAGGTTATGTAACTTTGCTCTGACTGTTACCATAAAGCTACGACACACTATGCTGCTTGTACAGCTCTGTGACACAAAAAGGCCCCCTCACAATATAAGGAGAATTGAGGGCACCTTTCAGGTTGCAAGTCAACAATGTGCACATCTTGTTTTACAAGTCCACTCCAGGGCCATGATTTCCGGGTTCCTCTCTGCTCACACCTGGTAACTCACACCTCCATCTGATTGGGCATCACACCCACTTTGTTTTCCCAGAGGGTCTAGCGGCGGAGCTCGGCGCCTGCAGCCATTTTTTTGCTGGTATGCTTAGGGAGTGCAACTTAAATTAAACTATTAGCTGGGACTTGATAACTCTTTGATTTTTATGTCTGCACACCTCGAGCTTATCTTGTTTCACGAGCTTGCTCCAGGGCCAGTGATTTCCGGGTTCCTCTCTGCCCACCCTGCTACCTTCCATCTCCATCTGATTGGGCCTTAGTCCTGCTTTCTTTTCCCCAAGGGCAAAGCCCTCTGAGCTCGCTGCCTGCAGCCATTTGCAGCCGGTATGCTTAGGGTGAGTGCAACGTGAATTAAAATATTAGCTTGGACTTGCTAATTCTTTTTTTTTTATATCTGCACACCTTGCACTTATCTTGTTTCACGAGCCCGCTCCAGAGTTGTTGATTTCTCGTTTCCTCTCGGCCCGCCCATGGTACCTGCAACCCCCATTTTATTGGGCCTTGGGACTCTTTTAGGACCTCCACCCAGGGCAGCCGCTCTGCCCCTGTGGCCTCCTGTGGCAAAGGTCCCTGAGGCAAAGACCAGCTCCTGCAGTTGAAGCTCCAGATTGTGTTTACCAGTGTTTGCTGTGGAGCCTGCGGCGCAGCCTTCAACCAGCAGTGACTGACAAGGTAAGCAAGGTGCGGGTAGGGGGAATAGCCATATTGCTCCCTATTAAACTGTCCCACCTATCGTATTACTCCTTTTACCAAAATGCTTATAGTCGGCTGCACGTCGGCCACAATTGTATGTTGTCCATATCAGGCACTTAAGGCCTATCCAGGGAGCCTGATTCTGGGTGTTTTCGATTTTTCTGCTGTATGCTGAAACCTAGGTTTTTTCCCTCTATCCAGGACCCTCACATTTAGGTATTTTGCTTTTACTCTTGTATGTTGAAACCTAGGCTTTTTCCCTCTATAATGGAAACTCAATTCTAGGTGTTTTTGCATTTCTGCTGCACTTGACATCTAGACTTTTTCCCTCTATCCAAGTTACTCTAATTGGGTGTTTTGCATTGTCTGCTGTGTTTTGATCTTAGGCTTTTTCCCTTTATCCTGGACACTTGAATCTAGATGGTTGCATTGCTGTTGGGCGTTGTGCATTGCAGTTTCTCCTCCCCTCCTCTACCCCCACCCCGATTCCATCTCTCCACACTCTCCCTCCATGGTGCCTGCATTCTCCCCTATCTTTTCTAACTGCTACTCTATCAGCTATCGTATCTCTCTTTCGAAATCTGGAAGGAAGAAGTTCAAGAAGGATCTCCTGGTCTCCTATCCAGGCCTACCCATCACTGACCTCACCTCTTCTCCCTTGGTCTCCACCGCCAAGCTTCTCCTTCTAAGAGACTTTAATATTCAAAATTCACCTTGACTCCCCTGATGCAGCCTCTGGACTGTTCCGCACCCTCAGTGACTCTCTCTCCCTCTCCATTCTTCGCTCCGGTCCGACGCACTGAGCCGGACACACCTTGGATGCTCTTATCTCAGCAGACATCCCCATCTACAACCTTCTCACTAAACCTCTCTCTGGTCAGATCATGCTCTCCTGTCTTCTCACCTGGACCTATTGGTTCACCCGGCTAAGCCCCCGCCCACACAGCCCATCTCTTTCTCTGTCATTCAATCAATGAAGCGAGTGTCAGTGGCTGCTTTTGCTGTGACCTTTATTCCCCCTCCCATTCTGGCCACTGACTCTCACATTGACACAGCCCTTACTAACCTTCAACTCTACATCTCCAACACACTGGACATCCTTGCCCCTGTAATGAGGATCCGCATGAGGCCTGCCTTCAAGCGAAACACCTGGTATAACTCGGACCTAGCCTCCCTGAACCGCAAGTACAGAGCTGCTGAACTGACGTGGCAGGCTTCAAGCACATCCACCGACAGATTGGCCTTCCACCTACTCCAAAGGCAATACAGACTATCCATCCACTCAAAGAAGAAGTCCTATATCCAAGCCTGCATCTCTGGGGCCACTAACAGCACGGCTGAACTTTTCAATATATGCATGGAACTCGGCAATCCTACTGCAGTCTTCACTTCTCCTCTGCCACCCCATACCCTCTGCACGGCACTGACCTCGTACTTCAACTATTCAGCTGGTAGATTTTACCAATGTTACAGACCAAATGCACTTTAAAATTCCCTATTTGCAAGACAGTTGATCAAAAAGACCCCCTTACGTAGTACTCAGTTTATCAAGAAACTGTCTTTTGTATCCGTGCAGCACTTTCTTATAGGGTCTGGCCAATTTTATGTCTGAGTCTGATGCTGGATGGAATTATGCATGAAAAAGGCACCTCCCTTCGTACCAAAACACAAGAAAGAGAAGGCTAAAGCTTTGAACCCTCCCGTCCCCTGCACACCGTTGTGTGTTGGCTAAATCAACTACTGTAAACTCAAAATGATTAATTCTGTTTGTAGGTAATAATAATAGACCAAAAGCAAATTTTGTAAAACACAAAAATGTGTATATTTTTTTTTAGGGTTACAAAAAAGGTTTTTGAAGACAAAAACAGTCTTGAAGGCAAAAGCAGTCACAATATTCTTGCAAAAGAAGGAATAATTTGAAGAAGTGTTGCTAGTACTCTGTTTTTCATTTGGCGACGCGTTTCGAGGTTGAAAACCCCTTCTTCTCAGGCCTAAACAGACTATAAACAACTGTATAAGAAATAGACAAATGGTGTATAGCACATTGTATTTGTACATTCATGATAGAAGGATTGTAAAGTTAACAGGTTAGAGAAAACAGTTAAATCATAGCACTATTTACAAAATATGAACAATAAACATGTTAGTGTATTTATATTCACATTAGTTTGTGTCACCTATAGTTCAAGTGAACAAAGTCAATCTTGTAATGATTGGATTTATAAACAGCAAATAGTGGCTCATCGGATGGACCCAAGGCCTGTGTGGATAGAGGTCCAAAAATCACCCCTGATCATCAAACCAAGTTGTAATGAAAGAATAACATACAAGTGGAAAATAAATAGAATAAAATAATCTTGCTTACCTGATACTCTAAAGAAAATGATGATGTGAGTACAATGTCTAACACCCCAAGGAAAGGGGGTGTCAGTGTGTATATCGAGATGCGGAAAGCTGCTTCCCAATAGGCGTAGTAGCGGTCAACCAAGTCAACAACATGGGCTAGCTCAGTCTGAAAAATATGAAGATATAGTGATAAACGGATGTCAAAGGATCCTGGCATGCACCCTATAATTTAGCATAGTGAGAGATATCCTATAGTGTCCAATAATAACTCCACATAAAGTTTAAATAAGGGGTGGCCATCATGTCCCCCAATGGGGGGGCAGTGTGGTAAATATACGGAGTAATTCTACATCTAATATGGCAAAACCCTCTAGTATACAAAGCTTACATTGTAGCAATCCTTTCTGAAATGAACACTATATTGTGAAAAACGCTTGCTAATCCCGAATGGTCGTAGACGTCCGTTCAGCTAACACTGAATTTCCCCAGTAGCTTCAAAACAAAGGTTCTGTAAACGAAATATAGAAATATAAATGTGGTGGAAACGGTAAATGGGCTTGGGTAAGGAGAGAATATATTGATGAGTGAGAGTGGCTAGATAGAGTACGTACCTAGATAGTGTGGAAAGATGAAGCAGGCATGTTTAAACCAAATCCCGGTGTAAAAGCCGGGAAAGCCATGTTATAGATGCGAGGCAAGAATTCATCAATGGATAGGCACAGTTTTCAAACAGTTCTACGGTATCCAAACTGTAAGAGATAAGTAGAAGAATACTATAAACAAGCGTATAGAATAAAGGAGTTATTTTGTGAAACGTCCCTAACGGAGTTCTCTATCCAGTGCAGGAGCGATCGCTCTTACCTGTTGCCGTGTGATTGAGAAAGTAGTTCAAGCTCCGCGTCGAGGCATCGGCGACCGTTACCATGGTAACGCGCTTTGTCCTTATGAGCAGAGATCACGTCGTGTACGTGGACCGAGTTATCCAATCAGGGAACTTTAAATGATAGAAACTAGAGAGGGGACTAACCACGTCCCACAGGAGTAACCTGACCGCCATGTTTAAATGTAAGAACGAACGTGAATACACGTATAAGTGTACTACTGAATTTCAAAGATGAACCGCCTGGGATGGCGTTTAAAAATTGTAAAAACGAACGTAAATACACGTATAATTGGCATACTAAATTCCAAAAGATGTAACGATTGGGGTGGCGATTTTGAAGATAGAAGCAGAGGAAAAGAAGTGGTAGATGGAAAGAAAATAGAGAAAAGACGTTGAGAGTAAACTCTAAAGCAATAATAAAGAAAATGAGATGGATAGTAGTGTAAAAAAGCTGGAAAACCAAGACCCTCAAATCACGGTCTTGATTCAAGTTCAACGGTCAATGGGATCAATCGGACCATATCCACACAAGCTAATCAAAGTTCAATCACAGGTCGACATATTAAACAAGTGTACATGTGGGCAAAAAAAGAAAAACATTTGTAGAAATTAACATTTTTACACTCTGTCTATGAATGTTGGTAGAATAGATGTCCAAGACAAATAATCCATTAGTCCATTAACATAATATGAATCCAACATATTCATGAAGTATCAAAACAATATACATAGAGTCTCAAAAGATACATCTGATCTTTTATTTTATACATGAGAGTGTATAGGGCTTGGAGATAAATGTATATCTTACATAGAGAAATCCATACTTGTATGTACAGTCAATTTGCCAAAACATCCATGATGCTGTACTAAAAAGTACCCAATATAAAGAACCACAATAAAGATTTAAAACCAGTGTAGTGTACACATTTGAGCTTGAACTACGCTCCTGCACTGGATAGAGAACTCAGTTAGGGACGTTTCACAAAATAACTCCTTTATTCTATACGCTTGTTTATAGCATTCTTCTACTTACCTCTTACATTTTGGATACCGTAGAACTGTTTGAAAACTGTGCCTATCCATTGATGAATTCTTGCCTCGCATCTATAACATGGCTTGATTTGGTTTAAACATGCCTGCTTCATCTTTCCGCACTATCTAGGTATGTACTCTATCTAGCCACTCTCACTCATCAATATATTCTCTCCTTACCCCTGCCCATTTACCTTTTCCACCACATTTATATTTCTATATTTTGTTTACAGAACCTTTGTTTTGAAGCTACTGTGGACGTCTACTACCATTCGGGATTAGCAAGCGTTTTTCAAAATATAGTGTTCATTTCAGAAAGGATTTAAGCTTTGTATACTATAGGGTTTTGCCATATTAGATGTAGAATTACTCCGTATATTGACCACACTGCCCCCCCCATTGGAGGACATGATGGCCACCCCTTATTTAAACTTTATGTGGAGTTATTATTGGACACTATAGGATATCTTAGGATATCTCTCACTATGCTAAAATATAGGGTGCATGCCAGGATCCTTTGACATCAGTTTACCACTATATCTTCATATTTTTCAGACTGAGCTAGCCCATGTTGTTGACTTGGTTGACCGCTACTACGCCTATTGGGAAGCAGCTTTCCGCATCTCATATACGCACTGACACCCCCTTTCCTTGGGATGTTAGACATTGTACTCACATCATCATTTTCTTTAGAGTATCAGGTAAACAAGATTATTTTATTCTATTTATTTTCCATGTGCATGTTATTCTTTCATTACAACTTGGTTTGATGATCATGGGTGATTTTTGGACCTCTATCCACACAGGCCTTGGGCCCATCCGATGAGCCACTATTGGCTGTTTATAAATCCAATCATTACTTTGTTCACTTGAACTATAGGTGACACAAACTAATGTGAATATAAATGCACTAACATGTTTATTATTCATATTTTGTAAATAGTGCCATGATTTAACTGTTTTCTCTAACCTGTTAACTTTACAATCCTTCTATCATGAATGTACAAATACAATGTGCTATACACCCTTTGTCTATTTCTTATACATTTGTTTATAGTCTTTTTAGGCCTGAGAAGAAGGGGTTTTCAACCTCGAAACATGCCGCCAAATGAAAAACAGAGTACTAGCAACACTTCTTCAAATTGTTCCTTCTTTTGCAAGAATATTTTGACAGCTTTTGTCTTCAAAAACCTTTTTTGTAACCCTAAACAAAATATACACATTTTTGTGTTTTACAAAATTTGCTTTTGGTCTATTATTATTACCTACAAACAGAATTAATCATTTTGACTTTACAGTAGTTGGTTTAGCCAACACACAACAGTGTGCAGGGGACAGGAGGGTTCAAAGCTTGAGCCTTCTCTTTCTTGTGTTTTATTATGTGTGGAGGTTTAGTGCCAGGATCTCAGTTCCTCCCCCGCACCTTAATTTAAATTGACATTTGTTTTTGACTATTTTCATAAAAAGTTTACCAGATTAGGAGTGCACCAATTCTTGTGTTTTTCCTCCCTTCGTACCACCCTGCCGCTTCATCTTCAGATCAAATCAGTTCCTGCAACTTACATGAGGGACCTTCTCTCTCTTGCCTTTTTACCCTGTCCTCTCTCGAGTACCTTTGTGGCCTCGGGCAGGTTCAGGGCATTCCTGACTGTGTAACAAAAAATCCAAATAAAAATAATAATCAATAAAGGGTAAAGAGTTACGTCACTGAGAACGAGTTGTGTACAAAACTGCAATATAGGGGACCTATTTGCAGCAAGGGGCTAGCAAGAACGAAATGCATGGCTGTGATGTCACTTCCTGTGATGTTGCCCTTTGTTTACACTTATTTTTCACCCCAGTTATTTTATTAGAATTTGTGCTCTGCTTGAAAAGGGTCAACCCCCTGGAATGCTAAAGGAAAAACATCACTGCAGAGGTCCTCCATTAGCATATCTGTATAGGGCTCAATAAGGAAGGCTTTGGCCTGGACGATCATCTGATCTTCCGAAAAATCTCTCTTTGAGGCTGAAGTTTGCCAGTAGTGGTACAACAAGCAGTATTTGTGAGTGTTTTACTTCTCCATCAAAATGCGAGTTTGAGTCTCAAAAGTTCAGTTTCTGCTTGCTTTTGTTATTTTTTTTTTTATAAGGGGCCGAATGACCACTGTAGTAGTAGCTCCAAAGAACTGATCCTTGTGTATGGAAGAAAATTCCACCACACACAATGCTGTGATAACACATGAGGTATATTACCCATGTGGAAGTCCTATGGACTCCAACATGGTGAATACATGAAGGGTCCACATGACTTGAAACGATGCAGACCTTTACCGCATGCTTACCACAGACGGTAACAGTACAGGAGGTTGCCAGAAGTAATACGTCAAATCATCCTTTATTTTTTAATAAAGGGTGTCATTGATGTGCGGGGCATTCCCAGTAGCCCCCTCCCTTAACCCCCAAACCTTCCCCTGCTCCATCTTCCCACCCCCATGCCCCCGTCATGCCCCTTCAGACCCAGTGGTCATTGTAGGCGGAGGCACAGTAAAATGTGCTCGCCCTCCCTGTGTTCATAGCCCTTTGATGCGTTACTACAGATCCAAACTGCTACTATTTTATGAATGTACTGCGCATTGTGCACATATAGCTGGACATTAGTGCTGTGCATTGGCCTCAACATGTTTAAATTAATAACAAATGCCAACTCCTTTTGTTATGTTATAGTCATGGTGGATCATATCCTTCAATAACAGGGCCTTTCGCTTTCTGCGGCGTTAATAGGTTTTCCGATCTGAACAGGTGGGCCACAAAGCAAACCGATTGACGCTTCCGCACTCTCACGTGCTGCCAACATCTAGAACATAAAACCCCATTTATGGACAATGAACGCAGCGTCCAGTAACACCTTGGCGCAGTTTGAGTGGCCGCTCGTGATTGGCAGCTCAAACACCAAATGATCAAACGCCCCTCCGACGTAAAACACACATCTTTCTGTTTGATTGACCCGCTGTCGATAACCTTCATTAAGCCCGATCAAAACCCGCGCCCTTGGACCGACGCCACTTTGATGCGGCGGCCGCTCCGTTCCCCGCCTGCGCGGCGCTGCACACGTTGCACCAGGAGATAAAATACTTCTGAGGGATATTAAGACATGAAAGTCCCTCGGCTATTCATTGGTTGTGTTTTGATGTTTGCTTGCTCCCTGGAAATTAGCATATCCCTTTCAAAGGCTGCGTCTGATGAGAGTAATCCTTTGCCACAAAGTATTTGCTAAAAGTCACAAATGATAGTATATTATATAAAGCAATGACACATGAAAGCGGCGATACTAGATTATTGATACCGAGGCAACATGGTGACATTTCACTTCTCGCTTTCATTAAACAGAAATTGACACCGTAAATGCACCCAGCTTTTATTAACGACGATGTAATGCTTTTGAGAATTTAAGAAATCTGCATGGAATATATTTCCACAGAAGACCTTCTTCATGGAGGGGGCATGGGTTATTTCAACGTTGTTGCTGTTTGGTGATGGGGATATGGCCATATTGGCTCAATCTCCAGGTCAACGGAGTTTTATTAGGAGAGGAAAAGTGGGGGAGGGGGAAGTAGAGCACGGAGGGGTGGGGGGATCAAGAGGGTTGGCAGATTGAGCGACTCCTCCTTTTCCTTGTTACTTCCTGATGTTTGCATTTATCAAGGTTTGGTGGAAGGACACAAGTATGGTGGGAGGGCAGGTGGGCAAACATGCCCACACCCAGCACAATTCTACCACACACCACAGACACATACGCATGTAGGCATGCACACAAATAAACACATACACACATTACACCCACACATGCATGTACACATGCCCAAACATACACAAGCGCGCACACTCACACAAAAATCCAGGGGCAACGTGGAGCTATTGATCTGGGCATTTTCCACGCTACAAGGGCACATTCTTCTAGCGGCCTCTCTCCTCTGGCCTTAGGGGAACCCTCAGTACTGTGCAGTCCTATTTCCTGAGCGTCAGCCATTTCTTCCCCTCTGGCATTACCCCGAGTCCTCACTTGATCAACAATCCATAAGCTACTTTAGTCAGCCACGACCATCTACTCCACTTCATCTATTGGGTGTGTTATGCTCCAGTTATATGATGATATATTCCCCCACATCAATATGAAGCCAAAGGCAGCCGTGCAGTGTCACATTGGTCTTCTTCCATCAGTCCCATATGCTGCCTTCATGCCCCGGCCCATGACCTGGACTTGCCCTCAATCCATCAAATGCATGAAAGCAGCTATGCCAGTGGCAGGAAGTAGAAGGTTCATGGGGCCAGGATGTTCCCCAAGAACGCCCAGTCAGGGCTGCTCTAGAATTACCCAGAAGAAGCCGTAAGCAGCCGCGAATGGTACCGCCCAACCATGGAGGGTGCTTGCCTCAGGGAATCAGGAGAGGAAACACTACTACCCAACCATGGAGGGTGCTTGCCTCAGGGAATCAGGAGAGGAAACACTACCACCCAACCATGGAGGGTGGTTGCCAGAGGAAATGGATGGTGTTAACGAAACAATACCCTTCCATCAGAGCAGTGTAGAGTCGCTCTTCAGGAGAAAGAGGTGTTGGAAATGATGGCTCTTGCGGAATAGTGAAAAGCCTAAAAGGCATCGTGGGAGGTGTTGTGGGCAGGTGATGGTGTGGGAAGGCGCATGCAGTAATCTCGAAGATTCTCAGTGACTCTTGAGAAATTAAGAGTCCTTATGAGAGGGTGAAATTAGCGCCCCGTCGTTGAAACCTGGATCAGCAAGTTTATTCTGGTTCACGTGTGGTACCAAGTCAAACCAAGTGAATAGTTATGATGCTCCATGAGTCTCGCTCTTACGTTATAGCCTTGATTTACATGCTCCAAGAACCAATAGAAGGACTACGACCATGCAAGAATATGCGAGGAGAGGCTGAAAATATTATTTCCATTAATCGATGTTTCCTCTTCACTAATGCTCTTACCCTCCATTCCACACTCACCTCACAATAAGCCCACGATTTCACTCCTCCAGGTGTCCTCTTTATTAATGCTCTTCTCCTGAAAGATACCTTGCGCATCACGCCCTGAACACCCAGAACACACGAACGTGCAAAGACATGAATTACCAAATTCAGAATGCATTCCTGAAGCTAAAGCTGGCTTGTGGCCTTGCAAGTCTGATTTTGATCACATTCCTTAGTACTCTAGGCTTTGGGCGTAGGAGTGCACTTGCTGCTTGGAAAAGGCTTCAAACAGGCTCTGCTCCCCTGGAAGACTCTTAGCCCTGAGGTGAATGTATAGACCAAAAGAGGACCAGATCGTGATTTCTGAGACAATGCTTTCCATGTTTCAAATTGTAATGACGTAATGTAACAGTCACCTTCCTCTGAATTCAGAGTCTGAAACATTCCTACTCACCTTTTGCTCACTACGCCCTGCTCTGGCTCCTCTCCCACCGCTCTGACTGACCAAAGATGCTGCAGAAAGTTTGGCCTGCAGTTCCTTGCTCTGGATGTTGTTCTCGTTTGTAGTCTGCAGGCGGTGCCTCCTAAAGGACGAAAGGCTGCATTTATAAGGACGTTTCCCAAATGCAGGTCTATAGGGGGGCACGCCTACAGAGAAGCGAGGAATAGTGCACCACACTGCAACAGGTAAGTGGGGGGAGTCCTGGTGACGGGTGGTGGCCAGAAAACTGGATAGGGGCCACACTGTGGGAGGGTCATGGGGTTACAAGCTCAGCAATCTTCCACAGTCCAGGTGATTTTCTCCTCCAATGCTTTCTTGCCTCTTGCACTCATCAGAGAGGCATCTGTTCAGGTGTAGTTTATAAGTACCAAATATGGCCGCCGTGGGATCTGGTTGCTGTAATCAATGCACGTAGCCAGGAACTAACTCTCCCTCCAATTACATAGTGTAAATCCCTCAATGCAGGGACGGGGGGAAACCAGCAGTGTGGCTTTCCAGAGTGGGGCATGTGTCACCCTGATGCTGGTACCCAGTGAGACCCAATGAGACTCTGAGGGTAACCAAGCAACCAGTTGGCACAGCAGACAGATAGGTCAGCAGGGGAGGGAGAGAGAGAAAGCAGAGGAGAAAAGGAAGTTCTTGAGCTACTTCCAGAACTTCAGGTGGTCCGGCTCAAGTTTGAGAGGGACAGAGAGGCCATTCCAGAGGGAGGCACCTGCAGAGGAGAGAGATTTACTCCCCCCAATTTGCCTGGAGAAGTGTCTGACCCTCAGAGAGTTTGATGTGGCAGAGCAAAGGGCTCGAGAAGGAAGGTATTTTAGAAGAAAGAGTTGGATGTAGTGCATGCCCCAGCCCCAGAAAGCCTACTGGACGATGCAGAGGGTCTTGAACTTGATCCTTTCAGCCACCGACAGCCATTGGAGAGATTTCAGGCTGGAGAGATACAGTCCCTCGGCTTGAGGCCAAGGATAAGTCTTGCAGTTACGTTCTGGATTAGCTGGAGAGACCAGAGACTAGAGGAAGGCAAATTGAGGAAGAGACGGTTGCAATAGTCCAGCCTAGAGAGAACAAGGGCCCCAGAGACAGTTAGCGTCTGAGGGAAAGTGAGAAAGGGAAGAATACCTGTGAGGAGGTCCAGCTGGTAGTGGGCTTTCTCCGGAAGGTCAGTGATGTGAGGAGAGAAGGCGAGAGTGGAGTCAAAGATGACTCCAAGGTATTCTGCCTCACAGGAAGGCAAAGGAAGATGGTCCAAGGAGGGTGGCCAGAGTGAGAGGGAAAGCAGGAGCAGGGATCCCAATGAGAAGGATCCCTGTCTTACTGGAATTAAGGCAGAGATCGTTGGAAGCGCACTAATCCTGAATCGCGGCTAGCCAGGAATGAGCGCGGGAGGAGAGGAGGCTGAAGGGAGCCTGAAAGAGAGCTGACTATCATCTGCATAACATTGAAAGTTAGAGGAGAAGGTGGAGATCAGGTGGGCCATAGGGGACAAGTAGACATTGAACAGGCAGGGAGAGAGGATAGAGGGATGGGAAACACCACATGTGGAGAGAGAGGTGGTGGAGAGAAAGGACTGCAGTTGGACCTGGGAGGGTCGGTCCAGGAGGAAGGAGATGTCAGATCCCATCGACACCAATGGTCTCTGTGGCACATGTGGCGTCGTAGCGCTGCAATTCACGTTTGTTCCCCCAAGATGTCGGCATAGGCCGCAGGCAACGCTCTAGTCTTTACTCCGCCCACACCTGCTTGCTGTGTTCATCTGTGCCCGCATTCTGGACTGAGTGGCGTTGCTACTCTGCTTTCACCAGTAGTTACGCTACGTAGGTTTGTGCCTTCTGTACGGAATCTTTCTGTGACTAAAACATCTCCCGTTTCCTTACCTCCTTGTTTCCTTCATTCTTTAGCAAATCCACACACCCCATGGCAGAACGCGACCTTTCGGCCCTGGCTCACGCCCAACATTACCCGGTCCGAAAACCACACCTACGGTGGTACGTCTCATTACTCTCTTCCCGCAGACCCAATCTTACTTTCTCCCAAGATTAGAGGCAAAGCCTTTCCATTACTAAAAGAGCTCTCTCTGAGGCATTAACGAAACATACTTACCAGGTTCGGAATTCGTCCTTTTGCCTCGCGTCACGGATGGCAGTTCTTGGGCTCCCGACCAGTGGTCGAAGTGTACGAAAAGAAGTAGTGGAACTATGTTCCCTGCTGGCCTGCACCCAATCCCCACAAACCCCATCACCTCGTCCCCTCCCACACACAATACACACCCCCAAACACTTGCACCTGCTGTTTAAGGGAACGTTCAGTGCAGTGCACTGAAAGTGCAAGTTTCAACTTCTTCCTACACTTTTATTTTAAAATGAAACCATTCTGGAACGGTTTCTTCTTAAAATAAAAGTATAGGAGCTGTAAAAGGTAATTTAAAAAAGTACAGGAGCACCACTCCCGACCGCTCCCGCTCACTTCGACCACTGCTCCCGACCACACCTTCAGTGGTACATCCTGGTTCCCACTCCCGTGAATCTTGTTCTCAGTTTCTTCCCAAGTTAACCTTTGTGTTCGCTCTTATCGCAGGCAGCCTCAGCGATTTCTCCTACCCCTAGGTGGATAAGACCTAAACACCAAAGTCTACAATGCTTCCCTCACCCTCTGGGGAACCTATCTTCTCATCCCAGCTAGAGACCGTTTCACACATGGTTGGCAAACAGCTCTTATCGTATTTGTCTTCTTCCTAGTCCTTGCACATATCATTTCACTGTCGCGCCCTGTGGTTGTCATTCAGGTTCTATCCATCCTTCCTCCAGATCTCGTTTTAAGGTGGAAGCTTCATAGACCCACTCCTCACTACTGGGTAATTTTCCATTCACGCAAAGCTCACTCTCTCCTTTCCCAGTTCTCTGCCTCTAACCCTCACCTTCTTATTGCAGAGAACTCAGAAGGGAATCCCTGACCTCTCCAGCTACACTCACCTCACCGACCATCACTTCGCCAGTAGAATACCAGCACAGGGTTTTTTTTCCCACAAGGGTTTCCCTGGAATCTCTGTTCAGCCCCGGCTTAGTCTTGGGTTGCATAGGGAGACCAGGTAGATTCTCACGTCTTCAAGTCTGCCGTATCTGTCTAAGGTTGGTGCTATTTTCATCTTCTCAATACACACCTGTTATACAGCTGACAAGGGTATTACAGGAGATCAACCACTGCAGGGCCTGATCTGTGATGTCCAGGTACACATAGAGTCGATTGATCAGGATGGCTGATCAATCGACTCTATGTTGATTGGGCATGTCAAAAGCAGAGGAAAGGTGAAGAAGGATGAGGACAGAAGGAAGACTGGAGTCAAGATTAGAGACCAGATCTTCACTGGTGTTCAGGAGAGCAGTTTTTGTTACTCTGGCTGATCTGAAACCAGACTGATGGTTATGGAGACAACCAACAGGTTCAGTGTGGAGAGTATGATTCTGCTTGTATGTAATACAACTGTAATTCATTTTAATGGTGAAAAAAAAGAAACACCATTACCTGAGCTTGCAGAAAAAGTAACATTTGTTCACAATCCCGGCAAGATAGTTCTGACTGATATAGTTATGCTGTCATTCATTTTTCATAGCTCTGCCATTGATTGGGCATAATTAACAATTTCTCATGCATCTGATTACTGTCATTAGCACTGCTTACTTGGACAAGTCTATAGCCACACAAGCTGCCATTCAGGTGGAAATGGCACACTGTGAAGGGTCTTTTGATACTCCAGTAAAGCAGGCAGCCAGCTGAAGGGTAAGATTTCAGAATGGAGTCTGGAAAGAGGCTATTGAAAAATGTCCATCTCATCGGCTCTTCCACATGGTAACTCAAGTTCATGCCAGATTCTAGCTAAGTGTGCAGTAGCATATATGGCTTGAATAAGACAAAACCGAGCACCTACAAAAAGCATCAAATACAGCATGTGTATGGACTGGCTTTATAAGGCTCTTCGCCAATGTTTCAGTTTTACCATGGAAAACTGAGGACTTGAGAACATTCATTGACTTTGAAACACTAATATTTCAATTAATTACCAGTAGCCTTTAATCCTGACAACAGAATTATTAACACATCACATCAAAAACACCATTGCCCTTTCTAGACTAGTGTTGGAAGACGAGATTAGGCTGTACTTTTATTGGCCTGGAAGCTCTGATCTTACTGCATGTCTTTGCTTACTGATTCAAATGAGTGATGGGCTTGGAGGAGTTGCAATATGTCCAATTTTTCTCCACCTTTCTTTACCATGATTGTGGTCTTAGAGTCACTGAGAGCTGCATGCTAACAATGATTTAGCTAAGGGATCAACCAAGACTACTTACAAAAAAAAATAATAGGCTGCAGTAAATATGTCCAGTCCTGAAGGCTTATTTTATTGGAGTGAAGAGATAGCCAGCTTGACCTCCCAGGAGTTAATCACTTCAAGCAGTGCAGCTCCATAGCTTTTGGGAATGGTGTGACAAAATGGCTACTGCCCTGCAGAAGTAGTGGTTGCTCAACTGCGTACTCAGCCCTCATACTACTACAGAACAACAGTGATACCAATCATTAAGATGAACCAGGCATACTCCAAAAATATACCTCCTTTGCCATTTTTGGTAATGTGACCGAGAGGAGCATTTACTCTTAAGAGTGGTGTCAATTTTATGACAGTAGCAACCCAAACAGCAATAGTACAATAGTCCAAAATAGGGAATATTCTATAAAGGTTCTAAAGAAATATATACACTTGAATTAAATGTACTATTAAAATACTAACAATAGGGTGGCGCTGTGGAGCAGCCCAAGATGGCTGCCTAGCCTTTCAGCTCCGTGCGGCCTCTGCGTTCATCTGCTCCCATCTGCGGTTCCCGACATTGTGAAGGACCATCGGCTGGCCGAGCTGTTTCTGCCACTGCACTGGACATTTTGTGTGATTTTGGACTTGATCGGCCCACCTGGGACCTGGCTGGCAGCCCTGTCGGATTTGGGCCTAGTATTCCACCCGGGCCTGGCGGTTGCCTAACATCCGGCCCTCCCGCCTGGCCTGCCTGACTCCTGGGTCCCCTCCCCGCTCCTGTTTACCGCCGCTCTGTGGAATTGCGGCAGATGCCTGGAGGTCCTGCTGCGGACGCCGCCACACTGTGAATGCTACCTGTTGCGTCAGCGATCATCGCGGCCTCCCCGGCACCGACAACACGGAGGATGTTATCGCCCGGCTGCCGCGGCGGACCAGGTGAGCGGGGGCTGGAGCGGTGGGCGTCGAGAACTCTGCCCGCTGTGTGCGACCTTGCGGGCCAGTACTGTCATAAGGAAGCGCCCTCACCATACTGTCTGCCCCCTTTCCCACTGACATTGTCGCCGCCTCTGCCCGCGCCCTCCTGAAAAAGATCCCTCTGGCCCCCCCGTGCAACCTGTACACATGAGGAGGCCGCGAGCGCTCACCATCACAGCTTTGCCGCTCCACCGTTGACTCTCTGCTATCTGCGGTGGCCCCCAACTGCCCCCAACCACCTACCGCCACCGAAGGACACTACGGTTGAGCCTGCCGGCCCCTGCCTTCCCCAGTTATCCATCCTACTCATAAGTGGGCTCTCGCTCCAACCGGGCCCACAACAGCAACAATGCCTAGCAGACACAAGGCGAGGGCCCAAGGAGCTACAATGGACAAGTATGCTAAAGCAGTCCCTCGAGATGAGCCAGCCAGCACATCATCGCCCCAGGACGAGCCAGACATGACCCTGCACCGAGCGGTGGGAGCCTCTGACCTCACCCTACTAATGGAATCTATGGCTAAAAACTTCGCCTCCTTCCATGAAAAACTAGATAGACGACATCAATGCTAATGTCGCCACGCTTAAGGCTCGAGTAGACCAGGCGGGATCGAGGATCACCAAGGCTGAAAATAGGATCTCAGTGAACGAAGATGGCATTAACGTGCTCCAGGACACTGTGGCCTCCCTAACGCGTGACATGAAAAGTGTCAAGGCGAAATGTGACGATTTGGAGTCGCGCTCCCGTAGGAACAACCTGCGCATAATCGGGGTCCCTGAGAATGCCCTTGAGGGGCGGATGGATGATGCAGTGGAGAAACTCCTCAAAGACCTGCTGGATGACCCTGCCCTCTCACCGTATTTCACAGTCGAGCGGGCTCATCGGGCCCTGTCACCGCACCCCATACCCGGGGACATCCCCAGACCCATTATCGCCAAGATACTCAACTACCGTGACAGAGATCTCATCCTCCGCCTGTCGCGGGAAAAGGGAGACCTGCGATTTGAGGCCCATACCGTTAGAATCTTCCCGGACTTCTCGCTGGCGGTGCAGCAGGAGAGGCGCCAGTTCTTAGGCTTCAAGAAGATGCTCAGGAAGCGCAACGTCCCCTACGCCATCCTGTTCCCGGCACGTCTAAAGATTACCCATGATGGCAAGATTTTCTTCTTCACTGTCCCTGACGAAGCGGTGAAGTTCATTGAATTACATATACCTCTTCCTGGGTCGCGAGGCGACCACGAGCCATACACTGCACAGCCCACGATGTTATAAAAATGTCCACGGATCCATGACTTTCGATGTGTTGATGGCAACCTCACCATGTCCACTCAGTAACTGCAGCCTCTTGTCATGTGTATGCGGGCCACAGGCTAGCTCCTAAACTGCTTACTTTGCCTTCTCCCCACTTGGTTCCTGGAGCTATCCCTGTGCCCTACTCTCTCCTGCGATGTCAACCTGCCAGAGGGTATTCTCTGGTCTCAGAGTCTGTCTGTGATACCCGTTTACTGCAGCAACACATTCGGGGCAGCTTCTGCTGCCCCACATCAAGCCACAAATGCCGGCCGCACAGCACCAGCGCCCCCCGTTGCAGTTGCAATGTTTGCTTTCACTTTTATTTCGTTCCTTTTATTGACTGGCTCCCGTTGGGCTAGGATGTGGCCCTATCCACTTTGGATCTGGTCCTCTGACCTTTGGTTTCCGGTCGGAGCAGGCCCAAGGGGCGCCATGTGTGTTCTGGGGTAGGAGGTCTGCACTGCATGTTGGGGTTGGGCAGTGAGGGTGGGGGGTGGCAAAGTTGGGGTTGAGTTAACAATTAAAAACATGGGTGAGAGACGCATGACTTCAACTCAACACTACTGTGCACACTGCAAGTGCATAAGGAAAAATCCTAACGAATACTACCACTGGGATGTTCCATAATGTGACGCTGTGGCTCTGAACATTGTCACATGGAATATCCGTGGCCTAAGCAATTTCACTAAGGCCCGCAGGATAACTGCCTATGCCCAGCGACATGGTGCCAAAATCCTCTTTCTCCAAGAAACCCATGCTCTCGGGCGCCTAGCAACATTTCTCGCCCCCACGTGGGGCAACAACAGATACTATACGAAGTACTCCACCCATTCCAGGGGGGTCCTAACTCTAATCCATAAATCAGTCCAGTTTTCCCTGCGCTCCAGCCATATTGACCCTGAGGGTAGATATGTGATCCTCCATTGCACACTCTCTAATATGGAATGCCTCCTAGTGAACACATACGCCCCTAACTTTGATGCCCCTTAGGTCTTTGATGCCATCACCACCACGCTTCTGAAATATATTGGTATTCCCATCATCTGGGGCGGGGACATGAATCTGATCCTAGATAAAGACCTGGATAGGTCCGGGACGGCCCGCAGAGCCCCATCATTAGCGGCCCATAGGTTAGACTCCCACAATGACACACTTGATCTCCCACTCCCACAATGACACACTTGATGGAGAGCTCTCAACCCACAGGTTAGAGAGTACACATTTTACTCATCGGTACACGATAGCCTCTCCAGGATCGACCTTTTCCTCATATCGAGTTGCATGATGGACAGGGTCACAGAGACCAAGATATTACCGCGCACACTATCGGACCACTCACCGGTAACACTTCAGATAACACTGGGACACGACCAGCCCCCTCGCTCCTCTTGGAGATTTAAGTCGGAGGCCATGCTAGACATAGGGCCTCATTACACGGAAGGCGGTAAGGGTTAACGGTCACCGGTAATGGTACCGGTGACCGTTAACCCTTACCGCCTTACTATGAGGTCCCTTTGCGGGTAGGTACTGTAACGCCTGCTGTTTAGCAGGCGTTGAAAACCAACCCGCAAAGGAACCAGTGTGCTTATTACGGTACCGCAATTTGCGGCACCGTAATTAGCGCCTTCCCCATTCCCATAGAGCCCTATGGGGCAAAAATGGGAATGGGGAAGGGCAATGGGGGAAGGGGGAATTACCGCCCGCCAACCTGGGAATAGGGCGGTAATTCCCCTTTCCACCAAGGCGGTGCCGGTATTTTACTGGCATGGACCAAGGTGCTAGTAGCACCTTGGTCCTCCGCCTACCGTGTAATGAGGCCCATAGTCTTTAAAGCTGATATCTTAGCTGACATCAACACTTTCTTTGAGTGCAACAACAGGCATGACACCTCCGATGGAGTGCGCTGGGAGGCATTCAAGGTCTTCATCAGAGGGATGTGCATATCTAGAGAGGCTGGGGTCCTTAAAGCCATCAAAAATAGCTTGCAACAGTCAGAAGCAAAATTAAAAGAGCTTGAGAGGGCATATGCCACCGCCCCTTCCCTGACCACACTGGCACAGATCAGAGTGGAATTAGAAACATTCGCGTCTCATGCCCTAAGAGAAGTTCGGTACTTCGCCCGTCCCGTGGCGGCCAGGAAGTATGGTGAGGGGGATAGGCCGGGTAGGACACTGTCCAGACTGGTCCGAACTGAAGGGGCCAGGAACCACATTGATTGCGTCAAAGACACAGGAGGCACCATGTGCTGGTCTGACCATGATATCCTTGGGACATTCACCGCGTTCTACATGACCCTGTATGGCCCCCAACAAGAACACAGTCTGCAAGACATCAACGCCCTGCTAGATCAAATCCCATGACCCTCCTCTCCCGTGCGACCAGCGACCTACTTGAAGCCCCTATCACTCTCAATGAGATAACCACAGTCATCTCGAACTGCCCTAGGGGCAAAGCACCAGGCCCAGACGGCCTCACCTCAGAGTTTTATCGGGAGCATGTAGCCATTCTGGCACCCAGACTCCTGGAGGTGTGGAACAAATCCTTAGAGTTAAACATCCTACCCCAATCCATGCGTGAGGCGCTTATAACTGTATTACCCAAGCCAGGTAAACCGTTGGACAAATGTGGGTCCTATAGGCCCCTTTCCCTGATCATCACTGACACAAAAATATTTGCCAAGATCATTGCCAATAGGTTTCTCCCCATTATGCTCCACTAAGTCCACCCCGACCAGAGTGGCTTTGTGCCCGGCAGATCCACCGCCCTTAATATCCGTCGCCTGTTCAATGTTCTGGCTAGAATTGACCCCAACGCACAGGCCGTGGCGGTCACCCTCGATGCCCAGAAGGCATTTGATTTGGTGTCCTGGCAATACATGTGGGCGGTGCTCCACAAAGTGGGAATTGGCCCACGCATGAGGTCGTACATCAAACTTTTCTACACAAGCCCCGCAGCCAGAGTCCTAGTCAACTCCAGGGCCTCGGCACCCTTTGCTCTCCACAGAGCTACCCGCCAGGGCTGCCCGTTCTCTCCGATACTCTTTGCGCTCGCTATAGAGCCCGTGGCTGATAACGTTAGGGACAAACATACACGTAAAGGTATACGTCTCCGTGATACTCCCAAGATCATTTCTCTATATGCCGACGACGTGCTTCTATATATTACAGACCCGGCTGCCCACCTAGACCCGATAGTGAGAGACATAACCAAAATTGGCACTTTCTCGAGCTTCACCATAAACTATTCCAAATCTGAAATCTTCCCGCTCACCCCGTCCACTACACAACCGCCCTGCAAATTTCCCCTCCGATGGTCACCGAGGGGCATCAGATACCTTGGAGTGCAGATGTCCCCCACTAAAGATTCACTGTTGGCTGACAACTACGCGGCTGTGGCGCAGCTTGCTGAGGCTCAAATGTTGAAATGGCGCAGTCTCCCACTCTCTCTGTCGGGTAGACTATCTCTAATCAAAATTATTATGGTCCCTAAATTTCTCTACGTCTTCACTAATGTGCCAATCTGTCCCGGAAAGCGATATTTCAGGAACCTACACGCTGCATGTGCCCAATTTCTAAGGCTGAAACACGTGTATGGGGTTACTGATGGTACTCTTGTTCAGAGGAGAATTGCCTAGCATTTCGGCGCTGGACTGCCCCTGGGCAGGACAAAGGCTGATATGCGGGGAAATTTCTTCTCTGTGAAAAGGACAGTGAGCTAAAGACTTGGTAGAGTCTCTCCCAGGGGTTATTCACCCAAGAACAGGTCATTGGGCTGTGTTCGTGCTGGTAGAGAGATTCCCAGACCCCCCTTTGTTTGTTATTTATATGTTTCTCCTCTGCTTCGCACTTTCCACCTCTCCCCCCTTGCATGCACTTTTCCCCTCCCCCCCTCTCCCATGCACCTGCGCGTTCTCAATGTCACTGGGCCTAGTAAGATCACTGTTTTGTTCTCCCCTGTTCCCCTCCCTTGCCTTGTCGTGCTCTGAAACACTTGTGTACGAGCGCGATAGAAATAAAATATCAATCAATAAAGATGATGCAGACACATCGGTTGTGACCTGGGTTGATATCCTAGGCATTAAGGGATTCACAGAAAGAGTGGTGAAAACTTGAGCATAAAATTGATGATCCCTAACAGGAAGCTCATGAATTTTGGGAAATATCTTATACAGATAATTCGCTATGTAAACTGTTTCACATGTTGAGCCCTAAATGTCTTGTAGAAATGATGCGCCTAACACAGTCGCTAACCCGGCTAAGAGTTCAAAAAGGGGCTGAATGATGTGTGTTAGAAGTATCATTGAAAAAACTGTTTGCACCTGGGGGGATAAAGGGTATATAAAGTAGTACAACAGAACAGCATGCATGGTGCCCTGTAATAATAGTACTAATTTTGCATTTATATAGCACTACAAACCCTCAAGCATCTGAGCGCTGCTTATTATTACCCACGTGTTGTGCTCATTTATCGTGTTGTGCTCATTTATCGACCTCGGAAGGATGAAAGGCTGAGTTTGGCCCTGCCTGGATTTGAACCTGCTTCAGCAGGCTCTGCACGGGTGTTAAAGTGTACGCTCTACTCACTGTGCTATCTGAACAGCTAATCTAATCTATGCAGATTGAGACTGTAGATGATTTACATGTATTTATGCTAATTTGCAGGAGATAAAAATGAACACCTAATGGAACACAGACAAGTTAATGTGAAACCCACCATTGGATGTGAACAGCTAATATTGTTGGATTTACTGAAAGAGGATCTAGGCACTATATCTCTGGGGATATTGTTTTATCCGGGAGGATAGCTGCAGGTATACAGAAGTGAATCTAACAATGTTTTTTTTTTGTAACAGACAACTACTGGCAAAAGCACCACAAAGGAAATTGTGATGATTTAAGACTGCCTGTGGGAGCGTCATTTAAGCTAGCTGTGCATGACATGCAATATCATTTTTTAGCCGGTAAAGGGCATTGGTTGTTTGATAGAAAACTTTATGATTTTCTATCAGCCGTCTCGCTATTGTGCATGGGTGCTTATCGATGTTGTGAAAGGAAGTGTGTATATGATGTAATTGTACATAATGCAGAATTTGTAGGCCAATTGATCACCGTACAGCATCTGATAACCTAAACTATTTAATGTGAATGAACATTTTGAAGGCGTAAATGTGACGGTATAAAAGTTAATAAAATCCGTTGTTTATTCAAAAAAAGGTTGTTGTGTCTTTATTTTCTGCGGTTATGGAGTGAACATGTCTCGCATGAAGCTGTCTAAAGCATATTATGATTAAGGGGTGTTGGTAGATTTGGAAGGCTTGAAAGCCAGTATCACAAATTGAGAACCGACGGTGAGAATGTGTCAAGGGGCGCTGTCAAGACGCGGCTTTCGGAGAAGAAGGCCTATGCTCTACATAAGCAGTCCCAAAAACATTTTAAACGATGAATGACCGTGGTTTCTGACATCGATCAACAATGGCAGGCAGATATTATGGATTTGAGCCAGCACAGAGGAGACAACAATGGCTTCTGCCATATTCTGGCCTTCATCGATATCACAACAAAATATGCCTATGTTGAGGCTTTAAAAAAACAAGATGAGAAACAGTGTAGCAACAGCTTTTAAATGAATATTTAATAGCAGGCGAGTACCCACTAAACTATAGACAGATGCCGGTAAGGAATTTTAAAATAAACCGGCACAGAGACTTCTAAAACCACAGGGGGTGCATCACTTCATAACACATTCCGAAGTTAAAGCCTCTTTTGCAGAACATTTTATGCACACTTTTAAAACATGGCTGTACTTGTAGATATGTGGACACGTTACCCGCATTTCCAAATGTGTATGACAACATGCATAATAGATCTATTAAAACTACCACTGCAGCTGTAACACCCTGCAATTCCTTGGAGGTTTTGAAAAAACTGCACAGCAAAAGACTTATTAAAAATGAGACATGAGCACCCCATAAAAATGGGGATCATGTGCGCATCTCAAAACTCAAGGCCGTCTTAACAAAGGAGTATGAGCAGAACAACAGCAACAAGATCTTTATTGTAGATGGAGCGGCTCTCCAGGAGGGTCTTTATATACACAGACCAGTTACTTAGAGGAGGCTTTTTAAGGTGTTTTCTACAGAGAGGAGATCCAGAAAGTCAGTAAAGGCCAACAACGAGTCTATTGAAAAGAAAAAGTTAAAGAGTATAGGTTGTGGAGTTAAGAAGCAATATCTAGTCAAATGGTTGGGTTTTCAATAGTTGAGTGGATGCTGGTTTCTTAGAAGACACAGGTGTATAGCTGAAAAAAAGCAGCCTATGCCTTTTTACATTATGCTCCGAGCAACGCTTCAGCGGACACATTCCCAAAGAACAAAATATCCAACTTTACCGTAAAGTTGGGCAAACCTGTAAATTTGGAAGGACAATGGACTGTGGTGCTCAGTACGTCTGCTCGTAGGATACTTGAGATAGCGGGGAAGCCACATTCATCATAAAATTAACAAACCCTCCATCGCTCTCACCCGATTATTCGACGAGTGGTATTACCAAAGATACACACAGCCTTGTCAGAAGCATCACCAGAGCCATATTAGCCATTCCAGAGTATGGTGATACAATGTTATACCCAGACACATAGCAGCTGAACATTTTTATGCAGGACACGTATGCATCTGTCAGGTATTCAACCACAGGGAGACTGCGTAACATACTGTAAACCGTGCAGCAAATTAGAAGTGAAGAAGAACTGTGGGACAATACCCGCACTGATATAGACAGGGCTTTTTACAGCCTACTGCTTTACAGCGATATAGTGGAGTATCAAAGGGTGGAGGATGGCTACACACCATTACTTAGATCCATGGAGATTAGAGGAAACATCAACGATATTGTGAACATTCAATACAGCAAACCCGATTAAATGTGCAAAAACCATTTCAACACCATCAACATAAAGATAAGAGATGATTAAGGACAGTTTGGCTTGTTTAAATATTGAAAATATGGCTGTGACTGCAATTCAGACTCCTCTGGCTGAAAGACTAATAAAATAGTGTCACAATGACTGTGGTGAAAAACTATGGGGAGCACAGGGTTTATAAGGAATATTACAGGAGCTAGGCCGTCTTCGGAGATCAGCCCTATGTTAGAGGGAGCCCTGTATGAATGGAGCAGGGCTCAGCGTTATCTTTAGAAGTCTCTTCAGATATTCAATGTCCTTACTACGCCACAGCTTTGAATTAGCTAAACTACACGTAAAAACGGCAGCCAACAATATTGCAAAAGACATCATGGATAGTGTGACAACTGCGGTTGCCAATGAGAAAAAGGTGGGCCAGGATGGATCAGGCTTCATTTATCGACCACATATGAGTGTTAAGGGGAAGAGGTCTGCGGAGTACGAAGAAGCACTTTATCACTAAAAGACACAAGGGTGGTGACATCTTTTAAAGAATAATGGCCTTCTTGCACAGATCCACCAAGGAGTGTGTGAAATCCATGCGAAATCCTAGCTCGATCTCTTCAGCGTACACCCAACCCAGACTAGTATCAAGAACAGTTCTTTCATGGAGGTCTTGCCTCTGGCAGGACTATCGTCGCCAGCGCCCATAGAATTCTTTGTTTTGGGATCGACCGACATGTATCTGATTTGACCAACAAGTTGCTGCATCTAATCTGTAAAACAACAAACGGCGACGGCACCGGCATTGCGGCCAACGCACGAGTGGCCACAATCGCATACCCCATAGCCACCATGTTCAACCAAGTGGACGTGACACTGGGCGATCGAATACTAACACAGAGTGATAATATGTACGCCTACAGCACCTATATAGTTAGCATATTAAATTATGTCCTGATGTCCTGGATATGCAGCTCTCAGCTGGTCTCTTTTACCACTTTGTCATGAGTTATTAGGCGGTCAATCTGAACTCAGTGTGTTCCCTTCCCCCCAAACAAGGTGGTGCACACCCAAAGCGCTTATACAGATTCAACTTTAGTGAGGCCTCCATCCTATCTTGCATCACCCAGCAAATACCCTCTGTACCACCAATGAGCTAGGAAGTAGGATGGTGCATAGTAAGAATATACATTTATTTAATGTTTGACAAAGACTAATAATTAAACAACCAACCAAAATGTCAGCCACCATGCTGTGGCACAACACAATATCACAATCTCAAATCAATTGCACCAATTGACTGACTTATATTTCTAATGGACTTACAGATAGTACAACACACAGGTACAAATTAGAGATGGACAGTCATCACATTACATCAGATTTCTTGCAATTTCACGCACAAACAATATGACTCACACAGTGATTGCTTGGTCTGTAATCAAGCTCTTTTCTCCCAGCAACCCCCACACCAGACATCAATTAGATGTGACCCCTCTGGTTTGGAGGCAAAGTACAGGGAGTGGGAATACAATGAAAACATTGTTCTGGCTTTTTATAAAAAGACAAGGTTTGGGAAATAGACACAATGGGAAAATCGTTTTGGGCTTTTTATTTGAAAGGCAAAGTCTAGGAAAGGAACTCAATGGGAAAATCGTTTTGGGATTTTAGTTTGCATAAAATGCAGGGCCTTGGGATTCTGATTTGGAATACAAGTAAATAAAATGGGAAATGACGTTTTGCACACTCTGCATTCACTTGAATGGCAGGGTTTTAGGGTTACCTATTTTGGGATTGTGGATACCCCCCTTTTGTATAGAAGACAGGGGTTTCAGAAATGTAGAGTCACCCAAGTACTTTATTGTGTGTACCGGCTCTAACACACTGAGCATGAACTTTGTGAGTTTCGAGCTCTAACAACACTCACCCTGTGATTTCCTATATTGGAATTAATTGATTTAACTTTAATTCAATGCACTAAGAATCTAAACAGTTTCACCCACTCCCCACAATTCAATGTAAAGGATTAAGACAGTCAGTTCCCAAGACAACTCAATTTAAATGGATAGGGTGATTTAATATAGTGGGATGAATTTGAGTTAGATTTAATAAAAAGTATCAAGGGTCTACCCAGTTCCACCCCTCTACCCGCTATGCGAGATGGAGATTAAGGCTGCCCCCCCACACTATTGTTGGTATTTGGATTAATCTACTTACAAGGGAGGCCTTGGTTATGGGGCATCCAGGGAAAACAGCAGGGCTCCCATGAGAACAGCACAGATCTGGTAAAAGGCTTCGGTCTAGGGTATTCCCCAGCACCCAGACTTCCTCAAATAGTAGGCCCAGCTAGCTTCTAGATTTCACAGTCTCTCTCTCCCATGCAATGTTTAAGGCCTTGGTAGCTCTCCTTGTCTCTCTTCTAGCTGTTCCCCGCAAAAGTCCAGAAGTAGACTACCTCCGGTAATAGAGTGGGAAAATCAAGGGAAAAATGAAAAGTCCAAAGAAAGTTTCCAAGAGACAAAAAGTCAAAAGAAAAGTCAAAAGTCCCTTTTAGATTGAAAACCGATCTCTTATAGGGCTGGCGACACTCCACTATTATCATAATTCCCACAATACGGATTAGCCAGCTCTATCCCTCCACCTCCCCCAATTCGCCCAATGCTTGCTGATGTGGATGATGTAGTTTGAGGGAGGAGAAAGAGTCATCATCCCAAAATGACAAGTGGGTTTACATTTTTCATTGTCCTTAAAAATCTAACAACATTGCAGCTACCCTAATTTTTCAGATAACTGCAGGCAACTATATATATATATATATTTTATGGCGAGTCGGAAAAAACGAATCATATCTTGGCACGCTCTTCGTGGGAAGAGCTACCATTTGTATCGATTTACTCCTGAGCCGAAATAGTCACAACTCTGACCCTCCAAGATTCATACCTTTCTTCCATACCCTATCAATACACCAACTTTCCATTCCCTCTGAATTACAAGAACGCTGGAATCATATTTTTCTTTATAACTCAACTTGTATACATCACACAGGAGTCATATTTACATAATGCTAACAGGTTTCTTATCCCCTCTAATATGGGACCAGGATGAGCACACTGGGACATACAATTCTCTTTTAATTAAAGAAAAGGTGGCCCAATATTAATCACATGGCTAGGCATCATATATGTCCCTCATCTTAACACTAGCCCCAACCTTTTTCTAAGATTAATTTCTGTTCTTGTGACCTAACACGAACATCTGCTTATCAGCAAGGACTGTTTCATACGCAATGTTTGATCATCCATTAGTGGCTCCGAAACCATTTCTTGAGGTTGAGTCAGCCCTGAAAAGGTCATTTCTGTTGGCCACTAATGCACAGCTAATGGGGAGACCTGACCTTAAAGGTCATCTCTGCCATCCATGTTATCTACAGCTCCCACAATTTGTATCTAATTCTCTGTTATTTCTGTTATTTCTTTGTATTTCTAACTGAACCAGCGCATGAGTACAAATCTTAAAAGGCACAGACCTTTTAGTTCAGTGGGGAAAACACAAGCTTCATTCATACTTCATTAAAATACAACTTTAAATCAACAAGATGGGTTTATATGTAACAATTAGCATTATATCTGGGCATGTTGTTTATAATACAATATTTATTTGCATACGGTTTGGACGGATATAAGTACACTTTAGGTGTTATTCACACATAGGCCACAGTTGTATAGAAAATCCATTAAGTGGTCCTTTCTATTTGCATGTCAGTTATTTGTGAAAGGTTAGTGTTTTGGTATTTTTCACATGCCTATCATTTCAATGTAGCTGTTCCCAGGTGTACTGCTGCAGTTTTGAATCTGTCTAAAGGTGCCTTTTCCCAGTTTACACAAAGTCAGCATCTGCAGAACCCCATTTCCTTTCCCATTCATTCGGCATCGTTAACAATATTACCATTTTGAGTCACACTCTCCTTCAGTTGAGTGCATTTCCATTTTGTGGTGTTGAGTGAGGCCCATTTTCACTCATTCATTAGGCCTCATGTTTGAAATGACTGTTTTGTACTGGATTTTATATTTCAAAGAGACTCTACATTAGCCAGCTTAACCCTCTCAATAGGGGTCTAGCATTGCCTCTCCATCTCCGTCACTCTGGGGTTGTCTTTTCACCCCACAAGCTCCCCCCTGGGTCTTTGTCCCAGTTGACCCATAGAAAAGAGCAAGGGAGAGTGGGCTTTTGTTTTGTTTTTGCTTTGGCTCATCCCCTGAAATTCCCTGTTGGAGCACATCTGCTCTTTTCCTGTCTTGAAGGAGTGTCGCTCTGGTCTGCACTCCACTATTTTTGGATATTGGGGTTTGATTCTGAAAATCATCCCTTTTTGGAACCTCCCACGCTGTGAAGTTGAGAAGTTATTGAGTCTGCAGGGAGTGAAAGAGGTTAAGTATATTATACAGTACTTTTCCCCCCAGTAAATAGGCATACAACTTGAAAAACAAAACAACATCACATAACACATTGACATTTATTTTCCTTACATGAACATTTCTACACATATTATTTTTTCCCCCGATTTTTATACATCCTTTGTGATTGTAAATTCCTTTACTCCCTATAAATGTGTGATATTCTCCATCCAGGTTACATCCTTTCCTTTCATTCTTCAGATGGTTCCTTGGCTCTACCCTCACTGGGCTCTTCAATCAGTCGTGAAGTCTGTCTGGAGTGACAGCTCATCAACTGATTGATATTAACCCATTTCACTTCCATATGTTCTCCTTTAGGGATGCAGATCTTATAGTCGACAGGTGAGATTTTATCCACAATTTCAAAGGCACCGTGCCAAGAGGGGAGGAACTTTCGCTCCTTTGTTTAGTTCTTTTGGAAATTGTACAGGTAGATCCTGTTTCCTACTTTGTACTCCTTCTTGGCAATTTTAAAATAATAATAGGCTTTCATTGCTTCTGCCGACTTTTCTAAATTGAGATGAGCATAAGCAAAAGTGTGCTGAAGGTGTTTCCTTGAATTTACAATGTACTCATGGATAGGAGAAGCGCTTATCAGGGTCTGCTCTTGAGTCTGTACAGTAGATGCCGAGGTAGCACCATTTTACGTCCTGTCATGAGCTCAAATGGAGAAATGTTTGTTGCGGAAGACGACGTGGACCTAATGGCCATTATGACAAGCAGTAATTGGATGTCCCAAATTGGTCCAGAGTCTGTCACAAACTTCTTCAAGATACCCACAATTGTTTTATTGTACCTCTTAAATTCCTTGCTCGAGTTTGGGAGGTAGGCAATGTGGAGTTCTCTGATAGTATCTGCCCCATCTTGGCCATCACCTTGCCAATAAAATGACTTCCTCGGTCTGACTCAATCATTTGGGCAAGGCTGAAATGAGAGAAGATGCGGTTGTTTATGAGTGTGGCATCTGTCTCCGCCTTACAATTCAGGGTCGGCGGACATTCTACCCACTTGGTAAAAAAGCATGTCATGGTCAACATGTACTTGTTCCTCTAGAGGAGCAAATCACTGACCGATGAAATCGACTTGCAAATCCGACCAAGGCAGTGTCATTCCCCTTTTCTGTAGGGGAGTTTTATGTGTGAGACAACTTGGCTGAAAATGAGGACACACAAGACACCCCTTTAACTAGATGTCAAGGTCCTGGCCCATGTGTGGCCAATATGTGACCTCACACAAGATTTCTAATGTTGTATGAATCCCCATATGACCGTCAGTGGCCATATCAGGGGCAAGACTTAACATCAGGCTTCAGAATGAGGTAGGTACCACCCATTGGTCACATCCAGATATGGATCTCTGTACCAACAAACTGTCTTTGATTCAGAAAATTTTGGAAAACTTCATCAACATCCGGAGATCCTCCTTCTAGATATACTCGGATTCTGTCAGACAAAAACTCACAGGCTCTTCAATATGTTGATAACATTTCCCAAAAATTGGATCCTCTTTTTGTGCAGTAATCAAATCTGCATCTGGGGTTTCTTTACTCCAATGGGCAGTTGAGAGTCCATTACTGGCATGGGTTTGGGACTTGCTGACAGCAGTGACCTGGATTTCCCCCTGCAGGTATTCGGTTTCTATGAGATCCCAGTGAATGGCTCAGTTTTTGCCAACTGGCCCTCCAAGTCATTTCCAGTCTTGTCTGGTCTCTCTTTTTCGGAATGACCTCTGATCTTTTTCCAATAGATGGTCATCTCATTATAGGGTACCAGATCATCAATTGATTGAATTCATTTCCCATGCTTTAGCGGTTTATTGTTTGCACACAACATGCCTCGATTTGTCCAGTTAATCAGGTGTTCATCTAACCCATGATCAGAGTAAGTCATTATGACCAGTTATTTAAGTTGGTGGTGTGCTGCAGTGAGGATGGCTTGATGTACCACCATCAACTCTGCCACCTAACTACTTTGGGGACCTATTTTGTACCCAGCAGAGGGTTCTGGGCATCATTCACCCAGGCATTCCCAATGCCAGCTACTAGTTATTTTTCTCCCTTAATTGTCAACATGGTAGGAGCACAGACCCACATAAAATGTGGGTATCCCCTGACACGTGTCTACCTCATACACTTTGTACGGGGAAGTACGGTACACCTCCGTATTCTCATTGGTCCTTAAAAATTCGTCCCTGAGACAGTTTTCTTGAGCACAGTCATGCAAGTCAGACAATCCTTGCACTAGAGGACTCTTCTTGTCTTGGCCATATCTGACCTCCACAGGAAAGCCTTGCATGGACAGAATCCAGGAAGTAATTCTGGATTTACTGATGTTCCCTGTTCGGATTCGGTCACTCTGGAGATATTGCAAGGGTTGCTGAGGATTCTCGACCATTATGTGCTCCCCTGGTTGAATGGGAGGTAATTCTTCAACGCACACACCATTGCCAGGAGTGCCTTTTTGCAATAATTGAATTTTTCCTCTGCAGAGGACAAAATTTTGCTCGCATATGAGATTACTTTGTTGGCCTTGTCGTGCTTTTGGTACAATGACGCGGTTTAGCAAGTATCTGAGAACCCCGTCTCCAAGAAGAACTCCTTGTTCTTTATGGGGTAAGCCAAACAAGGGGCTTGGGAAAAGCTTTTTTTGTTGTTTTACTGCCTTGGATTGACCCTGGCCTTTAATAAATGGACCAAGTGTGAGTGACCTCTGCATGGTCTTCAATTAACTTTCTACTATAATTAGTGAGTCCAAGAAGGCTTCTTAGTTCTCGCACAGTAGTAGGGTCTTTCAATTTCAATAATGCATCCACTTTTTTCGCCTGGGGACTGAGACCCTCAGCTGTGATTTTGTGCCCGAAGAAGTTCATGCAGGCCTTACACCACTGTGCCTTCTGAAAGGACAGTTTTGCTCTAGCGTTCTGCAACTGGGTCAGAACATAGCGTATTTCCACTATATGTTCCTTCACATTTGAGCTCTTGATTAAGACATCATCTACATAGGCCAGGTTTCCCCTTCACCCCAAATCGGGCATGGCCTTATGTAAGAAGATGTTAAATTAATTAACAGTGTTTATGTATCCGAAGAGGGTTCAGTTCCACGTGTATTGCTGCCCCCAGAAGGTAAAGGCAAGTTTGTACTGGTCTTCCCTACTCGCGGGTACTGTCCAGTAACCATTTCTCAGGTCAATGGCGCTTTACACCTTTGACCCTTCCATCTGGGTCAGTATCTGATCTATGTAGGTAAGGGGCCTTCTTGACATGTGGACCCATTTATTTAACTCCCTTAGGTCTGTGCAAAGTCTCCATTGGCCATTGGGTTTGAGCAACCCCAGTACCGAATTGTTAAAGGTACTGTGGATTGGACGAATTATCCTTTGAGATTCTTTAATTTTTTAAATCTCTGTGAGTGACTCCATGGATGCGGGAGGTAACCAGTATTGCTTCACAAATACGGGAGCCATCTCGGGGTCCATGGCTATGGTGGTTGAATGTATCTCTGTGCATCCACAGTCATATGAATCCACTGCAGAAATATCCTGAAAATCCAGAAAAACCTGTTTCAGCTTTTGTTTTTGCTCCTCGGTTTTACAGGCATCAGCAAGATTGAATCGTTCTTCGACCATCTGCTTAAACCCTGGAAAGACCTCGGGCTTGGCCATTTCAGCAGTATCCTCCAATTGGGTGGAGAGATATCTTGTGATGGTTTGGTTTGGACGGGAGGATGGGATGTAGTCGCTGTTGACTCGGAATACCACCTCATCCTTCGTGATGTCACAGGCCACCTCTTCCACACCATAAGGGCAAAAAGAGTACACCAAGAATCATTTCCAGAGGGGTATAATTGTAGCAGTCATTAGGAATTGGACTAAGGATCTCAATACATAAATCTACAGAATATTGTTGGGCATCAACCGCCATTCCAATAAAGGTGTACACACCCAAAGTGATACTTCGAGGGTCGTTGTTATCCACCAATATTCGAATGGGGTTGTGTTCTAGGTCCACAAGGTGTGTCAGATGTAAATACAAACCTTGTTGTTGGAGATGATAATTCACATTTATATAGGGGTCCTGGTTTTTGAGGTTCTGTCTTCACTTAATGTTTTGCGGGATTATAAATTGTTGCACCTGTCCTGGTCTCTCACTTGAACTTCGACCTTGTAAGGCAGCAATTGAGCTGAGCGAAATACTTTCTCAGTGCTGTCAAAGCCCATGGTGTTACCCTCCAGTTGGGACCAGTCTTTGTTATTAATTTGGTCTAAATTAATTGCGAATCGATTGAGAATTTCACTGCCTAAGTAAAAGATGGATTGAACATCTCTCAAAACCTAACAACTATGTTCTATGCTTTTGTCGTCAATGGCCATTTTTAGGATACACCTGCTAGACAGGAGATGTTTGGAGTTGGAGTTTCCAGGCCCATTTCCCACTTATCAATCAATTTAAATGTGGGAATGGTCTGATCTTTTGGGAGTTTCCTGAATAATGCTTCACTGATGAAGCCTCTTCCGTTATTCAGGCATACTCTGGCGAGAACAGGCTCTTCCCTCTCATTTACCTGAATGGGGAAAACAGCTGTTCACCCTTTATCTTAATGTCGGTCAAACTTTGAGCTGGTTTTTCATCATCATTTGTCATGGGATTTGGGTTTTCCTCTGATTTCGAACATGTACACAATTTCAGAGTATTCCCATACCAGTGTGGAATGCCACTTAAAACTGGGGGGAAGGTTGATTCTCAAGAACAGAGAAGGGTTCCCATCACAAGTTTGTTCTCCTTCAGAGAGATGGTGATGTCTGCAACTTGATTGTTCCTAAAATCGACAGTTGTTCAAATCATGTAGCATGTGCTATTCAAACTCACATAATTTGTACTTTGTTTTAACTTAAATAACTGGTTAGTCTGAGTCCAGAGGAAATTGTTCACACAGACAAACAAGGGTGATAACCTCCAAAGGAGGTCATTCCCCAATAGACAAGGTGTGCCCACTGGAGTCATGACTATCACCGGGTGTTTCATCCTATGTTGCCCATTCTTATCTCCGGATCCGCAGTCCCTTCTACGGAAATCTCATTCCCATCAAAGTTTTGGAGTTGTACGGGAAGAGGTGTGAGGGGATTTTGGTGACTGTCCCCCTTCCTGAGTTTAGTTGGTCGAAGGCCTTTTTGGGGAGGAGGGTGGCTTGTGATCCACTATCCACCAGTGCTGATAATGCACACTAACCCTGTACCTTGACAGGAGCGTAAAATATTCCCTTTCTCTACTCAAGGGAGAAAATAAAATGTGCATTAGGGGCCAGCTTGACGATTCTATTTTTCCTATTGAACACCCACACTGTTTGATCTTGGACAGTTTTCTGTGTTGGAGTCCGGGAATCTGTAAAAAAGATTTTTGACCCAAAAACAAATGGAACAGAGAAGTCCCCATTTCCCCCTGATTATTTGATGTCCCCCTTTTCCTGTAGACATTTACCCAAACCTGTTTGGGGGAGGATACCTCTGGGATGTCTGGGTCCTCGCGATGACATTGTTTGGGTTTAAGAGCTTCTTGCTCTGGGTCGGTTTCCATACTTACCCCACCAAAATCAAGGTATTTTGTGACCCTTTTTTCCTTAGGAGGGATCCCTTCATCTCTGATTCTTCTCCTTCAAAAGGGATGATGCAGACTTCCTTCACAAAGTAGGTTGCCTTTGGCTTTTGATTTCTCCTACTTACCCTCTGTTCTTTAGGTTCCAGCTTTTCGGGGGATTCATGTTCAGGCTCAGAGGTTTCCATGGGATTCATTCTGGTGGGAAAGGAAGCTTCCTCTAGGGTATCGCAACTCCCTTCCAACCGGGTCCCCTCCTTGGAATCTGTTGGTTGTTGGGATTTTCTTCCCGTCATTGCTCCCCACGGCAACAGACCAGAATGTTAAGTTATCCTGGGAAGCATTTTCCAATTGAGCATCCTGCTGAACCCCCTAAATGCGACCCAAGTCAGGGGTTAATTGTGGCTCCAGTTCTGATATTTTTTCTGCTTGGTAGGGAGGTCTGGATTCATACCATTGTTGCTTCTGGAAAGGGCAGCTGTCTCTTCTCTTTGAGTAGCTTGGGTGTTGGGTGTTTCCCTGATAACCATCGATCCTAGGTCTCCCATCTCTCGGATTCAGGAATCTATTGTCCTGAACGCAGGGAGAGAGAGGAGGATTATTCAGCAAATACAGGTTTGAAGGGTATCTGGGAAAGAAGCTTAGGTTGGAGGGTGGAGTATTTCTTCCATCCTGAGAGATGTTTGGAGGGATGTTTTGAGGGAAGTTTCCCGGGGTGCTACCTACCTGGTCAGGACCCTTTTCTGCTCCCGGGGAGTGTAGATATACCCCAGGATGGGTATTTCACCCTTGTATCTCAAACTGATGTAGGTTGCAGCGTCAGATGAAGTGTTGGTCTGGTATCCTGCCTGGCTACCACCTGATGGGGTTGGAAACAAGGGTCTCCTCTGCCTCTCATTTTGCGGATTCCTGGGAGTAGTATTTTTAGGACCCCCTGTCTCCAAGGCCAATGCAGGAATATTTTTCACCTCTGCTACCTTTGCAGCAGCATGTGTGTTCAATGTTGTTAAAAAGAATATATATTATTCTTACTTTCAGAGGGATTTTGGACCTCATAGATCTTGGTAGAGTGTTCTATCACCCACTCCAGCGTCCTTCGCTCATGGAAATCCCTTACTAATTGGGTCATTATGTATTTTGGGAGTGCATGAAAATATGTGTTGAACTCCATGCTATTTGTGATCACCCGCCTAGAAGTCTGTGCAAAGGCTCATTTCAGCTCCTGCACAAACTCTCCAGGTGCTTGATTTTCGCCACACTACAGGTTATATGCTGCCTTGCAGGCCTCCTGCCGGTTTCTTTAAATTGAGAAGCGTTTAAGAATGGCTACCTTATAAGTGGACCATTTTTAGTGATCTTGGTCCTCCAGCCCTGCAAAGAAGCTGGAGTATTCAGGTGAGAATTGTCTACTAAGCAAATTCCATGCAATTCCTATAATTTTTACTGCCAAATGATGTCATAATTTGATCATAAAGGTCTAGATGCTCCCATGCCAAGTATTTTGCATTCTTAAGGTAGGGAGTCAGGAATCTTTTTATGGCCTTTATCTGCCGAATTGGTTCTTTCACCAGAACGTTCTTCTGTTTGGCAGACTTCCTTTTCCGCTGCACCTGAGTCTACTTATCCTCTGACTTAGAGTTGCTATCGTTGGCGGTCCACTCCCTGTTCTCTAGGCACTCCCTACCTCTATGAAACCGGGAATACCTCACAGAATTACGGGGTCTGGACTCTTCTGTCCTATGGTGCTTTGGGCTCTCAGTGTAATTTCCCTTGTACTCCCCTTTTCGCACCAAAGAGTACTCATCCTCCTCACCCTCCTTCCAGGGATGGTGAGGAATTCCCCCCACCTCCTTGCATGTGTGTCGGTTTTTAAGATGCTCTTTGGATGCCTAAACTCTGGTTCTTCTCTTTCTGTAAAGCGGACCAGGTGGTCCCTTTGTAATTTCATTTTTCACCAGCCCAACACCCTGATCATTTCATCATGGGAGCCTTACTGGTCAGAAGTACATGCAACAGTACCTTTACATTCCCAGAGAACACTGGTCGGGCCACCTTCCCTTCTACTTGGTAACCCTGAACCCTCATTGATGTAAGATAAGGACTGGCATTCTGGAGCAGTTGGACTAGGTCTGTTTGAGTCCAGCTGCCTCATGTTTCCCTGTTCTAGAGAAGTTGCATGCATGAAGTCAGCTGCACTTTGTATATATGAGGTGGTGATTTGGCTTGAGGTCCCTGGTAAAGAGGTAATCACTCCATAATCAGATGGAGCTTTTCCATGCCCTGACTGGTCAGGGTGCCTCAAAGTCTGTTTGTATTTGGCTATTTCACTGTCCAACCTCTCACATTAGATTTTTCTCAGTAGCTATCTTTTGGTGGTATGCAGATACCTGAGTTTTCAATCTGACACCAGTGCTTGAGTGGCTTCTTACACTTTACTTTGTGCCATTAGTCGGTCTCTTAGTCCCTTGTTCTCTTCACAATAAGACTCATTTTCCCTCTGTGAGGCTTGCATCGTCTGAGCATATTACGAGCGTTTCTTTTTCAGGAGAATCATATCTTCCCCTTTGTGCAAATTTTGCCTGATTTGACTGCTCGAGGTCAATCTCTGTTTGCCTCACACGTTCTGTTAATTGGGCATTTTGTAACCAACTGTCAGTTAGTTCCAGAAAACATGACTCACTTGTCTCCACGTTCATCCTTAACTGATGCACTTCCTGAAACAGGGCTTTATTCACTTGACTTAATTTGTTATTTTCTTCCCTCAACTGCTCTCTGTGCTGTTTCAAGGTGTTCAGATCTTGGTGTGTGTGATCAAACTCACCCTGAGAATTAACCCCCTTAATAATTAACTGGCTGTTTTCAGATTTCAGTTGTTTTACCTGTGATTGAAATGTGAAAATGCCATCTAAGCAGGCTTTATTATGAACAACCTTCTCATTTAATTTGTGTTGACTTGCGGTCAGATTTTCAACACATTCTTTCAGTACAGAAATTTGAGTCACTCGCTCTACATTTTTTTGCTGCTGTTTTTTCAACTAATTTTTTAGTTGCTCAATAACATTTCCTAATATTAACTCTAAATGTTGCCTCTGTTGTGCTTTTGCTTCTAATTGTTTCAGCTCTTTCAGGGCTTGATTCAAAAGCTCAGCAGGGTTTTGCACAGAGGCCACACTATTCTGGTGTCGTTCTTCCATGATCAGTATATGGAAATACATGTATGCTGTGACCAAAGCCATTTTAATTTGCTCAACTTTGATGGTTTGTGTCATGTAAAAATCTGTCAGGGCCTGATGTTACAGCCCATTATCCTGCCACATGTCAACATTTGCAGAGATAACCTCCTGCATCATTCTGGCTTGCCACTTTTCATGTTTTTGTTCTACCATTCACCTTTATAAACAATTTGGATAGGAGATGCTTCATGGCCATATTGATTTCAATGGTGCTCATTCTGAAATGTGTTCTGCAAACCTATATACTCTCTATGCAAGGGCAAAAATCTCAAGCCTGTTCCTGCTTAGTTTCCACTCACAATGAAAACTCAAAATCAGTAATGTTTTATCTATTGAGAGTACCAGTTTTTCACCTCTTCCGCGCTCTACACTCTTCTTAAAAAAAATTGTAAAAACGGTGGTACTACAATATTGTTTGCCTGTGGACAGTGCTATGATTTATTGATAAGGTAACAAAAAATCTTCACATGTCTCCAATGATGGGAGTAAAGTCGTATCACAAGGTAGCCAAATTGCCAACACAATTTGGCCCAAAAAGCAAACCCAAAATAACCTATTAACTCAGTAGTATGCACAGTTTTGCCAAATTCCCTATTGGCTCGATACCATACACAGTTTTGCCTAAATTGCACATAAACTTTACATAGCAACCACACGATATAGCAAAAGTACTATTTTGCCACTATTTCGCCTCTGACACTTGTTTCGACCCCTTTGGTCGTCATCAACGCTGACTATAATCAATGCTTCTGCTACATTCAGTTCAAATACAATCCAAATGTGAATTAGAACCCAAATATGGAATAAGAACCATTCATATTCACGATCTCATGTAGAGAATACCCAGTGCTGAGCTGGTTTTAAGGCCTAGAATAGCACCAGCATGGAGGGGCCAAGTTGATCCGACCAGCGCCTCGAAGCGAGTAAGTTATGTGCAAATGTCTGCCTCATTTTACCTCTCTTACCTGCACTGTCCAAAGGAGAGAACCTCTTTTCATCTGCTCCCAACTCGTGGTCAGGTTGAGGGATGCTACTAACTTTGCTCTGGGGCCTCAATCCGCTGCCCCTCATGCACGAGTCACACAGTATCCACAATACTTTGCTGCTACGAGTGTTGGCTGGTATGGACTGCCCGCTTGTTACCAGTGTACCCTGTTTTTCCATTGACTGGCTGCAACATGTATGTCACTGCAGAACCAAAGGTCAATCTAAGAGAGGTGGCATCCGGCTGGCGGAGAGCCAACCCATACATAGTAGTATGATATAGTTTCATTTATGTAGTGGAGGACTTAGACCCCCACTCAGTCCTTTTCCCCACAAAGACTCCCCTGGCCTGGACTAGATTTGCATACCTTGGCCCGGGACCGATTTCATTCTATTGGACATCAGATTGAGGACACAGCGGCAGCATCGAGGGTATTGAAACTACAATCAGCAAAGTATTTGTCAGTCCTGAGGAAGTGCAGCTATCTCATGGGTTTACTAAGGTGTTTTGCAATTGCACACATATGCGTTTTTGCCTTTTCAGAGGTAGAACAAGACTGTACAATCTTTTGCTGACTAGAGATTACATCAGACCTAGCCTGAAAATTGAATGCTGAGTTTTCATGGGAGTCACAGTTTAAAACATGCAGAGAGATGCAGGTTTCAGAGCCCTCACCTATGCTCTGTCTTGAGTGTTTGCCATGGTGAGCCACAAGGTGTAATGGGGATTGCATTAACCCACGCTCCAGATATGAGGACTGTCGTGAGCCCCAGAGACAGATAGGTGGCAAGCCGGCCACCATCCTTGAAGGAAGCTCGGAAGCGTTGCTTGTCCTTGGCAATGAACTGACCACAATTGGAAGTGGAGGAGATGAGGGCGAGACAGAGAGCATATACGACCAGCCAGACTTAGACTGAGGGGGCTGGAAGTTACTGAGCTGCTCTTGCAGAGAGTGTTGCCCTATTCTGCAAGCCTGTGGTCGGTTTGACGTTCCAGGTAATGAGAGTTCAAAGAACTGCTCCATACAAGGGCTCAAGAGGGCGCCCTCTATGATAATCCAGGGGGTTCCACAACCCCTTTGCTGTGAGTCATATCTGCACTATGGCTCTCTGCAGAAGTGTTAAGCGTCCCTAAGAAAGAGACAACAAGACTTTCTGCTCTGGTGGGCGTTTGGTCTTCATAGCTTTACAGAGGGACAGAGAGTGGAATGACAGACATAAAACAGCTGGAGTCTCTCTGAATTAAACAGGGGAAAGTAGCTTCTACAATCCCTGTTTAGAAACATCAACGCCTCAACTTGATCATCTGAGCAAAGAGCCTAACCCCGCTCAGCACACTAGACCTCCAAAAGGGTATTCTTCAGATGATGTAGTGTTCCTCAAGTTCAGGGACATCCAAAGGAGGTGTCTGATGAACTCTGCAATGTGGGGTACATTTACCCACCCAACAGAAATCCCTGCATCACGAAACTGCTTTTAGCAGTTGCAAAGAAATCATGGCTGCGCTGTGTTTGCTGAGCACATATTACCTGGCATCACAAAACTGCATTTTAGCAGCTACAGAAATAATGGTTGTGCTATGTCTGCTAAGCACATATGGGGCGAGATGAAACATAGCCCCCAAGAATGGCTGCACTTTTTTTTCTTCATGGCAATCTAAAGAAAATAAATTAAATGAAGAATGGCGCTGCACTGCTTCTGTCATTTGAAAACCCAAGGCTGAGCCCAGAAATTATCTGCAGTTAACATGACCCTGGTTCTACCTTCATTGCGAACCTCACACAGTTTTGTTCTAATTCAACACAGGCCTGTTCAGAATGTTTCAACTTAACATCATCAAATAAGACTTGCCCAGAACGGCATTGTTTATTAAGTAAAATCTGTGAAGAGCAGAAAAAAATCAATTTTAGGCCATACGGCTGGCATTTACTGTGAAAGCAAAGTAACAAACGCAAAACATTTCAAGAGAACCTCTCTCTCTCATTTGACTGGTGTCAGTTTCAAAGAACAGATTTCACAAACATATTCCTGTGTGTAAGAAATTGACCAGAGCTATGGAAATGTTCAGAATGAAGATGCAAGGAAAGTCGCATTTGTAAATGAACAGGAAAAGTCAAATGAACCCGTGTTGCACTGCTCTGCAAAACAGTGAATTGACAGTGTACAAGCTAAATGGAAATAATACTGTAAAATGCTTAGAAACAATACTGTATATGTTGGGAAGAAAAGCTGCCAAAATACAGGTAGATTGTACCTTGTGTATTTTATTTTTCCCCACATAAAGAACTTCAACATCCGGGCTAGGCCTAGGAAAAGCTGTCAAACTAGTTTTGCAAGGCAGGCACTTCTAATGTAGCAGCCCCATGGGATAGGAAGTTCCTTTACAACATGAAAGATCCAGATGTGTGGGAAGTGGCAACTTTGTCAGACTGACCAGCATTGCTGCAGCATGGGACAATGGACAGCCTTGTCACTGAAGTGTGAATTAATTTGACACCTCTCCTCAACTTCAACTGCCTAGGATCAAAGGGGATTCATAGCAGCCTCTAGGTAAAGCTGACCAGAGCAAGACATTTGGCTGGGGGGGTTGGAAAGACTGCCCACTTTTGGGAACAAAGCCAGCCTACTTGATTTAAAAGACTTGTTACATTAAGACATTTATTTCAGTAATCTGAAAATGCAGTAATGTGAAATTAGGATGGTTTTAATGTAATTTTAGTTAAATTAAAATGAGACGATGTGGGTTATCCTAGCATGTGGGGGACACAAACAGGCATTAAAGGGCATTTCTGGAAAAGCCCATTCACCCTGCAAGATTCCATGCAGTACCTCCTATCCAGACAGAACCACCATCCAGAACTAAACCCTACAAAATTCCCCATAATTTAGGGAGAAAGGAGGAAAGGCTGTGGACCACTTTGGGAACATCCTGTGACCAGACCTGTCTTTGCCCAGCTGATGCACCCGCTGTCCATTGAGACCAGACCCTGGTTGCTTCGCTGTGTCCCTAGAGGAGAGCTGCTGCTTCGCAGTGACAGACCCCTGTACCACTCTCTAGAGACCCGGTTAGCTGTCCAAACTATCCAATTTGAGTGCTTCTTGTAACCATCACCCCTCCTCAATATCCAAAAGCTGCATCCTTTGCTCTGTTACCTTGCTATTTGTAAAACCCTATAAGAAACCCTATAAAAAATCCAAAAAGTATCCTAGTAACTTCTTAAATTGTTAAATCCTTCTGTGTATCCTGTCCTTAGAAAAATCTGAGTTAGTCTCCATGTGTTAGCGCAATTCTTTCTAATAATTTCAGTCCTTGTGTAAGTCCTTAGCACTATTTTGAATAAGTTAATTAATTATCCATAGAGATGAACGCAGCATGGATAGGTAAACCTTGCAAGTAACCTCCTTGCATACCTTGTCTTACTTTAACAATCTAGCCATTAAAAATATAGTTGCAGTAAAACAAATCCTTTTTCTAACAAAATCGAGTTGCCTGTGAAAGTGTTTCCTGTGTAAAAATCATATTTTTTCCTTCTGTTTAAGAATCCCATACAGTCACCCATCAAGAGTCACCCCTTTCACTTAGTATCATACCTGTTTTGTGCCTTTGTACCTTAGCATTAAAACTGATTTGCGATTCTGTCTGTTTAGCTCATTTCTGAAGCTGTTCGCCTATTTTAAACAAGTGAAAACTAAGAAATTGCAATTTTACCACGTGTGATTCTTGCTGCACTGTTTTTCTCCCAAAGTCGATTTTCTAAACTGTATGCCCGTTGTTTGATACCTTGCCTTGTAGTTTGGACGTTTCCGTGCTTCTTTAGTACAGCCACACACATTCTTGCCTTATTCATTCAGGCGCACTTGTAAAATAACTATTTAGTAATTCAGAGTGCCATTTTGCTCATTTTCAGGGGAGCTCAAACCGACTCTGGCCTTCCATTCAGTGATGGTAGCACGGATTTTCATTCTGATTTTTGCCTAGTATACCTGACTCCTTGCTACTCCTCTCTACCCACACAAAACCTGGTTAACAGTGGTTTGAGGGAGTGTTGCAGGGGGAACACCTAACTGTGGTGCTATTTGAAAATACTACCCAAAAAGTAATCTTGCTTTCATTCATTTGTGCATTGTGTATCTCATGTTAGAAAGTTAAAAGTTTTTGTCTAGTATACCTGACTCCTTGCTACTCAACTCCTCCCACACAAAACATGGTTAACATGGATTTGAGGGGGTGTTGCAGGGCGAATGCCTAACTGTGGTGCTATTTGAACATACCACCCAAAAAGTAATCTTGCTTTCATTCATTTGTGCATTGTGTATCTGATGTTAGAAAGTTAAACTAAGTGTATTCTATCATTTTACTGTGTAATTATCACCACACTGGTGATTGCTGCCGTATATTGAATGTGTTTGATTTTTATAAAAAATGAAAAATAAATAAATATTTCATTATTACACACTGGCCTGGTTCATGGTCCATTGCGACACGGGGTGTACGCTAAGGTGGGTGTGAGACGGGTTGGCTGCCTTCTCAAAAACTGAATTTGAATGTAATAAATTTAAAAGCATTTTTATTGTGCACTGCATCCCTGGCCAGTAGAAAGAGTCCTGGTCTGGAGTGTGCTGCATCTTTAAAATCCTTAACAGCAATGTGCTCTTTATTAGGTTCCCAAAAAGGTTGGGGCACAATATTCCTTCACACTATGGAAGGAGTCCATTAGGATGTCCTCAGATACCACGAACTCCAATGTCCTTATTAACTCTTTAATGTCCATGCCAAGTTAAACCGAGCGCTCACATATGAACACAATTGAAAGCACCTAGCCAAAGTAATGAGTAAGAATAAAAGGTGAAAGAAGAAACATTTATTTTAAAAATACACTTCTATTCGCACCCTTGTGTCACTGCCCATGACTGGAGCCCGTACCAGTGTCTCTGCGTGACATTGTTAAGGGGGGCATTTATTGCTAATGTGTGGTTCACTTGGGGTGATCTGTTCCACCCAAGACGTAAGCACCATTGAGCGCAAAAATAAACAAATGGTTAAACTCAAGAGGCACTATGCAGGTCGGTCAAGTTGGGCAGGGTTGGAGAAGAAAAAGATCCTCAGGTTGCCCTGTGCTGTGTGGCGTTTGCTGTTCCATATACAAGAAGTCCCATCCTGGAAAAAGGTTTAGAGAAGCAGAAGAGAAGGGGTGCTGCAGGGGCAAATGCTGCTCCTTACCATGGACCCAAACCAACCTGGCACTGTTGTCCTCCAGTACCTTCTGCTCCTTATTTAAATCATACACCCAGGATTGTATGACAAGAAGAACTGAGAGGGAAAGTACAGAGTTATTATACTTTAACATGTTGTAATGACATATTTGCTGTCTATGGTAATGATTATGTCTGTATCTCTCATCCCCCTGTGAACTCCAGTACCCTCTACTGGGCGCAGAGGTCTGTCTGATTGAGATAAACACAACTTCCTGTGGGCCTGCATTTACTTACAAAGGCCTGCCCGGTGCCTGTGGTTTACTGCTACTATGCAGGTACACTTTTCGGAATTGAGAGGCCCTGTGTGGCACACGCTGAGCTGTGCCGACTGTTATACGTAGTGAAATGACAGTGGCATCACAGAAATCAATGTCATAGGGAGGGCCACAAGTCTTTGATATTCTAAGGAATCATAGTATATATGGAGCAATTCCACGAGGGAGGCTTTTTGGAGTGGCGGACAGTGCAAACTGAATGAAGTCTAGGTTCTTCTAATTTTGGCCTTGGTTGAGTGGTGAAACTGGCATTGTGTGCTCAGAATGGAACTTAGGCAGTTGATCACATATCTTCCAAGCGGTAGTTGGTAGAAATAGGAGCTTATTTTCACGCAAAACGCTGAATAGGGCTGCTGTCAGCCTTGCAGAGGAATCTCTGCTCTTAGAAACCTCCAGGTGGACTTCACAGACTGACAAAGGGAAATAGGGCATCATTGACTACATTCAACTGGACAACATAAGAGATATGGAAGATAATAAATAAATATATCAAGACTATGATTCTTTGCCTTGACAAAGTCCGGAAGGGCGAAACTGACGGCGTTGTAGTTAGCAATTTTTGTTATCTGCGAAAAGGCAGTTTTTGTTGTCTACGAAAAAGTCACTTATTAAAACCATCACTAAATAATGTTTGAGCTCCTATGTACTATTAAGTCAATCTAAAGTTGTTTGGTATGATTCCAGTAAACCTAATAATCAGATAGAGAATGTCAAAGTCATGAGAACGGAGCACTTGCTTAAGGGTGAACTGTGTTCTTGCACTAGTTTCAAGAATACTTTGTTTTATGGCGATGTCTTCAAAAGTACACAAATCATAGTGAGCCGGTTTGACAAATATAAAGCCTTATAGGTATATCTTAAGCAAAAAGAGAATGTTTGTAGCCGCCTTTTTCTCATTTTGAACACAAATCCACAATAAACAGAATGTGCTTTAGCTGGAGTTTAAGACAAGACTCAGACACGTGTTAACAAACTCTGTGTTAAGCTACCCTGATTGTAGTCATTGACATGGGTATGCTATATGCAATGAGGAAAATGCGACACTCCACAAAAAAGAAGCACGCATGTTTTAAACATTGCATGAAAGAAGGCACAGATTTGAGTAGCTAATTGTAGTTTTGCATAGAATTTCACGAGAAACGTATCTATCACAACTATTATGCCTGAAACGTTAAAACCTAGCAAGGCATCGTCCGAAACAATGGTTATCATATGAACCACCACTAACAAAGAGCTTCTCATTTATAAGTTGTCCCATAAAACAAATGGTCTCATGTAGTTTAGTATTTGTGAGACCCCAGTAGGACCTGCAGAGCCGAGTCAGCTCCACTGCAGGTCCTCACAGGAGTTGGGAAAAGCTGGCAGGGCCACACGAGAGAGGCAGAGGGGAAGAAGGACCTTGCGCGTGAAGCAGTACCCAGAGATGGACTGGGAACGAAAAGAGGCCCTGGAAATAATGTTCAAAGTGGCCCCATATTACTCATTTTCAGCAAGTCTGACCATTTTCTTATGGGAACATTTGGAAATAAAAGTAGGTTACCACACAAAAGAGGCCCAGGGTGCAGAGGCCTACCAGGAAATGTCCAGCGTGCCCTATAGGCCAGTCCCGCCATGGCAGTACCTCAAGACTACACTTTTGAGAAGAGTTAGTGTATACGTGGCGTGCGCGGTCCTGGCTATGCCAGCGCCAGCCTGTTCCAATGCTATGGATGCTGAGGTCCCACAGGCCTACAAGCGAAATAGACTTCTGCACAGGCCGGTCACGTGCAAGGCCTGATATGTTACTGCTTCTGCCTTACCCCCACCATTTCACAGTACTTGACACCAGCACTTTTCTAGGCCTAGGCTTTTCTTTGGCAACTCATTCGGAAGTGCAATTCGGTCAATTAAGGTCAGCCTACTATGAATGTGTTTGTAAATGAACGCTTCAATGAGTCTCTCCTCTCACCCCACGCACCACCTTGCTAGACGCTGTCCGCCCCTCTCCTTGCTGCAGCTGTTCCCCTCCTCTGTGCCCCTCGGTATTATGTTGCCCCCTCCACCCAGGTGTATGTATGTATGTACTATTGTATACCTCTGTAAAGCGCTCTGTTGCTCCTCGAAGTTAGGTCCACGCTCAATAAATACCCGAATAATATGATTAATAATAACGCAAAGGACTGTAAAGTAGATTTCTCTGTGACAAGGGTTCATCGATTGGCCTACCTACTAAGCCTATTAATGGCACCCACCTGTTGAGAAGTCTGCCAATATCTACAGGAGGCAATTGACCTTGATTTTCAGCTCCACTGTGTCCTCTGTTTTCTTGTTTGACGTGTGAAACGTTTCTACTGCACAGCCTTCCACTCACAGAAGAGCCCGGCAGCTTTCAGCAGCCTGGCACAATCAGCAATGCACATATCAGTAGTGTGAAAGAGGTCGCCTTTTTGTGACACGAAAAGCAGCACCAACTTGGCGTGCCACCCATGAGACTGGCAACACTATTAAACCTGGTAGATCTCACCCAAAATGCATGAGCTAAACTCTGGATGCATCTGTGTTAAAAACAGACCAGTCCTCAAGCGCCAATACCAGACCTGTTGCCCTCCCCATTCGCCTCCTTCAATATCCGGAAGTGAATGCTGGCCAGACATTTCCTTCCTCTCAAGAGGAATCCAAGATTCCCCTACTCCAGGTGCGTTTCAAACCGCTCAGAAGTTTAAAAAAAAAAACTGTTCACTTTGTTCCCATTTAAACCTGACTCCACCCATGTCCTAATCCAGGGGTCTGCAACCTCTGGCTTTCCTCACGTTTTCCGACTACAACACCCATCACCCATAGCAGGTACAGTGAATGGTAAGGGATCATGGGAGTCATAGGCCACAACTTCAGGAAAGCCGCAGGTTGCAGACCCGTTCTAATCCCTAGTCCCCCAGAACAACCATAGAATAACCAAAACAGCCAAAGCCAATGTACAGACCTCGCACAAGACTACAAAAATACCTTCAAAACCCATCCTTCCAGCATCATCTTTCCCATTTGTCCATCAGGCGGCTTTACACTACGGAGCCATTTACCATTGCACGCTGTACTCACCAATTTCTCTGCTTTTTTAGAGTGAGAGAGGTGTTTCAATCATGTTCTGTAAAGTCTTACTGCAGCCTCTTCCCTCTGCTCTCCCATTCCTTGTCCTATTGTCCTCTGCACTCCACTATGTATATAGTCCTCACACGGTTTCCTATAGTTCCTCAAGAGGGATGAAGCCATGATGGCGTTATCAGTCGCCTACCTCCATTTCCTATTTGTAGATCTGGGACTCTGGTTGCACCCAGTAACGCCCACATAATCTCTGCGACTGTGAGCAAGATACTGAGTATACAGTGTCATTATGCATGGGCATGGCCTAACTCTGTACAATTATGATTTTTTAAATATATATATTTCAAGATTTTTACTGAATGCATGTCCTCTTCTCCCCTGCTAATTTGCATATTCATGCAATATCTGTGGCAATGACTGCATAAATATGGTAATGCCAAATGCATTCACAAACACCAACGTCTATGCACAGAGGAAGCCAACGTATGTGCGTTGGAAAAAATGCTAACTGGTCTCCAGACCTGATCACTGCCCACCTTTGCTGGAAACCTAGTGCAGTCCTTGGCCTCTGTTCTCCACTACAGCCTCCTTCTCTGTGTTGCAGCCATCCATGCACCTCTTACTAAGGACCGCCTGCTGTTGCCTACAACCTGCTATGCGTTGGACACTGCTCTGGGACTCTGCCCGGGTTTCATGCCCGCTCCAGTGGACTGAGCCACCCTGCTGTGCCACTGGTGTCCAACCAGGTCAACTTCTCCTGCCTGAACTCGGCTCAGCTGCTGGCTTCGCACAGCATGCCTTAAATCCCTGGGTCTGACTTCTTAGCCACCATGCAGCACCTGTGACATGCTCACACTATTGGTACTCCACCAGGACCATGGTTGTGAAAAGAACATAAAACCAAGAAATAGGAGGAACAATCTCATTAATGACCAAATCCTCAGAAAACATCAGGACGAGGCCTTAGAAGCCCATCTACAAGCCGATCAGTGCAGTGGTCGTTCACCCCGCGGCCTGACTGCCCTAAAGAAGTAGTAAAACATGCCCACAGCAAGGTCTCTGAAATCTGCTGGGAATACCCAGCCACTCTGAATGCACTGCAGTCCACCTGAAGCAGTAGTTGAAGTACATGTCTATCAATAACTTGGCAAGTCTTGAGGGATTCCTTTAACAAGTAGGAAATGATGAGTGAGTGCCAAAAGCACGTTTGAATGGCAGATGCCTGTCAGCTGAAGCCTAAAACTTGAATAATATGACTTGCCTAGACTAGCATCTTGGTCAGCCAGTCTAGCCCTTTCTTACTGTGGAACGACATTTGACAGCAGTGTTTCCGTGTGCTCCTGCTCTGTGCCTTCTAGCACAATCATGGGCATAGCAGGAGCATGCTCTCCGTCCCACTCCTGTCCGTTGACTGCACTACAGGCTCAATAATGGGTAAAACAAGATGAAGAGCAGGAGCACACAGCTCCATGTCCCACTCTGGTCCGAATGTTGCAGGGAGAGGGGGCGGTGTCAAGTCATCATATTGGGGGTGGGAACAATTGTGTGGTGAGGGTGCATTTGGCGGGATAAGTAGCAGGACTTTTTCAGGGCTCATCCCCTCCACCCCTACTCTTCCAATTCTGGATACTCCTCTGGGTCAATGCCAATGTTCAACATGCCACCAAGATTGAGATGCTGGATCTACATATGCCAATTTGCTGTAAAACCTGCTGTTTAAATTTATAATACAAAGAGCCAGTGCATAGGTACTGACCGGCCCGTTTCATTCTGTTGATAGTTGCTTCATAGCAGACCTTTTTTACCACTGCCTTAGAACCAGGGATCAGACGAGTGGGGCTAGACCAGAAAATGTCCAGGTCTAGCCCCACTAGTCCTTGGTGAACAAACCTAAGCCAGAGCAAGGAACCTGTACCAAGTATGTAGAGAAGGAGCCAAGTACCGCCACCTAAACCATCTCGTCCATATTGTCTATATATTGGGAACCAGAGTGTGAGACATGTGCAGTACCGTCGAAAATACAGATACAGAGGAGAATCCTGGAAGCAAGGTTCCCTTTAAGAAAGCCATACCTAAATACACGACAGTATGATGGGCATTTGAATGAAATCCCAGAAGAAACAGAGCAAATGTCCAGAAGAACAGAATGGTGACACAACACACAAAGCCGGACTGATGTATTTAGAGAAGATGCAGAGAGAAGAGAATGAAGATATTCTATAAGGCATCAAGAAAGTATCAAAGATAAGTGACATCTTGGCCTCAAGATGAAGAGGCTTATGCTGCAGAAACAATGAGGACATTAAGTCATTTTACACGTGTTACATAGGCAAAGAAACGCAAGCAGACGAAGCTATGTAGTGAATAGATTGCAGCATGTGCCAATGTATATATGTAAAGGAACAAGTAAAGAATGGATGATTCCTCTACGTGTTATTAGCAGTGCTAGATGAGAGAAGGAAGGCCTTTCCAGTGTGCCACAGTTGAAAAAGCAATCGAGTTTCAGAAGCAGATCTCAGAAAGACGAGGCTGGATGAGCCCCAAGAAGCCAAGGTCTTATCGGACTGGGATGAGCAGACAGTAGTTACAAGCAGTGTGAAAGAACAAAACTCCTGTTGAGAAGGCATGGACAAAAAACAAGGAAGATGTCCGAGGTCTAAGAAAAAATAGTATTTTAAAAGCACCAGAGCTCAAATTTGTGGTCTTCTGTCACGTGGAAGGATGGATTTGGACAAACATGACAAACCGCACGTATGTCGTGTGAATGAAATCTACACCATCATTCAGAGCATGGATGGCCGTCCATGGCCTGTGGCTGAATGATGATAAAACAGAACTCCTGCTTGCAGGTTCACAAGTTAACTTAAAATAATTCTAACTACAACACATTCAACATGGATGGGAAGAACATCCCAATTGCCAAAGCAGTAAAAACTCTCGGTTTCTACTTCTATGCCACCTCCAACCTTAGTAAACAAGTAAATATGACCGCTTCAGCCACTGCATACACAGGCAAATTAATTAGAGCTTGTAGACCTCTGCTGTCATCATAAAGCTGTCTTACCTTAGCTAGAGCTCTTATAGGTTCCAAACTGGACTATTACAATGGCCTCTACCTAGGTGCCAACACAGTTGATATCAACAAACTTCAGATATTGCAGAACAATATGCTCAGAGCTGCATTGAACATCCCTAGAAACAAACATATCTCAGTAACAAGGAAACAACTTAAATGGCTTTCTATAAAAGAAAAAAATGAACTTAAAACCCTATGGGGGGTCATTGCGAGGTAGGAGGTAACAATGCCGCTATTAGCGGCATGGCTACCCCCTTACTGGGTACCGGGTTTCGGGTTCCATGAATGAGGAATTCCCGGGCCATTCCGACCTTGACGGGCCCGGTAATTCATCATTCAAGGAACCCATTCCCATTCGAGCCCCCATAGGGTTCAATGGGAATGGGGAGCATGCTAACAACGGGCCCATTGTTAGCATGCTGGGCTGCTCGCGGGACCCGCGAGCAGAACTCGTAATGAGACGGGAAGGGGTTGATGAATCCGGCACCTTTACTCGCACCATTAACCCCTTACCGCCAAGGTCGTAATGGCCCCCTATGTCTCACATTCAAAATGCTGAACCACATAGCCCCCACCTACCTCACTGAAAAAATCACTCTGATATCATCTTCACGGGTCACCAGATCATCTAACAACTCTTGCCTTACGGTTCCCAGGTATAACCTAAAAAGAACTGGTGGCTCCAGCTTTTCGGTCCTGGCCACCCAATTATGGAACTCCCTGCCCTCTAACATCAAACCTATCCAAGTACTAACCAACTTTAGAAGAAGCATTATCTCCTGTATACTCAGCAAGAATTAACTGCTGCCCAGCCCCCTAACAGGACCTCTACCTCTAATATATTATTTCTTCTAGCCGGACACATCACCTACCCATGCTACCGCATACTCCTCATTCTTATCCTCTTCTCTATCCCTCTCCAGCACACCTTTCTGCCACCGCCCACACCTCCCATCTTCCCATCATCTATCTTCTTTAGCCCTCTCTTACCTTACCTATCTGCTACCGGCCACCCTTACCATCCTATGCATTACGCACTCTGTATTTTGCTTCACTTCAATGATTCGTTAAGCCTTTGGTTGTTTAATTCTCCTTCTGTATATGTATCTGTATTTTTTACACTGTACCTGTAACTGCATAACTGTATATGTAACTGCATACTAAAGTGCCCAGATGCCTCTGGGTCAGGTGCGCTATATATGAGTAAAAAGAAAAAACACAGACACACACACACAGTCACCTCCCTCCCCCAATATGGTCCACATTAAATTCATTTGTTTTCAGTGTGTGCCTCTCTCCACCACCAACATTGCATCCACTTCTTCACACAACCTGTGCTTTGCCAAGACAGACCCCAATATCTCGTTTGCAATTCCTCAGAGAAGAATTAGAGCCAGCGCACTGCCTCACCTGGTGCTACATACAGACTCCATTCAATTAACCATGCAAACCTTGGCCATCCCTCGCATGTTATCAAACAGCACCCAAATGCCACACTCTGTGCTGTGCAAGTCTTGATCCTGACATTTCCATAGTTATGTTACACTAACCCTACCCATGCCCATCACCATGCATGCAGAATAAAGTGCCCACATTCTGCTGCACTTTCCAGAGCTCAAGTTATTAAACCGTCAATGCCTACGCATTAACTGTAATCACACCTCCACCTTCTCAGCAAGAAATCTAGAGCCAATGCTCTACTCAACCTTCCATCATTTCTTGTGCTCCTTGCACCCCTAATTGCACCACACAATGTATAATTTGCTGTAGCAGCACACCGAAGTCTTGATCTACTCAATGCATGCCTGAAAACAAAATCATCCAACTAAACCAATACCTGTTCGGAGCCTGAAATCCCCCTCCTTAAAAGCCCAAACTCACAAGCAAAGAATGAGTGATCCGCCACCGTTTTGATATCACAGATGTTATCCTTAAGACGAATCCCTAGTAGCAGAACAAAGTGGTCATTCTCTGACAAGGATCTGTTGTGTATTTGACATTACATTTGCCAATTCATGCCCTCACATTCTTTCCAACTCTACTATCTGGTTAGTGTTCCTATAAACCACTCGATCAATAAAGCTTTGGCTGAAGCCCTTTCTGGACGTGATCGATGGTGATCAACCTAAACTCCCCTACTTGCTGCTCAAGAACCACGTCTAAAGGTTAGAGACCATTAAACATTGACACCGTCAATCACAAACCTCTCCGACCAAACTACATGTTAACACATCCTTCCTGACTGCATTTATAATCTCTAGTTTTTCTTAAGCCAACCACAGGATTTCTGGCCAGCTCCTAAATATAGGGGCCTCTCTAACATAGCATAAAGAAGATGCAAATCCCATCCCAGCAAATGCAAATCTTTCCATGCAAACACCTAAAACATAATAAGTGCCATTGCCCACATCTCCTTTGCCTGTTTTACTGGATCCCAATCGCTGTGTGGCAGGAACCTGATGCCTCCCACACACATGTTAAATGTGTATCTGAATATTTAGAAGGTCTTTTAGAAAGCTCTATATTGTTTCCATATTAATGGTCCTGATACGTAATTCTGCCCACTATGCCATCACGGTTAGGATGCCCTAGAAAGGGCTATTATGTGAACTATTTGCACTGGCTGTTCGTGCAAAACTCATTTGTGCCATTTGCTGCCACCAAATAGCTTGATATAGCATGTCTCAATCCATGGTGATATACCAGACTCCACCTCATGCCTTAAAGGGATGGTTTGGTCAAAAAATATTATTGTCCCTATGGGTCAGCCATGTGCTTTTAACCATAATTCAATCGATCATACAAACATTTCCTATGCACCTCACCCGAGTTTTCGTTTCTTGAACATAAGCAAAATCAGGCAGCAGGGCGCGGCCATTTTGTGATAATCCTATCACTTGCCGCATCGCCCTGGGTTTCCTGCGTTTGCAGCACTAAATCATATCCCCCATCCCTGAGCCTGACATCACTAGACGCGTACCGCCCATTTCACAATGCCAAAGCACGTCTCGTTTCAACATTCTCTGCGCCTCAGCTAATGACGTTTCGCCTTGGAAACGGCAGGTAGCCTCTTTCCTCAACAAGTATAAACAGAGCGTTTCACAACACACAACAGCGGATTTTCTTTTCCATTCCTCTCACTGTATTTCTTTGAGTATTCTGTGACTCGTTTCTGTGCTCTGGTCAGCTACCTTCATTGCTTGTAGCCCGTGTGAACAGATACCAGTACGACAGCTATGAACTATTTTTGTTTCTTTACCACACAATGGCAACAATAATGCCCTACCTGTACGGGCCCGAGTATTCCGAGGAGGAATTACTGGAAAGAGCAAACTCTGTAGACGATGGGGATTTGGACAACAGTTGGGCGGACGTTTCAACAGATGAAGAGCCTGGGCCTAGTCGTATGGACAGTGTTTCCACCTGGTGTACCTGCAATCGGTGCGCGCTAATGCCAACCAAGGTGGAGAAATGCTGCTGCCGAGAAAACTCTGGATGCTTGTCCTACATATCGCAAGGCGATCCACAGCCGCAATGCGTTACCGAGCTGCCAGACTTCACGGCAGTCGGTCTCATACGGTCCGTGTTGAGGATTTTGATGGTGCTTATGCACGAACTTCGCGCAACAGTTCGCCCTCGTAATCCAAGTAACGAGTAAGTGTAGCCTGGTTGTGATGTCAGTTAGGCCACTACTATTTCTTGGTTGTCCCCTATATTCTCGTAACTTCAAGATATCATTGTCATATCCGTTTAGTCTTGCAATTCTCTAGTAATAGTCGCATAAAAGTCGTTCAATATTGTGCAGTGTCTAGTTAGCATTTTTCATGGCAAAAATGCCATGGCATACAAGAATTGTCATTGACAACTAAGGTTTAATACACTTATATTGGTCATTTAAAACAGATTGTATCTTTCTCTTTCATAGGTGGTACTGGCTGGTGGCCTATTGTTCATAAACATGGTGGCTTCATGGGAGGCTTGGACACTGCGTTGGACGAGTAATACCCGTCTGTGTCGTTGGTGCCATTAGACAAACTTTGCCCAGCAACAGTGGTCAGTACAGGGGATTTTCCCTCGCTGAGCTGAAACCAGACCTTTACAATGTCTAGTATTATTGTGCCATCAAAATAAGAAACAAAATAAATCACAACATATTTTTTATCAATGGTTGTTTCAGTTTTTAAGTGAATCAAGTGTGTCTCCATTCAGCAGTGTTCCAGTGCCTTGTCTGCACGCCTCCCCACCCATCCATCCCGCCCCCCACTATCAAAGGCAGTTTGCACCAGTAGATGTGTGCTGCCTTGGGGGCCTGTCAGGGGCGCGAACGGCCATGGTGCCAAACAACATGCACACTTCAAAAGGTATCAAGTGTGTCTCCATTCAGCAGTGTTTTCCGGTGCCTTGTCTGCACGCCTCCCGGCCAATCCATCCCACCCCCTACTATCAAAGGCAGTTCGCACCACTGGATGTGCGCTGCCATGGGGTGCTCTCAGGGGCGCGAACGGCCAAGGTGCCAAACAACATGTACACTTCAAAAGGTATCCTACACCCAGGGGCCATTGCTCACATGGCCTCCTCAGACCCCTTGTCTCCAGGCAGGCCTCCCCTGAAGCAGACCATGCCCCTGCATTCCACATAAGAGTGTCTCCATTCAGCAGTGTTCCGGTGCCTTGTCTGCACGCCTCCCAGCCCATACATCCCACCCCCCACTATCAAAGGCAGTTCGCACCAGTAGATGTGCGCTGCCATGGGGTCCTGTCAGGGGCGCGAACGGCCAAGGTACCAAACAACATGTATACTTCAAAAGGTATCAAGTGTGTCTCCATTCAGCAGTGTTCCGGTGCCTTGTCTGCACGTCTCCCGGCCCATCCATCCCAGCCCCCACTATCAAAGGCAGTTCGCACCAGTGGATGTGCGCTGCCATGGGGTGCTGTCAGGGGCGGAAACGTCCAAGGCGCCAAACAACATGTACACTTCAAAAGGTATCCTACGCCCGGGGGCCATTGCTCACATGGCCTCCTCAGACCCTGTGTCTCCAGGCAGGCCTCCCCTGAAGCAGACCGTGCCCCTGGAATCCACTAAGTGTGTCTCCATTCAGCAGTGTTCCGGTGCCTTGTCTGCATGCCTCCCGACCCATCCATCCCACCCTCCACTATCAAAGGCAGTTCGCACCAGTGGATGTGTGCTGCCATGGGTTGTTGTCAGGGGCGTGAACGGCCAAGGTGCCAAACAACATGTACACTTCAAAAGGTATCCTACGCCCAGGGGCCATTGTTCACATGGCTTCCCCAGACCCCGTGTCTCCAGGCAGGCCTCCCCTGAAGCAGACCGTGCCCCTGCAATCCACATAATACCACGACATATTCACGTCATTCATTCACAAACACACCCCTTTTTGTTATTCTTTACAAACCACTGGATATTTACCATGAGAACATCTTTGAGCACTGCAAGTCAACTTGTGAACGTGCTACTCTGTTACCGCTTTGAGTGAACTCGTCAGTGTGCTTCCTGTGAACATCTCCCTGTTCTCCTGCCACTAATTACTCTGCTTGCTGAATCGAACTGTTTGTTGGTCAAGGTAAAGGCATGTATCCTAATCATATCTCCTTCATTTGTAAATTCATATCTATTCCGAAGTATCTAACTCTGTACTGCTATGTTAATTTGTATCATTGCTATTGACTTGAGTTTCTTTTGTTATGTTATCGATATATCAATTTTTATTAGTGTCAATTGGCATCGTATTGCATTCTTGGCGGACTGTGTCTATAGTATAAGCATGTTTCCTTTTCGTGCATGATAGAACATTCAAGGGACGAGTAACATGTTCTGATTTTCAACACATCAATGAATCGTTTGTGAAATTTATCCTATAATACAGCCGCACACGCTGCACTGGTTTTGCTGTGGTGCCCGAAAGAAAGCATGCAATGAACAATGTATGGTCCAATTCATTCTTTCTCACATGCTTATGCAAAATATTTTTTTAATAATGTTGACCTTTATTTTGCAGAATTTACAACAATGCCTGCATGTTCTATTTTCGGTTGCCCTTCGGAGACCCATGACAAATCCAATGGCATTACAATGCATGTATTCCCTAAGACTGTTGATCGAATAAGAGAATGGGTCATACGTTGCGGATAGCCAGTGGAAGAGCTTGAAAGTAGAGTCAAACAAGTCTTGGAGGACAAGAGGGGTCATCGATACCACATGTGCAGCCTGCACTTCTCTCCGGATATGTACGACACATCCTTGTACACAAAGAGGAATCAACTGAGAACAACTCGGAAATTGCTCCCAAACGCTATTCCGACTTTACTTGTGAAAATGCCGCCACAGGTGAGTCACGCGTCCGGATTTAGCTTTAAGCCTGTATTTTCGGTGTAAATGCCACTTATAGTACTTTCCATATTTATGTGATTGAATAGCTGTTGAAATAATGACTTTTTTGCTAAACATCAGTCGTTGTTCTGTAGAACCCACATAGAAAAATGATTTATGGTGACAGATAACTATGCTATATTATGCATTTCAATAAGTGTAATTTTCTCGTATTTAGTCTCCTTACATGCCATTTTGTAATGTTGGAATTTCTAAATCAAATAATACTTTCCCTTTACCACTCCATGACTATCCACCGAATATGAAGGAACAAGATTCAACATCTATGTCTTGCCTGGAGTCATCAACCACTTGGAGCGCGTATCAGGTAATGTTACCTAGCTATTCTGTTCCAGACTGGTTTTATGCACGGAATTCTAGATAATGTGATCATATTTTCGCAACGTATCATTGCATTACACAATGTTTCTTTACTACTTTACTGTTGATATGTACCTTTGTTGTCTTTCCAAATTGTGTGTCCCGTTTCCAATCTTTTCGACCTTACTAATGTAAGTACTGTGTTTCAGGGAGAAGCGTCCACTACAATCTGAACACCCCTCGTAGTAGATCCGGTGTCAGAGGTATGGGTCTTCATAGCTCAATAGGACGAGATAATCTGATCATATTTTCATGTTGTGTAATTGTTTTACACAATGTTTCATTCCTTCTTTACTATTGATATGTACCTTTGTCGTCTTTTCAAATTGTGTGTTCCGTTTCCAATCTTTTCGACCTTACTAATGCAAGTACTGTGTTTCAGGGAAATGCTGCAGCATCTACTACAATTAGAACATCCCTCTTAGTCGATCCGGTGCCGGTGTTATGGGTCTTCATATCTCAATAGGACAAGATAATCTGATCATATTTTCATATCGTGTAATTGTTTTACACAATGTTTCATTCCTACTTTACTATTGATATGTACCTTTTATCGTCTTTCCAAATTGTGTGTCCCGTTTACAATCTTTTCATCCTTACTAATGCAAGTACTGTGTTTCAGGGAAATGCTGCAGCGTCCTCTACAATTACATTATCCATTGTGGTTGTTCCAGATCCAGACCTTACAGTTGATCTGGACCCAGAGGTATGCGCACTGACAGTACCATCGAATGAAAGAAAGTCGGTCTAATTAGATGTGTAATGCCAATGACTTATTTTAAATGAATATTATTTTTTGTAGGGATGTATACAAGATCCGTATATTGAACCGGAGGAACGTGTATCTGAGTCGGTGCGCCAGTTTGCTGATGTTAGAGTAAAGAAGGTTTCAGAGAAAAGAAATAAAAATAAGGTTAGTTATAAACACTTTCTATTGTTGGCAATAGTTTTGTGCTAAGGCCTTCATTATATGCTTTTTTAATGTCAATTGTACAACACTGTATGTTGGATTTACACTGAACATCCCTTTTCCTATCTGTCCTGTAGTTGCCCGATGGAGTACGGACTACGCAGACACAGACAGCGATACAAATGACAGATGCTGCTTGCCAAACTATTTTCACCATGGAGGAACTATTCATTGAGGCAGTCGTGTTCACACTCGAGATGCCTATGTCCAATGGCCAGAAAATTAATTTAATAAGACTGGCGATTCCAGCAAAGTGTTCTCCGACCATAGCTACAATGCGCCCCCTTCCGCCAGAGGAAGGTGAAATTGAATTTATAGATGATAGTTTAACATTACTAGATGAGCACTTGACACAATCGACACCCACCAAAAAAAGCCCCCCAAAAAACAGTCCACATTAATCTTTTCTCCTATCCACCGTCAAGTAACAGATGTTGAAATGACAGGGCAGTAACCTCAAAATGCATGCCACCTTGTGGAATTGGATAAAATGAGGAGCCTGGGATTGTTATCATTAGAAGAATCATAAGACCCATTATTAGAATCAGTACTCTCTGTAGAGAACCATTACCCATTATTAGACTCACTGTTAGAGAATTATTAGAATTACCATTACCCAATCATTACTCTTTGCTATGGAATCATTCCATTATTGCATTCTGTTTAGTTCTGATAGGTACATTAGTGAAGTAGACACTATCCACATTATTAGACTGCCACCTTTGTATGCATTTGCAATTTGCTTATAGATTGACATGTTATGCACTGTCTGAGATAAATAGGCCCTGTTGTATGAAGGGTATATGTTTGCATTAGAAATAGCGCTTAGGCTGAGAGAAACTTATTGTTTGCAGGAGAGCAGAACGAATTAGGCCTGAATGACACACACAGGCATATTTGAAATGCACGTAGAGCCATTTAGAATGACAAACATGTATGCTTTGTAGAGACAGATTTAGAGATATGTTTGGTATGTATGTATGTATGTTGAGTCACTTAGAATGAGTTTGCATTATAGTGCTTGGATTTGCGTAAACGCTAGGAAGCATTTAGCACAAGGCTTAAGGATCATGAAAGCCATTTCTCATGGAGACAGAGAAGCGCCACTCTGTGTGAAGATTGTTTTGAATTAACACTGAAAGAAGGAATTTGTAAACATTTGCTTGGTAGACAGATAACATGAACCCTTGTCCGAGAAGGAAGCTTATCAGCTTGGCTGGTGTGCTTCGCGGACACACCACGAGGGTGGGGACTGCTCTATGCGCACGATGGAGAGATAGGAGGAGTGCTTTTGCATGAGAGAGGGACTGGACAGAGAGAGCATTTTGTGAAGCCTATAGTGCAGGAGAGGAGAAATAGGGAATAGATGGTGTTTTTCGCACCAGACACAGATGGCCATGAAAGAAGATATGATGTTCAAATGTTACGCTGACAGCACACGCAGTGACAGGACACGAGAACAGGAACACGCAAGAAGACTGGCAGGCATTGTTAAATGCTGACACAAAGGGAGAGACATTCTTAGGCTTATAGAATGTATATAACCATAGAGATATGTGCGTCATGGGAGACTATAACCGAAGGGGAGAGGAGAGCCCATTTGAGTTGGAGAGAGACACAGAGAGAGTTGCTGAGGAGTTGCGAAGTTGTTGGTTGCTGAAGGGGATTTCAGGAGAGTTGCAGAGAGTTGGCTGGAGATGGTGCAAGACGAGATGAGAGAGGGAGAGCTGTTTTGTTGCAGCAGGAATCCGATGGCTTGGCAGAGCTTGTGAGTTCGAGTGACCAGATCTTGAGGCCACTGACTGACTGATTGCAGAGTCGTGCATAGAGGCAAAGACAGAGCTGGAAACACATGCAGAATGGGAAGTATGGTTTTGGCCTACACTAAACTGGTTGATCAGAACAGACACTCACATAAGGGGAAAAGGGGAAACCAGAAAGGGATTGTTTAGATAGTGAGTGTAAAGCATGGTGTGGATTGAAGAGAGGTTTGATTCTGTCTGAATGAGAAGATTGTTGGATGTTTGACGCTTGCACGATAGGCTTGTATTTTAGACTGCATTAGAAGCACATGCATTAGAAACCTGTAAGGCTTATAAATATCGCACGGTAGATTTGTTTTGCACCAGAAGTATAACAGGTGCAAATTAGACATAGCATTAGGATTGCCTGCATTGTTATGCTTTGCTGTGTGTATATAAATAAATGTATCCCATTGTTATAATTGAATTGTTCTTGGTGTTTTCTTTGTGTGGTGTCTTATGTTATTTGTTATTGTGATGTTAGCAGTAAGCTAGGAGTAACAGAGTGCACATAGGGCCTGAGATACAAATGCAGCAAGGGGGGGTATAGTGATCCATAATCCCCTAGGAGGTTGTCAAATATTGTCTGAGGCCGGAGCGTGCTTGCCTAAGGGGGGGGGAGGCGATGGTTGGGGATTTGTTTTTTCAGACTGCCAACCTGTGAAAAGTCACATAAAGCATTTTCATGGTCCGCTCAACCGATGCTGGGGAAACTGCCAGCTGGCAACTTACTGTGTGCAGCAGCTTTACTTTTCAGTGGCTCCAGTTTCATGAAGTTATTCAGTTTGTGGGACTCCATTTAATTTCTAAAACGCAATACTACAAATACCAACGTGATTATCTATTCCCTGCCATTAGTGATGTTCGGAGAATTGAACAATTGGCTATTCAAAGTACATTCCATGACAAACGGTTCAGGCTAGCCGGCGATGGACAGTGTGACAGCCCCAGATTTTCTACTAAGTACTGTACCTACCATCTTCAGGACATGGAAAGTAAGAACATTGAGTTCGGTGGTCGTGCAGGTGTCCCAATGTAAATCCTCGGTGGCCATGGGGAAACTTGGTTTTATAAAATCACTGGAAGATCTACAATCGAGGGGAATGCAAATCGACCTCATAGCCACTGACAGACATGTTTCAATAGCCAAGATAATGAGAGAGCAGTATCCAAATATTAAACATCAATTTGATGTATGGCATGTTGCCAAATCAATCAATAAAAAAATCTCAGCTGCAGGGAAAAAAAAAAGGTTTGGAAGGTATTTCGCAATGGTCCCAGTCTTTCAGCAACCATCTTTGGTGGAGCTCAAAAACATGTGATGGGTCTGTGGAAATTCTACTGGAAAAATGGCGGTCACTAATGCACCACTGTTCCAACATTCACCACTGGACAGAAAACCAACATTTCCACCAATGTGAACATGGCACTTTGTCCCCAGAGTAGGCACGGAAGAAGAAGTGGTTGATCCCATCTTCACCTCCACACAAAGCCCTTGAGAAGATTGTGTTTGATAAAACTCTATCAAGAGATCTTAAGGGACTCACAGAATTCTGTCACACAGGAGATTTGGAGGTGTTCCACAATATGTGCCTAAAGTACAGGCCAAAGAGATTGTATTTTGGAATCCAGGGGATGAAATGTCGGACTTTAGTTGCGGTATTAGCGCATAACGAGAATGTGGGCCGGAAACAATCTAGGACTGCCGGAAATTTAGGGATGCTTTGCTACACTATGGCCTTTACAAAAAGAAGCAAAAAATGGGTTGTCAAACCAGTATATGAGAAAATGGAATTAGATTTTGTGAAAGATCTTATTGTTAATGTCATTGAGATGCATACTCATGGAATCGCACACAAATCTGTTCAGAGCACACATACATTGCCACAAAAAATTGCCAGCGTGCCATGTCCACCCAAAGCAGAGCTTGTTAAATCGTTCAAATCCCGGTTGAAATGATTACCATCTGTTTTTATTTTTGCAAAAAATGTTTCTATAAACTGTACAAATAAAGTATGCATTTTGTCTTTTGAAATCTATCCTCTCAGTCCTTTTCTTAAAAATATATCACAATTATTACGATTGCTTTCACATTTCACAGTTTAGTTGAGATACTGTGGGACCTTCATTTTTTGCGTTAATGACCAATGGGTAACAGTGTGTAAGAATATTTGTGTTTTGGCAGTTGACTTGCAATAACGTTCCGCAAAAAGCTGAATAACTGCTGGACCTACAAAAGGGTTTAGACCAAGGCCACAAAACATTCTAGGCACGCAAGAAGTACTGACTGTGAAAACATGCCATGGCGTAGGAGGCCATGAGATAAGCAGAGGTGGCCCTATTATTAGACACATTTTGACTTCTTTTTTGTGTTACACCGACTAGACTATAATTTGGGAATAGGGGGCATTCTGTCATTGGCAAATTTCACCTAGAGCTGAGCAGCGTCACGAACAACGAGCAGTGATAGCCCCCAATTTCCTGTGCCCGTGCTTCAAAATTCATGTTCTCATGGATGCGTTGACACGGGATGTTGCAAAGTAAGAATGTATGTTCATTTTGAGTGAAGTTCACCAGCTTTGAATTTTTACTTGGGAGCTAGGCGGCCCACACGTCCCGTGCACAGTATAAGGTTTTATTGTTTTTTGACCTTGAGAGGCAGGCACCATTCCAAAAGGGATTGAATTGAAGGGGGGTGTAATAATGTATGATATGATAAGGTTGCCCATTCCGAAACTGCACCTAGTTACATATATATTCAGTTTATGAGAAAACGTTGACACGAGCGGAGGAGTCTGCATTACGGTCTGCATAATGCCTAGAGAATGGAAATGCCGAATATAATGTAAGTTTCTCTTTAGACAATTTTATACCAGAACTAATCGAAATACGAATAGCTGACTGTTACTGCTGGGTGACATTGTACTTGTTGGTTCTGTTTGGCATATTGCAATGAAGTGCTAGTGCAACCTTTGTGTGCAGGGCTATCTACCGGGCACATGGGCAGGCCAGCATCGAGACACATGTAGACCACCACTTGTTTCTCCCTGGCTCTACGCTAATAAATCATTACATTGTTTTTGCACCTCGAATTCTTGCCCCAGTTTATGCATTATGTTTAGAGCTCAACATTCTCATTCACACTATCCTCGGAAGCAAATAGCAGAGTACTTTGATATTCCACGTTGTATTCTCTCGGTTCACATTGTGTCACCTCTGCGCTAATAAAGGAAATGATTAATTGTAGTAAAGATTGGCTACTGAGACTTTTCGATTTTTATATTTTGCAAACAGGTACATTGTGCCGTTCTGCGATTGTCATCTATTCCAGACCCCGACCGATGGCTTCTTCAACCGCCAGCTGCAGCTACATGTCAATCACTGGATCTACTTGACCGTCTTTTGGGATGACAGACAAGGTCCAATATGTCCGTACGCGCTACCGGCGATTGGGAGAAACATAACAACCTTTACGGTGGTCTAGTGCCAAGTTGAAGCAAAAGCCTTACAATTCACTGTGTGACCGAAGTGCTTCGTTTACCCAAAATGAACACCCTCTGTATCCAAAAGGAACAGCGCGTGACTCACAATAAACATTTGTGGATTTATGAAACGAAAGCAAAGAAAAATAGTTCCATTTTAATTGATTTGGTCACACGCCGAATGTTATCGAAACATTTAATGTGAAATAAATGTACTTTACCAATTGTACAGTCTTGTTGTTTCCTTTTAAAGTACAGTTTCATATTCCTAATTGAGACGATGTGTGTTGTTTTCCGGGTTCCGCGTCTAGTCGCGTAGGTGACGACTAGGTGCGTTTGGCCATGCTGCCCAGTAACGTCACGGAGAGAGGCGAAGAATATAAATGATTTGGTGATGTCAGGCTCAGGGGCGGGGGATATGATGTAGTGTCGCAAACGCAGGTCACCCAGGGCGATGCAGCAAGTGATAAGAATATCACAAGATGGCCGCACCCTGCTGCCTGATTTTGCTTGTGTTCATGAGAGGAAAACTCGGGTAAGGTGCATATGAAATGTTTGTACGATTGATCGAATTATGGTTAAAAGCACATGGCCGAACCATAGGGACAATAATATTTCTGACCGAACCATTCCTTTAACTAGGCCATGTGCCAGAAGCGCACATGGGGGCTCTTACTGAGTTTGCTGGTCTGGGGAAAAAGTGCTGGTAATAACGTTTACCAGCACTTTTCTGGTCTGGAAAACCACAAGTTTGCCGTTGGGGATCCCGATTTACCTCCAGCCAAGAGCTGAAGGTAAGGCAGGCCACCACTGGCAGAAATCTGCTGGTATTACTGACCACCGGTATTACTGATGCCGGTAATACCAGCAAATCCTCCCATGGAAATCAATAGGACTCCATGGAATGGGGATTTACAGGTATTCCGGCCACTTGTAATATGCTGCTAATACCAGTATATCAGGTGTCGGGAACGGTAATATCTTTTGCCGGTATCCTGACTTTTTGTGTCACAGGAATGAAAGTGTAGATTGCGGTGTACTTCAATGGATAACGCTTGCAGTAGGCACTTGCGAGTGGTAATGACCTTGTTGATCCTTTTGTAAGCTCTTTACCTTCCTCCTTTGAACCCTCATACATTTTACTTTCCGTTGCACCAACACTTTCTCAGACTACTCCACTTTGCCAAAATTCTCCCCCAAATGCTACTTAACGGGCACCCCGGCCAGGCCCGCTTCCATTTCTTAGAATAAAACCTGAACTCGGCTTGTTGTCATGGAAATCATATTCAGACTTATCTAAATTGAGACTTTACCAGAAGATATTAGGTCTTCCGAAGGACTCCTTACTCACTGACCTAAATGTAGCAGTGCCAAATAGATCATGGCCCTCATTACGACCTTGTGGTAGCCATGCTGCTATTGGCGGCATGGCTGCCACCGAAATCGCATCCGGGTCCACAGAATGAGGAATTACCGGGCCATTCCGAGTTCGGAAGGCCCAGTAATTCCTCCCTCCAAGGACCCGGACCCGGTCCCTCCCCATTCCCATTTCAGCCCCCATAGGGCTGAATGGGAATGGGAGAGGGAGCAAACAACGGGACAGTATGAGTTGGCCCGTTGTTTGCTCCCTCTTCCCCTCGCGAGACCCGGTAAGCACGCCTGGTTTGACCAGGCGTTACTTGCCGGGTCCCGCGAGGGGACCTCGTAATGAGGCAGTATGGGGTTAACGGCGCCGACACCTTTTACGGCGCCGTTAACGCCGTACTGCCAGGGTCGTAATGAGGCCCCATGTATTCATCCACATGGGTTTGGCCCGGTATGCAATGAGTTACTTATCAACATCGATTCCAATAAAGATGACTTAACAACCCGGTGAAGGTCTGTGAGAAACTTGCAGAAGGGTGTCGGGACCAGGATCAGATTTTGCATCCTAAAGATGATGTAGAATATGCTAGAATACAGTGTCAGTGTAATGTTTTGCCACAATATTTAAGGAGGTCTCCAGAGTCCTGCTATCACTAGATGTGCATACTTTTATTTGCAACATTATTGGGAACATGGCATAGATAGGGTCCTATCCGTGCAATTGGGGCAATATATAGGTTTGTCGGTTATCTGTAAAACATTTGTTGACATCTTGTCTCGCCACTACTGACATGCTCAAGGCAGCATTGCTTACATTGGTCACTAACCCAGAGTCTATGTAAAGCTGTAATTTCTGGACTCGAGTCATGAGTGATAATTGCACATCGATTACTATTTCACTCATATGAGTGTTCTTAAGGATGCATGATTTTTTGCGAGAACATTTTTATAAAACTATTTAAACAATTATTTATCTTGATTTTGTAGAATGGTTGAACTATATCCATGGAAATTAATTGTTTTATGTGATTTTATGTGACTTAATTGGATGTATTTATTCTTTACAAACACCTTTACGCCCATTTTATTTGAAACCTATTTCTGTTTACGTTGATCCCCCTAAACCCTACATTCTTCCTGCTTTCTGCCTCTGCACAGATAAACAACTGGCATCCTCCTATTCTTACTGCATGAGCGAGGAGGCCTCTAACACCCTGTCCTTCTTCTATGTCTTTACGAGATCTCTACCCCCATTCAACCTGATATTTTCTTCTCTGGACTCGGGGGTAACAACACAACTCCCCATCTTCAGGTTAGTCTTCTTCTTAGCCCCTTAACACCCTCACCTCACCCTCAGTTTGTTCCAACCTGACCTCTTATGCTCCTTTCCTGCATTTCCAACCCTTGCTTGCACTGCCCAAGTGAGTTCATAAAACCTGGAGATGTCCAGATCTCACCCATGCTCTCTCTATACTGTCATCTCTACTCAGATTCTAGTTATATCATTCTCCACTCTCTACCTCTAAACACTGAATCTCACCTTTCCTACTCAGACCTTCCAGTCTCAGACTAGACAATTTATCCTCCCAAGGTAAGGACCCACTGGCCTCCTTTCCACTGCATTGAAACTGTCATTGGCTCACTCTGCTCTTCCACCTATTTAGGTTGAGATGCCACAATCTTACCCCCAAATGTCTTCTTAATGGCACCTCAGGCCACGCCTTCCAAACAATGACCAGGGGATTCTGACAGCCCCTCCTTCAAATAGAGGTGGAGCTGCTGCACTTATCTCCCCCATCTTCCCAACTACAAAGCTTGCTTAGGCCCTCACCTTTGCCACCATCATGACATCCTCATATCTGTCTTAGCCAGCCTTACAATGTCATGCACACACCTCCATGCTCAAATTCCAAATATTCCTGCCCCATGGCTGCTTTGTGCTCCATTTACACAGGGAACAGTTTATGGCGTCCAGAAGGCCTGTTAACATTACTCAGTACAGTTATGTTCTTGGGATGCTTTGGTGACATTGCCAGCATCACAGAAGCAAATATGGTCCTATTGCACTCCATCAGGTTCTGGTAGTGCCCATTGAGGCAGAGTAAAGCTCTCACCTATGTCTGAATTTTGGGAGCCTTATTGTTAAGAAAAAGGAACAGAATCTGTCCCGGGGAAGCCAAACATTAGTATCACCAACTTAGAATCTACTGTAGACAACCCAGCATTGCCTCTCGTTGTACTATGATGCTTGTTTATGTGATTCTATCATTTTGAATCACTTGCAAATCGTTTTTTAGATGAGTGAGGTAAGCTGTCAACTAGAAATGAACACTAGTTGTTGAACTAAGCAGCACTGAAGCCCTCCAGTCCAGGGAGAAAATGGTTTACCAGCCTTTGAAATGTTGCATTTGCCTTCTTTAAATTGACGTCCACAATCTTGAATTGGTATCAGTCATTTAGTAGGGGAGAACACATTTCTACCCATTGGTGCTCTTTTGTCATATCCAGTCTGCCAGCACCAACAGGTTAAGACAAAGGTATTCAAAAACACAAATAATCAAATTCCTGGCACACCTTGCATGCTTCTACCTCTCTTTCCTTTTCAGGATTTCTGTCATGAATGGGATCTTCTCTGCCTGCCATAGTACTGTTCATCCTCAAAAAGCCCCTCTTTTCCCTCGCTGAGCAGCTATATAACTATTGTCCTGTTTCTTCCTTGAATGGTGGGGTCTTTAACTGGATCATCAACTACATTGAAACCAATGATCTATGCAGCCCTCTTTATTCAGAGGCCAGTAGTCATCACCTCAAACAGCAATGACCAAAATCTCTATCTTTCCAACCACTGCCCCCCACTCCAATCTCTTTTCTGCCCTCGTACTGATGGACCATTCAGCATCCTTTGACACGGTTAACCAGCCCTTTTTCGTTTTTACCTACTGACACCTCAGCATCCAAGACACTGCACTTGCCTGCAATGTTTCTTACCTTTCTGATGGTTCGTCCCACATGCCTCAGGGTGTATTTCTCGCCATCTGTCCTTTAATGCAACAGTTTCAGCTTATAGGTGTTGTGAGCAAAACCTAATAGCCCAAATAAATAATGGTTACTGTGTCCAAATTCATTTGTCCACAAAGGAAAAAGAAAAGTCTTGCAACACTGTAGAAGAAGAGCCAAGTACCCCTACTCCAACCACCCCGCCTATATTGCCTGTCTGTTGAAAACCAGAGTATGAGACATACACAGAGCAGTTGAACAGACAAAGAGCAGAGTATGGACTCTTTGCAGTACCAGTAAAAGTACCAATACCTAACAAGATCGGGGAGGTAAGGTACCCATTGAGAAAACTGTACCTGCATACAAGAAGATATGATGGTCATTTGAATGAGATTCCTGAAGAAGCAGAGCAGATAAATGGCAAAGATGAGTGGTGACATCACACAGAATCGAGCTGACGTCTTTAGAAGAGATGCAGAGACCAGAGAATGCAGATATTCTATAAGGCATCAAGAAAGTATCAAGGATAAGTGACATCTGGGGATCAAGGTGAAAAAGCTTATGCCATAGAACCAGATGAATATATTAAAGCTAGTTTATACGTGTACAGATGCAAAAGAAATGAAAGCAGACAAAATAATCTTGAGGCTAGCTTTATAGTAAATAGATTGCGGCAAGAGCCAATATCATATATATATATAAATATATATATATGGACGAGTAAAGGATGGATCTTTACACTAGGCATTATAAGCAGTGCTGGACATTAGCAAGAAAGCCTCATTTCAGTGTGTCGCAGTTAAAACGCAAATTGAATTACAAAATGAATCTCAGCAGAAGGAGTTGGATGAGCCAAAGAAGCCAAGGTCTTATCAAATTGGAGTGAACTGACACAATTTGTGTGAAAGAACAGGAGCTCCTGTTCAGAAGGCTTGATCAAAACAAAAGATGTCAGAATACTATTAGAAAATAGTATATTAATACGCTGGAAGGCTCGATTCCATGGTCTCCAGTCACGTGGAAAAATTAAGTTGGAAGAACGAGGTGGTCACACCTACGCACAAGGGCAAAGTGTGCCCACACTCCTTAACATTTCTCAGAGCATAGTACAAACTCAAAGCCAGGCTTCAACGCCCTAATTGACACTGGACCATTGAAGTGATGATGGATTGATTTGCTAATTGGTGGGAAGCTAGTATTAAGACGAGCTCACCAGCACCTGGATGTTCAGTCTGCAAGCTGCTAGACATAGGTGGAAAGGTACTGACGGGGGTTAGAAGCCAACCAATTGTAGAGGACCGCGTAATTAAGGGTCCTATAGTTTGTGTAGCCAATGGGATGTCGTGTATTTAGTAACATTCATAGTGCCCATTTTACGGAGAGAGCTTAGTTGCCACACCTGAAGTTAAGTACCCTATCACGTTCCTTCACCGTTCTATACTGATATGGAACATATACTTAGATATTCACTTAGAGCCTATCGATTCCTTCAGTAGGTTTTTGTAGTTTGCCACAGAGGATGGCGTTGGTAATGACGCAGGTCAACACGCCAATGGTGATGATTTTGCTTAATTTAACCTCAGTTTTTTGTAAGATTCGTTGAGTAAGAGGATCGAGCGAGTGCTGATGTTTGTTGTACTCCCTGTTTTAGATAATTGACATTAAAACAGACTTCCTTTTGCCAAACTACCGGAGTCGTTTTGATTATTGATGTATGAATAAAATCTGCATCCCCATCCATCTCAAGAGTAATTGCTACTCATCAAAGGGGTTGGGATATCCAGTTCCAAACCACTTGTTGGGATCTTATTGGCCCTAAACCACAGTGTGTTGGAATGCCCTGGTCATTGTCATGCAGTTTCACTTGGTTCCATAGGGAGATCTTCTTCTTGTCTTCATGCCATAGGTTCAGCTATATTTCCAGACTTTTGCCCTTAGCCGACCTGATGTGTATCTTGTCCATTAGGAGTACACTCAATCAGGATTGTGCTGTGTTGGGAAGGTTTGTGACTCCTTGGCCACCTCCCTTCTCTAGTGTTTTAGTCTCTTGCGAGTTACATTGCTGACTATTCTTGTTGTAACCTCTCCTTGCTCCTTGAAAGGTTTCACTGTCTCCACCATATTCCCTCCTCTGAGGGCAGCCCTAGACTAGCCAGGTCTTTTGGATCTTTCCTGGTCTACCACTAGCTAGTCGAGCTACCTGTTCTCTGCCTGCCTCCTGAGGGATTGTTACTCTATATCCTACTGTACCTCTCTGCCAAATAACTTCATGGATGGTGTCACTCCTCCAAGAGCCCCACAACCTCTCTCTCTCGCTCTCTCTTTTTCCATCTGGTAACATCTCTTCTCTCTATCCATCCTCCACAATTCTCTCCCCCTCCAACCCATATCTCTCTCCTCCAGGTGGTATCAACTCCTCCAAAGTTCATAATCCCCTCTACCTCCAACTCTCGCTTCCAGCTGTTTTCAAAACATCCTCCAACTGGCTAAATCCTCTCTTCCTCCACCCTCCAAGTCTATCCACTAGTTCCCTTTCCAATACACCTCTAGTTTGCCAACCTCCACCTAACCCCTTCTACTTTTTTTCAATTTATATTTGTATTTGATTTATTCAAGAAAGAACCAAAGGAAACATCAAACAACATCATACACATTCATCATTTAAAATACAACGTCAATACACTAACATTTTTAAAAATACAATGCTAAGAGTGTAAATAATATGTTAAAAATGTTATCAAAATAAGACCAGCTGTCAAGGGTGAACAGCCTCTCACCTTTTTCTCCCCAACTGATAATATCCCATGATTGTATAAAAGATGCCACAGCGATACCATCAGAAGTGAAAAAGGCGTACTGATATCTTTCCCACAACATATTTAAGGCTAACCAACTTGTAACACCTTACCTATTTTTTTTTATTGGAAAACATATGGTTTATAACAAAACTTTGTTACAAGTTGAAAAATCAAAATATTTCTTAACATACCTAAGCCAGGATGTACATGCCTTCTCACTTCTGTGAAGAGGAAACTTAATCTAGTACAGCAAAGACGTTATCTAGAAATTGGATCAAACAAAAGATGACTGAAAAATTAGTGCCCTGAGAAATGCAGGCCCAGAATACTTCTGCATCAGACTTCTAGATGGTAGTGGGCCAACTTCCAAGGTAAAATGTTTGCAAGTCAGTCAAGACCGTACAGAATAGGATTACATGCTCCAACATTTCGAGTTCTTCTAAATTGTTACAGAATCGACATTTGTTAGAGGCCGACCTCTTGTAGAATTATAACAGTTGGTTAGTAGGTAACAAGTTTAGCCTGAAATGCAAGAAGTAGTTTCTGTCCCAGGAATTCAGAAAATTGAAAAGGTATTTGGGCAGTTGGTTCCTGGGTTTGCTGTCGTCTTTTATGGCAGATGGAAGTTTGAAGACACTTTTACCTTCTAGGGTTTTAATCCAATCGTCTGTCTACAATTTCTGTTTAACTTTAGCTGGACTGAAAACTAGTTCATCTGGGTTGGAGTGCAGGTGCGTCAATAAAACTGGGCAGATTGTATGCCAATTGTTTAGTATGGCTTCCGTGCCGCAAGTCAGTGCCTAGTTTAGTAGCTGAAACAGCTTTGTAAAAGGGACACTTATACACTTGCGATAAAGAGACCAAGATTTCCATTGAGAACTTGCAAGCAGCAATATTAATCCCAATTCATAGCGTATGACCACAGCATAATTTATGTTTGAAAGATTTAGGATTTTTCTCCAAAAAGACCCTTCGAGAGTTGACCAGAGTTCCTATGGAGTACAAATACAACCTTCAGACCCATGTTAAAGTGCCAGTGAAACTTTCCCAGTGTAGTATGTAACTATTCGTTATTTACAAATATATCTGCCTTCCAGATTGAAGGGCCACAGCCTAATTGTTCTTGCAAAACCTACAAGCAGCTTCAGCGCGATATATCGACCCCTTCTTAAAAGTATCTCCTTTATGAGCAGCAAGTGTCACCAAAATTGCATTATAAGAGAGCGATAATGCAAGTTTGGGAACAATAACATTACGGAGCAATCATGCTCCTGCTTTTGTATTCATGGGATAAATGCTGCAGGGAGGGGTAACTATGAATGGTGACATTATTTGTCCAATCCCATTTGTACAAAGCCTCTTTAACTTTCATCGGCCTTGAAGTCAGTAGGTTGATATCCACATCAAGCTCACTCAAGAGCGACTCACAGTAAGTTCTCAGCTTCCCGAGAAAGTTGAATGAGGCAGATCGAGATTGAGCCATAGTCTGCAGATCGTTGTGTGCTTCGGTATACAGTGAGGCGGTGACAGGTGCAGCAGTCTTTCAATATAAAGACAAAGACGGCCACTGAACACAGGCCCTTAGAGAGCTAAGCCCCAGTTCATATCTTATTGCTGTCATCGGAACAGTATTGCTCCTTCTACTTCTCCAAAGTCGCACACTGCCAGACTGAATTGGCAGCCTAATATAGAGTGGACTACACCTCCACTTGGGTGGTATCTAGGAGTATTGGTTGCGCTGGTTTCTGATTGGATAATGTGCTCAGAGTCACGTGGGATGACACGGGGTTGGCCTAAAGCCAATTTAGAGCTTGCTACCATTTTGGATTTCAGAACTGGCCTGGGTAAGTGGAAGGATTCCTTCTCCTTCCCAACTCTTTTTTTAATTTCCTGCATTATTCTGGGATCTTCTGCTTACCTAATGTGTGAGGTACAAGTCAGAAAAACACTCTGATAAGCCTGTGAATTGGTCCAGTACTTTCGTAACTTTGTTTTTGCAGGAGAGTGCCAACCTGGCAACATTCAGAAGTCTTTGTTTATACTGAATGAGTATGACCTATAAAGGGAAATGCTTCCTGTGACGTCCCCGTAGTGTGCGGCGCATGCGCGAGCCTCGTTCCCGGGTCACGCATGCGCAAAGGAATAAACGGCGCCTGTGCGGCAGTTCCCGCCGGGACGCGGACCAGGCAACAACGCGTCCCGCGTCGTCCTTCGGTGTGTGTCCGGTGTGCGTGTGTGGATGCAGGCGTGAGTGCGGATCCTTACCCCGACCATCTGGGGTGAGGATACAACAACTGGCGGTGAGGAGGAGCGCCACGATTACGCTCGCCCCGACACACACCGAACGTCAGATCAGCGGTGCTGCGTATTGTGGCACGACACGGACCTGGCGTGAACGCCACGATTGAGCGACAGTAGCGGCCTGCACAGGTGCTCGTGCGCTGTCGCGCTTCTGCCTCACGGCAAATTTTTGGAACCCTGTTCGTTCCCACCCACCTGGGGACGACCCTCAACTGTGACACGAAAAGGAGCGGCCAAGACATGGCATTGGAGCCACACATATCAGGTTTGCGGCCTCTGTGACACCTAGAGGTGCCTGTGTACCTGCAACAATGGCAGACAGCGATGGGGAAGCGGAGACTGCACGTGGCACAACGGGGCCACAACAAGGTTCTCTATTACCGATGCAGGAGTTTGACGTGTCGGGACTCCCATCCAAACTGGGGCCAAGATGGTTGCTCTGGATTAAAAGGCTCGAAATGTACTTTGCAGCGACTGGTATCACCGATGATGCCGCGAAAAGGGCAACCTTGCTGTATTCGGCAGGGCTGGATGTCATTCGTATTTTTGAGGCGTGCAATCTACAGGTAGTCACATATGCTACGGTCAAGAAGGCTTTGGAAAACCATTTCATACCTCAGTCGAATATGGACTATGAGAGATTCCTGTTCTGTGGGGAGAAGCAAAAAGATGAAGAACCTCTTGATCAGTTTTGTGCCAGGTTGAGAATGATGGCCACGGCATGCCGCTGGGACAATGACGAGTCTATGATACGGAACCAGGTAATACAGGGCTGTTGCTCGGGCAAGCTAGGGAGACAAGTATTGCGAGAGCCGGGGTGGACGCTGGCGCAAATACTAGACAGTAGCAGGACGTTTGAACTGGCGGAGGCGAGGGGCGCAAGGATGGATGCAGCCAGGGGCCCAGGCATAGCGGACGAGGCGTATGCCATTAGCAGACGGGGGGCCACAAAAGATAAGTGGGACCAGAAGAAGCCAGAAACTCGAAATCCCCCAGGGTCGGAGTCCATATGTCAATACTGCGGTTATGACCTGCCACACTCGGAGGAATGCCCGGCCAAATCAAGATCGTGTGGTCGGTGCGATAAACCAGGGCACTATGCCCGTATGTGCCGTGCTCCAGCCCCCGTATCTGTACAGAGAGGCCCAGCAAGAAGTCGCGGTGGCGGATCCAGAAGACTACGAAGCATTGCGGCTCTCGAACAAGAAATACAAAGGCTGCAGCTAGCGGAGGAAGAGGAAGAAGAGGATGAAGAATTATTCTTCATATCTAATTTAGCATCAGGAACCAGGAAGAAGAGGCAACCCAAATGCATGGTGAACATACAAGGGGTGCCAACACAGGTTCTAATTGACACTGGAGCCTCTGTATGTGTATTGGCCGAAGAGCAGTAACAAAAACTTCCAGGACCTCCGGCGCTGGACAACTCCGCGGCGAAGATATTTACGTTCGGAGGCGACACCCCGATACCCATTAAGGGCATGTTCATCACGCCGGTCTCCAAGGGTGACAAAGCAATCAAAGCACGTTTTTTTGTCACGGACATCAGCCTTCATTCTCTACTCAGCTGCGCCGCATCTGAGGCTCTTGGACTGGTGCATTTCGCACTGGAGGTGCATCAAATAGACGTCGAGTGCCTGCTCGACAAATACGCGGACATTTTCGAAGGCGTAGGGAAACTGAAGGCGCCCCCGATAAGGCTACACATCGGCGACACCATCAGACCGACCGCTCTGAAACACAGGCGAATTCCGTTCCATCTCAGGGAAAAAGTAGAAGAAGAGCTGCGGTCGCTTGTTAATATGGATATCATTGAGAGGGTGGAAGGGCCCACACCATGGGTTTCACCGATAGTAGTCGCCCCCAAACCTAAGCAGCCGGGAGCAGTGAGGATCTGCATGGACATGCGCCTCCCCAATGCGGCGATTAAGAGGGAGAGGCACATTACGCCAACCCTCGGCGACATCGTAGGCGAGCTTCAAGGGGCACGTGTATTCTCCAAGCTGGACCTACGAGCAGGATACCACCAGTTGGAGCTCCACCCGGACTCAAGATTCATTACAACTTTCACAACACACGAGGGCCTGTACCAATTCAAACGTTTGAGTTTCGGGATATCTTCGGCGGCTGAGGTGTTCCAGAACACGATTCGAGGAGCACTGGCGGGGCTGACAGGTGTCCTAAACATGAGTGATGACATTTTAGTATTTGCAAACTCAGAAGCAGAGCACCTGAAACATCTGTAAAGAACTCTAAGGAGATTGAAAGACCTGGGACTCACGTTACATCGCCAAAAGTGCGAGTTCTTCAAGGACCGGATCGGGTTTTTCGGCTTCATCTTTCAAGCCGCAGGAATATCTCCTGATCTGGATAAAGTCAGAGACATTCGGGAAGCGGCGGCACCACAGTCCCCTACGGAAGTGAGGAGCTTCTTAGGGATGGTGACGCACTGTGGCCGTTTCATAAAAGGACTGGCATCGATGGCGGAACCTCTGAGGGCGCTGACAAAAAATGAGGTGGCGTGGAAATGGGAGTCACGAGAGCAAGAAGCATTCCAGGCCCTAAAGAACGCTCTGTCCGATGGTGACACCATGGCATATTTGAACCCAGCGGTGGAGTCAGAGGTAGTGGTGGATGCGAGCCCAGTCGGGGTCGGGGCAGTGCTATTACAACCAGATGAGCGTGGAGACATGAGACCGATTGCCTACGCAAGCAAAGCACTATCCAGCACAGAGAGGAGATACTCCCAGATAGAAAGGGAAGCCCTGGCCATCCTATGGGGATGTCGCCATTTTCGCCTGTACATATTGGGCAAACCGGTAGTGGTGGTCACCAACCACAAGCCGCTGCTGCCAATACTCGCGGGCGCATCATCAAAACCCCCACCCCGCATTGAGAGATGGATGCTGGCCTTAATGGAGTACGGGGTGAAGTTGGTATACCGACCCGGGACCAATAACCCCGCGGACTATCTATCAAGGCATCCCAACAAAGTCAGTGCAGAAGGTGACGGCAGTGAGATGGAGTGCAACAGCCTACTCTGCCAGATAGTGGAAGGTGCGCTTCCCAAAGCACTATCAAGACTGGCGATCGCCACACAGTCATGCAAAGACGAGGTTTTCGACATCATCAAGGCTGCGGTGAGAAGCGGAGATTGGAGGGAAGTACTGCACAATAATTCACGGCGCCAGGAAGAGGTCCAGAAAGATCTACAGGCACTCTGGAGAGTGAGAGAGGAGTTGTCGATTTCCGATGATGGACTGTTGCTCAGGGGCCGACAGATCGTCATCCCGCGGGAACTCAGGCTGAGGGTACTGGAGCTGGCGCACATTGGCCACCAGGGGGTCGTGAAAACCAAGGCGAGGTTGAGGCCGAAAGTATGGTTTCCAGGCCTGGAAGAAAGGGTCGAGCGCTATGTGAAGAGATGTCTGGTCTGCCAAGCTGCCACGCCAGGGGACAAAGCACCACCCATCAGCTCGATGGACTGCAGCACAAAGCCGTGGGGTACGGTGCACATGGATTTTGGCGCGACGGGGCGAGGAATGTATTTTCTGGTGGCAGTGGATCAATGGTCGAGGTACCCGGAGGTGGAGGTGGTCAAGTCGACGGCTACCGAATACACCACGGCGGCGTTGGACAGAATGTTCACAATGCATGGGTTTCCCGACATTGTGTGCTCGGACAACGGACCGCCTTTCACCGGTCGCCAATTTGCCCAGTATCTGAGTGAGAGGGGGATTAAACATCGGAGAGTGTCCCCACTATAGCCGCAAGCAAATGGTGAGGCCGAAAGAATGATGCGTACGCTCAATAAGGTGATGCAAATCTCAGCCAGCAAGGGAGAACCCCTCAAAAGGAGAATTGTGGAGTTCCTTCGAGTGTACCGCACAACCCCTCACCAGTCCACCGGAGTTGCCCCAGCCGAGGCACTCTTCGGGCGCTGGCCGAGAGGGATGATACCGGAAGTGGACAACCGAAGTCCCGGAGTTATAGATGACAATAAAGTCCGAGAGGAAAGGGCAGAACGCAACGAAAAAGAGAGCGAACGGAGGGGTTTGCAAGAGAAGGAGGTACAGGTCGGAGACTCCGCGCTCATCAAGAATCGACACCCGGAAGGGAAACTGTCCTTGCCATTTGAACCACGACCCTGGAAGGTGACCCATGTGAAAGGCACAATGGTGACTGCAGCCAGTGAAAGCGGGACCGTCACCCGCAATAGATCGTTCTTCAAGAAAGTGGACATTGCGCCTGAAGCTCGGACATCAGAGGAGTCCTCAATGCGGGCCTCAAGCCCAGAGGTCCAGGAGAGCGAGCCGTCGAGAGATCCGGACCCTACCTGTGGCGCTGACTGTCTCGTGCCCACGGTCGTGCCAAGATATCCAGTTCGAGGGGGACGGAGACTTCGGGACCACTTCAGAGACTATGTTATGGACTCAGGTGATTGATCGAGGAAGTCCTGAAGCCTACATTGGTTATGCAATGTTTTTGTATTACTGTTACGTTTTGATCACGTGAGTACAATTATGTTCGTACTACACTACTGTTTGGTGTTACAAAAAAAAGAAGGGATGTGACGTCCCCGTAGTGTGCGGCGCATGCGCGAGCGTCGTTCCCGGGCTGCGCATGCGCAAAGGAATAAACGGCACCCGTGCAGCAGTTCCCGTCGGGACGCGGACCAGGCAACAACGCGTCCCGCGTCGTCCTTCTGTGTGTGTCTGGTGTGCGTGTTTGGATGCAGGCGTGAGTGCGGATCCTTGTGACGATACAACACTTCCTTCAGCATTGCTGCTGAAGAAGGACTTGTGTTTCCCCATTGGCTGGTGGCTTTGAAGCGTTACACGCTTGTTTTCTTAAAGGGGGGCGCTCCATTCCCTGTGTCATAGAATGTGACATCTGCTGCAGAGCACATCTTTGGCTTGAAATGCATTTAAGACAACATAAGGTGCACAGAATCCGTAATAAAGTCCTGTGTGCCAGTAATTTGGTATGAGAGTGAACAATGTAATAGAATCATTTAAATAAAGACACACCCACACACCCATGTTTCACATGCCTAGATACGAAACATGGTGGGAATGGCAAAACTCCTTGGGGGTGAGGGGGTCTCTGCAAGTCTCTTGTTTGCCCCGAATGACTAAGGGAGGCTCTGAGCAGAACACGGTAACATGCAGCTGGTGGGAATGTAGAAGAATCTTTGGCGGCCCCTGCTTTTCTATTATGGGTAGCGTCATTGCGGAAGTTATACAAAAGCACCCTCTGATGCAGCACCATGCATAGAAAGAGGGATTTGGACCTCCACACAATTTCTACAAAGTTTTTCTACTTTCTAAGCACATGTTTTGGACGGCACTTGATCTTTGGTAGCTGATAATAGGATACCAAATGCTGCTAAGATAAATTGCAGTCATATGCATATTAGACTAGGGCAATACACTGAACAAGCATTTTTGTCCTTCCATTTCCCGTTGTTAAAGCGCCCACTTCTAAGAAGCACGTCTGCGTTGCAGCCTGCAGTGTGCGTCAACCCCTCGGGGGAGTGTTTACCTTCAAACAGATTCTGTAGATGCTGTGTCTGACTTGCAACTTCTATTAATAATTATGAGGAACACTCCCATGCAGGAGCGAAGTGTGGCTGAGGAAACAGCAAATATAATACATCACAAACACATATGAAAGGAAATGGTCATCATTCAAGATGTCCACGCATTTGACCTTGAGGGTAGTTTGACAACCGAATCTTCCCTCATTTGTCATATTCACACATTCTGTTTCGGATGATTTTGTATGCATAGTGATTTGTTTAATAAAAAGGGAAACAATGCCTGATTTTCATTTACTATTGCTTTTTTGCCATGTGAAGACTACTTTCCAAATGAAACCTTTTAGTCTTTAATCGGTTTCTATGGAAAGCAGAAAAGTATAATAAAGCCCAGATTCTTGGTAGTTATTCTACTGTTTTTGCCATAAACCAATGATGTCTGTGGGTCGAGTGCAATTATAAAGTATCATAGAGATGAATGGACCAAATACCTCAAACAATTCTCCTAAATACTAAGTACGTGGATTGATTTTCATTATCTATAACTCCACAGTGTACAAGCCGTAAGTTTCCAAAACCCTCTTCTTCTTTTTGTTTGTGAAGAGGATAGAGCTGCGGGCTGGCGGGGAAAAGTTCTAAATTCTTCAATCCTTCTTCGGCCACGTTGCAGCCCAATGATAAGCCGACCGGTTTCAGTGGTATTGTGTAGTTACACCACTTTCATCAGGGCCGGTGGAGTCAGCAATAGATCGTCTGCTCTCTCCATAAATTGTAATACAGCATAGTTTGGCTGTTTATAGCAGGACCCTCCTATTACAAATAGAGGAGGGGTGTAGGGGAGAAAACAAGGAAACTTAGTTAGAGTGTTCCTAAAGGGCGCAGTGTATCCCATACATAGTGCCATATGGGACTGTGTCATACCTCATATCAGTATTCCCCACTTGGATATGTTGGTCCTTGAATCAGGAAGCATAACTTCAATCTTCCAGGAGTGACTGTTCTTTACTCAGCCAAATGTCGTACAACCTTTCAAGGGAAGAGCAAGAGTGGTTTTACTATTGGGGATAAGCTAAGGGTGTGTTTTTGAAGTAAAACCAGATCACCATGGGGTATTTTGTGCATGCGAATAGAGGACGGACTCGCTTAGGAGCCACCCTCTTGTATTAAGTGAAGCTAGTATATGTTTTTACATGTTCTTTCATGAAAATGAATTCTAAGTTTGACTACTATTATGAAACTGCTTTTTCCATGCAGCCACACAAATAGACTGAAAGACTCCCCCACACCTCCATTGGGCTTTCTTTCTTCTCTTGAAAGGTTGTACGACATTTGGCTGAGTAAAGAACGGCTGCATCCTAAGCAACACTGCCTACTCCCACCTACAGCATTGAACCCCTGGCCCACATGCCCATTGCCGATTTCTGCAAGAAACTCAAAGTTTGTGACGCACTTTAAATGGTGCACACACCTCATGTTTCTCCAACCCACCCCCATCAAGAATGATAGGTTGTCAGATTGCAACGCGATCCACTCAGTGCACAAAACAGCCGTTCCACAGCAGAGTAGCTCTAAGGACCCAACCTGGCCCCACCCACCCCCTCCAAGCAAGCCTGCTAACACCTTAGACTACCACCAATCAGGATCTACGCCAATTCTACTGAAAATGAACAAGGCACCCTCCCACATTACCCAACCTCCTCAAGCAACTCTTATCCAGTTCAAAGGAGCCCAGATTAAAGCCAGATCCCTCTCTGCCCATGCTGTGGATATCCACAACCTGATCTCATCACAGAAACTTGATTGCCTTGACATCACCGAGTCCTGGCTCCAGTCCAGGCCACCTCAGGCCCAGCACTGTCACTAGCCACCCCCTCTAGGTTTCACCATAATAAGAGCTGATAGACAAGACGTCCGAGGAGGGGGTGTCACACCGATTTTTAAAGACATCCTCAAAATCAGACAGTGTCCTTCCAATATGACTGGAAACTGCGACCTGTTCTCCCTAAAACTAACCACATCTCACACTAGTTCCATTATAATCAACCTAGTGTAGAGTCCACCTGGGCCCCCAAGCTCATTCAAAGAAGACATCCTACATCTCCTGAATGCCAACCTCAAGCCCACCTCCAAAGCCATTCTTCTAGGGGACCTCAACCTGGGCCTTAACGACCCTACAGATGACAATGCCTCCACTCTAGCAAATACATTGAATGCTCTAGGCTTTTCTCACTGGGTCAGTACCCCTACTCATGCAAAGGGCTGCACCCTTGACTGGCTTGAAGACCCTATCTGCAACATCTCCATCAACGTCATCTCCTCTTGCCCATGGTCCAACCATTTCCTCGTGACCTTCGCCATTCCTAAACCACAAGACAACCCACCCGTCAACACCCCCATGCCACCCACCTGGGCCCATAGCTCCCGTAAAATCACAAAAAACTGCATCACTCCTCTGCTCTCTGACCTCAAAGCAGACCTCAATAAGCCAATAGCTTTTGCAGACGCCTACCGAAAGACTCTGGCCACAGAAGCGGACACAGCTGCCCTCTTGGCGCCCCGCAAAGCTAAAACCATTTCCCACACCAACTCATGGGATACCAGTGACCTCACTGATTTGAAGGCTAAAAAACTCCAGGCAGAAGATACCTGGACAAAATCGCAATCAAATGCCCACAGGTCGCTGTTCAAATCCTGTGCCTGGGCCTACAAACTTGCCTTCATTCAGACCAAAGTCTTTTTCTACAACAACAGGGTCACAGAGGAAAAGGTCAACACTAAAGAACTCTTCAATGTCCTTAGGGAATTGGAAACCCCTGCCCTGCCCCCTCCGGACATAACCAAAGATACTACCTGGTGCGGGAACATCCAGAAAGCCCTGCTTGAAAAAGTAGCCACCGTACAATAGAAAATCCCCTTCAAGCGAGCTTCTATTAAAACACCCTCCCACTCTCCAAAATCGAGATACCTTTCACTTCCAGCAGATCAGAGAAACCAAAGTCGCAGTAATTCTCAAAGCTTTAAGCCATCAAAATGCAAAGGCGTCCCTGCCCTGCCCCTATCATCAAAGAATGTGCAGAAGTCATGATTGCATTTATCACCAGCTTCATAAACGCTTCCTTCTCCACTTCCACTGTGCCCACCTCCCTCTAGGAAGCCTGGGTTCGCCCCCCTACTAAAAAAATTCACCCTACACCAGGCCTTGTCCAGCAACTACTAACCCATCACTACAGTCCCTTTCCTGTTAAAAATCTTAGACAGGGCCTCCTACATACAAATACAACACTACCTGGAAACACGCCAGTCAGGCTTTAGATTGGGACATGGTAAAGAATCAGCCCTGCTAGATTTAAAAAAAACAACTTGATGCCTTTAGAAATGAAGGCAAGCCAGCCTTCTTTGCTTATAAGATCTCTCCACTGCATTCGATCTAGTGGACCACACAATTCTGTGCCATCATCTAACCTCTGCCACAAACGTCTCGACCTGAAACTGTACCTTGGTTAGCCTCCTTCCTGGAAGGTAGATCAATAAGAGTCTCTTCTGAAACCACAATCACTCCCGCCTCCCCATCACTTGCGTAGTTCCGCAGGGCTCTTGTGTATCCCCCACCCTGTAAAACATATTGACCAAACCCCTGTTTGATCTGCTAGAATCCCACGGCATCACTTACACAAACTCTGCCAACAATAAGCAATTCCTGCTAACCCTCACTCGCATCCACTTTGAAGACTCCCATGCACTAAATACAGTCTACCTATCCATCCAAACGTGGAAGACAGCGAATGGCCTCTGTCTAAATGATGAAAAGACAGAGATCCTGGTGGCTGGACCTCCCATGGTCACCAAAAACCTGAACCCCCAAATACACCAATTTCATCATAGATGGACTGCGCATACCTGTGTCCACATCAGTGAAAACCCTGGCCGTTCACCATGACTCATCACTCTCCATGGCACATCAGGTCAACACCATTGCTAGCTCAGCCGCCGACACAACAAAGCTCATCAATGCAGCCAGACCTTTCCTAGCCCCTAGCAGCTGCCTCACTATTGCTAGAGCTAATATTTGAGCCAGCCAGGCTAGACTACTGCAATGCCCTCTTCGCCTGCACCTTGGCTCACAACATCCACAGACTTCAAGTGATCCAGAACAATGCGATCCATGCACCCCTCAACATCCCTCGAAGGGAGCACATATCCGAGGCTCGAAGAAACGCCCACTGGCTGCCCAAAAAGGAATAGATCATCATTAAAACACTCTCCATCACACACAAATGTCTTTCCAATTCTGACCATCCTTACCTCTTGCAATGCTTTGTGAGGGCACAGTCCACCAGACCCGTGAGAAGGGTGTACAACCACAGACCTGTCCCTCCCATATGCAAGCAAGCAAAAAGTGGAGGCGCCAGCTTCCCCTCTGTGGCCACTCACCTATGGAACTCTCTTCCTTCACACATAAGAGTGGAACAAACATGTTGGGTCTTCAGAAGGGCACTGAAAACTGCTCTTCCCCTTGTAACTCTGACTTTGTCTGCCTGTACTGCCCACTTTCGCACCTTTACACAAGTTAAGTGTACCAGGTTGTAACAGTGCCTCGATACCTAAGGGTTATGCATGGTTAATAAATATAAAAATTCAATTATTAAATAAAATAAATAAGTGGAATTGTGATGCTACCGAAGGGACAGGGCTCCAGATAATGTGGGTAGCTTAACTTACAATGCAATGGAACATAAATAAAGTGCAATCTTATCTCAATTTAATGAAATAACAAGAACTGTGGAATTATGTCCAGAAGAAAGGATATTTATCCCACACAGTCCAGCAGGAAACGGACTGCTGTGGCTGTGCTTGTGCAAACACATTGTAACAACACGAAGAATACAGAAGAGCAATAGGAAATGCAGTACTGTTATTCCTGAGCATGAGTATATAAACTAGAGGGGCAGCCCGTAGAGGCGGAACCTAAGGCTGGAGTAAATAGTGTATCACAAGAGGGGTAGCCGCCAAACAAAGTTGGAACATACTGTAGATTTAGTATGTAATTATTTACAATTAAATACGTGGTGTTCTTTTCAATAAATCACCAATAGTTCATACTAGTGATGTAGTCTAGAACCCCCGAAAGGGTTATCATGATAAATATATTGCATTGTACAAGTGAAATCAATCTAAATGGGAGAAAGAGCTTCTTTTGATGCAATTTTATTACAAAAAGCTTCTCTTTTCAAAACAACAAAACACAACATATGATGTCCTGATATATTAATAAATGAGCAGATAGAGATAGAACTTAAGTCTCAAGTCTATTCTGCAGTCAAAGAAACAGAAAAGGAGAAAGAAACAGCTAAATTGTAATCATACATTTTTCACATAACATTATAACTTGAACAAAAGAATACAGAGGTCAACATAAGCATCAATAGTTAAGAGTACATTTTCATCAATTTCAAGAGATGGACCACTAGGATAAGGCTATAATGAAACATAATCAGGACAGTCTAGTGGATATTAGTTGGTTAGTGTACAGTTATATTTAGGTCAGGAACATATGTCCCTGCAGTGTTGGTTTCAATCCTATAGGTTTGTACACTAGTTTGAAATCTATTGGTGACCAATCCTCGGTTTATGTCAGGAACATAAAATTCCCAAAGAAGTATAATGGGTCAACAGTAGTGGTGCTGGACCCTAGGACGTTTCGGCTTCCAGATTTGGTGCCTTCTTCTGGGCCAGAAAAGGATTGTATCTCCCTAAACACAGAAAGGGTGGATGTTAGAAACACACAGAGTGTACTGTACCAGCAAGTGGGGCTGTATTCAATCAGCGGTAGGCAGTAGGCAGCACTACTGCCTACCGCTGATTGAATACAGCTCCACCTGACCAAACTGCCTTTTCCCCCCTCTCCTCCCCGGACCCAAGCTCAAGGTTGGCTTGTTTTTGTTGCTTTCTTTTAATGAGAGTTTTTCTCTCTTTTAGCTATACAGGACTACAACTGTATAGTGCTTACAGGTACCACTTACTGGTACAGTATACTCTGTGAGTTTGTAACTTTTGTTAATTTTAACTAATGATGCTTATGTTGACCTCTGTATTCTTTTGTTCAAGTTATAATGTTATGTGAAAAATGTATGATTACAACTTAGCTGTTTCTTTCTCCTTTTCTGTTTCTTTGATTGATTACAACTGAGCTGTTTCTTTCTCCTTTTCTGTTTCTTTGACTGCAGAATAGACTCGAGACTCTATCTCTATCTGCTCATTTATTAATATATCAGGACATCATATGTTGTGTTTTGTTGTTTTGATAAGAGAAGCTTTTTGTAATAAAATTGCATCAAAAGAAGCTGTTTCTCCTATTTAGATTGAGTACACTTGTACAATGCAATATATTTATCATGCAAACCCTTTAGGGTGTTCTAGACTACATCACTAGTATGAACTATTGGTGATTTATTGAAAAAAACACCACGTATTTAATTGTAAATAATTACATACTAAATCTACAGTATATTCCAACTTTGTTTGGCGGCTACCCCTTTTGTGATAAACTATTCCTGAGCATTAGGACACATGTGGTGGCAGTGGGTCAGGATATGCATACTGGACTCAGGCATGAGGAGCATATAATGACAGGAGTTGGCAGTGCCAGCATGACGGCATGGGTGAGTGGGACCTACTTTGTCCACTTGGGCATCCAGTCCGGAATGGCAAGTGGACCTGCTTGGACAACTCTGGAATGCAGGCCAGAATAGCAGTGTGTGGCTTTGCTGCCCTTTCCCTGATGGTGGTGTTCATAGGCATCTTTAGACAAGCATTATGACGGGGCACATATGATGGTTTGTGCGTTGCTCTGGAAATGGAACTGATTGGTTGTACTCTGAAATGGCAGATAGTTTCCATTAATACTCATGCCTTATTCTTTTTTTAAATGACTTTTTTGCACCGGGGATATTCCGACCAAACAATTTCCAGCAGTGCAGCTACGATACCAGATGAAATGCCCTGATGAGAAGAGCATGGCCATGTGACTACCCCAGTAGAAAACTTACAACAGGTACATACATGTTTATATTAACATAATGTTGTGCTTGAAGGAGGAGGAAATGAAGAAGCCAGTCCAGCTGCTCCTTTCGCTGTCCCACTGAGCTACCTGATCCCCGGATTAGCCAATCCAAAACCTTCCTCTTTGCTTCTGCTTTCTCTCCCCCTCTCCCCTGCTAAATTCCTTACTGAAACTGCACTGATTCTGCAACTGGGCCACTCTCACCGATCTCTGTCCTTGGCCCAGCCACTCTCCCCTTGCACTGCCTCCCTGGCAACCCTGCAGTGCGGGACTGTCTCAGTATCCCTACAGCCCCTCTTCCCAGCACTTGTCTGCACTTACCTTGCACTTGCCACCAGCTGGCCCGTATTATTTATCTTGTTTTTCTTCTACCCCTGTACTGCACTTTCCCCTCTCCCTTTCCCCTTGCACTTTTCCCTTCCCCTCTACCCTTACACTTGCATGATCTGAATGACACCTGGCCTAGTAGGATCGAAGTCTGTCTTCCGTTTGTTCCCCCCTCCCTGCCTCGTCGCGCCTTGAAACACTTGTGTAGGGGCGCGTTACAAATGCCATATCATATCATATCCTCAGCAGCCCGGCTATATGACGAGCCCTGAGTGCAGGTGCAATCAGCAAGTGACCGGGCAGAGGGGTGACCTTGATACAAATACACAAATGTTTTATCCCTGTGGCTTTTTGTGCCTGTAAGAGGTGGGAGTGAAAAGAAAATTCTATGTCTGCCGCCTTATCCAATTGAATTGCCTGAAGACCTTGAGCAGCCCACCCAACCCATTCCAATCACTCTTGGTGCGCAGCCGGAAGATGTGCCTTTAATGGAGGACACATGACCTCATGAAAGATTCTCCCTCTGACCTGAATACTGAGATCATCACATTAGGGAACCTAGGTCTGGTAGCTGGTTAAGTCCAAATGACAAAGGGACCCACGTCACTCCACTTTTCCTACATCATGGAGCATCTGCAGATGGTGACTCCCGTTCAGATCAACTCTCAAGCATGGGGAGTACCCTCAATAGGACGGATCCCTTTATCTGAACATTGCTCTCCTTCAACACTCCCCATGGCAGTTAAATTGCTCCTCTCTCGAATGTGGGTTTATATTAATTCATTCATTCATTCATTCGTATAGCGCCTTTCACCATAATTATGATACTAACACACTGTTGGTTGAACGCCCTCGGAGGGACTAGAGGCTAAATTTGTCAGAATTGAGAGGTGCCATTATGCGTGTGTGCATTTTGGCCATTACATTTATGTGAGGGTGGCCAAGACCCTGCTGGTCACCCATGTCTGAATGGCAGGTGGATGAGCACAGCCAAGGTAAACTATGAACGAAACAGGAGTGGTTTTGGCTTAAGGAGAATTATGTGAGAAGCTACAGTTTGAATTTTTCTTGTTAAAGGTAGCTTTATTCTTATGGCAGAGGTGCTGTGCAATAGTATTTGTGTTGTATGTGAGGGCAAGGTGTGTGGAATGAGCCTGTGCCTTCTGTGTGGAATGAGCCTGTGCCTTCTACTAAGTTACAAAGGTGCAGTGTGTGACGGGAGAAAATGGGAGTAGCTGTACAAACAACATCTACAACCTGGGTTCCATCCATGTACAAAGAGCAGTGCTATGTATAACAGACGGGCTAAGTGCTAAATGAATACACAATACTCACCCTCTGAGAGGATGTTAGAGTGATAAAATGCCATCCCTAGTTCCTTCTAGTGTGAACAAGACCCCGTTTCATGTTTTCTTACAGAGGCCCTAGAGAAACATACAGTGCCTACAACAAAAGAGGGATCCTAAGTGCCCAATTTTCCTCCTCCCGGAAGATCGGAGTGTATCCCTAAGGTGCATTATAAGTGCAATGCATTGCCCACCCTCCAAGCCCATTTGAGTGCAATACTCAGTCCACTGTCAGGATTCGTATTATGTGCAAGTTACTGGAACACCTTCTTGAGTCCTTCATTTGGGGTTGGAGGCACCCAAAGTGGGGTTTGATGTGGCAGAGCAAAGGAGAAGAAGGAGAGACGGGGCAGGTAGCTGAAAGAGTGATATACGGGGGAGGAGTTGGGGTTTGGGGGGGACTGTTTGAAGGAGGTAGTGTCTGAGTTGGGGGTTTGGGCACGGGGGAAAGGAAGGAATCAGGATGTGTGAGGGAGCATCCAGGTTTTGAAAGCTTTCTTTAAGGCCAGGTAATCCTCTATGAGACTGAGTGAGTGGGGGAGGGAGTTACAGAAGGTGGGTGCAAGGATGGAGAAACATGCACCTCCTGGTCTGGAGAACTTGAAACAGGGGACTTCCAAGAGGTGTGCAGAGCCTTATCTGAACATTCAAGTGGGGCGGTAGCGTGTGAACTTGTTTAGGAGGATTTCTAGGCCTTTCTTGTGTATGGCTCAGTGGATAATGCACATGGCTTCAAAGAGGCCTGTTGGCTGATGGGTAACCAGTGAATTATGCTGAGTGCCGCGGAGATGTGTTCTCCGGGGGAGGGTGCAACGAGGAGCCTTGCTGCAGAGTTTAGGATCTGTTGGAGCTTTCTTAGTTGATATGCAGGTGTGCCCAGGTAGAGGGAGTTAGAGTAGTCTAGGAGTGAGAGGATGATGGCCATGATTGCGGAGACTCTATGGGGGTAGGAGCGATATGGACAAATCTGCATGAGCATGCAGAGGTGGAAAGTGCATGATCTTGAGGCTGCACTGATGTGATGCAAGAGGATCAAGTCTGAGCTAAAAGTGCATCCTAGGTTTTTGACTGAGGGGGAGGCAGTGGGCGCGGGTCCTAATGACGGTGACCAAGGGATAGGTTGGGGAAGGAGAGCTTTTTTGCCGCAAATCAGGATTTAGGTTTTTCCAGGGTTGAGGAGCAGGGTTGTCCATCATCCAGAAGTCAATGTCTGAGAGGCAAGATGCCAGGTCTAGGTGGGGTGCGGAGGGGGAGTTGGGAATCTTGGGGATGATCTGAGTGTTATCAGCACAGTTATAACATTGTGATTGTAGACAACACAGACACTCTGTTTCACAGCTAGTGGCACACCTTTGCTATAGTGAAGCTACCTCGGCCGGGAATTCCTCAGTTGCCTGTGGATCATGCTTTCCCTCAAGCCCTGTCTCTTCTTACAGCAAATAACTGTTTTGCCACTAGCTAGGAACTTCCCATGTGCCCTGCATGCTACGTAACCTGCTCATGGATCCATACCAGTTGACAACCCACTCAACGGCCCCTCCCTCTACCCTATCCATCATTTTTAAAGTCTGATTCACCCGTAACAATCACAAACAGATCACGACTTGGGCATGACACGTAGTAGCAACTCACTAACTACTGCACCCTCGCTCTCCTTAAAATGAGACCCGAAATATAACTTAATATCTATAGTTTATTGACCAATCCCACACAGTAATAAATAATTATGAAGCAGCTATTCACTCTTCAGCGCATGCTGAATGTTTCTTTACTGCTGGAACAATATTTGTATTATTTCGTTGAAGTCAATAACTGGAAGGTCCTTTGTCCTAATGCAGAATTTGCTTAAATCATTCTGTGCCTTTTGTCAACTTATTTACACTTTGGTCTGCTCAGTGTGCATCCTTCTGGGGGTAACCAGCCCCTGATTCTTTTCAATGAGAATTGCAACAAATCTGTAATTTGGTTTTCAGAAAATACTTTGGAGGCCAGGAAAGCCATGAACAGTCGTACTGAAAGCCACTGCCAAAATAAACTGTGTAAGATAATGGCCCTCATTCCGAGTCTGGTGGTAGGGGATACTGGGCACCGGTAAGGAGACCGGTGCCGGTAATCCCCTACCGCCCGATTCCGAGGTCCCCAAACGGGACCCGTAAGGTACGTTAGGGAACCAGGGCGCAAATAACGTGCTTGCCATTCGCGAGCCCATTATTTGCACCCTCCCCATTCCCATTGAGCCCTCTGGGGGCTCAATGGGAATGGGGAATGGCATTTTCAATGGGGATTTACCGGTCTCGCAAAGGTTGGGCTGCACTGGTAAGTCTCCATTGAACTACACAGGTGCCGGACCCGTTATTGGTGGCAGTCATGGCACAAATAGCGCCATGACTACCACCAACCTCGGAATGAGGGCCAATGTCTGTGGCTAACGTATGTATATTAGGAAACATCACAAGTACAAAGACCTGATCATTTAGACATTGGCCCTCATTCCGAGGTTGGTGGTAGTCATGGCGCTATTTGCGCCATGACTGCCACCAATAACGGGTCCGGCACCGGTGTAGCTCAATGGGGACTTACCGGTGTAGTCCGACATTTGTGGGACCGGTAAATCCCGATTGAAAATGCCATTCCACATTCCCATTTGAGCCCCCATAGGGCTTAATGGGAATGGGGAGGGCTCAAATAACGGGCTCGCGAATGGCAAGCCCGTTATTTGCGCTCTGGTCCCCTAACAGGACCCGTAAGGTACATTTGGTCCCACCAAACATACCTTACGGGTCCCGTTTGGGGACCTCAGAATCGGGCGGTAGGGGATTACCAGTACCGGTCTCCTTACCGGCGCCGGTATCCCCTACCGCCAGACTCGGAATGAGGGCCATTATGCCTTCATCCAGCTTAAGCAACCACCACTCCCAGATGTCATCCCTTAAGCATACATCACATAACATTGCCTGGAGCCACTCGCTCTCTAGCAACAGCGAGGAGGTAAAATGAGGGAGTACAAGAGGGAGAACACGGGCACTGCTCAACTTTAAAACTAGAACACATTTCAATGAACCGATGAAACCTGTTAACTCGAAATAGGAAGCCGTCTTACTTGCAAAATGATAACAACTAAACACGCTCTTTCAAAGAATTGTTGCAATATGAGTGCTCTTTTCCCAACCACTCACCTTCCCCTAACCACCTACTGGAGGCGCTCCAAACAACCACAACTTTCATGAGCGAAACGCGGCCAAACCATAAGAACACTTAAAACCAGGTTCCTTTACAACTTTCACGAGCAGAGAAATGTGTCAATGCGCCTGGTTTGAAATGTTTTCTGAGGTTTAAGAATGCCCAGTCCTGTGATTGAATGATACACTGCATTGGGTGTAGAACAATACATGTGCTTGGACCACATGACATGTGCGTCACTTTGTAATGTGAATTAGCACTTTCCTTGGGCATTTTTTTGTACTTGCAATTAGTGAGGTATGGCGTGCACAAGACAGATGGATTCATGGATAAAGAAGTTGATTACTATTTTTTGTTGTAATATATTAGTGCTGAGTTACTGAGCGAGTATGCAATGCAGTCGGCACATCAGAGCTCCTGTTGCAAAGATCTGTATGCGAATTCCACTTCCTGGAAGGAAAGGTTGAACATTCGAGAACATGTCTCCAGCCCGTTCCTCCTCTGCCTTCAGATCACTACTGCAACCGTTAGAAGGGCTCTCTCTCGCAAAGTAGCTGGGCGTCGCCAGGCATTGGTGACGTCTCGTTACAGATGACGTACCCCTGGGCTTAATGAATCTTAAAGATGGCTCTGTGAGCCCTACTCGAGGCCGCGGAAGATTTACACGGATTCCCGAGGGCCTGTTGGGAATTTCAGACACAGCTTAATGCTTACAACAGGGACATTGTTCGCCTTAACGCCGTCCTGCCGGGGAAAAGCACATTTTTCGGAGGATGTACACAGTGTGCAACCTCCTATCCCCAGCAGGATGGGCCTGGTGCGGCAAAAAGCATTAAAAAAGCAATTTAAGGGGACTAAGTCTCAGGAAGTACCTGCCTTTTCCACCAGCTGGGTAGCAAATCAATCCTACAGGCGTTATGAAGTGAGGACGAGCGTGTAATTGGGTGGATGTGGCGGATTAGTCGTGGTAGTCAAAAGGCATCAGGCAAACATACTTTTAAGATAAGAGAACTACCTACTTCAGTCAAATTTACCAAAGGCACACGGGGCAGCTCGGGCGTAGGATTTGTGATGTATCAAACAATCGCACAACGCCCTTCTGCAACATACTACCAAGTTTATACACACATGAAATTGTTGCAGCAGCGGCTCTCTTTTGCAGGCCTCTCTTCCACTATTGGGCCAAAGAACAGCAAGTAAGCCTTTGTCAGATCCTTCATCTGGAACCTTCCAATGTCCAGGCCCACATAAGAGGCAGCACTGCTGCACCGGATGTCTGCTAGCAATTGGGATGTTGGGCGTTTCAAAAGACACACACAGCTTTCAATCTCTTGAGTTATTTATCCCTGACAGAGAACATGCTAATCCTTTCTGGAGCGCATACAAGCGTTAGCATTCCCAATCCAGGTGGGACATTGCTGCACATGGCTTTCCAGTAGCAGCGATTCTTCCACATCAAATTCCTCCCATTCTGGGTTTAATTAGACAGAACTTTGCAACAAACTATGCCACCCTCTGAAATATTTAGTGTATGAGGTGGGGCCGCGCGGTTCTACGTTGGACATTAGCAAAGCTCTTTTGACAATCCCCAACATTGTTATTGTTATTGTTATTTTGCATTTATATAGCGCCTTATATACCATTGGTATGGTCTGAAGGCGCTGGTAGGTTGAACGCCCTTGGGAAACGAGGTTCTGGTCAGTGGAGAGATTAGAGAGGGTCAAGGGTGCGTGTGCGCACCAGGTATGTGTGCAGCTGGTGCGGAATTTCTGTGGTAGCTGCTTCCTAGCGATAGGTGTGGTGGTTGAGGAATCAGGAGTATGTGTTCGGTCTGGCAGGATTATCCAGTCCGAGTGCGGCAGCGTTAGGCCTGACGAGAATGCTTAGCTGGGGGTGAGAAACCAGCAGTGTTTACTTAGAGTGATGGGGAGTGAGCGGCGGATGTTGATATGAGAACAGATATACCGAATGGTGTCATAGTATCTCTGTGTTCTACTTGAGTGGTGGTGTAAGGAGAGAGTAAGCGTGGGGTGTGAAATGAAGTATGCTCTTACAACGGTTCCTTGCGTTCCACATCAAAGTCTGCACATTACGCAGACCGGTCCGGTCCGTGCGATGTGTTTTGTTTCTCATCTGCTCTTATGCACTATTCATCGGGTCGGCAAATTCTTCCGTATAGCGTACTCCTCCATCTAGCATGGAGGAGTACGCTAATCATGCGCTCTGGTCCATTCATTCATTTGTTTCGTGCGTTCACCCGCTCCCCAGGCTCATCTGTTACGCACTCAATCGCATCAGATGCTCATCCGCCACTTGTCAGTTCTGCATTCATCAGCTCCGTTCACTCTTCCGTACAATGTACTTAACTGTTTTGTGTACACTCGTTTTCTCGCTCTTATTTCTCGTTCGATCGACGCATACCCGTTCTCTCGCCATACTCAGCCGCTTACTACACTCGGTCGCCCGACATACTCAGCTGCTTGCGATACTCAGCCGCTCGCTACATTCCGTCGCTCGTCAGATTCAGCCGATAGCTGTACTCAGCCGTTCCCTAAGCTCCTCCGCGGTCCATGTTCTTCCCCTCATTACACTCAACCGTTTTCTACATTCATGTGCTCTCCATATTCATTCAGCCGCATTCTACACTCGTGTGTTCTCCACATTCATCTGTCCACCACATTTATTGGCTCTTCATATTCGTTCGCTCTGTACGCTCACCGCCCTTCACAGTCATCCGCCTTACGCAGTCATCCACCCTCCGCAGTCATGCGCCCTCCGCAGTCATCCGCCCTACGCAGTCATCCGCTCTCCGCAGTCATCCGCCCTCAGCAGTCATCCGCCCTCCGCAGTCATCCGCCCTCCGCAGTCATCCGCCCTCCGTAGTCATCCGCCCTCCACAGTCATCCGCCTTCCACAGTCATCCGCCCTCTACAGTCATCCGCCCTCCACAGTCATCCGCCCTCCATAGTCATCCGTCTTCCACGGTCATTCGCCATCCACACTCATCTTCCAAAGGCATCCGCCCCTCCACAGTCATCCGCCCTCCACAGTTATCCGCCTTCCACAGTCATCCGCCCTCCACAGTCATCCGCCCTCCACAGTTATCCGCCTTCCACAGTCATCCGCCCTCCACGGTCATCCGCCCTCCCCGGTCATCTTCCACAGGCATCCGCCCTCCACACTCATCTTCCACAGGCATCCGCCCTCCACAGTCTTCCGCCATCCACACCCATCTTCCACAGGCATTCGCCCTCCACAGTCGTCCGCCCTCCACAGTTATCTGCCTTCCACGGTCATCTGCCTTCCACGGTCGTCTGCCCTCCACGGTCATCCGCCCTCCGCAGTCATCCGCCCTCCGCAGTCATCCGCCCTCCGCCGTCATCCGCCCTCCGCCGTCATCCGCCCTCCGCCGTCATCCGCCCTCCGCCGTCATCCGCCCTCCACAGGCATCCGCTCTCCACAGACATCCGCTCTCCACAGACATCCGCTCTCCACAGACATCCGCCCTCCACAGTCATCTACCACAGGCATCCACCTTCCACATTCATCCGCCCTGCTCAGTCGTCCACCCTCCACAGTCATCCGCGCTCCACAGTCATGTTCCACAGGCATACACCCTCCACAGGCATACGACCTCTACAGTCAACCGCCCTGTCCAGTCATCCGCCCTGCCCAGTCATCCGCTCTCCACAGCCATCCGCTCTCTACAGTCATTCGTCCTCCACAGTCATCCGCCCTCCACAGTCACTTTCTACACATAGCCGCTCTCCATACTCGGACCGCTTTCTACAGTCAATTGGTTTACACACTCATCCGTCACCCCCATTGATTTTGCTCGTATTATTCATCGGGTCTCCAGACCCAACCGTCTTCCAGACGCACTTGTCAACCGCTTTCATCCTCCACATTCATTTATACTTGTCTAGAATCATCTTTATTCATTCGCCCTTCTCACTTATCCGTTCACCCCACTCATCGGCTTTCATCGGCTTTCCAAGCTCGTCCACACTCTATTTTTCTTTTGTCCAGTGATCAATTCGTGTTATTGACTTCACTGTTTAGATCTACATTACTCGTTTTAATTTCTTTTGTGAACATTTGCTACAAATACAAAAGGATACAATCAACATGCCGCTTGTATTGGGTCGCCTTTCCCCTAAATTCCTGAATACATTTCCCATGCAGAATTCCCGCTGCCCCCACTCCTTACCAACCTATAGCAGTCATCTCACAAATTGAGACTCGCTCGCCATGCCTCTCTCACCTGAGATATCTCACATGTAGCTCCCGCCTAACGCTGGATGTTCTAGCATGGGCCTCTCCTTTTTTGTTCCTCTCCCATTGTATCCCTGGGAGATCCCCACAAACCTGCTGCCCCACCACGCTCTAGGCCAGAGTCCACCAGAATGCTGGGAGACCTCCACAAGCTGCCCTAACCCGCCACTCCTGCATTCTGTCATCTCTCTGGCCAACATGCCTCATGCCACTACGCAAAGGGCTTTGCCCATTACATGCCTGCTGCATTAAAAAAAAAGTGTGCTATTATTAGTTCATCAAAGAGCAAGTACATTTTCATTTAACAAAAAATTGACTTAAAAACTCTTTGCCTCACCTACAAAGCCTTTAACCACCTAGCCCCTCCCTACCTCACCAATAAATTCTCCATGAAACCAGCCACTAGAATCACTAGATCTTCCAACTCTCTGTGCCTCACCGTGCCCAGATACACCTCTAAAAGAGCCGGCGGCTCAATTTTCACGGTCCTCGCCTCTCAACTCTGGAACACCCTGCCGTTGAACATTAAATCGACTAAATCCTTCCAATTATTCAGGAAACTTGTCATTGGTTAAAAACCAACCTTAAGCTAGATTTAGCCTACGACAAATTGTATATATTGTACATGCTTCAACTGTAAGTTTTAACTCCCTCTGTCTGTATATACTGTACATAACCTTACAAACGTATTACTGCAAATGCTATATATATTGTGCCTTGTAACCTGTCCTAAGTGCCCTTTTACTCCCGGGTCTGGAGCGCTATATAAATAAAATAAACAAACAAACAAAGGATCTCTGCTCCACCCCATCAAAGGGGTGCCTCAGCCCACTGACATTCTAAGCCCCTGTTTCAACGCACCACACAAATGTCACCGGAGGCAAAGGTAAATAGCATGTTTACTGATGGGGTCCCATTCGGGAAAAGTAACTTTCATTACTTTTTTGGGTAGAAATCAGGCAGGTATGTAAGTTCAGGAGGTGTCGTGGAGCTGGCAGTGCTGACATCTGCACAGATGTATTATGTTCTGGGGTCTAACATCAAAATGAGCACAAGTATATTCGCTCAGGTGCTTTTTCGTGACCAGTTCTTGGGACAGAATGCGGTTTAAAGCAACTACCCGTAGCAATGCAAAATAAGCGGTGAAGTGCTTGAGAGGCCAGTCCGGGAAATGACTGAGTAACCATGCCTTAAATTACAGCATATTAGGGTGAATCCAGCAAAGATATCAGCATCATACCTCGTGGCCAAGGTGATCCGTAGTGTTCACCTGCTTTGTTACGAATGTTTGCAAGGTGTGGACAGGAACATGGAGCCCTTTGATGGGTTGCCGCACTGCCTTTAGATGAATCATGCGCCTGGTCATTCGAGGTCTGGCAACAGGCAATATGGGACAGGTTATTGCTTACCTTCTAGCATCAAGGCAAATCTTTAACTGGGAACAGTAGGCCTGGGGGAATCCACCTGAAAGTCACCCAGAAATCCCCATGGGTGACTTCATGGGAGAACAAGTGCGAACTGTGACAGACCAACTTCTGACGCGATTTCCGGAAGCTGTACATAATATGATTGGTTATTTATAACGTGCTTAATACCCAGAGATTTCTAAGCTCGGACCCGGGGATCGAAGCTGTGTTACTCCATGTCATTTTGCTTCCAAGGCGAGCACTTTGCCCCTGAGCTATCCTCCCAAGACCAGCAGGATTTGGAGGTTGTGCGAGAATTTGGCCAAGATCATCAGGCTCAGGCTGGATTTGGGACTACTTGCAGGGAATTGAGCGAGGACCTAGGCAGAGACAGCAAGTTTCTGTGTTGGATTTGGCTGCAGGAAGGCACGGCAGAGTTGATCAACTCTAGTTGCAGATACTGGAGGGCGCTTAGGGAGCAATTTGCTTTCTTACTAGGGAGTAGGCATTGTGTTTGTGTTGAGAAACCTTTGTTATTTTAGTAAGCACTTTAGTTATTTTTTGTTTTGGGTAGTCAGTTTATTTTTTGTTAGTGTACCCATCAATTAGCGAAACATCTTGCAAGGGAAATAACCCGTTTTGTTTGGTTTAGGAAACACTTCCTTTTTATGTTTTTGTTTTAGTTTTAGAAAACGTATTAATTTTTTTTTTTTTAGTTTTCGGAGCTTTAATTTAATTTGGCTCACTTTCCCATTATCCCATCTTTTTTGTTAGTCAAAAGTTTTCATTTTTTGTTGTTAAGCAAAATGACAGAATGGGAGGAGAAAAACACAGTGCTGTTTCTCAGCGAGAAGAGCAATCTTTACGTGGCAGCACACATGGATGTGGAACTGTGGCCATTTGACCCCGAATCCTTGGATGGGAGAATAGATATTGAACTTGTTCTGTCCAGCGAGACACACAAACACAGAGATTCGTTCATGTCCTCGTCCTGCTACTGATGGGTTTGTTGGTGGAGCTTGGGGTGTCACTTGTGCTGATCAAGGGGCACTTAGTGATGGTGGGAATGATGTGGTTGAAGAGCCTCAGGAGCAGAGGTAGGTTGGGCAAGAAAAGGTAGCAAGAGACTCTGGGTGAGAGGGGGGTGGTTGAGTCTGATTGTGCATGGTAGTCTGTGTCCAAGGGGGTTCTGAAGTCGAAGGCACTAAGCAAAATGAGGATGCAAGGCAAGACTAGGAGTTCCCATGGAAGTAGAAAGAGGACAAGAGGAATGCCCCCCTTTACCATCATTATTTTTATGTGGCGTGTGATCCCTTTCTTTATTGGGATGTAGCTGAATGTGTGTGTGTGCGTGTGTGTGTGAGCCCTTTCCACGCTGAAGTGCAGCTAACCCTGGTCATGGGTGCCCTCGTCCCTTCAGTAGTGCAGAAAGCATTGTGTGTGTGCACCCACATCCCCACAGGAGTGCAGCAAACATTGAGAGCAAATACATTCACCCTTTGGTACATCCAGGGGAAACTGTACATAAACTGCTATTTGAAATTCTGATCATAGACAAACAAAATGAATTGGGTAGTCAAATGATTTGTTCTTCATGCTCAGGGACATCATCAACTTTGTCCATGATCCGCTCACCTCAGTCAGCCATAACCACCACAGTATTATGGCTGAGAAGCCTTCTGCTCCTCTAACATGGGCAGCTGACCATAGCCCTTCGGCCCCAAACCTGCTCATGGGCACTACCTTCTGCCACAGATTCATTGCTGACACCTGCGACTGAGTTTCCTTCCTAGAGACTGGGGCAGAGGGTATTACCCAAATTGGTCGTTTACAATTGTTCAAATGAACAATTGACCGAATTTAAAGGGTCACAACTGACCTTTTCACAACTGACCGAATATATATATATATATATATATATATATATATATATATATATATATATATATATATATATATATATTGGTTTGGTAACATATATATATATGGGTTTTGGGGGGTTTGGCGTTGGGTGGGGGTTTGTGGGGGGTTTCCCCCCACATATATGGTACAATTGACCTTCACAATTCGGTCAATTGTGAAAAGGTCAATTGTCATTTGAGCAGTTGTAAAACGATCAATTCGTATACAACCGGGCAGAGTTTGGTGTGGCTAGGAGTGCCAGATCTTGCCACCTGCAGCTTGATGCTGAACCTAAGGCAGGAATTGTCAGTGGGTCCCAGATCGCTAGGTAACGGCCTCTTTAAGAGAAGCACCTTTTGCCAAATTTCCCAGAGCACCAGCCATTCAGCATACACAACTACATTTCATGGATAGAATATAATATCTATACAACAGGGTAAAACTCTTGTGTCAGGGCAACCAAGTTGAGAGCAGGCAGGGGAAAATCCGAGAGCTGCGCGACCATAGGGCATAGAGTCACTATGACCTGGCTGAGGGTGGGACATGGTCCCCACATGCATGTGAAATTCATGATGGATTAAAGTAGGCTTCGATCATGTAGTGATATATCAGGTCAATGTATTGAAAACAGATGAAACAGAAACCCAAGAAGGGTGTCCCAATTAGCTTATGAAAACCATCAGGGAACACAGGATGCACTCATAAAAAAACCGGCTTAAGGGGTGGCCCACCCCTATAATGCAGGGAGGAGCATGTTAATGTGGGTATTTGGAGTCAGAGAGGGAGACAGAGAGGTGGTATGAGGTCAGAAGAAAATGTGACTGAGGACAAAACAGCATATATAGGAAGGAGGCTGAGAAGATAGCCTGGCTAGAGGTGGCCAGAGAAGGTAAAAGAGGGCTGGGGGAGAAACGGGTATAGAGGTGGCAGGAGGAAAATTGAGTGGAGCAGCAGATAGAGTAGGGTCAGAGAGGAGGAGCATGTTAGAGGAGAGCTGAGGAGCGAGAAGGAGAGTATATTCAGGAGGAGGTTAGAAGTAACATCAGGAGAGGGGAGGTCAAAAAGGAGAGGAGGTTCAGGAATGATTCCCCCCAGGTGCAAAACTGCTTTGGCTCATTGAGGAGGTAACCGATGATAGGGTGCTGATGAAGTGAGTTGGGAATTTGAAAGGGAGGTGGTGAAGATACACCAAGTCATACTGCTGAACCTTGGACCTGGGGCACTTGAAGACAAGGAAGCAATACCTGGAGATGGATGGGGATGCAGAACTTGCTCATACATCAATAATCAAACCGACTCAGGAAGTTGACAAAACATACTACTGTTTTATTAGCAATTATCTAAAACAGGAGTTACAAAAGACATCAAAGGACGTCGCACAGTACGATCTCAATACATTTAATGAAAACCGACATTCTTATACTACAAATGTGCCACTACTGACATCACACTAAGTGGCAAACTGCAAAAACCTACTTGGGGAGGTGATAGGCTTACAGGGAACATCTAGGTATACGTTCCATATGGACGGAGGATCTGATTGGGTCTCTAAAATCAGATGGACAACTAAGCCTTTCTCTAGTGCAAGTCGTTTTCATCATCACAAAATACATGAAGATTCATTGGTTACACAAACTATAGGGCTCTTTGATACGTTGCCCTCTATAATTGGTTGGCACGCTTGTACCCTTCTGGAATATTCCACTTGCTAGCAGCACGCAAGCTGGCTACCCCAGGTGTTGGTAGGGTCGGCCTGGTCATGCCTCCCCACCTAGTCAGCCCAACATCTATCATCCATCCTGCGGTCTGCCATTCAATTGAGGCTTTGAACTTGGCCTTGCAGAAGCGCTCTGTGCCTGAGAATAAAAGGCAGTGTGGCATGGTCTTCTCTTCTGGTTTTGGTGTAGCTTGACCCAAAGTCTATTTCAATCTGATCATGTGACTGGAGACCACATGTTCGAGCTCTTTGTTGCATATAATACTATTAAATGATGAACTCTTGACTACTTCAGTGTTTTTCCATTCCACCTCAAACAGCAGTTTGTTTCTTTCTCACGTTCATGTAGCTTTTTGACAGACAACCAAGCTCACAGTGGTCTCGACTCTTGGTGCTGGACCAGGCAGCCTTTTTGAATTCCCCTTTTCCATCACTTTTTTTTCCCAACTGCGCCACACTCAAGCCCTTTATATTCACAGGGTTCAAGTCTTGCTAAAGTGCATTGTGGAACATCCAGATTCTATATATTCCTAAGTATATACATTGGCACATTGCCGCAATGTATTCTCTACACAGCCAGCCTCAGTATTACTTTGGCTACTTGTGTTACAGTATCTGTACAAGTGTAAAATGACTTTACTTTTTCTTCATTTTGTCTTTTGCACAAGCATCTTCATTTTGATCCCAAAATGTTGCTTAACTTCGACACTTCCTTTTCAGATCTTAAAGAATGCTTAGGTTCCTCTTTCATTTTGTCTTTTTCTAGCTGCATCATTTCTGCTTTTCATGACGTCACCAGTCCTCTTTCTCATCCACTTTCATACTTCTTCCGGTACTTTGTCCAGAAGACCATCGTTTCTTCGTGAATGCATATAGGGTTTTCTCAGTGGATATTTTGTCTCAAGAATTCTTTGCGGTATAGGCATCCTCACTGGTAGTGCACGTGTCACAACTTCCGGTTCTCAACATATAGGCAACATGGGGTGGAGCTTCTGGTAGTGGTATTTGGCTCCTACTCTACACTGCCGAGATGCCTTGTGAAACAAAGAGTCTTGGCAGGCAGAATTTTAAGTCATTAGGCTATTTATAAGGATGCATAGTTATCAGGCATTAGTGGTTAGGTACATAATGTTAAGTATCTCCAGGAGAGCCCTTTGGCTTCCACCACCCAGGCTACATGTCTCCAACTGCCTTGGGTGGCACCTTCACTGGCAAACAATAACATTCTCATCGCCTGCAGGACATTCCATTATTACATAGCTCTGCTCACACATGCCGACATACAGGAAAGGAGGAACAGGATATAACACCTTGGGCCTCATTACATGTTGTGCGGTAAGGGAATTACGGTACCGGTACCGTTAAATTCCCTAGCCAATTACGACCCGGACTTGCTGCTATTAGCGGAACCGGTAAGTACGGTGCCACTTATAGCGGCAAGTCCGTGGGCGCGCGACCCCCAGGTCGGAAATAGCGCCATGGCGCTAATAGCACGCCATTACAAGCCATGCGGACATGGCAATAGCGGCATGGTAAAGACCCAAAAACCCCTTACCGGCATGGCGCTAATACCGGCATCGCGAAACACCCGTAAAGAGACCTGAGCAGTGTTCCCACCTGCCACAGGTGGACACAATCAGCACAGGTGGAGGCAATGGAGACTGGCAGCACAAAAGAGCACACCACACCCCTTCCCACACCAAGATGGTTCCAATACTAGCAGCATTACATGGGCTGGAGGACATGATTGCAGTGCAGCACCAACAACAACAGGCAGCACAGAGGAGACGCAGGAGGAGGGCAAGACAGGCACAGCAAGCACCACCAGGGCACCCAGAAATACCACAGAGGCAGCCAACAATCCCCAGGATCCAAGCCAGTCCATTTAACCCAACACCTGAGCAGATACATACCCTGTACCGTCTGGACCGGGATACCGTTACCAGCATCGTGGATAAGATACATGACGACATTGTGAGCCTCATAGACATCTGAACTGCAAACCCCCCTCTACTGAAGGTGGTGACTGTGCTCCACTTCCTGGCCACAGGCTCCTAGCAGCATACTGTGGGGCAGATGCATGGCATCTCACAACCAGTTTTCTCACGCACGTTGAACCAGGTACTCGATGCCCTCCTGAAGCTTGCACATGAACACATATTCCTGCCATGGACTGCCCAGAAGATCGCAAACACCAAAGTTGCCTTCTATTCACTGGCAGGCATCCCAAGTAGCATCAGGGCCATCAACTGTACCCATGTGGTATTGGTAGTCCCACATCACAATGAAGTAGTCTACCGAAACAGAAAACAATTCCACTCCATCATTTCCAAAATGGCATGTGACGCAAACAAGATAATCACACATTGTTGTGCCAGATATCCCGGATGAAACCATGATTCAATGATTCAATGGTCCTTCAGAATTCAACCATACCACGCAACATGGAGCGACAAGCCGGACAAAGATCGTGGCAACTTGGTGAGTAGCAGGGCATGCACATGGCGGTGTGATTGGGGGGGAGAGATACATACTCCAACTGGGTGTTGACTGTCGTGCGTAGGACAAATGGACATACAGATGTATGCCAATGTCCATCAGGGAAGGCCACAATGTACTTGAGAAGACACCACATGCAATTTGAAGCTGCACAACATTTAAAATAAAACATGTTTCAAAAGATTACACATCCATCCACACGCACATTGCACATCATGCCACACCACATAATACACAAATCAGCAACATGCCGTCAAGACATTCATACAGAATTAGGGCAGCACAACATCATTACAGCAATGTGCCCTTGAATGCATGCAAAGGGATCACCCCTAGCCCAGTTCATCTGCATGCATGCTGGTAGTTGTGATTTTCAATCACAATGCACAGACGATTTGTGTGATATGTACAGGCCGCACCAGAGGTGACCCGTAACAGGTACCCATTCTTCACCCCATACAGGCGACGCCACCTATCCCCTGAGGAGGTGGCTCCTAACCCCTGTACGGAACCCACAGAACCAGCAAGAAGAGGACTACAATATTGCACATACCCGTACCCGCGTTGTGATAGAGCAGGCATTTGGCCTTTCAAAGACACAGTTCTGGTGCCTAAGCGGGCCTGGTGAGGCTCTCCTGTACGGCCATGACAAAGTGCCGAAGATAACCGTGGCATGTGTAATGAAGCACAAAATGTGCATCAGACGGAATGTGCCTATGCCACCTGACATTGACATGCAACCACCAGATGAGGATGATGTTGATGGGGATGAGGATGGGTGAAATGGTCCGCCAGGACGTGCAAGAGGCGATGGCCAGGAGGGACACGATGTGTGTGCGTCTGCATGTGATGTATCAAATTCCATGAGATACAAGGGAGAACTACTATGGATGGAGATGGGTATTGTTGCCCTGATGCATGTGGTGAGGCCCACAAAGGACCCTCTCCCCAATAAAGTACACATACACAATGATGAAGACCAAGCCTGTGTTTCAACTTCTCAACAGTTTCATTGTGATCAGAATGTGAACAAAAAGTGCATGGCCCCAACTGTGCAAACGACTTTTCCCCCCTCCCCCCACAACACTCCCAAAAACACCCTTTCCCTCCTCCCCCCACAAAACTCCCAAAAACACCCTTTCCCTACTCCCCCATAACACTCCCAAAAACACCCTTTCCCCCTCCCCCCACAACACCCCCATGTGAGCCTTATAGTGTGTAGGAGTCCTGCTCCACATCTGCCACCTAGTCCTTGCTGGCCCTAATCCTCAGTGCCTCCGCCGCCATTGGGTGGTTGGAATGTCGTGCGCCTCAAGTTGCGCAGAGAGTGACGCAGGCGGCTTGTTTGCCGGGAAGTCGCAGAGGAGGAGGTACCCGGTTGCTCCTGTGTTGGGGGTGGGTATTGGCGCTCAATGGCGTCCGCAATACGTGTCATGGCCTGCCTGAGTTGGGCCATTTCCTCGCAAATCCTGTTCGTGCAGGCCTCCATGCCCTCCCTTGTCTGGCTTGCATACATACTGAGGTCATCCCTCAGACGGGCTGCCTCGGCCACATGCTGCCCAACCAGCGCAGTGATTTCTACCTGCCTCTGGCTGATGGATGCAATGTCATGGTGCGAGCTACGAGCTTTTGGGGTGGCTGCTGCGGCCTGGTCCATGCCTCTGGCATCAGGTGAGGACACCTGAGGGCTCCATGCCCCTTCCACGGTGTGGGTGGCTGATCCTCCATGGCTACCTGATCCTGTTGACGGCCTAGGGCTGGGCTCAATGGACCGTGTTGGGCTGGGGGTCTGGCTTCGATCCAGAATGTCAATTGCCTCCTCCACGTCCAAAAGTGGTGTGATGGCTCCTACCTCACCAGTTGAACTGGTGGCAGCAGAGTGCGTGCCCTCCGTGCTGATTTCACATGTAATGGGACACACTGCCGTGGGTGCAACAATAGCAGCAGCCGTGGCCTGAGGCTGCGTCGAACTGGTGCTCTTGCTGCCTTTGGCCCTCTGCTGCTGAACACTCCTCCCGGTTCCCCTTGAGGTGGTGGCGGTGTCCCCTGTCTCATCTCTCCTGGGCTTTTTCATTGCTGGGGGAACAGGTGTTGCAGTGCGTGGGTCTTCAGTGTCTGTCTGTGATCCTGTAGGGGTCAAAAATAGGGAATATCATCGTTTATGATTCAACGTGCCTTCTGCAGAATGTTTACGTCATGCCTCTCTATGCATTGGGGACTCTTTATTTTGGATTCCGGTAATGGGGATGTCGGGTGGGTCATGCATGAATGGGTCTGTGTTGCACGTGTATGTGGTGATGCATGCATGTATGTTTGTGGCTGGATCCATGGCCTGAATATGGACACATATTTGGGGGACCCCTCACCCTTCACTGTGCATTGTTTGATGTATACACTCACCTCCATCGGATGAAGTGGCCACACCATGCTCCATGTCTCCAACACCCTCTACCGATTCCACACCAATTGTGGAGGCACAGATCTCCTCCCACTCCCTGAGTTTCAGAGGGGAATCAGCGCCACCTCCTGTGCCCATTGCCAGCTTGCGATTCACTGACAGTATGTTTCTGACACGGACCCGGAGGTCATCCCACCTCTTACGGCAGTCCTTGACTGTGCGGGTGGTGGTGCCCAACGCACTGACTTTGTGGGCAACCTCTGCCCAGAAGGCCTTTTTTTTAGGAGGGTCTCCCGCCGCATCTCATTGCTGAAGACTACATTGGCATTTGCCGCAAGTGTCTCAGTGAGCATGATCAGCTCCTCATTGCTGAATTTTTCTTTTCGCTGGCAATCAGCAGCTTTTTTCACGGCCTTGGGCATCTTTGGGCTATCCGGGATGGATTTGTGTTCGAGTTTCCTGGAAAGAGGTCCTCGATGCAGAGGATGGCAATGGATTGTGTTTTTAAAGATGGCCACTGTGCTCTTTCCCGTTCCTGTGCGATGACGCTATTTCCGGTTCTGCTTTTTAACAGTGACCGCTAATAGCAGTGACCGAAAATTGCATGTAGCGTGAGGGCAGAGGTGCTATTGGCACTTTGGTCAAAGTCGGTAAGGGACTTTTTGGGGACTTTTACGGCATGGCGGTAGGGTCATTAACGGCATGGCGCTATGCTCGTGTCCGCGTACTCGTAATGGTACGCAATTAGCGCCCTCTTGCAAGGGCGGAAATGCTAATAGCGCCATGCCGGTAAATGCCGTTTTTTAACGCACAACGTGTAATGAGGCCCCTTGTCTTTCATCCGCTTGGTGAAACATTGGGGAATGTATTAGCATTGCTCTCTATGGAGAGATAATACCGATATATGAAAAGGGTGAGAGAAATAACCCAGCAAACCTTTGACCAATATCCTTATTGGGTGTAGCGGATGAGATATTCACAAAGATACTACTTGAACAACTTAATTATTGGGTTCTAATGAATAGTTAAATTAGCCATCTTCAAGGGGGATTTAAATCTGGGGTTAGTACAACTCACCAAATATTTAGACTCTATCTTCTGATATTGAAATATGTTTCTTTACGTAACATGAAGCGTATGCAGCATTTGTTGATTTACAGAAAGCATTCAAATGACTTCTAAGAAACATACTGTGGGACAATTTCATTGAGATTGGGGTCCCAACCCCTATACTTAATGCTATCAGATTCCTGTATTCTGACAATGAGGCTGTGATATGGCGTGGTGTCGGGGGGAAACAAAGCAACCATTTTTGGTACAGCAGGGTGTGCACCAGTGCTCTGTTCTGGCGCCCACTCTATTTAACATGTACATTAATAGTATTATCAAAATCCTATTGGCCCATATGACATATGCTCCATCCCTGGCTAATACCAAATATCCAGCCTTATTTCTTTCAGACAGATAATGCTGCGTTGGTGTCCATGACCCCAATAGGTCTAAAAAAACAGCTTGACCTATTTTCTGTTTTTTTTAAAACCCAAGGCTTGCTAATCCAACTGGACTAAAACAAAAGGTATGGTCTTTAAATCACCCAGCTCTAAAATCCTAAAGCTGTTTTTAAGTATAGAAGGCAAACTTATGGAGATGGTGTCTAGTTTCGACTACCTGGGAGTTAGATTTCGGGAGAAATGCACTTGGACACACCATTTAGATAGATCCAGTCTTACACTATCCAGGTAGAGGCTGGAAACGGCCAGATTTACGAAATCATATGGTAATGGCACGCTAAGGCCTGCCCTGCACATATATAAATTACAAACTCGACAGGCAGTGATGCATGGTGCAGAAATCTGAGGACATACTAACATTAAACCATTAGAGTTGTCAGAAAATAAATTCCCACTATTTATTTACTTATTTATTTTAATTTTTATAGAGAGTGACAAGACCGTAGGCCTCAGAGCGCACATGAGGAAATGGTTCTATCTTATGTTAGCCATTAAGTTGTCTTCAAGCTACTACTTGTTTTGGAATCACCTCTGGTCTACACCATCGCTTGTAATACACAGGGATGCAATGGAAGATGCCCTACCACAGAATGGAGAAAGCACTTTACCATGCTTTAAACGTGCAAACATCGTACTGCATGACTTGAGCTACTCTAGAATATGGGCTCACCCTCCTGAGAAAGATTCTCATTCCAAGAATCGTCTAGTGGCAGATTTCAGGCAAAACAACCTTGAAAGAATGCCATCGCAGAGCCTGAACTCGAGATCCCTTAGAGAACATTGGGATTGTAAACTCATTTTGGGATATGAGCCCTATCTGTATCAGATTGAACTTGCAATGTCTCGTACTTTATGCTTTAGATTTAGAATAGGCACTTTACAGCTTGCCACTTTCACTTATAAATGGGGCACGACTACTTCTTATTAGTGTGCTTTTATGTCTAGATAAGAGAGAGACAGAGCTTCATTTTATGCTGATTTGCCCTATGTCTGATAATTGGAGGAGACGGAATGCACAACTCATTGGCTGCTATGGTGTTCTGTAAAAGTACTACTATCCCTGTGATGCTCCTGACTATGTCATTAGTATCCATCATGCATGGATTAATAGAATTTATGGCAAATTATATTTGATGAAGCTTCATGTCTGGTAATCATTGTAGTGCACTTTAGATCAGCCATGGGTGATTAAACTGCACTTTCTGTTATATAAACTATGCATAGATAGTCGATTTTGGCTCTCTTTGGACGATATGTATTTAGTATATAAACAAATATAAACAAATGCATATCGGAATCTATTGGTATACTCATCTATCTGCTTATATTAGCTCTACATTTTAATAATTCTGCTAATCTTGATCTCTTAAATTGTAATTAGGTGAAATTGCCTCTGCTTTCTCCCAATCCACAGTTCTGCCTCCCCTGCATATTGCAAAGTTGTTCACGCTGCTGCACAAACCGATTAGAGCTGTGCAAAGTTTCTCGTGCCACTCCGTGAACTGAAAAGAGCCACGTGAAGTTTATCATGCCGTCGCACATACCCTGTAGAAATCGCAAAGAGCTGCCCAAAGTTTCACCTGTCCTTGCGTGAAACCAACATTCATTGAAAAGAGTGTCACATAGTTTCTCATGCCCTTGTGCTGCGCGAACATAGCGCAGATCAAAAAACCTGAGCAAAGATTCTCGTGCCAGAGCACGAAAGCAGTATGGGTTGGAAAAAATGGCCAGCGTGAAGTTTCTGGTGGCGCTGCACAAAACAAGCACAGATCAACGAAAAACACGTGAAGTTTCTCATGTCACTGAAAGGAACCAGCACGGGTCAAAAAAGACCTGCACAAAGTCTCTCGAGTTGCTGCGTGAACCTAGCATGAATTGAAAACCCACGCAAAGTTTCTTGTGGCACTGCATGAAAGTACGAATTGAAAAAAAGACCAGTACAAAGTTACTTGTCCCGATACACAACATCAACATGGAAACAAACACCACGCTGTGCGCAAACCACACAAACCCAAGTGAAATTTCCGTGGCGTCAACACCTTAGTGCTGATTTTGCGGAACGGGCAGAAGCAAAATCCAGTGGCAATTCCGCCCTTTTCTCTTACAAAGTTACTTGTCCCGATACACAACATCAACATGGAAACAAACACCACGCTGTGCGCAAAACCACACAAACCCAAGTGAAATTTCCATGGCGTCAACACCGTAGTGCTGATTTTGCGGAACAGGCAGAAGCAAAATCCAGTGCCAATTCCGCCCTTTTCTCTTTACGTGCAGAAATTTCGCCCACCTCTAGTTCTAATAGGTACGATATGTATGCACTTTAATGCTCTTTTGATCGATTCTCCTTGTTTTAAATGCATTGCTGTAATTTGATTGTCACATTAGGTTTCATTCTGTATGCATTTCTAACTTAAGTTGTACACATTTGATCACAATTGCATTTGTATGTCTGCTTTGATGGGTGACGCTGAAATAAAGCATCTGATGATGATTTATCAGCATTGCACAGCTACAGTGCTGGCCTCTGTCCAAGCCTAACCTGCACGTGCATGCAGAACTCAGATATCCGGGCAAAAGGTCTTACTGGAGAATGAAAAGCAAAGGACCAACCTTAGAAGAAGTGAGGGGACCACCAAATCACTGAGACAGTCAGTAACCAAGAATTGCAAAGGCAACTTGGGAAGGAGTCATATATTAAGAATTGCTAACTTCAGAAAAAAAAATCCATCCATTATAAAGCTGTAGTTTCCTAAATTGGCCCACATTTGTAGAAATCCTAATGAATCTAGTCATTTTAAATCAAAACTTCTGTGTCTGCCTCACATTGATCCTACTTGGCTAGATGACGCACCTCAACAGATAATTGTGATTGGTTATGTATAACACGCATAATAATACCAAAGAGGTTTCTAAACATGGACTCGGGATTCGAGCCTGTGGTGCTCTGCCTCATCTTGCTTCCAAGTCGAGCACGTTGCCACTGAGCTATACTACCCATTCCGTGTCTACATTCATGCTCTACTACCCATGTCTGCATAACTTGAAAATATACACTGGTTTGTTGCAATATAGGATGATGGTATACTTTATCACTTGTGCCGGACTGTAATGTTAGGGAAGGTGTACTTTGGGGTTGATCAAGTGATTGACGGGTAAAGGCAAGCCAGTGAAGGCATTAAAACCACTAGCCACCACATCCAGTGATTCATTTTTTGGCATACTTGTAGCCATGGTTGTTGTGATATTTGTGGTTGCTCTCTGTTGGCATACATTGCTACCATCCATGATTCATATATCCCCAACAACTGCAGTGGCAGATGTTTCAGGAGTACACCATGCAGCATTTCCAGAACTTCATATTCCCTTCCCACAAATTGATATTGCTTCTTGCCTTACACATGTAGAGCCCTGTTCGAGTGTTTTTCAGATTTGAGTAGTTCTGTATGCTCTCGCACCTAACCACAATCAAGCAGCCCCACTGTCAATAATTACTCCTATGTCATAGTACTATGTCCTCATCCTCAAGCATGTGATGCATTGCGTCACCACTACCACCCTGCAAACATGTTTTTCAATCAAAAACGTTTCCCTTCCTCTCAAAGCAGTGGCAATGAAATTCAAGTGGTTGTGTGTGACATATGGCACGATTGCATATGACGTTTCATGTGAGGATGTGTTCAACCAATCCGCCCGAGAACAATTCCTCTTCCATTATCCTCCACAATCAGGTTATGTCTTGCATCACAGATGTAATCAAACTGCTACCAGTGGAACTGCCGGATCATTAACACAACCACATTGCAATGATGTTTTTTTCCAAACAACCCCCAACCATGTATCCATTCACCTAAAGTAGTAGCAATGAAATTCAAGTGTTTTTTTATGTGAGCTATATATTTGCTATGTTGTGTTTAGTTGTGTGTGTGTCCTGAATCAAGCCACCCCCTCATAAATCTGTCCTCTCAAGCGGATGGTTTTTACAGGAAACACCCGGTTCGATGTGCCAGCAACGTTACTGCCTGATCATCACTATTTGGCAAAGATTTGCATGATGACCCCCAAAATCTCTTCCCTTCCCAAAAGCAGTGGTGAAGAAATTCAAGTGTCCGTGTGTGAGCGAGAGCACTGTGGTCTATTCAGATATGGGTGAGTGAGTGTTGTTGCCTTAGAACAAAATATGCATGTTGGTAATGGGCATGGAAATGGGAGGCTGGCCTGCCTTTATATGAAATGATCATTCCTTTTAAAATGAGGTTTGCCGAAATGTCTCTATATAAAAAGCAGAACATCTGTTAGTTTGTTCCTTATCCAATTCCACATCGTTCCACCAATCTGGCCCAAATTATGCATAGTTACTGGTTGAGAACCTATGGTCATTACTGAATTCATGCCATTTGGACACCCAACACCTTTCACTGGATTCCAGCCCCTTCACACATGAGATGGTTGCCTGAAATCAGTGAAACATCAATGTGGTCATAGAAGGTCCGGACCAAAGCTCATTTTACGCATATCCACTTGAGGAACAACATTTGAAGGTCCCCATGGGACCCCAAAAACCACGTTCCAAGGCCCTAGGATGGACCATTTCTGAGATATTTGCACTGCAGCACACTGCGCCGTGTCATGGTAAGGCGACAGGTGGCGAGAGCGCACAGTAGGTCCTGTGCTCTAGCACCTTGAAGCGTCTTTGTGCTAAATGGAATTACCAATAAAATGTCTTCGACCAAATAACTGGACAGACTTAAAGAAGATTGTACAATAGTTTTTAATCATCACACTGAAGGAAAGCATGCCCTGAGCTACTTCTACAGACTACAGAAGTAGCACACTGATTACAGCAAAGAATATGACAGCAAAATAATACTTGCAACATTGTATGTAAAAGAGCATGGCAGGCTTTTCTGATTGTTTGGCAACCCAAAGCCAACCTTGAAAGGTTGGCTCGCTAGCAGCACGTACATAGAAACAAAACCCAGGTGCTTGGAGATACATCAGCTCTCCCCTTGTTTTCCCAACTAGTCTACCCTCTCTCATCAGTAGGCCTCATGTCAATGTCCTCTGTTTGAAGATTGACCTTGCCAGTCTGCACTGTCTCGCAACATTCAAGAGAGTGTAGGCGCACCATTATTTTAGCTTCAAGCCTAATGAATAGCCCTTGTTTGCGAGCTCTTCATCACATGTTACAAGAGCACGAATGTGTCCATTTCAACAGTGTACTCAACACTATTTGATTCAATTATATTGGGTGCAGTTGCGCCTCTTGGCCTTTAGAGACTTGCTCACTCTATCCCATATAAACTTAGTGCACTTTTAATTGTCCAGTATGTGGCATCCGTAAATGTTTTTGTTCCTCCAAATCATGGGGAATATGGCCTTTGCACAGGGTCCGTTCACTGGACACACTTCGTACCTAGCCTTCATTTCTCAAAATAGCATCATTGGTCCTAGACCAAAATACTCCTCTATTTTGCAATGGAAAAACAACCTCTTCATCCTCTTTTCAGTTTAAGATCCTGGGCTCGTATTTTGAGGAAACTGGGTTGATTGACATAAGCCGTCATCCATCTTCTTCTAATGGTCGTCTTAAACATTGAATAAATACCTCTCAAAAGCAAGCTTCTATATGTTCTTTCTACCTTGCGTTTCAGTGTATTTACAGTTATTGACCAGTGAGTCACTTCATTGTTCTTTGTGTTTGTTATTACTGTATCGTGGGGTATATGTTTCTCTCAGTGCTTCAGTTATTCTGTCCTTAAGTATTTTCATATAGTTTCAACATAGTTTCTTACATCTTCTTTATGACATTCTTTTGCTGTCGTCAGACTTTGTTTTAACGTACATCCATTCTGTACATGGCTGCATTTTGACAATTTGGCAATGAGCATCTTTCTTGTTAACTTTCCTCCATTATGTCAGCTTTCACGAACACTATATATGGTTGCCTGAGTGCATATCGTCTCTCATATACTCAAAGTGGTACAGGAATATTGGAAGGATTCATGCATGGGTTCCCAATTGTGGCTCTTCATCTCTAATGCAGTGCTAAAGGGGAAGAGACCAGGGAGAAGGTGTCCACCTGCTCCTCTGCAGTCCCAGTATGCTACAGCATGCCAACACTTGCCTCACCTCCATGTCTGCTCCGTGGTATATCAGCCAGCCACACATGCCCATTCTCAGTGCAGTTTACTTCAGATTGCGAAGCACATCAAGCAATAAGCGACTCAGAACAACAGGATCATTGATTTTCAACAATTGATGAGAGTGTTATCATGTCTGTCTATAGAACCCGTGCAGAGCAGGGGCACTTTTGCTGTTTAAAAATGCAATTCTACTGAGCACTGTGTAATAGGGGAAGATGAATATGCAGGTATCACCTACTTCCTCTACTCAAATAAATATGCAACTACAAATTCCTGCTCCTGCTCCTCACCATTATCGTATAGGTGAGAAACTATATCAGCTGAGTCAGCCCTACATGCCCATGAATCTAGGGGTGATAGATAAACTAAGGAAGGATCCAAGAAACAATATTTCAAATAAGTCAATGTATACACCTCTGCCATAAAGAATTAGTTAGGTTGTGTAACACTAGCAGGGATTACAGTTAGTAAGTAGAAAGCATGAGTAGCGTGTTGTATATAGCATAGAAGGGAGGAGAATATGCAGCATACACGGGCATGGAAACCAACGTATGACAGATGCACAGAGTGAATGTACCATGAGCGAAAACAAATAAAGGTCACCAACATGGATGCGAGAAGTGCAGAGGTATAGCCATTTCCCTAGCACAGAGGTCACAGCAGGCCTAGAAGCTAGCAAGGACTCATATACAATGCTGAATATATAAAACACATTTATTTTAGAAGTTCCGAAGCTGCCCAGACAGTAGTTAGTAGCAAGCACCAGGGTCAGATGCACAGAAGGGAGTAATGGAGTTGCAGAATGCAGAGACAAGATAACCATTCCCAGGATGAGAAGCAATAGACCCCTGAGTTATTTCAATTATTATAAGAGCACAAACAGCAATCAATGTCCAGTTGCATGAGATCAATATGCCAAGAGACATTATAGTGGGTAGAAAAAGTGTGTCTTCATGGCTCCAGTGACCAGAAAAAGTACAACATGCATGCTAGAATAAGCTAAAATCCCAATAAATAGGAAGAAATTAATTCTCCAACACAGTGCCCTAACACGTGATCAAGACACTGAAAACAGTAGCAAAGTACAGATAAGACACCTGCTGAACTCTCTAAGCAGGCACACACACACAAGATGATACGGAAGGACAAATACAAAGGAATGATGGGGAGTACGTTTAATTGGAATTAGTGCGGACCATAGACTTTCCTCTCCCTCTAATCTGTTTCTCTCATATCTTGACATCTCGTCAAATTGCCCGAGGTTGGTAAGTAATGTACCAACCCATGGAAATCCCTCTTGCCACACCGCCTATGATGAATACGACAGTCAATTATTGACCAGTATAAAGATGCAGTGAAACTATTATCTATGATTGGTTGGGCTTAGGAGGAGCCATCAGCGATGTGTAAACGAATGAGGAAATTAATACTTATGTAATCTATATATATCTTAAATTGCTAACCAATCCTAACCACTTCTATGTTTTGTAACTGATATCGTATTATGACATTATTGCTTATGCATTTTTAGTACAAAATCTGCTCACACTCTGAGAGCTACTTGTATGCTTTCCTGGCTGTTATTCTGTGTTTCTAATAAAGCCTGGTTTTAATGTGCACTCCATTACTGAGTATTGTTTTTTATGCTAGTGCAGAAAATTGGGCCCATCTCTACATTTGGTGTCAGAGGGTGGTTGCTTTTGGGACTATTAAGGATTCCTGGGCGTTCCCCTTGGACAGCGAGAGCGGCTTGTGGAGAGTGGAAATAACACGCATCTAATAGAGAGGTTGGCAGGTACCCCGTTCATGCGAAGTCCTTCCCGGTCTCGCAGGCCACCCCACTGGGCAAGGAGTGTGGAACAGGCAGATAGAGGAGACTCCGCCCGAACACCGTGAGGGGATCCCTGGATGTGAGTATAAACTGTACACAGTAAAACAGATAATGTAATGTTTTTGTGTTATTGATTTCACGATATATAGAAAGAGAGAATACTTTTGATAAGGGTCGGAAAGGACTGCAGAGAAACAAAGAGAAGGATCCCCACATATAATGTGAAAACAGCTGTATTTTTATTTATGTTAATGATCGTTGGCACCATTTTATTTTGTTGTGGTATAGCATAGGGAAATAGAGGTGTTTTTGTTATGTTAGTCGAAGAGTGAATATGTTGTCAACAAGGAGAAGTGGTTAAGAGTGTGAGCAGTGTTTTTGTGCTGCTGCTCAGGAGAGGGATCTTGTGCCACACGGTCTCCGAGAGAGATGTGGGTGTGTTAGTGTTGTTGAAAAACATTGTTGGGGAGGGGTAGGAAAAAGAAGAAACAAGGGTGAGCGAGGGTTGAAACAGTGATAATGGACAATTGGTAAATTGTGTTTTTATATTGCTTTTATGTCAGAAACCTCATTGTCCATCTATGTAAGTCACTTTCCAGATACAAAGTCAGCATACTTAAATACCGCATTCACTGGGTTAAAGATACAGCCGGCAAGATATTTATGCATTGACCTCAAGACGCTACTCATACGAAAGAGGTGCTGCAACACATGTGTACCTATTTACATGCCACACATAAGGGAAAACAGTTACGGGAAAGACTAAGTGTACTCGAACTGTGGAAAATGTTTGAGGAAGAGGTAGTGGAGCCGATCAAGAAAGAATGAATGCTGATCTGTTCTCTTTTGGCACCGTGCACCTGGCTGCCCTCTGTCCTTCTGGCCCAGGTACCTGCTCACCCTGCCACCCTCCCACACTGCCTCCGGGCCACCCCTTGCACTGGGGTCTGTATCTGTACCCATAAAGCCCCCCCTTTTTCTTCCTGCACTTATCAGACCTACCCTGTCTGCTGCCTTAAACCTAGCACTTGCAAATTGCTGGCTGCATTACCACTGTGTGTTGCCTTTATTTATTTATTGTTATTTATCTTTTTCTCCTCTGCTTCACACTTTCCACTTCTCCCCCCTTCCATGCACTTTTCCCCTCCCCCCTCTCCCATGTGCTTGTGCGTTCTCAATGTCACTGGGCCTAGTAAGATCGCTGTTTTGTTCTTCCCTGTTCCCCTCCCTTGCCTTGTCGCGCTCTGAAACACTTGTGTACGAGCGTGATAGAAATAAAATATCAATCAATCAATCAAAAAACCAACATGACGAAGGGTGCACATTGCCCATGGCTCCTCCTCCTTCTCCTCTTCTAACCAGCGTCCCATCCTCGACTGTACATGGAATATACGCAGTGGTTAAAGTGTACCAAAAGAAACAGTGGAACTATGTTATTGACTAGCCTGTCCCCGTTCCACACAAATCTCCATCTCCATGCTCTCTCCCATGTGCAAGACAAACCCCTAAACAAATGTGCCTGCTGTTTAAGGGAACATTCTTCCTACACTTTTATTTTAAATGTAACCATTCCAGAATGGTTTGTTTTTAAAATAATAGTATGGGATCAGTAAAACTTAATTTAAAAAAAGTAGAGGAGCACGGCACCCAACCGCACACACCCACTTTGACCACTGACTATACCCACAAAAGGCTGCCGTAGGGTATACTAACCCTAAATATTTACACCAGCATATAGTGATGACGAAGGCATAAGGGGAGAGAAAGTGAACAAGAAAAGACCATTGTCATTGTAATTTGAATATGATGCGTGGCGTAGTTTGTAAGCAAAGCTAACAGAAGTAGAGGAAGACAGTGAAAGAGTGGGAGGCATGCAGTGAGAACAGGGTGGGACAACAATTGCGTCAGATAAATGGATAGGAGGGCAAATTATGCTAAAACCCGAATGAAGAGACATACACGATTCCAACAAGAAGGCGTTAGAAAATGGACACAGACAGGAGATAGAGAAGGAGACAGAGAGAAATGAAAGGACATGGGAGAAACAGAGAGAAAGGGAAAGGAAACGGAGGAACAGAGAGAAAGAGAGAGGCGCTGAAAGGAAATTGATGGCATAATTAGCAGACATACATTGACTGACAGAGAGGGAAGATGTTACAAGAAGGAAAAGTGATAGCCTGAATACGAATAGAGGAGATAGCATCAATAGAAGAGAGAATTGGAGGAGGTCTCCACCAAGTATGGGTAGTAATGTGTTGGAGGAGATAGTGAGTGGGACATATTTGAGAGAGCTCCTTAGAAGGCTAGAGTTTGGGGAAAAAGAGGAGGATGAAGATGAGGCGGAAGAGGAAAGACAGTTAGAATTGGAGGGTGGTGAGAGCGGGGAGGAGGAAGCTGCAAAAGCACTTATGCGAAGAGAGATTGATTTTATAGATTTGGAGGGAAGAGCGATAGAGGCCATTAGGTATCCACTGCTCCCATAGAGATGTCCAATGAGTCCTGAAAGAAGTACACCATATGTAAATAGATAAAGAGATCTCCCAGGCTGTAAAAATGTTTGTATGGCAGCAACACCAATGAAGACAAAGGATGTGGCAGCACCCATGCACAGAAGTGGATTGACACAATTCCTCTTATTACAGCGAGGCAGAGGATTAAAAGAGCAGCGGGGGATTAACACAAGATATACTCAGGCCGCAAAATAATGTACTATATACATTACTATCACTTACAGACAGGGCATGGAAGTGTATTTATGAGTTGGAGCAATCAGAAGACATTGGGAAATGGGCAAGGCATGACAGGGTAACTTTTAACGATTGTCAAGTAGACGTTTGGAGAGCGTTCAAAATACAATTCCCAGAAACATCAGGCATAAGTGTGATAATGACACGAAAAATGGGGCCAAATGAGAACCTAGCTGGTTACTTACAAGAAATTAACAAGAGGGGGTCCTGGGAGTCCCTCTGCCAGACATTAGTCCTAATTACAAGAGACTTACCCAGAGTCTTTAGCTCACTATCTTTCACAGAGAAGAAACATCCCAAACATATCAGTCTTTGTCCTGCCCTGGGGCAGTCCAGCACCGAATGTTAAGCAATTCTCCTCTGAACAAGAGTACCAACAGAAACCCCAGACACGTGTTTCGGTCTGGTTGGACCTCATCAGTAGGGTGGATCTGTGCCTCTCTAAGAATAGTGAGCAAGGGGTCCACGTCTGGATTCCCCTGGTAACTTAGGGTGAGACCCAAAGTGACTTAAATATGCAAATTAACAAGGGGGGGGTCCTGGGAGTCCCTCTGCCAGACATTAGTCCTGGTTACAAGAGACTTACCCAGAGTCTTTAGCTCACTATCTTTCACAGAGAAGAAATATCCCAAACATATCAGTCTTTGTCCTGCCCTGGGGCAGTCCAGCACAGAAATGCTAGGCAATTCTCCTATCGCAAAGGGCTGCGCTAACCCTGGACCAGTTCACCGGGCCGGCAAACAGCAAACGCCAAGCGGGGAACGTGTATTTCAGGGGTGCGCGGGAAGTTCCACACGCGATTGGCCCAGTGCGAGCAGGGTACGTGTATTTCAGGGGTGCGCGGAAAGTTCCACACGTGATTTCATCAGGGTACGTGTATTACAGGGGTGCGCGGGAAGTTCCACACGCGATTGGCCCAGTGCGAGCAGGGTACGTGTATTTCAGGGGTGCGCGGGAAGTTCCACACGTGATTTCAGCAGGGTACGTGTATTCCAGGGGTGCGCGGGAAGTTCCACACGCGATTGGCCCAGTGCGAGCAGGGTACGTGTATTTCAGGGGTGCGCGGGAAGTTCCACACGCGATTTCAGCAGGGTACGTGTATTCCAGGGGTACGCGGGAAGTTCCACACGCGATTGGCCCAGTGCGAGCAGGGTACGTGTATTTCAGGGGTGCGCGGGAAGTTCCACACGCGATTTCAGCAGGGAACGTGTATTTCAGGGGTGCGCGGGAAGTTCCACACGCGATTGGCCCAGTGCGAGCAGGGTACGTGTATTCCATGGGTGCGCGGGAAGTTCCACACGCGATATCAGCAGGGTATGTGTATTACAGGGGTGCGCGGGAAGTTCCACACGCGATTGGCCCAGTGCGAGCAGGGTACGTGTATTCCATGGGTGTGCGGGAAGTTCCACATGCGATTCCAGCAGGGTATGTGAATTCCAGGGGTTCTGGGGAGTACTACACGTGAATTGGCCGTGTGGGCCAGGTGTACGCTCGACAACCTCCACGGCCCCTGCAGGCAGCCCACACCACGGGGACTACCCTGCACCCCTGCTCATGTCCCGCAGGCAGCCCATCAACCATGGGCATGCCCCGCAGCCAACCCACATGTCACCTTGCGCTACAGATCAACAATGCATGTCTCCCACAACCCCCACCCCCCAGCATCCAGGGGCACCCTCCACCAGGCCCACACTCATGTCTCCCACCACCCCCACCCCCCAGCAGTGCAGGGGCAGCCTCCACCAGCCCCCCACTCATGTCTCCCACCACCCCCACCCCCCAGCAGTGCAGGGTCAGCCTCCACCAGGCCCCCACTAATGTCTCCCACAACCCCCACCCCCCAGCATCCAGGGGCACCCTCCACCAGGCCCCCACTCATGTCTCCCACCACCCCCACCCCCCAGCAGTGCAGGGGCAGCCTCCACCAGCCCCCCACTCATGACTCCCACCACCCCCACCCCCCAGCAGTGCAGGGGCAGCACCACCAGGCCCCCACTCAGGTCCCCCTGCACCCCCACCCCCCAGCATCCAGGGGCACCCTCTACCAGGCCCCCACTCATGTCAAACCACCACCCCCACCCCCCAGCAGTGCAGGGGCAGCCTCCACCAGGCCCCCACTCATGTCTCCCACCACCCCCACCCCCCAGCAGTGCAGGGGCAGCACCACCAGGCCCCCACTCATGTCTCCCACCACCCCCACCCCCCAGCCACACCAGGGGCACCCTCCACCAGGCCCCCACTCATGTCTCCCACCACCCCCACCCCCCAGCCACCAGGGGCAGCCCCCACCAGGCCCCCACTCATGTCTCCCACCACCCCCACCACCCAGCCACCACGGGCACCCTCCACCAGGCCCCCACTCATGTCTCCCACCCCCCACCCCCCAGCAGTGCAGGGGCAGCACCCCCAGGCCCCCACTCATGTCCCCCTGCACCCCCACCCCCCAGCATCCAGGGGCACCCTCCACCAGGCCCCAACTCATGTCTCCCACCACCCCCACCCCCCAGGAGTGCAGGGTCAGCCTCCACCAGGCCCCCACTCATGTCTCCCACCACCCCCACCCCAAGCAGTGCAGGGTCAGCCTCCACCAGGCCCCCACTCATGTCTCCCACCACCCCCACCCCCCAGCAGTGCAGGAGCACCCTCCACCAGGCCCCCACTCATGTCTCCCACCACCCCCACCCCCCAGCCACCAGGGGCACCCTCCACCAGGCCCCCACTCATGTCTCCCACCACCCCCACCCCCCAGCCACCAGGGGCACCCTCCACCAGGCCCCCACTCATGTCTCCCACCACCCCCACCCCCCAGCAGTGCAGGGGCACCCTCCACCAGGCCCCCACTCATGTCTCCCACCACCCCCACCCCCCAGCAGTGCAGGGGCAGCCTCCACCAGGCCCCCACTCATGTCTCCCACCACCCCCAGCCACCAGGGGCAGCCCCCACCAGGCCCCCACTCATGTCTCCCACCACCCCCACCACCCAGCCACCAGGGGCACCCTCCACCAGGCCCCCACTCATGTATCCCACCACCCCCACCCCCCAGCCACCAGGGGCAGCCCCCACCAGGCCCCCACTCATGTCTCCCACCACCCCCACCACCCAGCCACCAGGGGCACCCTCCACTAGGCCCCCACTCATGTCTCCCACCACCCCCACCCCCCAGCAGTGCAGGGGCAGCACCACCAGGCCCCCACGCATGTCCCCCTGCACCCCCACCCCCCAGCATCCAGGGGCACCCTCCACCAGGCCCCTACTCATGTCTCCCACCACCCCAACCCCCAGCAGTGCAGGGGCAGCCTCCACCAGGCCCCCACTCATGTCCCCCTGCACCCCCACCCCCCAGCATCCAGGGGCACCCTCCACCAGGCCCCCACTCATGTCTTCCACCACCCCCACCCCCCAGCAGTGCAGGGGCAGCCTCCACCAGCCCCCCACTCATGTCTCCCACCACCCCCACCCCCCAGCAGTGCAGGGTCAGCCTCCACCAGGCCCCCACTCATGTCTCCCACCACCCCCACCGCCCAGCAGTGCAGGGGCACCCTCCAACAGGCCCCCACTCATGTCTCCCACCACCCCCACCCCCCAGCCACCAGGGGCACCCTCCACCAGGCCCCCACTCATGTCTCCCACCACCCCCACCCCCCAGCAGTGCAGGGGCACCCCCCACCAGGCCCCCACTCATGTCTCCACCACCCCCACCCCCCAGCCACCAGGGGCAGCCTCCACCAGGCCCCCACTCATGTCTCCCACCACCCCCAACCCCCAGCCACCAGGGGCAGCCACCACCAGGCCCCCACTCATGTCTCCCACCAACCCCACCCCCAGCCACCAGGGGCACCCTCCACCAGGCCCCCACTCATGTCTCCCACCACCCCCACCCCCCAGCAGTGCAGGGGCAGCCTCCACCAGGCCCCCACTCATGTCTCCCACCACCCCTACCCCCAGCCACCAGGGGCAGCAACCACCAGGCCCCCACTCATGTCTCCCACCACCCCCACCACCCAGCCACCAGGGGCACCCTCCACCAGGCCCCCACTCATGTCTCCCACCACTCCCACCCCCCAGCCACCAGGGGCAGCCCCCACCAGGCCCTCACTCATGTCTCCCACCACCCCCACCACCCAGCCACCAGGGGCACCCTCCACCAGGCCCCCACTCATGTCTCCCACCACCCCTACCCCCCAGCAGTGCAGGGGCAGCACCAAAAGGCCCCCACTCATGTCCCCCTGCACCCCCACCCCCCAGCATCCAGGGGCACCCTCCACCAGGCCCCCACTCATGTCTCCCACCACCCCCACCCCCCAGCAGTGCAGGGGCAGCCTCCACCAGGCCCCCACTCATGTCCCCCTGCACGCCCACCCCCCAGCATCCAGGGGCACCCTCCACCAGGCCCCCACTCATGTCTCCCACCACCCCCACCCCCCAGCAGTGCAGGGGCCGCCTCCACCAGGTCCCCACTCATGTCTCCCACCACCCCCACCCCCCAGCAGTGCAGGGTCAGCCTCCACCAGGCCCCCACTAATGTCTCCCACCACCCCCACCCCCCAGCAGTGCAGGGGCACACTCCACCAGGCCCCCACTCATGTGTCCCACCACCCCCACCCACCAGCCACCAGGGGCACCCTCCACCAGGCCCCCACTCATGTCTCCCACCACCCCCGCCCCCCAGCAGTGCAGGAGCACCCTCCACCAGGCCCCCACTCATGAGTCCCACCACCCCCACCCCCCAGCCACCAGGGGGAGCCTCCACCAGGCCCCCACACATGTCTCCCACCACCCCCACCCCCCAGCAACCAGGGGCAGCCCCCACCAGGCCCCCACTCATGTCTCCCACCACCCCCACCACCCAGCCACCAGGGGCACCCTCCACCAGGCCCCCACTCATGTCTCCCACCACCCCCACCCCCCAGCAGTGCAGGGGCAGCACCACCAGGCCCCCACGCATGTCCCCCTGCACCCCCACCCCCCAGCATCCAGGGGCACCCTCCACCAGGCCCCTACTCATGTCTCCCACCACCCCAACCCCCAGCAGTGCAGGGGCAGCCTCCACCAGGCCCCCACTCATGTCCCCCTGCACCCCCACCCCCCAGCATCCAGGGGCACCCTCCACCAGGCCCCCACTCATGTCTTCCACCACCCCCACCCCCCAGCAGTGCAGGGGCAGCCTCCACCAGCCCCCCACTCATGTCTCCCACCACCCCCACCCCCCAGCAGTGCAGGGTCAGCCTCCACCAGGCCCCCACTCATGTCTCCCACCACCCCCACCGCCCAGCAGTGCAGGGGCACCCTCCAACAGGCCCCCACTCATGTCTCCCACCACCCCCACCCCCCAGCCACCAGGGGCACCCTCCACCAGGCCCCCACTCATGTCTCCCACCACCCCCACCCCCCAGCAGTGCAGGGGCACCCCCCACCAGGCCCCCACTCATGTCTCCCACCACCCCCACCCCCCAGCCACCAGGGGCAGCCTCCACCAGGCCCCCACTCATGTCTCCCACCACCCCCAACCCCCAGCCACCAGGGGCACCCTCCACCAGGCCCCCACTCATGTCTCCCACCACCCCCACCCCCCAGCAGTGCAGGGGCAGCCTCCACCAGGCCCCCACTCATGTCTCCCACCACCCCTACCCCCAGCCACCAGGGGCAGCAACCACCAGGCCCCCACTCATGTCTCCCACCACCCCCACCACCCAGCCACCAGGGGCACCCTCCACCAGGCCCCCACTCATGTCTCCCACCACCCCCACCCCCCAGCCACCAGGGGCAGCCCCCACCAGGCCCTCACTCATGTCTCCCACCACCCCCACCACCCAGCCACCAGGGGCACCCTCCACCAGGCCCCCACTCATGTCTCCCACCACCCCTACCCCCCAGCAGTGCAGGGGCAGCACCAAAAGGCCCCCACTCATGTCCCCCTGCACCCCCACCCCCCAGCATCCAGGGGCACCCTCCACCAGGCCCCCACTCATGTCTCCCACCACCCCCACCCCCCAGCAGTGCAGGGGCAGCCTCCACCAGGCCCCCACTCATGTCCCCCTGCACGCCCACCCCCCAGCATCCAGGGGCACCCTCCACCAGGCCCCCACTCATGTCTCCCACCACCCCCACCCCCCAGCAGTGCAGGGGCCGCCTCCACCAGGTCCCCACTCATGTCTCCCACCACCCCCACCCCCCAGCAGTGCAGGGTCAGCCTCCACCAGGCCCCCACTAATGTCTCCCACCACCCCCACCCCCCAGCAGTGCAGGGGCACACTCCACCAGGCCCCCACTCATGTGTCCCACCACCCCCACCCACCAGCCACCAGGGGCACCCTCCACCAGGCCCCCACTCATGTCTCCCACCACCCCCGCCCCCCAGCAGTGCAGGAGCACCCTCCACCAGGCCCCCACTCATGAGTCCCACCACCCCCACCCCCCAGCCACCAGGGGGAGCCTCCACCAGGCCCCCACTCATGTCTCCCACCACCCCCACCCCCCAGCAACCAGGGGCAGCCACCACCAGGCCCCCACTCATGTCTCCCACCACCCCCACCCCCCAGCCACCAGGGGCACCCTCCACCAGGCCCCCACTCATGTCTCCCACCACCCCCACCCCCCAGCAGTGCAGGGGCAGCCTCCACCAGGCCCCCACTCATGTCTCCCACCACCCCCACCCCCCAGCCACCAGGGGCAGCCCCCACCAGGCCCCCACTCATGTCTCCCACCACCCCCACCACCCAGCCACCAGGGGCACCCTCCACCAGGCCCCCACTCATGTCTCCCACCACCCCCAGCCACCAGGGGCAGCCCCCACCAGGCCCCCACTCATGTCTCCCACCACCCCCCCACCCAGCCACCAGGGGCACCCTCCACCAGGCCCCCACTCATGTCTCCCACCACCCCCACCCCCCAGCAGTGCAGGGGCAGCACCACCAGGCCCCCACTCATGTCCCCCTGCACCCCCACCCCCCAGCATCCAGGGGCACCCTCCACCAGGCCCCCACTCATGTCTCCCACCACCCCCACCCCCCAGCAGTGCAGGGGCAGCCTCCACCAGGCCCCCACTCATGTCCCCGTGCACCCCCATCCCCCAGCATCCAGGGGCACCCTCCACCAGGCCCCCACTCATGTCTCCCACCACCCCCACCCCCCAGCAGTGCAGGGGCAGCCTCCACCAGGCCCCCACTCATGTCTCCCACCACCCCCACCCCCCAGCAGTGCAGGGTCAGCCTCCACCAGGCCCCCACTCATGTCTCCCACCACCCCCACCCCCCAGCAGTGCAGGGGCACCCTCCACCAGGCCCCCACTCATGTCTCCCACCACCCCCACCCCCAGCCACCGGGGGCACCCTCCACCAGGCCCCCACTCATGTCCTCCACCACCCCCACCCCCCAGCAGTGCAGGGGCACCCTCCACCAGGCCCCCACTCCTGTCTGCCACCACCCCCACCCCCCAGCCACCAGGGGCAGCCTCCACCAGGCCCCCACTCATGTCTCCCACCACCCCCACCCCCCAGCCACCAGGGGCAGCCACCACCAGGCCCCCACTCATGTCTCCCACCATCCCCACTCCCCAGACACCAGGGGCAGCCTCCACCAGGCCCCCACTCATGTCTCCCACCACCCCCACCCCCCAGCAGTGCAGGGGCAGCCTCCACCAGGCCCCCACTCATGCCTCCCACCACCCCCACCACCCAGCCACCAGGGGCACCCTCCACCAGGCCCCCACTCATGTCTCCCACCACCCCCACCCCCAGCAGTGCAGGGGCAGCACCACCAGGCCCCCACTCATGTCCTCCTGCACCCCCACCCCCCAGCATCCAGGGGCACCCTCCACCAGGCCCCCACTCATGTCTCCCACCACCCCACACCCCAGCAGTGCAGGGGCAGCCTCCACCAGGCCCCCACTCATGTCCCCCTGCACGCCCACCCCCCAGCATCCAGGGGCACCCTCCACCAGGCCCCCACTCATGTCTCCCACCACCCCCACCCCCCAGCAGTGCAGGGGCAGCCTCCACCAGGCCCCCACTCATGTCTCCCACCACCCCCACCCACCAGGAGTGCAGGGTCAGCCTCCACCAGGCCCCCACTCATGTCTCCCACCACCCCCACCCCCCAGCCACCAGGGGCAGCCTCCACCAGGCCCCCACTCATGTCTCCCACCACCCCCACCCCCCAGCCACCAGGGGCAGCCACCACCAGGCCCCCACTCATGCCTCCCACCACCCCCACCCCCCAGCCACCAGGGGGAGGCTCCACCAGGCCCCCACTCATGTCTCCCACCACCCCCACCCCCCAGCCACCAGGGCCAGCCCCCACCAGGCCCCCACTCATGCCTCCCACCACCCCCACCCCCCAGCCACCAGGGGGAGGCTCCACCAGGCCCCCACTCATGTCTCCCACCACCCCCACCCCCCAGCCACCAGGGGCAGCCCCCACCAGGCCCCCACTCATGTCTCCCACCACCCCCACCACCCAGCCACCATGGGCACCCTCCACCAGGCCCCCACTCATGTCTCCCACCACCCCCACCCCCCAGCAGTGCAGGGGCAGCCTCCACCAGGCCCCCACTCATGTCCCCCTGCACCCCCATCCCCCAGCATCCAGGGGCACCCTCCACCAGGCCCCCACTCATGTCTCCCACCACCCCCACCCCCCAGAAGTGCGGGGGCAGCCTCCACCAGGCCCCACTCATGTCTCCCACCACCCCCACCCCCCAGCAGTGCAGGGTCAGCCTCCACCAGCCCCCACTCATGTCTCCCACCACCCCCACCCCCCAGCAGTGCAGGGGCACCCACCACCAGGCCCCCACTCATGTCTCCCACCACCCCAGCCACCAGGGGCACCCTCCACCAGGCCCCCACTCATGTCTCCCACCACCCCCACCCCCCAGCAGTGCAGGGGCACCCTCCACCAGGCCCCCACTCATGTCTCCCACCACCCCCACCCCCCAGCCACCAGGGGCAGCCTCCACCAGGCCCCCGCTCATGTCTCCCACCACCCCCACGCCCCAGCCACCAGGGGCAGCCACCACCAGGCCCCCACTCATGTCTCCCACCACCCCCACCCCCCAGCCACCAGGGGCACCCTCCACCAGGCCCCCACTCATGTCTCCCACCACCCCCACCCCCCAGCAGTGCAGGGGCAGCCTCGACCAGGCCCCCACTCATGTCTCCCACCACCCCCCACCCCCAGCCGCCAGGGGCAGCCCCCACCAGGCCCCCACTCATGTCTCCCTCCACCCCCACCACCCAGCCACCAGGGGCACCCTCCACCAGGCCCCCACTCATGTCTCCCACCACCCCCACCCACCAGCAGTGCAGGGGCAGCCCCCACCAGGCCCCCACTCATGTCTCCCACCACCCCCACCCCCCAGCCGTGCAGGGGCACCCTCCACCAGGCCCCCACTCATGTCTCCCACCACCCCCACCCCCCAGCAGTGCAGGGGCAGCACCACCAGGCCCCCACTCATGTCCCCCTGCACCCCCACCCCCCAGCATCCAGGGGCACCCTCCACCAGGCCCCCACTCATGTCTCCCACCCCCCCACCCCCCAGCAGTGCAGGGGCACCCTCCACCAGGCCCCCAGTCATGTCTCCCACCACCCCCACCCCCCAGCAGTGCAGGGGCAGCCCCCACCAGGCCCCCACTCATGTCTCCCACCACCCCCACCCCCCAGCCACCAGGGGCACCCTCCACCAGGCCCCCACTCATGTCTCCCACCACCCCCACCCCCCAGCAGTGCAGGGGAAGCCTCCACCAGGCCCCCACTCATGTCTCCCACCACCCCCACCCACCAGCAGTGCAGGGGCAGACCCCACCAGGCCCCCACTCATGTCTCCCACCACCCCCACCCCCCAGCATCCAGGGGCACCCTCCATAAGTTCCCCACTCATGTCTCCCACCACCCCCACCCCCCAGCAGTGCAGGGTCAGCCTCCACCAGGCCCCCACTCATGTCTCCCACCACCCCCACCCCCCAGCAGTGCAGGGGCACCCTCCACCAGGCCCCACTCATGTCTCCCACCACCCCCACCCCCCAGCCACCAGGGGCACCCTCCACCAGGCCCCCAGTCATGTCTCCCACCACCCCCACCCCCCAGAAGTGCAGGGGCACCCTGCACCAGGCCCCCACTCGTGTCTCCCACCACCCCACCCCCAGCCACCAGGGGCAGCCTCCACCAGGCCCCCACTCATGTCTCCTACCACCCCCACCCCCCAGCAGTGCAGGGGCACCCTCCACCAGGCCCCCACTCATGTCTCCCACCACCCCATCCCCCAGCCACCAGGGGCACCCTCCACCAGGCCCCCACTCATGTCTCCCACCACCCCCACCCCCCAGCAGTGCAGGGGCAGCACCACCAGGCCCCCACTCATATCCCCCTGCACCCCCACCCCCCAGCATCCAGGGGCACCCTCCACCAGGCCCACACTCATGTCTCCCACCACCCCCACCCCCCAGCAGTGCAGGGGCAGCCTCCACCAGGCCCCCACTCATGTCTCCCACCACCCCACCCCCCAGCCACCAGGGGCAGCCCCCACCAGGCCCCCACTCATGTCTCCCACCACCCCCACCACCCAGCCACAGGGGCACCCTCCACCAGGCCCCCACTCATGTCTCCCACCCCCCACCCCACAGCAGTGCAGGGGCACCCTCCACCAGGCCCCCACTCATGTCTCCCACCCCCCCTCCCCAACCCCCAGCAGTGCAGGGGCAGCCTCCACCAGGCCCCCACTCATGTCGATCCACCACCCCCACCCCCCAGCCACCAGGGGCAGCCTCCACCAGGCCCCCACTCATGTCTCCCACCACCCCCACGCCCCAGCATTGCAGGGGCAGCCCCCACCAGGCCCCCACTCATGTCTCCCACCACCCCCAGCCACCAGGGCAGCCTCCACTAGGCCCCCACTCATGTCTCCCACCACCCCCACCCCCCAGCCACCAGGGGCAGCCTCCACCAGGCCCCCACTCATGTCTCCCACCACCCCCACCCCCCAGCCACCAGGGGCAGCCACCACCAGGCCCCCACTCATGTCTCCCACCACCCCCACCCCCCAGCCACCAGGGGCACCCTCCACCAGGCCCCCACTCATGTCTCGCACCACCCCCACCCCCCAGCCACCAGGGGGCACCCTCAACCAGGCCCCCACTCATGTCTCCCACCACCCCCACCCCCCAGCAGTGCAGGGGCAGCACCACCAGGCCCCCACTCCTGTCCCCCTGCACCCCCACCCCCCAGCATCCAGGGGCACCCTCCACCAGGCCCCCACTCATGTCTCCCACCACCCCCACCCCCCAGCAGTGCAGGGGCAGCCTCCACCAGGCCCCCACTCATGTCTCCCACCACCCCCACCCCCAGCCACCAGGGGCAGCCTCCACCAGGCCCCCACTCATGTCTCCCACCACCCCCAGCCACCAGGGCAGCCTCCACTAGGCCCCCACTCATGTCTCCCACCACCCCCACCCCCCAGCCACCAGGGGCAGCCTCCACCAGGCCCCCACTCATGTCTCCCACCACCCCCACCCCCCAGCCACCAGGGGCAGCCACCACCAGGCCCCCACTCATGTCTCCCACCACCCCCACCCCCCAGCCACCAGGGGCACCCTCCACCAGGCCCCCACTCATGTCTCGCACCACCCCCACCCCCCAGCCACCAGGGGGCACCCTCAACCAGGCCCCCACTCATGTCTCCCACCACCCCCACCCCCCAGCAGTGCAGGGGCAGCACCACCAGGCCCCCACTCCTGTCCCCCTGCACCCCCACCCCCCAGCATCCAGGGGCACCCTCCACCAGGCCCCCACTCATGTCTCCCACCACCCCCACCCCCCAGCAGTGCAGGGGCAGCCTCCACCAGGCCCCCACTCATGTCTCCCACCACCCCCACCCCCAGCCACCAGGGGCAGCCTCCACCAGGCCCCCACTCATGTCTCCCACCACCCCCACCCCCCAGCAGTGCAGGGGCAGCCCCCACCAGGCCCCCACTCATGTCTCCCACCACCCCCCAGCCACCAGGGGCAGCCTCCACCAGGCCCCCACTCATGTCTCCCACCACCCCCCAGCCACCAGGGGCACCCTCGACCAGGTCCTCACAATCCCCAATCATGTGCATTATGGTCAGCCTCCACAGCCAAAAAGCCCTACCAAGTAACCCATTCACCCACATGGAAATGGAAATTACATGTCACACCCCCAATGTTCATGAAGCAAATGAACCCATGTCCGTCACACACAATGTTTGCAATTGAATGGGAAAACACCCAACATGACATGCATGAAACCAATGAGATGATACCACACAGTGAAGTATGAAAACAAAATTGTATTGAAAAAAAGAAAGAATGCTAAAGAAATGAAACAAACTACAATGGGAAGTAAAAAAAATCAAGCTGCATGTCCGCATAAAAATAAAGAACTGCAAATCATAATCCAAAAAAATGTCGTCCAAAGTCAAATGTAAAAAAACTATCTATCAAATCAAGAACTATGTAAAAATCTCGAAAGGGTCCATGAGCCCAACTGAACAAAGGAAACCTTAAAAAAAACCTAACTAAAAAGCAACTATATACAAAAAGTGGAGCAGTGTCCGTCGAATCCAAATCATAAGAAAAAACAAAGGAAACCTAAAACTAAAGAACTATATACAAAGGCGGCGGGCAAGTCCAGCGGCTCACCCCGTGGTGTTCCGGGCCAGGGCATCATCGAACTCCTGTTCGATCTCCCGGAGGCGGTCCAGTTCCATGGCCCCGAGGGTCTGCAGGGACGACGCCGTGTCCTCCTCCAACCCCCTGCGGATTGCCTCGAGGCACTCGGCCCGCCTCAGGGCCCTCCGCATGGAGTTCTCCGCCCTGACCATTGTGAGCCGCGCCTCTTCCGCCCGCCGCCGCTCCGCACCTATGGCGTGGCCCAACCGCTGCCACACGGAAGACACTCTCTGTCCTGGGTCCTCCTGCCCTCCGGCCGATGCCTGCCCCTCCGATGTCAAAGGCCCCGAGCCTTCATGGCTCCCACCATGTTGCTGCTGCTGCTCTGCCTCTGCCCGTGCACTGCCTCCTGCTGCCTGCACATCCTCCGCCGGCTGGGGTGCAGTTGTTGATGTGGCCACCCCTGCTGGACGTCCGACTCCCGACTGTGGCAGGGATGCCTCCTCCACCAGCCTGGCCGCACTGTCAGAGGCAGCTCCACAGGGCACCCAGGTGACTGATGGGTGGGAAGATGGCACAGGGGACGACTGGCGCGTAGGGGGTCCAGTTGAGGAGGGGGTCGGAGCAAGTCCCATCAGATGGAGGAATCCGGCCTGGGTGACCTGTCCCAGCAGGCTGACGTGGTCAACGAGCCATTCGAGATGACGTGCAGTCTCTCCATGAAAAGACTGCAGGTCACCTCGCATGGCCCGTTGACGCAACGCCACACCAGCCAGGACAGGCTCAACCCGGACCTGGATAGCCACGTCCGCAGGCAGAGGAAGGCCAGTTGACGTCAGCTCATCCCCTGCCTGAAAACGGGTCTGGACGTAGGCATCCCTGCTGGTGCAAGATGATGCAGGGACAGGATCGGGGACAGGATTGCACACAGGCACCTCCGCGGCGGCCTGTGCTGCCTCCTGTCCCTGGTCCTGGACTGCACCACTAGCACCAGTGGGATCCCCACCTCCAGACCCCGTCTCTGGTGCTTGCACGGCCTCCTCCTCCACCAAACCCCCCACCAACCTGGATGACTCCGTGCCATCTTCCCCTGTTGGGCCCTGTGGGGTCCCAGCTGCCACTTCTGCTGCCGAGGAGTTCAACTCCAACCTCCGCCTCTTGGACCTCCCCCCGGCAGCTGCGGCCTGGGACGCGGCACCGGACTCCTCACTCCCCGACGAGATGACAACACGGGAGGGGAGCCGGGCCTTGCGTCTCCGGCTGGCGGTGGCATCCCCGCCGCTGTGCTCCACAGCACCTTCTCCGCCCTCTTCATCAGTTGACGCTGCAGACAGGGAGAAACAAAACACAGGCATCAGGGAACTGTACAATGGACACATACACACATGACAGTTGCACATGAGTGGCATTGGCAAACCTCAGACATGTCATCACAATCCCCAACACACATGTCATTGCAACTCGCACACATGAGCCATACCACAGCCATATCGCAACTGCCACCACCATCCATACACATACAACAGCATGAGCAGCCAAAGGTGACCCAGACAACACATGCAACACAGGAAGTGCACCACACATGTACACACACCACCACACTTGCATGCATGTGTACACCTCTGCCAAGTGTCGCACTGTTCAGACGGGCATCCATGTCACATCTGCCAATCAGGCTTCCACATACCGCAGTCACATGCATCCATGTTGCATCACTGTTGCACCCTTGTCAAATACACACACATGCACATGTACACAGTGCTCATACATGCAGCCGAAAACAACATACATGCGTGACATCACGGACATGTCTACTTAAATACACATTCATCCAAACATGTGTGCACACACAACTGCATTTGGCATGCAAGCCTACACACACAAGCACCATCCATGTCTCACACATTACAGCCCTCGCATGTGTCAGCCCCACGGCCCTGGACACTCCCACCCATACTCGACCCCATACAAACAGATGTGCAAACTGCACACTACCGAATAATCACCACACCCACTGCTCACAATCAGGATGCATGTACACTCACCGCTCGACTCCAGACGTGTCTGCTTCTCCAGGACCTGGACGTGGAGCGCTGGGGATATGCGTTCCAGGACCCTCATCTGTTCTTCCGACAAGTGGCCCCGGCGCCCCTTGGCATCCGCTGCCTTCAAGAGGCGCCGGGCCTTGTTCAGGGTCCTGGACCTGAAGTCCTCCCAGCGCTTCCTGACATGTTGGAAGTCGCGGACTGCCACCCCCTCCGCGTTGATGGCAGTCACGATGTCAGTCCAGATCCGAGTCCGTCCTTCCTTGTCGGCGCGGGAACTTCCGAAGAGGGCATCATACTGCCCCAGGACTTGCTCCACCAGGACACCAACTTCGGTGGCACTGAAGCTGGTGCCCCTCTGCCTCTCTGGCCGGGGGTTGTCAGTGGTCACAGATGGTGTTTGCCCCGACATGACAACCCCAGAGGCAGGAGTGGGTGGGCAACTGGGTCCTGGGGCTTGGCTGTGGAGCGATGGAATACCAGTCGGGAATCTTCGGTTCCAGCAGGGGTGGTCCCAGCAACAGCACCCCTGGCTGATGTGCAGGCAGCAAATGGCAGTGCACGTGGGCAGCAGGCAGTCAGGCAGCAGCAGATGGCAGGTGGGAGCGTGCTCGGGGTTCTGGGGGGCAGTAGTTCGGCCTTCTGGGCAGGAGCGTGGTCTTCCGTGTGCATACGCGTGGCCAGCTTGATACGGAGTGATTTGGCACGTGAAAAGTCTGCACGTCACCGTGAAATTCGAGGAAAGGCCCTTAGCGCATAAGCGCGTCAGCACGCATACGCGATTCTATTGGACCAAAGGCCCTCAGCGCGTAAGCGCATCTGTGACGTGACCCGCATGGGTGTTTCCCACACAGCACGTGATGACAGAGCACACGTGGAAAGACTGCACGTCAGAGTGTCATCGCGTGTTATTGGACAGCACGACAGATGGTCATCGCGTGTAATTGGACAAAAGTGCGCGTACACACGATTGGCCTATGTATGTGTATATCAGGGGTGTGCGGGCACATACACACGCAAGTACGTCAGCGCACCTGTATCCCGGGGTGCGCGGGAATTTCCACACGCTATTGGACTGGGTACTGGATTTCAGGGGTGCGCGGGTCACACGCTCGCCTACAACACGCGCAACGCATTAATTTGCGCGCTAACAAAATAACAAGCTCAGACCCAGGATGAACATACCGTTCCTAGCAGCAGTGGGCGTGGGCTACCAAAGGAGGAGGAGGAGGATAGTCAGGGCCAGAATATTGACACCCAGAACCAGCCTTTTCGGGATGCCTGATGACCAGGTGCATGGGAGGTACAGGTTTCCACCACACATTATACTGGACCTGGTGAGTGAGTGGGAGGATGAAATCACATCACCCACCCTGTGCTCCCAAGCACTCAGCCCCCTGGAGAAGGTCCTCAATTTACTGCACTTCTTGGCCACAGGATCATTTCAGCGGACAAGTGCCATTGTGGGTGGGGTATCCCAGGCCACCCATTCACGCTGCCTACACCAGGTCTTGAACATCATCACTGCACGCCCATCAGTCCGCAGGCACATATACCTGCCCAGAACACCTGCAGAAAGGCATGCTGCTGCCCTGGATTTTTACGGTGTGGCACGATTCCCCAAAGTGCTAGGTGCCATTGACTGCACCCATGTGGCTCTACGTCCCCCCAGGGCATCAGAGCACATCTATAGGAACCGCAAGCACTGGCATTTGTTCTAACTTGATGGGTCCGACTTGATGGTCGTGCAGTTATAAAATGCCTCCGTCCCCAAGTACCGCTCGAGCAGAATATAAACACTGCCCGAGCAATCTTTGAGGCCACAGGAAGGAGTGTTGTCGTCAGCTTGGTATTGAGAACGCCGGAAGGACCCCTGAGTACTGTAAGGCAAAAGGTTATAATCAGGAATATACTCTACAATGGCAATGGGCAATTGATAGAAAGAGTTAAACAGGATGCAGTGACACCAGCTTACCTAATAGAGATGGAATGTAGGTAGAAAACCTACGCAAGGAAATCCACGGCAAGCTGGAATGATGTAATAGGCACTCCTTCCCAGTACCTCGTGGAGTGTGGCAAGATCTGTAGCAAGGCTTGAAGCAATCCGAAGGTTGCAAAACAGAAGGGCAATCCAAGAGCAAGTCCAGAGAACAACAGGGGTCGGATGTCCAGAAAATCAGAGAGCACGCCAAAATCCAAGGGTAATCCGATAGCAAATCCGAAAAGAGTTCCAAGGTCGAAGCAAACAAGAGCAAGGGTAATGCGTGACAGTCCTCCGTAGAAGTTGAAGTAGCTGTGAAGCAAAGAGTCTTGTTTGCCGGTTTCTTTTGAAGGGACGAGCGGTATCACATGACGTATCACGTGACTGCTCGCGTACGTTGCATGGAGCGCAACGTGGCCAGCGATTGGAGCTGCCGGCACTTCCTGGTATTCTGACGTTGCCGGCTGTGCAAGAGGCGCCATGGCAGACGCCAACGCGGAAAAGGGCGAAACGAGGCAGATCCGCCCAACATGGTATTCCGCCTGCCGTGTTTTCCCTGCTGGTGGTGTGAATGGGAAATACTACGGCGAGAGGCGCCTGAGGAGGAGAGGTGTGAAGAGGGAAAGGTCGTGTGAGAGGGCGTGACAGAGCCCCCCCTCAAAGGCCCACGACCGCGTGGGCTGGAAGGATGCTCCCGATGAAACTTGGCCACCAGGCGGGAAGCGTGAACATCTTGAGCAGCAACCCAGGAGCGATCTTCAGGGCCATAACCCCGCCAATCCACCAGATATTGTAGCCCACCCCTGTGCATACGGGAACCCAGTATTCCCTGGACCTCAAAAACATCAGGGGAAGAGACAGAGACCGGAGCAGGAGGGGCAACTAATCGGGTAGGACCAGGGCAGGGCTTAAGCAGGGAGACATGGAAAACTGGGTGGATTCGCCAAGCAGGAGGAACCGCCAGACGCATAGCCACCGGATTCAGAACCTTGGCCACCTTATAAGGACCCACAAAGCGAGGGAGAAGTTTGCGACAACCAGGAATGTGTAAATGACGAGCGGAGAGCCAAACCCTGTCCCCCACCTTGTACGCAGGAGCATCCGCCCTCTTCCTGTCAGCTGTGGATTTCATGGAAGATTGGGCCTCACGCAAATGGATCAAAGTCTGGTCATGTACTGACACTAAATCCCTAGCGCAGGCCGAGGCAGCGGGGGTATCAGAAGAGGAGTAATCTGGCAGAGGAAGAGTACGAGGATGTTGGCCATAGAGAGCGAAGAATGGCGAAAAACCAGTAGCAGAATGCAAAGAGTTGTTATAAGCAAATTCGGCAAGATGCAATAAATTCAGCCAAGTGTCCTGATATTGTAACGTTAGGCAACGTAGGTATTGCTCCAATGACTGGTTAACCCTCTCAGTCTGCCCGTCACTCTCTGGATGGTAAGCAGAGGAATAATGAGCATCAATTCCCAACAGAGAGGTGAGGGCCCGCCAGAAACGAGAGGTGAACTGTGTGCCTCGATCGGACACCAAAACATGAGGCAGGCCAAAGAGACAGAAGACAGACTTAAAGAAATGCCTGGCCAAAACCGGGGCTGAGGGTACTCCCTTACAAGGTACAAAACGAGCCATTTTGGTATAGGAGTCGACAACAACCCATATAGTATCGAAGCCCTGTGTGCGTGGCAAATCAGTAATTAAGTCCATTGAGACCGTGTGCCAGGGACGTGGAGGAACCGGGAGAGGAAGAAGAAGACCCAAAGGCCGGCCCCTACGTGACTTGCCCTGAGCACAGATTGGACAGGTATTGAAATAATTCTGTACGTCTCGTTTCATAGCCGGCCACCAACACCATCGTTTGAGTAATTCCAGGGTACGATGCTGCCCGGGGTGACCATTAATGGCAGCATCATGAGACCATTCCAACGCCAAATTCCTGGTTTCACTCGTGGGAAGAAAAAGCTTCCCATGTACAAAGGGCAGCCCATCCTGCATAACGGGATCCCATTCTGTTAGTGACTGTGGATATCGGGAGACCCATTGTCGTATGGTGGACTGCAATGAAGGTGATGGTGTGCAAACACAAACTACGTGAGACTCACTCAACAAGGTTTCAGGGAAGGATGGTAGAACTTCCCCCCCAGGAGAACGAGACAGGGCGTCTGCTTTCCCATGCCCTACACCAGGTCTATGTTTGACCACGAAGTCGAACGCGGCAAAGAAAAGATGCCAACGTACTTGTCGACTATTGGTACATTTCAAGGAGGCAAGGTCTTGGAGATTCTTATGGTCTGAGAACACCACCGTCTGGTGTTTTGCTCCTAGAAGGTGATGTCTCCAGGTCTGTAAGGCGTCCTTAATGGCCAATAGTTCTTTTTCTGTGACTGTGTAGTGTAATTCACTTGTTGTGAACTTGCGAGAGTGAAATGCCACCGGATGTAGCCGACCAGTGGCAGGACATGGCTGGGACAGTACAGCTCCAAGCGCATAAGAGGATGCGTCTGCCTCAAGGACAAACGGGAGTTCAGGGTCAGGGTGTTGTAACACCGGAGCAGTAGTGAACATAGATTTCAGAGAATCGAAAGCATTTTGTTGTTTTTCGGACCAGACATAGGGGACTGAAGGACTAGTGAGCGCAGTGAGTGGTGCTACAATAGAAGAAAACCCAGCTATGAACCGTCGGTAAAAGTTGGCAAAACCCAAAAATGACTGTAATTGCTTGAGTGTGGTCGGAATTGGCCAATCGTTTATTGCCCGAACTTTGGACTGATTCATGGAGAGGCCTCCAGGAGAGATATGGAACCCCAAGAACTCAACCTGACTGGTATGGAACATACACTTTTCAGGTTTAGCAAATAGTGCATTGGCTTGCAGACGTAACAACACTTCCTTGACATGTTTGATGTGTTCATCGAGAGAGGAAGAGAAGACCAATATGTCATCTAAATACACTACTACGTATGTGTTCAGGATATCGCCAAATATGTCATCCATGAAGCGCTGGAACGTAGCAGGAGCATTACAGAGACCAAACGGCATAACTGTATACTCAAACAGCCCTTGTCGTGAGCAGAAAGCCGTCTTCCATTCGTCTCCCTCTCGTATGCGTATGAGATTGTATGCACCCCGTAGATCCAATTTGGTGTAAATTGTGGCATGAGTAAGTTTATCCAACAACGGGGTAATAAGGGGAATAGGATAGCGGTTTTTTACTGTGATGGCGTTCAAACGCCTGTAATCAATGCAGGGACGGAGATCCCCTTCCTTCTTTGGCACAAAGAAGATGGGACTTGCAGCTGGAGAGGTTGATGGGCGAATATGACCTAGACGCAGAGCCTGCTGTATGTAATCCTGAAGGACTCGCTCCTCTGTTTGGGTTAAGGAGTATATCCGCCCCTTTGGGATAGGGGCGTCTGGGATTAAATCAATGGGGCAGTCGTAAGATCGATGTGGAGGAAGGCCTTCTGCAGAGCCTTTGTCAAACACTGCCCGAAATCCATAATACTCAGGAGGTATGTTATTTGTGACCGCCCCTATCATGTGTGTGTCTGGGGAATCGGACCTGTCTTCTATGTCTAATGAAGCGACTATCCCTAGGATGTCTGCGGGACTGGAAACCTGAGATGTCTCAAGCAGGCAGTAGTATTGACACGTTTCGGATTCAAAGAGTACCTGACCTGTACCCCAGTTAATCAAAGGATTATGCCTCTTTAGCCAAGGAATGCCCAGGATAACACCAAACTGAGGTGTAGCTATGAGGTCAAAAGACATGGTCTCTCTATGGACTTCCTGTATGACTAATTCCAAAGGGGCTGTCTGGTGTAAGATCGGTCCAGAGGTTAATGACGTCCCATCTACTGCATGAACTGGTTCGGGGTGTTTCTTTTGGACCAGAGGTAAGTTTAGAGCATTGGCTAGCGCTATGTCTATAAAGCAACCAGTAGCACCAGAGTCGATCACTATTTGTATTGCATGGGAAACTCCTGCAGCTAGGTTTAAGGAAGCTTGCACCACCACAGGTCGAACGGGACCAAAAGCAAGATCAGAGGTATTAGGTATAGGACTCGCCCCAACCCCTGATCTCAAGGGCGAGTCTTCGGAAAACCCGGAGCTTTGTTTCTTGGTCGACGGGGACACTCCTTTACAAAGTGCCCATTGAGTCCGCAGTAGTAGCAAGCGTTGTCTGCCCTCCTGCGCTCCCGTTCGGCATGTGTAATAGGACTGCGTACCCCGCCGATCTGCATAGGTTCAGGTAAGGTGCTAGATGAGGTTGAAGGTGAGCTCTGGGATATCCCTGCTTCCCCCTTACGTTCTGCCCGCCTGGCGTCGATTTGCAAGGTTAAATCTACCAGATCAAGATAAAGTGAGGGAAGGGAGGGCACTACAGACAAAGCATCCTTCATGGAACCACACAGACCCCGATAATAGATCACTGCCTTCTTATTCTCTGGCCATGAAGTCTCGGTGGTGAGTTGATTAAACTTGGTAATATACTCAATGAGAGTAGATCGACCTTGAGTGAGATCTAAGAGCTCCATGTCTCTGGATTGGGCTTTATATCTAGTGTCAAAAACCTTAGCCATTTCTTGAGTCAATAATTCGAAATCGTACAGAGCGGGATGATTGCTCTCCAAAAACGGATTAGCCCATGTGGCTGCTACACCCGACAAATGGGAGAGTAGAAAAGCCGCTTTAGAGACTGGATCAGAGAAAGCTTGAGGACGGCATAAGAAATGTAGTTTGCACTGATTAATAAAAGTGCGATATTTCAAAGGATCTCCCTGGTACCTCTCAGGGGCTGCTAGAGGAAATGGAGTCTGAACCACCACAGACGGGACTGGCATAGTAAGTGGAGTGATGGGGGTGTTTTGGGATGAGGCAGCATCGCCGAACTCAGCGTCAGCAGGTAAGGGATGTCGGGTGCTTTGCATGGCATCAAGACGATGGTTCAGTGCAGTGGTGGCAGAGGCTAAATCAGTGCGGAGGGCAGTGGTAGCAACTGCCATATCTGTCCTAAGCGATGTCACTGCTTGCATTAAAGCAGTCACAGGGTCCCCGGCTGAAACATCCATAACTGGACGACCATAAGGCTTCACAGTCTGTTCTAACTTGATGGGTCCGACTTGATGGTCGTGCAGTTATAAAATGCCTCCGTCCCCAAGTACCGCTCGAGCAGAATATAAACACTGCCCGAGCAATCTTTGAGGCCACAGGAAGGAGTGTTGTCGTCAGTCTGGTATTGAGAACGCCGGAAGGACCCCTGAGTACTGTAAGGCAAAAGGTTATAATCAGGAATATACTCTACAATGGCAATGGGCAATTGATAGAAAGAGTTAAACAGGATGCAGTGACACCAGCTTACCTAATAGAGATGGAATGTAGGTAGAAAACCTACGCAAGGAAATCCACGGCAAGCTGGAATGATGTAATAGGCACTCCTTCCCAGTACCTCGTGGAGTGTGGCAAGATCTGTAGCAAGGCTTGAAGCAATCCGAAGGTTGCAAAACAGAAGGGCAATCCAAGAGCAAGTCCAGAGAACAACAGGGGTCAGATGTCCAGAAAATCAGAGAGCACGCCAAAATCCAAGGGTAATCCGATAGCAAATCCGAAAAGAGTTCCAAGGTCGAAGCAAACAAGAGCAAGGGTAATGCGTGACAGTCCTCCGTAGAAGTTGAAGTAGCTGTGAAGCAAAGAGTCTTGTTTGCCGGTTTCTTTTGAAGGGACGAGCGGTATCACATGACGTATCACGTGACTGCTCGCGTACGTTGCATGGAGCGCAACGTGGCCAGCGATTGGAGCTGCCGGCACTTCCTGGTATTCTGACGTTGCCGGCTGTGCAAGAGGCGCCATGGCAGACGCCAACGCGGAAAAGGGCGAAACGAGGCAGATCCGCCCAACATGGTATTCCGCCTGCCGTGTTTTCCCTGCTGGTGGTGTGAATGGGAAATACTACGGCGAGAGGTGCCTGAGGAGGAGAGGTGTGAAGAGGGAAAGGTCGTGTGAGAGGGCGTGACACATTCCATCAACGTGCAGGTAGTATGTAATGCCAAGGGAATCATCACCTCAGTATTTGCCAACTATCCCGGGTCAACCCACGACAGCTTCATTTACCGAATGTCCACCCTAAGCCGGGACCTAGAAGCTGGGCGGCATGGCGATACATGGCTGCTTGGTGAGTATGAATGCCACTGCACATGCATGCATGTCAGATACTGAGCAAGGTCACAACCCCACCAATGATACCAATCACCACCTCCACAGGGGACAGTGCCTACCCTCTCAGCCCCCACATGATGACGCCAATTCGGAACCCCACCACGCCACCCCAGGTAAGATATAACACAGCCCACATTACAACCCGGGGCATAGTGGAGCGCACATTCGGAGTGCTAAAGTCACGCTTTCGCTCCCTTGACCGTTCTGGCGGGCAGCTGTTGTACGCTCCCCCAGTAGTGTGCAGGATCATAGTGGCAGCATGTGTCCTGCACAACGTTGCAACATGCCGGGGCCTGGCCGTGGACATGGTGGTGGCCCCACACCCCCAACCACATGCACAGCCGCTGCGCATGGGAGGGGAAAGGGCACGGGGGAGGCAGCCCGTACACAGCTAGTGGCTAATTACTTCACATAAAAATCACACCCCTGTGGAGTGCACACTGCCCTGGCACATTCCATCTGACAATCAATGATGATTCAACCTGACACTGATCCTGAATGTCTGGAGAATGAACCGTGAAAACCATATCAGCCTGAGATTGTTCACCTGGAAGTGTCACAATGTGTGCATCCCTACCCACACAGACACCACCAATGCAGTTTTGTGAAGTAACACATTCAAGCAGCTAAAATGAATACCCACTTGCAAAATGCAACAAGAGGACAGTGCCATGTCAGCCAACCCATCCCCAGCACCGCCGCACGACACACCGTGCCATGTCATGCTATGTGCAGGTAAACAAACTAATCCCCACAACATGACACTAGTGTCACAATGTAGAGTGTCCCTAATTGAAACTTGCAACACCTGAAATGCTCACAGTAATGCAGGACCAACAACAAACTTGAGCAGGTACTACCATCAACATGACATCACAAATGTTATATATTAGTCGTCTCACCACCTGGAAATGCCTGCACTCCCACCACTACCAACTGTGCAGTGTTGGCGCCATGTAGAGTTGTAGGTGCACTGCTGCCAACATGGACCCCATCTCAAAACTAGAGGGCCTTGTGTAGACATGAGGAAGGGACCTGCAAATTGGGAGTTAGACACAGATGATGAGTTACACATCAATGCAACATGCATTGTACAACACAACAGCAATATGCACTAGGAATGTATACACAGTATTGACTAGACTACCTACACATGTAGTGGGAGTCCAATGTCACCATGTACGTCAATGTCACTTGGGCACACCCTTTGCAAGCCCATGGAAACGGGAAGCAGGAGGGGTATGTGTGACTCTAACCCAAGCATCTGAACCAAATACATGACAAGCCTGCATGTGCCCAGCCACAATGCAGCGTATGCCCACAGGAACCACGGAAGCCAACAAATTGTCCCAAAAAAATTGGGAAAAAATAATTAAAAATAAAAATAAAAATAAAAATAAAAAAAAATCAAAAAAGGCCATTGATGGGCCCGGGGGGGTTGGGGAGGCCACCCAGGAGGTCCGAGGACAGGATGCACACCAGAACCCACCTGCGTGGATCCTGGGAAAAAAAAACACCTCCATGGGCTCATGGCCCACACGGCTACCCTATTGTGGGAGTATCACTGCTGTCGCTATTATCACCCTGTGCAGCTGCATCCGGAGGTGGTTGCACTATGGGAGGCAGCCCAAGCAAGGCCCTAGTCTGCTCCTCCATGGCTGCAAGCATGCGGGTGTGGTAGGTCTCGTTCTGGAGGATGAGTGTGCTGAGGTCCCCATGCAACAACTCACGGGATGCCCGGACCTCCGCCCTCATTGCCTGCATCTCAGCTGAGAGCGTACAGGTGAGACGCTCCAGCTGCTGTTCTGTCCTTTGGTGTGTTGAAGCCTCAAGCTCAACAAGAGTCGTCCTGAGGTGAAGGAGCTCCTGCCTCAGGGCTTCCCTGTGGCCCTGGGACTCTATGGAGATGGCCTCCTGCAGAGTCGCCAGTGCCGCCCGCCTGTCCCTGTTGGACGCCAACATGTCCTCCCTGTGTGACTGGCAGATGGAGTCGGTTGCCTGCTGTAGTCGCTCCATCAGCCTTTCAGGGGGGACAATGGAAGTGGCCACCCTATCCATGGCCTGAGCCATCCTCTCGGATGATGCTGCCTGTTGGGTTGCCATACCGTAAATGGATTGCTCCCATGCGGTATTGCCAGGTGGCGTACGGCCACCACGTCGGCGGGCACCACACCTGTCTGGGGCAAGGCGAACTGCGCCTTGCTGTGCCGGCACTGCCTGAGGCTGCAGGACTGCATTCCCCCTCTGATCTGCTGGCCCAGGAACAGGATCAGATGTCGCGGAGTGTGACCCTGTATCCGTAACCACCAAAGGCGTAGCTGCCAACACTGACATCCCCATTGAGGGTTCTGACCCTGGTGCAGGTGGGTGGGACAGAACAGAATCCCTCCCTGGAACACTCACCTGCGACGGCACGTAGGTCTCATCCGAATCAACACCTGAGTACAGCTCGGGGGAGGTGCAGCCAGAGACACCCCTTGAGAGCACGACCTGCAGCAGTTGTGGGTTCTCACCCACCACCACACCACGTCCCTCACTGGTGTTTGGTCGGCCCTCGGACCCCTCCTGGGTCTGCACCATCTCCACAACCCCAGCAGTATCAGGTGCGTCTTCCCCTGCAAAGACATAAAAACAAAGAAATGGAAACAGGCATTAGCACCATGGCACACAATGAGGGCTAGGAAGCAAGAGAACCAGTACTTGATTGACACATGTCCCACATGACTAAAACCCTCCCATGCATGCACCCTCACTGCATATGAAGGGCAGGCAAATGGCACACACTGATGACACCAAGATGGAAGATGAACACATTTTCTGCATGCTGCCTGGCAGTGGCATCACACATTGGCCTGTGATTGCCAGGTGAAACACACATGCCATCACACAGATGACATGTACCATTGCTATTGAGTGAAGATGGAGAGGAGGGCAGCACCTATTCATTCAGTCCAGTTCCCGCATGTAATAGCTTTTCTAATTCAAACAGGTCAGATTTTTCACCTGGAGCTGCCAGTCCGAAATGGTCCAATTGCACAGGGACATGTTTGAACAAATGATATCCAGGTAACAAAGTCACTCCACTTTACCATAGCCATGTCAGACATGTGACTAGAGGACTGCGAAATGCCTAGTAAAAGTGGTGGAATGCAAACAATCTGACTGAATGAACTGTGAAAAATAAGCAACAATGTTGTGGCAAGGTGACACTTCAAGGGCAACTGGCGTGCAGTTGGGCTAGATGTCTACTGTTGGCAGAAGGGATACTGCTATGGCCAAATGCAGCTGCGCAGGATGTATTGCATGAAGCACATGGCTGACCCATACGACTCAGGCGCACACACTCTCACCTGGCACACAAACAGAAGCCCTCACACACACCATGCACATGGATGACACACACATGCATGTGCACTCACCGGACAATGCCTCGTAATCAAGCAGATCTCCCACGCCTTGGATCTGTTCCTCTGTGACGTAGGTCCCAGCGACTGACTCATGTGGAGTGAGTTCCATGTCTACTACTGGAGACCCACCTCCAGTCACTAGAGTTGCGGCATGACTTGAGGCCAGCTTACTCTTTGCCCTGCGCTTTAGGTCATTCCAGAGCTTATAGCAATCATTGGCTGTGCGCCTCACGATTCCAAGGGCACTTACGATGTCCGCAACGGTCTGCCAGTGTGCCTGGCGTTGTGCAGGTGTGGTCTTGGATCCTGCAACAATGACCATCTCGTTGTCATGTGCGGACACATACTCGACAAGTGCATTCAGTTCGTCATCCGTGAAGCTGGGCTTCCTCGACGGGCCGGACTGTGTAGCCGTGTCTGGGGCATCAGCCTGTGCCAGACGAGCACTCTTCCTCTTCCGCTTGGAAGGTGGTGGTGATCCTGAGTGTCCTGCGCCGCTCTGGACACTAGGGGCAGGAGCCCTGGTGGACTCTGTATCAGGAGTGTGGGATTGCACACTCAGCATGGGAGTTGGTGCAGGCATTGGCTCAAGTGTGATGGTGTCAGGGGGAATGTCAGCAGGATGGACTAGGACCGACACTGTCCTGGCTGGGTGTGTGAGGGCTGGGGTGGATGGAGCCGCAGCTGCCCCTGCAGCCTCTCCGCCCTGCCTACTTGGGGCAGCAGATGACCTTGCTGCCCCAGATGCACGTGGCATGGTGACATCAACGTGCACCAGCGCACGTGTCATAGGCCTGCTGACCTGGAAGTCAGCCATGGAGTCAGCCAGGTCTGGTGCCACAATGGGCTGGTCCAACAAGGGCTGAGCATGGATGGTGTCAGCCACATCAGCCTCAACGGGAGGGGGGGGGGATTATGGGTGCCCTTGACTGGTCCTCCACACATGGGGGGACAGGCTCACCCTGCAAGTAACGACCACGTCCCCTACCGGATCCACCACGGCCACCACTTGTGGCTCTTCCACCTTTGCCACCCTTACGGAATCCTTTCCTCCCAGCCATGGCACTGATGTAAATGTGCGTATGGGAGTGGCTGTAAACTATTGTCCTGGGCAATTGGGGGTCTAAGGGGTTGGGTACCAGATGGTAATTGTACCCTAGTGCTCTTGCAAGGCTGAATATAACCCCTGGGGAAAGATGACGGGTCACGCTACGCACAGGAGCCCCAAAAAAGGGAGATGACGTGCACGCAACCCCTCCTAGACCACGTGTGCAGAAAGAAAAACCTGCACTACGCTGTGGCACCCAGTAACACAAGAATGAACGTATGCGTGTCACACGCAGCCTAGAATGACCTCTGAAGGGGTAGGCTACACACGGGGCAAGCACAGATGTTAGATACGTGCGTGACTCACCGTCTGCCAGGTAAAAGAGCGTGAAAAAGGAGCGCGTTTGGTTGGCAACACCCCCGCCAAAAGAAGATTTGTACGCTGTCTGAGGAGACAGGACAACAGTAGAAGGGAACACTGTTTGAGGGAACAGGCCCAGGTAAACCAGTAAAAGAGAAAAAAGAGAAAAGGCTGTCAGAGGTAACAGGGAATACGAACTTGAAACGCTGTGAAGTAAATTGCGTGTGAAACGACAAGTACAGAATTCACCCACTCGCTCTCCACGAAAAGCACGTACAAGGAAATGGTGTTCTACACGTACCTTTTATACAGGCCCACACGTCCAGCGTCACTTACGCGGCGTGTACGCGCTAGGGCCATTTCCACCAATTACACGCTTTGTCACTTCTGCGTGTAGGGCCATTTCCACCAATTACACGCTTTGTCACTGCCGCGTGTACGCGCTAGGCCCATTCCCACCAATTACACGCGATGACACTCTGATGTGCTGTCCAATAACACGCGATAACACTCTGACGTGCAGTCTTTCAACGTGTGCTTTGTCATCACGTGCTGTGTGGGAAACACCTGTGCGGGTCACGTCACAGACGCGCTTACGCGCTGAGGGCCTTTGGTCCAATAGAATCGCGTATGCGTGCTGACGCGCTTACGCGCTAAGGACCTTTCCTCGAATTTCACACTGACGTGCAGACTTTTCACTTGCCAAATCACTCCGTATCAAGCTGGCCACGCGTATGCACACGGAAGACCACACTCCTGCCCAGAAGGCCAAACTACTGCCCCCCAGAGCCCCGAGCACGCTCCCACCTGTCATCTGCTGCTGCCTGACTGCCTGCTGCCCACGTGCACTGCCATTTGCTGCCTGCACATCAGCCAGGGGTGCTGTTGCTGTGACCACCCCTGCTGGAACCGAAGACTCCCGACTGGTATTCCATTGCTCCACAGCCCAGCCCCAGGACCCAGTTGCCCACCCACTCCTGCCTCTGGGGTTGTCATGTCGGGTCAAACACCATCTGTGACCACTGACAACCCCCGGCCAGAGAGGCAGAGGGGCACCAGCTTCAGTGCCACCGAAGTTGGTGTCCCGGTGGAGCAAGTCCTGGGGCAGTATGATGCCCTCTTCGGAAGTTCCCGCGTCGACAAGGAAGGTCGGACTCGAATCTGGACTGACATCGTGACTGCCATCAACGCGGAGGGGGTGGCAGTCCGCGACTTCCAACATGTCTGGAAGCGCTGGGAGGACTTCAGGTCCAAGACCCTGAACAAGGCCCGGCGCCTCTTGAAGGCAGCGGATGCCAAGGGGCGCCGGGGCCACTTGTCGGAAGAACAGATGAGGGTCCTGGAACGCATATCCCCAGCGCTCCACGTCCAGGTCCTGGAGAAGCAGACCCGTCTGGAGTCGAGCGGTGAGTGTACATGCATCCTGATTGTGAGCAGTGCGTGTGGTGATTATTCGGTAGTGTGCAGGTTGCACATCTGTTTGTATGGGGTCGAGTATGGGTGGGGGTGTCCAGGGCCGTGGGGCTGACACATGCGAGGGCTGTAATGTGTGAGACATGGATGGTGCTTGTGTGTGTAGGCTTGCATGCCAAATGCAGTTGTGTGTGCACGCATGTTTGGATGAATGTGTATTTAAGTAGACATGTCCGTGATGTCACGCATGTATGTTGTTTTCGGCTGCAGGTATGAGCACTGTGTACATGTGCATGTGTGTGTATTTGACAAGGGTGCAACAGTGATGCAACATGGATGCATGTGACTGCGGTATGTGGAAGCCTGATTGGCAGATGTGACATGGATGCCCGTCTGAACAGTGCGACACTTGGCAGAGGTGTACACATGCATGCAAGTGTGGTGGTGTGTGTACATGTGTGGTGCACTTCCTGTGTTGCATGTGTTGTCTGGGTCACCTTTGGCTGCTCATGCTGTTGTATGTGTATGGATGGTGGTGGCAGTTGCGATATGGCTGTTGTATGGCTCATGTGTGCGAGTTGCAATGACATGTGTGTTGGGGATTGTGATGACATGTCTGAGGTTTGCCAATGCCACTCATGTGCAACTGTCATGTGTGTATGTGTCCATTGTACAGTGCCCTGATGCCTGTGTTTTGTTTCTCCCTGTCTGCAGCGTCAACTGATGAAGAGGGCGGAGAAGGTGCTGTGGAGCACAGCGGCGGGGATCCCACCGCCAGCCGGAGACGCAAGGCCCGGCTCCCCTCCCGTGTTGTCATCTCGTCGGGGAGTGAGGAGTCCGGTGGCGCGTCCCAGGCCGCAGCTGCCGGGGGGAGGTCCAAGAGGCGGAGGTTGGAGTTGGACTCCTCGGCAGCAGAAGGGGCAGCTGGGACCCCACAGGGCCCAACAGGGGAAGATGGCACGGAGTCATCCAGGTTGGTGGGGGGTTTGGTGGAGGAGGAGGCCGTGCAAGCACCAGAGACGGGGTCTGGAGGTGGGGATCCCACTGGTGCTAGTGGTGCAGTCCAGGACCAGGGACAGGAGGCAGCACAGGCCGCCGCAGAGGTGCCTGTGTGCAATCCTGTCCCCGATCCTGTCCCTGCATCATCTTGCACCAGCAGGGATGCCTACGTCCAGACCCGTTTTCAGGCAGGGGATGAGCTGACGTCAACTGGCCTTCCTCTGCCTGCGGATGTGGCTATCCAGGTCCGGGTTGAGCCTGTCCTGGCTGGTGTGGCGTTGCGTCAACGGGCCATGCAAGGTGACCTGCAGTCTTTTCATGGAGAGACTGCACGTCATCTCGAATGGCTCGTTGACCACGTCAGCCTGCTGGGACAGGTCACCCAGGCCGGATTCCTCCGTCTGATGGGGCTTGCTCCGACCCCCTCCTCAACTGGACCCCCTACGCGCCAGTCGTCCTGTGTTCCATCTTCCCACCCATCAGTCACCTGGGTGCCCTGTGGAGCTGCCTCTGACAGTGCGGCCAGGCTGGTGGAGGAGGCATCCCTGCCACAGTTGGGAGTCGGACGTCCAGCAGGGGTGGCCACATCAACAACTGCACCCCAGCCGGCGGAGGATGTGCAGGCAGCAGGAGGCAGTGCACGGGCAGAGGCAGAGCAGAAGCAGCAACATGGTGGGAGCCATGAAGGCTCGGGGCCTTCGACATCAGAGGGGCAGGCATCGGCCGGAGGGCAGGAGGACCCAGGACAGAGAGTGTCTTCCGTGTGGCAGCGGTTGGGCCACGCCATAGGTGCGGAGCGGCGGCGGGCGGAAGAGGCGCGGCTCACAATGGTCAGGGCGGAGAACTCCATGCGGAGGGCCCTGAGGCGGGCCGAGTGCCTCGAGGCAATCCGCAGGGGGTTGGAGGAGGACACGGCATCGTCCCTGCGGACCCTCGGGGCCATGGAACTGGACCGCCTCCGGGAGATCGAACAGGACTTCGATGATGCCCTGGCTCGGAACACCACGGGGTGAGCCGCTGGACTTGCCCGCCGCCTTTGTATATAGTTCTTTAGTTTTAGGTTTCCTTTGTTTTTTCTTATGATTTGGAGTCGACGGACACTGCTCCACTTTTTGTATATAGTTGCTTTTTAGTTAGGTTTTTTTTTAGGTTTCCTTTGTTCAGTTGGGCTCATGGACCCTTTCGAGTTTTTTACATAGTTCTTGATTTGATAGATAGTTTTTTTACATTTGACTTTGGACGACATTTTTTTGGATTATGATTTGCAGTTCTTTATTTTTATGCGGACATGCAGCTTGATTTTTTTTACTTCCCATTGTAGTTTGTTTGATTTCTTTAGCATTCTTTCTTTTTTTCAATACAATTTTGTTTTCATACTTCACTGTGTGTTATCATCTCATTGGTTTCATGCATGTCATGTTGGGTGTTTTCCCATTCAATTGCAAACATTGTGTGTGACGGACATGGGTTCATTAGCTTCATGAACATTGGGGGTGTGACATGTAATTTCCATTTCCATGTGGGTGAATGGGTTACTTTGTAGGGCTTTTTGGCTGTGGAGGCTGACCATAACGCACATGATTGGGGATTGTGAGGACCTGGTCGAGGGTGCCCCTGGTGGCTGGGGGGTGGTGGGAGACATGAGTGGGGGCTGGTGGGGGCTGCCCCTGCACTGCTGGGGGGTGGGGGTGGTGGGAGACATGAGTGAGGGCCTGGTGGGGGCTGCCCCTGCACTGCTGGGTGGTGGGGCGGTGGGAGACATGAGTGGGGGCCTGGCGGAGGGTGCCCCTGCACTGCTGGCGGGTGGGGGGGTGGGAGACATGAGTGGGGGTCTGGTGGAGGCTGCCCCTGGTGGCTGGGGGGTGGGGGTGGTGGGAGACATGAGTGGGGGCCTGGTGGTGGCTGCCCCTGGTGGCTGGGGGGTGGGGGTGGTGGGAGACATGAGTGGGGGCCTGGTGGAGGCTGCCCCTGGTGGCTGGGGGGTGGGGGTGATGGGAGACATGAGTGGGGGCCTGGTTGGGAGTGCCCCTGCACTGCTGGGGGTTGGGGGTGGTGGGAGACATGAGTGGGGGCCTGGTGGAGGGTGCCCCTGGATGGTGGGGGGTGGGGGTGGTGGGAGACATGAGTGGGGGCCTGGTGGGTGCTGCCCCTGCACTGCTGGGGGGTGGGGGTGGGGGTGGGGGTGGGGGTGGGGGTGGTGGGAGACATGAGTGGGGGCCTGGTGGAGTGTGCCCCTGGTGGCTGGGTGGTGGGGGTGGTGGGAGACATGAGTGGGGGCCTGGTGGAGGGTGCCCCTGGTGGCTGGGGGGTGGGGGTGGTGGGCGACATGAGTGAGGGCCTGGTGGTGGCTGCCCCTGGTGGCTGGAGGGTGGGGGTGGTGGGAGACATGAGTGGGGGCCTGGTGGAGGCTGCCCCTGGTGGCTGGGGGGTGGGAGACATGGGTGGAGGCCTGGTGGAGGGTGCCCCTGCACTGCTGGGGGGTGGGGGTGGTGGGAGACATGAGTGGGGGCCTGGTGGAGGGTGCCCCTGTTTGGTGGGGGTGGGGTGGTGGGAGACATGAGTGGGGGCCTGGTGGAGGGTGCCCCTGGTGGCTGGGTGGTGGGAGACATGAGTGGGGGCCTGGTGGGGGCTGCCCCTGCACTGCTGGGGGGTGGGGGTGGTGGGAGACATGAGTGGGGGCCTGGTGGAGGGTGCCCCTGGTGGCTGGGTGGTGGGGGTGGTGGGAGACATGAGTGGGGGCCTGGTGGAGGGTGCCCCTGGTGGCTGGGGGGTGGTGGTGGTGGGAGCATTAGTGGGGGCCTGGTGGGGGCTGCCCCTGCACTGCTGGAGGGTGGGGGGTGGGAGATATGAGTGGGGGCCTGGTGGAGGGTGCCCCTGCACTGCTGGGGGGTGTGGGGGTGGGAGACATGAGTGGGGGCCTTTTGTTGGCTGCCCCTGGTGGCTGGGGGGTCGGGGTGGTGGGAGACATGAGTGGGGGCCTGGTGGAGGCTGCCCCTGGTGGCTGGGGGGTGGGGGTGGTGGGAGACATGAGTGGGGGCCTGGTGGATGCTCCCCCTGCACTGCTGGGGGGTGGTGGGAGACATGAGTGGGGGCCTGGTGGAGGGTGCCCCTGGTGGCTGGGGGGTGGGGGTGGTGGGAGACATGAGTGGGGGCCTGGTGGGGGCTGCCCCTGCACTGCTGGGGGGTGGGGGTGGTGGGAGACATGAGTGGGGGCCTGGTGGAGGCTGCCCCTGGTGGCTGGGGGGAGGGGGTGGTGGGAGACATGAGTGGGGGCCTGGTGGAGGGTGCCCCTGCACTGCTGGGGGGTGGGGGTGGTGAGAGACATGAGTGGGGGCCTGGTGGAGGTGCCCCAGGATGGTGGGGGGTGGGGGTGGTGGGAGACATGAGTGGGGCCCTGGTGGGGGCTGCCCCTGCACTGCTGGGGGGTGGGGGTGGTGGGAGACATGAGTGGGGGCCTGGTGGAGGGTGCCCCTGGTGGCTGGGTGGTGGGGGTGGTGGGAGACATGAGTGGGGGCCTGGTGGGGGCTGCCCCTGCACTGCTGGGGGGTGGGGGTGGTGGGAGACATCAGTGGGGGCCTGGTGGAGGGTGCCCCTGGTGGCTGGGTGGTGGGGGTGGTGGGAGAAATGAGTGGGGGCCTGGTGGAGGGTGCCCCTGGTGGCTGGGGGGTGGGGGTGGTGGGAGACATGAGTGGGGGCCTGGTGGGGGCTGCCCCTGCACTGCTGCGGGGTGAGGGGGGGTGGGAGACATGAGTGGGGGCCTGGTGGAGGGTGCCCCTGCACTGCTGGGGGGTGGGAGGGGGAGACATGAGTGGGGGCCTGGGGGAGGCTGCCCCTGGTGGCTTGGGGGTGGGGGTGGTGGGAGACATGAGTGGGGGCCTGGTGGAGGCTGCCCTTGCACTGCTGGTGGGTGGGGATGGTGGGAGACATGAGTGGTGGCCTGGTGGATGCTGCCCCTGCACTGCTGGGGGGTGGGGGTGGTGGGAGACATGAGTGGGGGCCTGGTGGAGATTGCCCCTGGTGGCTGGGGGGTGGGGGTGGTGGGAGACATGAGTGGGGGCCTGGTGGGGGCTGCCCTTGCACTGCTGGGGGGTGGGGGTGGTGGGAGACATGAGTGGGGGCCTGGTGGAGTGTGCCCCTGGTGGCTGGGTGGTGGGGGTGGTGGGAGACATGAGTGGGGGCCTGGTGGAGGGTGCCCCTGGTGGCTGGGGGGTGGGGGTGGTGGGTGACATGAGTGAGGGCCTGGTGGTGGCTTCCCCTGGTGGCTGGGGGGTGGGGGTGGTGGGAGACATGAGTGGGGGCCTGGTGGAGGCTGCCCCTGGTGGCTGGGGGGTGGGGGTGGTGGGAGACATGGGTGGAGGCCTGGTGGAGGGTGCCCCTGCACTGCTGGGGGGTGGGGGTGGTGGGAGACATCAGTGGGGGCCTGGTGGAGGGTGCCCCTGGTGGCTGGGTGGTGGGGGTGGTGGGAGACATGAGTGGGGGCCTGGTGGAGATTGCCCCTGGTGGCTGGGGGGTGGGGGTGGTGGGAGACATGAGTGGGGGCCTTTTGTTGGCTGCCCCTGGTGGCTGGGGGGTCGGGGTGGTGGGAGACATGAGTGGGGGCCTGGTGGAGGCTGCCCCTGGTGGCTGGGGGGTGGGGGTGGTGGGAGACATGAGTGGGGGCCTGGTGGAGGGTGCCCCTGCACTGCTGGGGGGTGGGGGTGGTGGGAGACATGAGTGGGGGCCTGGTGGAGGGTGCCCCAGGATGGTGGGGGGTGGGGGTGGTGGGAGACATGAGTGGGGGCCTGGTGGGGGCTGCCCCTGCACTGCTGGGGGGTGGGGGTGGTGGGAGACATGAGTGGGGGCCTGGTGGAGGGTGCCCCTGGTGGCTGCGTGGTGGGGGCGGTGGGAGACATGAGTGGGGGCCTGGTGGAGGCTGCCCCTGCACTGCTGGGGGGTGGGGGTGGTGGGAGACATGAGTGGGGGCCTGGTGGAGGGTGCCCCTGGTGGCTGGGTGGTGGGGGTGGTGGGAGACATGAGTGGGGGCCTGGCGGAGGGTGCCCTTGGTGGCTGGGGGTGCTGGGAGACATGAGTGGGGGCCTGGTGGGGGCTGCCCCTGCACTGCTAGGGGGTGGGGGGGTGGGAGACATGAGTGGGGGCCTGGTGGAGGGTGCCCCTGCACTGCTGGGGGGTGGGGGGGTGGGAGACATGAGTGGGGGCCTGGTGGAGGCTGCCCCTGGTGGCTTGGGGGTGGGGGTGGTGGGAGACATGAGTGGGGGCCTGGTGGAGGCTGCCCCTGCACTGCTGGTTGGTGGGGGTGGTGGGAGACATGAGTAGTGGCCTGGTGGATGCTGCCCATGCACTGCTGGGGGGTGGGGGTGGTGGGAGACATGAGTGGGGGCCTGGTGGAGAGTGCCCCTGGTGGCTGGGGGGGTGGGGGTGGTGGGAGACATGAGTGGGGGCCTGGTGGTGGGCACCCCTGGTGGCTGGGGGGTGGGGGTGGTGGGAGACATGAGTGGGGGCCTGGTGGAGGCTGCCCCTGATGGCTGGGGGGTGGGGGTGGTGGGAGACATGAGTGGGGGCCTGGTGGAGGGTGCCCCTGCACTGCTGGGGGGTGGGGGTGGTGGGAGACATGAGTGGGGGCCTGGTGGAGGGTGCCCCAGGATGGTGGGGGGTGGGGGTGGTGGGAGACATGAGTGGGGGCCTGGTGGGGGCTGCCCCTGCACTGCTGGGGGGTGGGGGTGGTGGGAGACATGAGTGGGGGCCTGGTGGAGGGTGCCCCTGGTGGCTGGGTGGTGGGGGTGGTGGGAGACATGAGTGGGGGCCTGGTGGGGGCTGCCCCTGCACTGCTGGGGGGTGGGGGTGGTGGGAGACATCAGTGGGGGCCTGGTGGAGGGTGCCCCTGGTGGCTGGGTGGTGGGGGTGGTGGGAGACATGAGTGGGGGCCTGGTGGAGGGTGCCCCTGGTGGCTGGGGGGTGGGGGTGGTGGGAGACATGAGTGGGGGCCTGGTGGGGGCTGCCCCTGCACTGCTGCGGGTTGGGGGGGTGGGAGACATGAGTGGGGGCCTGGTGGGGGCTGCCCCTGCACTGCTGGGGGTGGGGGTGGTGGGAGACATGAGTGGGGGCCTGGTGGAGGGTGCAGCTGCACTGCTGGGGGGTGGGGGTGGTGGTAGACATGAGTGGGGGCCTGGTGGAGGGTGCCCCTGGTGGCTGGGGGGTGGGGGTGGTGGGAGACATGAGTGGGGGCCTGGTGGAGTGTGCCCCTGGTGGCTGGGTGGTGGGGGTGGTGGGAGACATGAGTGGGGGCCTGGTGGAGGGTGCCCCTGGTGGCTCGGGGGTGGGGGGGTGGGAGACATGAGTGGGGGCCTGGTGGGGGCTGCCCCTGCACTGCTGGGGGTGGGGGTGGTGGGAGACATGAGTGGGGGCCTGGTGGAGGGTGCAGCTGCACTGCTGGGGGGTGGGGGTGGTGGTAGACATGAGTGGGGGCCTGGTGGAGGGTGCCCCTGGTGGCTGGGGGGTGGGGGTGGTGGGAGGCATGAGTGGGGGCCTGGTGGAGGGTGCCCCTGGTGGCTGGGGGGTGGGGGTGGTGGGAGATATGAGTGGGGGCCTGGTGGTGGCTGCCCCTGGTGGCTGGGGAGTGGGGGTGGTGGGAGACATGAGTGGGGGCCTGGTGGAGGCTGCCCCTGGTGGCTGGGGGGTGGGGAAGGTGGGAGACATGAGTGGGGGCCTGGTGGAGGGTGCCCCTCCACTGCTGGTGGGTGGGGGTGGTGGGAGACATGAGTGGGGGCCTGGTGGAGGGTGCCCCTGGATGGTGGGGGGTGGGGGTGGTGGGAGACATGAGTGGGGGCCTGGTGGGGGCTGCCCCTGCACTGCTGGGGGGTGGGGGTGGTGGGAGACATGAGTGGGGGCCTGGTGGAGGGTGCCCCTGCACTGCTGGGGGGTGGGGGTGGTGGGAGACATGAGTGGGGGCCTGGTGGAGGGTGCCCCTGGTGGCTGGGTGGTGGGGGTGGTGGGAGACATGAGTGGGGGCCTGGTGGGGACTGCCCCTGCACTGCTGGGGGTGGGGGTGGTGGGAGACATGAGTGGGGGCCTGGTGGAGGGTGCCCCTGGTGGCTGGGTGGTGGGGGTGGTGGGAGACATGAGCGGGGGCCTGGTGGAGGGTGCCCCTGGTGGCTGGGGGGTGGGGGTGGTGGGAGACATGAGTGGGGGCCTGGTGGGGGCTGCCCCTGCACTGCTGGGGGGTGGGGGGGGTGGGAGACATGAGTGGGGGCCTGGTGGAGGGTGCCCCTGCACTGCTGGGGGGTGGGGGGGTGGGAGACATGAGTGGGGGCCTGGTGGAGGCTGCCCCTGGTGGCTGGGGGTGGGGGTGGTGGGAGACATGAATGGGGGCCTGGTGGAGGCTGCCCCTGCACTGCTTGGGGGTGGGGGTGGTGGGAGACATGAGTGGGGGCCTGGTGGAGGGTGCCCCTGGTGGCTGGGTGGTTGGGGTGGTGGGAGACATGAGTAGGGGCCTGGTGGAGGGTGCCCCTGGTGGCTGGGGGGTGGGGGTGGTGGGAGACATGAGTGGGGGCCTGGTGGAGGATGCCCCTGCACTGCTGGGGGGTGGGGGGGGGGTGGGAGACATGAGTGGGGGCCTGGTGGAGGCTGCCCCTGCACTGCTGGGGGGTGGGGGTGGTGGGAGACATGAGTGGGGGCCTGGTGGAGGGTGCCCCAGGATGGTGGGGGGTGGGGGTGGTAGGAGACATGAGTGGGGGCCTGGTGGGGGCTGCCCCTGCACTGCTGGGGGGTGGGGGTGGTGGGAGACATGAGTGGGGGCCTGGTGGAGGGTGCCCCTGGTGGCTGGGTGGTGGGGGTGGTGGGAGACATGAGTGGGGGCCTGGTGGGGGCTGCCCCTGCACTGCTGGGGGGTGGGGGTGGTGGGAGACATCAGTGGGGGCCTGGTGGAGGGTGCCCCTGGTGGCTGGGTGGTGGGGGTGGTGGGAGACATGAGTGGGGGCCTGGTGGAGGGTGCCCCTGGTGGCTGGGGGGTGGGGGTGGTGGGAGACATGAGTGGGGGCCTGGTGGGGGCTGCCCCTGCACTGCTGCGGGGTGGGGGGGTGGGAGACATGAGTGGGGGCCTGGTGGGGGCTGCCCCTGCACTGCTGGGGGTGGGGGTGGTGGGAGACATGAGTGGGGGCCTGGTGGAGGGTGCAGCTGCACTGCTGGGGGGTGGGGGTGGTGGTAAACATGATTGGGGGCCTGGTGGAGGGTGCCCCTGGTGGCTGGGGGGTGGGGGTGGTGGGAGACATGAGTGGGGGCCTGGTGGAGGGTGCCCCTGGTGGCTGGGTGGTGGGGGTGGTGGGAGACATGAGTGGGGGCCTGGTGGAGGGTGCCCCTGGTGGCTCGGGGGTGGGGGTGGTGGGAGACATGAGTGGGGGCCTGGTGGAGGCTGCCCCTGCACTGCTGGGGGGTGGGGGTGGTGGGAGGCATGAGTGGGGGCCTGGTGGAGGGTGCCCCTGGTAGCTGGGGGGTGGGGGTGGTGGGAGATATGAGTGGGGGCCTGGTGGTGGCTGCCCCTGGTGGCTGGGGGGTGGGGGTGGTGGGAGACATGAGTGGGGGCCTGGTGGAGGCTGCCCCTGGTGGCTGGGGGGTGGGGAAGGTGGGAGACATGAGTGGGGGCCTGGTGGAGGGTGCCCCTGCACTGCTGGTGGGTGGGGGTGGTGGGAGACATGAGTGGGGGCCTGGTGGAGGGTGCCCCTGGATGGTGGGGGGTGGGGGTGGTGGGAGACATGAGTGGGGGCCTGATGGGGGCTGCCCCTGCACTGCTGGGGGGTGGGGGTGGTGGGAGACATGAGTGGGGGCCTGGTGGAGGGTGCCCCTGCACTGCTGGGGGGTGGGGGTGGTGGGAGACATGAGTGGGGGCCTGGTGGAGGGTGCCCCTGGTGGCTGGGTGGTGGGGGTGGTGGGAGACATGAGTGGGGGCCTGGTGGGGACTGCCCCTGCACTGCTGGGGGTGGGGGTGGTGGGAGACATGAGTGGGGGCCTGGTGGAGGGTGCCCCTGGTGGCTGGGTGGTGGGGGTGGTGGGAGACATGAGTGGGGGCCTGGTGGAGGGTGCCCCTGGTGGCTGGGGGGTGGGGGTGGTGGGAGACATGAGTGGGGGCCTGGTGGGGGCTGCCCCTGCACTGCTGGGGGGTGTGGGGGGGTGGGAGACATGAGTGGGGGCCTGGTGGAGGGTGCCCCTGCACTGCTGGGGGGTGGGGGGGTGGGAGACATGAGTGGGGGCCTGGTGGAGGCTGCCCCTGGTGGCTGGGGGTGGGGGTGGTGGGAGACATGAGTGGGGGCCTGGTGGAGGCTGCCCCTGCACTGCTTGGGGGTGGGGGTGGTGGGAGACATGAGTGGGGGCCTGGTGGAGGGTGCCTCTGGTGGCTGGGGGGTGGGGGTGGTGGGAGACATGAGTGGGGGCCTGGTGGAGGGTGCCCCTGCACTGCTGGGGGGTGGGGGGGTGGGAGACTTGAGTGGGGGCCTGGTGGAGGCTGCCCCTGCACTGCTTGGTGGTGGGGGTGGTGGGAGACATGAGTAGGGGCCTGGTGGAGGGTGCCCCTGGTGGCTGGGGGGTGGGGGTGGTGGGAGACATGAGTGGGGGCCTGGTGGAGGGTGCCCCTGCACTGCTGGGGGGTGGGGGGGTGGGAGACATGAGTGGGGGCCTGGTGGAGGCTGCCCCTGCACTGCTGGGGGGTGGGGGGGGTGGGAGACATGAGTGGGGGCCTGGTGGAGGGTGCCCTGGTTGCTGGGTGGTGGGGGTGGTGGGAGACATGAGTGGGGGCCTGGTGGAGGGTGCCCCTGGTGGCTGCGGGATGGGGGTGGTGGGAGACATGAGTGGGGGCCTGGTAGACGGTGCCCCTGCACTGCTGGGGGGTGGGGGGGTGGGAGACATGAGTGGGGGCCTGGTGGAGGCTGCCCCTGCACTGCTGGGGGGTGGGGGTGGTGGGAGACATGAGTGGGGGCCTGGTGGAGGGTGCCCCTGGTAGCTGGGGGGTGGGAGTGGTGGGAGACATGAGTGGGGGCCTGGTGGAGGGTGCCCCTGGATGGTGGGGGGTGGGTGTGGTGGGAGACATGAGTGGGGGCCTGGTGGGGGCTGCCCCTGCACTGCTGGGGGGTGGGGGTGGTGGGAGACATGAGTGGGGGCCTGGTGGAGGGTGCTCCTGGTGGCTGGGTGGTGGGGGTGGTGGGAGACATGAGTGGGGGCCTGGTGGGGGCTGCCCCTGCACTGCTGGGGGGTGGGGGTGGTGGGAGACATCAGTGGGGGCCTGGTGGAGGGTGCCCCTGGTGGCTGGGTGGTGGGGGTGGTGGGAGACATGAGTGGGGGCCTGGTGGAGGGTGCCCCTGGTGGCTGGGGGGTGGGGGTGGTGGGAGACATGAGTGGGGGCCTGGTGGGGGCTGCCCCTGCACTGCTGCGGGGTGAGGGGGGGTGGGAGACATGAGTGGGGGCCTGGTGGAGGGTGCCCCTGCACTGCTGGGGGGTGGGAGGGGGAGACATGAGTGGGGGCCTGGTGGAGGCTGCCCCTGGTGGCTTGGGGGTGGGGTGGTGGGAGACATGAGTGGGGGCCTGGTGGAGGCTGCCCTTGCACTGCTGGTGGGTGGGGATGGTGGGAGACATGAGTGGTGGCCTGGTGGATGCTGCCCCTGCACTGCTGGGGGGTGGGGGTGGTGGGAGACATGAGTGGGGGCCTGGTGGAGATTGCCCCTGGTGGCTGGGGGGTGGGGGTGGTGGGACACATGAGTGGGGGCCTTTTGGTGGCTGCCCCTGGTGGCTGGGGGGTCGGGGTGGTGGGAGACATGAGTGGGGACCTGGTGGAGGCTGCCCCTGGTGGCTGGGGGGTGGGGGTGGTGGGAGACATGAGTGGGGGCCTGGTGGAGGGTGCCCCTGCACTGCTGGGGGGTGGGGGTGGTGGGAGACATGAGTGGGGGCCTGGTGGAGGGTGCCCCAGGATGGTGGGGGGTGGGGGTGGTGGGAGACATGAGTGGGGGCCTGGTGGGGGCTGCCCCTACACTGCTGGGGGGTGGGGGTGGTGGGAGACATGAGTGGGCGCCTGGTGGAGGGTGCCCCTGGTGGCTGCGTGGTGGGGGAGGTGGGAGACATGAGTGGGGGCCTGGTGGAGGCTGCCCCTGCACTGCTGGGGGGTGGGGGTGGTGGGAGACATGAGTGGGGGCCTGGTGGAGGGTGCCCCTGGTGGCTGGGTGGTGGGGGTGGTGGGAGACATGAGTGGGGGCCTGGCGGAGGGTGCCCTTGGTGGCTGGGGGGTGGGGGTGCTGGGAGACATGAGTGGGGGCCTGGTGGGGGCTGCCCCTGCACTGCTAGGGGGTGGGGGGGTGGGAGACATGAGTGGGGGCCTGGTGGAGGGTGCCCCTGCACTGCTGGGGGGTGGGGGGGTGGGAGACATGAGTGGGGGCCTGGTGGAGGCTGCCCCTGGTGGCTTGGGGGTGGGGGTGGTGGGAGACATGAGTGGGGGCCTGGTGGAGGCTGCCCCTGCACTGCTGGTGGGTGGGGGTGGTGGGAGACATGAGTGGTGGCCTGGTGGATGCTGCCCATGCACTGCTGGGGGGTGGGGGTGGTGGGAGACATGAGTGGGGGCCTGGTGGAGAGTGCCCCTGGTGGCTGGGGGGGTGGGGGTGGTGGGAGACATGAGTGGGGGCCTGGTGGTGGGCACCCCTGGTGGCTGGGGGGTGGGGGTGGTGGGAGACATGAGTGGGGGCCTGGTGGAGGCTGCCCCTGATGGCTGGGGGGTGGGGGTGGTGGGAGACATGAGTGGGGGCCTGGTGGAGGGTGCCCCTGCACTGCTGGGGGGTGGGGGTGGTGGGAGACATGAGTGGGGGCCTGGTGGAGGGTGCCCCAGGATGGTGGGGGGTGGGGGTGGTGGGAGACATGAGTGGGGGCCTGGTGGGGGCTGCCCCTGCACTGCTGGGGGGTGGGGGTGGTGGGAGACATGAGTGGGGGCCTGGTGGAGGGTGCCCCTGGTGGCTGGGTGGTGGGGGTGGTGGGAGACATGAGTGGGGGCCTGGTGGGGGCTGCCCCTGCACTGCTGGGGGGTGGGGGTGGTGGGAGACATCAGTGGGGGCCTGGTGGAGGGTGCCCCTGGTGGCTGGGTGGTGGGGGTGGTGGGAGACATGAGTGGGGGCCTGGTGGAGGGTGCCCCTGGTGGCTGGGGGGTGGGGGTGGTGGGAGACATGAGTGGGGGCCTGGTGGAGTGTGCCCCTGGTGGCTGGGTGGTGGGGGTGGTGGGAGACATGAGTGGGGGCCTGGTGGAGGGTGCCCCTGGTGGCTCGGGGGTGGGGGGGTGGGAGACATGAGTGGGGGCCTGGTGGGGGCTGCCCCTGCACTGCTGGGGGTGGGGGTGGTGGGAGACATGAGTGGGGGCCTGGTGGAGGGTGCAGCTGCACTGCTGGGGGGTGGGGGTGGTGGTAGACATGAGTGGGGGCCTGGTGGAGGGTGCCCCTGGTGGCTGGGGGGTGGGGGTGGTGGGAGGCATGAGTGGGGGCCTGGTGGAGGGTGCCCCTGGTGGCTGGGGGGTGGGGGTGGTGGGAGATATGAGTGGGGGCCTGGTGGTGGCTGCCCCTGGTGGCTGGGGAGTGGGGGTGGTGGGAGACATGAGTGGGGGCCTGGTGGAGGCTGCCCCTGGTGGCTGGGGGGTGGGGAAGGTGGGAGACATGAGTGGGGGCCTGGTGGAGGGTGCCCCTCCACTGCTGGTGGGTGGGGGTGGTGGGAGACATGAGTGGGGGCCTGGTGGAGGGTGCCCCTGGATGGTGGGGGGTGGGGGTGGTGGGAGACATGAGTGGGGGCCTGGTGGGGGCTGCCCCTGCACTGCTGGGGGGTGGGGGTGGTGGGAGACATGAGTGGGGGCCTGGTGGAGGGTGCCCCTGCACTGCTGGGGGGTGGGGGTGGTGGGAGACATGAGTGGGGGCCTGGTGGAGGGTGCCCCTGGTGGCTGGGTGGTGGGGGTGGTGGGAGACATGAGTGGGGGCCTGGTGGGGACTGCCCCTGCACTGCTGGGGGTGGGGGTGGTGGGAGACATGAGTGGGGGCCTGGTGGAGGGTGCCCCTGGTGGCTGGGTGGTGGGGGTGGTGGGAGACATGAGCGGGGGCCTGGTGGAGGGTGCCCCTGGTGGCTGGGGGGTGGGGGTGGTGGGAGACATGAGTGGGGGCCTGGTGGGGGCTGCCCCTGCACTGCTGGGGGGTGTGGGGGGGTGGGAGACATGAGTGGGGGCCTGGTGGAGGGTGCCCCTGCACTGCTGGGGGGTGGGGGGGTGGGAGACATGAGTGGGGGCCTGGTGGAGGCTGCCCCTGGTGGCTGGGGGTGGGGGTGGTGGGAGACATGAGTGGGGGCCTGGTGGAGGCTGCCCCTGCACTGCTTGGGGGTGGGGGTGGTGGGAGACATGAGTGGGGGCCTGGTGGAGGGTGCCCCTGGTGGCTGGGTGGTTGGGGTGGTGGGAGACATGAGTAGGGGCCTGGTGGAGGGTGCCCCTGGTGGCTGGGGGGTGGGGGTGGTGGGAGACATGAGTGGGGGCCTGGTGGAGGATGCCCCTGCACTGCTGGGGGGTGGGGGGGGTGGGAGACATGAGTGGGGGCCTGGTGGAGGCTGCCCCTGCACTGCTGGGGGGTGGGGGTGGTGGGAGACATGAGTGGGGGCCTGGTGGAGGGTGCCCCAGGATGGTGGGGGGTGGGGGTGGTAGGAGACATGAGTGGGGGCCTGGTGGGGGCTGCCCCTGCACTGCTGGGGGGTGGGGGTGGTGGGAGACATGAGTGGGGGCCTGGTGGAGGGTGCCCCTGGTGGCTGGGTGGTGGGGGTGGTGGGAGACATGAGTGGGGGCCTGGTGGGGGCTGCCCCTGCACTGCTGGGGGGTGGGGGTGGTGGGAGACATCAGTGGGGGCCTGGTGGAGGGTGCCCCTGGTGGCTGGGTGGTGGGGGTGGTGGGAGACATGAGTGGGGGCCTGGTGGAGGGTGCCCCTGGTGGCTGGGGGGTGGGGGTGGTGGGAGACATGAGTGGGGGCCTGGTGGGGGCTGCCCCTGCACTGCTGCGGGGTGGGGGGGTGGGAGACATGAGTGGGGGCCTGGTGGGGGCTGCCCCTGCACTGCTGGGGGTGGGGGTGGTGGGAGACATGAGTGGGGGCCTGGTGGATGGTGCAGCTGCACTGCTGGGGGGTGGGGGTGGTGGTAAACATGATTGGGGGCCTGGTGGAGGGTGCCCCTGGTGGCTGGGGGGTGGGGGTGGTGGGAGACATGAGTGGGGGCCTGGTGGAGGGTGCCCCTGGTGGCTGGGTGGTGGGAGACATGAGTGGGGGCCTGGTGGAGGGTGCCCCTGGTGGCTCGGGGGTGGGGGTGGTGGGAGACATGAGTGGGGGCCTGGTGGAGGCTGCCCCTGCACTGCTGGGGGGTGGGGGTGGTGGGAGGCATGAGTGGGGGCCTGGTGGAGGGTGCCCCTGGTAGCTGGGGGGTGGGGGTGGTGGGAGATATGAGTGGGGGCCTGGTGGTGGCTGCCCCTGGTGGCTGGGGGGTGGGGGTGGTGGGAGACATGAGTGGGGGCCTGGTGGAGGCTGCCCCTGGTGGCTGGGGGGTGGGGAAGGTGGGAGACATGAGTGGGGGCCTGGTGGAGGGTGCCCCTGCACTGCTGGTGGGTGGGGGTGGTGGGAGACATGAGTGGGGGCCTGGTGGAGGGTGCCCCTGGATGGTGGGGGGTGGGGGTGGTGGGAGACATGAGTGGGGGCCTGGTGGGGGCTGCCCCTGCACTGCTGGGGGGTGGGGGTGGTGGGAGACATGAGTGGGGGCCTGGTGGAGGGTGCCCCTGCACTGCTGGGGGGTGGGGGTGGTGGGAGACATGAGTGGGGGCCTGGTGGAGGGTGCCCCTGGTGGCTGGGTGGTGGGGGTGGTGGGAGACATGAGTGGGGGCCTGGTGGGGACTGCCCCTGCACTGCTGGGGGTGGGGGTGGTGGGAGACATGAGTGGGGGCCTGGTGGAGGGTGCCCCTGGTGGCTGGGTGGTGGGGGTGGTGGGAGACATGAGTGGGGGCCTGGTGGAGGGTGCCCCTGGTGGCTGGGGGGTGGGGGTGGTGGGAGACATGAGTGGGGGCCTGGTGGGGGCTGCCCCTGCACTGCTGGGGGGTGTGGGGGGGTGGGAGACATGAGTGGGGGCCTGGTGGAGGGTGCCCCTGCACTGCTGGGGGGTGGGGGGGTGGGAGACATGAGTGGGGGCCTGGTGGAGGCTGCCCCTGGTGGCTGGGGGTGGGGGTGGTGGGAGACATGAGTGGGGGCCTGGTGGAGGCTGCCCCTGCACTGCTTGGGGGTGGGGGTGGTGGGAGACATGAGTGGGGGCCTGGTGGAGGGTGCCTCTGGTGGCTGGGGGGTGGGGGTGGTGGGAGACATGAGTGGGGGCCTGGTGGAGGGTGCCCCTGCACTGCTGGGGGGTGGGGGGGTGGGAGACTTGAGTGGGGGCCTGGTGGAGGCTGCCCCTGCACTGCTTGGTGGTGGGGGTGGTGGGAGACATGAGTAGGGGCCTGGTGGAGGGTGCCCCTGGTGGCTGGGGGGTGGGGGTGGTGGGAGACATGAGTGGGGGCCTGGTGGAGGGTGCCCCTGCACTGCTGGGGGGTGGGGGGGTGGGAGACATGAGTGGGGGCCTGGTGGAGGCTGCCCCTGCACTGCTGGGGGGTGGGGGGGTGGGAGACATGAGTGGGGGCCTGGTGGAGGGTGCCCTGGTTGCTGGGTGGTGGGGGTGGTGGGAGACATGAGTGGGGGCCTGGTGGAGGGTGCCCCTGGTGGCTGCGGGATGGGGGTGGTGGGAGACATGAGTGGGGGCCTGGTAGACGGTGCCCCTGCACTGCTGGGGGGTGGGGGGGTGGGAGACATGAGTGGGGGCCTGGTGGAGGCTGCCCCTGCACTGCTGGGGGGTGGGGGTGGTGGGAGACATGAGTGGGGGCCTGGTGGAGGGTGCCCCTGGTAGCTGGGGGGTGGGAGTGGTGGGAGACATGAGTGGGGGCCTGGTGGAGGGTGCCCCTGGATGGTGGGGGGTGGGTGTGGTGGGAGACATGAGTGGGGGCCTGGTGGGGGCTGCCCCTGCACTGCTGGGGGGTGGGGGTGGTGGGAGACATGAGTGGGGGCCTGGTGGAGGGTGCTCCTGGTGGCTGGGTGGTGGGGGTGGTGGGAGACATGAGTGGGGGCCTGGTGGGGGCTGCCCCTGCACTGCTGGGGGGTGGGGGTGGTGGGAGACATCAGTGGGGGCCTGGTGGAGGGTGCCCCTGGTGGCTGGGTGGTGGGGGTGGTGGGAGACATGAGTGGGGGCCTGGTGGAGGGTGCCCCTGGTGGCTGGGGGGTGGGGGTGGTGGGAGACATGAGTGGGGGCCTGGTGGGGGCTGCCCCTGCACTGCTGCGGGGTGAGGGGGGGTGGGAGACATGAGTGGGGGCCTGGTGGAGGGTGCCCCTGCACTGCTGGGGGGTGGGAGGGGGAGACATGAGTGGGGGCCTGGTGGAGGCTGCCCCTGGTGGCTTGGGGGTGGGGGTGGTGGGAGACATGAGTGGGGGCCTGGTGGAGGCTGCCCTTGCACTGCTGGTGGGTGGGGATGGTGGGAGACATGAGTGGTGGCCTGGTGGATGCTGCCCCTGCACTGCTGGGGGGTGGGGGTGGTGGGAGACATGAGTGGGGGCCTGGTGGAGATTGCCCCTGGTGGCTGGGGGGTGGGGGTGGTGGGACACATGAGTGGGGGCCTTTTGGTGGCTGCCCCTGGTGGCTGGGGGGTCGGGGTGGTGGGAGACATGAGTGGGGGCCTGGTGGAGGCTGCCCTGGTGGCTGGGGGTGGGGGTGGTGGGAGACATGAGTGGGGGCCTGGTGGAGGGTGCCCCTGCACTGCTGGGGGGTGGGGGTGGTGGGAGACATGAGTGGGGGCCTGGTGGAGGGTGCCCCAGGATGGTGGGGGGTGGGGGTGGTGGGAGACAGGAGTGGGGGCCTGGTGGGGGCTGCCCCTGCACTGCTGGGGGGTGGGGGTGGTGGGAGACATGAGTGGGGGCCTGGTGGAGGGTGCCCCTGGTGGCTGCGTGGTGGGGGCGGTGGGAGACATGAGTGGGGGCCTGGTGGAGGCTGCCCCTGCACTGCTGGGGGGTGGGGGTGGTGGGAGACATGAGTGGGGGCCTGGTGGAGGGTGCCCCTGGTGGCTGGGTGGTGGGGGTGGTGGGAGACATGAGTGGGGGCCTGGCGAGGGTGCCCTTGGTGGCTGGGGGTGGGGGTGCTGGGAGACATGAGTGGGGGCCTGGTGGGGCTGCCCCTGCACTGCTAGGGGGGTGGGGGGGTGGGAGACATGAGTGGGGGCCTGGTGGAGGGTGCCCCTGCACTGCTGGGGGTGGGGGGGTGGGAGACATGAGTGGGGGCCTGGTGGAGGCTGCCCCTGGTGGCTTGGGGGTGGGGGTGGTGGGAGACATGAGTGGGGGCCTGGTGGAGGCTGCCCCTGCACTGCAGGTGGGTGGGGGTGGTGGGAGACATGAGTGGTGGCCTGGTGGATGCTGCCCATGCACTGCTGGGGGGTGGGGTGGTGGGAGACATGAGTGGGGCCTGGTGGAGAGTGCCCCTGGTGGCTGGGGGGTGGGGGTGGTGGGAGACATGAGTGGGGGCCTGGTGGTGGGCACCCCTGGTGGCTGGGGGGTGGGGTGGTGGGAAGACATGAGTGGGGCCTGGTGGAGGCTGCCCTGATGGCTGGGGGGTGGGGGTGGTGGGAGACATGAGTGGGGGCCTGGTGGAGTGTGCCCCTGCACTGCTGGGGGGTGGGGGTGGTGGGAGACATGAGTGGGGGCCTGGTGGAGGGTGCCCCAGGATGGTGGGGGGTGGGGGTGGTGGGAGACATGAGTGGGGCCTGGTGGGGGCTGCCCCTGCACTGCTGGGGGGTGGGGGTGGTTGGAGACATGAGTGGGGGCCTGGTGGAGGGTGCCCCTGGTGGCTGGGTGGTGGGGGTGGTGGGAGACATGAGTGGGGGCTGGTGGGGCCCTGCCCTGCACTGCTGGGGGTGGGGGTGGTGGGAGACATCAGTGGGGGCCTGGTGGAGGGTGCCCCTGGTGGCTGGGTGTGGGGGGGTGGGGAGACATGAGTGGGGGCCTGGTGGAGGGTGCCCTGGTGGCTGGGGGGTGGGGGTGGTGGGAGACATGAGTGGGGCCTGGTGGGGGCTGCCCCTGCACTGCTGCGGGGTGGGGGGTGGGAGACATGAGTGGGGGCCTGGTGGAGGCTGCCCCTGCACTGCTGGGGGGTGGGGGTGGTGGGAGACATGAGTGGGGCCTGGTGGAGGGTGCCCCTGGTAGCTGGGGGGTGGGAGTGGTGGGAGACATGAGTGGGGGCCTGGTGGGGGCTGCCCCTGCACTGCTGCGGGGTGGGGGGGGTGGGAGACATGAGTGGGGGCCTGGTGGAGGGTGCCCCTGGATGGTGGGGGGTGGGTGTGGTGGGAGACATGAGTGGGGGCCTGGTGGGGGCTGCCCCTGCACTGCTGGGGGGTGGGGGGTGGGAGACATGAGTGGGGGCCTGGTGGAGGGTGCTCCTGGTGGCTGGGTGGTGGGGGTGGTGGGAGACATGAGTGGGGGCCTGGTGGGGGCTGCCCCTGCACTGCTGGGGGTGGGGGGTGGGGAGACATCAGTGGGGGCCTGGTGGAGGGTGCCCCTGGTGGCTGGGTGGTGGGGGTGGTGGGGAGACATGAGTGGGGCCTGGTGGAGGGTGCCCCTGGTGGCTGGGGGGTGGGGGTGGTGGGAGACATGAGTGGGGGCCTGTGGGGGCTGCCCCTGCACTGCTGCGGGGTGAGGGGGGTGGGGAGACATGAGTGGGGGCCTGGTGGAGGGTGCCCCTGCACTGCTGGGGTGGGAGGGGGAGACATGAGTGGGGGCCTGGTGGAGGCTGCCCCTGGTGGCTTGGGGGTGGGGGTGGTGGGAGACATGAGTGGGGGCCTGGTGGAGGCTGCCCTTGCACTGCTGGTGGGTGGGGATGGTGGGAGACATGAGTGGGGGCCTGGTGGATGCTGCCCCTGCACTGCTGGGGGGTGGGGGTGGTGGGAGACATGAGTGGGGCCTGGTGGAGATTGCCCCTGGTGGCTGGGGGGTGGGGGTGGTGGGACACATGAGTGGGGGCCTTTTGGTGGCTGCCCTGGTGGCTGGGGGGTCGGGTGGTGGGAGACATGAGTGGGGGCCTGGGGGAGGCTGCCCTGGTGGCTGGGGGGTGGGTGGTGGAGACATGAGTGGGGCCTGGTGGAGGGTGCCCTGCACTGCTGGGGGGTGGGGGTGGTGGGAGACATGAGTGGGGGCCTGGTGGAGGGTGCCCCAGGATGGTGGGGGTGGGGGTGGTGGGAGACAGGAGTGGGGGCCTGGTGGGGGCTGCCCCTGCACTGCTGGGGGGTGGGGGTGGTGGGAGACATGAGTGGGGGCCTGGTGGAGGGTGCCCCTGGTGGCTGCGTGGTGGGGGCGGTGGGAGACATGAGTGGGGGCCTGGTGGAGGCTGCCCCTGCACTGCTGGGGGGTGTGGGGGGTGGTGGGAGACATGAGTGGGGGCCTGGTGGAGGGTGCCCCTGGTGGCTGGGTGGTGGGGGTGGTGGGAGACATGAGTGGGGGCCTGGCGGAGGGTGCCCTTGGTGGCTGGGGGGTGGGGGTGCTGGGAGACATGAGTGGGGCCTGGTGGGGGCTGCCCCTGCACATGCTAGGGGGTGGGGGGTGGGAGACATGAGTGGGGGCCTGGTGGAGGGTGCCCCTGCACTGCTGGGGGTGGGGGGTGGGAGACATGAGTGGGGGCCTGATGGAGGCTGCCCCTGGTGGCTTGGGGGTGGGGGTGGTGGGAGACATGAGTGGGGGCCTGGTGGAGCTGCCCTGCACTGCTGGTGGGTGGGGGTGGTGGAGACATGAGTGGTGGCCTGGTGGATGCTGCCCATGCACTGCCTGGGGGGTGGGGGTGGTGGGGAGACATGAGTGGGGGCCTGGTGGGGAGTGCCCTGGTGGCTGGGGGGGGGGGGTGGTGGGAGACATGAGTGGGGGCCTGGTGGTGGGCACCCCTGGTGGCTGGGGGTGGGGGGTGGTGGGAGACATGAGTGGGGGCCTGGTGGAGGCTGCCCTGATGGCTGGGGGGTGGGTGGTGGTGGGAGACATGAGTGGGGGCCTGGTGGAGGGGTGCCCCTGCACTGCTGGGGGGTGGGGGTGGTGGGAGACCTGCACTGCTGGGGGGTGGGGGTGGTGGGAGACATGAGTGGGGGCCTGGTGGAGGGTGCCCCAGGATGGTGGGGGGTGGGGGTGGTGGGAGACATGAGTGGGGGCCTGGTGGGGGCTGCCCCTGCACTGCTGGGGGGTGGGGGTGGTGGGAGACATGAGTGGGGGCCTGGTGGAGGGTGCCCCTGGTGGCTGGGTGGTGGGGGTGGTGGGAGACATGAGTGGGGGCCTGGTGGGGGCTGCCCCTGCACTGCTGGGGGGTGGGGGTGGTGGGAGACATGAGTGGGGGCCTGGTGGAGGGTGCCCCTGGTGGCTGGGTGGTGGGGGTGGTGGGAGACATGAGTGGGGGCCTGGTGGAGGGTGCCCCTGGTGGCTGGGGGGTGGGGGTGGTGGGAGACATGAGTGGGGGCCTGGTGGGGGCTGCCCCTGCACTGCTGCGGGGTGGGGGGGTGGGAGACATGAGTGGGGGCCTGGTGGGGGCTGCCCCTGCCCTGCTGGGGGTGGGGGTGGTGGGAGACATGAGTGGGGGCCTGGTGAAGGGTGCAGCTGCACTGCTGGGGGGTGGGGGTGGTGGTAGACATGAGTGGGGGCCTGGTGGAGGGTGCCCCTGGTGGCTGGGGGGTGGGGGTGGTGGGAGACATGAGTGGGGGCCTGGTGGAGGGTGCCCCTGGTGGCTGGGTGGTGGGGGTGGTGGGAGACATGAGTGGGGGCCTGGTGGAGGGTGCCCCTGGTGGCTCGGGGGTGGGGGGGTGGGAGACATGAGTGGGGGCCTGGTGGGGGCTGCCCCTGCACTGCTGGGGGTGGGGGTGGTGGGAGACATGAGTGGGGGCCTGGTGGAGGGTGCAGCTGCACTGCTGGGGGGTGGGGGTGGTGGTAGACATGAGTGGGGGCCTGGTGGAGGGTGCCCCTGGTGGCTGGGGGGTGGGGGTGGTGGGAGGCATGAGTGGGGGCCTGGTGGAGGGTGCCCCTGGTGGCTGGGGGGTGGGGGTGGTGGGAGATATGAGTGGGGGCCTGGTGGTGGCTGCCCCTGGTGGCTGGGGAGTGGGGGTGGTGGGAGACATGAGTGGGGGCCTGGTGGAGGCTGCCCCTGGTGGCTGGGGGGTGGGGAAGGTGGGAGACATGAGTGGGGGCCTGGTGGAGGGTGCCCCTGCACTGCTGGTGGGTGGGGGTGGTGGGAGACATGAGTGGGGGCCTGGTGGAGGGTGCCCCTGGATGGTGGGGGGTGGGGGTGGTGGGAGACATGAGTGGGGGCCTGGTGGGGGCTGCCCCTGCACTGCTGGGGGGTGGGGGTGGTGGGAGACATGAGTGGGGGCCTGGTGGAGGGTGCCCCTGCACTGCTGGGGGGTGGGGGTGGTGGGAGACATGAGTGGGGGCCTGGTGGAGGGTGCCCCTGGTGGCTGGGTGGTGGGGGTGGTGGGAGACATGAGTGGGGGCCTGGTGGGGACTGCCCCTGCACTGCTGGGGGTGGGGGTGGTGGGAGACATGAGTGGGGGCCTGGTGGAGGGTGCCCCTGGTGGCTGGGTGGTGGGGGTGGTGGGAGACATGAGTGGGGGCCTGGTGGAGGGTGCCCCTGGTGGCTGGGGGGTGGGGGTGGTGGGAGACATGAGTGGGGGCCTGGTGGGGGCTGCCCCTGCACTGCTGGGGGGTGTGGGGGGGTGGGAGACATGAGTGGGGGCCTGGTGGAGGGTGCCCCTGCACTGCTGGGGGGTGGGGGGGTGGGAGACATGAGTGGGGGCCTGGTGGAGGCTGCCCATGGTGGCTGGGGGTGGGGGTGGTGGGAGACATGAGTGGGGGCCTGGTGGAGGCTGCCCCTGCACTGCTTGGGGGTGGGGGTGGTGGGAGACATGAGTGGGGGCCTGGTGGAGGGTGCCCCTGGTGGCTGGGTGGTGGGGGTGGTGGGAGACATGAGTAGGGGCCTGGTGGAGGGTGCCCCTGGTGGCTGGGGGGTGGGGGTGGTGGGAGACATGAGTGGGGGCCTGGTGCAGGATGCCCCTGCACTGCTGGGGGGTGGGGGGGTGGGAGACATGAGTGGGGGCCTGGTGGAGGCTGCCCCTGCACTGCTGGGGGGTGGGGGTGGTGGGAGACATGAGTGGGGGCCTGGTGGAGGGTGCCCCAGGATGGTGGGGGGTGGGGGTGGTAGGAGACATGAGTGGGGGCCTGGTGGGGGCTGCCCCTGCACTGCTGGGGGGTGGGGGTGGTGGGAGACATGAGTGGGGGCCTGGTGGAGGGTGCCCCTGGTGGCTGGGTGGTGGGGGTGGTGGGAGACATGAGTGGGGGCCTGGTGGGGGCTGCCCCTGCACTGCTGGGGGGTGGGGGTGGTGGGAGACATCAGTGGGGGCCTGGTGGAGGGTGCCCCTGGTGGCTGGGTGGTGGGGGTGGTGGGAGACATGAGTGGGGGCCTGGTGGAGGGTGCCCCTGGTGGTTGGGGGGTGGGGGCGGTGAGAGACATGAGTGGGGGCCTGGTGGGGGCTGCCCCTGCACTGCTGCGGGGTGGGGGGGTGGGAGACATGAGTGGGGGCCTGGTGGGGGCTGCCCCTGCACTGCTGGGGGTGGGGGTGGTGGGAGACATGAGTGGGGGCCTGGTGGAGGGTGCAGCTGCACTGCTGGGGGGTGGGGGTGGTGGTAAACATGATTGGGGGCCTGGTGGAGGGTGCCCCTGGTGGCTGGGGGGTGGGGGTGGTGGGAGACATGAGTGGGGGCCTGGTGGAGGGTGCCCCTGGTGGCTGGGTGGTGGGGGTGGTGGGAGACATGAGTGGGGGCCTGGTGGAGGGTGCCCCTGGTGGCTCGGGGGTGGGGGTGGTGGGAGACATGAGTGGGGGCCTGGTGGAGGCTGCCCCTGCACTGCTGGGGGGTGGGGGTGGTGGGAGGCATGAGTGGGGGCCTGGTGGAGGGTGCCCCTGGTAGCTGGGGGGTGGGGGTGGTGGGAGATATGAGTGGGGGCCTGGTGGTGGCTGCCCCTGGTGGCTGGGGGGTGGGGGTGGTGGGAGACATGAGTGGGGGCCTGGTGGAGGCTGCCCCTGGTGGCTGGGGGGTGGGGAAGGTGGGAGACATGAGTGGGGGCCTGGTGGAGGGTGCCCCTGCACTGCTGGTGGGTGGGGGTGGTGGGAGACATGAGTGGGGGCCTGGTGGAGGGTGCCCCTGGATGGTGGGGGGTGGTGGTGGTGGGAGACATGAGTGGGGGCCTGGTGGGGGCTGCCCCTGCACTGCTGGGGGGTGGGGGTGGTGGGAGACATGAGTGGGGGCCTGGTGGAGGGTGCCCCTGCACTGCTGGGGGGTGGGGGTGGTGGGAGACATGAGTGGGGGCCTGGTGGAGGGTGCCCCTGGTGGCTGGGTGGTGGGGGTGGTGGGAGACATGAGTGGGGGCCTGGTGGGGACTGCCCCTGCACTGCTGGGGGTGGGGGTGGTGGGAGACATGAGTGGGGGCCTGGTGGAGGGTGCCCCTGGTGGCTGGGTGGTGGGGGTGGTGGGAGACATGAGTGGGGGCCTGGTGGAGGGTGCCCCTGGTGGCTGGGGGGTGGGGGTGGTGGGAGACATGAGTGGGGGCCTGGTGGGGGCTGCCCCTGCACTGCTGGGGGGTGTGGGGGGGGGTGGGAGACATGAGTGGGGGCCTGGTGGAGGGTGCCCCTGCACTGCTGGGGGGTGGGGGGGTGGGAGACATGAGTGGGGGCCTGGTGGAGGCTGCCCCTGGTGGCTGGGGGTGGGGGTGGTGGGAGACATGAGTGGGGGCCTGGTGGAGGCTGCCCCTGCACTGCTTGGGGGTGGGGGTGGTGGGAGACATGAGTGGGGGCCTGGTGGAGGGTGCCTCTGGTGGCTGGGGGGTGGGGGTGGTGGGAGACATGAGTGGGGGCCTGGTGGAGGGTGCCCCTGCACTGCTGGGGGGTGGGGGGGTGGGAGACTTGAGTGGGGGCCTGGTGGAGGCTGCCCCTGCACTGCTTGGTGGTGGGGGTGGTGGGAGACATGAGTAGGGGCCTGGTGGAGGGTGCCCCTGGTGGCTGGGGGGTGGGGGTGGTGGGAGACATGAGTGGGGGCCTGGTGGAGGGTGCCCCTGCACTGCTGGGGGGTGGGGGGGTGGGAGACATGAGTGGGGGCCTGGTGGAGGCTGCCCCTGCACTGCTGGGGGGTGGGGGTGGTGGGAGACATGAGTGGGGGCCTGGTGGAGGGTGCCCTGGTTGCTGGGTGGTGGGGGTGGTGGGAGACATGAGTGGGGGCCTGGTGGAGGGTGCCCCTGGTGGCTGCGGGATGGGGGTGGTGGGAGACATGAGTGGGGGCCTGGTAGACGGTGCCCCTGCACTGCTGGGGGGTGGGGGGGTGGGAGACATGAGTGGGGGCCTGGTGGAGGCTGCCCCTGCACTGCTGGGGGGTGGGGGTGGTGGGAGACATGAGTGGGGGCCTGGTGGAGGGTGCCCCTGGTAGCTGGGGGGTGGGGGTGGTGGGAGACATGAGTGGGGGCCTGGTGGAGGGTGCCCCTGGATGGTGGGGGGTGGGTGTGGTGGGAGACATGAGTGGGGGCCTGGTGGGGGCTGCCCCTGCACTGCTGGGGGGTGGGGGTGGTGGGAGACATGAGTGGGGGCCTGGTGGAGGCTGCCCCTGCACTGCTGGGTGGTGGGGGTGGTGGGAGACATGAGTGGGGGCCTGGTGGAGGGTGCCCCTGGTGGCTGGGGGGTGGGGGTGGTGGGAGACATGAGTGGGGGCCTGGTGGGGGCTGCCCCTGCACTGCTGGGGGGTGGGGAGGTGGGTGGGAGACATGAGTGGGGGCCTGGTGGAGGGTGCCCCTGCACTGCTGGGGGGTGGGGGGGTGGGAGACATGAGTGGGGGCCTGGTGGAGGCTGCCCCTGGTGGCTCGGGGGTGGGGGTGGTGGGAGACATGAGTGGGGGCCTGGTGGAGGCTGCCCCTACACTGCTGGGGGGTGGGGGTGGTGGGAGGCATGAGTGGGGGCCTGGTGGAGGGTGCCCCTGGTGGCTGGGGGTGGTGGGAGATATGAGTGGGGGCCTGGTGGTGGCTGCCCCTGGTGGCTGGGGGGTGGGGGTGGTGGGAGACATGAGTGGGGGCCTGGTGGAGGCTGCCCCTGGTGGCTGGGGGGTGGGGAAGGTGGGAGACATGAGTGGGGGCCTGGTGGAGGGTGCCCCTGCACTGCTGGTGGGTGGGGGTGGTGGGAGACATGAGTGGGGGCCTGGTGGAGGGTGCCCCTGGATGGTGGGGGGTGGGGGTGGTGGGAGACATGAGTGGGGGCCTGGTGGGGGCTGCCCCTGCACTGCTGGGGGGTGGGGGTGGTGGGAGACATGAGTGGGGGCCTGGTGGAGGGTGCCCCTGCACTGCTGGGGGGTGGGGGTGGTGGGAGACATGAGTGGGGGCCTGGTGGAGGGTGCCCCTGGTGGCTGGGTGGTGGGGGTGGTGGGAGACATGAGTGGGGGCCTGGTGGGGACTGCCCCTGCACTGCTGGGGGTGGTGGGAGACATGAGTGGGGGCCTGGTGGAGGGTGCCCCTGGTGGCTGGGTGGTGGGGGCGGTGGGAGACATGAGTGGGGGCCTGGTGGAGGGTGCCCCTGGTGGCTGGGGGGTGGGGGTGGTGGGAGACATGAGTGGGGGCCTGGTGGGGGCTGCCCCTGCACTGCTGGGGGGTGTGGGGGGGTGGGAGACATGAGTGGGGGCCTGGTGGAGGGTGCCCCTGCACTGCTGGGGGGTGGGGGGGTGGGAGACATGAGTGGGGGCCTGGTGGAGGCTGCCCCTGGTGGCTGGGGGGTGGGGGTGGTGGGAGACATGAGTGGGGGCCTGGTGGAGGCTGCCCCTGCACTGCTTGGGGTTGGGGGTGGTGGGAGACATGAGTGGGGGCCTGGTGGGAGGTGCCCCTGGTGGCTGGGTGGTGGGGGTGGTGGGAGACATGAGTAGGGGCCTGGTGGAGGGTGCCCCTGGTGGCTGGGGGTTGGGGGTGGTGGGAGACATGAGTGGGGGCCTGGTGGAGGGTGCCCCTGCACTGCTGGGGGGTGGGGGGGTGGGAGACATGAGTGGGGGCCTGGTGGAGGCTGCTCCTGCACTGCTGGGGGGTGGGGGTGGTGGGAGACATGAGTGGGGGCCTGGTGGAGGGTGCCCTGGTTGCTGGGTGGTGGGGGTGGTGGGAGACATGAGTGGGGGCCTGGTGGAGGGTGCCCCTGGTGGCTGCGGGATGGGGGTGGTGGGAGACATGAGTGGGGCCCTGGTAGACGGTGCCCATGCACTGCTGGGGGGTGGGGGGGTGGGAGACATGAGTGGGGGCCTGGTGGAGGCTGCCCCTGCACTGCTGGGGGGTGGGGGTGGGGGTGGTGGGAGACATGAGTGGGGGCCTGGTGGAGGGTGCCCCTGGTAGCTGGGGGGTGGGGGTGGTGGGAGACATGAGTGGGGTCCTGGTGGAGGGTGCCCCTGGATGGTGGGGGGTGGGTGTGGTAGGAGACATGAGTGGGGGCCTGGTGGGGGCTGCCCCTGCACTGCTGGGGGGTGGGGGTGGTGGGAGACATGAGTGGGGGCCTGGTGGAGGCTGCCCCTGCACTGCTGGGGGGTGGGGGTGGTGGAAGACATGAGTGGGGGCCTGGTGGGGGCTGGCCATGGTGGCTGGGGGGTGGGGGTGGTGGGAGACATGCATTGTTGATCAGTAGTGCAAGGTGACATGTGGGTTGGCTGGGGGGCATGCCCATGGTGGATGGGCTGCCTGCGGGACATGAGCAGGGGTGCAGGGTAGTCCCCCGTGGTGTGGGCTGCCTGCAGGGGCCGTGGAGGTTGTGGAGCGTACACCTTGGAGGACCCACACGGCCAATTCACGTGGAATACTCCCCAGAACCCCTGAAATATACATACCCTGCTGAAATTGCGTGTGGAACTTCCCGCGCACCCCTGAAATACACGTACCCTGCTGAAATCGCGTGTGGAACTTCCCGCGCACCCCTGAAATACACGTACCCTGCTGAAATCGCGTGTGGAACTTCCCGCGCACCCCTGAAATACACGTACCCTGCTGAAATCGCGTGTGGAACTTCCCGCGCACCCCTAAAATGCACGTACCCTGCTCAAATCGCATGTGGTACTTCCCGCGCACCCCTGAAATACACGTACTCTGCTGAAATCGCGTGTGGAACTTCCCGCGCACCCCTGAAATACACTTACCCTGCTCGCACTGGGCCAATCGCGTGTGGAACTTCCCGCGCACCCCTGAAATCCACGTACCCTGCTGAAATCGTGTGTGGAACTTCCCGCGCACCCCTGGAATTCACATACCCTGCTGAAATCGCGTGTGGTACTTCCCACGCACCCCTGAAATACACGTACCCTGCTGAAATCGCGTGTGGAACTTCCCGCGCACCCATGGAATACACGTACCCTGCTCACACTGGGCCAATCGCGTGTGGAACTTCCCGCGCACCCATGTAATACACGTACCCTGCCGAAATCGCGTGTGAGACTTCCCGCGCACCCCGGTATACACGCACACGTTATTTTTTTGTCAGCGGGTGTCCGTGTTTGTGGGTACCCCTTTGCACGTCATTTGTCCTGGAGGGCCACAGTATAGGACATTCTTCATGGCTGTATATAGGTGCTATTTGTTGGCGCACCTTTTGGCGCACATTTCTTCTAGGCGCAGAGACGCTACCGCCTGCTTTCTTGTGGCGGTCGTGTTTGTGCTTTTGCGCTGGTTTGAGCTTGCGCTTTTTTGCCCTATACTATTCCATGAATACGTGTTGTAGGCGAGCGTGTGGGCGTTCTGCGCACTTGTACCCTGTACTTCCCCCGTGACGCCCACGTTTTGGCAAGTTGTTCCCCATTCCGAGTGTTACGCCCCGTGTTCCGCCTACTTTTGTTGCGTGCGCCGCGCTATGTGCGATTTTCGCTGTGGCCTGTGCGATTTTCGCTGTGACCTGGTGCACGCTGTTAGATGGCCTGTGTGCCAACGTGCGCCGCGCACTTTTTTTTCGCACAATCGATGGTTTTCTCGCGCACAGCCTTCCATGAATCGATGTGCGCTGCTTTTCGTGCGATTTTCGCACTTGCACTGCAATTTTCGCTATTCCACTGCGATTCGCACGTTTTTGCCCACTTGCGCCACGCTAATTATTCCATGAATCGGCCTGAAAATGTGGTGATTAAGGAAAAATCATTTCCCAAGGTACAATTGATCATTGTTCATCACTGACGATTAAAACAAAACCAACACATGAAGAAGGTTGAAGAAAGAAAGACAGAGGAAGCAAAGCTAGTAGAAATAATTTGTCAAAATTGGCAGCAGAAGGAGCTGTATTAGAAAATGTTGGGGACAACCACAGTGTGCAGGAAGCACAGCAAATGCAGCCAGGGTTGAAGTATACCTATTATCCCCATGGGTGTGGGTTTGCACCAAGAGGAAGACGATTTGGATTTCAAGCACCACAGATTGGGGGTTTAATGGAGGACAGACAAGATTTGGAGGCTATGGAGGACAGTGTTGAACATGTCGAAAAGTAGGACATGTTGCATAGGTTTGTAGATGTAGGGGAGGAATGCATTCAAATTGGCAGCAATTTGGCACAGGGGGGGGTTTCATGTCCACCGCCTTATAGCGCTACACAGCAAGATTACAATGCCCGAGATTATACACTGTATTCAGCACTTTGAGGCCAGCGGGCGAGCTAGCTCTTTAAAAAAAATCAAATCAAATAGAATAGAATAGAATCAACCAACACAGACACAGGTGCAGCAAAAACAGCAACCACAGAATGTGGGACAACCTCAAATGTAGCAAGCACACATACAACCAGAAGCCCCACGGAATACAATAGCACAATGAGACATAAGCATATTGCCGCAGGCACTACCTTCACCTAGAGAAGGAAGTGTTACAGTAGTGGGAGGGAATCCCTTCATGGGAACAGGACTGAACATGTATCCACAAAAGAACAGCCCACAGAGCAACATCATGCTCACAATTCCATAAATTAACCAAGACCTGCAAAAGGAACCGAGGGTGGGGGTTCCACATACATTTTCCTTCCTTGTTGACACTGGGGCAATGAGATCCTGTGTTCAAGAGGGAAGGTTCCCAATGTCAGGAATATCAATGGACACAAAATGATTCTCTGGGGCTGTGACAATGGTTTCTTTTATAGATAAATTGCCTTTAACAGTAGGAGAACATGAGATGGCTATGCCATTATTATATTCACTGAAAACACTTGTTAACATTTTGGGAAGAGACTTGATTAGCAAGCTAAACATGACAATCTCTTTCACTGAAGAGGGTATAATATGTTCAACACCAGGTATTCATTATTTGAACACACAAGAATTAGTGAAGGCATTTTATGGCCAGAAAACACAAAGAGGAGTGCAACTAAACCCAGAGGTTTTCCTTTATGGGTACAAGTTGTTTTGTCATGGCTTTCACGAATACAGGACACATTGTTGAAATTACCCAAGAATTTTTGTTTAGACTAGAGGTACCCATGGATGTGGTAGAAGGGCACATTATTACAATTGAATTAGAAGCAGCAATAGAGAGAGAGGACAGGGTTATATTGCATGGATTCGATGATGAAGGAGTTTCCTGGTGCACAGTAATAGCGCTTGTCTCAGGCAACGCTCTTACTGACTTGACTGATGATGAATTGTTTGAAGATGTTTATTCAGATTATGATATGATATGTCACATCTGTATCACGTATGAGTTGCAAAGAGAGTAGAGAGGTTCCCCAAACAATAAGGCTGGTGAGAAAATTACCGTCATTTTAGCATCAAGATTCGGCAAAGGTGCAGAGTAGTAGTCCATATGTTGTCAGATTATTAAAAGGAGTAGGAACAGTTAAGATAAAATTGAAAAAAGAAGCCATTTTACAATCAGTAAAACAGTATCCCATCTATCTATGAAACAATTGTCACTAGTGTATCCAGTAAAAAAGGCAACGTGGTGGTCTTGGAGATTTATACAGGATTTACGCCCTTTAAACAATATTGTTGAGGCAGAGCTCCATTGGTGCAAAACTCAGCCACAATATTATGTAACTTGCTGCCTATGGCCCAATGTTTTACAGTTATTGACATGAAAAAAAAAAATTCTCCATTCTTCTGCATGAGGAGTCAAATTGTTTGATCACGTTTAATTATTGTGGAATCAGGTTACAGCAAAGTTGTTTCCACAGGGCTACTGTGAGTCCGCCAGTGTTTTCAATGGGGTGTTGCAGATGGACTTGGGAAATGTAAAGACTGACAGCGCAGTAATCCAGTATGTGGATGACTAGCTAGTATGCAGCACAACAGTGGAAAGGAAGGACTCTGTGAAACTATTGACATTGTTGGCTGAAACAGAATGTAAAGTGGACTAGGAAAAATTGCAATATTGTTAGGAAGAAATATTGTATCTAGGCCAAATAATATCAAAAGAGGGGAGAAAGGTAACACAAGAGAGAGCAGACACTATTGCCAGAATGCCCCAGCCAAATACAGTAAAGGAGTTACAGTAGTTTTTGGGGCTCTGCAATTAATTTTGACCATGGGGCGTTGACTATAGCACATATATTTGCCCCCATTTAGAAGGACTTAAGGAAGAACAGAAATATAATTACAGGTGAGATGATAGGTGACTTTGATGAATTAAAAGAAGCAATCAGCACAACACGGGATATCAGATCCTTAGGAAGATTATTTCCTGTATTCTAGTGCAAATGGAGTTGTGATGACGGCTGTTATCGCACAAAACATCTTCTGTAGGCTACAAACCACTTTATAGTAGAATCTGCAACTGAGAGGTCATTACTCATGTGAGCAAGCATTGGCTGCAGCAGCTTTTGCAATTAAGAAGTTGTCCAGTAGAATGATGGGCTGTTCATTTACATTATGATGAACATGCTCATTTTGCCATCCTTGAAAAGCCCAAAAGCACATTGAAAACACAGAGCGCATCAAGCCATGAAGTTATAATATCACATCCATCAATCAAAATTGTGAGTTGCCTCATAGTGAACCCTGCAAGCTTCATAGCAGAGCCAGTGATGGAGGGAGTTTATGTACGTGATGGCACTACCTACACTGATTATTATGTTGACCTGCCTCATGTCAAAGAAAATGTCAAAGTAGGAGGGATAGTTTACTTCATTGATGGTTCATTGATGATAGAGTCAATGTTCTGTGGAAAGGCTTAGTGGAATGGCAGTGGTGAAGGGTGAAGAGAATGGACATTTTTAAATAGTGAAAAGTGCAAGATTACCAGCATATTTCTCAGCACAAGGAGCAGAATTAGCAGCAATGATTTTAGCACTTGAAGCACATAGGGATGAGGCAGTAAGGGTGTATTCTGACTCCACCTATGTGATGTCAGCAGTACCCTCAGGATTAATGGAAAAGGAGGGGCTTCCAACACAGATACGGCACACCAGTACAGCATGCACCATTGTTAGAGAGGCTATTAGATGCACTTGCATGTCCCTTAGTCATCGTCGTGGTGAAGTGTGCTGCGCATACAAGAGGTGCAGACATGATTTCCTGTGGAAATGAAGCTGCCGAATCAGAAGCCAAAAGGGCAGCATATTTCCCCGAGATATTAGACATTACAACTGCCCCAAACAAAAGTACATGTGGGCATAACATGATGATGAAAGAAGGTTTCAATACATTGCCAGATTGTAGAGTTGAAGGGACACGGGCCACAGAAAAAACAGGAATTTTGGAAGAAAAGGGAGTGCTCATTATCCCTTGCAAAGCTAATTTGGCAACAGGATAGCACAGGGAAACATGTCATGCCTGTTGTGTTATTGACAGCAGCACTGGAACAGACTGGTTCGTCCCAAAGTTAATTCGACATGTGGCCAATTTTATTGCTAACTGGATAGTATGTCAAAAATTAACTGCTGACCATACATTAAGAACAGTGAGAGGAGCAATATCCTGTCCTACTGGACCATTTTGGCATTTGCATATTGTTTATATGGCTATGCTTCAAACTTGTAATGGCTACCAATACACGACAGTGGTAGTATTCCCCTTTTCTCGCTGGATAGAAGCAGGTCCGTGTGCACATCAAGATGCCACATTGCTGCAAAATTCCTCATACGAGAGGTATTTCCTAGATGGGGAGTGTACGAAGAGCTCCATTCTGACAATGGAAATCATTTTGTAAATGAGGAGTTTGAACACATTACATCTCTATTGGGAATAAGACAAAAAATTCTCATCCGCCTACCATCCCCAAGAGTATGGAATTTGCAAGTGCCTAAACAGCCTTCTGAGAGAACACTTTGACAAAATAAAAGACACTTTGTACAAAAATCGATTGCATTGCCTTCCCTTAGCTCTTTTTGCCTTATGCAATCAGCCAGGATCTGACCACCATTTGTCACTACCACATGAGCTGTTGCTACTTCTGCTCGTGTGTGAACAGATGCTGAGAATTCAGCGACAGTGCTTGGTAAAGAGATTAATGATTATTTTAAGGCTGTGACTAAATCTCTGAAATGTATCCCCAGACAGGGGCAGGCGAGGCGAGGGACTCAGCAAGAATCACTGAAGATTGAAATTAACATTTTGATCCTGCTAGTTTGTTATAGCCTCTCCCCCTATACTCTGGAGACCAGATCCTCTGTCAAAATTTCACTAGAAAGTGGCACAAGCCAAGGTACGAAGGACCCGTATACGGACGAGACAGCAACACATTCAACAGTACAAATTAGGAGTTGGAGAGCTTGGTTACATCTTAGTGACATTAAAAGATACTGTGGCGAAGCTCTGCTGTCAGAAGATACAGGACACGAAGGAGAGGAAGAAATCCAAGGCCTCAGAAGAGGGTGATGACCAGAGTTGTTCTCTAAACATGTTTTTTTTTCAACACAGTATGTGGCTTTTTCTGTTCCCAGAAGGATATCAAATGTTCCCCAGAGAAATTTAGTTTTTTCGGATGTTTCCATTTTTCGTGAACACTTATCTTGTACTAGGCGTTTGTCATGGCCATAGTCCCTGGACCTGGTACTCGGGGCCTCTGGGCCGTGCCACAGTGTCTATGCATGGCCTCGAGGGCCCAATCAAGCCCCTCAAGACTCTCCTGGAGTCAGCCCTGGCACTTTTGGTTCCAGGCTCATATGGCAGAAGAAGGAGCTGAAGCTCTCAATGGAAATGGAATAGTATGGCTGCCCCCACATGGTTCAGTTCAGAACTGAACCATGCGGTTTAGCATCTAGGGTGTGGTCAGGCCTTAAGGCACCTGGGATACCTGCAGACTATTTAAGCCATGCCCGAGCTGCAGTACACGCTTCGCGTTGCTCTGCACTTGCAGAGTGATGTTCACTGTGATCTGTCCTCAGCTTTCCAGGCCAGCACCTGCAAAAGAAGAGGAGAATAGCACCATTAGCCATCCTTCCCTGCTTGTAAATCCAGCTCCTGTCGATCGCTCCGGTGTCACCTCCGAAGCTCGTCTTCGCTTGAAAGCCACAACCTGGAGGAGGAAATAGAAAGACAATATTAGTAAGCGTTCGCATCCCTCATTCAAGCACCATTCGGAAGCACGCTTACCTGAGCGGAACTCGCTGTTGGTCTATTTCGTGTCGGCCTCCATCAACCTGCAAGAGAAAGGCAAAGCGGTAGCTCTCATACTTTCTCGACGGCGGTCCGGACAACATCCGCTCACTGCTCTGTATCCTCCCGGTCGCTCACCATCCAGAACATCACGGCGGTCTGCAAGAGAAGAATAGCACAGGTTAGCAAACAGCAAAAGCGCACATAGCACCGCGGTCAGTGCATTCACTTACAATCTCGAGCACAGCCCCCTCAACCAGCTCAACGTCTTCATCATCCCTTCTGCACCTAAGAGAGAAGGAGGACATTAATAACGGCAATTACAATTACGGACAAATTAGAACAATAGACTTACCTGAAGAACTGAGTCACAGCAGGTCTGGACTCTTGGGCCTGCACCAGTGAAGCAACTTGGCAGCAAAGCGCCCCATCCACGACGCACCTCTGCACAGAACTGCGGGACGGAAAGTGTATCTTATCGAAATCCAAGGTGAGGAAAACTCTAAGGGTGTTGTTGGGGTTCACAAGGGAGGTGGGCCCAGAGAGGAAGAGATTGTGGGCTAAACCAGAACTCCTGTATTCCAGACTAGATCCTCGGCAGAACGAGAACCCGGGGGAGGCGAATCCAGGTCAGGAGCATTCCAACCAGGTCGGGTGCCATCCCTGTGGATACCAGGTGAGCTTTACAGAACACGGAGCCTCAAAACTATAATCCACCCGGGCGTCCAGCATGGAAACCTCGGAAACCGACCAGTTAGCTCAGATGCTGGGGCAGTTAGGTGCGGAGGTAGATTTAGCCAGACAGGAGACCAATGCCTTGCTGAGAGAACTTATAGTGACCAAAGAACGTACTGAGGATCTAAGTCGACAACTCCTTCAATCAAAGGCCGGACAAGCCCCTTTGCCTGGGACCATCCCATCAATGCCAACCCCATTGAGTAACCCGGCGCAGATCACCCTTCCTGGAGCAGTTCCTTTAGCTCCACCTGAGCTTTTCCCAGGGGACTCTAGGAAGTACGCAACCTTTATGAATCAATGTCGCCTCCATTCTCTTTGCAGACCTGGGGCGTTCCCTAATGACCAGTCACGAATGGCCTTTGTGTTGTCTTATCTTAGTGGTAGTGCTGCAGATTGGTCTGTGCCTTTTATTAACCGGGATGATCCACTGCTATGTGATTTTGGGGGCTTTCAGCAGGAGCTAGAAAAGCTCTTCGCCCGTCGTTCCCATGGACAGGCTTTAGACAATGAACTCTTGTCCCTCCGTCAAGGAAACCAAGATCTATTGATGTACATAGCGACCTTCAACAGGCTTGTGGTCGAAGCAGAGTGGCTGGATGACAAACGGACCACACTATTCCACCGGGGCTTAAGAGGAACGCCCCAGCCGCATTTCAGTATTTCATGAACAATGTCTTGAGAGAGCTGATTGACGTCTATGCCCTAGTCTATATAGACAACATCCTAGTATATTCGGCCTCAAAACAGGACCATGTCAAGCATGTGCATTCCGTCCTTACCAAGCTTCGCCAACATCATCTTTATGCCAAACTTGAAAAATGCTCATTTCACGTTACTGAGGTAGAGTTCCTGGGGTTTATCCTCACTCCAAAGGGAATCTGAATGGATGTGCACAAGGTCGACACCATTCTAAATTGGCCAGCTCCAAGCTCATTCAAAGGGGTCCAGAGCATGTTGGGCTTTGCAAACTTTTACCGCCGATTCATCCCGGGATTCTCTCAAATAGTACATCCAATCACATCTTTATTAAGGAAGTGCAACAATAAATTCCAGTGGACAGAAGAGGCTGAAAAGGCTTTTCAGGAACTCCAGGTGAGATTCACTTCCACTCCAATCTTATGACACCCTCGCCCAGATCTTCCGTATGTGGTAGACACGGATGTCTCCAGTATGGCTGTGGGTGCTGTGCTATCGCAAAGGGACCCACACACTGGCCAGTTACATACAGTAGCCTTTTGGTTGCGTATGTTTTCACCACCCAAGTTCATTTATGCCATCACAGACAGGGAGCTCCTGGCCATAAAATCAGCTTTCAAGGCCTGGCGACATTATCTGCTAGGGGCCAGGCACACTATCACCATTATAACCGACCATTCAAATCTACAGTACTTGAAGAGTGCGAAGGCTCAATCCTCTCGACAATTACACTGGGCCCTTTTCTTTGCGGAGTACGACTACGTAATCACGTTCCGACCTGGAGTCAAAATTGGCAAAGCTGATGCCCTTTCGCGCATGGGCACAGATGAACTGGTGTACACAACCCCTGATCCTGTGGCCATCATCCCGAGCGACAAACTCCTTGGCATCACAACCACCATGACTCAAAACGAATTGCTGCAAGGAATCTGACAAGTAATGACTCCTGAGTTATTACGAGAATGGGATTCGCGGGGAGAACACTATGCAGTTAAGGACCAACTACCATACTACAGGAATCATTTATTCTTGCCCAAGAAAGAACTTCAGGAACAGGTCATCTCAGAATATCATGATTCCCTCATGGAAGGCCACCCTGGAATTGACAAAACCCTAGCCAAGGTGAAGCGGAGCTACTGGTGGCCAACGTGGCGCAAGGACGTCATTCAGTTCATCATCTATTGTGGTATTTGTGCACAGAATAAATCATTGAAACAGAGACCAGCTGGGCTCTTTAGACCATTGGACATTCCGCTGGCTCCATGGCATACTTAATCTCTTGACTTTATCACCGACCTACCTTCTTGTCAAGGGTATAATCCCATCCTAGTGGTCGTAGACCTGTTCTCTAAAATGGCCCACTTTTTGCTGTTTAAAGGACTCTCAAATGCATCCAGCCTGGCTAAGACATTCCTAGAACACATTGTACGGCTCCATGGGTTCCCATCAGTACTGATCCCGGATCGGGGTACCCAATTTTATCCAACTTCTGGAGGAAATGTTCAATGGCCCAAATCGACATTAGGCTATCCACTAGCCACCAACCCCAAACGGATGGCCAAATGGAAAGGATGAACCAGACGCTCAAACAATACTTGCGCTGTATGCTCCACCAAGTGGAAGGGTATTGGAAAGACTTGTTTTGGATTGCTGAGTATGCCTATAACAATTCTCAACACACCAGCACTGGACAGACTCCATTTTATACTGTGTACAGCAGACACCCACGGACGTCCGAACTGGACATTCCTACGACTCTGGAAATGCCGGCTATCAAAACCCTACACGCCACCATTTCTCAGGCCTTCACAAGGGCCATTGAGCACTTACATCAAGCCAAGGTTTGCCAAAAGAAATATGCAGACCTGCATCGTGAAAAAGCCCCCAACTACCAAGTAGGAGACAGAGTGTGGCTAGCATCCAAGCATGTACCTCTAAAAGGGACCCGGACATTCCGCCCACGATACCTAGGACCTTTTACCATTGAATCCATCATAAACCCAGCAGCAGTTAAACTGACCCTGCCGACCAACATGCATATTCACCATGTGTTCCATGTATCCATCTTAAAACCAGTTCAGCCTGGAACACGGGTGACCACACCACCCGAACCTGTAATGGTCCATGGAGAACCGGAATTCGAGGTCAAGGACATCTTAGACTCAAAGTACGTCAGAACAAAACTATACTACCTAGTAGATTGGAAGCGGTATGGTCCACAGGCCAGAACATAGGAACCTAGCGATTACATCTATGCACCACATTTAATACAATGTTTTCATCGTGATTACCCCACCAAGCCAGGACCAGGCAGAAGAACCACCTTGAGAGGGGCCTTGGGGGGGAGTGCTGTCATGGCCATAGCCCTGGCCCTGGTACTCGGGGCTTCTGGGCCGTGCCATAATATCCCTGCATGGCCTCGAGGGCCCAATCATGCCCCCGAAGACTCTCCTGGAGTCAGTCCTGGCACCTTTGACGCCAGGCTCATATGGCAGAAGAAGGAGCTGGAGCTCTCAATGGAAATGGAATAGTATGGCTGCCCCCACATGCCACATGGATCAGTTCAGGACTGAACCATGCCGTCTAGCATCTAGGGTGTGGTCAGGCTTGAAGGCACCTGGGATACCTGCAGACTATTTCTGCCACGCCCGAGTTGCAGCACACGCTTCGCGTTGCTCTGCACTCACAGCGTGACGTTCACCGTTATCTGTTCTCGGCTTTCCAGGCCAGCACCTGCAAAAAAAGAGAAGAAGAGCAGCATTAGCCATCCTTACCTGCTTGTAAATCCAGCTCCTGTCAATCGCTCCAGTGTCACCTCGGAAGCTCGTCCTCGCTTGAAAGCCGCAACCTGGAGGAGGAAAAAGAAAGACAATATTAGTAAGCGTTTGCATCCCTCATTCAAGCATCATTCGGAAGCACGCTTACCTGATCAGAACTCGCTGTTGGTCTATTCCATGCCGGCCTCCATCAACCTGCAAGAGAAAGGCAATGCGGTAGCTCTCATACTTACTCGATGGCGGTCCGGACAACATCTGCTCACCTCTCCGCATCCTCCCGGTCGCTCACCATCCAGAACATCACGGCGGTCTGCAAGAGAAGAATAACACAGGTTAGCAAACAACAAAAGCACACATAAAGCCGCGCTCCGCTCATTCACTTACCATCTCGAGCACAGCCCCCTCAACCAGCTCAACGTCTTCATCATCCCTTCTGCACCTAAGAGAGAAGGAGGACATTAATAAGGGCAATTACAGTTACGGACAAATTATTAAGAACAATAGACTTACCTGAAAAACGGAGTCACAGCAGGTCTGACTCTCGGGCCCACGCCAGTGAAGCAACTTGGCAGCAAAGCGCCCCATCCACGACGCACCCCTGCATAGAACTGCAGGACGGAAAGTGCATCTTATCGAAATCCAAGGTGAGGAAAACTCTAAGGGGATCATTGGGGTTCACAAGGGAGGTGGGCCCAGAGAGGAAGAGATTGTGGGCTAAACCAGAACTCCTGTATTCCAGACTAGATCCTCGGCAGAACGAGAACCCGGGGGAGGTGAATCCAGGTCGGGAGCAGTCCAACCAGGTTGGGGGGTGTCCCTGTGGATACCAGATGAGCGTTACAGAGTTTTGAACATTTGTACGACTGTTGTGTTGTTTCATCTAAAAAAATACATTGTTTTAGAAAGGAATTTCCTCTTATTTTTATGTAGGTTTTTCTCGTGAACATTTATTTCTTCACAAAAAAGAGACATGCATTTTTTAAATAATATTAAATATTTTCTTTTATTGCTTAAATGGGCTTACAGACCTAGATACCTACAAAAGGTAGTTTCTTTGGCTATAATGATTTTAGCATTCTTTTTTGCATTTTGTTTTATGTATTTCCTCTATTGCATTGCAGTGCAGCGGTTTAATACCAATGTTATGATAAGGCAAATATGTATTGAAGGTAACACAAGTATGATTCCTGACATAACAGCAGATGAAATGAAAACTGAGATTCCTCCTGAAGGAAGTTCACAAGTTAAAAGAGTAAAAAGAAGTGTACCAAATGACATGAGCCATATGATGCAGTAGTTTGATAATTTCCTCAAACAACGTATGGTATCAGCACTTGAGGAAGGTGGGAAGAGAGAAGTTTGAAGAGAGCTGATTTGTTTGTTCCGTCATTCCATATGCCATGAGTGCCTCTCGAGTGTTCATAGCAACAGAAGTAAACACACACGCAGCACACTGCTTCACACATGATGTACATTTCCCTTTGTGAGGATATCTTCAGAGAACAAATGCCCCTGATTATTGATGCAAAAACACAACACAAGGTAATTAAATACATCTTATTCGGCCCGCAGAGCGGAGAAATTAAAATAGAGGTCCATACTGGGAAAGAAACACCTGGTTGCTGGAATAGAACCCAGTTACACATAGCAAGGAGAGTATGGACCGCAGAAGGACGGGTTGATGGGATGTAAATTACAGGCACTAATAATGGCACCAAAGGAGATTGTGGAAAATGCAAATAGGGTGTACCTTAAAGAATGGACTAAAGAGTCCAAATTGCTTACCTAGGTAGAAGATGAAGCAGGAACAGTACCCACAATACCAATAAAACATCCAACCCTCTGATTCAGAAACAATGGTTGTGTGAAATAGGAGTGAACGAAGGTTACCAACATTTCATGGACCCACCAGACATGAAGGTGGGCACAGCTGTATTAATGGACCACTATTTGGCATGTGGTTCAAAGGCCTATATGCAGCTCCCTACAAATTGGGGAGGAATATGTTCCATAGTAATAATAAGTGCACCAGCTGGAGGTGCCATGAAGTGAGGTGCAGATTGGCGATTTTCCCCTGATGAGCACAAGCACCAGAAACTAACAATCTCTTGCCCTAAATCGTACCCGAAGGGAGAATTATTTTTCCGCAAAATCAGTCGAGGCCTAAGAAGACATACCAGATGTACATAAACTGTTCTGCAGAACTGCAATGTGCTTTACCTTCTATCTTGCCCCTGGCTTACAAACTGCCACAAATGCCAAATGGTTACAAATTACCAGAGGGGAGCTGTTGCAAACAATAAAATGCCACAGTGAAGGGGTTCAATGCAACTAAAGAGGAGTTCAAAGCAGTAGGATTAATGTCTCTACAAAACAGGTATGTTCTTGATCTCATCATGGCAAAGGAGGGAGAGGTTTGTGCCAAGATAGGCTCATCTTACTGTACATACACACCAGCAAACGATTAACAGAATGGGTTTCGTACAGAGGCTAAAACCACCATATAGGAGCTTCACATGCAGATGGTGTTAGAGCTCGAGGACATTGAAAATGATAACTGGTTTAATTACCTGTTTTCATGAGTATCCACCTGGTTGGCGAACACAATCAAGACAGCTCTCTGTGTCCTTAAATAGCTCTGAGTCAATGCAAAAAGGCAGGACATGACAATAATAGTAATGTGGGTGACCACATGCACATATATACACAGACAGATGAACTGCCCAGTATGTATCTAATTGAACATCCTATTGGACCCCCTCGGACAATGTTTGAATGTCTTGTTGACCCCCACAATTACACAGAACATTGGGTGGATTTTACAGGAGATGGAGACTGCCGCTTTATGACATGCCTTCCAGTTGAATACATAGCACAAGGAGGTAGCCTGGCATGCCCCAAAATGCGGCCACCAAAGAATAGCTATAATGGGATGAGCAGCAATGAGGGGATGGTTGGAAATTCAACCAGAAGGGTGAGTGTAATGGGGCAGATGAATATGCAGGTATTACCTGCTGCCCCTACTCAGATAAATATGTTAGTACCACTTCCAGCCCCTGTTCCTGACCATTATTGTATAGGTGAGAAATTATATCAGCTGAGGCAGCCCTACCGGTCCATAAATCTAGGGGTGAAAGACGAGAAGAACTAAGTCATGATCCAAGAAGAAATATTTCTAATAAGTAAATGTATATGCTTCTGCCATAAATAATTAGTTAGGTTGTGCGACACTAGTAGGGATTACCGTTTGATAGTAGAAAGCACAAGTGTTATGCTGTATATAGCATAGAATGGAGGAGGATGGAGGAGGAGGATTCCAGGTTACTAAAAGAGGATTCACTATATTGATAGGGCAGAATAGATGCAGCATACACAGGCAGGGAAACCAACGTATGGCAGATGGACAGAGTGAATGAATCATGTATCAGCACAGATGCCGCAGCAGACCTAGAAGCTAACAAGGCCTCAGACAAGTACTGCATTCAACAAAACACGGAGTGGACGGAGAGTGGCAGTCCTGCAGGAGAGTCTGGAAAGTCTGTTACCCATTTCTACTGATTTCGGTGTGTGGGAGGACCCTTACATAAACCCCTTCCTTTTTCGGAGCGGACGCTGAGTGGACGGAGAGTGTCAGTCCTGCAGGAGAGTCTGGAAAGTCTGTTACCCATTTCTACTGATTTCGGTGTGGGGGAGGACCCTTACATAAACCCCTTCCATCCGCGGAGCGGACGCGGAGTGGACGGAGAATGGCAGTCCTGCAGTCATGACTGTCAGGGCTGCAAGGGCAAACAGAGAAATGCGGGAAATTGACATCAAGTTGGAGCAGAATGACCCCCCGAGAGAGGAAGAAATGGAGGAAGAGGGTAGACGCCTGAGGAGCGCCAAAGCTAACCAGAAACAGCAGGGCCAAAAACAACAACAAACATTAACCTCCAAGGAACATCTTGTGGCAAACATGGGTTTGCTTCAAATTGGCTCCCCAAAGCTGACAATGCAGCAAGAGCAAGCGACCATCTTAAAGGTGAAACCCATCAAAAGCAAAGTCTACCGGCCACCAGTGGTCTTAAAAGACTCAAAACCAGCCCAACACGGCCCCCAGCGATGACCATCCTTACCTGGAGGGGCGACTGAAGTGCTGTGGGCAAAGAACCTGGAAGTCGGGACAGCCGAGGCTTCTGCCTGCCGGAAAGACGCCCTGTCGCCACTCCGAGCTGCTGCGGTTGAGCAGGACCCCGCGGAGGCGGCCCTCGAAGGGGGACTGTGGCCCGTGTGGGACGGCGAGGAGGGGCTGACGGAGCGGGAGGGTGCAGCTGAGGAGGTTGGAGCCGTCGGGAGAGCGAGCCTTGGAGTAGGAGCCAGGCTCGACGGCCCGGCGCAGTCCTCCATACTTCCCTCCCCCCTCGGAGCACCACAGGGCGCTCCCCGCCCCACAGCGGAAGCTCTCAGAGGAGGGCTGCCGGGCGTGGATGTTGCTGAGGGAGGGAGGGGAAAGGAGGAGGACGGTGCAACGGCCTCAGGAGAGGCAGAGCCAGAGGAGGCGGCGGGCCCCCCACCTGAGGAGAACGGGCAGGGGGAGCCCGATAGAGAGTTGCACACTGCAAGGGCATCACCGCCGTACCCACCAGCTGAAGTGAAAGTGAAAGTGGTGGCTCTCATTCACAAAGAGGCGGAGGAAAGTGTAGAGACCAGTCTGGTCTCAGAAAAAATCAATGAACAATGGAAATCCAACCCCAATAAAAAGAAAAGACAGAGAACAAGTTCTTTGCCCCTTAAGAAACACAAGAGCCGCAAAATAACGAAAAATAAGATCAGTATCAGAACAAAAAAAATGCCCCAGAAGCTCGAACAGCAACAAAAAACACCAGGGCAATTGATGGACAAAATAAATGAAAACGAGCCACAGAGAGGAGAAGGAGGGTCATTTAAAAATTCTATAAAGGACTACTTCTATGCAAACATAAGGCAAAAAGCAACAAAAGAGTACTCCCAGAGGGAACTTACAGATCTTGAAATACTGGAAGCTTTAAATGATTGCTTACCGGTAGCAAAACTGCGCAGAGTTGAGCACTACGTTAGTGATAACCTGTCATATAGTAAAAGATTGGCCCCAGAAGGCAGTAATAAGGCACAAGGACAGCCAGTGTCAAAGAGAGGGCTGAGGGGGAATCACCGAGCTCGACGCCGCCCCAAAAGAGTCTTATGAATTCACCAAGAGGCCAGTTAAATCCGGAGCCGACAAAATACACAGAGAAGGGGGAACATAAGAGAAATTCGGACAAAGAGTCAGAAATGGGGGCTGTCATGTCTCAGTGCAAAGGAAACCCCCATACCATTCAAGAGGAGAGCCTTACTACAGCTGACACGGAAGGTCCAAATGGCTTAACAACAGAAAATGATGAAGGCTCATGCAAGCTAAATCCTGCAACACCCTCACCCTCTAAGGGTACAGCCCCGAACGTAGACAACTTCATAGGAACAGAGACAAAGTCCACAAAACCCCAAATAAAATGCTGGTACCTGAAAAGCTCAATCAACTAGGGCTCCCCAAAGCCCAAAGAGAGAGCATGACAATAGAAAGGCCATCCACAGCAGGCACAGACGATCTAAATCAAGATAATCTAATGCAACCCCAAATCAATCAAAACCTGAACATGGGGGGAAATGACAACCAAAGTCCCCATATCGACAAAAATCGAAAAGGAAGAGCCTCTTCAGAAACAACAAGGCCATCTCGAGGCCACTGGGCAAATCAGACCACAATGTTAACTGAATCACCCATAAGAAGAATCTCTCCACATCAACTGACTAGCCCGACGGATCCCTCAAATAAAAAAAAAATTGACTTATTGTCAATTATGTCATCAGTGAACATTGCATTGACACCATTTATGAAGCTTTACAAAACTATTGCTGACTCCTTGAAAGACCATACAAGCATCCAAGCGATGATCCACAGCAAAGTTATCTTTCTAGAAGCATATGTCATGGCTTTGGAAGCCAGAAAAACAAGCACAGTCATAACAAACGATGAGGGCTCGTCCTCCTGACAAAAAGAGCAGTATGGAGAAAAAGAACAAAGACTGGTGGGCAAAACAACGGGGACTCAAACTATAGCTACAATAGACCTTACAATACATAATTTACCAACAGAGTATGTAAATAAAGAGGCGAAGTTAATATCAACCGGGAGCCAACCAACAAAGAGACTATCACCTAGACAACCCACTTTTGGAAACCAAACTGCAGAAGGTATTTTTCAATTTTTTACACGCCCAGTAAATCAAAAGGAAACATCACTAATGAAAGCCAAAGACCTAGAGTCGAGGCAAACAAAAAATTTAGAAGTATCAGAAAAAAGAACCTCCAGTCTATCACCATCAATAATTGAACGTATTGAAAACGAAGAATTGATGAACCTGAGCCAATACCTGCCAGAAAACTCTCCTATGAGCCTAAAGGCACATAGCCCCAGCGAAGCTTTAACTTCACAATTACACAAAGAAAAAGAAAATACAGCAATCGCAGGGAGACATGATGAAGCGACTGGAGAAAAAGCAGTAAAAAATTCTAGGGAAAACGAGAAAAACACAAAGAACAAGGGCGCTAGATCAATTGAAACAGATAGACAGACAAAGCTAAAAAGGATGATGAAAGAAACAAAAAAAGAAAACGAAAGGACGAGATCGAGACCCAGAGATAATCAGACCCCAAGAAATTGGAAAAATGAACAAAGACATAACTCCTTCAAACAGAAAGATGGTGAACTTGGTAAATCAAGAAGGAGATCAGAAGATAGATGGGATGAGCAAAAACATAAAAGAAAACCGTACAGAAATACATCACCAAGGAGACCTCATTCTCAATCCAGGAACGCCCACAACAAAACCAATGCTGAAAAGTGACTCAGCCCATCACAAGATAAAGGAGAAACGATCTTTCGGTACAGATCCAGAACGCAGAAATACAACTTAAAACCGAGAAAAGTGGACAAAGCTAAATGGCGCATAAAGCTGACACAAGTGAAAGAAAACAGAGATGAAATAACCCTGAACCGAAACTTGGTGTTAAAACTTTTTAAATACATTCAAAAGTTGAATCATATAAAATCAGAAGACCTGCTTGTGGTAGAGCCCAGCCATGTAAACGCAAAAGCAAAAATGGTACTCTACGTAACATCAACAACGTTGAAAAACTTGATTCCCGATTGTAGTGAAGAGCTGGACGAAATGGGCTATGACGTCAAAGTGCAATCAGCCACAAGTGAAGAAGACAACAAAAGGGAGGCTGAAAACAAAGGGCGCAATACGCCCAGCGGAAAACAAGTAGTCAGACACCTAAAAAGCGCCATAGCAACAACCGGCCATAAGAAATCTCCTGAAAAAAACAAGGAAAGAGCAAGAGCCATGGAACCTGAAGAGAAACTGAGGGGAAACCAACAAGCCTCCAAAGAAAACAAAAACTACGAAAGTTCCACAAAAACCAAAGACACAAAAAAACTTAACAATGCCAGTATAATCCCAGAAACAGCGGCCAAACTTTCAACAGAAAAAGTCCTACAAAAAAGATGTGAACCCATGAAAGGCATATGGTCCTGGTTGCCTAAAACTGTGAGGGAAAAAAAGCAAATATAGCAATCCGTGAGAGACAAGCACATCCTTCAAGATAGACACCGCTCGAACCTCCAAAAGTGCGAACTAAAAATGTGCTCGTGGAACACGAGAGAACATACCCACCTACTGTCTCCAAGTGACATGGACCTGGGGTCATATGACCTATTATGCCTCCAAGAGACCTGGCTGACCGAAACCCCTGCAATAAGGGGGTTCGAAGTCATCCTTGCACCAGCCAAACAAGGACGTCGAGGAAGACCTTCATCGGGTTTACTGATTGCGTCTAAAAAAGACTCCGGGATCAAATTAGAAGAAACATTGATCAGCAACCAATTGATTCTGATGGTCAAGGCGTCATGGACCCGACGGAATACCGACAAAAATGCCTATGAGAAAGTCACCTTAATCATAGCAAACACCTACTGGAACCCAGCAAGCATAGAGCCTACCATCTACATTGAAAAAATTGAGGATGCGATAGACGAGGCACTATCTGAACACCTGGTAAAATACTTCCTCATTTGTGGAGACTTGAACGCTACGTGCACGAGCTCGGACGAAAGGGAGGCGGACCAAGGACATAACTCAACAGGCAAACAGCGTGGCAATCTATGGGTCAAATTGATGAATTCAAGAAACCTTCATAATTTGCACGAAGCATTCCCAGACTCAAATCGCCCGCCATCATGGGAAAGAAATGAATTGACAGGTACCATAGACTACATCTTCATCACCGAACCAATACTGGCAATAACGAAAGACTTTGAAATTACACGAGTAACAGTAAGTGACCACAACCCCTTGTCAACAACCTGGATGTCAACAAGTCCCCGGAATGATTATGCTGAGCACCAAGTCATAGCTAACACGAAGGGAAACCGCTTATATCTTACAATTGATTCCATTGTGGAAATAGAAAAAGGATTCAGCTCAATGCCAAACCATTTGGGCAAAAATAAAACAGACTATACGCCACTTTTGACGAAGTTCAAGAAGAGCCGTACAACAAAAACAAACAGTGGAAATCCCCCAAGACACGTGTACGACCTAACACTGGTGGAGAAACGCCGGGCACTGCATAAAATACAACGCAAAGCAAAATCTTCTGGATCTCCAGGGGCTGCGAGAGCGGCGGAAGTGGAAACCAAACTCTACAAAGCTTGGGTAAAAGGTCATAGACTGTCCCTCTACCAACAAGACGCTGAAAATATCCTAAAAGTGATAAGCGGCAAAAATATAATAGAATTTTGGAAAATCTTGAGAGTGGTTAATGAAACGCAAGAAAATACTATCATAAGCGAGATTGGAGAAACTACGTGGATAAAATACTATACTACTATGTACCTGGCACCAACTACCAACTTAAAATTACAGGGCGAAATGTCTTCTGAGCCATGGGTAAACATAGATGACCCACAGGAAATCCGATTAAAGATCAGAGGCTTAAAAAACTCTCATGCCCCAGGACCCAATGGGATTACGAACATTGATTTAAAAACAAATCAAAACGAGTGGGCCAGTCTGCTAAGTAAAATCTTCGGCAGATGCTCCAGCTTGAAAACGATACCACCCTCCTGGAAACAAGCAATAATGGTACCAATATTCAAGAAAGGAGACAAAAAGGACCCGGCAAATTATAGACCCATTGCGCTTCTGGATGTTATAGGTAAAGTGTTTGGCTCAATGCTTTATGACCGCTTTAAGATCTGGGCGGAGGAATCACCTTGCAACGACCCACTCCAAACTGGATTTAAAAAAAACCTGGGCACGACAGCTAACATTCTAATGCTAAACGTGCTGAAAAACAGAGTACTGGAAGGGGGAACGAGAATTTTCGTGGCGTTCATCGACCTGACCCAAGCATTCGACCGGATTGACAGGGTCAGCCTATGGTCCAAACTTGAAGCCTGGGATTGTCCACCTTCTATACTAAACCCGATTAAGGCACCATACACTGATACTACTATACGCATTCGACTGGACCAAAACGGTCTCTTGTCATCACCCATTCCAACAGCGCGGGGAGTGAAGCAGGGGTGCCCTTTGGCCCCAGCCTTATTTCTGGCATTTGTTGGTGACATCCAAGATGAGGATCTAGAAATTCGAGCATTTCCTCCAAAAATCTGCAAAACCCAGATAACGCGATTGCTCTATGCAGACGATTTGGTCCTAATGGACCACACACCAATAGGTCTGCAGCGCCAATTGACAAAGCTCCAAGGGTATATGCAAGAAAATAAACTGGAAATAAATGCAAAGAAAACAAAATTTCTAGTACTAGAAAAATCAACCAGGAAAACAGAAAAATTGAAACTAAAACTGGAAGGATCACTGATCGAGCAAGTGTTCGATTTCAAATACCTAGGAGTAATTCTGGACTCCTCTTCACAAGACAAAGCTATGCAATTGGCCCTGATGACCAAAGTCAATAAATTGGCAGCTCAAGCTAGGGCCATAGATAAAAAGTTCGGGAGATTCTCGCTGATCCCAGTGCTAGAACACTACAAGAAAAAGGTGATGCTGACATTAACATATGGGGGAGACGCAATGATGAACCTACCACCATCCATCTGGACAAAAATTGAGGCAAAGCTTTGGCGAAAAGTACTTAGACTTCCAAACTCGACCCCAATAGCCTCAATCCGACGAGAGCTCAGCTTACCATCTCTTAGAAGTTCAGTCTCACAATCGTCTCTAAGGCTGTTCAGGAAATGCCGGATGGCCGAGCCACCGTCAATATATTATCTCATCAACCTCGAAATAGAAAGGAACACAAGCAAATCCCTTAACAAATGGAAAGAAGAAAACATCAGTTTGCTAGAACAGGTACAGGCAGAAGAAGAACAACTAACAAAGTACCCAAAGAGAACCTTCACCAAAATCAAAGAACTCGACTGGATAAACACCCTGGAGACAGCAGGAAAAAACAAACTAACCCTGCCACCAAATACGAAAAAACTCAATGAACTCCAGGAGTATATAAAGAAGTTCCCATCCAGGAAGGGGAGAGACATGCTGATGAGGGCCCGTTTACATTTACTGCAGACAAACGAAATCTTGTCAATCAGAGGCCAGTCGGAAAATAATCTCTGTCGATTTTGTGCAACACAAGAAAAGAAAACAATCCGCCATTTGCTCCTAAAATATGCCTCAAACCAACATATAAGAAGCCGATACTTAAAATCAACCTTCACAGACTTCATCATAGAGGACGAAGAAATATGTTGGTCTCGTCTGATTGGAGCCGACAAAACACAATGGCAAATAGCCACCTACAAAATCTTGGAAGCCATAAATTGGCTGACAAAGGCACATTTTTAGAGAGCCGTTCTCTTTTTCTTTTCTTCTTCACGACCGCAGACTAAAGACAGAAACCTCAAATTTTGTAAAAATATTTTGATTAAACACAAATAATAAAAAAAATAAAAAAACACATTTATTTTAAGAGCTTTGAAGATTCCCATACAATGATGTAGATCTTGAGATCAATATGTCAAGAGACATTATAGTGGGTAGACAAAGTGTTTGTAAAGGTGTGCCCCCTGTGACACCTGCGTACCTGATGTTATGTCTTCTTGTCGGTCCAGTGTAGGTCTTCAGCCCGATGTCCGACCCGTTTCTGTATAGGGCAATGCAGGAAGAAACTCCCAGAACCCAGGCCTGTGAATGTATATAGGTATCAATGGCCAAGGACTGGGAGCCCCTTCCCAACACTACGGGGAAGGATCAACCACGGATTAGCGTGTTGTCAGGCAGTGCAAGACACTGATGTGGAAGGCCCAAGAAAGCAGAAGAAGACGAAAAGAGAAAAGGAAACATAAGAAAGCAGTGATGGCACCTGAAGGGGGGTTCAACAAGAAGCAGAACTGAAAAACAACAAGACCAGAAGCAAGGAAAGAAAGGGAGTAGCAGGAAGGAAGGCAAGGCACAAGGCAAGAGGAGGGCAGCAGCAGGCGGCAACCAGCAGCAACTAGCATCCCTTTAGAAAAGATTGTGATGGGCAGGGAACTGGTCTGGGCCGTTTTATATGCCCGGAGGCTTGCGTATGTGTACACGCTTCCATGGGTGACTGCCAATGCCATCTTCACTGCGTATGTGCGGAAATGGGTTGTTGGTCCATTGCGCACAGGATGAAAGATGGCAGCCCCCATGGACCAGGGTTGCCGCATTAGAGAGCATTGCAGGAGAGCGCGATTGCCTGTCCATGAGCCTCCCGGTAAGTTTCCAGGAGGACATAGTGCAGCAAGCATGGGAAGGCTGTGCCATGGAAGTGGGCCTTATTACGAGTGTGGCAGTCTAGAAACAAGGGTGCTGGAAAGCTTACTGGAGCCCTTTTTTCCTGTCTGTCACAATACGAGTCTGCCTGCCGGGGCATCAGGCCCAGCAGGTCTGACCTGCCGGGCGCAGCGGCCTTGGTGGGCAGACTTGTCACAGAAGCACCGGCACCATTATTAACGGTGCCGGTGCTTCCATCTCCCCACTCCCATAGAGTCATATAGGACTCTATGGGAATAGGAAGTTACAAAATCCGGCGCCTGATTTCTGCACCGCCGGGACTTGTAATGTCTCGGTGGCACCGGGAAGTCAGGTGGCAGATTCGGTGTTACATGGTTAACGGCAACCCACCGGTCGCACCAGCGGGTTACCGCCAACCTTGTAATTAGGTCAAGTGTGTCTCCAGTGGCCACAAAGAGTACATCATGCATGTTCGAATTAGCTAAAATTCCAGTAAATAGGAAAAAATGATTCTCCAGCATGCCCCTAACACGTGATCACGACTCTGAAAACACTACCTATTAATTATAAGCCAAATACAGATAAGGCACCTGCTGAACTCCCTAAGCATGCACACAGACAGAAGATGATACACAAGGCCAAATACATAGAAATAGATAGGCCACATCACCTGGGAGTACTTCTAAAATGGAATTAGAGCACACTATGATTTTTTCTCTCCCCCTACACTATGCATCTCGTCAAAGTGTCTAAGGTTGGTAAGTAATGTGCCAACCAATGGAAATCCCTCTCGCCCCCCCACCCCTGATGAATAACGACAGCCAACCAATGGACAGTATAATGATGTAGTGAAACTATTATCTATGATTGGTTGGACTCAGGAGGAGCCATCAGAGATGTAAACCAATAATGAAATTAATAATTATGTATACTAAATATATATCTTAACAAATTAACCAATCGTAACCACTGAAAGTTTTTGTAACTGATACCGTATTATGACATCTTTACTTACGTATTTTTTGTACAGAATCCGCGTACACTCTTTGTAATATTGAGAGCTACTTGTACGCTATCCCAGCCATTATTCTGTGCTTTGAATAAAGCTGTGTTTTACCGTGCACATTAAGTACTCTATTATTGAGTATTGCTTTTTATGCTAGTGTGGCAAATTGGGCCCATCCCTACAACTGCCTTAAATCAGACTACCCAAGGTCTCTCCTCCAAACTGAATCTTCCTTTCCTCTAAACTGTTTTCTTCTCCCCCTCTCTCTCTGTCTCTATCTTCCTATCTATGTAAGAGGTTTGCATGTGATTTCATAGCTCCCAGAAAACACCACACAGCAGAATGCTGTTAGTTTTCTCCCACTATCCACCCTTTCCCCACATAGACTAATATGTGTCTTGGGCCTACAGTATATTTGGAGGACTATTGTTTGAGAGAAAAATCATATTGTTCACCAGAACAGTGTTTTCTAGTTCTGTAAAATCACATGGAACTCCAGCTCTCAAAAAACAACAGACACTGCTCTCACCACTTTCAGAAAGATGGCAGCTGATGAGAGTTCCGGTTTTGGCGTTTGCCTAAACAGTTGCATCCAAGCTCAGTACAACTGTACAAGGGGTGGGGTCTGATTATCATCAATCATTGCAACGAAAATGTAAATCTGATTTTGGATCCTGTTTAGAATTAGGGTTGTGTTTCTGACATAGTACGTAATTAAACTGGCACAATCCACTAGTGGTGTATTCTTTGAAGGACAGCCAAGTCCTGATTGCATTTTCTTAAGTGTATTTCTTTTATCATTTTGCATTGCATTTAATATTTTGTCATGGCAGTTTCAAGACATCTTTCAACAGATTAATGTTGGACAAGAATGTAGGTATATTTGCAAAGGAAATGGCGGTTGGTGCTTTTGACAGGAAAGCAGTAATTCAGGATGATTATACAAATGAATTGATGGTTTTTCGGCTTTTCGTTGAGGTGATTTAGATACAATTAGGGCCTGTTTGAGAAGATCAAGAGGTATACCTTTAGAGACTGAGGGGTACCCTGTGGCCATGGGCAGTGGTAGAACTAGTCTGGTTATAAACAAACCCAACTGTATTTTGGGAGTTTCGAGGTCCCTCAAACTTTACAAACATCAGAAATTCAAATGGAAAATGTTGAGGTCACACAGTGTTAGAAAATGAGGCACGTGTGGGAGGCGACACTACACGCCATATAAAACATAAAACCGACCTACTGGGTCCCGAAAAGCTCCCACAAGCACTCTTGTGCTCCTATGTCTAGCAGGTATGAAAACCAGCCTTAGGGGTGGTAGGTCTTCACTTACAGACTTTGTGAGATACTCTGTAGCAATCTAAAAGCTTTAGAACTGCACATAACATCTCTCACCAGGTGTGCATCCATTTTAGGATTGTTGCAGCCAGGACATTGTGTAAATCTAAACACTGGATTTTACAGAAAACCTTACACCAGTTAGTGTTTTAATTGCAGCTATTTTCACTGTGGCTATTTTAACCGTGGTGTTTTCCCACTGCCGCTTTTGGTGATTTTCAAAGATTAAACGATGTGTTTAGGTAGGGGACTTGGGGTGGTAGGTGGCAGGTGTTTAGGTAGGGGAGTTAGGGTGGAGGGTGGCAGGTTGAGGTGATGTTGGTGGGTTGGATGAGGGCTTGTGAAACTCCCCATTTGGAAAACAAAAATCGATAAAAGGACAACGGTGAAAACACCACGCTTAAAATTGGCACGCATAAAACACGTGCAACTCCTTACACACATCTTTGCCTCCCCCATTCGAGGGATAGGGTAGATGGGAAAGTTGAATGCTAGCCTTGATCAAACCTGAGGGATATGAACATTACGCAGCTTTAAAAGCCTCTGCTTTCTCCAGTCCTGCATTGGTCCATGGAGTGCAGTGTTTTTTTTTTTTTTATGAATGACCCTCATATTCCTAGGTCCCGGATGCTGGTTTGCGATCATTCTTGAATTTCGAGTTTTCCATGCTCTAGTCTTCATTGTTCTTGATTCTTGTGCACTATATGCAGTGCAACCTTGTTTCCGAACCAGGACAGTTTTGGATATCTACCATAGCTCGCAGACCTAGCACTTATTTGCAAAGAACACCAGTTTCTTGTGCTTGCTCTGTTTGGCCAGTACTTCCTGTTTAGAGTTCTTATTTCTCTTTGCTTATCTTTGTTTTCTTCCTTGGGGAAAGGTAGTGTGGTTGGTTACTTCTTGCTTCTCTTCTGCTGCTTCTTGGATCCCTGGTGTCTCTTGTGTTTGTAGTTGTGATGTGCTTGTGTGGCACTGTAACATTGCTTCTATTTGTGTTCTGTCCTTGTCTGGTGTATTATGCTTGCCACCCTCAGTTGTTACTGCCTTTCGTGTCCCTTTGTGATTGTCAAGATAAATAAGTGCTGCTGCAATCCCAGCTGTTATTTCAAGTAGTTTCCTGAGTATTGCCTTAAATATACATTTTAGAACATTGCTGAAGTTGACAGAGCTTTTCATTTCTTGTCCTACAAATGGACATAGTGCATGCAATATTTGTAAGTGTAATTGTGAGGGAGGCGCTGGCAGAGCGTCATTGTTATCATAATGAACTGAGTGCATGTTTGTGATGAGTGGCGACCCTTATTTTATGTTGGGAACATTTACCTTGTCAATATCCGTTGCCTGGTGACCCCTTTTTACAATATGAAATGGCTACTGTGTCAAGTGAGGCCTTTATTAGGTTTTTGCCTCGGCAGCAGAGGTGAGAAAATGCAATTTCATCACCTCGTTTTTTTAGATATCACCTGCATGTCTGACGTTTCTGTGAAGTGTATCTTCTCTCCATCAACGCTCTTTATAATGGAGTACCTTAAGTGTCAGTAAAAGATGCACTTTTTTTCTATTTGTACTTTCTCACTGTCAACAATTATTGCTTTCTTCATTTCTTCTCGTTTTTACACTGTTATCAAAAATGCATGTTTCCTTTCCGTATTTTTCATAATTGTATCCGTCGCTTTTTTTCAAAGTGCCGATCTGCAATAAAAATGCAAACAATCAGAAACATATTCTATAAATAAATGAAATCATGTAATTATTGTTGCTCAGAAACCATTCAGCACTCACAGCACATAGCAGGACACAGAGGAGGGCCCGAGAGCTAGCTTGATATTTTAAATAAGTGTCTCCATTTTACTTTAGACAGATATCTTAGTCGCTGACACAACTGGCGAGGCTACAAAATGCCACGTCCTGTCTGATCACTCCACGCTCTGTCATCTAGCCCATGTTATTTTGCGTGAACTGGCACATGACATGAACATTAGAATGCACAGATACGTGGATGACAATCAGATCTCCCTCAAGTTCATGACAGAACAAGGCATTATCCACCTTGCTGATAACCTAGGGCAAATACGTGGCTGGCTGGTATTGCATTACCTGAAACTGAACCCACAAGAAATAGAATTTCTCCTGTTATCTTCGTCATGTTCCAAACCCCATATCCAACATTGGAAATGCTTGGTTATATGCTAGACCCCAGACTTCACTTACACTGTCATACCCAAAAATGTTAAAGCTGGACCAATTCCAGCTGAGGCTCCTGGGAAACATAAAAAAACAAGCATTGACAATGCCAACAGTTTTGGCGTGTTGTTCTTTACATTTCTAGGCACCAGGGAGCAAGGAGGAGTGTACAAAGTGTCAAAGGTGGATGTGAAAATGGGTGCCGGTGTGCAATAGAATGAGAAGGGGAAGAGTGCAAGGGAGGTAGCCATTGATAGAGGGAGTCATCAATGATGTGCAAGAGGAAATATGAACATGAAAGGGTGAGAGTGAGAAGGTAAGTAATAAAGAGAGAGTGTGAGAAGAAGGATGAGAGATAGGGAGAAGGGGCAGGGTGTGTGGGGAAATAGAAGGGGTAGGGTGGGGTAGGCTGGCTGTGTGGAGGAATAAAGGCTGTAGGGTGGGTGAAGCTAGGGAGATAGGTGGTAGGGTGCTGGGGGTAAAGAGCGGCGGTAGGGTTGTGTAGAGAAGGGGGGTAGGCTAGGTGGCTGTAGGGAAGGGGTAGTGTGGGTGGAGAGAGAGAAGGAGTAGGGTGGGGGTAGACAGAATGAAGGTAGAGTGGGCATGTGGGGGTAGAGCGAGTGGGGGTAGGGTGTGTGGGGCTAGAGATAGTGGGGCTGGGGGTTGAGAGAGTGGGGGTTGGTTATGGTAGGTTGGGTTGGGTCGGGTGGGGTAGAGAAAGTGTAGTTAGGGTGTGTGGGGTAGAGAGTGGGGTTAGGGTGGGTTGGAGTAGAGAGAGAATGGGGTAGAGACTGTGGGTAGGGTGCGAGGGGGTGAGTAGCAAGAATGTGGGTAGGTTGGGTGTCTGGGAGTAGAGAGATTGGGGTTTGGGTGGGTGGTGGTAGAGAGAGGGGGTTAGGGTGGATGGGTAGAGGAGTGGGGAAGGATAGAGAGAGTGTAGGTAGGGAGGGTGTGGTAGAGAGAGTGGGTTATGTAGAGAGTGTGGGGTTGGTGGAAGTAGAGAGAGTGGGGTACAGTGGGTGGATTGGGTTAGAGCGTGTGGGCGTACAAAGAGTGGTGGTAGGGTGTGTGAGCCAGGATAGGTTGGCGGGAGGTAGGGTTGTTGAGTGGTGATAGGTTGGGTTGGGGTAGAGAGAGTAGGGGTAGAGAAGTGGGGGTAGGATGGGTGGTTGGGGTAAGATGGGTGGTTGGGGTAGAGAAAGTGAGGGTAGGGGTAGAGAGAGTGGGGGAAGGGTGGGTGGGGGTAGATAGCATGAAGGTAGGGTGGCTGTAGATAGAGTGGAGGAAGGGTGGGGTAGAGATAATGGGAGTTGGCTCGGGTAGGGAGGGTGGGAAGGGGTAGAGAGAGTGGGGATGAGGTGGGTAGGGGTAGAGAGAGTGGGAGTAGTGATGGTGAGGGTAGAGAGAGTGTTGATAGGGTGGGTAGGGTACAGAGAGGGGGTAGGGAGGGTGAGTGAGGGTAGAGAGGGTGGGGGAAGGGTGAGTGAGTCATTGTAGGATGGGTGACGTTAGAGAGAGAGAGGGAAGGGTGGGTGGGGTAAACAGAGTTTGGTAAGGCGGGTGGGGGTAGAAAGCAGGGTTAGGGTGGGTGAGGGTAGAGAGAGTGGGGGTTGGCTGGGGATGGTAAGGTGGGAGGGTAGGGGTAAGGAGAGTGGGAGTAGACTGTATGGGGGTACAGAGATTAGGCATAGGTTGGGTGAGGGTAGAGAGTGGTGGGAGTGGTGGGAGGGTGAGTGAGTCGGTGTAGGGTGGGTGAGGGTAGCGAGAGTCAGGGAAAGGTGGGTGAAGGTAGAGCGAATCAGGGAAGGGTAGGCGGTGTAAAGAGAGTTGGATTAGGGTGGGTCGGGGTAGAGAGCGAGCGTAGGGTGGGTGAGGATAGAGAGAGTGGGGGCAAGGTGGGTGGGGATAGTTCGAGTGGGGGTAAGGTGGCTGACTATGGATGACAGGCGCAATAGACTCCCTTAATGGTGGCACTTTCGAGAGAGGATAAAAGTGGGGAGGAAGGTAATGCGACAAATACTGATAATAAAGGCAGCCTAGAATAAAAGCTATAAAAAGACAGAGAACAGAGTAGCATACGGCCACTGTATCCACTGCTGCGTGGGGCTAACATGAACAGAATCAATGCGGACTGCTAGGTCTGCAATACCTTAGCAAGGCAACACTTAGTTTCTGTGAGCAGATCAATGTTGGGGAAGTGGGTACACAGAGAGGAACTCGCCGAACATTTGTAAAATATGTAGGAGGTCACAGCATCTACAACCAAAGTGCATGGGTGGCAGTTAGATGCTGCGTTCTGCTAAAGGGAAATATAACGCAAAGTATGCAGTCACGTAGTTTCCTTGAACAGCAGATCGCTGCAACGTGTTCAAAGAAAAAACAACCTTGCTTTGCTATGGCATTGCAGGAAGGGAGCGTGCTCTCTAAAAAAGATGGGAAAACTCCCTGAATTACACGGGGGCTATACGCCACTGGCTAATGACCGCTGCAACAGAGTCTCCATAATCGCCAGGGTGGCAAACACACTTACTTGCTCAGAAGATATGCAGAGAAAACCTTTTTTGCAGACTCATGTTGCTACCAGTTGCGTAACACTAAATGTGGGGTACCCACTGCGAGCCATGCTGAGGCCCCCCCCAACTCGGCAAGAAATTTTATGGGTCGTGCCACACTCTGGGCCAGCCTAGATTATCACGCTTGCACAATACGCACGAACGTGCTGTTGAAGGGGTATGCTGAAAACACTGCACTAGGAGAAAGATATAAATATGTGTTTTAATGCAATATACAGCAGAATTTCTGAGAGAAATTGGCTAAAAAGCCAGAGTGTTTGCAATTGTTTTGTAGGGTAACACCAATCCAATATATGCAAGTCTCCAACAGTGCACAGGAACATTAATGCGTTGCTATTAAAAATGCCATGCCACTTTGAACACATGTCCCACTGACTACACAATGTAGACCAGTGTAGACACATAACAACATTACACTAAAGCATGCCAGGACACGTTTAGGCATACCTAGACTGGTTGCACCAAAATGCCAGTCGAAGCAGTAACACTCATCAAGAAGAGAGCACACATTCAAGCCTGGATCTCTGCGACCTCTAACAACATGGCCAAACTCTTTAGAATCTGCAAGGAACTGGTCAATCATGTTGCGGTCTCTTCCTCTCCTGTTTCCTGACAGGCCCTCTGTCTTGCTCTGGCCTCTCACTTCTCTCAGGACATCCTGTCCTCTATCTCCTCTTCCTCTCCCACTTCCTCTCTTGGCCCCCCCTTTGCCCATCTCTTCTGCTCCTCCTTCTTTCTCCTTTTTATCTCTGACAACACCTGACGAGGTTTCTAGACAAGTCCGACCTATGAAAGTGTTGTCCAAACAGGTGCTCCCCTGCTCCTCCAGAACCTTCAATGACCATATTAACACCCTCGTTCCAGCCTTGGCCAATTTCTGTAATCACTCTTTTGCTACTGGAGTGTTCTCCTCTCCCCTTATGTAGTCCCTTGTGCACCCACTCCACAAGAAGCGGTCTGCTGATCCTACCTGCCCACAAACTATCGCCCATTCACCATCACCCTTTTCCTGGGCAAACTCTTGGAAAAGCTAGCCATCTCCCAGCTTACTTTCCACACTGAATCTGTTGGTTGTCTCCATGACCATCAGTCTGGCTTCAGAGCTTCCAGAGGCATGGAAGCTGCTCTCCTGAACACCCATGAAGATCTGCTCTCTAACCTTGATTCCAGCATTCCTTCTGTCCTAATCCTCCTTGATATTTCCTCTACTTTCGAAACAGTCAACCATGCCATCCTGATTAATCGACTATGTGAGAACCTGGGCATCATGGATCAGGCCCTGGAGTGGCTTGCCTCCTTCCTCTTGGACTGTCCCTCCCAGGTCCAACTTGGTCCCTTTCTCTCTGCCACCTCTCTCTCTACCTGTGGCGTTCCCCAGGGCTCTATCCTCTCACCCTGGTTTTTCAACCTCTATTTGGCCCCTTTGGCCCACCTGATCTTTACCTTCTCCTCTAACTTTCAGTGTTATGCGGATGACACACAGCTTTCCTAATGCCAGTAAGATGGCGATCCTTCTCATTGCGCTCCTTGCCTTTCCCTCTCTCACTCTGGCCACCCACCTTGGGACCTCTTCCTTCACCTTCGTGCGTGGCAAAAAACCTTGTTGGCATCTTTGACTCCACTCTCTCTTTGTCTCCTCACATCTCGGATGTCTCCAAGAAGTTCCACTACCAGCTGCTCCTCCTCAAAGGGACTCTTTTCTTTCTCACTTTCCTCCAGATGCTCACTGTCTCCAGAGCCCTGTTTATTTCTAGGCTGGACTACTACAACAACCTCTTTCTCAATCTGCTTTCCTCTACTCTCCGTCCTCTGCAACTAATCCAGAACAGGTCTGCAAGACTTATCCTTGGCCTCAAGCCCAGGGATCTTATCTCTCCATCCCTGAAATCACTCCACTGTCTCCCAGTGGCTGCAAGGATCAAGTTCAAGACCCTTTGCATTGTCCACAAGGCTTTCTGGGGTCGGGCCCACACTACATCCAACACTCTCTTCCAAAATACCTTCCTTTTCAAGCCCTTCACCCAGCTACCTCCAACTCTCTAAGGGTTAGAGGCTTCTCCAGGCAGAGAGTGGGGGTAGATCTCTCTCCATTGCAGGTGCCTCCCTCTGGAATGGCCATCCTGCCCCTCTCAAACTTGAGTGGACCACCTGAAGTTCCAGAAGCAGCTCAAAACTTTCCTCTTCTCCTCTGCTTTCTCTCTCTCACTCCCCTGCTGACCGACCTGCCTGCTGTACCGACTGATTGCTTGGCTACCCTCAGAATATCTCTGAGTCCAGGCTCTTTCTTGATCAGTCACCCTTGCACTGCCTCCGGGCCTTACATACACTTAGGGGCTGGAACTGTAACCCTACAGCCCCTAGTTCTCCTTGCACTACCCAGAGCCACGCTGCCCTGGCTGCACTTACTCACAGCATGACTGCCCTGTTTCCCCTCCCCTCTTCCTTGCACTTCCCCCTCCCTTTCCCCTTGCATTTCTTGTTCTTGGATTTGCACAATCTGAGTGACACAAGGCCTAGTAAGATTGTTTGTCTTGCCCTCCCTCTATCTTCCCTCCCTTGTCTTGTCGCACCTAGAAACACTTGTTTACAGGTGTGTTATAAATGACTTATATCATAACATATATCATTTTAACACATGTTCTCAGAAAAATATACAATGCCACAATAAGAAACGGCTAGACTGGAAGCACCCGAATGCCAATCTAGCCAGGTAATTACACTTAGCCAGACTGCTTTATCCGAAAAAAGTGCAGTTAAAAAAAAGTAATTCCAAAGTGAGGAATTGCTAGACTGGCTGCACCAAAATGCCTCTCTAGCCACTAATACCACATACCATGCCTGCTTAGCCTGCATATGGACAACCATTATGATTTATCACACAATCCCACCCCCCACACATCCCCTCTCCCTCCCACCCCTATACCAATCTCCAAAATCAGCTCCTTGGCCCAGAATTACCTTCACGTACCTCTTCCTTGTCCCATTGCTTATGTATGAGGCTCCTTGCCTCATAGATAAATACTGGCATAAGGAAGAGTGGGACTAGGAGTAATTAAGATTACAGGTAACTAAGTCAGGCATTACCTCCATGTACCTCTACATCATTCCAGTACTTGTGTATGAGGCAGAGTGCCTCTTACACAAGTACTTTCTCGTACACAAGTACAGGGATGAGGAAGCATAGGGCTAGGAGTAATGACGATTACCAATAAGTAATCAAGGCATTAAACACAAGTAGTGGCGTAACACCATTGAGCTAACTGGGCTTCAGCACACCCCCCCTGAAATTTTGGGCTATGTTGACTCAACCTGGCTTACTTTCAGAGCAGTTGCTGGAAAGAACAGGACACAGATATTTAATGGCATCTGGGTTTCGCTGTTAACAAGGGCCCAGCAATTACTAACATAAAGCATTTCACTGTTGGTACTTGCATTCAAATGCCACATATTTTAGGCAATTTAAATCTTGATGTGGGTTTAGTACTAGCATGCCAGGGGAGTGATTGGAAGGGAAGAGAGGGAACAAGAGACATCGCATTCTCCCAGAAGTCCATAAGTGTGTGCTTTCAGACTTACGGGCTGATTCATGGAATTATGTGTGCTGAAAAACGGGCATTTGTGCGCCATTCTGCCCGCAAACCCCTGTTTCACAAATGGGGATTTGTGAGCCGGATGGCGCACAAAGCCCGTTTTTTTCGGCGCACTTTATTCCATGAATCAGCCCCTTAAAGTAGAGAGTTAAAAGCTTGTACCATTGAAACTGCACTAGAGTAGTCTCATTAAAATGCATAAAGAAGTTAGATGCCCCCACACAGATAAGTTTCCCCTTCGCCACCGCCCGTGAAGTTAGCCCCTCTCCCAACATTTGAAGGATTAGTCCCCCCGAAATGTAGGTTTTGTTGCGCCCCTGAACACAAGCACACACACCATTCAAAAAATACACACACAAACACCCAGCCATCCATACATTTCATTTAAGAGTGCACTCTTTCACCAGAAAGGCCCACCCAGTCAGCCGTCCAGACATTTAAGTGTGCACCCTTTCACCATACAGTCACACAGGCACCCACCCATACATTTAAGTGTGCACCCTTTCACCAGACAGTCACACAGGCACCCACCCATACATTTAAGTGTGCACCCTTTCACCATACACTCACATAGGCACCCACCATACATTTAAATGTGCACCCTTTCACTGTACACACACAAACACGCACCAAGCCACCCATACATTTGTGTGACCCTTTCACCATTCACTTATACAGGCAGCCACCTACACGTTTAAGTGTACACCCTTTCAAAATACACTCACACAAGTCATAGGGTTGAGGAGAGCCCTATTGATTCAAAAAGAAATGGTTTCTTTTTGAAGTCACTCTGACTTCATAAAGAAATTATTTCCGTTAAGGACCGAACCATAATGGAAATCATTTCTTTATGAAGGCAGAGTGACTTCAAAAATGAACTATTTATTTTTAAAATCATAGGGCTCGCTCCGAACCCATGACATGGAGACCTCCAGCCTAGGATCTTCCATGTCATGGGGTGGGGGGAGCCCACAGACTTCAAAAAGAAAGTTTCTTTTTGTAGCCACTCTGCCTTCATGAAGAAATTATTTCTGTTACAGCAATTATTTCTTTATGAATGCAGAGTGAATTCAAAAAGAAACATTAAAAAAAATGTAAAATATATTTGTTTATTTTTTTTTTCTCCAAGTGGGCCCCACTCAGGACATGTGCTAGTGGGGCCCGCTCACCCTGGGGCTGCAGGGGCCACCGTTACGCCACTGGTTGCTACCAAAAAGTGCTTCTGTGGCGGTCTGGAGCAAACAAACGCTCTAAACAGACAAGGGTAACCGCAGGCGTTGAGTGATGAGGTGGTCTCTGCAGTAAGAGAATCTAGACCCACTCATAGTGGGAGTGGGTGCCATATTGGAGCGATTAGACGACACAGCGACATAGAAGGTCTATTAGCGACATAGAAGGTCCTGAATCAAAATGAGGCTAGGATTGTTGATTAGGGACTTATGCTTTTAAGTCAAACCATAGTTTGAGACTGCGTTTTACTAAACTTTGGTTTATATTTACAGGCACAATTAGTTCTGGGGGAAAAGTTTTACTACAAAGAAGAACTGGTTCCGTTTTCTTCTAAGAATCCCCATGTTCATCTTTCAGAAACTTCAAACAAACCATAGAGGACGGAAAGTACAGTAGATGAGACGTGCGCATGGCGTTTGAGTCAGAGCTCCGCAGTGGTTCTATGTTCAGAGCAGTTTCTTCACAAACCAATGTCCACGGCACACACCCAAATGCTTATCCAGACCATAAACCTGGTCTCAACAGAGTTTAAATCAGTCAAATGGAGCACAATGTTTTTATTATTAGGTTGCAGTCAAAGTACTTTGGGTGGAGGGGGCGTTACAGAGGGATCCCTGCCAAAAGGAGCCCAATTGTGCCTGAAAATCGCCCAAAATAAAATCACAACGCAGCTGGAAGATGGAAAGCTCGGCTGACTTGCTTCTTACAAAGCTGCTCATTGCAGCTAATCTTGCTAAGGAGCTGCTCATTGGGTAGTACTGCGGAGGAGTTTGGAAAACGCGATTTTTGTGAGTTGGACATTTCTTTCAATGGCATTGCTGGTTATTATGCCAACTAGATAGTCTCAGTTCAGAACCTCATTTCCCTATCTCTCTCTTTTGTGACAATGGTTTTGGCAAAGCTGTAGCTGACGCCATACAAATTCACCAAAACCAAAAAGACTCCCACAGTCAGAGCTACACACAGGGGTACAAGCTACTGTCCTTTCCAGAATGGATTATGAAAATAACCCCTGACTGGCCTCCCGAGAAGTCACCTAGCATCAGTGAGGATCATACAGCATGCTGCGGTGCCTCTGATATTCAGCACTCACTCCTGTACTCATTGTGCTACACTGGCTGCTAATTGAAGCTAAATGTGGTTTCAAGAAAACCTAACGTGCAAAGCCTTGCACCTACAATCCCTAAAGTACTTGGAAGAGAATCCTGTGATCTTTGAGGAGGACACAGGGCTGGTTGCAGACCAAACACACACTTCACCTGTGAACCCAAAGGTGCACAACGAACCAAATGTTTACACAATCCTTCTCTGGCTGCGCTACAAGAATCTGGAACTTGCACCCTCTAGATCAGAGCTGTGAACCATCTGGCTTCATTTTCAGCAGAGAATTGAAGACCTTTCTCCGCAAGCAGCACCTTACACACTCATGGTAATCCTGCACAATGTCTGCTGTGAATATAAACTGGAATAAACACCTGCTGAATTTTCCTTGACAGACCCAGAATTATTCCTTTGTAAATTATGTTTCTATTCTGTTCTGCAATCTTTCCCCATACTTCATTTATTGACAATAGACTGCCCTCTATTTCATTAGTGCCCAGATGCACTACACCCATGCCAAACTCTCCCTCTCTTTCCACTACACCCTTGGCATTCAGCTTAGCTGCTAGCCTATCCTGCTCTGTTCCATAGGGACCCTCACACTGCAACACCCTTGGAGTTCAGCTTAACCTCTAGCCAGTATTTCTGTGGCACCTCACATCTCTGTCCCTTCAGCCACATCTACATCCACAGCTTTCCAGACAGTCTAGGTGGCTTATGTGCCCTTCCATCACTATTTCCCCCCACTTCCCCATTCTCCTCCTGCCTGGTCTGGCCAGAGAAGAACAATGGCTTTCATGACAGATTCGGCTGCAGCTGTCCCTCTTCCTGGAAATTCATACAGTAGGGTGCAATGTAAAATATATAATGTGTCTTACTAACAACGAGGGGGCTAGAACTATTCTCTGTGAAAAGACAGCATTCCCATGAAAAGACTGGAACACATTAGGCCTACTTCCACATGAACTATCTCAATATTTGATTTTCATCCAGGAAAGCAAAGTCAAGATACTTGCTATTTATTAGCTGCATCTATTAACTAATTATTTAACATTTAACAAAAAGCCTTTTTAACCATTTGTTAAAAAGGGAATATTGGAAAATAAATAAAAAAAACTAGCGTGTACTCTCTGGACTCAATAGAACATGCCTTCAAAACAAAAACATTTCTCACTAAACAAAACAGATGTTATTCAGACTGGCACACATTTGTCAGTATGGTTCTATATGGTAATAAAGAAAGACGATTGTCTTGTTAAACTTTCAAAGATGTTTTTGTTCCGGACTTTACTTCTACTGGTAAAGTGTGAAATGGGTATTGTAGAACAGTTCTGTGATGAACCAGTGGAGCAAATGACTTTATGAACCTACTCAGAATTCTGAGAAATGTAAGCCAAACATGGTCAGAAAAGAAATAGAAATAGGACCTGTTTTGTTGGCAAATATTCCAAAGTTGACTATTTTCACAACCTGCCAGACCTTGGAAAGAATGTTAAGTGTGCATTATATCATTTTAAAATACACAGAAGACCGGTGCTATTTATCGACTCTTCATTTTCAGACTCTGGGAAACCCATAATATACAACATTTTAATATGGCTCAACAAGGGGTATTTGAGGAGGTTTTTTTATTAGCAAGGCAATACATTAATCTTATCTTCAAATAAACAGTCGTGGGCTTATTCACTGTGAATCTGACCCAGTTCCCCGGCAATACAAATGCAAAATCCATTTTGAAATAGACATATTTATAATGGAGTTTTATTCAAGTGTAAAAAGCTACACACGTTTTTACAAATCATGAAAAAACAAAAATATTAGTGTGAGTTGCAGAGGGACTTTCAAAATATGCTAGCTTTATAGTGATACACCCATATTTTAGTTTGTAAAACTTCTACACATTCCACTCTGCAAACTCACATGCACACAAAAGCACGCATTTACCCACTGGGCACCAAAGGCATGAAATACGCCAACTCTCCACATACGCACTGCATTCTCCATCACCACTTTCAGAAAAAGCCTCCTCACATGTCATCTTGACCTCCTCCACTGCTATCACGTCTCTATCCTAATCTTCCTATCCTTTCCAGAAAGTGTTTTAACTTCTTTTTTTAACTGCCACCTTTTCAATATTTGCACTATGTAAGGCCTCCGAGACCCACTGGGTAGGACCAGCGCTAAATAAAAATTCAAATGAATAAATAAAATAAATAAATAAAACAATGTTTGCTAAATTAATTTCCATTTATCCTAGTCAAATGTAATGTATATGTCAAAAAAGATCTTGCTTTGATAAGTCTTATGCTGTTATTCTGTCCAATTGCCCTCTACATGATGTAATTTTGCTAAGAATGGAATAAGACATGGGATCTCTTCTCCAAGTAAGGAGAGGTAGCAATTTGAGAAGATCCTATGGGGATGGATTGTTGAACTGTCATACAATCCAACATCCAATCGAAATAAAGAACACATAGAAAATAATGTCATCACATATGGGTTGGAGCAATGCCCTTTCAAAGTCTCACATCTTATGCAGAGATTTGGGAAACTTTGAGAACAGAAGGACAGCGGGTCCAGGAAGAATATCAAGGATGGTATATGGTATATGGTATATGGTATATGGTGACAGACTAATTTGTACAGATGAAAGACAGAAGCCATCCTGGAAGAAGGGTATCAAAGCTGGTTTGGGGAGGTCCATTCCAGACTGGGACTGAAGTAGACCGTAGTAGAAGGGTGCAGAGTCCTGCTGCCTTGTATGCTTTACATAAACTTTGAAAGTAATTGAATTGATCCCCCAACAGTAGATTTAAATGTACATCTCAATCGGAATATAATATATTAGAGGGTGTACTGGCCTCTCTTCATGGAAATTAATCAATGCACCTGGTTTTCACAGATGCAAAATGATGTCTGCGATTGTGCTTTAATTACAATGTGCAATAAACCTTAATGTTTAAAAGTGATTAAAATATGTTTGCCCTGTGATGCCCATATTCTAAATAAAAGTCCCGAAATAACTTATTTCTGGTCATTAAAGGAACTTGGATCCTGAGTGGTGAAAGGGGGAACAGAGTCCCAATAAACACCTGTGTGTCGGCTAGTTCCCCCCTTATATTCCAAAATGACTCATTGAAATTGCACTACAACTTAAAGCAGCACAAACCTCAGGGTGTTTTCCTACAAATGAAATACTGAGCGCAATGAGTGTCCGGATTCTTTATTTCCTTACTATTTATATTTTCTAACTTCGAGATTGCATGACACGACGAAAGAGCTTAACACCTTTTTTGTAAAATATTACAATGCAACTGATTTAAAAGAAGTTTTGATTTGGACTTTTTAAATGTAATGTTATGTGATCTTATTCGGAATAAACAGTGTCCCATTTATAGGAGGGCGTGTGTGCATGTGTTTTATAAATATCACAAATGTAATGCATTTGATAGAGCCAGGCAGATTATGTTCTTTTGGGATTGTGATTTATTCTGCGTGTCTTTGTCCATTGTGCTTCAGGTGCACCTCCCTTTTATTTAGAATGAGGACCCAGCTGTCACTGATATGGAGTAGATGGAGTAGATGGAGCAGATGGAGTAAATGGAACAGACGAAGTGGATAGAGGGGATGGAACGGATGGAGTGGATGGAACAGATGGAGTGGATAAATGGATGGTGCAGATAAAACGGATGGTGTGGATGGAACGGGTGGTGTGGATGGAGTGGATGGTGCGGATGGAGCGGATGGAACACACAAAGTGGATCGAATGAATTGGAAGGATGGAACAGATGGAACACACTAAACAGATGGGGAGGATGAAATGGATCAACGGATTGGCTGGAGTAGTTTATGTGGATGAAGGATTGAGTGATGGAATGTATGCAAAGACTAGTAAATTAAATGATGAACCAGACAAAATGTATGAACATACTAAGTGGCATGAACGGACAGAGTGAATAAAACAGATAGAATAGATGGTACAGATGAGTGCTTTATCTCAAGCGCCTTACCGAAAACCACCATATCACACTACCACGCTTACTCTCTCCTATACACCACCACTCAACTAGAACACAGCGATAAAATGACACATTCGGTATAGCTGTTTTCATGCTAACACCCGCAACATACTCCTCATCATCCTAATTAAACAGAGCTAGCACACACCACTAGCTTAAGCGTCTCCTCAGGCCTAACACAGCCAAAAATCAGTCAACCCTCCAGAATGAACACATACAGCTGACCTCCCAACCACCACACCTACCGCTAAGAAGAAGCTATCATGCAAGTGCCACACCGGCTGCACACATATCTGATGCACCCACACGCCTTATGACTCTCTCTCTCAACTGACTTGACCTACTGTCCCCGAGGGCGTTCAACCTCCCAGCGCTTTGAGATCATACCAATGATACATAAGGCGCTATATAAATGCAAAGTAACATAACATAACATAACATATTGTTACAACACAGATTGTTTGTTACTTGTCCTAGAAGGTTGGAGTGAGATTGTACTGTGCCAGACCACTAGAATGAGGTTGCCTGTTTCCATAAAAAGGACCTGAAATATTTAATGTGCAAATCTTGCTTTGGTGTGGGTTGGGACATTTCCTTAAAGGAGGTCTTATTCAATTGAAAGTGTTGTTGCAATATGGAGATCCCTGAGAGCAGACGCCTGTTTCTCTCCCTCTACCTTCCTACCATCCAACATATTCCAATTAATTGTGCAAGGCTGCTAGCACCACTGTCTAGGCCCAACGCTCCCCTACACCTCATCTCATGTTTCTTCGTGCCTGCTGCTTCGGAGCTTGAGTTTCGTGGGGCAATGAATGTTGCTCCTGCCAGGGCATGCCTATTGCCGCCTCTGCATTGTTGCTTAAATCTTCGCCTGTACCCGTCCCCCCCCCCCCGGGACTACCCAAGGTGAATCACATCTCTGCTTTTTCTGTTGTCTCTGCGTATTACCTCCTTCCTGCTCCACACTATCTCATTACTTTCATTACTCATTTTAGATTTTATGTTTCGTCACCCGCTTGAGAGGGTTATATAATCTGCATAAACATAGGGCCATCAGTACGTTTACATTTGGGTTAGAAATATAATAATCAGCTAGTTTGAAGCATAATGAGAAGATATTTAGTGTGGGCATTGTCAAGTTATCTAGCCAAATATGCTGCTACTTATACCTAGTGCTATTCTCTGTACAGTGCTCTGATGCATGTTTGGTCCTGATCTGTCACTCTACAATTATAGAAAGAAAGAAAATATATGAATTATAATTTGTTCTTCATTGGAGTCTGTGGCATGGCTTCTTCGATTAAGATGGTCTGGCTTTTAAGCCTTGCACTACTCCTGGGTGTCAATGTTGGCCTACTCTTTTTCATTTTAGCATAACTTCTTGTCCTACGGTAGTCACTCTTTCGGGCCTTGTGTGATTACTGGGTGTTAGTGTTAGTTGTTCAGTGGTCTACTTTATAAGTATGGTATCTTGTCTCTGTTTAGTTCATTTTGTGCCATTCCATGCCATGGTTCAGTGTTTAGCATTTTAAGGGGGTGGGGTCATTGTCAGTGGGTGATGGATGAATGGTTGGCTGAGAGGTAGGTAAGAATACCCGGAGGGAACCCTGCAGTGGCGCATTTAGACTTTCTGCAGCATTTTCCAGTGCTCCAACATTTTATGGAGGCCACTTGAAAACAATGTATTTTTCAGAACTGTGATGGATTTGGCTTGTTTTGTGTGATGGGAGGTATTTGGTCAAGTTCATGGATGCTAGGTTTGACGATGGAAGACTATTAAAGGAGTGATTTGTTATAGATGATTTTAGGTTCTTTTGTTGTAAGATGACTCTGTGCCCTGCAATGGTTTTGTCAATGAACACACCTGAAGTTTTAAAGTTCCCAAGGACATGGCTGAAAAAGTCGTTGATAGTCTAAAATGAAGGAATTTGCGATCTATTACAACCAGGTTATTAGTATCCTCATACAGTTCTTGGGAGTACATGATTAAGAGATCATGTGCACAGATGTGAAAGTCTTCAATGGGGAAGGAGCACTTTGAGATAGCAGATACTGAGTCAGGGATAGGGCACATGTTTGAAAGGCAATTGACTTCTTTGTAAAGGTGGGTTGTAATTATAGCACACACATACACACCAGGAAGGATATGGGGAGGGAATGGGGGCGTGGCTACATGGCCACGGGCTAGGATGTGATCCCTATGAGCTTCTACCGATCCGACGCTGATCCGACCAAAAAAACATACTTTGAGCCTGCAGAGTGCTGCCTTATTCGAACTATGAATACATGAAAATGAGAGGCATATGGAGGTCGTGGAGCTGGCGTTAACTGTGCACAAAGTGCTGTATTGTGAGCTAAATAAGATAGCGAGCTTTGGTCGGCGAGAGAAACAAAATGGCGCTCACGTGAGAACAAAGGGGTGAGCCTTAGGACAGCTGCATTGGCACATCGCGGAACGGCATCGCTCGCCAATAAAAGCGGATCTGAAACATTGGAAGGAACCTGAATGCAAGTGAACGGCTATAACAAGGATCGTATCTGATATGCTCCGGTGGTCTGGCAGATCAAAGCATCGCCGTAAAGTGAAGCAGCGGAAAACAGTGGAGATTGAAACAAGATGGCGCCCGCTCCCACCTGAAGGTCGGTATCTATAGACCGAAAATAAACATAACGCATGCTGGGGCGTGGAGGCCAGACACACGAACACTGCTGGTGAATGGTGCTGTATGAGACGGAGGAGCAAGTGGGCATGCATCGTGCACAATCCCCACGGACATAACAGTGTAGGCGGACATCGGAGGGGCAGAGACCAAAATCTGGTCAACACACCACATAAAGCAGTACTGACTTTGGTTCCAGGGCAAGGCCCAGGTGTTGGCGACTTGTAATTACTCAACCAAGAGTGGGATAATGTCGGTGAGAGGATGTAAAGCGAAGGCTAAACAATCAACAATAGAAATATTCTCTAAGATCCCGACCACCCCGGCACAGACCCCCACCAGCAGATCAGCGGAAGTCACCCCTTTGAAAGATGACTAGGCGATTCTGGCTGCTATCACGGAACTGAAATCTTCGTGGGGGACAACAATGGCAGACTTGAAAGTGGCGCTTAGACCAAAATAGACACAGTGGGCATAGAGGTCTATTGCGGCAAGACATGAGGGCACTAGCAGAGAGGACGACTAGTCTGGAAAGTGCAGTGAAAACCAACGCAGAACCCAGCACCAGCAATGCTAAAGAGGTCCATGTTCTAAAGCAGCAAGTATAGAACCTAAAGAACCGAGCAGAGGGAGCTGTGGAAGAGCGAGACATAATAACATACGTGTGGTAGGCCTCCCAGAAGGAGAGGAAGGCCAAGACCAAACGGACTACGTGGAGAGCATGATTATGCAGGAGATTGGGGCCGGCAAGCTCTCTCAAGGATTCGCAATTGAACGCGCACATAAAGCCCTGATGTGAAGGCCGCAACCAGGGACCCCGTCCGAGCGATCATAGAGAAAATCCTTAATGATAGAGACCGAGAGAAGATCCTGGAGTTCTTCGGGAAAGGAGGGACGATAAAAAGAGCAGCAGCGACCATAACTGCATACCCCGACTATACCAGACCCTTGCGTGAAGAACAAACAATGGTGCACTAGTGTCCAAAATGCACTAAACAACAAAGTCCTAGGCCTTCAAACCAAAATTAAAAATAAGAAAGATTCCCTCTCCAAATCAACCAACCCCATTAATACCCCCCCTAGTACTCCACCCACCCACATCCCACCCAACAGTACTCGCTTTAGCTTCTCCAAAGTCACTACCCTAGAAGTGGAAAAAATAATTCTTAGCCTCAAACCTTCCAACTGTAAAGGCGACCTCTGCCCCCCACAAATCATTAAAGATGCGGCAAGAGACCTATCGCCATTCATCACCAGACTCATCAACGCCTCATTCACCTCAGGAACAGTCCCCAGCAACCTCAAAGAGTCCTGGGTCCTCCCCCTCCTTAAAAAACCTTCCCTTGACCCCTCTATCCCGATCAATTACAGACCCATTACCACCGGTCCCTTACTGCTTAAGATACTAGACAAGACAGCATACCAACAAATCCAAAAACACCTGGAAACTAACCACCTCCTAGGTACGCGACAATCAGGCTTTAGACCCCTACACCCCTACACGGGACTGAAACAGCCCTCATTGATCTGCGAGCCCAGATAGACACCATCAAAGACAACGGCAAAACTGCACTACTTCTCTTACTAGACCTCTCTGCGGCGTTCGACCTAGTTGACCACAAAATCCTTTGCAATCATCTAGATTCAGCCGCGCACTTCTCCCAAGAAGCCATCAGATGGATCGAGTCATTCCTCAGCAACAGATCCATTCGTGTCTTCTCCACCACTTCCGCTGCCGACCCCATCCCCATCACATGCGGAGTCCCTCAGGGCTCCTGCGTCTCCCCTACTCTGTACAACGTGTTCACAAAGCCCCTGTTTGATGATCTAGATGGCCTGGGTATCACCTATACTAATTACGCTAAATACACAGATCCTCATCCCGCTGACGGGAGACTACAACCAGGATTTGGCCTTGGTGAACAAGGTTTACCTCATCATCCAGGCATGGATGGCTTTGCACAGTCTATGCCTGAATGATTACAAGACGGAACTCATCATCCTTGGGTCCTCTACAAACATAACCAAATTAGACCAAAACTATACCAACTTCATCATAGACGGGAACCCGATCAAGGTTGCCAATGAAGTGAAAACTTCAGGAATATACCTCGACTCCGCCCTTACCTTCCATAAACAGGTTAGTTCCATGGCATCTTCCACGGCCTACACATGTAAGCTAATAAGAGCTGCCAAACCCTTCCTATCTCCCCAGAGTTGCATTACACTAGCCAGAGCCTTGGTATTATACAAACTGGATTACTGCAATGCCCTCTAGGTCGGAGCCAGCAAGCAAATCACAAACAAAATTCAGACGCTCCAAAACAACGCTCTCAGAGCTGCGCTCAACATCCCCAAGAGAGCCCACATCTCCAACATCCGGAAATCCCACAACTGGCTCAACACCTCAGACAAAATCTTGCTCAAAGTAGCATCGCTAACGCACAAATGTCTGAACAACGCTGCCCCATGCTACCTTGCAGACAGAATATGCAAATACACCCCCAACAGACCCACCAGAACCTCTAACGCAAACCTACTCATAGTCCCTAGGTACAAACGCACTAAAATGGGCGGCAACAGCTTCCAGGTGAAGGCACCCCAACTTTGGAACGCCCTACCACCATCCCTTAGGTCACCTCAAACCTTTACTCACTTCAGACGCAATTATATCCAATGGATAAAGAACAAAGAGCTCTAATTCGTCTAACCCAACACCACACTGCCGCCAACCTAGAACGAATGCTTATCTGCAAACTCCCTAATATATCTGCAATGTAGGTATAAGATATGTATAAGCTGTAAGTGATATGTATATGATATGTATAAGCTACCTCACTGTAACACTGTAAGTGATATGTATAAGATATGTATAAGCAACCTGTAACCAAGCTTTGAATAACCTGCTGCTCATGCGCCCTCATATTCTCGGGTCTGGCGCGCAATACAAATGATTAAATCAAATCAAATCAAAATCAAATACCATGCAAGTACAAAGGCAACGCTACGGATTTGTAGCCGTGAAGAGGGGACTACGCACAGCTGGCCTTAAATACATGCTTCTGTGTCCTGCAACACTCAAGATAATATATAAGAGCAAAACATATTTCTTCGACACCCAGGAAGAAGCGACGAACTGGCTGGATGCCCAAGGATGCTTGGACGTTGAAGAGGATCAGACGAGAGGCACAAGATAAGTGATGTGTGGCAATGCTATGGGTTGCCGCAAAAGAGATATAATGGGGCCTACCTTGTGGTATGACATTGATTGCTCAAGATGAGTGAAGCTGAATATACTGGACTAGAATATAGATGGCACTGTTCAATATTGATATTGATATTCCAATGTGATTACTAATGCAGGAGGCACAAATGGGACGTGACCTTCCCCCGGTAAATAGAGTAAGGAGAAAAGCCACTAGAGCTGAATCACCCCACTGAGCCCCGAGCGTGCGTGTTGTCGGGTTAGGGCCTAGATGCAGGGTGGCCTGAGATGCAGGGATGGAGCTGGGCAACAGTTGGGAGGGTTGGGAAGTAGTGGAGGGGTAGATATTGTGTTTGGGCAAGTTGTGGAAGGGGATGGGAAAAGGGAGGGTGGGGTGAGTGTTGGGGAGTTGAGTGTGTTGTTTGGAGTTGGGGACCGAGTCTATATGAGTCTACACGCGGGAATAAATGTTTTGAATAGAAACTGCACTGGTAGGTGGGTGAGACAGATTGACTTTAATTGCGCGCTTAATCCGAGAATCGATAGATCGGATAATAAAATAGATAGACCTGCCCCAGCGGCCAGAGCGCTGCAGACACTTCTGATGGACCTGGGGTTTGAAGATGCATGGAGAGCGCAACACATGTCAGAGAGAAAAAACTCCCATTACTCAGCCCCACAAAATTTGCACACTAGGCTGGATTACATGTTTGTCACACATGAACTGATTTCGGAGGTAACACTTACAGAATACAAAGCGAGGGCCCTATCGGAACCACTCACCGTTGATACTGGAATGGCAAAATCAGTCCCTGAGAAACAGGATACTGACTTGGCGCCTCTGTGCTGAGGCGCTGAGAGATACTATATTTAGAGAAAGCCTGCGAGACGACATAGTAAGCTACTTTGAAATTAATACTGGTAGTGTTGAATCCACTGGTGTGCTGTAGGAGGCCTTTAAAGTAGTAGTGAGGGGAATGGCCTTAGCGAAATCCAAAGGGCTGCAAGGGGGGATAGTGGCTGAATTACAAGAGACTGAGGATGAGTTGGAGAAAGCGCTGAGAAGGGGTGGTACCACTGAGGAAGAGAATGTTGAGCTACTGGGGCTGCAGCAAAAATGTGTGGGATGCTGGGAGAGACTGTGTAATCTGAATTATAGGAAGTATGTAGAGAGACTGCATGCGGGAGGGGATAAACCAGGAAGAATGCTGGCATGACTCTATAAAAATGAAACCCCCAGACCTACAATCAGGACAATTGTGAGAGATGATGGGAGTACGGCAGACACCCAAGAAGCGGTTAATCAAGAATTTGTAGAATATTACCGAACCCTATATGACGATTAAGTGGGGAGTGATCATGGGAGAATAAATGAAATGCTAGAAGACATAGGTCTGCCACAGATTAGTTCGAAAGAACGAGAAGAGCTAGACACCCCGATAACCCTGGAAGAATTGGAGGAGGTAGTGGTGCAGCTACCCACAAACAAGACCCCGGGAGCCGATGGACTCCCGAGCGAATTTTACAAAAAATATAAAGACGAGGTGCTTCCCCCGCTGTTGGCAATGCTAAATGAGGCGTATGACAAGGGTAGGCTCCAGGAGTCCGAGCGAGAGGCGATAATTATACCACTCCCAAAACCTAATAAGCCGGCCAAGGATTTTGGATCATATAGACCATTGTCAATGCTAAATCAGGACAGCAAAATACTCACAGCGGTTCTAGCAAACAGGATGAAAAGAATTATCACCAAACTCATACACCCTGACCAGACTGGGTACGTCCCAGGCAGGAATATTACGAATAACCATAGGCAGCTCCATCGAGTCATTGAGTATGCAAATGAAGAAGAGGGAGAGATGGCAATCGTATCACTGGACGCAGTAAAAGCTTTCGATTCAGTAAAATGGCCCTGGATGATGGCTGCCTTGACCAGCAATGGGATAGGGCCAGGGTACCTTAGATGGTTCCAATTGTTATATAGCGCGCCTCTAGCCAGGGTGAAAACAGGAGCGATAATCTCAGAGAAGTGGCAGTTTAGCAGGGGCACTAAACAGGGTTGCCCATGGTCCCCAATGTTATATATTTTAACTCTAGAGCCACTAGCAATATGCCTAAGACAACAGTATACTGTGATAGGTATCACCATTAAAGCAGAGCCACATTTAATTTCCCTGTATGCAGATGACATACTTTTGTACTTGAAATACCCTGAAGAAAACCTTCAATATGTGCTGGAGGTGATGGAACAATTTGCGCTCCTGTCCGGCATAGAAGTAAATCCTAAAAAGTTATGCGTGTTCCCGCTGGGCAGATGTAAGGGGACCCCGCTAGAGCACTTGCCGGTATTGCCAATACCGTGGGAGAAGGGGCACGTTTAGGTACCTTGGAATAGACATCTACCATACGGTGGAGGCAGAGCACCTGCACAACACAGAGACGGCAGTCAAGGGTATCGAGAGTAGTATGAAGTTCTGGGCGAAGCTTCCTTTGGCGATGATGGGAAGAGGGGCAATGTTAAAAATGGTGGTCTTGCCAAGACTATTGCAGTACTTTAGTAATATACCGCATCTGATCCCAAAACGATTCTTTGCCCGATTACATAGCATATGCAGAGATTTCCTATGGAGTGGGACTAGAAATAGAATAGCCCTCTGGAAGCTACAGAATACGCTTGAGAAAGGAGGGATACAACTGCCAAACTACGAGGTCTATTACTTAGTAAGTCAATTGCAATATGTAGCGAAATGGTTATCGGAAGAAACGACCTCGGAATCTAGGCTGTTTAGATCAGAATGTGCACTGTTTTTTCTACAAGAAATGATGTGGCTGCCCAGAGAGAATATGAAAGAGTGCCCGAAAATGATATTGCTGGGATGGGACATATGGCACAGGGCCTGTCATGTAATGGAGAGCTCTTCCCCATGCTCCCCGCATGTGCCACTCGTGGCACTGGTGCGAAAAGATGCCCAACTAATGAAAACGATCAGGAAGCACTGGGAACCAGTTGGGAATGCAACGCTGGGTGATGTATGGCAAGATGGGAAGATTATAGGTTTTGAGACTTTGGTAGAGGAAATCGGATTACACAGGGTACAGTATATTTCATACCACAGGGTGGTGCGGCGGGTTACAGAAACGTGGTCAGAGATAATACTGGAAGGCCAACCGGTTGCCACCTTAGAGGTTATGTACAACATAGCAGAGGGAGGACATGAGATATCCAGACTATATGTGATGGTTATGACCAAAGTGGTGAAAGAACCAATGCCATTACGACAGGAATGGGAAGAAGAGCTGGGCACCCCTATGACAGATGGGATGTGGGAGAAAGCCCAAATATATCACAAGAAGTGTCAAGAAATGCCAGGTTGCAGCAGATACAGTTGTGTATCACCCACAGAGCTTACATGACGCCCCAAAGAATAGCTAAATTTGCGAATGCAGGGCTGCAAGCATGCCCTAAATGTAACAAGAATAATGCTGGGATGGTGCACATGTTCTGGGCGTGCCCATTGATTGAAAGTTTCTGGAGGGGAGTGGCGGATAGGCTGAACACAAAAGGGGTTAAGCTCATGATAGAATCAGCGTGGGCATGCTTGATAGGAGGGTTGCCCAGACCACGCAAATTGAAGCAAGTCAGTAAACTTAAAGACCTGCGTATATACTTGCAAAACGTAGAGTTGCTATGAACTGGAAGGCATGCCATGGTCCAATAGTAGAAGTGTGGTGAAAAGATCTACAAAAGTGGTCAGAAGCTGAAACTGCAGTATGGCAGGAGGCAAGTAACTCGGGTTGGGAGGAGGAAGCAGAAACCTTGATAGCTTGGAAGCATCTAGTATCTACGATATTTGGGACCGCGCATGATGGGTCGAGTGATCGCGACTCGGTAGAGAATTCGGATGAAGGACTCCACCTGCAAGGTGCAGGAACAGAAGGTGTGGAAGAATAGGCTCGGGAGGGGGGTGGGTAGAGGGAACAGTATATATTATTAAAGAAATACAATATTGTAATAATGTTAACTGTACTGCAAGTTTGGTTGTATTCTTGTTAAAAAATAATAAACATTTTTTTTAAAAAAAAGGATATGGGGAGGGAAGGATTACAAACCATGTCACTGTGCCTCCACTTGCCAGTCACATGCATTGATAAAATTACAGATTGCCTCCATCAAGTTAGCCAAGCAAGATTGCATGATTACGTCCGAGCATGGGTCGCCTTTACATGATGTAGACTTGAGTTGCTTAAGAATAGGTGTTAGATCCTCAACTGTAATAGGAGTGAAGCAGAACTCTGAGACCTGAGGGTTCAATGGCCGGTGTGTTAAATTGGTTGCTCTGGGAGTGTCATTAGACATGGCTTTTCTATTGACAATATCAGATCTGATTTTATCTAGTTTCCCCTGCAATGCTTCCTGTATTGATGTGCACAAGCTGTGTCCCTAATGATACTGGAAGTCTTCTGCATACATGGAGTAGCTCGCTCTTTTGAAATTTTGAAAGGCTCCTTGCTTTCGTGTTGCGCATTGCTGATTCTGTCATTAAAGCAGTTTTTTTTGCGTTAATAATCGCTTGCTTATAATTTTAGCAGCTTTTTTACATGTAGCTAAGAAAGAGGGCAGAGTTAGTTCTTTTTCCACTCATAGAAACATTTCAGCATGTGCGATTTGAGCTCCCTGAGTTCTTTCATGAACCAGGCATTTCTAGGAGCAACTTTTTATATGTGTCTGTTCGAGGGGGCCTAGGAGATTGATGACTTCATCAAAGAAGGAGGCCAGCACATTGGATGACTCCTCAGCCGACACTATATTATTGATATTGTCCATGGTAGAGCTCAGCAGGGGGATTTATACGCTCCCTGGTGAGATTCCTGGTGTTTCTGGACTGAGCCGTCTGCTGGTTCCACCCCTTTGTCTTTCTAGGAAAGATTGAAATAAATGTACACCATCAAGGGATAGAATCTGCTGCATCTCCTTCTACCAGAAGCAGACTTCGAAACAGCAGTAAGATGGCTGCCACCTTGTTGCCCTTTTCTGGGCTGCGCCCAGCAAATACCGAGGCCCGGCTAAGCCATGAGGCAAAGCCGGGCTTGGCATTATAGGCCCATGTTTAAGGCCCCCTGTCTTTTCCCTGCATCATCTTGGCAGGAAGGATGTCCTCCACACCATCGAGGGATAGAGTCTGCTGCATCTCCATCAACCAGAAGCAGACTTTGAAACACCAGTAAAATGGCTGCCGCTTTCTGCCCTTTTCCAGGCTGCCTACATTGCCTGGAGTGGCATAGAGCAAGATCCTGCAGCCTGATTGGCTTTTGCCCCCAGCAAATACAGAGGCCCAGCTGAGCTGTGAGGGGATGCCGGGCCTGGCATTCAAGGCCCGTTTGTAAGTCCCCCTGTCTTTTCCTTGTCATTTCTCAGGTATTGCCTCCACTTTTCCGATGTGCGATTGGCCGCCCTCCACCGCCTGCGTGCACCCTGGGGCACCCATGTCGACTCCTCAGGTAAGAGGATCAGATCAGATCCGATCCCACACCCACGCTGCCCATTACACTCCGATACAGTCTTCGTGCTGTCCACACTTCCCTCTTGCGAGAGCTTTCACTCTATACCCCCTCTCGAGCGAAACCCGCACTTTCCCTGCCTTGGTACGTGTTCCTGCAGCTGGTTGCTATTTTGCTTCTGTCACCGTCCTCACCTGGAACATTACCGGAACCATCTAGGTCTACAACAATGCCCACTTCGTTCTACAAACATTGGCCTCTGCACCGACTTCTATATCACAACGCTCTTCTAGACTATGCTCAGTACACTATGGTCGGTCTCATGTGTGTTGTTAGGAACGCCGAATACGGCCACTCAACTCTGATGCATTCACATTGCTGTAACCGATGTATACTGGGCCCACCAGACGCTCCTTTCCACACTGGGTCAGCTAGCATGCATCAATCCTTCACATAAACTTTGCATCCTTGTCAAGAGCCATGTTCCCTACCACTGCTGAAATGATCAGGTGGTAACGTTAGCCGTATTATCATTGCTACGGACTGCATGCCTGCAGTAGCAATAGCAGGCCATATTTGCTTTTTCACTGATTGCACCCTACCCCTTCAAGCACAACTGGACTAACATTTTATAAAAATGGGTCATACTGTCCTTAAATCACGGTATGCTGTTGTTCTCTTCATGTAATCTCTACCATCATACTGCCTGTTTGACTGTTATAGCCTATCTTTACGAGATGACCCTTGCCACTCTGTCTTTCTCTTACCTTCTCCTTGTTCGCAAGCTTTGACATTCAGAATCGGCCTATTAATGTCGTCTCAAAAGTTAAGACTTTGGGAATTGTTTTGGAAGCCTCACTGAGTTCAGACGCCCAAGTTCAACACACTACTAATAAGGCACAATATTCTCTGAGACTACTTAGACTAGTCATACCTTTCGTCTCAGAGACTAATTGCACTACCATAGTGAGGGCCTTGATTATGCTGTGCTTTGATTACTGCAGTGCACTCTTGGCTGGTGCTGGCATGGGCTGTTTGCAAAGGTTACAAGTCTTGCAGAATGATGCTGTGCACATCATTAAAGGGGTCTCTAGAAGAGAACACATCACAGAGCACCGCAAAGGTCTGCACTGGATCTCAGTGGCAGATATGGTTCGCTTCAAAGCTTGCACTATTGTGCATAAGTGCCTTTACGGTCAGGCTCCCAGCAATCTTCAGGACATAATAATGGTCCATTGCTCTAAGAGAGTAACTAGATCCAGCCACCTAGTCCGCCTGGCCCTCCCGAAGAGCAGACGAGGGAAGTGTCTGGGGAAATCCTTTCAGGTACAGGGTGGGCACATTTGTGGAATAGTCTTCCTAAAGACTTAGCTGATGGAAAAAAAACATCTTGTTTTCAGGAAAAGATTGAAGACAGTTCTTTTTGAGTAATGTTCTTCTTTAAGTTCTTCTCTTTTTCATCCATTCTGCGCCCTGATGCCTGCATGCTTTCGGGGGATTTATAAATATAAAAATAAATAGAATTGGAAGGTACATTTAGTTTAGTTTAGTTTGTTATTTTGTAGAGCACACTTAACCCTCAGGTATCTAGGCACTTACACTTGAATACATAGTTACATGTGTACATTGCATAGAATTACACATACAGAATAATATAGCATTTGACTTGAGTTACATAGCTAGTCTGGACAAAGTTGCAGGAGTTACAGAAGTGAAAGGTAGTTTAGGGACCTTGCAATGGAGCGTGTCCACTTCATGCACTTTTGAACCCCAGGTTTTTATTCTGTTCCCAGTTATAAGTGTGTGGTTCCATGAGCTCATATCTTAAGAGACATATTTATGTATTTATTTATTCATACTATCTGTTTTAAAATAGACCTTCCACACTTTCTTAAAACAATGCCCATTCAAAACATTTAAAAATAAATCATTCATACACTTCGGGCTTTATTCACACAGCGTTTTCCCATTGCATCATTATGAAACGCTTCTGTGAATTAGGCCTTTAACATCTACCCACCAATCTCTGGAACACATCCCCAGAATGCCACAAAAACAAGAGACAAATAACTCTTCTTCCCTGCAAAACACCTGTAACAGAATCATTCCGGAGCCTCCTCAATGTCCCTTTGCCGCAAGGCGTTTTGTTCAGAAGAAATTACTTTGAAAAAACTCATCAAAGCTTTTTTTTGTATATTTGGATGGTCCCCCCAGTCCCTCTTGCCTATATTATTATCCCTACTGGAACCCCTCCCCCATCCCTTATGACCCCTTACCCGGTATATATTGTGATGAGTTTTTTCGAAATCATTTTTTTGTTAAAAATGTCTTTGAAAAAAGTCCTGTTGGAAAAACAACGCAATACCCTCCCTGGAATGTATGCCTCAGAACCCAGGAAAAAATCACCCCCTTTCTGGTCGCGCGAATGGGAATTCCATCATCAAATGCCTCCCCATAGGCACCTTATCCTTGTGCTGCCACTTTTGGAGAAACACAAATAAAAGCTCACTATGAACCCCAAAATGAGGTCCAAACATCAAATGCTTTGGCAATGTTTTATCGCATAAAAGCCCAGTTGTTGAAGCACCCTCCTGTGCACCCCCCAACCCTTTGCCTATAGCTAGACCTCTCTCTGTCTCAGCTCTCCCCATCATCTCTGCAACACTTTCCGAGCCAATTCTTTATTATTTGCAGATTTGATATTTTTTCAGTCTACATTTTGACATGCACAGTCATTATGAACTCTTTATTTTACACTCTATATTTTAACCTGTCGCCATTTTGGCTTCTGCGTATTAGCCTCTGTTGTTTGAGTTCGAAGATACACGTTAATACCGTCTAATGCTGGAAAGTAATAAGCGGGGAAACATGTGAACCTCATTGTTTAAGTGACACGCTATGCAGTGCGCCTAGGGCCGTTGTGAACTCTTGGGGGAATCCTGAAAATACTATAATTAGACACTTAAACAGGGCGTGCTGTCCTCGGCCAGACCTCAAAGCACTTCGCGCAGGTGCAACCTATAATTTTCACCCTGTGGTAATTACAGCCCGCGCTGCTGCCTTCCTTTGAAGCTTCCGAAGGTGGGTTTGACCTTGCCCTTGTTTCTACCTGAGACCCTGAGGCAGACAATAGATTTACAGTCCCTGTCTTCCCCGTCAGAGCAAGTTTCCAGCAGCAAAGGCTTGCCAAGGTCATGGTGAAGCTAATCTTAGAACATTGCACCCGGCCATGTTGATTTTAGGATGACTAGAGAACTTGACAATCATCCGCCGTCACATGCTTGAGTGGGCAACAGTTTCCACTTGCCATGTGCTTTCCCTGACCCAGCAGTTTGTTTCCTGTTGGCTTTTGTTTGCTGTTTGGTCTCGGGTATATGCTACTTGTCACAAGTTGTATGGTCAAATACCTCGCAAGGTCACTAGTAGAGTGTTGGGCTTTCTGCTGCTTTGTTTATGTGGTTGATCACCCATATATATATTTTTTAATTCAAAACTTTTTTTATAACCTTATTAATGACCTATTATCTTCCCTGAATTTCACAAACATGTAACACATATAACTGTACTTCAACCATTCCCATACATGCCCTGATTGTATTTCACTTAACAACTTTTAGGAAACCTTTTCAAACCCATCAGCACACTTAACAAAAGGTCATCACGTTCGGTTTGCAGCAAACCTCAACATAAATAAATAAATAAATAAATAAATGGTTAAATAGCTTCCATTACAACATTGGAATTTTAAGGTGGCGAATGTGAACAATGGGTCTGCCAAGGGCCTTAACTCTGTTACAAAGCTAGAAGTTTCTCTCCCAGCATTCTGCCTCAATGCTCAGTGTCTCCCCTAGCTAACATTCCACTAGGGCCATTCTCACTGCATGTCACTGATCAACTTTTCAAATGTGTTCTTTTGTTTCTTTCTGATCTGCTTTTGATCTGTTTTTATGATTTAGCCACATTATTATGGCATTACAGCCCTGGGGATGATGTTATCCTCCTTTGCCTTTGTCATGCACCTTTGGCTTTACCCTATGCCCATAACTCAGGTGTGGGCCGATAACACGTGGTACAGCCCTCTCTTTAGAGCTGGAATGCCTCAAGAGCAGACCAGAATTTTACTGAATTTAATAGTACAGTGAATAAAATACAATATTCACGGCCTCTGTCGGCAACCGAAAACACGGTGGCGAGCTGGAGGAAGGCGGCGCGGCTGTGAAAAGTCTGCAGCACAACAGGCACACTCACCCCGGTCTGTAGGAACCCGGAATTCACACCGGGCTACAACCCCAAGAACTTCATGAGGTGGAGAAATGGGGGACTGGAGAGGGTGCAAGACTTTTATGAGGAGGGAAACCCCTGGATTTCAAGGCCTGCAAGATGAAATTTAATGTTCCAGAAAACGAGAGGTTCAGATACACCCAGTTCGTCACTGGCTCTTGAACAGGGACATGAAGCACCTCGGAAGCAGAGACCTCAGAGCCCTGGAACACACCCTCACAGCATCCCCCCTAAAGTGCAGAATATCAACCCTCTACAAGATCCTCGACAGAACGGACCTGACCCGGAAGGAGCCGTACATGCTCAAATGGGAGAAAGACATTGGGAGGCCCATTGAACCGGAGGAGTGGGACCTCATCTGGACGAGAGCACATAGAAGCTCGAAATGTGTATCCAACAAGGGGGGTGGGGCATTCAAGGTATGTAACAGGTGGTACCGGATCCTGTGCATTAAATAGCAATGATGGAAAACCTGTAGAAAAGACTATATTAAGGCTGACAAAGTCAGATACTAAACACAAATTAATCTATAAAAAGTGGCTGTCTTAAAAGTCAGAAGACTGCACTACATCGAAAGAATCAGAGAAGCAGCCAACCCACATAAGGAATGTTAATTCATCAATGAGTTGAGAAACCCTGCCTTTTGCACCAACACTCTTACACCTTCCTAAAAGCCCTCAGGAACCACATCAACAACATCCAGCTACATCAATGGCTTGCTACCTGAGATACAATCATCAACCCCCATAAACAAAACCTGAATACTTGACAAATTTAGCAGATTCGGAAAATGATGAACCAACCATTGGAAACCAGATTGTAACCAAAAGTTTTCAAAGACAGCAGCATTAACCTCTCCTCAAGAAAACTGTAAGGTGAATAGATGACCCGACCAACTACAGACCCATATCCAATTTACAGTTGGGGCTGGAGAAAACAGTGAAGACCCTGCTTCTGTGGTTCTATGGGCCCGCCGTCTATGCAAAGGTGAATCAGTTTTGCGCTGCCTGTCTATCATTGAGGTACACTTCTACCGAATTGGTATGGATATCATGGGACCTCTGGAATCCTCAAAATATGGGAATAATTATAGTCTAAGGTATACTGAGGCAACCCTTTGTGAGTAACATCAGTTAAGCCACCCTAAAGGTCTTAATACCATTCTTTACCCGGGTGGAATTCCCCACTGAAATTCACACGGACCAGGGAACAAGTTTCATATTGACATTGATGCCGAAATGAAAACGTTGATGATTAAGAACCTCAGCACTTCTATCTACCATCCTCAGATTTACTGCTTTGTTGAATGATTCAACCAAACACTAAAGCACATATTGAGATGACTGGTCGCTGAGGATGGCCGGAATCGGAACAACCTCATTTGATGGGCTCTCTTCGCTATTCAGAAAAAAACAAATCCACCACAAGGTTCTCCCCTTTTGAATTAGTTAATGGCAATAATATCAGAGATGTGCTGGACATCATGAGGGAAGAATGGGAAGACCCATGCAACTGACAGACCAGTGACCATCCTATGGTTCAAAACACCTGCCAATATAAGGGAAAAGTGAGGGAGTTGGTACGAACAGATCTGCTGGAAGCCCAAGGTCGCCAAGAGAAGTCTTGTAACCTAGGGGCCAGACTTTGTACCTTGCAATCTGGTTATACAGTCATGACGCTTATGCCCACAACACACAAAAAGCTACTGGCACAGGGGCACAGACTGAGTGTAGTCACTGAGGTTGTATCCAAACGTATCTACCCTCAGCTACTGTTGTTCTACGGCAATGACACCAGAGAAAATCCTCTTCCTCTACAAGTCCATGGCGTGGAGATACCCACAGGACTCACCATTTCAGCACACCAGCAGCTGAGCCCATTGTTGAACGAATTTCCAGATGTTTTCTCTACTAAACCGGGTAGGGTTGAAGGTGTGGTTCACTACATAGGGACACCCTCAGGTCACTTCATTCACCTGAAACCATATAGACTACCAGAGGCAAGGAAAAACACTGGATCGAGAAGAGCTAAAGAAGATGCTAGATCTGCAAGTAATTGAACAGTCTCACAGCGAATGGTCTTTTCCAATAGTGATGGTTCCAAAACCTGACCAAACGTGGCACTTCTGCATTGACTTCTGCAGACTTGAATGAGATATCCAAATTTGACACCTAATCAAAGCCTCGAATTGACGAGCTGGTAGAAAACTTGGGCCAAACCAAATATTTCTCCATCCTAGATTATTGGCAAGTGCCATGGGCAGAGAATGATAAGCCAAAAACTGCATTTTCCACACCAGACGGCCTCTTTCAATTTACAGGCCTTTGGGTTACACAGTGCCCCAGAAACATTCCAGCGGTTGATGGATTGGGTGAAAGGCCTGTGCCAATAGTTTGCAGGGGCCTACCTTGAAGACATCGTCATTCACAGCAATTCATGGTCTGACCTTCTGAAACACCTGAGGGAGCTGTGTGCGCAGCCCTGCAAGGCCAACCGTACCGTTAACCCCTCCAAGTGCCATTTGGCTTGTTCCTCAGTGAACCATTTAGGCTTCCAAGTGAGGAATGGGCACGTCCTTCCCCAAAGAGCCAAAATAGAAGCCATCCAGCATGCACCCCAGCCGATCACCAAGCAAGATATATGAGCCTTTCTAGGCCAAGTAGGGTACTACTAAAAATATATCAAAACTTTTTCTGGAAAGGCGGCACCCTTTACGGATACATTAACTAAGAACCAACTCAATCGCGTCTGCTGGGACCAAACTGCTCTAAAAGTTTGGAATGAACTGAAGGAAGCCTTCTACAAAGACTCTGTCCTTGTGAAGTCAAATTTGGATCAGTAATTTATATTACAAACAGATACTTCCACTGTAGGACTGGGAGCAGTGCTCTCCCAACTTCAGGAAGGTGAAGAGAGACCTATTATGTATATCAGCAGGAAATTATTTCCCAGTGAAAAGAATTATCCCATCATAGAGCTAGAGTGCCTTACAATTGTAAGGGAGGAAGGGTCTCCAAGGGCCTCATTAATTCCTAATAGCGCCCATGATATGCTAATTCCGCAGTTGACAGCGCACCTCTGGCCAAGGTGTGAGGTAGCCATTGAATGACACATAACTGTGCATGGCATATGAGCCACAAGACTCCATTTTGTGTTAACTACTGACTCCATTGTCTGCTAGACCACATGTGAATACTGAATGGCAGCCTGCACCTCTCCCCTTCATTCTCCGCATACAGCCAGCATGCCAACCCCCCACCTCCTCATCTCTGCCATCTCCACAACTATCCTTTTCTCACGGAAGATTGGGCACAAATTGTAGCCAGCTAAACACTGTATCTCTCTTCTTCCTTTTACATCATTGCCCTGTGTGTGACTGGGCTGGAGCCGGGTCCTGGAAAAAAAACAATAATCTCCCCAAATCTGCCTCTGCACTAGCAGACCCCTTCTAAAGAAATATAGACTGCAAACCCTCTAACCCCACAACTCTTTGATGTAACAGCTGCATGCCCCCTGCCCATGTGCCACTCCAGTTCACCCTTATATCACTAATCCCATGCAGCCATATATTTTTCTAGTACTAACAAAGAGTAAAACACCCACATTAGATTCAAAGAGATGCTTGATTAACCTGTTTTTGAAATACTGTGTTAGATGAGGCAACTGGACCAATGTACCCTTACTCTTGGCTGCTCAAGTCAAATGCTTAGATGATATATGTATTGTGTAGTGAAATGTATGTATAACACTAAAATGCATGTGGCCACAAGGGCAAAGAGTAAGATAGAATGAAGTACAGCGATGGCGACATCGCCTGACCCTGCACCCCTCCCAGATGAGTCCAGCTGACCCGCATGCTCCAAGAAGTTTCAAATCCACAGGCAACTGGGCCAATGTACCCTTACTCTTAGCTGCTCAGGTCAAATGCTTAGATGACATATGTATTGTGTAGTGAAATGTATGTATAACACTAAAATGCGTGTAGCCACAAGGGCAAAGAGTTAGATAGAATGAAGTACAGCGATGGCAACATCGCCTGATCCAGCACCCCTCCCAGATGAGTCCAGCTGACCCACATGCTCCAAGAAGTTACAAATCCGCTGCTGACCAATCTTGGAGCAACATCCCTACACAAAACATACTGTCCAGTCCTCTCTGCCCAATGAACAATACTCATTGTATCCCCTGTAGAACACATCATAGATGACGTGTTTTTGTAATATAATGTGTATTTTCTGTTTTTTGGGTAGAGTGCTCTCGGAGTAGCAGAGTCCTCTGCATGCCCCATTTTGACTTTATATAAAGACTTATATTTTACCTCATTTGCACCTGATCCTGGTCTCATTCCCTACTGGAGTGGGTCCATTAGTGTCTATTATTTGGTTATTTCATTGTAATTGTGGGGAATAACAGCTTTCACAATCAAATGGGAGTTCTCAAGTCTATGATATGATCTAGAAGGGCAGTAATTCGAACTTTTTACCGTCCATTCTCCATTAGTATGGATGTCGAGAATCAAAGACACAAATACTTGTATCCTCCGATGGTTCCTAGCCCTACAACCCTATTGTCTTTTAGTAGAACATAGGGCCAGCAGTAAACAAGCTAATGTAGACTTCGTCTCTCGATACACTCAGCCAGCTAAAACACAGGTAGAGGAACCCAGGGAAGACAGCCTAAGAGAAAGGGTGGAGGTATGTGACAAGGCCTGCTGACAGGCCGTGTCTGGGAAGGGAGGTAGTCCACCCCAATTTTTCCCTGGTGCTCGCACCAGTGTGTACAGACCCCAACACCTCCCCAACTTACCTATGATGATGGCAAACACTGACCGGAGAAAGCTGCAGCGGAAAGCAGCAGTGGGAAGTCACAATGCAGCAGCAGTTTTCACTTTGTCGTAGCAGACAACCAGCAGCCTAACACAGGTCACGCGAGAAAATGGTTCAGCAAAGTCTCCAGGTATCTACACGGCATTCAGAAAAGGATGCCATATTAACAAGGCTCCCACTAGCTTACCAGGGACATTAAGATTAAAAGGCCCATCAGAAGGCCTTATAAAACAGGGACTCACGTTCCTCAGAAGCTCTTTCAGTTTCCTTGCCAGAGATGCTTCCAGAAAAGGGGGTGAGGTTTACAAAACCTTTTTGAAGCATCCTTAAGTACTCTTCCTCCTACCACACCCCTTGAGCCAGGTAAATGACTGGATAGGTGGAGTATCCAATCCTGGGAGGGTGTGGGGTATTTAAGAAGGTGCATGTGACTTGTGAGGTGTGGTTAGTTGTGTGAGGACAGGTGGTGGAGAAGGCCATTCAAGAGACCAGAGTGGGCTAAAGCAGAAAGCAGTGCAGAAACTATTGGTGAGAGGGGGTCTGCAGAGTGTTTTGGAGAAAGAAGAGTGGGAGTAGGAGAGTAAGTGTAGAAGTAGTGGAGTGGAGCAGAAGTATTGGCAGAGCTAGTAGTAGTAGTAGTTTGGAGTGAAGATCGAAGGTGACGGGAGTAGTAAGAGGGGAGTAGTAAGAGAAGGACAGAACTGGTAGAGTGGTAGTCAGTAATAGAGGGGTGAGCAGGGCACCATATCCCTTGAGGAGGAAAGTGGTAGTAGAGAGGTGGTGGTAGTAGCAGAGTAGGGGGAGTAGGAGAGGTAGAGCGGGAAGCACAACAGGAGGCAGTGGAATAGAGAGAGAGCGGAGGAGAAGGAGGGACATAGGTATAGAACAGTTGCAGATACAAGTGGTAATTGGAATAGGAGTGAGAAAGGAAGTAAGATTGAAGGGTGGAGATAGAAAGGAGGAGTGAGAGTTTGGAGGAACGGCGACCTGGTGGGAGGGGAACAGCATAAGGGACGGTTATAGTGAAGAATCAGGACTGAGAGGGTTTGAAAGAAGTAAGAGTGACCCTGGCTGAAAGAAGGCACTATTCCCTGTTTCCCGAGACTACCAAGTGGGGATTGGAGAGTGAAAACTAGAAGTATCCTCTGAAGTCAGGTAGCCAATGTCTTTGAGTAAATGCCTGATGTGTAGAGAAGTGAGAGAGAGATAGGGGTTGCCGATCGTTGAGCTACTAACAACTTGGTAGGTAAGTCTGTGGTTGGGACCCAGGCCCAGGGAAGACGAGAAAGGAAAGGGCCTGCCCTAGTGCCAACCCCAAAGGACCCACAGAGCCCAATGAACTTGGGATCACACGCTATTATGACAATTTTTATTGTAATAAACACAGTTGGGCTTTTCGTTAGGACTCACCGTGGTTCTTTGGGACGGGACCCTCCTGTTGCATTAGCGTCACTCGTTGTCAGTCAAAAGGGAAAAATAACCTTGCCAATAAGATACACTATCTGTAAACAGTGATGGAATAGTTTCCTTGAAGAAAAATGGTCTGCAGCAGTCACATGGTACATTAAAAAAAAATGCATCTTAAGCCTGCCTTTCCCTGGTTGTGAGTGTGGTGCATGATGCATTACCAGTATGAGTCCTTAGAAACACAGGTTGTATACATTCAGTTAATTTAATGCTGCACACAGTTCTGCAATTTTAACGTAATGTTTGTGGTCAGAAACCCTGACCTTTATGAAGCAGTGTAAACTCAGTGAATACATTTGACTTAAAATACACAGGAACTAGAGTCTGGTTTCCTGATAACCTAATTTTAATATAGCCTGGCGCTTTTAGATTCATGAGAGATCCTGGATTCGTTTGAAGACTCGCAGGCTTTGATATCTTCCCTCTTTAAGGAATTGTTGCAGGCAGTTTCTATTGGGTCAATGGAAGCGTGATGTCATGATGCCTACCCCCGGAGCACCAGGCCAGGCCCAGCTCCCCCGGGAGCAGGCATCATGCCCCCGGGTAAAAGCCCAGCAGCCCCTTATAGGGGCTCTTTGGACTCATAGGCGCCAGGCTCATAAAGGAAGGTGTTTTGTGCACTTATCTGATGCAGACCATGCTGCAAGATTCAGGCCTCCCTGAGACCTGAGAGGGACTATTTTTTCATTGGGACTATTTTGCCACTCGGGCGTGGCCAGGGAAGGATACTTACTTGGAACTACTTTGGGGGCTATTTAAGCCACGCCCAGACAGTAGCTCACGCTTCGCGTTGTTCTGCATCCAAGCAGCTGAACGCTCACCGTGTCTGCTCCTGCATCTGGTCTCCAGCCACGCCCACCTCGATCCTGGAACACCTGTAAGGAAAGAAGAGAAGAGAAAGGTGAAAACCAAGAATTTCTCAAACTTCTTACCTGTATCCGGAACCTTCACGCCAGCGTTCCTGAGAAAAGACTTTCATTTAAAAGCACTGCGTTGCTCGCTACAGCGCCGCGCTTCACTCACCTGTCCTCGGGAGTTCTTCTGGCTCCACTGCGACTGTCTGCACCGGTCGCCACATCTCTGCGCCTAGGGGAGAGAAGAAGAGACAAAAGGTGAGCAGAAGGAACATATGAGGAAAGCCTAATTTTCCGCCATAACACTTACCGGTCTTCTGTTGGTGGACCATTCCTCGTTTCGGGTCGGCGCCGCTTCGTTGGCAGGTACCACACCCTGGCCCTTATGGGGAAAGGACAAAAAGACATTACTGGAGGAATATAAAGACATTAAGAGGGATCGCCCCCATCGCTAACTCACCTAAGTTTACCATCAGCAAAAATTCAATCCCTCAACGCATCGCCTTCATTCTGCACCTGAAATAAAGGACAGATCACAGGTTAGGAAGGCAACAGAAAAGGAGGCTCAACACTTGAACTTTTGTAATCTTCATACTTACGGCGTTCCGCTCGGAAAAGTCAAGTGGATTTTGCCAGCGCCATTCTGAAAACCAGTGAAGTAACTGGACAAACACGCGCCCCTGCACCAGAAGCAGGATGGAGAGTTCATCCTTTCAAACCATAAGGTGAGCTTCAACCGGGGATTTCGGAGGAAGTTAGAGAGGAACGAAGGGGGAAAGGGGGGAGCAAGCACACTATTCTGCAGACGGTTAATCCCCTTTCTCATCTGCAGAAGGATATTCCTACGGGCCAGACAAACAAGATTTGAGGGTCCTGTTCAGTCGGTGTTCCGAGTTCTGCGCATCACGCTCGAAGAGGCCACAGCAACCCAGACTAGACCAGCGCCTCCGTGGGAGTCAGGTGAGCGTTACAGAACGCGAAGCCTTCCTACAAATTCCCACCCAGGCGCTATGGAAACTTCTGAGACTGATCAGTTGGCCCAACTACTGAGGGAATTACGGGCCGAAGTACACGCCGCTCGTCAAGAGACTAATGCTCTCAGGAGGGAAGTGATTGTATCAAAGGAAAGAACTGATGACCTGGCTAGACAGTTTTTGCAAGGTCAAGCTGGAAACACTCCTCTACCCGGTTCCGGGGGGAACCCCGCTCCTGTGGTTCCCAGTAACCCTGTGCAGATTAATCTACCTGGAAACATGCCGCTGGCCCCACCCGAACGCTTTGCTGGGGACCCCAAACGATTCGCCGTATTCATGAATCAGTGTCGTTTGCACTTCCTATGCAGACCTGGTGCCTTCCCTAATGACCAGACCAAGGTAGCCTTTGTATTGTCATATCTCAGCGGCTGTGCTGCCGATTGGTCAGTTCCACTAGTTACTCAAGATGACCCGATTCTCCGTGATTTTCAAGGATTTCAAGCAAGCATGGAAAGGTTATTTGCTCGACACTCTCAGGGGCAGGCTCTGGATGACGAACTCCTATCCCTGCGACAGAGCAATCAGGACCTCCTTTCCTACATTGCAACCTTTAATAGACTAATTGTGGATACTGGGTGGCCAGAGGATAAAAGAATCATGTTATTTTATCGAGGTCTACGCGGAGAACTTAAAGATGTCCTGGCCCAAGTTGTAAATCCGCCCCAACAATGCACAGAATATATAGACTTAGTGGTCCATATGGATCACAGACTTCAAAACAGAAAAGCAGATCGGTCCAAGTTTGAGACCCGGGTGTTGGTCAAGACCCACGCTAACCCCAAGGGTGCTGATGTCTCTGAGCCTATGCCAATTGGAGGGGTTAAAGGACCTTTAACTCAAAAAGAACGTGAAAGAAGATGGCAGATGCAATTATGTCTTTATTGACACTTCTCTGGACACTTTCTACGAGATTGCCCGGCAAAACGGCCCAAGAAGGTGGTAGGAGCCACTGATAAAAACCATGAAGACTCTGTTTCGGGAAACGACCACGCCCGACAAGCGTAGGGGTCCACTTGCCGAGCTTGAAAACTAACTCTCAGACCTCGCATTTCATTGTGCCAATGGTCCTCGTAGATCCAGAACAGCCTAAGCGGTTGCATGCAATAAAGGCATACATCGATAGTGGGGCTATAGGAAATTATGTGGATCGTGAATTGGTCTCTAGGATTAACCTCCCTCTGCGTCCTAAAACCAGCAAAGATGTCATCACCACAGTCGATGGAACCGAAATTGCCTCTGGACCGGTAACACATTCCACTGCTGAGGTGACACTTATAGGTCCGGACGGCCATCGGGAGGCAGTTGTGTTTGATGTAATCAAGGCTCCACAGTTTCAGGTTATTCTCGGAATCCCTTGGTTAGAGACATATAATCCTCGAATTGATTGGCGAGCGAAGAGAATAACCTTCCCGGATTGTGCACAAACCTGCTACCCAGAAAATCTGAAGATTAGTCTAGCGTCTGTAACCTCTGTCTCCATGCAACTACCTCCGGAGTACCAAGACTTTCAGGATGTCTTCCAAAAGGAACAGGCCAACACGTTACCTCCCCACAGATCGTATGATTGCCAAATCGATCTGGTGCCCGGTGCACAACCCCCTTGTAGCAGGATTTATGCCCTTACTGAACCTGAGAATCTGCATTTGAGACAATATTTAGATCAATACCTAGCCAATGGTTTCATTCGCCCGTCAAAGTCTCCGGCATCCTCGGCTTTGTTCTTCATGCCCAAAAAAGAAGGCGACCTTAGAACTTGTATCGACTACCGCGCATTGAACCAGATAACTGTTAAAAACCGTTACCCTCTGCCTCTGATCCCTGAACTCCTTGACCAGGTGAAGGACGCTTGCGTATACACCAAGTTAGATCTCCGGGGGGATTATCATCTGGTGCGAGTAAAAGAAGGCGACGAATGGAAAACGGCCTTCCGTACAAAATATGGATTATTCGAATACCAGGTGATGCCTTTCGGGTTGTGCAACGCGCCTGCTGCCTTCCAATTCTTCATGAACGATGTCCTTCGGAAACTCATCGATGTTTGTGTTGTCGTATATATCGATGACATTCTTGTGTACTCCTCTTCGGAATCTGATCACAGAAAGCATGTCAGGGTCGTCCTTGAGAAATTGCGCCAGCACAAACTGTTTGCAAAGCTGGAAATGTGCGTTTTCCATACCACCGAGGTTGAGTTTCTTGGATTCATCCTGACACCTAAAGGGGTCCGAATGGACTCACGAAAAGTGGATGCCATTCTCAAATGGCCATCACCTAGTTCGATGAAAGGTGTCCAAAGCATGCTTGGTTTTGCTAATTTTTATCGCAGATTTATCCCGGAATTTTCACGTGTGGTACAACCCATCACTGCACTCTTGCGAAAAAATAAACGCTTCAAATGGACCGAGGAAGCCGAACTGGCCTTTCAGGAATTGAAAGCTAAATTCACGTCCGCACCTATTTTGAAGCACCCGCATCCCGATCTCCCTTATATAGTCGAAACCGACACGTCCAGCTTAGCCATGGGAGCTGTCCTGTCTCAGAGAGACCCTGAAACCAACCAACTGCACCCCGTAGCATTTTGGTCCAGAAAGTTCTCGCCGCCTGAGGTAAATTATGCAATCACCGACAAGGAATTATTAGCCATTAAGTCTGCCTTTAAGGCTTGGCGGCATTATCTTCTTGGCGCCAGCCATACCATCACCGTGATCACTGATCAACGAAACTTACAATATTTAAAAACTGCCAAGGCTCAATTGTCACGTCAGCTCCGATGGGCTTTGTTCTTTGCTGAGTTCGATTTTGTAATCACTTACCGCCCCGGCTGTGAGAATGGCAAAGCGGACGCGCTATCTCGAATAGGAATGGGAGAAATAGACACAAACTCATGTTGGGTGTTCTGACCCACGTTTGGACTATTATGCTACAACATTTGGTGCTGTGGGCTTAGGAAATCCAAGATGGCCGAAAAAGCCCACATGTGCGCCAGAATCTATGAAAACCGCGCAGTTTGTGCGCACACCAAAATGGTCGCCTGACCTGCCACCCCCTGGTGCGGGTGTGCTGGGTCCGAAGAGCCATGAGTGAAATGGGGTGCCAAAGAGAAAAACAGCAGTGCCTGTTCGCTAGAAACCACTTTAAAAATCACTCTTTGTTTCTCTGAAGGCAAGCTCAGAATGCCCATTTCAAACATTGCAGAATATCCAACAATCTCACTGAACACCAGCAGACATTTGACAGAATAAAGTCTTGTGGGCATACAAAATCTGGAAAGAGGATGAGCCTAAAATAATGTTCATAGCAAAACTGGCTGAGCTGTGGATTTCAGCAGTTTAATTAAATTTGGACTGAAAGACAAGAAAAATAAAAATGTTTAAAAGAAATGAGTGGCCTACTTTTGAGTGTCACATAGGTTTCAATTGTTTAAATGTCATAGTTTTAAACTTAGAATCAGCATTCTAGCTGCATGTGTAAAAATTGTTAGTTTATTTGAATGCAGAAAACTGGGTAACTAGACGTGTCATTAGCTGGGGCCTGGCTTAAGTAACTGAATTCTGCCTGACATCTACCCCCACAGGAGTTAAAACCTGCTCAGCCACTCTTCCCCTTGCCAAAAGGAGTTGTCACCTCTCTGATTAGATTAGGGGTGGAGCAGCTACAGGGAGTTGAACAAAGGCCTGTCCTGGGCCCAGGCAGATGGTTTATTAGGGTAGTCGTAAATGGCTTCCTTTTGAACAATGGGCCTTCCAGGGCCCAGGCAGATGGTTTATTAGGGGGACCGTAAAATAGCTTCCTCTTGGCAGAAGCTGGGAGGGGCAGGGTCTCTGAGCTTGGCAGAAACTGGATAAACTGGTTTCTACACCATGTGACCTGGGAAACCACACCCCTTTGGGGCCAGAACATAATTCTAAAAAGATGGATCATTCATAGAGCGGACTTGTGAAAATTTTATAAGTGATATCATTATTCTTGTGATTTTTCTGTGCACATTTGAAGACGTGTTAGGACCCGGTGGTATGTTCAGGGGGGTTTTTAGCGGAAAAGAGGATATTACTCTAAATGTATGTATGTTAAAAATCTGACACTCCACCACCTAATGCCCACATGCTTTGCGAACATTTGTGTAAATGCGGGGACAAATCCAATATTGGTAACCCGACCAAAAAGTGAAATATGTTGCCATTTTTTAACCCAAGCCCCCAGGAAGAGCAGAGTTTGAACAGGGGATACCTCATGTGATATGTGATGGGTGCATGTAATTTCAAACCACTGTGTATCTATGAAATATGTCTTTAGGTCAAATATAGATTGTGTGTAAAGTTGACAGGGGTGGGTTCTCTGTATCATAAACAGACCTCATCATGATGACACTTCATTTCATTCCCCCAATCAAGGGGAAGAGGAGGAAGTGGCCAATGACAAGTGGAGAGGGGTAGGGCCTAGAAAGCTAGCCTCTCCACCCACTTTCAAAACACATAAAAGCAGACAGTCAGGACAGATAGGGACATTCTATTCCACCTGCTGCGGGACGCTCTGCCGGGAAAATCCATACTTTACCTCCATCATACTCCAGAGAGCCAACATAGAGACTTCAATCTATCCACCTTCAGAGACCAAGACTTTACTTCAGAATTTGTAGCAGAGAGGTCAACTACAAGCTAAATCCCTCTTTAGCAGGCCTCAAATCATTGCCACTATTCACAGCCAGGCGAGCTGTTTGAATTCTTTGCAAGAACTCTTGCCATTTGCCAGAAAGCAGTGTTGTATCCAGAGAAAGCTGTGCAGAAAGATCCAGAAGCAGTGCTGTACCCAGAGAAAGCAGAGCAGTATCCAGAAACAGAGGCAAGAGATCCAGAGTGACCCAGACCGCTGTTAGCAGAACCAGAGAGCTGACTCAGATCACTGTAAAGTGCCGAGACCAGAACCGGAGTCCAGTCCGAAAACCTGACCAGATCCGTGGCGAGGCCTATTTCTATATATATTGTGAGTACCTAGCAGAACTGTGCAGAACCAATCTCTTAGTTAAAATAATATAATTCAATCTATTTTAATCTAACCAGAACTGCCTCTTAACTGTCACCTGTCATTTGCAAAGCTGTCACTTGTCACTTTCTAGCTGCAAGCTGTAACCTGTCGCTTTGAACTTTTAAAATTTCAAATCCGAAAAACTACCTTTATTTAATCGTCGTATCTCTGGAACCGTTTGGGCTAGGAACTTTCCTCTGGAAGCTTAGAATCTCAGCTTTTCAACAAGCCTAGAACCGACTTCCTACTCCTCATACTTTTGCAGTAATCACGATTCTCGCACTCGCGAATTTTACCGCGATTTGCAATTTGGTTAAAAATCCAGCCACGTGTGAAAACAGCAGCTTCATTGCTTTCCTTTGCCAAAAATTTGTTTAACCTGCTAGTTACTCCTAGATCCTTGCTAAAGTGAGCCTGAACTCATCCCAAGTATATTTCACTCACCCTGAACCTCCTAAAGGGAATTAAAACCATTTTCAGCATATTTCTCACTGCATTGTCACCATATTCAAAGCATTTTGCCTGTTTTTCAAAACTCCTATCTGTTGTATAAGCTGCTGGGGGGGAATTGAACTGAATTCTATTTGATTGCATTCCTAAGAACTGTGTCATCTTCATCTCCTTACCGTGCATAAAAGGGGGGGGGTGAATTGCCCAAGAAAGTGATTACATTGTCTTTTGCTGAAATCCTATCAAGTTATTTTCTGTACTGCATTTCATTCCACATTGCATCCATTTGAAACCATAAAAGTATTGTTGCTATCGTATCCATCCTATAACCACTCATCATTGATTATAAAGAAGTGTGCTAGTGCCGGACTATCCATTAATGATTACTGCTCAGATTAAGTGTGATATTCAATTATTAATTTATTATAAAGTGTGATATATATATATATTGTTTAAATTATCAAATAAACCGTTTAAACTTGCAAAACAGAACTACTTCGTGGCTCAGTGGAGTCAGGGGGATTCCAAGAGAGGGGTGTTATATAGGGGTAGTCATCCAGAACTCATGAACTGGACATAAAGATATATCATTAAGGGTTTCCATTCAGTATCCCAGACTAGGCATTGATTTAGCTGTAGTGTTGAATTGAATCCTCTTACACTCAGAACCTGTGCCGATAATTCCCGAACAAAGAATTTTGGGGATAACCTCTTTACAAACCCTTGAAGACATTCAAGCACGGGTAAAACAACTCCTGGACTCTACAGCCTTGCAGGATTGGATCCAAAGGGGGTCTTACTTTTCGGTCAACGATGGCCTACCTTACTTCCAAGGACGCTTATTTCTGCCAGAAAAGGAATTGCAAGAACTGGTTATTTCCCGTCATCATGATACCCTGATGGAAGGACATCCTGGCATTGCCAAAACTGAGGAAAAAATTAAACGACAATTCTGGTGGCCTTCCTGGCGAAAGGATATTTTATGGGTGGCCGAATATGCATACAATAACTCGGTACACTCTGAAACTGGACAAAGCCCCTTTTATACCCTATATGGACATCACCCTCGTACTTCAGACCTGGACTCACCTCTGAGCCTTGAAATGCCCACAGTGGACCATTTGCATTCCACGATAACTCAAGCCTTCAAGGATGCAACTGCACATTTGCAACAAGCGAAAGGGAAATACAAAAAGAATGCAGATCTGCATCGGAGTGAGGCGCCTCCATACCAAATAGGGGATCAAGTATGGTTGGCTACCAAACACTTATTGCTCAAGGGACCTCGAACTTTTAATCCTAGGTATTTGGGCCCTTACTCGATCAAAGCTATAATTAACCCAGTGGCAGTCAAGCTCGATCTACCAGCTAACATGCGGATTCACCCAGTTTTTCATGTGTCACTTTTGAAACCAGTGCAACCAGGAACCAGATTAATAAAGCCACCAGAACCAATCCAGATAGATGGGGAGCCTGAATTCGAGGTGAAGAACATTTTGGATTCTAAGATCTCAAAATCAAAACTTTTCTATCTAATTGATTGGAAAGGGTACGGGCCTCAGGAAAGGTCTTGGGAACCCAGCGACCACGTACATGCACCTCGGCTGGTAAAAAGGTTCCATCGGAATTTCCCAAACTAACCGAAACCTCCAGAGGGAACGACCTTGGGAGGGGCCTTGGGGGGGAGTGCTGTCATGATGCCTACCCCCGGAGCACCAGGCCAGGCCCAGCTCCCCCGGGAGCAGGCATCATGCCCTCTGGTAAAAGCCCAGCGGCCCCTTATAGGGGCTCTTTGGACTCTGTCCTGGCGCTGTTGGCACCAGGCTCATGTTGGACATCAGTCCTGGCGCCATAGGCGCCAGGCTCATAAAGGAAGGTGTTTTGTGCACTTACCTGATGCAGACCATGCTGCAAGATTCAGGCCTCCCTGAGACCTGAAAGGGACTATTTTTTCATTGGGACTATTTTGCCACTCGGGTGTGGCCAGGGAAGGATACTTACTTGGAACTACTTTGGGGGCTATTTAAGCCACCCCCAGACAGTAGCTCACGCTTCGCGTTGTTCTGCATCCAAGCAGCTGAACGCTCACAGTGTCTGCTCCTGCATCTGGTCTCCAGCCACGCCCGCCTCGATCCTGGAACACCTGTAAGGAAAGAAGAGAAGAGAAAGGTGAAAACCAAGAATTTTATCAAACTTCTTACCTGCATCCGGAACCTTCACACCAGCGTTCCTGAGAAAAGACTTTCATTTAAAAGCACTGCGTTGCTCGCTGCAGCAACGCGCTTCACTCACTTGTCCTCAGGAGTTCTTCTGGCTCCACCGCGACTGTCTGCACCAGTCGCCACATCTCTGCGCCTAGGGGAGAGAAGAAGAGACAAAAGGTGAGCAAAAGGAACATATGAGGAAAGCCTAATTTTCCGCCATAACACTTACCGGTCATCTGTTGGTGGACCATTCCTCATTTCGGGTCGGCGCCACTTCGTTGGCAGGTACCGCACCCCGGCCCCTATGGGGAAAGGACAAAAAGACATTACTGGAGGAATATAAAGACATTAAGAGGGATCGCCCCCATCGCTAACTCACCTGAGTTTACCATCGGCAATTCAATCCCTCAACGCATCGCCTTCATTCTGCACCTGAAATAAAGGACAGATCACAGGTTAGGAAGGCAACAGAAAAGGAGGCTCAACATTTGAACTTTTGTAATCTTCATACTTACGGCGTTCCGCTCGGAAAAGTCAAGTGGATTTTGCCAGCACCATTCTGAAAACCAGTGAAGTAACTGGACAAACACGCACCCCTGCACCAGAAGCAGGATGGAGAGTTCATCCTTTCAAACCATAAGGTGAGCTTCAACCGGGGATTTCGGAGGAAGTTAGAGAGGAACGAAGGGGGGAAGGGGGAGCAAGCACACTATTCTGCAGACGGTTAATCCCCTTTCTCATCTGCAGAAGGATATTCCTACGGGCCAGACAAGAAAGATTTGAGGGTCCTGTTCAGTCGGTGTTCCGAGTTCTGAGCATCACGCTCGAAGAGGCCACAGCAACCCAGACTAGACTAGCGCCTCCGTGGGAGTCAGGTGAGCGTTACACGTGATGTGTGTTGTCTTTTTCTCGGATAAATGCGGTAGATATTGTGTGGGTAGGGACATGCTCAAGTCTTCTACAGCAGGTCAATATGTTGCTGGCTTTCCACTGATGTAAGGCATTGTCTACAAGGTTTCGAGACGCTAGCCTCCTGTGTTGGAGAGGATCTGGGGAATAGGCTCCTATGCTCACATATTCCTGAGGGATGAGCTATATACATGATCAAAGAACTAGATGGTGCAAATAGACAGATCACTTTGTGTTGCTTGAAGGACCCCATCAGAAGGAAGGATCACATTGTTTGCTGCATATGATTCACAATTTGTTGTTGGCGGCATGATATGATATATGATATCATAGGTTATTTATAACGCGCTTAATACCCAGAGGTTTCTAATGGTAAACTGGGATCGAACCTGTGTTGCTCAGTCGTCTTGCTTCCAAGGCAAGCACATTGCCCCTGAGCTATCCTCCCGTGACGAGGGTGGGTTTAGTGATTATGCGAAATAAAACCTTCCTTCCTACAAAAATGAAGTGGTTGCCTAAAGACTGGAAGATAGATTGTATGAACAAAATTAACTTGAATGTTTAACGAATCACCAATTCATCTAAATATTTAATTGTTTATTTTTGTTACGAAATATACAGAACCCACTGTACACTTACTACAAGCAAAGGAGGTGGGTGCAGAAGGAGGTTCTATTATCGCACCTTCTCATCACCACTAAGATGCTGAGGAAATACTTACTGAAATGGCATATTTTTTCTATATATAAGTGGACTTTCATAGGATGTTAAGGGTGGAGAGGGAGGGCAGGGAAAGTTCGGGAAAGTTTGAAGGAAGTTGTAGGGTGTGCTTGGAATATTAAGTTTTATATGTACTTTTCTAGAGGAGTAGAGGGCTTTCCATGCTCTCTGTATTATTACTTTGGACCACTTATAAGGGTTCCCAGGCCTATCCCGTAGAGCACCACTCGAATGGTTACTAATGTTGGCTTATGACTTTCTATTGACCTTTTGTAAGTGGGGACAGTGTACATGATAAGATTAATCTGTCCTTTTAGAATACAATTGCTGGTATTGCATGGGACGTTTCCACAGTGATGTTTGTTTTGTGAACATGTTAATACAAACTAGTTTGAAAAATAAATAACAGTCAAAGAGAAGTCTTTTCAAGTCACTTTCACACTGACTAGAGGATGTGACATTTCTGTTTCTTTATCTGTAAACCATCTAACCTCGAACAAGAGCCCCCATGCACTCCAAAGACCTAAACGGTTGGTTTTATTATAAGCACCTGTGTCTCATGACATTTCATTCAGTTTTGAATTGTATGCATTTGGTTCCACTGAGAAGGAATTATCATTGCAAAGGAATAGCCACCTGTACACCTGTCCGTTAACCTTGGAATCAAGCCAGAGAATTATTTGCTATCATGAGCAATGGGAGTGGTATATAGGTTACTATTAATCATTTTAAATATTCTCTGTTGGGCTCATAAATAATCTTGTGGATATGTACAATGAGTTTGACCTAGATGCATGAGGGCACTGCCATCCCATGCATTTGTGCAAGGATAAGAGTCTGCGAAGCAAACTTTCCACCATGGTAACAATTCAGTCAGTCTGTGTTTTGGCGATTAGCATCTATGTTTTAAACTGCTAATGAGAGTTATTCCCTCAAAAAAACGAATGACAAAATAACAAGGCCGAAAAGGCTGCATTTTGTAAATCAAATGTTTTGACTATTTTGTACTCTTTTACGCAATAAATAGATCGGGTGTTGGGTAAGGGAATACATTAAGATAGGGCAGAGGTGAGAGGATGCGGGGGTGCCCTCCATTTTAAAAAAGTGAAAAAAGCTATTTTGGAAATTTGATTAAAACAAATTGTCAGCCTCGTTATTTTTTATTCAGTATTTCAACATAGAACCTAATGAGTTGCAAGTTTGGTGCCAACCCTTATAAATTGCACTTGTTGGAGACAGGAGGCAAACAGATCCATCAATTTTAGGAATGGCAAGGAGGGACTGAATGACATCCTGTAGTAGTAACCTGTAAAGGGAGGGACTGAATGACATCCTGTAGCAACCTGTAGAGGAGAGCATTTTTCACCCGAGCGTAAACTGTCCTCAGTGCACCTGTTGCATTTACTGTTACTTTGGTGTGCAGTGAAAATATATTTTTTTATCCCGAAAAGACAAAAAGTCGATATAGAAAGACTGCTCTGAGATTGCTTGGAGCATACTTTCTAAATCGAACCACCATTTTCTGTATTTATTTGTATTTATTTGAGATTTATATAGTGCCTTAATCCAAAGCGCTGTACATAAGAGCAACATAATAAAATGGTACATGGATCCAAAGTTTTAAGAAGATTAGCCTGTAATCAACCTTGCTGGAGTAGACGAGATTTCCGAGATTTCCGAAACATAGAGTAGACAGAAATCGAGCATAGAGAAAGGGGGAGTCCCTTCCAGTGTAGAGGAGCAAGATGAGAGAAAGTACAAAAACGTCACCGTGCACAGAGAGGAGGTGGTACTACAAGACAACATTGAGAACTAGAACGAAGAGAACGGGAAGGGGTGTAGAATGAAACCAGCAAGGAGAGATAGTCAGGAGCAAGGCCATAGAGTGATTGCGCTTGAAAGGAATGCCAGCCAAAAGTAAGAAGAGCAGAAGAGATTGAATCACGTGGAGTCAGACAGAAAAGTGCACAAATAGTAGCGCTGAAAACAGATTTTAAAGGGGCGAGTCAAGAAAGTGGTAGACCAAAAAGCATAGTTGAACAATAGAATAAACGTGAACAAATTAAAGAGGATATCAGTACTTTAGTTGCATAAAAAGTCAAGAAAGTGCAAACTTTTCGAATGTTAAATAGATGGTAGCGACAGGCACTTGAAGAGACCGAGATGTGGTATTTAAAGGATAGAACAGAATCCCAGTAAAGTCCAAGATTACGGGCAGAAGATGAGATAGGAAGCTGGGAGGGGGAAATGATATAGAAGAAGGAGGTAAAGGTGTGGGGATGGTGTTAGAAGGGAAGAAGAGTATTTCAGTTTTAGCAGTGTTGAGTGTCAGATAGTGGGAGGATATCCAGGATTGAATAGCCATTAAGCAACAGGACAGTTGATTGTGTATATCAGCTGAGAAAGAATCGTCAGCGTAGAAATGATGTGATAGACCATAGGATGAAATAACTTTAGCTAAGGGCGAAGTATAGATAGAGAAGAGGAAGGGGCCAAGAACTAATCCTTGTGGGATACCATGGGCAAGAGAAATGTAGCCTCCCCATGAGACAGAGAATGTCTGTTGAGACAAATGGGACCTAAACCAGGAAAGAACAGAACCAGAAAAAACTAAAGGATGAAAGGGAAGCTAGTAAGAGTGTTAATGTGCCATGCATATCGCTCCACAGGAGTGCGCACAAGTGCTGACAAGCGCGGCCAGGCCGGAAGAGGCAAGCCATCTGCATAACAGGCAAGTGTTGTTGTGTGTGTGTGTGTGAGAGACTGTCTGTCATTCCCACTCAACCTTCCACCCAAACACTCTGACACACACTCCAATACACTCACAACTACCAGCAACACCCCTCCTTCCCACTACAAACATCCCCTCATAGGGATACACAAAAATACACTTAGGTGCAAACAGGTCCTCTCTGGGCAATTTGTATCATTTGCACCGTGAACTACAAAAGGGATATGAAAAATGCTGGCAAAATCACCCTTACATCTCCCTTTTGCATTTTGCAGTGCACATTGAGTAAACGCTGACTTTTATTAATGCATGGCAGGCAGTGTTTGCAATGAGCTCCCATAGAATCTGCTAGTGAAAAAAACCCGGCAGATTCCATAAGAATCCATTGGTTTTATCGCAGTATGAAAATACCATGCTGTTGTAAAAGCAAGTGGTTTTTAGAGGAAAGGGTAAAAAGGATGCAGAAATGTAACTTCCACTGCATGCCCCCTCTGCGTTCAAAAAACACAAAAATGCCCTGGAGCATAACCATCACCACCTGGGCCATGCATCTAATTTAAAAAAGGGCCTGCTACTTCCAGGCAGCCCACAAGAACTCCCCAGGCCTCTGCTGGCAGATGTGGCCTGGGTTTAGGAGGTTTGTGGGCCCCCCCACCACTGCTGCCAATAAACTGCATCAAACTCCAGGCTGCACCTCTCATACGCAGCCCAGACATTAGTATTCGAGGAACTCATTCAGTCAAATTAAGACTTTCGACCCCCCACAGACGTGCTGCTGTCTGCTGATCAACAAACTAGCCTGCCTGCCAAGAACCACCACCAAGAAAGAACAGCAGCAAGGACCTTAGGACAGCCCTGGTCAGGCTGACTCCCAAGTAAGGCGTTTATAGCCAGTTTGTATTGCAGAGCACAGTACAGAGACTTTTTGCATATGTTTTATTCATTTTTAAAGAACTCTTTATATATTTCTTGAAAAGGACACTTTTTATATTTTTGGAAATATTTCTTAGTTACGCAGCTGGTTGGGTTTATATTGTAAATGGTCCTGTGAAGCCCCCTTTTTTTTTTACAAACTTTTATTTGTGTTATCGGATTTTCATATAAAAACACAATAGTTCATGGAATCATGTACACAGACAGCAGTACTCAAACGTTCCCCAGAACAATTCGACCTATCAACAGTTTTTCGTGAAGCCCCCTTTTTATACAAAATGTATTGGAAAAAAATGACTGATGTACGGGAAGAAAGAGTGCAAGTAATTCAAAGAACTAAAGCACCATTCACCAGTATTTCATTGTCCACCTGTCCTTTTGTATGTCAAGTTATTTTAACCTGGTATTTATCTTCTGTAGGGGTTTTGGGGAATGCCTTCCATCCTAATTTTTTCTCTTTTCAACTTCCAAGAGAGGTCCCACAAGGTGATCTTGAGGTCAGGTAAGCAGGGTTTGAAGACAGGTTAGAGGCGGGTCAAGAGTTAATGTAAGTGATATAAAAATATATTGTGACCGTCTACACCTTTCTCCCAATAAGTGTATGGTGCGTTCCCCCCGCTACACTTGGTGGCCACAAAGTCCCATTTGGTGGACACCATAGTAGCCTAAATGGGTAAAGTCATTTGAATACTAAAAACCTAAAGAACGTCGAATATGATCTGGTTGCTAAATGAATGACACACACGCAATAAGATTTCTGAATGCATTTGAACAAGAGTAACTGTCTTGAATGTTTCTGTTTGCCGAAATGTATTGCATTCTCTCGCAACCAGCAACTTATCTCCTCCTTTTTATCAAACTAAATGAGCCCAGAGTGGTCAGAAAAAAAACCTCTGATCCCGTAGACACTTCTTAAATAGAGGCCAAAAGAAAGTTGATGTGGAAAACGTGCAGGGTTTTGGTAGACGACATAATTAAAACCAGAGGACATACGTAATTGCTTCCAGTGTTTTAAGAAACAATGATCTAAGGAGATCTAAAGGACATAAGAGCCATCCTTTCTGCTGAAATTGGTTGAAATGTCCCTTTAACGGTTCTCACATAAACCAATGTATAGTTGTGTTGCTGATTTGATGCTGAAGGAACTTGTTGTAAATTCTATGCACGCTCCCAAACAAGTATTAACGTTATTATTGTCCCCCTTTTGAATATATATATGTATATATATATATATATTTGTATTAGCCGGTTATGAACTTATCTCCCTTGTAGGACCCCTTTCAGAACATTCAAGTTCACTCATTCAATCAGGAAAAGAAGAGTTCCTTGAAAATGTTGGACATTGCCAGTAGTTGCTTAGAATTACACACCCCTTCCTGGCTGGGCAAAGACAAAGGTCCAAAGGGAGTTGCTGAGCACTGCTGGTTTGCTGGGCGCCCTGCCATCACTCTGTATGTCCCCCGACAGCCTCCATGGCCCACACCATACCACTGTCGTGCTCTCTCTCCATGTTCCTTCACTTGCCGGATCCTGCTGGGGTGTCCTTGATCTCTACATGACTTCTAGGCACGCCATAGCGCTCAATGCCATTCCTCCACTGGATTTCCCATGGTCTCCTCACTCCCTTCAACACCCTGCTCAGCTCCTAGCTTCCGTGTAAGATGCATGACCTTCCCAGGCCATTGCACATGGCAAGTGCACTTCGCAATGTCCCTGAGCACTGGCAGGCTGCCATGACATCCATGTGCTGCAAGGTATAGGGAGTTTTGGCAGCAGGAGATTTCATCGAAGTAGAATTCATCCAAGTTCTTTTAATGGATTTTGCCTTAAATATATGCTAGGGGTGAGTTTAGGCAAATAATCAATATAGGGGGGCTTAAGGGCAGAGGCTGCAGGGGTCACCCTCTGCATATATGTGCTGCAAAATCTACCAGTAAAAAAGAAGAAAATCAATGAAATCTACTTCGATGAAAGGTTTCCCTGCAGATCACATAGACCCGTGCTGCAAGGATATCCCAACTTTCAAATAAAGATTTATTTTCCTTTTGGCCAACATATATGGAGAAGCATTTGGTTTGTTGACCTCGCTTCCGCCACCGGTGCTAAAACCGTTAGACCCTCGAGGGGCGAGATTGACAGCCATTAGTTGCCCTAAACCCTTTTCATAGCTCTCGCTTTGCTCTGGAACATTAAGTCGGGCTTCCAGGCGCCTAGTGGCCGTGAATCTGGCTCCCCGCAGGCACTGAGGCTTAATTCTATCTGTCAATATGTATTAAAGTGGCTGCTCCAATTAGATATTTGATATTAGCTGATGCCGCATTGGTATTGTTGAAGGTGTATTGAGGTATAGTCTGTCTATAATCAGGAAGTAAGGCACAGTGCTATTGCCTGCACATGCACCAGCTCAGTGTCTGCAGGAGAGCAGAGAGCCCAGGCACTGCCTCCTCCTACTTTGGAATCAGCACAATGTGCCAGCTAATAATTGCGCTGCCCCACTGATGTTCCCAATATAAAGCACTGAACCTCTTTCTTCTTTAGTGTTGAACCCTGAAATGTTTCTAGAAACAACAACTTAAGACCTTCTGTTTTCTCTGAGAACAGAGCTAAAAGAAAGACCTACTAAGAGGTAGTTACGTGCCGACTGAGTTCACGCATTTCCAGAAGATTAAGAGGAACGCATTCTGATTTGAAATGAACAGCAAGCCCGAGAAGAGGCATGGAAAAATGAGCAGCATATGGGCCAAAAAATTGAAAAAAGTCGACCTGGAGGAAGAAAGGAGTTTCAGATGTTGTTGTGAACTCACAGTGGAATATTTTAAATGTTGCATCTCCATGTAGGTTGTAAGGGAAGGTCGGAACGGCATTGGACGCCCTCTTTGGTTTCCGAGCATGATATTTCTTTATTCATGGCATGCAAAAAAGCCACAGTTGCTTTGCATTGATTGAAAAGTCCTTCTCATGTCTGCTTCGCTTTCTATACCCTTGGCTGATGCTGTGCGGAAAAATGATTCTGTCTACTTAAAAACATCCCTTTGAAAATGTCACCTTGACTGCCAAGAATGGCCAATTTATAAGGAAACAACTACAGTACGTGAGCGGAAATTGCCATCGAATATGGCCTTGAGTGAAAAAAGTTACAGCGTTGTATTTTGCCTTTCAATCGTCCACCTATTCTATGCATTAGGGAACATTTGATTTGTATTTGACTGTTGAATACATGTCCAAATATTTGCTAGTATGAACCAAGCCAATTCTTAAAATCATAGGAGGGCTGCATAAAATAGAACTATCGTGACAGAGGTCACAGTTGCATTGGGTAGAAGGAAGGGAAATATGATGGATCAGCAGATTGTCTGCGTTGACGATATCCTAGAATATATTCAAGCCCAAGTATTTATGCAAATATGAATCTGTGTATGGTTTGGAATGAGATGCCCCATGTCCTGGCTCAGCACAATCTTACTCATGGACTTTTCCACCCAATCCCAGTAATTGGCCATCTTGATGCCCAACATATAGGTTTGTTGTCTAAAGTTTTTACATCAAACTTTAATGAAATGGAGGGGGCGCTGTTGTGCAGCGAGCCAAGATGGCGGACCGTGCTTAAACTCTGCACTTAGTGCGGGATTCACATTTATCCTGGTGCAGTTTTTATTGACAGCGAGCTCTGTAAAAATAAATCTCAATCAACACGCGCTGGGAGCAAAATAGGCTTGAGTTTTGAAGATAACAACACAGTAGGAGCCAAGTTAGACACTGTAGCCCTCAGCTACCCAAGCACAGGATACGGGAAGCGGGATCTCCATTAAGACCCCGCCCAGGTGAATTTGGAGACGCCAGAGGGGAGAGAGACTGAGTGGCTACATGATATGATATGATATGATATTTTATTTGTATCGCGCTCGTACACAAGTGTTTCAGAGCGCGACTAGGCAAGGGAGGGGAACAGGGGAGAACACAACAAAACAACAACAACGATCTTACTAGGCCCAGTGACATTGAGAATGCGCAAGTGCATGGGAAAGGGAAAAAGGGAAAAAGTGCAAGGAAGGGGGAGAGTGGAAAGTGCAGAGCAGAGGAGAGCAGATAAATAATAATACATTTAAAAAAAATAGAAATGGAGGCAATAAACAGTGGTAGTGCAGCCAGCAAGTGGCAAGTGCTGTGTTTAAGGCAGCAGTCTGATAAGTACAGAAAAAGAAAAATTGGGGGGGGGCTGTATGGGTAAAGAGGGTGGCCAGGTGCACAGTGCCAAGAGAGAGTAGATTAGCAGGGGAGAGGGGGAGCGAAGGCAGAAGCAAAGAGGAAGGTCTTGAGGTTCTTCCGGAACCGGGGATGGTTCTCCTCAAGTTTTAGATTGGCAGGGAGGCTGTTCCAGAGGGAGACCCCAGCCAAAGATAGAGATCTACCCCCAGCTTGTTTCCAGAGGCAGACCGCAGCCTTGGTACCCCCGAAGAGCTTTTACATCCAGACTGGCTTGATAACATTGGTGTTCATCACTCCAGCAACAGGATCAGAGGCACAAGTAAGTGCAACCTCACTGGGGGCACCCAATAAATGTATACACCTGAGAACGTCTGCACCCGCAACGAACATTGACTAGTCATCTGGCCTACTCTATATGAACGCAATGATAAACCCTGTCACCGGACACACAAGGTGAATTACACCACTAGAGTACAGATTATCAGAATCGGAATGCTCCCGATAGTCCTGTGCTACAAAGTCATGAGTTATAATCCATTTCAGGCCCTGTGGGTGTTTCGTGCAACAGCAAGCCAGCAAATTTAGATAATTCCAGCCTTGACTACAGGATGCCATAATCTCACAAACAATTTTAGATTTATTCCAGGCCAGGGAAGTGGGCCCATACACTGGCTAACAATCAATCTGTGAACGTAACATGCTCTGAGATACCTGGAGCATATAACCACCATTAACACTCACAAGAAGCGTCATGACAAATGGCGCGGGGCATAAAAAGGGCGGCACTATTGACAGGTTTACAAAACCCAACCCCAAACCTGCAGGGATGGCTAGAGAAGCATCAAGTCTATGGGAACAAATGCAGGAAGCCTAGGCCCTCACACCTTTAGATGTGCAGGGCATGATGGACTCAATGCAACAGGGTTTTGTTGCAATAAATGATAAACTGAATGGCATAATGACCAACGTGACGTCAATTTGTGCCTAGCTGGAAAAAGCGACCTAACGCATAACAGAAGCTGAGAGCTGCATCAGCAGTACTGAGGACACAGTAGCATCATTACAGGACACTGTGACGGCCCTAGCTAAAGATATATGCCAAGTGAAAGCTAAGTGTGAGGACCTAGACTTGAGGTCACGGAGGAATAACATGCGCATTATAGGGGTACCAGACGGCACACTTACAGGCAATATGGAGAAAGCAATGGAAGAATTGCTACAAGAATTGCTGGGAGACCCTGGGTGGTCCCCACTCTTCGTGATAGAAAAGGCACATAGAGCACTAACAGTGAAACCTAAGCCGGGTGGCTACCCGAGACCTATAATTGCCTGTCTGGTGAATTACAGGGACAGAGATCTGGGACTGCCGGCCACCTGTGAGAAACAGGAACTAAAGATGGGATCCAACATTGTGCACATTTTTCCGGACTATACTGTAGCAGTGCAACAAAAGAGGTGCACGTTTACCAGTGTCAAAAAACTCCTTTGGGAACGCAATATTGCTTATGCTATGCTTTTCCCTGCTAGACTACGCATATACCATATTAAGAAAACCTACTTCTTTACACTCCCAGAGGAGGCAACTGAGTTCATAGAGGCTCAAATCCCACTACTTTCAGTACGAGAGGCTGCAGAAACTTGAATTTACGAGTCAATACCTGCTTGCCATGATCCAGCAATGATGAGTTAATGGCATTAATCCAGCATCACCACGCACTGCCTACGCAATGACCATTTTCGGGCATATATACCAGCCCCCACTCGTAGCGGTGACAGTCGCCCCCTGATGTGAGTACTGGCACTAGTTGGGTTAGTTTGGTTAAAAGGGGATGGGGGAACGAACATATTCAAAGTTCGGGGGACTGTGAGGGAGGGGGTTGGGGTTTACGGGAGGAAATGGGGAGAAAATGTTATAAAATGCACATGGTGAAGGGTACAACATTTAAGGTTGCATGGAGGGCCATGCTAATGGGGGTAGACAAGGCAATAGACACAGGATGACACTCACCGGGAAAGATGGCTCCACTATTAAGATATTAAGCTGGAACAATCAGGGGCTAAGGTCCCCAATAAAGGCTCGGACGGTCATCTCATATGCTAATAGGTTGGGTGTAAAGATTCTAAACATCCAAGAAACCCATATGCTTGGGCACCAGGCCCACCGGTTGGCACTGGGTTGGGATGATCAGAAGTACTATACGTCATACTCTACTAGAGCGCGCGGGTGATGATACTAATACATCTCTCCATCCCATTTACGCACCATGAAACTGTAAGTGACGAAGAAGGCAGGCACGTATTCATGAGGTTCTTTTACTCAACGTATATTGACTCAACATAAATGCCCCAGAATTTTACAGGACTATGTTTAATAATTGTGCCAAATACCCAACAGCACTGGTGCTCTGTGGGGGGGATTTTAACACTATATAAGACCTGCTGCTGGATCATACTTCTACAAAGACCAGGTCTATGACCAACGCTGCTCGTACTATTCGGGCACAATCTGAGTACCTGGGGTTTGAAGATGTGTGGCGTGCATTGAATGCAACACAACGTGGATTCACATTCTACTCTACGGCGCACAACATGCACTCACGCATTAGTTTATGGTTTGCTACACACAGGATTCTGATCTGGGTTTTGGATTGTCAGATACTCCCCAGAACATTGTCAGACCATTCTCTGATCCTGTTAACTATACATATGCACAGGCATGCAGGGACGAGAACACAATGGCGATTTAAACAAGCCGCCTTAAAAGACACGGCATTCAGGTTAAATATTAAGGAACACAACACCTGCTATTTTGAAAACAATGAGGGCTCAGTCACTACACAGGCTGCATTGTGGCAAGCATTCGAGGAGTATATCACAGCATTTCCATCTCTACAGAACACAGGGTGTTACGGGATATTAGAAGAGAATTGGGGTGGTTTGAGTCCACACTATCAAAATTGCAGCAGAAATATGCAGCTGACCTATCCCCGGCAACCAGACTAGATATTAAGACAACTCTAGATAGACACCGTGACATAGCGAACAATTAATTGCTTTATTTCGATAGGCCAGCAGCTGCACGGAGGTATGGGGAGGCAGACGGACCGGGTAAATTTTTTATCAAAAGAAACCAGTCTTTAACAGCACTGGCGCTTATCAGTGTTTGTGTGTTGTGACTTCAGGTAAGCTGCTAACTGGGACTATGTCCTGAGACTGGTGAGTTTAGCTTTAAAAGGATGGGTTTATACCACAAAAGTACCGCGATGCGTTTGGTTTTGAGCTCAGTTTTGTGCTTTATTAATTAGAAGTGCTTGCTTAGATCCAAAAAATAAATTTTTTTCCCATTGCTATAACATTGAAAATGGAAAGGAAAATAAGATTCAGTTGTGTTCACTGATTTAGCGTTTTTCCGAAGGTGGTGCTTTTTTGGAAGTGATACCTTAAGTACAATGTCTGAACCTCTTGTGTTCAAATAAAGCCTAAATGTCTGGACCTTAACACGTGATTCCCCACCTTTTATGTCAAGCGGTTCTTCAGGAGGTACAGTACTTGAGAAAGGATTTTGATATCCTTCTTTCAATCACGTTATGAGTAGGTTCAATTCTAATTTCTTTCTATATTGACTCCATTTGCAGATACATAAGTGGTAAACCTACAAACCAATGTTGTGGGGCCACATATCTTGTGATAGTTTAAAAGAAATAGTTTAATTGAAGAAAATTACACTTACAATGATTCTTGTTGGACTAGAAAAGATAATGTTTGTTGCAGAGTAAGTAATTCTGATGATATTAAGGTGTACTCATTTGCTTGTCCTGCAATAAACCATATATTATATGTCTTTTAGTAACAGTTTAGTTTAAATCATGATGGATGTTGCACAATCAAAGAGTACCTGATAAAAATGGGCCATTATTGCCCCCTTGATGTGCTTACCTGTAGAACTAGAGGTGTGGGTCTGCTGGTATTGCTCGAATGGTGCAGTTGCCATTGTGGAAGATCAAAATGGCCAATATTTATTTTGCGCAATGACGTCATCGCGTATGCATGGGAATGCCATTTTGAAGTAGGATAGCGTTCCTTAGCGGTTTTAGCTCCTGCTTTCTATCAGTTTTCTGAATTGGTGTAAGGTTAATAATTAGTTTGTATGAGTCTCAAAACTTGGTTTGTCTTGTTGAGGTTAAACTACATATAGCATGTGATATTAAGCACATTGAATTGCCCTGATGAAATGCTGAACTTCTAAAAATTTAATAGATAACATTCATTGTTAATGGTGACATTAAACACAATTCAATGTATATAAAATGGTAGAATAAGCAGTCAGATTTAAGAAATAACATTTTAACTGATGGATGTATAGGTAAGGTCTCTTTCATAAAAAATGGTATAGTTCCTGATCAGAATTGAGACCTGAGTCACACGCACGGTGAAATAACTGGTCAATCCCTGGTTTGGACCCCAACTGATTGTGTGTTGGGATACACTAAGAAACTAAACGTGTTGTAGCGTACGCTCATCAATCTAGGGCTCTTATTAGCTAAAAGAGCCATTCTTATGCGATGGACATGGAAAGGATCACCCTGACTAAAGGACTGGCTCTGTTATATGGTATGAGCTAAGGATATGGAAGAACTGTACATTAATGTTCAGGTGCCCACAGACCGGCCTAGAGATATTTGGGCTGATTTTCGATCACACCTGAATCATGAAAGTGTGGGGGATGAAAACAGGTGATCAACGCTCTGTCAAATCTATATTTGAAGTGTCTAACCATGTAACCAAACTATATGTTCATAATGTTGACAGAATGTACTACTACCATGTGAAATAAAGTTTAAAAAAATTGAAGTAAGAGAATGGGATAACACTCTTCCCCCAATCTCATCCAGACCATGGCCTAGGGGATCATGACCCAGACATCCCCCACGAGAGGAGTTCATTTACCTACCCGATGACAAAATACTCTGGTTCAGAAACCTAAACATAAGAGGAGTGTGTCCACCAGCACGACAGGCTCAAACCGACGCCTGCAAACATGGACCAGCTCGACTAGAGCAACAGCCATAAGTATTCCTATCATTAGAGATGCCATGACGACATAGCCAACAGACAAGAACACACGTGCCACTATGCACACTGGTCACTCACACACCAACGTACACAAAGAACATACTCAGTGCTATGACGTAGGGGACTGACACACCCACTGACGTGCATCGTTGTTATTTTTACATAGGCCTTCTGCAGCTTCACAGAAATGCAAGACGCATGAAGAGCTCGTGTACATGCTTGCTGACGCTTTTCCCCGCCACCCATCCCTATGACGACACCACCATGTATATCTAGTGCTGCCTGTGACACTCTGTCGCCCCGCGACCTCCATACTATGGATTATGTATCGCCACTCATGAACTAGGCCCAAGTAGGCCGCAAGCAAGAGTCCCAGACAGGAGCCTCGCCATGAAAATCCTCTCAGCGACAAGAGTACAAGTGCTGACCATGCAGAACGAGCCTCCAACGAGAGCTCACAGCCTAGGACACAATGTTGCAACTCGCATGCCGCGAGCCCAGCGCCAAGGTTACACCTGTAAGTGCCAAGCCCTCAGAGGCGAAAATACAAAAATGAATGCTCATAATTCTGCTCCAGCTACGGGCTCTCCACACGTGATCAGGCCGAACTGACAAGGTGCCAAGCTCACAAGACAGATAGTCGCCAGGGTCCCACGTTTGGGGACACAGGTTGCAAAAACGAAGCGGCAAGATGGACCCCTACAGCGATGTGAAAGACCCGCTCACAAGCCCATGAGCAGACCTGTCCATTGTCCGCACAAACACATAATTGCACATTGTTGCTAATGACAGGTACACCGCGAGCTGGGAACGACGATAGTCCCAGGCTTGGGGGCTCACGGGAGAACCAATCAGAATACAGGGGGGCTTACTACTGATGCCAGTACTCTTAGCCAATCACCAAGGGTCCCCCTGTAACAATTATAAAGTAACAACTGTTAGGGACAGCCCAAGTGTACCACCTGATCCGTCCTTATCCACTAACATTTCCTCCCATAGGGGACATATGCTAACCCTACCACTTGGGGACCCAATCCAGAGTGGCGATAGGTTTTGTGATGATTTTTCCCAGGTGACGCGAGTAGCGCGTCATACTGCTGTAAAAAGGGCTGCGAGCCCCACCAACAACGAGAGTCTCATCGGATGCATACGAGCCGAGACCCATTCCTGCCGTTATTATAATAAACAGCAGTACTCGCCTTGCTTCTCGTGTGTGTCTTATACTCCTTTTGGGGACACAGGAGGAGTTGGGGCCTCCCCAGCCCGGAGGTCCGCGGACGGCTCTGACGGCCCCGGAGAATTACCCCGACAAAATAAATAAAGATTTGTTGTCAGGACCTTGCCTCAGTGAGCTCTGGACAGCAACACAAATCACAGTGCAGGAGACCAAGCAGTGTTGATTTAGCAACCAATGTAACAGAAGGACACACATGCAGAGCTGGGGAAACAGGTTCATGTTGCAGAGTTCTAGCTCTATCAGGAGGGGGAGAGCCATTCCTTGAAGGATTGAGTGAATAGCAACGTGTAGAATGCCTTCTGTTAATTTAAAGGATTTTATTTACAGTTAAATAACCATGTTTGATTATCTCTTCGCCAACCATCATTCCATAATTATTTTATTTGTATTCCTCTTGTTTACCCTGATCCTTTCCTTTCAGCTTGGATATTAATAAATAGAAAGACATCAGCATGTATGCTAATGCCATTATGGGATTCCATCCACTAGGGTTGCTAGTTTGCAAGGACAGCTTATGAGACCTGACCATACTTTAATGGATAGGCCAATGCGTCATTTGATGGCTGGCATTATATTGCTGTCATTGCTCTCTGAGGCCTGGGTGATGGACGCCTCACATAGTCAGGACACTTGAACAAAGATCTGTTGTGAATTCAAACGTGCATCTGGAAAGTTACTAGTATGTGAAGAAGAAAGTGGGTAGCCCAAGGTTACTACGGGACAGGATATTCTAGAAGGTTCTGGGTCAGGTCTTTTGCAGAGCAGTTGCAACTGCTTCAATGACAGACTAGAGAAAAGCTGGAAAAAAGACTTAGCAGATCTATGCTTCCCCATACGATGGGAGGCGTCTTACCAGGGATAGTCAAGGCCTTTTTTTGTGTGTCTTATATTAAGAATTGGTATCTTTCTCGTCAAAGCACCATAATGTATAAACGTCAGGATTTTGGGGGTCTATACTGCACAATAACCTAAAGCAATTTTGAATAAAGGTCACCACAATCACAACATTTGCACTCCTGGAACACCTGATAATAATGGGTCTAAGGAGGTCACGGGTAACTACATCCCACGGAACAGATTGAGTCTTGGGCACTTTCATTGGATAGACTAGGATTAAACACCTTGTCACTTTCTTTGCACTGTATACATTCACAAATCACTGTTTAAATGTGCCTATTCATCTCAGGCCACCAATAATCCTCATGTCTGCGAACCTTGGTCTTGGTCATCTCTAAATGACCCTGAACCACAATTTCAACTCTTTGCATCCTTAGGTCTTCAGGGACCCTGTGAACTCTCAGGATCCTTCCCACCTGAACTAACAACTCGTTTTAGACTCTCCTAAATACTTTTCATCTACCCTCCCACTCATCATCTGGCTAACCTTCAATCACATACAGAGACACAGATTTATATATGTACATTATGAGTTCGGCAGTACAATAAACAAGTGGTGGTAATTTCATATCCGTCATAATTTTGGGCAGTGACGGAATTATCACTGTTTTACAGCACCGCTGAATTCTGATTTTGAAGGAAAAGTGGAGGATTTATCTCCGGCAAAAACCTATAGGTAAATCCTCAATTTTCCTCCAAAATCGGCAGAATTACCATGGTGGAATTAGTGCTTGGTGTAATTATGCCAAAATCAACATTGAGTCCTAAGGACCCTGCCAATGTGGATTTACACCACCCTAACACCATTTGTGATCCTGTTGTAAATCTGTGGGACCAAGTGGCAATAATGATTATTGAGTTGGGCTGTATTTTAGTAGAGTTACCTCAAAAATACCACCAAACTCGTAATGAGGCCCAATCTTGAAACATTTTTCAATGTATTGTTCTTCACACAAGCAGAAACTGACAACATATCATCCATAGGATTGTGTGAAAGGGAGTCTGCCATCATGTTCTTTTGGCCATGAACATGTTCCACTTGAAAGTCTTGAAAGTCTAGACCTTGCAAGCTAGCAATCCAGTCCATTATTCTCCTTGATATTCTATCAATCCCTCTACTGTGATAGACCGCAGCCAGAGGTTTGCGATTGCTCAATACGTCTTTCCCAGAGCTCTATTACAGAGTAACTCAGTTCCACAGTTTAGCATGGTCATGAAGCAAAAGCTATGGCATGTTCACCTGTTGCATCTTGCTGCATCAACACTGCACCCGGGCCCAAATCTCTAAAATCTGTATAGATGACTGTATTTCGGTTCTATGTCATTGAATGTTCTTCTGCAGTTCACAGACAATTCAAATTGAACGTCTTTTCTTGTAAGTTCCTGCATTTCTCCTGTCTTTGCTGACAAATTATTTACTAGCCCTAGAAAGGATGCTAGCTCAGCCTTATAAGAAGGGTTCAGGAATATCCACCATAGCTTGGGTTGGTTGAACTCTTGGGCTTGATCTCTTCAGCTAATATTGTGTCAATATAACCCTCCTTTGGAACCCCGAGTGTGCATATTTCAGCACAAATGGCAAGGCTGGTGTTGTTTATAATTTCTAATACTTTCCAAAGTACCAAATCATGGTCAGTCTTAGCATTTCCTCAAACACGAATAACTTCCTTGTAACATTTTACTCTGTGTACGATGTTCAACATTTTCAAAAACAATTGTTTAAAACCACTTGCAGCTGACACCAGGCCAAAAGGTATTCTTTTGCACCATAAAATCCAATGGGAGTGATACAGGCCATACATAGAAGGTTCAAGGTTGCCCCTGAACCAACCAAGCGCTCTCTATGTCCCCTGATAACAGGTTGAATCAAACTTTATTTACACATTCTAATCATTTCAATATGTTGTTTCGCATTTTTAAATCATGTCTTCCATAAACTTTACATTATTGACTCAGTCCATTTTTTGCTTCATAAAAGGGAGTGTGAATTCAAACAAAGTGTCCTAAAGCCAATGCATTTCAGATATTAATCTGTCCTCTGGGCTAAACACTATGCACATGCACAAATAAATACAGAATATGTGAGCAAACAGGTCATAATATCATCAACAGATTAATGCACAAAACGTCAGACAAACATAAAGACAAAACATAAGGAAACATTTAAAAAAAAAAACATCTATTAGCAAGTTATTGGTTACAAACTTCTAATTTTATGTAAACATGTCGGTAAGTATTTGGAGAGTTAGCCAACTTACCTGCATATATCAATAGGTATTGTACATGACTGAAAAGAGAAAGGGAACAGTAGATGTGTCCGCATGTTAGCTATTTATATTATAATGCCGTCCCCAATTATTAAGGAAGATTGTATGTGGTACCCGAGTCTTTTGTGTAACCTACAAGAGGTTAATGGTCATGTTTTACTTCAAAGTCCACATCACGGTGCCCAGAAGAAAGAAAGCGTGGAATATAATTAAAACTCCATGCAGAGCTGTATACGTTTGTATGTATTTTTACTCCATGTTTACATAACATGATTTAAAAATGAGGAACATCATATTGTAATGATTAGACTATGTATATAAAGTTTGATACATCTTGATTCAACCTGTGATCAGGGGACATAGAGACCACTTGGTTGATTCAGGGGCAACCTTGAACCTTATATGTATATCTGATATCCTTGTGCCAAGGGTTTTTTCTACCAAGGCGCTCCTTGAATATATTAAAGGCTAATAAGTTATTATATGTTTGGACACTAGAACATATGAGCAACTGAGTGGTACCCACCTTCTACCAAGATTTAGTGATACAGGGCATTACATCTTTGGGTCTAGGTTGTAGATTGATCTAGTGGTACTCAGATTTTAAGAAATTGTTGAAAATATAGCCACTCCACCAAGCTTTGTCAAAGGACCAGAGATCACTGGCAGTAGATAACTTTCATTCAATACGCCCTTATTTAGCCCTCAAACATCTATGCAGAGCCACAAAGTGCCATTTGATTTCCATAAAACAACAATGGGACTGACCCATTCCAAAACATCAATGAGTTCCAAGATCCCTTCTTTTTTGCATTCTCTCCAATTTGGATTTCACTTCCTCTTGGAGAGCAAGTTCAGCCACCGACATTGCACCTGCCTTGAGTTTGAACATATGGAAAAAACCCTTTGAGGCAATCAACATTGAAACATTTAAAACACTTCTGGGAACATGGTCATTATCTAATCCAATCATATTCTCAATCGCTACATAGATGGGACTACTGAGCAGAACACAGGGCATCCATCTTTTGTGCCCCCTTTCGACTCCATCTTGGGGAAACATTTAAAACATTTAAAACACTTCTGGGAACATTGTCATTATCTAATCCAATCATATTCTCAATCTGCTTGATCATCCCAAAACAGAATGCAACCTTTTTTCTTGTTACTCACACAATCGTCTCTGCTTCTCTTCCTTTGAAGCTTAGCAAGACATAACATTCTCTTATGATGTCAATGATAATTTAACCATAGGCATTCACCTTGATTTCTTTTTTTATTTTTTTTTACTTTATTTTTCGGTTGCAATTCACAATACACACGCATGAACCACTCCGTGGTAAAGGATATACATGTTATACATTTCCTCATCTCCCATACATATACTTATATAAAACAACATCACAATTTATGATATTAAACGTTTGATGCCAGGGTTAAGGCACATATTTCAGTCGGTATCGTCCTCTTGAGAGTTAGGTGGGGTGGTGCGAAGGTAAGTCCTGAACGCTGACCAGATGTCTTTAGGTCTGCAAGGAGAGGGAACCAGGCCTATGTACGTTTCTTCACATTCGTGCACATATGCCAGTGATTTTAAGAATTGTTCTGCACAGGGGGTGTGGGGACTCTTCCATTTTTGCAAAATACATTTTTTAGCCACCACACATGCGACGTTGAATAGCCTCCTAGTTTTTTCTGGGAATTTCCTGATGTCGCCAAACAGATATTTTTTGGGGGTAAGTTGTGTGGGAATTTGTGTAATGTCTTCCAGTATATTTGCTACTGTCTTCCAGGATCCAATTATTTCAGGGCAGGCCCAGTACATATGGTATGAGTCAGCTTGAGGGTTATTGCATTTGGGACAGTTCGTGTTTGTGGACACCTTGATTTTAGCCATTTTAACAGGGGTATAGTGAAGTTTATTGAGCATTTTGAATTGTATGAGTCTGAGCCCCGCGTAGAGGGAGACCTTCTTTGTAAGGAGGCAGTATCTGGACCATGTTCCTTCCTCTATTGTTGTACCCATGTCCTCTTCCGAGGTGGACTTTATATTGTTGGAGGACTTCGTGTGTGTTTGGACTATGTTGTACAGTATGGAGACGCCTATATGAGGCTGTGCGTGAAGTACCTGGTAACAAGGGTACTCGGGCGGCTCAGCTGGGAATGATGGCCAGCGTTTCTTGAACGCCGCTTTCATGTGATGATATTGTAACGTGATAAGTTGGCCCCTCCCCACTGTGCTAGCGAAGTCTTTGGGGGTGACGAAGCTTCCATTGGGGAACATAGCCTTCATTGTAATGTCATAGGTCGGGATCCAGGCTTTCTGTATACCAGGGTCATACGAGGGGGCAATGCCCGGAAAGTTCCACAATGGAGCTTGGGAGTCATAGGGAATATCAATGTGGAGGCGCTTGCCAATTGCAGCCCAGGCTGCGATCGTGTAAGCTACTGGGTCAAATTTACAATCGTCTTGATAAGATGTCGCAAAGATAATAGATCGCAAGTCCGTTGGGCGGACCGAGTGCCGTTCAATGGGGACATGAGGTGCCGCTGTTGTAGGGTTCTGCCAGTATTTGGCATAATGAGCCTGAGACACTAGATAGTACAGCTCATGTTCGGGCGCAGCGAAGCCCCCCATGTCGTAGGGTTCCACCAGTTTTTCCCATTTGAGCCTGTTAGCCCCACCGTTCCAAATGAAGGTGGTTGACAGGGAACGCAGGTTTTCAAAAAAGGGTCTGCCTGGCCATATCGGGACGTTATTAAAGGTATATAGGAGTTTGGGGAGGATCACCATTTTGAGCACTGCTATCTGGCCAGCCAGTGATATGGGCAACCTGGTCTGAAGATCTGAAGTTTGGTATGGATCGTCTGTAAAGTGGATTCGTAATTATCTATATATAGTGACTGTTTGTCTCTAGATACAAGGATCCCTAGATATCTGATGTAATCCGGGGACCATTGTAGACCGTGTGTGCGTGAAGGGCAGGGGGTGGACTGTGTCAATGGGAAGATTTCAGATTTGGCTATGTTGATTTTGTACCCTGAATGAAGAGTGAAGTCCTGTATTACTGCCAATATGGGTTCTAAGTTGTTTTCCGGTTTACGTATATACAATAGAGCATCGTCCACATATAATTAGATAGATTGGTACCTGCCGGCCAACTCAATGCCCCTCAATTCTTGTTCTCTTCTGCTTGCAGCCGCCATTGGTTTGATAGTGAGTGCGAACAGGATGGGGGAGAAGGGGCAACCCTGTCTGGTGCCCCGATGCAAGGTGAAGTGGGTAGAGAGGGTGCGGTTTGTTAGGACCCTAGCCTTGGGAGAGGTGTAGAGCAGCCTGACGCAGTGTGTGAAGTATGGGCCAAAGCCGAATTTCTTGAGGACCTCGAACATGTATACCCATGAGACAGAGTCGAATGCCTTCTCGGCGTCCAACGAGACGGCCACTGCCTGCACATCAGGCTTGATCTGGCCCATAATTCCGAACAGTCTACGCAGGTTCAGGGCGGTGGATCTCGTCGGGATGAAGCCACATTGATCAGGGTGTATCAGGGAAGTCATTTTAGGGAGAAGTCTGTTTGCGAGCACTTTCGCATATATCTTGGCGTCTTTATTTATTAGGGAGAGTGGACGATAGGACGAGCGGTCATGGGCCGGAAGTCTAGGCTTCAATAGGACCGTTATGACTGCGTCGGTTATGGAATCTGGGAGGGAGCCGGAGCTTAAGGCTTCCTCCCATACATGAGTTAGAATAGGGGATAGTATTGTTGTGTATGTTTTATAGAGGTCCGAGCTAGGGCCATCGGGGCCTGAGGTTTTTCCAGCTGCCAGAGCTTTAATTGCCTCAGCGATTTCCTCCTTGGTTATTTCTTGTTCATGGAGAACATTGTCCTCGGGTGAGAGGGAAGGGAGATCTATCTCCTTCAAGTATGTTGCAATGTCTACAGGGCTCCGTGTATCATGATTTGTGTATAGGTTAGTGTAATATTGAGCAAATTCGGCATTGAATTCTTCCTCTGTGTTCACGGGATCACCATTTTCTGTCATTATGCTTGCGATGGGGGCATGATTGTGTTTGTTTCGTAATATGCGTGCCAAGTGGTGTCCTGCTCTATTTCCTTCACCGTATCTACGGGCCCTGGTCGGAGTGGACATGAATTGTAGTTCTTGTATTGCTAGGTCATTAAATCTAAGGAGGTGTGCATTGATGTCAGCCAGTATGTTCTTGTCATGTGTTACACTATAGTTGTTTTCAAGAGTTTTCAGGTGTGATTCGGTCTTATTAAGGTTGGATCTGACACTTTTTAGGAGGCCAGTGGTTTTTGACATAAGATTACCCCTCACCCAGACCTTAAACGTTTCCCACACCGTAGCCCATTACCCCACCGACCCCGTGTTCAGCTGAAAGAACTCCTCCATCTCAATTTGCAACGGTTCAACCACGTTGGGGTCCTTCAGGATGTTTGGAGGCATTCTCCAGCGCGGGGACGGACGTTTAATATTCTGGAGCGATATCTCAAGCGTCACTGGGGAATGATCAGAAAACGTACGGGGGAGGATTTCACAGCCCACCACGGAGCTCAGCAGGAGAACGGATAAAACCAGTAGTCAATCCTTGATTCAGAGTCATGGGCTGACGAATAGAAAGTGTATTGACGGTCTGTGGGGTGTACCCCTCTCCAGGCATCGGTCAGCGCCCTGTCCTGTAGGGCCTGATGAATGGTACTAGCGGATCTGGTGAGTGACCTTTGTCGAGTGGAGGACCTGTCCGATATCACATCTAGGATAGTATTAAAGTCTCCTCCTCACAGCACCCATGTGTCAGTTGTCGTGTCGATTTCAGTGAGGAGATGGGCATACAATTCGGGGTCGTCCGTTTTTGGACCATAGGAGTTGACCAGCACCCATCTTTCCCCAGCCGCTGTGCCCCATACCACCACATATCTACCCAACGGGTCGGATTTACTTTTTTCGGGGGTGAACCCCAGCGATGGATGTATTAATGTAAGGACACCCCTGCTCTGTGACAAGTATTCCGTGTAATACCTGTTGTTACCCCATTGTTTCAAGATCTTCTCATTAGTCTCTCGGAGAGCATGGGTCTCCTGAAGCATTACCACATGCGGACGGTGCCTATTGATGTATGCCCCCACCTTGCTGGATTTTGCTCTATTGTTCAGACCCCGGATGTTCCAACTTAGCAGCTTAAGCGACAACCCGCCGGAAGTGTGGGGTTTATGTGCCATGTCAATAGGTGTAAAGAGAGTCTTGGGAGAGCAGGATGATGATCTGGAGGAATCAGCGCATGGCTTGGGACTGCATTTTTAACATTATAAACACAACAGTAAACTGTTTCGCAACTTACCCAACTGGGGCTTTTGACCATACCTCTGGCCGGTTAAACAAGCCCAAATTCCCGGTTCCCACCCCCACCCACACCATCTGGCCCAACTTAATGATGAACCCCATTTAAAACCCTGTGGTTTCACTCGTGGAGGGGGGCGAGTGCTGCAACACCGCCGTCGTAGCTGAGCGCGTCTCATCCGACTATCCTTGAATGTTGGAGAGTAATAATAAGTACAAATAAAAGAACAATCTTACCTGTCTTCAGTGAAACGAGAATAGACGATTCGTTGTAGGCAGAAGGTGGTTCTTAGCTGCGGTCGGACAGTATGCCATGTAGATTACTATACCGGCTGCTGAAGGAGATTTTGATCAGGTTCGTTCCTACCAGGAGGTAGAGGAATAGCAGATTCCACATAGGCCAGCGCAGCTGCCGGAGAGTCAAAGAAGTGCGCACGTCCGCCATGTTGTATCCGTAGCATTGCTGGAAACAACAGTGCATATGGAACCTGTCTCATCCGCAGCTGTCATTTGATGGATTCATAGGAACGTCGCTGGGTTTGGACTCCCGCAGAGAAATCCGGATATATGTGTATGTTGTCGTTGCCGTGTCTCAAAGGGCCCTTTTCCCTTGCCAGCCTCAGAACCGCGTCTCTGTCTCTGTAATTTAGGAGCTTTGCCACTATCGTGCGGGGGGGGCCCGGTTTGGGCGGTGGAGCGAGGGTGCGATGTGCTCGTTCGACCAAGAATTGTGAAGAGAAGGAGTCAGCATCTAGGAGGGACCTCAAAAGGGCTTCGATTTGGGTCTCCATCGGGCCTTTGCAAAAGGATTCTGCTAAGCCGACAATGCGTATATTGTTTCTTCTCGACCTCGACTCCAAATCATCACACTTATCACGGAGTTTATTCATTTCACTTTTCAAGCCAGCTATGTCTTGAGTGTTTTGATGGGTCGAGTCCTCGGTTGCACTTATTCTGTTTTCGGCATCAGTGATTCTGGCACTTTCCTTATCTACCCTGGCTTTAAGGGAGCCTATCGTGGAGACAATATCGTCCAGCTTGAACCGTCGTCAAAAGATGGTCGAACTTGGAGTCTTGCGTGGCAGGGAGGTCAGATGTTGTCAAAGGGCCCGAGGCCTCTGCGGTTGCTTGTGAGTTTGTGAAAGAATCCATCGGCCTGGTCTTCCTGCCCTTGAGTGCGTTTTTTCCAGGCATCACACGGGTGTCCAAATATTAATATCCGTTGTCGTGAGGAACGTAGATGGCCACTGGGGGATGGTTCGCCTCGGACTGTGAGTGGGCCTGCTGTAGTAGTTGATCACGGAGCCGCGAAATGATACTGGGGCGTTGTCAGCCTCGGGGCCACAGGGCCGAGGAAGGCACCGTGCGTGGGACGATCGCTGTGGGGTGGACTGTGTTTGATTCAACAGGAGCTTCCCTTTGGGGGCCCATGCACAGATACCAAGCAGGGTTGTTCACAGAGTTCCTCTCCACTTCCCTCGTTTGCCCGTACCACCTGCCCCATGCGGTCGCGCTCACAGGCCGGCCACTGGATTAGTGTCTGGGATGGCTCGTATACTTTCCGTTTCTTTCCCTCTCTTCTTTATGGCGGTGTTCGAGATCAGTGGGGGTTCCGCCCAACCAGGGCCGCCCAGGGCCATGTAGGAGAATACGGGTGATTCAAGCGGAAGGACGGGGAAGGGCGCACACGGCTCAGGTCTCAAGGCACTTCTCCTACCAGAAAGGACACCGTCCTCAGTGAGCGAATGTTATTTCCTATCGGATGGCATTCGAGGCAGTCCCGGTACAGGGAGTCCATTCTGCCCGCGGGGCCGGGCCCGTCCACTGCAGGGCCCACGCTCCACCCAGAGCCGCGGCCCTCCCGTAGGCTACTCCGGAGCCGAGGAGCGGCCCAAGGCCCCCCGCATGTCACCTCGTCCGTATCTGGGCACGCCGGGTCTGATCTCGCCCATTGTTTCACCCGGTGGGTGCAGGATAGGTACAATGGTCGAATCCGCTGGTCCAGTAGCGTGGATGAAGGCAGATACAGGATATAATTTTAGAAGGATAATACGCCGGAGAGGAGCTCCACTCTTAGGTGGCCATCTTGTTGCGCGACAGCCATTCACCTTGATTTCTGACTCTCTGAGTTTAAACAATTGGAAAGCTCATGGTTAATTAAAGTGTAATCTATATTGGTAATGATAATGTTAAAGGACATTTGTACCGCACACTATCACCACGAGAGTGGTCCCCTGGTCCTCTGCCGGATCTGAAAAAGGAAGTGGGTAGGATGAGTTAGTAGGTCAGAAAGGGATAAGTACAAGAGTGCTATGATATGCTGTTGGCAGCTTCAGTTCGGTTAACACTGTTCGCTGAATTTAGGTGTGCTTTTTCCAGTTGGCGGCTGTCGTGTTCTGTTGTGCGAGGCTATGTGTGATTTCTTTTGTTATTGCAGTGTAGTGAAGTGCGTGCGTTTTGGTATGCTTTAGAGGTGTAGTTGTGTTTGTTAGAGTTTGAGAGTTGCATGCAGAGGTGTGAGATTGTTTTAGTGGGGTTGGTCGGTGGCATCGCTATCTAGCTGTGACGCATGCTAATCTTCACAATTCTTTCCCAATCTGGTGCCTACTAATCTCCAAAATTATATTTAGATGTGGCGCATGAATATCTCCACATTTCTGTCTAGATGTGATGCAAGCTAATATTCACAGTTTTGTCTAGATGTGATGCAAGCTAATATGTACAGTTCTGTCTAGATGTGGTGCAAGCTAATATTCACAATTCTGTCTAAGGTGGTATAAGGTAATATTCACAATTCTGTCTAAATGTGTGCAAGCTCATATTCACCATTCTGTCTAAATGTGCCACAAGCTAATATTCACATTTCTGTCTAAATGTGGTGCAAGCTAATATTCACAATTCTGTCTAAATGTGACGCACGCTACTATTCACAATTCTGTCTAGATCTCAAGCAAGCTAATATTCACATTTCTGTCTAGATGTGACACAAGCTAATATTCACAATTCTGTCTAAATGTGATGGAAGCCAACAGTTCTGTCCAGAAGTGATGCAGGTTAAATCTCATAATTCTTTCTGTAGTGGCTTGCACAGAGTACAGTTCATCTAGATGTGAGATATCGCCAACAACCAGTTCTCCGAGATATGAGAGATGGCTAGGCAAGACAGTTCACAACTCAATGGATATATATGGGGTAACAGTTGCTAAATAAAGATTGGTACATGCAGGCTACAAGATAATTGGTGGTGCGGAAGATAAGATAAGAGAGAAGTGGCCCAGTTTAGTGGGGCACAGTGATTACTGTGCCACCTGTTCGCACCACACCTACTTTGTCTGTCGCTGCTGGTAGACGTCTGCCTGATTCCTGCTTCTCCTGCTGACACCAGCAGACACCATCTGGAGCTGCTTCTTCTGGAGCTGTCCTTTGCCTTGGGGTTCTTTGCTACCGACAAGCATATGTACCTTGGCATCATACTCTTTTATTGTCACATGTGGGTTCATCCCCTTTCTGATTCCTCACATAGAACCTATGGTGAGAAACACACCCACTATGTAATCTGGGGACGCTCTCAAGTCATTTTAGTCTGTAATTTTCTGAATGACTCGGTTCTTTTGGAATCTGCAACATCGCGTGAGATGTCATTTGCCCTCACCTTCCTGATAGGTGATGTTGATGCCATAACACTTCATGTCAATGGTCTGGTGTGACAACAAGCCATAACTGAGGCATTTCCTCAAACCTAAAGTTTGCAAGTCGGATCTTCTGATTCCAGATCAAGATGTTCCATCGCCGCTCTATTTATCACTGCTGAGCATGTTTCAATATTCAGTGTCCTTATTTAACTTCATTCCTTTTGATAACACACACACTGCTGTATATTAATTTTCTTTTTTCTTTTCTATTGGCTTGAAACATAACTCATGCTGTTCAATTTCACTTGCTATGTTAGTGGTCTCATGCAGTGTGGGTTTGTTTTTTTCACCACATATCCTCCCTAATTTTGATATTGCAAAATTTTATCTTGAGTTGGTCAGAGGGCTTGAAGAAAGGTGTTCGTTATCACAGGGCTAATCCACAGTATGTAACATAAGCATAATGACATAGATATGGCTCGGACCATTCATAAAACAGCACTGCTAGAGAAAAAAACAGGCTTTATATTTCGACCCATTCGGTAAAAAATAATAGCATTCTGGAAACGGTGAATAATTATGTGCATGGTTGGTGACTTTTTTGGATCAAATGTATGGTAAAAAGTATTTCCATTTATGTACATAGTTTTAAACCAAAACCAAGATGGTGATGTGAGCATCAACAACTTGGCAAACTATAGCAGAAGTCACCTTGTTTGTATTTATTATATGGTGATCACGTGTGCACTGTATTTTTAAATTCAGGTGGTTGCAATGGGTGAACTACTGTGAGCAAGCCATATGTTCGTGGCGAAATGCGCCAGCCTGCCGTTCCCTGCTGGCCATAGAATTTTCTATGGGGAGGTGAAATATGCATGCATGGTCTAGCGGCAAATTTCAACAATTTTTGGAACAATAAAGTTTAATATTTTTGAAAAAAAGGAAGCTATGATTCCTTGGATCTACAACGAGTCAAAGCACGGGAGTGCTGCTCACCGCAACAGCGGTTTCTTCATCGTTGAACTGATTTACATATATATATGTAACTGGCTGTGAACAAGCCACTAGGTTGTGGCGAAACGCGTCAGGCTGCCGTCTGGCAAGAGACTCTCACTGGGAGAACTTTGACTTTTTATTGCTACAAACGAAAATAAAGGTTGTTTTTATAACATGCAACTGGTGTAGCAGTGTTTGTCATTGCTTACACGTGATTTATTGGAACATTTGTGCGTGGAGTGCTGCTCGTCTGAATTTCGTCTTTTGATGTCTTTCAACATTGGAATATATATATATATATTTTATTGCCTTGAAAAGTTAAAGGAGAATGTGTATTTGGTGCCAGTAGAATTTGAAGAGCTTTTTGATGGCACAGAAGGCAGGCAATAAGAGGTCTAGGAGCGGAGCCATTGTTAGCAAAACAAGGTTTAATTCTACGTGCCCTTTGGAATTCAAGAGTTGGCAAAAAAGATATGTTTGGAACATTAGGGTGCCATTGAGAAAAGTTCAAGAGTTGGCAAAAAAGATATGTTTAGAACATTAGGAAGCCATTGAGAAAAGAATAATAGGATTAAATACACTGCAATACACTTCAATATTCTGTTGCACATGTCACCTACAATTGATTGGTTGGAAGCTTTAAATAAAGTGCTTAGTGCCATGTCAGTGCGTAGTGAACAATAAAACAACCAATAAAGTGTTTGGTGCATAGTGCAATATCTGAATATCAGCAGAATTGCTACTTCTCAGAATATCATAAGGTACATAGTAAGCTGTTTACAAAGTGCTTTGCTAGTAAAATGTCTAGTGAATGATACAGCAATGTATCGACCAATAAAGTGCCTAGTGCATAATGCAACAGCTTAATAAACACAATTATGGTTTCACAGAATATACTAAAGTGTCTTGTGCATGATCATCCATTTACAAAGTGCTTTTTGCACAGTGCAATAAATGGTAAAGTGTCTAGTGCATGACGTAACATCCCAATCCATAGCCAGCAATTCTTTGACAGACTCTGGTTGAATGCCTTAAGCATATTTTAACCACTTAATAAAATGTATATATTTTAATCCTCGTATCTAACAAAGGCATATATAATGTGTCTAGTACATTGCACAATTCTCAGTCTGCAATATTGCTGTCTACTGTAAACAACCATACATATGTGTGTACTGAGTTAGATTAATATAAAATTAACAAACCATAGCAGAGGTATACTAAGAAGTGCTGATCACCATCCTATACCCATTGATGGGCAAGAAACACTATATCAAAGAAACACACCAAATATTGAGGATCAACAGAAAAAGGATCAACATTGAGGAAAAGGAGACGAGAAGGAAGGAGAAGAAAAGCAAAGAATAAAGAAAGGCACACAGGAAAGCAAAAAGAAATTCTAGAGACAGATAATTAGGTCAGATGAGAACATAAAATCAACAAGAGAACCAACATAAGGACTCCATTTTTCATTAAAGAAGAGTACCATAAGACAGTTTCCAAAGTATTTCAAGCAGAAAAGTTCAAAACCCGAATACATTAAAAAGAAGGGGGCAGGTGGCATTTCTGCAAACCAAGCTAATGTTTGAGACTATTCATTCATACCCCTAAGAATGTATAGAGTTTTTCATCAACATTATGACTCCGGGTTGTTTACTTTCATAATCTATGACGAACCTAGTTTCTTTTTGACGTAATAGGCATTCCATATCTGCACCTCTAAGTCCTACTGGCAACTTATATATACCAAAGAAAACAAGATCTTTTGGATTGCCCGCATGAGATTCTGCAAAGTGTTTGGCCATTGGGTATGAGCTATCTTGTTTTTATATCACTCTAACATGTAAAATGTGTATTTTTCGTTTACATTTCGTACTTCCAATGTACCACTTCAAGCATGGACATTCCAAAATATACACAACATATTCTGATTCACAGGTAATTTTGCCTTTGATGTTAATCAAATTCCCCACAATAGGGTGTAAATCGGTGATATAATTACGTGCCTGTTTGCAAATTTTGCAAATCCTGCACTGAAAGAAACCCTCTCCACTTTTGGTTAACCACTGACTGTTGTGTACTGTTGTATCTGGTGCCATAAAACTATTAACCAAAGTGTCTTTGATGGAACTAATCTTGCGAAAAGCCACATCTGGATGCATCTTGAGAATCTTGCCCAGATCCTTGTCTGTTTTTAACAACTTCCAATATCTGTTCACAATCTGTTTTATTATCGGCGCATGGCTACCAAATGTCAATATAAGTCTAATGGTGCTTTCATCTGCATCCAAATTCTCTGTTGTTGCTGATTGATTGAGCAGTTTTTGTCTGTCCAGAGCTCGCGCTTTTCAATATGCTCTCTCAATGATCTGTTTTGGATATTGTTGCTGATGAAATGCAATTGCTGTCATTTTACTGGCTGAATCAGAATCAACCAGATTCATACATATTCCACATATCCTGATGAATTCCCCATAAGGAATACTCCAAATAAGGTTTTGTGGGTGTCCGCTGGTAGCATGTGATGGGACATTCACTCCTGTAGTTTTTCTATGCAATTCACATACGACCCTCTGTGCTATTATTTTGACATTCACATCTAGGAAAACAATAGAATTAGTGCTATGTTGTTGTGTACATTTAAGATTGCAGTTGTTATTGTTTAGAATCTTCACAAATTCCAGCCAGTTAGTCATGATGCAGTTCCAAATAACGAACAAATCATCTATATAACGTAGCCACAAAACAATCCTTTCAGTGTAAGTCTCATTCTTCTCTGTCAAAATGGTGAATTTCTCCCAATAACCCATTGATAAGTTCACATAAAAGGGTGCAAAAGCACTGGCCATGGCAGTGCCCTGTGTTTGCCGAAAAAACTCATTGTTGAACAGAAATATGTTGTTCCTCAGACATACAGCTATCATGCCCATGATCATTTTTGTGTGCTGTAGGAAGTTTAGAGACCTGCTAGTCAAAAAGAACTCACATGCCTACATGCCTGCATGCCGAAGGTGTGCAGTATCGACGTGTATAATGACACAACATTCATTGTTACTAAGAAGTAGGAGGGTTCCCATAGAATATCATTGATTTTGGTTAACAAATCTGAAGTATCTCTGATATATGCGGGTAGAGATGGGACACAATATATATATATATATATATGTATGTATATATATATATATATATATATACATACATATATATATATATATATATTTCTCCTGATTGTTCAATAAATACACAGGACAAAAGGAAAAGGTTTTGAAAAGTCTACAAATTAAATATGACCTATTTTAACCTGCCAGAAAGTTAATTATTCCACCTCATTGTTTTACTAAACAATACTCTGACCCGGATGATTTGTTTGCTCTTATTAAGTCGCTTAAATCTTCGTCTATGAATACCTCACCTACTGCATCCTCTTGTTCTACAGTGAGCTCCAATCAACAACAACAACTTCTTCAGGCTTCTAACTCTTTTGGTTGGAATAAATTTAAATCTGGAAAATGTCATCACTCCAGAAATAGTCTTGACCTCAAGTCACCTCCTAATTCTGTTGATATTCCAAATGAACATATGGACAAATCCAGATCTCCTATAAGCCAAATTGATTCTATCCTTTCGACTTCTCAAAATTATCTTTATGCTCATACGCTGACTGTCGATACGTAATACGTTGTGCCTACGTCCATGCATCAAAACCTTTAAGAACCATGGGTCTGACCCTGTGCGGCAAAGCCCTCGCAGGAGAAGGCTGCGGTGTTGTGTGGCACATGTGCGCAAGAGACGCTACCCGTAAATAAGTAATATGTTGTGCCTATGTCCACGCATCCAAAACTTTAAGAACTGAGGATAGGACCATCTGTGGCAAAGCTCTCGCAGTACAAGGCCGTGGTGTTGTGCTATGCAGGCGCGCAGGAGACGCTGCCTGTCGATACATAATGTGTTTTGCCTGCGGCCACGCATCCAAATCTTTAAAAACCGAGGATTGGACCCTCTGTGGCAAATCCCTCGCAGGACATGACCGGGCTGTTGTGAGACACAGGTTTTGGGCAGTGATGGTGTAGCAGCGCAGAGTGCGATCGTGAGATGTTGCCGTCAACCATTATCATCTGAAAGGTAAGAAACTCATGGATTTAGGGAGAAGCCACTACTGCTCCTTACTTAACTACCTGGGCTTTTGAGCGTACTTCCTCCTAAACGTCTGACATAACGTATTCTGTTCGCCCCTTCCAGCGGTTAGCCGTACTTTGTGTTTTGTGTCTTTCTCTAGGTCCCCTCACTTGTGGCTCCTACTGTACTGTGATCTGTGTCCTTAGGCTCTCTCCCACTCTCTAGGTACCCCGCTATCTGTTGTTCCTATTGTACTGGAATCTGTGCCCTTAGGGTCTCATCCACTCTCTAGCCCCCCCTCAACTGTGGCTATTGTTGTACTGTGATCTATGTCCTTTAGGTCCTCTTGTCTCTCTAGGACACCATCCTGTTGGGGCTACCATTTTTACTGTTGATGTTCCCATTTACCCCTTCTGTGTGCTCCCTTTGGTGTGGACCCCCTCTGCACATCCTGTGTTGCGTGGCTCGTGCTGTGCATCTCTCCTCTCTCTCTTCTGCTCCCTCCTCCTCCTACTTCCTCCTCGCATCCCCTATGGTGCTTTCCATCTCCCCTATCTTCTCTAACTGCTAAGCTATCTCCCATCCTATCCCTCTCACTAAGTCAGGAAGCAAGAAGTTCAAGAGGGATATCCTGGTCTCCAACCCATGCCTCCCTATCACTGATACCTACATCAGTGCTTCCTCTAGACAGACTCTTACCGGCATCCTCTTTGTCTTTCCCTCTCCAGAACTATGGACCCTTCACATGGTTTCTGTTCTCTCACCTTCTTCCCCCTCTCCCATTAAGGTTGGCACTCAGTGGGAGGTCCTCTTGGCCTCTTCCACTCCTCCCAGACCATCTTTAATGTCTATCTATGGCCCCATCTTGGTGCAGGGCCCTTAGCCCAATCTCCTTAATTTTGACAGGCGTGTCCTGCATCTTAGCAACTTCCTTCCTTCTCCTGCTACTCCTAACAGCACCTCTACTACCAGCACCTTGAAATCCTCCTTCTTATGCGAACCTCTCTGGCGCCCTCCTCAGCTTCTCTGGCTACCTTGTCATCTCCTTCTACCTCCTCTGCCCACTCTCGGGCCCCTCTACCACCACCGAAGGGTGTACCTCAAGCCTGTACCCTTACAGAGAAGTTTTTGAAATGTGGCAACCTGCTCCATGTCGCTACTCTCAACTCTCGCTCTGCTGTCAAACTCCTCTGACATCTGCCACCTCCTTGAAGAACTTGACCTGGATGTCCTTGCTCTCACCGAGACATGATTCATGGCCAGCTCTGTCACAAGTTTTGACACTCTCATCCCTGATGGCTACAAGATCCTCTCCGAACTCAGAACCAACTGCCACGGAGGTGGAGTAGCCCTGATCTTTCTGGAGTTGGTCTCTGCTTTGTCTTTCCTATGCAGACATACTCCTCCTTTGAATGCCTGGAATGCAGGCTCCCTATCTCTCTTGGCCACTCTCTTACTGTGGCCACCATTTATAGGCCACCTGTCAGAACCCAACAACCCCCCCGATCTTCCCCATCACCTCTGTCTTCAGTATGTCCTTCCTGGGTCTCTGAATCCTTCTTTCTGAGAGTCTTCTTGGTATCTTTTGTTTTTTTATCCTTCTGTTGATGTAAGTAAGGGCGAGCCCCCTCAGAGGTCACCTTGGCCCATGGGAGCACTTAGGCCAAAGGGAACCCCGAAGAGCAAGCCCCCAAAAGTCCAGGGAAAAAGCCTCAAAGGTACAGAAAACACTGTGGATGTCTTCATGTGGATTGTAGAACTGAAGATGAATAATCAATGAAACAGTTCTCTTGCCTTATAAAGTTCCAATAGTGTTTCCTGAGAAAACACAGTTCTTTGTCTTCTCTACACCCGTGAGTACTGGGATAGTGGCAAGTAGAGCCCGGACTGAAGAGGGAAGGATCACTCTGCAACCAGGGAGGTCGATGAAATGCAGTGCTGCAGGAGTTCCCAGGTAAGTAAATATGCAGTGCTGCAGAGTACCCAGGTGAGTAAATGAGGGCCTTAGTCAGAACAGCAGGGAACAAGGGAAACCTAGAGCCGATAGGAAGAAAGGGTCAGGAAGAGGAAAACAGGAGAGGAGAAAATAGGTGAGGCTTGTTACGCTACTTCGGCAATACCGTATGAAATGCCGGCGGACCCTACAGAAGGTAGCGCGAGCGCAGTTAAGCTGAGGAGAGGCAAGACAACCAAGTGGATCCCCGCCGGCCGGAGACAAAAGGGGGCGTGGATCAAGAACAGTTCAAAACATCATAACGCGGTTATGGGTGAAAAGGTAGAAAAACAAAAGCGCCAACTCTGAAGGATAAAGTAAAAGATATCCGCGAATGTACAGTGACAGTGTAAATAAGTGGGAAAAGAAGGTGAAGGAAAAAATAAACAAACAAGGTAGAGTACCAGAGAGGAAAGGAATCACTTGGAATGAAAAACAGAACAAGAGTAGCAAGCCAAAAAGGGAAGAGAAACGCTAAACAGGCACAGAACTGGCTGTTACAGCAGGAACGAAATACTAGCAGGATGACTGACTCCAAAGGACGGATACAACGCACTGGGAAAAGGAGCACGCCCATAGAAATATAGACGGTGACCATGTTAGGAAAAGGCTAGACCGTGCAGCACAGTTGGAGGAATAACTTTTGTTACAGCATCTTACATCGGCTCCAGCACTTCCATTGCCGGCGCATGACACCACCTTGCCAGGTCTCCCTCTTCCTCTCAGTGACGGATGACTGATTCTCTTTACTCCTTGCCTCTACCTCTCAACTTCTCCTCAGAGGCTTCAACTTCCATGTGGATGCTTCTAATCCCTCCTCTGGACTCTTCCTCAATCTCTGTGACACTCTCTCTCTTTCCATTGTGCCTTCTGGTCCGACACACTTGGCTGGGAACACCTTGGATGCTCTCATCTCTTCAGACATCCCCATCTTGAACCCTCTCACCCCTCCTCCCTCGTTGACTGACCACTTTCTGCTCTCCTCTCACCTGAAGCTCTCTGTCCCCCAGTCGAAGCTGAACCCAGCACTGCCACCTACCTTCTTGGTCATTCGCCCCATGAAGCGTGTGGCAGTGGAGGGCTTTTCTGCTACTTTCTCTGCACCTCCTACGCCTGTGGCTGACTCACACTCTGACCCAGCCCTCTCGGACCTGCATCTTTCTATCTCCAACACTCTGAATGTCCTTGCCCCTGTCAGGGGAATCCGTCCGAAGCCTACCTCCAAGTGCAACTCTTGATATGACTCTGACCTTGCCAACAAGAAGAGAGCCAACATCCAAGCCTGTGTCTCTGCAGCCTCTAACAACACAGCCACAATCTTTAAAATCTGCAAGGAGCTGGCCAATCCATCTGCAGTCTCCACCTCTCCTGTTCCCGCCCAGGCACCTCTGCACTGCTCTGCTTCTCATTTCACCTCTAAAACTCATGACATCCTTTCGCCTCTCTCCTCCTCCTCTACCTCTCTTGGCCCCCTTCTGGCCGCCTTTCCCTCTTCTCCTCCTTTCTCCTCTTTCTCTCCGACCACACCTGACAATGTTTCTAGACATGTCCGATCTATGAAAGTGTTGTCCAAGCAGGTGCTCCGCTGCTCCTCCAGAACCATTAAGGACCCCTCTCCCCTCAAGCCCTCCCTTATGCACCCCCTCCTGAAAAAGCATTCTGCCGATCATTCCTGTCCAACAAACTACTGCACGATCTTGATCACTCCTTTCCTGGGCAAATTCCTGGAAAAGCTGGCCATCTCCCAGTTTAATCTCCACACTGAATCTGATGGTTGTCTCTATAACTATCCGTCTGGCTTCAAAGCAGCCAGAGGCATGGGAATTGCTCTCCTGAACATCCCGAAGATCTGCTCACTAATCTCGATGTTAGCCTTCCTTCTGTTCTCATCCTCTTTGATCTCTCCTCTGCTTTTGACACAGTCAATCATGCCATCCTGATCAACAGTCTCTGTGAGAACCTGGGCATCACGGATCAGGCCTGGCTTGGTTGGCCTCCATGCTCCTGGACCGACCCTCCCAGGTCCAACTTGGGTCCTTTATCTCCACTACCTCTCTCTCCACATGTGGTGTTCCCCAGGGCTCTAAATTCACACGCTGGCTCTTCAATGTCTACTTGGCCCCTTTGGCCCACCTTATATATACCTTCTCCTCTAACTTTCAGTCTTATGCAGATGGCACTCAACACTCCTTCGGCTACTCTCAGCCTCCTCTCCTCTTTTGCGCATTCCTGAGTGTCTATCCGCAATTCAGAAGTGGTGCACCTTCAGCGATCTCTGCCTTAATTCCAGTAAGACTGAGAACCTTTTCATTGGGACGCTTGCTACTGCTTTCCCTCTCTCACTCTGGAGGCCCTCCTTGGGCCCTCTGCCTTCACCTTCCTGCGAGGCAAAAAACCCTGGTGTCATCTTCAACTCCAGTTTCTCCTTCTCTCCTCACATCACAGATTTTGCCAAGAAGGCCCACTACCAGCTGCACCTCCTCAGAGGTATTCTTCCTTTTCTCACAGTCCCCCAGAAGCTCACTGTCTCCAGTACACTAATTCTCTCTAGGCTGCACTACTGCAGCCTCTTTCTCAATCTGCCTTCCTCTACTCTCCACCCTCTGCAACTAATCCAGAACAGGACTGCAAACCTTGTCCTTGGCCTCAAGCCCAGGGACTGTATCTCTCCAGCCCTGAAATCTCTCCGCTGGCACCCGGTGGCTCCAAGGGTCAAGTTCAATGCCCTCTGCATTGTCCACAAGGCTTTCTTGGTCCAGGGCCCGCACTGCATCCGACTCTCTCTTCCCAAACACCTTCCTTCTTGAGCTCTTTGCTCCACTGCTTCCAACTCTCAGAGGGTCAGACGCTTCTCCAGGCAGAGGGGGGGTAGATCTCTCTCCTCTGCAGGTGCCTCCCACTGGAATAGCCTCACTGCCTCTCTCACACTTGAGCCAGACCACCTGAAGTTCCGGAGGCAGCTCAAGACCTTCCTTTTCGTTTCTGCTTTCTCTCTCTCTGTCTCTCTGTCTCTCTCTCTCTCTCTCTCTCTCTCTCTCTCTCTCTCTCTCTCTCTCTCTCTCTTGCCTACATGTCTGCTGTGCTGACTGGTTGCCTGGCTACCCTCAGAGTCTCACTGGGTACCAGGCTCCTCCACGACCAATAGCCCCTGCACTGCCTCTGGGCCTACCGTGCACCTAGGGGCTGTATCTGAAACCCTACAGTTCCCTATCTCCTTGCACTTACCCAGAGCCGTGCTGCCCTGGCTGCACTTACTCAGAGCAATGCTGCACTGAATGCAGTTCCCCTTCCCTCCCCCTTGCACTTCCCCTGCCCCCCTGCACTTTGCATATCGCACTTGCATGATCTGGATGACACAAGGCCTATGAGATTGTTTGTTTTGTCCTTTCTCTCTCCTCCTGCCCTTGTCTTGTTGCGCCTAGACACACTTGTGTACTGGCGTGTTATGAATGACTTATCATATCATATCATATTAAAGCTATTGTCATTTATTCATTTAAATACGTTTATAGTTCATTAAATGTTTTGAAGGTCGCTTTCATTACTCTAATTCACTCTGTCGGAGCCCATTGATTTACAGCGGTCTGTCTTATTCTCGACCATTGCAGCTCCAAAGAATTGTTTAGTTCCCTTCTTAATCATATTTAGTATTGTTTGCTCATTTATTTCATCGTCATCCATTGATATTAATTACTATCACTGTATTTCTTTCGTTTTCTTTTTACGGTCCCTCTCCTTCTTTTTTTCCTTTTTTTCCTCACCTTAAAATGCATCTTCTACTTTTCACCAATATTCGCTTGTTCTCAATTCTGTCATTGCAGGCAAGCAATATTCAAAATATGCATGCTATCATACAAAACATGCATGTACCATACAGGTTATATATATGTAGATCATGCTGTTTATTTATTTATCATCTGTTTAAATTTGTTGAAGAATTAGTATTATAATCGCTACTTGGAATTTGAAGAGACAAATGGCCTAATTCACAGAAACGTTTTATAATGGCAAAACCCCATAGGAAAATGCTCTGAGAATTAGGCCCAAAGATATTGAGTCACTTAGTGAAAAGTGAAGATGATCTCACCTGCATTCAAGAAACTCACCTAGACGCAATTGAAAAAAATAATAATCTAAGTCGATTATGGGTTAGTCATTTCTTTTTTGCACCAGCAATAGGGAGAAAAGGCAGGGTTTGTATATTTCTTAACTAAATAACTTCTTTCAATTAGCTAATGAAGAACATGATCCATTAGGCTGCTGGTTGATTATTGAAGCTACTATTAATGCATTACCAGTCACTATTGTTAATATTTATGGATCAATTGCCCCTGACCCACAATTTTTGATTAATTTAAAACAAAACATTATTTAAAAAGACCCTGAATGCCTTGCCGTTTGCAGTGATTTTAACCAAATTTGTGATTTTACTATTGATCAATAATCAAACACCAAATTAATTACCTCTAAATCACATAAACAATGTATTGACTTCAAAGACGATCAGAACATTATTAATGCTTGGCATTTTGCACCCTGACCTTAATGAATGTACTTTTTACTCTCCCCCACATAAATCTCTTTCTAGACATGATCATATTTTTGTGAATGCACCACTTGCAACTAATATTCTCGACTCAGAAATTGGCCCTATAGTAATATCTGAGCATGCTCCAGTTTTTACTGTCCTTGATTGGGATTTTCAATTTAATGTTTTTTCTCGATGGAGTCTGAACATGTTCTTATGAAAAGATCCCTGTTTTGTTCAACAACTCAAAGATTGCTGTATTACATTTTTTATTAATAAGAAATCACAATATTCTCTGTACATAAAAATTGAGATGCTCAGCAGCTCTGAGAGGTAGTATTATGCAATATTTTGCCTTTAAAAAGAAAGAGAATGATCACATTTCAAAATATGTACTTCATTCAATTAAATCACTTTAATCTTCCTACTTTAGTCATTCCTCTGATATCATGTTTAAATGTCTTTTAGCGAAACACTTTGAATTTAACCAATTGAACCCTAATAAAGCCTGTTCCTCTTTGTTGAGAACAAAGGCCAAGAATAATGGGGGAGCTAACAAATCTGGTAATGTCTACCATTAATCAACAAGCCATAAGAGTTGCGAGTACTAATCAAATGAATGACTAATGTTTAAAGTTTTATTCAGAGCTTGATAATATCATCACGTTTTCACACAAAAATAAGAACATTATAGACAACCCCCGTGAACTATCCTCCTTAGATTCTCCCTTTACTTTAAAGAAATTCAAAAAGCTATCTGGGATCATAAGGTTAATAAGGACCCCGGACCTTATGGCCATCCTATTGATTTATATCGTTCCTTTTCAGAGTTGCCTTCTCCTAAGCTTCTTGAGTTACTTGAATATTTTCTCTCTCACGGTCATAGTATGGACACTTTTGGAGAGGATGTATTAATATTAACATTCTATAAAAAATGATTGTCCTATTTCCTTTATTAATTCTGAGACAAAAAATGTTGGCAAAATAACTGACAATAGATTGTAAAATGTAATGCCTGAACTTGTAAGTGTTGATCAATCTGACTTCATTAAAGGAAGGTTTGCTTCTTCAAAGACTAGACTTCTTTTTAATGTCCTTTCTTATGCTCAAAATGTATCTGATCCTTTCATTCTTCTTACTCTTGATAATGTATCTTGGTGTTTCATGTTTAAATCTTTTCTCTCTCACGGTCATAGTATGGACACTTTTGGAGAGGATGTATTAATATTAACATTCTATAAAAAATGATTGTCCTATTTCCTTTATTAATTCTGAGACAAAAAATGTTGGCAAAATAACTGACAATAGATTGTAAAATGTAATGCCTGAACTTGTAAGTGTTGATCAATCTGACTTCATTAAAGGAAGGTTTGCTTCTTCAAAGACTAGACTTCTTTTTAATGTCCTTTCTTATGCTCAAAATGTATCTGATCCTTTCATTCTTCTTACTCTTGATAATGTATCTTGGTGTTTCATGTTTAAATCTTTAAAAAGGCATGGTTTTAGTCCCACGTTTTAGGCCTACATTTTCTAAATGTATTAAACTCCTTTACTCCTCACCTTCTACTAGAATTTGTATTAATAATACTTTCTCCCATTCATTCCCTACCACGGGTGGCACTAGGCAAAGGTGTCAATTTTCCCCATTACTTTGTATCTTGACTTTGGAACCTCTAACTGTAATGATTCTATTAATGGTATTACCATTAAAGAAAATTCAATCAAATATGCAGCATATGATATTCTTCTCTATATATCAGAACCTGTGTCGCCCATTCCTGCGTAGATTAGCAATATTGATGAATTTTCCAAAGTTTCTGGTTATAAATAAAATTTTGACAAATCAGACATTTTACTATTGATTAATTCTTGCACAGCCTCTGACTTTCCCTTATATGGTATGATATGGTGTACATTTTCTATTAAAAATGTAGGCATCCTGTAGAAATGAGCCTCCAAGGGTGGATACCTGTTTCTCATGTAGGTCACTTGGTGCATTTTAATGTATTTCAATGTATTGCATGCACTTTGTACATGTTAATGTATTGCATGATTTTTCATCCCCCACTGTATTTTTTATCTTGTAAACTTGTTCCCACCTCATTCGACAGCTAACAGTTGCCAGTTTTACAGCCAGTGTTAAATCATCAGCCTGGAGGCTGGCCCACCACCTTCCTGTACTTAGCTTCCTTGAGTCCTGGGAACAGCTTCCTCTCCTCCTAAGGGAGCCTGCCTATGTTTGCTCACCTGCCCCTTTTTCTTTCCTGTCACCAGGCCCTCTGCACCCTGGAACAGTTGAGTGGAACCATTGGTTGTGTCCATCTTAGGATATTTGCCCACCTGTCATGTCACTGCCCCTTTCTTGATTGGTCCCTCCATCCCCCTTCCTGGGACAGCTGTAAGGGAGGGGGCTGTGCATCCAATACCCTGTAAAACCTCTGCTCTTTTCTTGTCTCTTAGACCCTGGGAACTATTTTGACCTCCTTCCTTCGTGCTTTTCTGTCACTTGTGTTCATCATGGCATCTCTGCCTGAGAAACTCTTCTGCCCCCATCTGTGGAGGAGGGAAGTGACAGCCCTGGAGGGGGGACCTGTGACTGAAGTGTCATTGTACACCCCGTCATCCCCGGCCACTTCCTCCTTAGACACTGTGGGTGGGCTCTGCAGGGGCAGAGCAACAGCCTTATAAGTGGACAGAGAAACAGGGCTGGCGTTCTTTTTTGGCTGTGGTACTGGACACGTGGGTGTGGCAGTGGAGCTACAGAGGCCCGTAGCAAGTACACGTCTTCCAGTCTGGCCTACTCCCTTTCCTTCTCCTTGTGCACTTCCTCCCAAAACTGCTCTCCTCTGCCCCTATCCCTCTCTCTGCCCTTCTTTGCCTTTCTCTACCTCCCTGCCTCTGCCTGTCTCCCTGCCTCTCACTGCCTCTCTGCCCCTCCACCTCTCTGCCTCTCTTGCTCTCTCTTTCTCTCTCTGGTAATCTCTCTGTTTCTCTCTCTGTCTGTCTGACTGTCTCTCTCTCTCTTTCTGTCTCTCTCCCCCCTCCCACTTTATCTCTGTGCCACTCACTCTCTCTTTGTGCCACTCTCTCTCTCTCTATCTGCCACTCACTCTCCCTCTGAAACGCTCACTCTCTCTCTCTCTGCCACTCACTCTCTCTCTGTGCCACTTACTATTTCTCTCTGTGCTACTCACTCTCACTGTGCCACTTACTCTTTGCCTCTTTCTCCCTCCTCTGTCTCTCCCTTTCCCTCCCTCACTCTCTCCCTCTATCTCCCTCTCTCCCTATGATTAAAACGTCTTTGGAATAATAAGACTCCTAAAATTGCTTTAAATAAACGTAAACAAGTATAGATAATGGTGGTATGAAATATCTAGATTTCCCAAAATTTCAGGAATCTTTTCTATTACGACAAATATGTATATCTCAGGTTAATGAATCGCAACTGATGAATGTTCCTACTTGGATTAAAAAAGAAACTAAAGTAATTCTATCTATCCGTCCATTCACTTTTTATATAGCGTTTTACACCCATGGGCCGCTAAGCGCTCACTAGACAAAAAATCATAAAACATAGAAGGTCAAAGCAGATGGGTCGTACAGAAAGGCTAAGATGGAACTAGTCTGGACCTTAGTCAAACAGATGTGTCTTCAATTGTTTTTTTAATGTAACAGTTGACTCATTGCTTTTAAGGGCTGATGGCAGCTGGTTCCAGTTGGCGGGACCCCAGGCATTAAAGCTTGTATTGCCCAGTTTTTTCAACAAGACACGGGGTTGTTGTAGTAGGGTGTCTTAATTTGATCGATGGGTGCAGCAAAAAGGTATTTTGGAGATTCTAGTTAAAAGGTAGTAAGGAGCTTTTCCTGTTCCTGTTGCCAACTACCTTTCACTGAATTGAAGTTCCCTACCAAGATCAAAAATCTGGGCTGCATCTGGCAGGATAAACTGGGATGTGAAGGTGCAGGCAATTTTCTACTCATTGCGCTTTCTACAGCAAGTTCTTCCATTTGTCCCAAGTGAGGACAACACGATTTTGGTTGGGGCCTGGTGTATGCACACCTGAATTACTATAACAGCTTTTTGGTGGGTATACCAGTCAAACAGCTGCATAGGCTCCAAAAAGCACAGAAAGCTGCATTAAGATTGGTTTGCTGGTTGGGCAGGTTTGCTCATGTATCAGTATCCCAGTGTACACTTCACTGGTTGGCTGTGGATGAGAGAATAAAATTCAAGGTGTCATGCCTGATTTTTAAATGCTTGAACGGACTTGCCCAATCCTATCTGCAGGACAAAATCCTCCGTTACAAGCCAACTTGGTTGCTATGCACAGGATATCAGATGTTGTTCACTGTCCCCCCTTTTTTTTGTTTCAAGGACAGATAGCAGGTTTGCTGTCGTTGGCCTCACATTTTGGATCAGTCTTCTTCGAGAGATTAGAGCTCTTGAGTCTTTGTATCAGTTCCAGAGAGCCCTTAAGACCCACCTTTACAAATAAGGGGAAGGTAGTTATTGGGAGATCTTACGGGGTGTGTCATTTGTCTGGTGAACTGGATCTCTTTGCATGGTCCCTTGGTGGTGTATGGAAGCGAGGGGTCCTCAGGCCCCCTCGCGTCGTACGCTCCTCAGTACAAGGCTTGGACCATGTGCCTCCGGTAGTGGGATTGCCCCTCGCCCTTATGTAAAGTTAACCACGGTTGACCGCTACATAGATGGGACTACTGAGCAGGACACAGGGCATCCATCTTTTGTGCCCCCTTTCGACTCCATCTTGGGTAAACAGGCCTCACTGTGATAGTACAGCAATGCTCAGCTCCCCTTCCACCGCAGCAGCCAAGGACAGAGACACACACACCAGACACGCAGGCAGCTGCTGGCCCCACCCTTGCACTCCCCCTGCGAAGGAAAGCTCTGCACTTCCATTCTCATGCAGAAGCCAGAGAAAGTTGCAACAACCAATATGATACAGTTTTCTTCCTCTGAGATCACTGCTCGTCTGAGAACCAGCATGTGAACCAGAATGAGCTAAGCACTTTCTGCTCGATTCATTCCCATAAATGTGCCAGCCACCCATCCCCATTTTAGAACAATGTATTGCCATCTTGACCCTGCGCTCCCTGTAAGGTATTTCTTTCAAGTGCCAGACCCTCGCCTGTGCTGCGAAACCCACCCAACACACCCACTACTAACCTTAAGCATTTTACTACTATATATGTTTTTACTTGTACTAATGGGTTTGAAACCTAGGGGAGATGCGAAACACAGTCTGATTCCTTTACATGCACAATAAGGGTCAAGGCCTTCAATTACAAGCCACGAATGACCCAATTGTACTGACAATAATCATTGTGTGTGACTTATGTAGAAATGTGAAAAGTAGCATAAAATGTTTTAGATAGTTTGTTATTTAATGTGTAACATATTAGCTTAGGTAGTGACCACAGTGACCGGACCCTGACCTGCGTGGAGCACAAGATATTTGACGTCCGTCATCTCGTCAGCCACTCAGCCAACCAGAAGGAAGAGATGCCACCCACACCTACAGCACCACACTGCCTGGCCAATCGGGTCCATTTAGCATTTTTTGTTAAAGTTACTTTAATTGATATAAATACAAGTGTGATGTAATGAGGGGGTGGGAGTTTTTTGGGTTATTTCCTAGCTGGAGAAATAAACCATCCTTTGAACTCTTGCAGCCGGGTCTCGGTGCCTTCTTCCCCGAAAGGGGTTGGTTATTTTATTTTCTCTCACACGTAGTAAGCCGGGGAAAGGCACCGACAGTGGCTACGCTTTGTGTAACAGCTGCACTTTAGAAATGCTCAAAATCAAAGCTTCTAGCAAGCCTCAAGACCTTTGCGCAACCTTGGCAGGATATTGATTCCAGAGGAGCCACAGGTCAACTCTCACCCTCATTTAAAATGTCAGTGGTTCCCAGCTTTCCTGTCTATAGAACATATCCATTTGTGGCTGGAGGGAATAGGTAGAAGTGGCTGTGCTCCCCTGTAATTGTGTGCATTGTTTCACCACGCCCACACTAACAATGATGCCCAGGGGATTGTGCAAGGATTCAATGACTTAACACTCAGGAGGCAAAGACACATCACTAGAACATCTGACACAAAAGGGTGCCAAACATTATGTGGCTGTGCACTGGATGGACATTTTATACGCTGTATCTGGTGTAGAAGCGTCCTCACTTCGAGGGCACACATGGGCGCCTCTGATATCCATCATACAACCATGTGCTGACTACCTCTAGTGCCACGTGACAATGTCCTAAATCTTGCCATCACAGAAAGTGCTTGGCTTTATGAGTGGGTGTAAGGATTTCTCTTCAGAAAGGCACTCGTCTCGCCCGTCAACAATGACTACACACGCATTCCCAGACAGCAACTACATTCTTTCTCCCTGAACACCATTGTCTCTTTCTATTTGCCCGGAAATGGTATCCTACTCCCATCTCTCCTTTTCCTCACATGTGCTCCTCCTTTCCCTCAAAGGCAACGGCCTGGTGGAGCCCAGGCCATGGCACAACATGCCACCTTTTAGAACAAGTTTCAGTGCTGTAAGACCACTACGGTGGTGATGATCGAAGTATAACTGCTTTTTGACATAAAATAACTATTTTCTAACAGTCCAAGCAAAGCAAACTAAGTTACATCTAGATCTCTAATGGACATAAGGCATACTCTGTGTTCCTATGAGTTAAGCACGGCATAAAATATAGTCCTTCGACTCGTTGCTCGGAAAGAACTTGAAATTCTTTTTATTATATCTTTCTTCCTCAATTTGTCCAACTCATTTTTAGTAATACAGGCTACCATATGGGATGAGGAACATCAGTTCACATTTATTCTTTCAGATTTGTTTTTTTTGTTAAAACATAAATACTCCTTGAACTTTTTCACAGGATGCTAACTTTTTCTCGGCATAAGCATGCTTTTGCCCCCTTCCTTCACCTATGCTAGGATAGGTGCCTCATGGTGTCCTATGTTGTACCTAAACTCATCTTTTATTTTTTGTGACCCCTGGGCATCTTGTACAACCATTTTCTGAGCGCACATTTAATTTCCCTTTGCCCTTGCCGTCCTTCTTCCCTATCTAAGTGTGAGACACTCTTTCAGGATCTATTTCAGTCCTTAGCTGTTATGGGTCCCTGGATCTCTGTTTTAGGATATGTTTCAGTCCTTGGCTGGTATGGGTCTCTGGATGTCTGTTTTAGGATCTGTGTCAGTCCTTAGCTAGTATGGGTCTCTGGATCTCTGTTTTAGGATCTGTTTCAGTCAATAGCTGTTATGGATCTCTGGATCTCTGTTTTAGGATCTGTTTCAGCCCTTAGCTGTTATGGGTCTTTGGATCGCTGTTTTAGGATATGTTTCAGTCCTTAGCTGGAATGGGTCTCTGGATCTCTGTTTTCGGATCTGTTTCAGTCCTTGGCTGTTATGGGTCACTGGATCTCTGTTTCAGGATCTGTTTCAGTCCTTAGCTGTTATGGGTCTCTGGATCTCTGTTTTAGGACCTGTTTCAGTCAATAGCTGTTATGGTTCTCTGGATCTCTGTTTTAGGATCTGTTTCAGTCAATAGCTTTTATGGTTCTCTGGATCTCTGTTTTATGATCTGTTTCAGTCCTTAGCTGTTATGGGTCTCTGGATCTGATTCACTCTTTAGCTGTTATTGGTCTCTAGTTCTCTGTTTTAGGATCTGTTTCAGTCAATAGCTGTTATGGTTCTCTGGATCTCTGTTTTAGGATCTGTTTCAGTCCTTAGCTGTTATGGGTCTCTGGATCTGATTCACTCTTTAGCTGTTATTGGTCTCTAGTTCTCTGTTTTAGGATCTGTTTCAGTCCTTAGCTATTATGGGTCTCTGTTTTATGATCGCTTTCACTCCTTAGCTGTTATGGTTCTCTGGATCTCTGTTTTAGGATCTGTTTCAGTCATTAGCTGTTATGGGTCTCTGTGTCTCTGTTTTAGGATCTGTTTCACTCCTTAGCTGTTATGGTTCTCTGGATCTCTGTTTTAGGATCTGTTTCAGTCCTTAGCTGTTATGGGTCTCTGGATCTCTGTTTTGGGATCATTTCAGTCCTTAGCTGTTATGGGTCTCTGGATTCCTGTTTTGGGATCGGTTTCAGTCCTTAGCTGTTATGGGTCTCTGGATCTCTGTTTTAGGATATGTTTCAGTCCTTAGCTGGTATGGGTCTCTGGATCTCTGTTTTAGGATCTGTTTCAGTCCTTAGCTGTTATGGGTCTCTGGATCTCTCTTTTAGGATCTGTTTCACTCCTTAGCTGTTATGGGTCTCTGGATCTCTGTTTTGGGATCATTTCAGTCCTTAGCTGTTATGGGTCTCTGGATTCCTGATTTGGGATCTGTTTCAGTCCTTAGCTGTTATGGGTCTCTGGATCTCTGTTTTAGGATATGTTTCAGTCCTTAGCTGGTATGGGTCTCTGGATCTCCATTTTAGAATCTGTTTCAGTCCTTAGCTGTTATGGGTCTCTGGATCTCTCTTTTAGGATCTGTTTCACTCCTTAGCTGCTATGGTTCTCTGGATCTCTGTTTTAGGATCTGTTTCAGTCATTAGCTGTTATGGGTCTCTGTGTCTCTGTTTTAGGATCTGTTTCACTCCTTAGCTGTTATGGTTCTCTGGATCTCTGTTTTAGGATCTGTTTCAGTCCTTAGCTGTTATGGGTCTCTGGATCTCTGTTTTGGGATCATTTCAGTCCTTAGCTGTTATGGTTCTCTGGATCTCTGTTTTAGGATCTGTTTCAGTCCTTAGCTGTTATGGGTCTCTGGATCTCTGTTTTAGGATCTGTTTCAGTCCTTAGCTGTTATGGGTCTCTGTGTCTCTGTTTTAGGATCTGTTTCACTCCTTAGCTGTTATGGTTCTCTGGATCTCTGTTTTAGGATCTGTTTCAGTCCTTAGCTGTTATGGGTCTCTGGATCTCTGTTTTGGGATCATTTCAGTCCTTAGCTGTTATGGTTCTCTGGATCTCTGTTTTAGGATCTGTTTCAGTCATTAGCTGTTATGGGTCTCTGTGTCTCTGTTTCAGGAACATTTCAGTCCTTAGATGTTATGGGTCTCTGGATCTCTGTTTTCGGATCTGTTTCAGTCCTTAGCTGTTAGGGGTCTCTAGGTCTCTGTTTTAGGATCTGTTTTGCTCCTTAGCTGTTATGGTTCTCTGGATCTCTGTTTTAGGATCTGTTTCAGTCCTTAGCTGTTATGGGTCTCTGGATCTGATTCACTCTTTAGCTGTTATTGGTCTCTGGTTCTCTGTTTTAGGATCTGTTTCAGTCCTTAGCTGTAGCTGTTATGGGTCTCTGGGTCTCCGTTTTACAATCTATTTCACTCCTTGGCTTTTATGGTTCTCTGGATCTCTGTTTTAGGATCTGTTTCAGTCGGTAGCTGTTATGGGTTTCTGTGTTAGGATCTGTGTCACTCCTTAGCTGTTATGGTTCTCTGAATCTCTGTTTTAGGATCTGTTTCAGTCCTTAGCTGTTGTGGGTCTCTGGATCTCTGTTTTGGCATCATGTCAGTCCTATGCTGTTAGGGTGTCTGGATCTCTGTTTTCAGATCTGCTTCAGTCCTTAGCTGTTATGGGACTCTGGATCTCTGTTTTAGGATATGTTTCAGTCCTTGGCTGGTATGGGTCTCTGGATCTCTGTTTTAGGATCTGTTTCAGCCCTTAGCTGTTATGGGTCTCTGGATCTCTGTTTTAGGATCTGTTTCAGTCAATAGCTGTTATGGATCTCTGGATCTCTGTTTTAGGATCTGTTTCAGTCCTTAGCTGGAATGGGTCTCTGGATCTCTGTTTTCAGATATGTTTCAGTCCTTGGCTGATATGGGTCACTGGATCTCTGTTTTAGGATCTGTTTCAGTCCTTAGCTGTTATGGGTCCCTGGATCTCTGTTTTAGGAACTGTTTCAAACAAAAGATGTTATGGTTCTCTGGATCTCTGTTTAAGGATCTGTTTCAGTCAATAGCTGTTATGGTTCTCTGGATATCTGTTTTAGGATCTGTTTCAGTCCTTAGCTGTCATGGGTCTCTGGATCTGATTCACTCTTTAGCTGTTATTGGTCTCTAGTTCTCTGTTTTAGTATCTGTTTCAGTCCTTAGCTATTATGGGTCTCTGTTTTATGATCTCTTTCACTCCTTAGCTGTTATGGTTCTCTGGATCTCTGTTTTAGGATCTGTTTCAGTCATTAGCTGTTATGGGTCTCTGTGTCTCTGTTTTAGGATCTGTTTCAGTCGGTAGCTGTTATGGGTCTCTGTGTTAGGATCTGTGTCACTCCTTAGCTGTTATGGTTCTCTGAATCTCTGTTTTAGGATCTGTTTCAGTCCTTAGCTGTTGTGGGTCTCTGGATCTCTGTTTTGGCATCATGTCAGTCCTATGCTGTTAGGGTGTCTGGATCTCTGTTTTCAGATCTGCTTCAGTCCTTAGCTGTTATGGGACTCTGGATCTCTGTTTTAGGATATGTTCCAGTCCTTGGCTGGTATGGGTCTCTGGATCTCTGTTTTAGGATCTGTTTCAGCCCTTAGCTGTTATGGGTCTCTGGATCTCTGTTTTAGGATCTGTTTCAGTCAATAGCTGTTATGGATCTCTGGATCTCTGTTTTAGGATCTGTTTCAGTCCTTAGCTGGAATGGGTCTCTGGATCTCTGTTTTCAGATATGTTTCAGTCCTTGGCTGATATGGGTCACTGGATCTCTGTTTTAGGATCTGTTTCAGTCCTTAGCTGTTATGGGTCTCTGGATCTCTGTTTTAGGAACTGTTTCAAACAAAAGATGTTATGGTTCTCTGGATCTCTGTTTTAGGATCTGTTTCAGTCAATAGCTGTTATGGTTCTCTGGATATCTGTTTTAGGATCTGTTTCAGTCCTTAGCTGTCATGGGTCTCTGGATCTGATTCACTCTTTAGCTGTTATTGGTCTCTAGTTCTCTGTTTTAGTATCTGTTTCAGTCCTTAGCTATTATGGGTCTCTGTTTTATGATCTCTTTCACTCCTTAGCTGTTATGGTTCTCTGGATCTCTGTTTTAGGATCTGTTTCAGTCATTAGCTGTTATGGGTCTCTGTGTCTCTGTTTTAGGATCTGTTTCACTCCTTAGCTGTTATGGTTCTCTGGATCTCTGTTTTAGGTTCTGTTTCAGTCCTTAGCTGTTATGGGTCTCTGGATCTCTGTTTTGGGATCATTTCAGTCCTTAGCTGTTATGGGTCTCTGGATTCCTGTTTTGGGATCTGTTTCAGTCCGTAACTGTTATGTTCTCTGGATCTCTGTTTTAGGATCATTTCAGTCCTTAGATGTTATGGGTCTCTGGATCTCTGTTTCCGGATCTGTTTCAGTCCTTAGCTGTTATGGGTCTCTGGATCTCTGTTTTAGGATATGTTTCAGTCCTTAGCTGGTATGGTTCTCTGGATCTCTGTTTTAGGATCTGTTTCAGTCCTTAGCTGTTATGGGTCTCTGGATCTCTGTTTTAGGATCTGTTTCAGTCCTTAGCTGTTATGGGTCTCTGTGTCTCTGTTTTAGGATCTGTTTCACTCCTTAGCTGTTATGGTTCTCTGGATCTCTGTTTTAGGATCTGTTTCAGTCCTTAGCTGTTATGGGTCTCTGGATCTCTGTTTTGGGATCATTTCAGTCCTTAGCTGTTATGGTTCTCTGGATCTCTGTTTTAGTATCTGTTTCAGTCCTTAGCTATTATGGGTCTCTGTGTCTCTGTTTCAGGAACATTTCAGTCCTTAGATGTTATGGGTCTCTGGATCTCTGTTTTAGGATCTGTTTCAGTCCTTAGCTGTTGTGGGTCTCTGGATCTCTGTTTTGGCATCATGTCAGTCCTATGCTGTTAGGGTGTCTGGATCTCTGTTTTCAGATCTGCTTCAGTCCTTAGCTGTTATGGGACTCTGGATCTCTGTTTTAGGATATGTTCCAGTCCTTGGCTGGTATGGGTCTCTGGATCTCTGTTTTAGGATCTGTTTCAGCCCTTAGCTGTTATGGGTCTCTGGATCTCTGTTTTAGGATCTGTTTCAGTCAATAGCTGTTATGGATCTCTGGATCTCTGTTTTAGGATCTGTTTCAGTCCTTAGCTGGAATGGGTCTCTGGATCTCTGTTTTCAGATATGTTTCAGTCCTTGGCTGATATGGGTCACTGGATCTCTGTTTTAGGATCTGTTTCAGTCCTTAGCTGTTATGGGTCTCTGGATCTCTGTTTTAGGAACTGTTTCAAACAAAAGATGTTATGGTTCTCTGGATCTCTGTTTTAGGATCTGTTTCAGTCAATAGCTGTTATGGTTCTCTGGATATCTGTTTTAGGATCTGTTTCAGTCCTTAGCTGTCATGGGTCTCTGGATCTGATTCACTCTTTAGCTGTTATTGGTCTCTAGTTCTCTGTTTTAGTATCTGTTTCAGTCCTTAGCTATTATGGGTCTCTGTTTTATGATCTCTTTCACTCCTTAGCTGTTATGGTTCTCTGGATCTCTGTTTTAGGATCTGTTTCAGTCATTAGCTGTTATGGGTCTCTGTGTCTCTGTTTTAGGATCTGTTTCACTCCTTAGCTGTTATGGTTCTCTGGATCTCTGTTTTAGGTTCTGTTTCAGTCCTTAGCTGTTATGGGTCTCTGGATCTCTGTTTTGGGATCATTTCAGTCCTTAGCTGTTATGGGTCTCTGGATTCCTGTTTTGGGATCTGTTTCAGTCCGTAACTGTTATGTTCTCTGGATCTCTGTTTTAGGATCATTTCAGTCCTTAGATGTTATGGGTCTCTGGATCTCTGTTTCCGGATCTGTTTCAGTCCTTAGCTGTTATGGGTCTCTGGATCTCTGTTTTAGGATATGTTTCAGTCCTTAGCTGGTATGGTTCTCTGGATCTCTGTTTTAGGATCTGTTTCAGTCCTTAGCTGTTATGGGTCTCTGGATCTCTGTTTAGGATCTGTTTCAGTCCTTAGCTGTTATGGGTCTCTGTGTCTCTGTTTTAGGATCTGTTTCACTCCTTAGCTGTTATGGTTCTCTGGATCTCTGTTTTAGGATCTGTTTCAGTCCTTAGCTGTTATGGGTCTCTGGATCTCTGTTTTGGGATCATTTCAGTCCTTAGCTGTTATGGGTCTCTGGATTCCTGTTTTGGGATCTGTTTCAGTCCGTAACTGTTATGTTCTCTGGATCTCTGTTTTAGGATCATTTCAGTCCTTAGATGTTATGGGTCTCTGGATCTCTGTTTCCGGATCTGTTTCAGTCCTTAGCTGTTATGGGTCTCTGGATCTCTGTTTTAGGATATGTTTCAGTCCTTAGCTGGTATGGTTCTCTGGATCTCTGTTTTAGGATCTGTTTCAGTCCTTAGCTGTTATGGGTCTCTGGATCTCTGTTTTAGGATCTGTTTCAGTCCTTAGCTGTTATGGGTCTCTGTGTCTCTGTTTTAGGATCTGTTTCACTCCTTAGCTGTTATGGTTCTCTGGATCTCTGTTTTAGGATCTGTTTCAGTCCTTAGCTGTTATGGGTCTCTGGATCTCTGTTTTGGGATCATTTCAGTCCTTAGCTGTTATGGTTCTCTGGATCTCTGTTTTAGGATCTGTTTCAGTCATTAGCTGTTATGGGTCTCTGTGTCTCTGTTTCAGGAACATTTCAGTCCTTAGATGTTATGGGTCTCTGGATCTCTGTTTTCGGATCTGTTTCAGTCCTTAGCTGTTATGGGTCTCTAGGTCTCTGTTTTAGGATCTGTTTTGCTCCTTAGCTGTTATGGTTCTCTGGATCTCTGTTTTAGGATCTGTTTCAGTCCTTAGCTGTTATGGGTCTCTGGATCTGATTCACTCTTTAGCTGTTATTGGTCTCTGGTTCTCTGTTTTAGGATCTGTTTCAGTCCTTAGCTGTAGCTGTTATGGGTCTCTGGGTCTCCGTTTTACAATCTATTTCACTCCTTGGCTTTTATGGTTCTCTGGATCTCTGTTTTAGGATCTGTTTCAGTCGGTAGCTGTTATGGGTCTCTGTGTTAGGATCTGTGTCACTCCTTAGCTGTTATGGTTCTCTGAATCTCTGTTTTAGGATCTGTTTCAGTCCTTAGCTGTTGTGGGTCTCTGGATCTCTGTTTTGGCATCATGTCAGTCCTATGCTGTTAGGGTGTCTGGGTCTCTGTTTTGGGATCATTTCAGTCCTTAGCTGTTATGGGTCTCTGGATTCCTGTTTTGGGATCTGTTTCAGTCCGTAACTGTTATGTTCTCTGGATCTCTGTTTTAGGATCATTTCAGTCCTTAGATGTTATGGGTCTCTGGATCTCTGTTTCCGGATCTGTTTCAGTCCTTAGCTGTTATGGGTCTCTGGATCTCTGTTTTAGGATATGTTTCAGTCCTTAGCTGGTATGGTTCCCTGGATCTCTGTTTTAGGATCTGTTTCAGTCCTTAGCTGTTATGGGTCTCTGGATCTCTGTTTTAGGATCTGTTTCAGTCCTTAGCTGTTATGGGTCTCTGTGTCTCTGTTTTAGGATCTGTTTCACTCCTTAGCTGTTATGGTTCTCTGGATCTCTGTTTTAGGATCTGTTTCAGTCCTTAGCTGTTATGGGTCTCTGGATCTCTGTTTTGGGATCATTTCAGTCCTTAGCTGTTATGGTTCTCTGGATCTCTGTTTTAGGATCTGTTTCAGTCATTAGCTGTTTTGGGTCTCTGTGTCTCTGTTTCAGGAACATTTCAGTCCTTAGATGTTATGGGTCTCTGGATCTCTGTTTTCGGATCTGTTTCAGTCCTTAGCTGTTATGGGTCTCTAGGTCTCTGTTTTAGGATCTGTTTTGCTCCTTAGCTGTTATGGTTCTCTGGATCTCTGTTTTAGGATCTGTTTCAGTCCTTAGCTGTTATGGGTCTCTGGATCTGATTCACTCTTTAGCTGTTATTGGTCTCTGGTTCTCTGTTTTAGGATCTGTTTCAGTCCTTAGCTGTAGCTGTTATGGGTCTCTGGGTCTCCGTTTTACAATCTATTTCACTCCTTGGCTGTTATGGTTCTCTGGATCTCTGTTTTAGGATCTGTTTCAGTCGGTAGCTGTTATGGGTCTCTGTGTTAGGATCTGTGTCACTCCTTAGCTGTTATGGTTCTCTGAATCTCTGTTTTAGGATCTGTTTCAGTCCTTAGCTGTTGTGGGTCTCTGGATCTCTGTTTTGGCATCATGTCAGTCCTATGCTGTTAGGGTGTCTAGGTCTCTGTTTTTGGATCTGTTTCAGTCCTTAACTGTTATGTTCTCTGGATCTCTGTTTTAGGATCATTTCAGTTCTTAGCTGTTATGGGTCTCTGGATCTCTGTTTTCAGATCTGCTTCAGTCCTTAGCTGTTATGGGACTCTGGATCTCTGTTTTAGGATATGTTTCAGTCCTTGGCTGGTATGGGACTCTGGATCTCTGTTTTAGGATCTGTTTCAGCTCTTAGCTGTTATGGGTCTCTGGATCTCTGTTTTAGGATCTGTTTCAGTCAATAGCTGTTATGGATCTCTGGATCTCTGTTTTAGGATCTGTTTCAGTCCTTAGCTGGAATGGGTCTCTGGATCTCTGTTTTCAGATATGTTTCAGGCCTTGGCTGTTATGGGTCACTGGATCTCTGTTTTAGGATCTGTTTCAGTCCTTAGCTGTTATGGGTCTCTGGATCTCTGTTTTAGGAACTGTTTCAAACAAAAGATGTTATGGTTCTCTGGATCTCTGTTTTAGGATCTTTTTCAGTCAATAGCTGTTAAGGTTCTCTGGATATCTGTTTTAGGATCTGTTTCAGTCCTTAGCTGTCATGGGTCTCTGGATCTGATTCACTCTTTAGCTGTTATTGGTCTCTAGTTCTCTGTTTTAGTATCTGTTTCAGTCCTTAGCTATTATGGGTCTCTGTTTTATGACCCCTTTCACTCCTTAGCTGTTATGGTTCTCTGGATCTCTGTTTTAGGATCTGTTTCAGTCATTAGCTGTTATGGGTGTCTGTGTCTCTGTTTTAGGATCTGTTTCACTCCTTAGCTGTTATGGTTCTCTGGATCTCTGTTTTAGGTTCTGTTTCAGTCCTTAGCTGTTATGGGTCTCTGGATCTCTGTTTTGGGATCATTTCAGTCCTTAGCTGTTATGGGTCTCTGGATTCCTGTTTTGGGATCTGTTTCAGTCCGTAACTGTTATGTTCTCTGGATCTCTGTTTTAGGATCATTTCAGTCCTTAGATGTTATGGGTCTCTGGATCTCTGTTTTCGGATCTGTTTCAGTCCTTAGCTGTTATGGGTCTCTGGATCTCTGTTTTAGGATATGTTTCAGTCCTTAGCTGGTATGGTTCTCTGGATCTCTGTTTTAGGATCTGTTTCAGTCCTTAGCTGTTATGGGTCTCTGGATCTCTGTTTTAGGATCTGTTTCAGTCCTTAGCTGTTATGGGTCTCTGGATCTCTGTTCTACGATCTGTTTCAGCCCTTAGCTGTTATGGGTCTCTGGGTCTCTGTTTTAGGATCTGTTTCACTCCTTAGCTGTTAAGGGTCTCTGGATCTCTGTTTTAGGATCTGTTTCAGTCAATAGCTGTTATGGTTCTCTGGATCTCTGTTTTAGGATCTGTTTCAGTCAATAGCTGTTATGGTTCTCTAGTTCTCTGTTTTAGGATCTGTTTCAGTCCTGAGCTGTTATGGGTCTCTGGATCTCTGTTTTAGGATCTGTTTCAGTCCTTAGCTGTTATGGGTCTCTGGATCTCTGTTCTACGATCTGTTTCAGCCCTTAGCTGTTATGGGTCTCTGGGTCTCTGTTTTAGGATCTGTTTCACTCCTTAGCTGTTATGGGTCTCTGGATCTCTCTTTTAGGATCTGTTTCAGTCAATAGCTGTTATGGTTCTCTGGATCTCTGTTTTAGGATCTGTTTCAGTCAATAGCTGCTATGTTTCTCTGGATCTCTGTTTTAGGATCTGTTCCAGTCATTAGCTGTTATGGGTCTCTGGATCTGATTCACTCTTTAGATGTTATTGGTCTCTAGTTCTCTGTTTTACGATCTCTTTCACTCCTTAGCTGTTATGGTTCTCTGGATCTCTGTTTTAGGATCTGTTTCAGTCATTAGCTGTTATGGGTCTTTGTGTCTCTGTTTTAGGATCTGTTTCACTCCTTAGCTGTTATGGTTCTCTGGATCTCTGTTTTAGGATCTGTTTCAGTCCTTAGCTGTTATGGGTCTCTGGATCTCTGTTTTGGGATCATTTCAGTCCTTAGCTGTTATGGGTCTCTGGATCTCTGTTTTAGGATCTGTTTCAGTCAATAGCTGTTATGGTTCTCTGGATCTCTGCTTTAGGATCTGTTTCAGTCAATAGCTGTTATGGTTCTCTGGTTCTCTGTTTTAGGATCTGTTTCAGTCCTTAGCTGTTATGGGTCTCTGGATCTCTGTTTTAGGATCTGTTTCAGTCCTTAGCTGTTATGGGTCTCTGGATCTCTGTTCTACGATCTGTTTCAGCCCTTAGCTGTTATGGGTCTCTGGGTCTCTGTTTTAGGATCTGTTTAACTCCTTAGCTGTTATGGGTCTCTGGATCTCTGTTTTAGGATCTGTTTCAGTCAATAGCTGGTACGGTTCTCTGGATCTCTGTTTTAGGATCTGTTTCAGTCAATAGCTGTTATGGTTCTCTGGATCTCTGTTTTAGGATCTGTTCCAGTCCTTAGCTGTTATGGGTCTCTGGATCTGATTCACTCTTTAGCTGTTATTGGTCTCTAGTTCTCTGTTTTACGATCTCTTTCACTCCTTAGCTGTTATGGTTCTCTGGATCTCTGTTTTAGGATCTGTTTCAGTCATTAGCTGTTATGGGTCTCTGTGTCTCTGTTTTAGGATCTGTTTCACTACTTAGTGTTATGGTTCTCTGGATCTCTGTTTTAGGATCTGTTTCAGTCCTCAGCTGTTATGGGTCTCTGGATCTCTGTTTTAGGATCTGTTTCAGTCAATAGCTGTTATGGTTCTCTGGATCTCTGTTTTAGGATCTGTTTCAGTCAATAGCTGTTATGGTTCTCTGGATCTCTGTTTTAGGATCTGTTCCAGCCCTTAGCTGTTATGGGTCTCTGGATCTGATTCACTCTTTAGATGTTATTGGTCTCTAGTTCTCTGTTTTACGATCTCTTTCACTCCTTAGCTGTTATGGTTCTCTGGATCTCTGTTTTAGGATCTGTTTCAGTCATTAGCTGATATGGGTCTCTGTGTCTCTGTTTTAGGATCTGTTTCACTCCTTAGCTGTTATGGTTCTCTGGATCTCTGTTTTAGGATCTGTTTCAGTCCTTAGCTGTTATGGGTCTCTGGATCTCTGTTTTGGGATCATTTCAGTCCTTAGCTGTTATGGGTCTCTGGATCTCTGTTTTAGGATCTGTTTCAGTCAATAGCTGTTATGGTTCTCTGGATCTCTGTTTTAGGATCTGTTTCAGTCAATAGCTGTTATGGTTCTCTGGTTCTCTGTTTTAGGATCTGTTTCAGTCCTTAGCTGTTATGGGTCTCTGGATCTCTGTTTTAGGATCTGTTTCAGTCCTTAGCTGTTATGGGTCTCTGGATCTCTGTTCTACGATCTGTTTCAGCCCTTAGCTGTTATGGGTCTCTGGGTCTCTGTTTTAGGATCTGTTTCACTGCTTAGCTGTTATGGGTCTCTGGACTCTGTTTTAGGATCTGTTTCAGTCAATAGCTGTTACGGTTCTCTGGATCTCTGTTTTAGGATCTGTTTCAGTCAATAACTGTTATGGTTCTCTGGATTCCTGTTTTAGGATCTGTTTCAGTCCTTAGCTGTTATGGGTCTCTGGATCTCTGTTTTAGGATCTGTTTCAGTCCTTAGCTGTTATGGGTCTCTGGATCTCTGTTCTACGATCTGTTTCAGCCCTTAGCTGTTATGGGTCTCTGGGTCTCTGTTTTAGGATCTGTTTCACTCCTTTGCTGTTATGGGTCTCTGGATCTCTGTTTTAGGATCTGTTTCAGTCAATAACTGTTATGGGTCTCTGTGTCTCTGTTTTAGGATCTGTTTCACTCCTTAGCTGTTATGGTTCTCTGGATCTCTGTTTTAGGATCTGTTTCAGTCCTTAGCTGTTATGGGTCTCTAGTTCTCTGTTTTACGATCTCTTTCACTACTTAGCTGTTATGGTTCTCTGGATCTCTGTTTTAGGATCTGTTTCAGTCATTAGCTGTTATGGGTCTCTGTGTCTCTGTTTTAGGATCTGTTTCACTCCTTAGCTGTTATGGTTCTCTGGATCTCTGTTTTAGGATCTGTTTCAGTCCTTAGCTGTTATGGGTCTCTGGATGTCTGTTTTGGGATCATTTCAGTCCTTAGCTGTTATGGGTCTCTGGATTCCTGTTTTGGGATCATTTCAGTCCTTAGATGTTATGGGTCTCTGGATCTCTGTTTTTGGATCTGTTTCAGTCCTTAGCTGTTATGGGTCTCTGGATCTCTGTTTTAGGATCTGTTTCAGTCCTTAGCTGTTATGGGTCTCTGGATCTCTGTTCTAAGATCTGTTTCAGCCTTTAGCTGTTATGGGTCTCTGGATCTCTGTTTTAGGATCTGTTTCACTCCTTAGCTGTTATGGGTCTCTGGATCTCTGTTTTAGGATCTGTTTCAGTCAATAGCTGTTATGGTTCTCTGGATCTCTGTTTTAGGATCTGTTTCAGTCAATAGCTGTTATGGTTCTCTGGATCTCTGTTTTAGGATCTGTTTCAGTCCTTAGCTGTTATGGGTCTCTGGATCTGATTCACTCTTTACCTGTTATTGGTCTCTAGTTCTCTGTTTTAGGATCTGTTTCAGTCCTTAGCTATTATGCGTCTCTGTTTTATGATCGCTTTCACTCCTTAGCTGTTATGGTTCTCTGGATCTCTGTTTTAGGATCTGTTTCAGTCGTTAGCTGTTATGGGTCTCTGGGTCTCTCTTTTAGGATCTGTTTCACTCCTTAGCTGTTATGGTTTTCTGGATCTCTATTTTAGGATCTGTTAACGTCCATAGCAGGTATGGGTCTATGGATCTCGGTTTTAGGATAATTTCAGTCCTTAGCTGTTATGGGTCTCTGGATCTCTGTGTTGGGATCTGTTTCAGTCTGTTGCTGTTATAGTTCTCTGGATCTCTGTTTTAGGATCATTTCAGTCCTTAGCTGTAGCTGTTATGGGTCTCTGGGTCTCTGTTTTACAATCTCTTTCACTCCTTAGCTGTGATGATTCTCTGGATCTCTGTTTTAGGATCTGTTTCAGACGTTAGCTGTTATGGGTCTCTGGATCTCTGTTTTCGGATCTGTTTCAGTCCTTAGCTGTTATGGGTCTCTGGATCTCTGTTTTAGGATATGTTTCAGTCCTTAGCTGGTATGGTTCTCTGGATCTCTGTTTTAGGATCTGTTTCAGTCCTTAGCTGTTATGGGTCTCTGGATCTCTGTTTTAGGATCTGTTTCAGTCCTTAGCTGTTATGGGTCTCTGGATCTCTGTTCTACGATCTGTTTCAGCCCTTAGCTGTTATGGGTCTCTGGGTCTCTGTTTTAGGATCTGTTTCACTCCTTAGCTGTTAAGGGTCTCTGGATCTCTGTTTTAGGATCTGTTTCAGTCAATAGCTGTTATGGTTCTCTGGATCTCTGTTTTAGGATCTGTTTCAGTCAATAGCTGTTATCGTTCTCTAGTTCTCTGTTTTAGGATCTGTTTCAGTCCTGAGCTGTTATGGGTCTCTGGATCTCTGTTTTAGGATCTGTTTCAGTCCTTAGCTGTTATGGGTCTCTGGATCTCTGTTCTACGATCTGTTTCAGCCCTTAGCTGTTATGGGTCTCTGGGTCTCTGTTTTAGGATCTTTTTCACTCCTTAGCTGTTATGGGTCTCTGGATCTCTCTTTTAGGATCTGTTTCAGTCAATAGCTGTTATGGTTCTCTGGATCTCTGTTTTAGGATCTGTTTCAGTCAATAGCTGCTATGGTTCTCTGGATCTCTGTTTTAGGATCTGTTCCAGTCCTTAGCTGTTATGGGTCTCTGGATCTGATTCACTCTTTAGATGTTATTGGTCTCTAGTTCTCTGTTTTACGATCTCTTTCACTCCTTAGCTGTTATGGTTCTCTGGATCTCTGTTTTAGGATCTGTTTCAGTCATTAGCTGTTATGGGTCTTTGTGTCTCTGTTTTAGGATCTGTTTCACTCCTTAGCTGTTATGGTTCTCTGGATCTCTGTTTTAGGATCTGCTTCAGTCCTTAGCTGTTATGGGTCTCTGGATCTCTGTTTTGGGATCATTTCAGTCCTTAGCTGTTATGGGTCTCTGGATCTCTGTTTTAGGATCTGTTTCAGTCAATAGCTGTTATGGTTCTCTGGATCTCTGCTTTAGGATCTGTTTCAGTCAATAGCTGTTATGGTTCTCTGGTTCTCTGTTTTAGGATCTGTTTCAGTCCTTAGCTGTTATGGGTCTCTGGATCTCTGTTTTAGGATCTGTTTCAGTCCTTAGCTGTTATGGGTCTCTGGATCTCTGTTCTACGATCTGTTTCAGCCCTTAGCTGTTATGGGTCTCTGGGTCTCTGTTTTAGGATCTGTTTAACTCCTTAGCTGTTATGGGTCTCTGGATCTCTGTTTTAGGATCTGTTTCAGTCAATAGCTGTTACGGTTCTCTGGATCTCTGTTTTAGGATCTGTTTCAGTCAATAGCTGTTATGGTTCTCTGGATCTCTGTTTTAGGATCTGTTCCAGTCCTTAGCTGTTATGGGTCTCTGGATCTGATTCACTCTTTAGCTGTTATTGGTCTCTAGTTCTCTGTTTTACGATCTCTTTCACTCCTTAGCTGTTATGGTTCTCTGGATCTCTGTTTTAGGATCTGTTTCAGTCATTAGCTGTTATGGGTCTCTGTGTCTCTGTTTTAGGATCTGTTTCACTACTTAGTGTTATGGTTCTCTGGATCTCTGTTTTAGGATCTGTTTCAGTCCTCAGCTGTTATGGGTCTCTGGATCTCTGTTTTAGGATCTGTTTCAGTCAATAGCTGTTATGGTTCTCTGGATCTCTGTTTTAGGATCTGTTTCAGTCAATAGCTGTTATGGTTCTCTGGATCTCTGTTTTAGGATCTGTTCCAGCCCTTAGCTGTTATGGGTCTCTGGATCTGATTCACTCTTTAGATGTTATTGGTCTCTAGTTCTCTGTTTTACGATCTCTTTCACTCCTTAGCTGTTATGGTTCTCTGGATCTCTGTTTTAGGATCTGTTTCAGTCATTAGCTGATATGGGTCTCTGTGTCTCTGTTTTAGGATCTGTTTCACTCCTTAGCTGTTATGGTTCTCTGGATCTCTGTTTTAGGATCTGTTTCAGTCCTTAGCTGTTATGGGTCTCTGGATCTCTGTTTTGGGATCATTTCAGTCCTTAGCTGTTATGGGTCTCTGGATCTCTGTTTTAGGATCTGTTTCAGTCAATAGCTGTTATGGTTCTCTGGATCTCTGTTTTAGGATCTGTTTCAGTCAATAGCTGTTATGGTTCTCTGGTTCTCTGTTTTAGGATCTGTTTCAGTCCTTAGCTGTTATGGGTCTCTGGATCTCTGTTTTAGGATCTGTTTCAGTCCTTAGCTGTTATGGGTCTCTGGATCTCTGTTCTACGATCTGTTTCAGCCCTTAGCTGTTATGGGTCTCTGGGTCTCTGTTTTAGGATCTGTTTCACTGCTTAGCTGTTATGGGTCTCTGGACTCTGTTTTAGGATCTGTTTCAGTCAATAGCTGTTACGGTTCTCTGGATCTCTGTTTTAGGATCTGTTTCAGTCAATAACTGTTATGGTTCTCTGGATTCCTGTTTTAGGATCTGTTTCAGTCCTTAGCTGTTATGGGTCTCTGGATCTCTGTTTTAGGATCTGTTTCAGTCCTTAGCTGTTATGGGTCTCTGGATCTCTGTTTTAGGATATGTTTCAGTCCTTAGCTGGTATGGTTCTCTGGATCTCTGTTTTAGGATCTGTTTCAGTCCTTAGCTGTTATGGGTCTCTGGATCTCTGTTTTAGGATCTGTTTCAGTCCTTAGCTGTTATGGGTCTCTGTGTCTCTGTTTTAGGATCTGTTTCACTCCTTAGCTGTTATGGTTCTCTGGATCTCTGTTTTAGGATCTGTTTCAGTCCTTAGCTGTTATGGGTCTCTGGATCTCTGTTTTGGGATCATTTCAGTCCTTAGCTGTTATGGTTCTCTGGATCTCTGTTTTAGGATCTGTTTCAGTCATTAGCTGTTATGGGTCTCTGTGTCTCTGTTTCAGGAACATTTCAGTCCTTAGATGTTATGGGTCTCTGGATCTCTGTTTTCGGATCTGTTTCAGTCCTTAGCTGTTATGGGTCTCTAGGTCTCTGTTTTAGGATCTGTTTTGCTCCTTAGCTGTTATGGTTCTCTGGATCTCTGTTTTAGGATCTGTTTCAGTCCTTAGCTGTTATGGGTCTCTGGATCTGATTCACTCTTTAGCTGTTATTGGTCTCTGGTTCTCTGTTTTAGGATCTGTTTCAGTCCTTAGCTGTAGCTGTTATGGGTCTCTGGGTCTCCGTTTTACAATCTATTTCACTCCTTGGCTTTTATGGTTCTCTGGATCTCTGTTTTAGGATCTGTTTCAGTCGGTAGCTGTTATGGGTCTCTGTGTTAGGATCTGTGTCACTCCTTAGCTGTTATGGTTCTCTGAATCTCTGTTTTAGGATCTGTTTCAGTCCTTAGCTGTTGTGGGTCTCTGGATCTCTGTTTTGGCATCATGTCAGTCCTATGCTGTTAGGGTGTCTGGGTCTCTGTTTTGGGATCATTTCAGTCCTTAGCTGTTATGGGTCTCTGGATTCCTGTTTTGGGATCTGTTTCAGTCCGTAACTGTTATGTTCTCTGGATCTCTGTTTTAGGATCATTTCAGTCCTTAGATGTTATGGGTCTCTGGATCTCTGTTTCCGGATCTGTTTCAGTCCTTAGCTGTTATGGGTCTCTGGATCTCTGTTTTAGGATATGTTTCAGTCCTTAGCTGGTATGGTTCCCTGGATCTCTGTTTTAGGATCTGTTTCAGTCCTTAGCTGTTATGGGTCTCTGGATCTCTGTTTTAGGATCTGTTTCAGTCCTTAGCTGTTATGGGTCTCTGTGTCTCTGTTTTAGGATCTGTTTCACTCCTTAGCTGTTATGGTTCTCTGGATCTCTGTTTTAGGATCTGTTTCAGTCCTTAGCTGTTATGGGTCTCTGGATCTCTGTTTTGGGATCATTTCAGTCCTTAGCTGTTATGGTTCTCTGGATCTCTGTTTTAGGATCTGTTTCAGTCATTAGCTGTTTTGGGTCTCTGTGTCTCTGTTTCAGGAACATTTCAGTCCTTAGATGTTATGGGTCTCTGGATCTCTGTTTTCGGATCTGTTTCAGTCCTTAGCTGTTATGGGTCTCTAGGTCTCTGTTTTAGGATCTGTTTTGCTCCTTAGCTGTTATGGTTCTCTGGATCTCTGTTTTAGGATCTGTTTCAGTCCTTAGCTGTTATGGGTCTCTGGATCTGATTCACTCTTTAGCTGTTATTGGTCTCTGGTTCTCTGTTTTAGGATCTGTTTCAGTCCTTAGCTGTAGCTGTTATGGGTCTCTGGGTCTCCGTTTTACAATCTATTTCACTCCTTGGCTGTTATGGTTCTCTGGATCTCTGTTTTAGGATCTGTTTCAGTCGGTAGCTGTTATGGGTCTCTGTGTTAGGATCTGTGTCACTCCTTAGCTGTTATGGTTCTCTGAATCTCTGTTTTAGGATCTGTTTCAGTCCTTAGCTGTTGTGGGTCTCTGGATCTCTGTTTTGGCATCATGTCAGTCCTATGCTGTTAGGGTGTCTAGGTCTCTGTTTTGGGATCTGTTTCAGTCCTTAACTGTTATGTTCTCTGGATCTCTGTTTTAGGATCATTTCAGTTCTTAGCTGTTATGGGTCTCTGGATCTCTGTTTTCAGATCTGCTTCAGTCCTTAGCTGTTATGGGACTCTGGATCTCTGTTTTAGGATATGTTTCAGTCCTTGGCTGGTATGGGACTCTGGATCTCTGTTTTAGGATCTGTTTCAGCCCTTAGCTGTTATGGGTCTCTGGATCTCTGTTTTAGGATCTGTTTCAGTCAATAGCTGTTATGGATCTCTGGATCTCTGTTTTAGGATCTGTTTCAGTCCTTAGCTGGAATGGGTCTCTGGATCTCTGTTTTCAGATATGTTTCAGGCCTTGGCTGTTATGGGTCACTGGATCTCTGTTTTAGGATCTGTTTCAGTCCTTAGCTGTTATGGGTCTCTGGATCTCTGTTTTAGGAACTGTTTCAAACAAAAGATGTTATGGTTCTCTGGATCTCTGTTTTAGGATCTTTTTCAGTCAATAGCTGTTAAGGTTCTCTGGATATCTGTTTTAGGATCAGTTTCAGTCCTTAGCTGTCATGGGTCTCTGGATCTGATTCACTCTTTAGCTGTTATTGGTCTCTAGTTCTCTGTTTTAGTATCTGTTTCAGTCCTTAGCTATTATGGGTCTCTGTTTTATGACCCCTTTCACTCCTTAGCTGTTATGGTTCTCTGGATCTCTGTTTTAGGATCTGTTTCAGTCATTAGCTGTTATGGGTGTCTGTGTCTCTGTTTTAGGATCTGTTTCACTCCTTAGCTGTTATGGTTCTCTGGATCTCTGTTTTAGGTTCTGTTTCAGTCCTTAGCTGTTATGGGTCTCTGGATCTCTGTTTTGGGATCATTTCAGTCCTTAGCTGTTATGGGTCTCTGGATTCCTGTTTTGGGATCTGTTTCAGTCCGTAACTGTTATGTTCTCTGGATCTCTGTTTTAGGATCATTTCAGTCCTTAGATGTTATGGGTCTCTGGATCTCTGTTTTCGGATCTGTTTCAGTCCTTAGCTGTTATGGGTCTCTGGATCTCTGTTTTAGGATATGTTTCAGTCCTTAGCTGGTATGGTTCTCTGGATCTCTGTTTTAGGATCTGTTTCAGTCCTTAGCTGTTATGGGTCTCTGGATCTCTGTTTTAGGATCTGTTTCAGTCCTTAGCTGTTATGGGTCTCTGGATCTCTGTTCTACGATCTGTTTCAGCCCTTAGCTGTTATGGGTCTCTGGGTCTCTGTTTTAGGATCTGTTTCACTCCTTAGCTGTTAAGGGTCTCTGGATCTCTGTTTTAGGATCTGTTTCAGTCAATAGCTGTTATGGTTCTCTGGATCTCTGTTTTAGGATCTGTTTCAGTCAATAGCTGTTATGGTTCTCTAGTTCTCTGTTTTAGGATCTGTTTCAGTCCTGAGCTGTTATGGGTCTCTGGATCTCTGTTTTAGGATCTGTTTCAGTCCTTAGCTGTTATGGGTCTCTGGATCTCTGTTCTACGATCTGTTTCAGCCCTTAGCTGTTATGGGTCTCTGGGTCTCTGTTTTAGGATCTGTTTCACTCCTTAGCTGTTATGGGTCTCTGGATCTCTCTTTTAGGATCTGTTTCAGTCAATAGCTGTTATGGTTCTCTGGATCTCTGTTTTAGGATCTGTTTCAGTCAATAGCTGCTATGTTTCTCTGGATCTCTGTTTTAGGATCTGTTCCAGTCATTAGCTGTTATGGGTCTCTGGATCTGATTCACTCTTTAGATGTTATTGGTCTCTAGTTCTCTGTTTTACGATCTCTTTCACTCCTTAGCTGTTATGGTTCTCTGGATCTCTGTTTTAGGATCTGTTTCAGTCATTAGCTGTTATGGGTCTTTGTGTCTCTGTTTTAGGATCTGTTTCACTCCTTAGCTGTTATGGTTCTCTGGATCTCTGTTTTAGGATCTGTTTCAGTCCTTAGCTGTTATGGGTCTCTGGATCTCTGTTTTGGGATCATTTCAGTCCTTAGCTGTTATGGGTCTCTGGATCTCTGTTTTAGGATCTGTTTCAGTCAATAGCTGTTATGGTTCTCTGGATCTCTGCTTTAGGATCTGTTTCAGTCAATAGCTGTTATGGTTCTCTGGTTCTCTGTTTTAGGATCTGTTTCAGTCCTTAGCTGTTATGGGTCTCTGGATCTCTGTTTTAGGATCTGTTTCAGTCCTTAGCTGTTATGGGTCTCTGGATCTCTGTTCTACGATCTGTTTCAGCCCTTAGCTGTTATGGGTCTCTGGGTCTCTGTTTTAGGATCTGTTTAACTCCTTAGCTGTTATGGGTCTCTGGATCTCTGTTTTAGGATCTGTTTCAGTCAATAGCTGGTACGGTTCTCTGGATCTCTGTTTTAGGATCTGTTTCAGTCAATAGCTGTTATGGTTCTCTGGATCTCTGTTTTAGGATCTGTTCCAGTCCTTAGCTGTTATGGGTCTCTGGATCTGATTCACTCTTTAGCTGTTATTGGTCTCTAGTTCTCTGTTTTACGATCTCTTTCACTCCTTAGCTGTTATGGTTCTCTGGATCTCTGTTTTAGGATCTGTTTCAGTCATTAGCTGTTATGGGTCTCTGTGTCTCTGTTTTAGGATCTGTTTCACTACTTAGTGTTATGGTTCTCTGGATCTCTGTTTTAGGATCTGTTTCAGTCCTCAGCTGTTATGGGTCTCTGGATCTCTGTTTTAGGATCTGTTTCAGTCAATAGCTGTTATGGTTCTCTGGATCTCTGTTTTAGGATCTGTTTCAGTCAATAGCTGTTATGGTTCTCTGGATCTCTGTTTTAGGATCTGTTCCAGCCCTTAGCTGTTATGGGTCTCTGGATCTGATTCACTCTTTAGATGTTATTGGTCTCTAGTTCTCTGTTTTACGATCTCTTTCACTCCTTAGCTGTTATGGTTCTCTGGATCTCTGTTTTAGGATCTGTTTCAGTCATTAGCTGATATGGGTCTCTGTGTCTCTGTTTTAGGATCTGTTTCACTCCTTAGCTGTTATGGTTCTCTGGATCTCTGTTTTAGGATCTGTTTCAGTCCTTAGCTGTTATGGGTCTCTGGATCTCTGTTTTGGGATCATTTCAGTCCTTAGCTGTTATGGGTCTCTGGATCTCTGTTTTAGGATCTGTTTCAGTCAATAGCTGTTATGGTTCTCTGGATCTCTGTTTTAGGATCTGTTTCAGTCAATAGCTGTTATGGTTCTCTGGTTCTCTGTTTTAGGATCTGTTTCAGTCCTTAGCTGTTATGGGTCTCTGGATCTCTGTTTTAGGATCTGTTTCAGTCCTTAGCTGTTATGGGTCTCTGGATCTCTGTTCTACGATCTGTTTCAGCCCTTAGCTGTTATGGGTCTCTGGGTCTCTGTTTTAGGATCTGTTTCACTGCTTAGCTGTTATGGGTCTCTGGACTCTGTTTTAGGATCTGTTTCAGTCAATAGCTGTTACGGTTCTCTGGATCTCTGTTTTAGGATCTGTTTCAGTCAATAACTGTTATGGTTCTCTGGATTCCTGTTTTAGGATCTGTTTCAGTCCTTAGCTGTTATGGGTCTCTGGATCTCTGTTTTAGGATCTGTTTCAGTCCTTAGCTGTTATGGGTCTCTGGATCTCTGTTCTACGATCTGTTTCAGCCCTTAGCTGTTATGGGTCTCTGGGTCTCTGTTTTAGGATCTGTTTCACTCCTTTGCTGTTATGGGTCTCTGGATCTCTGTTTTAGGATCTGTTTCAGTCAATAACTGTTATGGGTCTCTGTGTCTCTGTTTTAGGATCTGTTTCACTCCTTAGCTGTTATGGTTCTCTGGATCTCTGTTTTAGGATCTGTTTCAGTCCTTAGCTGTTATGGGTCTCTAGTTCTCTGTTTTACGATCTCTTTCACTACTTAGCTGTTATGGTTCTCTGGATCTCTGTTTTAGGATCTGTTTCAGTCATTAGCTGTTATGGGTCTCTGTGTCTCTGTTTTAGGATCTGTTTCACTCCTTAGCTGTTATGGTTCTCTGGATCTCTGTTTTAGGATCGGTTTCAGTCCTTAGCTGTTATGGGTCTCTGGATGTCTGTTTTGGGATCATTTCAGTCCTTAGCTGTTATGGGTCTCTGGATTCCTGTTTTGGGATCATTTCAGTCCTTAGATGTTATGGGTCTCTGGATCTCTGTTTTTGGATCTGTTTCAGTCCTTAGCTGTTATGGGTCTCTGGATCTCTGTTTTAGGATCTGTTTCAGTCCTTAGCTGTTATGGGTCTCTGGATCTCTGTTCTAAGATCTGTTTCAGCCTTTAGCTGTTATGGGTCTCTGGATCTCTGTTTTAGGATCTGTTTCACTCCTTAGCTGTTATGGGTCTCTGGATCTCTGTTTTAGGATCTGTTTCAGTCAATAGCTGTTATGGTTCTCTGGATCTCTGTTTTAGGATCTGTTTCAGTCAATAGCTGTTATGGTTCTCTGGATCTCTGTTTTAGGATCTGTTTCAGTCCTTAGCTGTTATGGGTCTCTGGATCTGATTCACTCTTTACCTGTTATTGGTCTCTAGTTCTCTGTTTTAGGATCTGTTTCAGTCCTTAGCTATTATGCGTCTCTGTTTTATGATCGCTTTCACTCCTTAGCTGTTATGGTTCTCTGGATCTCTGTTTTAGGATCTGTTTCAGTCGTTAGCTGTTATGGGTCTCTGGGTCTCTCTTTTAGGATCTGTTTCACTCCTTAGCTGTTATGGTTTTCTGGATCTCTATTTTAGGATCTGTTAACGTCCATAGCAGGTATGGGTCTATGGATCTCGGTTTTAGGATAATTTCAGTCCTTAGCTGTTATGGGTCTCTGGATCTCTGTGTTGGGATCTGTTTCAGTCTGTTGCTGTTATAGTTCTCTGGATCTCTGTTTTAGGATCATTTCAGTCCTTAGCTGTAGCTGTTATGGGTCTCTGGGTCTCTGTTTTACAATCTCTTTCACTCCTTAGCTGTGATGATTCTCTGGATCTCTGTTTTAGGATCTGTTTCAGACGTTAGCTGTTATGGGTCTCTGGATCTCTGTTTTCGGATCTGTTTCAGTCCTTAGCTGTTATGGGTCTCTGGATCTCTGTTTTAGGATATGTTTCAGTCCTTAGCTGGTATGGTTCTCTGGATCTCTGTTTTAGGATCTGTTTCAGTCCTTAGCTGTTATGGGTCTCTGGATCTCTGTTTTAGGATCTGTTTCAGTCCTTAGCTGTTATGGGTCTCTGGATCTCTGTTCTACGATCTGTTTCAGCCCTTAGCTGTTATGGGTCTCTGGGTCTCTGTTTTAGGATCTGTTTCACTCCTTAGCTGTTAAGGGTCTCTGGATCTCTGTTTTAGGATCTGTTTCAGTCAATAGCTGTTATGGTTCTCTGGATCTCTGTTTTAGGATCTGTTTCAGTCAATAGCTGTTATCGTTCTCTAGTTCTCTGTTTTAGGATCTGTTTCAGTCCTGAGCTGTTATGGGTCTCTGGATCTCTGTTTTAGGATCTGTTTCAGTCCTTAGCTGTCATGGGTCTCTGGATCTCTGTTCTACGATCTGTTTCAGCCCTTAGCTGTTATGGGTCTCTGGGTCTCTGTTTTAGGATCTTTTTCACTCCTTAGCTGTTATGGGTCTCTGGATCTCTCTTTTAGGATCTGTTTCAGTCAATAGCTGTTATGGTTCTCTGGATCTCTGTTTTAGGATCTGTTTCAGTCAATAGCTGCTATGGTTCTCTGGATCTCTGTTTTAGGATCTGTTCCAGTCCTTAGCTGTTATGGGTCTCTGGATCTGATTCACTCTTTAGATGTTATTGGTCTCTAGTTCTCTGTTTTACGATCTCTTTCACTCCTTAGCTGTTATGGTTCTCTGGATCTCTGTTTTAGGATCTGTTTCAGTCATTAGCTGTTATGGGTCTTTGTGTCTCTGTTTTAGGATCTGTTTCACTCCTTAGCTGTTATGGTTCTCTGGATCTCTGTTTTAGGATCTGCTTCAGTCCTTAGCTGTTATGGGTCTCTGGATCTCTGTTTTGGGATCATTTCAGTCCTTAGCTGTTATGGGTCTCTGGATCTCTGTTTTAGGATCTGTTTCAGTCAATAGCTGTTATGGTTCTCTGGATCTCTGCTTTAGGATCTGTTTCAGTCAATAGCTGTTATGGTTCTCTGGTTCTCTGTTTTAGGATCTGTTTCAGTCCTTAGCTGTTATGGGTCTCTGGATCTCTGTTTTAGGATCTGTTTCAGTCCTTAGCTGTTATGGGTCTCTGGATCTCTGTTCTACGATCTGTTTCAGCCCTTAGCTGTTATGGGTCTCTGGGTCTCTGTTTTAGGATCTGTTTAACTCCTTAGCTGTTATGGGTCTCTGGATCTCTGTTTTAGGATCTGTTTCAGTCAATAGCTGTTACGGTTCTCTGGATCTCTGTTTTAGGATCTGTTTCAGTCAATAGCTGTTATGGTTCTCTGGATCTCTGTTTTAGGATCTGTTCCAGTCCTTAGCTGTTATGGGTCTCTGGATCTGATTCACTCTTTAGCTGTTATTGGTCTCTAGTTCTCTGTTTTACGATCTCTTTCACTCCTTAGCTGTTATGGTTCTCTGGATCTCTGTTTTAGGATCTGTTTCAGTCATTAGCTGTTATGGGTCTCTGTGTCTCTGTTTTAGGATCTGTTTCACTACTTAGTGTTATGGTTCTCTGGATCTCTGTTTTAGGATCTGTTTCAGTCCTCAGCTGTTATGGGTCTCTGGATCTCTGTTTTAGGATCTGTTTCAGTCAATAGCTGTTATGGTTCTCTGGATCTCTGTTTTAGGATCTGTTTCAGTCAATAGCTGTTATGGTTCTCTGGATCTCTGTTTTAGGATCTGTTCCAGCCCTTAGCTGTTATGGGTCTCTGGATCTGATTCACTCTTTAGATGTTATTGGTCTCTAGTTCTCTGTTTTACGATCTCTTTCACTCCTTAGCTGTTATGGTTCTCTGGATCTCTGTTTTAGGATCTGTTTCAGTCATTAGCTGATATGGGTCTCTGTGTCTCTGTTTTAGGATCTGTTTCACTCCTTAGCTGTTATGGTTCTCTGGATCTCTGTTTTAGGATCTGTTTCAGTCCTTAGCTGTTATGGGTCTCTGGATCTCTGTTTTGGGATCATTTCAGTCCTTAGCTGTTATGGGTCTCTGGATCTCTGTTTTAGGATCTGTTTCAGTCAATAGCTGTTATGGTTCTCTGGATCTCTGTTTTAGGATCTGTTTCAGTCAATAGCTGTTATGGTTCTCTGGTTCTCTGTTTTAGGATCTGTTTCAGTCCTTAGCTGTTATGGGTCTCTGGATCTCTGTTTTAGGATCTGTTTCAGTCCTTAGCTGTTATGGGTCTCTGGATCTCTGTTCTACGATCTGTTTCAGCCCTTAGCTGTTATGGGTCTCTGGGTCTCTGTTTTAGGATCTGTTTCACTGCTTAGCTGTTATGGGTCTCTGGACTCTGTTTTAGGATCTGTTTCAGTCAATAGCTGTTACGGTTCTCTGGATCTCTGTTTTAGGATCTGTTTCAGTCAATAACTGTTATGGTTCTCTGGATTCCTGTTTTAGGATCTGTTTCAGTCCTTAGCTGTTATGGGTCTCTGGATCTCTGTTTTAGGATCTGTTTCAGTCCTTAGCTGTTATGGGTCTCTGGATCTCTGTTGTACGATCTGTTTCAGCCCTTAGCTGTTATGGGTCTCTGGGTCTCTGTTTTAGGATCTGTTTCACTCCTTTGCTGTTATGGGTCTCTGGATCTCTGTTTTAGGATCTGTTTCAGTCAATAACTGTTATGGGTCTCTGTGTCTCTGTTTTAGGATCTGTTTCACTCCTTAGCTGTTATGGTTCTCTGGATCTCTGTTTTAGGATCTGTTTCAGTCCTTAGCTGTTATGGGTCTCTAGTTCTCTGTTTTACGATCTCTTTCACTACTTAGCTGTTATGGTTCTCTGGATCTCTGTTTTAGGATCTGTTTCAGTCATTAGCTGTTATGGGTCTCTGTGTCTCTGTTTTAGGATCTGTTTCACTCCTTAGCTGTTATGGTTCTCTGGATCTCTGTTTTAGGATCTGTTTCAGTCCTTAGCTGTTATGGGTCTCTGGATGTCTGTTTTGGGATCATTTCAGTCCTTAGCTGTTATGGGTCTCTGGATTCCTGTTTTGGGATCATTTCAGTCCTTAGATGTTATGGGTCTCTGGATCTCTGTCTTTGGATCTGTTTCAGTCCTTAGCTGTTATGGGTCTCTGGATCTCTGTTTTAGGATCTGTTTCAGTCCTTAGCTGTTATGGGTCTCTGGATCTCTGTTCTAAGATCTGTTTCAGCCTTTAGCTGTTATGGGTCTCTGGATCTCTGTTTTAGGATCTGTTTCACTCCTTAGCTGTTATGGGTCTCTGGATCTCTGTTTTAGGATCTGTTTCAGTCAATAGCTGTTATGGTTCTCTGGATCTCTGTTTTAGGATCTGTTTCAGTCAATAGCTGTTATGGTTCTCTGGATCTCTGTTTTAGGATCTGTTTCAGTCCTTAGCTGTTATGGGTCTCTGGATCTGATTCACTCTTTACCTGTTATTGGTCTCTAGTTCTCTGTTTTAGGATCTGTTTCAGTCCTTAGCTATTATGCGTCTCTGTTTTATGATCGCTTTCACTCCTTAGCTGTTATGGTTCTCTGGATCTCTGTTTTAGGATCTGTTTCAGTCGTTAGCTGTTATGGGTCTCTGGGTCTCTCTTTTAGGATCTGTTTCACTCCTTAGCTGTTATGGTTTTCTGGATCTCTATTTTAGGATCTGTTAACGTCCATAGCAGGTATGGGTCTATGGATCTCGGTTTTAGGATAATTTCAGTCCTTAGCTGTTATGGGTCTCTGGATCTCTGTGTTGGGATCTGTTTCAGTCTGTTGCTGTTATAGTTCTCTGGATCTCTGTTTTAGGATCATTTCAGTCCTTAGCTGTAGCTGTTATGGGTCTCTGGGTCTCTGTTTTACAATCTCTTTCACTCCTTAGCTGTTATGATTCTCTGGATCTCTGTTTTAGGATCTGTTTCAGACGTTAGCTGTTATGGGTCTCTGTGTTAGGATCTGTGTCACTCCTTAGCTGTTATGGTTCTCTGGATCTCTGTTTTAGGATCTGTTTCTGTCCTTAGCTGTTATGGGTCTATGGATCTCTGTTTTAGGATCATTTCAGTCTTTAGCTGTTATGGGTCTCTGGATCTCTTATTTTGGATCTGTTTCAGTCCTTAGCTGTTATGGGTCTCTGGATCTCTGTTTTCAGATCTGTTTCAGTCCTCAGCTGTTATGGGTCTCTGGATCTCTGTATCTCTGTTTTAGAATCTGTTTCAGTCATTAGCTGTTATGGGTCTCTGTGTCTCTGTTTTAGGATCTGTTTCACTCCTTAGCTGTTATGGTTCTCTGGATCTCTGTTTTAGGATCTGTTTCAGTCCTTAGCTGTTATGGGTCTCTGGATCTCTGTTTTGGGATCATTTCAGTCCTTAGCTGTTATGGGTCTCTGGATTCCTGTTTTGGGATCTGTTTCAGTCCTTAACTGTTATGTTCTCTGGATCTCTGTTTTAGGATCATTTCAGTCCTTAGATGTTATGGGTCTCTGGATCTCTGTTTTCGGATCTGTTTCAGTCTTTAGATGTTATGGGTCTCTGGATCTCTGTTTTAGGATATGTTTCAGTCCTTAGCTGTTATGGGTCTCTGGATCTCTGTTTTAGGATCTGTTTCAGTCCTTAGCTGTTATGGGTCTCTGGATCTCTGTTCTACGATCTGTTTCAGCCCTTAGCTGTTATGGGTCTCTGGGTCTCTGTTTTAGGATCTGTTTCAATCCTTTGCTGTTATGGTTCTCTGGATCTCTGTTTTAGGATCTCTTTCAGTCCTTAACTGTTATGGGTCTCTGGATCTCTGTTTTAGGATCGGATTCACTCCTTAGTTTTTGGTCTCTGGTTCTCTGTTTTAGGATCTGTTTCAGTCGTTAGCTGTTATGGGTCTCTGGGTCTCTCTTTTAGGATCTGTTTCACTCCTTAGCTGTTATGGTTTTCTGGATCTCTATTTTAGGATCTGTTAACGTCCATAGCAGGTATGGGTCTATGGATCTCGGTTTTAGGATCATTTCAGTCCTTAGCTGTTATGGGTCTCTGGATCTCTGTTTTGGGATCCGATTCCCTTCTTAGCTGTTATGGTTCTCTGGATCTCTGTTTTAGATTCTCTTTCAGTCCATAGCTGTTATGGGTCTATGGATCTCGGTTTTAGGATCATTTCAGTCCTTGGCTGTTATGGGTCTCTGGATCTCTGTTTTAGGATCGGATTCACTCCTTAGCTGATTTTGGTCTCTGGTTCTCTGTTTTAGGATCTGTTTCACTCCTTCGCTGTTATTGTTCTCTGGATCTCTGTGTTAGGATCTGTTTCAGTCGTTAGCTGTTATGGGTCTCTGGGTCGCTCTTTTAGGATCTGTTTCACTCCTTAGCTGTTATGGTTTTCTGGATCTCTATTTTAGGATCTGTTACAGTCCATAGCTGGTATGGGTCTATGGATCTTGGTTTTAGGATCATTTCAGTCCTTAGCTGTTATGGGTCTCTGGATCTCTGTTTTGGGATCTGTTTCAGTCTGTTGCTGTTATAGTTCTCTGGATCTCTGTTTTAGGATCAGTTTCAGACGTTAGCTGTTATGGGTCTCTGTGTCTCTGTTTTACAATCTCTTTCACTCCTTAGCTGTTATGATTCTCTGGATCTCTGTTTTAGGATCTGTTTCAGACGTTAGCTGTTATGGGTCTCTGTGTTAGGATCTGTGTCACTCCTTAGCTGTTATGGTTCTCTGGATATCTGTTTTAGGATCTGTTTCTGTCCTTAGCTGTTATGGGTCTATGGATCTCTGTTTTAGGATCATTTCAGTCTTTAGCTGTTATGGGTCTCTGGATCTCTTATTTTGGATCTGTTTCAGTCCTTAGCTGTTATGGGTCTCTGGATCTCTGTATTCAGATCTGTTTCAGTCCTCAGCTGTTATGGGTCTCTGGATTCCTGTTTTGGGATCTGTTTCAGTCCTTAACTGTTATGTTCTCTGGATCTCTATTTTCGGATCATTTCAGTCCTTAGATGTTATGGGTCTCTGGATCTCTGTTTTAGGATCTGTTTCAGTTAATAGCTGTTATGGTTCTCTGGATCTCTGTTTTAGGATCTGTTTCAGTCAATAGCTGTTATGGTTCTCTGGATCTCTGTTTTAGGATCTGTTTCAGTCCTTAGCTGTTATGGGTCTCTGGATCTGATTCACTCTTTAGCTGTTATTGGTCTCTAGTTCTCTGTTTTAGGGTCTGTTTCAGTCCTTAGCTATTATGGGTCTCTGTTTTATGATCGCTTCACTCCTTAGCTGTTATGGTTCTCTGGATATCTGTTTTAGGATCTGTTTCAGTCATTAGCTGTTATGGGTCTCTGTGTCTCTGTTTTAGGATCTGTTTCACTCCTTAGCTGTTATGGGTCTCTGGATCTCTGTTTTGGGATCATTTCAGTCCTTAGCTGTTATGGGTCTCTGGATTCCTGTTTTGGGATCTGTTTCAGTGCTTAGCTGTTATGGGTCTCTGGATCTCTGTTTTAGGATATGTTTCAGTCCTTAGCTGGTATGGGTCTCTGGATCTCTGTTTTAGGATCTGTTTCAGTCCTTAGCTGTTATGGGTCTATGGATCTCTTTTTTAGGATCTGTTTCATTCCTTAGCTGTTATGGTTCTCTGGATCTCTGTTTTAGGATCTCTTTCAGTCCTTAACTGCTATGGGTCTCTGGTTCTCTGTTTTAGGATCTGTTTCAGTCCATAGCTGTTATGGGTCTCTGGGTCTCTGTTTTAGGATATGTTTCAGTCCTTAGCTGGTATGGGTCTCTGGATCTCTATTTTAGGATCTGTTTCAGTCGTTAGCTGTTATGGGTCTCTGGGTCTCTCTTTTAGGATCTGTTTCACTGCGTAGCTGTTATGGTTTTCTGGATCTCTATTTTCGGATCTGTTACAGTCCATAGCTGGTATGAGTCTATGGATCTCGGTTTTAGGATCATTTCAGTCCTTAGCTGTTATGGGTCTCTGGATCTCTGTTTTGGGATCTGTTTCAGTCTGGTGCTGTTATAGTTCTCTGGATCTCTGTTTTAGGATCATTTCAGTCCTTAGCTGTAGCTGTTATGGGTCTCTGGGTCTCCGTTTTACAATCTCTTTCACTCCTTAGCTGTTATGGTTCTCTCGATCTCTGTTTTAGGATCTGTTTCAGTCGTTAGCTGTTATGGGTCTCTGTGTCTCTGTGTTAGGATCTATGTCACTCCTTACTTGTTATGGTTCTCTGGATCTCTGTTTTAGGATCTTTTTCAGTCCTTAGCTGTTATGGGTCTCTGGATCTCTGTTTTGGCATCATGTCAGTCCTTAGCTGTTAGGGTGTCTGGGTCTCTGTTTTGGGATCTGTTTCAGTCCTTAACTGTTATGTTCTCTGGATCTCTGTTTTAGGATCTTTTCAGTTCTTAGCTGTTATGGGTCTCTGGATCTCTGTTTTCAGATTTGTTTCAGTCCTTAGCTGGAATGGGTCTCTGGATCTCTGTTTTCAGATCTGTTTCGGTCCTTGGCTGTAATGGGTCTCTGGATCTCTGATTTAGGATCTGTTTCATTCCTTAGCTGTTGTGGGTCTCTGGATCTCTGTTTTAGGATCTGTTTCAGTCAATAGCTGTTATGGTTCTCTGGATCTCTGTTTTAGGATCTGTGTCAGTCCTTAGCTGTTATGGGACTCTGGATCGCTGTTTTAGGATATGTTTCAGTCCTTGGCTGGAATGGGTCTCTGGATCTCTGTTTTTGGATCTGTTTCAGTCCTTGGCTGTTATGGGTCTTGTTAGGGAGAATTCTCTGTTTAGGCTGAATTTCCCTACCTAGTGAGTCCCCCAGCAGCTTTGCTGGATTTCTGGGGTTTAATTTTTTTCTCCTGCCAAGAGTGAGACTCTTTTTCCCTCACTCTTGGACATGTTGAAGTGTGTTATCTTGGACAAACCTTGTGTTGAATGGGCTATGGGGTCTTTTACTCCATAGGGCCTCATGTATTTTTGTGATGTGGGTCACACAGCACCCTCTGTGCCGTGACCCAGGGGTGCCCTAGGGACTCCCCAACATAGACTCCATACCCTGGGACTGACTACTGTCTCCCAGGGCATGTAAAGTCACCAAAGACTTTGCTAGTCTTGAATCCTGAACAGAACCAGTACAAACCATCATATTGTGGACGTACTGGCTGGGGCAATTCGATTGCCCCAGGGTCTGTTAGTCGAGGGGGCACGTCTCCGTCCCCCCTGATCGAGTTTTGGCTGGTGGCAGTGGAAACTACTTTTTATATTCGACCGCGAATATTTCCCTATGGGATTTCCCATTGTTTTAGGCTAACACATTTAATTATTTATTTACGGTAGCCTTAAACATACCGCCGGTTTATATATTTATTTTTATAACTCCGGTTGGGACTTTTTGCCAAAACTTGATTCTAAAATGGCGTTGGTGTTCGCCTCTGTAACTCTGACCCAAAGTGGAGCCCTTTGTTCCACTTTTGGCGGGCTTCTCCACAGAAGCCCTCCAAAGTGGTGCCACTCTGTCTGGGGTACTTAGGAGGGGTGGAGGGGGATTTAGGCACCCTGGACTGAGTTACCTTGGTAACTCAAGTCGCACTCCGTCCTGATTGGCCCAAGTGGTGAGCCGCCCGGCTCACCACTTAGCATGTTTGAGTGACAGCTAGGCTGGGTGAATGGGGGCTTGCTGCATAAAAGCAGGGCTTTGGGGACTGGGACTTCAGAAGTCGCCACAGGACCAAGAATCCGACGAGGGAAGAGCTGAGCCGACCTGCTTCGACGACACCAACCGGTGGAGCCCTGCTGAACCGTCTCACCACTTTTTCCCGACGACCGAGGAGAACTCTTAACGGAGTGGCTCCTTCCCTTGACTGGTGGGGACAACCAGTTTTCGCCTTCTTTCCATCCTTTGAGGTATCTCGTGGCCGCCTTGCCTGTGCCAAGCACCCCGGCAACCGGAATACCACGCTTTACCCCCTTACCGCGAAAGTCGGTACCAACCCTTTAACCGGAGGACTCCGCGGCTGGTTTCTTCCCGGGCAGTGCAACGACCCTCTTCTTCTGCTCTTCAGCGAGAACTTCTTCTCCCCTGACCGACGTCGAGCCCTGCTGCCACTGCCTGGAACAACTGCCACCGCTGGAGGATCCTTTCCGCTTAAGGTACTGTGTTCCGCCTGGCTTCCCTTGCCACCGACTGTACGGGGTAGATTTAGTCCCCGGCTTTCGAACCTGGGAGTGCCTGGGACACTTTGGCTAAACTTTCTGAGCCACTCTAAACTCTTTTTGACTGCTTGCAAGACTTTGAATCTCTAACTAACAGTGTGATCTTGGGCACATTTTCGCTCCGGCTACTCTAAGAGTGGGCCCTGCCTAGTGACTTTTGCTCACCTGTGACTTTGTGTTTCTTTGAGCCTATTGCAAGTGTTCTGGACCTAAGAGTGGTGTGTTCAACCCATTTCTGCTTTTTCTCTCCCTTTCTTGGAAACTACTAGAGTGTCATCTAACGTTAAGCACTCACCTCTGTTTTAATTAAGTGGTGTTAACCTAGAGTTGTCTAGATAGGAGAAAGGACTGAATCTACTTTCATTACAACTGTGTTTGACGTTTTTACTATATTGTTGCTAGAGTGTTTTTAACTTATGTGTATTTTAAATAAATAACTATCTACTTTTGAAACCAAGCTCTGGTCAGTGTTTGCTTGTGCTATTGTGTTTTGGTACATATTGTGTATACTTTACATACTGCCTAACTCTTCTTGAGAGAAGTCTGACTGCTCAGCCACAGCTACCAGGTAAATCTGGGTGGTACAGACTGCTACCAAAGGGGTTTACTGCTCTACCTGTAGTCTTAAATCTTTTGCAGTGTTCCCCAAGGGAACTGCACAGGTTTCTGCCTAACACTGGTGTACAGCGGTGGGATTTGTATTGAGTATACATTTTATTGTGCTTTAGATACCTTAGTGCAACTAACCACAAAGCTTAGCACTGAAAAAGTAAAACCTCTAACATGTCAGTTATAGAAAGCTATAGTCAAGAGTCCCTTGCAGCCAAAACTGCTGATTGTTTAAGAGTGCTCTGTAAACATAAGGATCTCCTGACTAAGGGCAAGAAAATGGAGCTGATTGAAAGATTGTTAGCTAACCAAAGTCTGGGTGATGGTTCAGAGGAACCTACCACTCCAGCAACTGTAGATGACAGTGTTGAAGTTAACATGGAACAAAATGTTGATGTTTCTGAGGAAGAGTCAGAAGAGGAGGGTGAGGCTGTTGTAACTGTCCCCCCTAGGCCTCTGCCTGCTCTACCTGCTGTGCCTACTGGACCTTTACCAGGTCCCACATTTAGTCCTCAGTACTTTGAACTGGAGAAAATGAAGCTAGAATTGGAGTATAAGAAACTTAATGCTCAAACTGACAAAGAACTAAGGCTAAGGGAAATGGAGCTCAAGTATGACTTAGAAATGAAGAAATTATCTGTTGAGAATGTTTCTCTCTCTGGCTCCTCTAGAAGTTCCAGTCCTAAAAGACCCCGGATGCCTAAAGAATTGGTTGGTATGTATGAGCCTAAGTTGGATGTGTTGGATTGGTTGTCTCTGTTTGAATATAATCATGGGCTCCAGAACATCACAGGAAATGACTTACTCACCTGGTTGTTCTCTAGGCTTCCCCCTGTTGCAACTGATGTGGTAATGGAGATGGGGGAGGAGGATAGGAAGGACTATGAATGTGTGAAACTAGCTTTGATAGCTAGGTTTGGGAAGACCCCTTCCCAGTATCTTAAGAGGTTTAGGAGCCTCAAAAAGCATGATGGTACCCCTTGGGCTACCTGGGTGAATGAATGTTTGAAAAACTTAGAGGGATGGATTAAGGGTTACAAGGTGAACACTTATGAAGGTATGAAGAATTTGTTTATGTTGGAGACTATTTATGATGCCTGCTCTCCTGAGCTCAGACAGCACTTGGCTGATTCCAGGGAATTGGATTCCCGGAAACTAGCTAAGGCTGCTGACTTGTGGGTTGCCAACAGGGCCACTCACAAGGATTCTGGGGTAACTCAAAAGAAGGATGGGGAAAAACAGTCTAAAAAGGACTCCAAAGAGAATTCTAATACTACAAATTCCAAAGAGGGCCCCAAACAAAACTATAAGGGTAAGCCACCAGGGAAACCAAATCAGGCTAGTGTACCTTCTGGTCCCAGACCGGAAGGAGGTCAGAACAAGCCTCCATTCCAGCGAGCCTTTGGCTCATGCTTTGTTTGTAAGGCTACTGACCATGTGAAAGGGGACCCCAGATGCAAGGGTAAACCTTCAGGGGTCCAGCTTGCCTCCTTAGCCTTCGCTCCAGAAGAGGAAGTACATATGGCAAGTGGAAACTTTCTATTACTAGCTGATGAACCCACTGGAGTCTCAGCTAGTGTTTCTTTAGTCTCTCTGGGGTTGTGGGAACAACAGAATTTAGATGTCTATAACTCTATCCCAGATAATACTAAAGAGTATTATAAGGACAGTGTCCAGGTGAATGGTCAGGAGACTCCTGCCATTAGGGACACTGGGGCCAGCATAACTGTGGTGGATGAATCATTTTTCAAGGCAGAGGATGTTGCTAAGGCACCCAAATGCCTCACCAAGTTAGCTGGTGGGCCTGTGCAGATGTGTCCCCAGTTACCAGTTCTCATCCAATGTAATGATATGGCTGTAAAAATACCTGTCAGTGTACAATGTGAAGTGCCAGGTAGGGTTCTGTTGGGTAATGACCTCAAAGCTCTTGGAGTTGTATCTCATACCCCCAGACCTCCTAGCAAAAGGTTTCAGGAACTCACAAAACCTGCAAGGGAGAAAACCCTGAGAGGGTTATCTCAGGAGATGATGACAGAAATCACTCCTCTACCACTGGAGCAACTTACTGCAGTAACTACCAGATCAGGAGCAAAGGGGCAACCCAAGACTCCTAGGAAAAAGCCAGCAGCAAGCACTCCAGTGCTTCCAACAAGGACTTCCCCTAGGTTGTCCAAAGTTACACCTGTAACTCCACCTCCAGCTGAGGCTGAGAGGGAGGTACAACCCTGTGTGGTTGAGCTAGACTCTGAGGAAGAGCTAGAAGGAGGCCCCAACCTTATTGGAGATTTGGACCCGGAGGACCATCCTGAGCTGCAGTCTTTACTGGCAGAAGGTGGGCCTAGCAGGGCAGCTTTTCGTAAGGGGCAAAGAGAATGTCCAACTCTGGAAGGTCTCCGCCACCAGGCAGCTTCCCAAGCTGATGGGCAAGAGCCTGGGAAGTATAGGTTGCACTGGGAAGATGGCCTCTTCTACAGTGAACCCACTGAGTCTGAACCTGGAGACTACAAACGCCTTGTAGTCCCACAAGAGAACAGACAACAGTTCTTACAACTAGCCCATGAGATACCTTTGGCTGGTCACTTGAGTTTCAAGAAGACCAAGGAAAGGCTCTCACTCTACTTTTATTGGCCAAAGATGGGGGCTGAAGTAGATAGATATTGTAAGAGCTGCCATACCTGCCAGACTTCTGGTAAGGTTGGTTCCAAGAACGTGGCACCTTTAGTGCCTCTCCCAGTTGTGGGAGTCCCATTTGAGAGGGTAGGGATTGACATTGTTGGTCCCCTTGATCCCCCAACCTCCTCAGGCAACAGGTTTATCCTTGTTGTAGTAGACCATGCTACTAGGTACCCTGAGGCAATTCCTATGAGGACTGTTACAGCTCCGGCTGTGGCTAAGGCCCTCCTTGGTATTTTTACCAGGGTTGGGTTTCCTAAGGAGGTAATCTCTGACAGGGGGTCAAACTTTATGTCCCACTACATGAAGGCCATGTGGAAAACCTGTGGAGTTACCTACAAGTTCTCAACCGCCTACCACCCTCAGACAAACGGGTTGGTTGAAAGGTTTAACAGAACCATGAAGAGCATGATAGGTGCTTTGGAAGAACCCCTTAAGAAAAAGTGGGACCTTCTACTGCCATGCCTTCTCTTTGCTTATAGAGAAGTCCCTCAGGAGGGAGTAGGTTATTCTCCCTTTGAGCTTCTCTATGGCCATCCAGTCAGAGGTCCATTGGCCCTGATTAAGGAGGGGTTGGAAGGTGCTCCTCCCCTCAAGCCAGTCAGAGTGACTGACTATGTGATAGGTCTCCGGAGGAGAATGTCACACATGATGGCAGAAGCAAGTGACAACTTGAAAGCTGGTCAAGCCCTGGTCAAACATTGGCACGACCAGAAGGCTAACATGGTTGAGTTTACTCAAGACCAGCTAGTTCTAGTTATGCTCCCAACAAGGCAGAGGGCCTTGCAAGACAAATGGATGGGACCCTTCAAGGTTGTGGGGAAACTTGGAGAGGTCAACTATCTGGTGGATCTGGGCAGACCCAGGGAAGCTCCTAGAGTCTTCCACACCAACCGACTAAAAGCCTACATCTCCAGACCTGATGTAGGAGCCTTGCTCCTAGCTTCAGCTGCAGAGGAGGAAGAGAGTGAATCTCTCCCTGATCTCCTCAGAGGTGTACCTTTAGATGAAAAAGTTGAAGGAGTCAATCTCTCTTCAGACCTGACACCTGAGCAACAAGAGGAGTGCAAATCTATGTTAAATCAGTTTGCCTCCCTGTTCTCACTGTCACCAGGCTTGACCCCTTGGGGCCAGCATGAGATACTCACTGGTGACTGTCTGCCAGTCAAAAGCAGAGGATACAGAATGTCAGAACATATCAGAGCCCACATCAAAGGAGAGGTCAAGAAGATGCTTGATCTCGGGGTAATAGAGCCCTCTACTAGTCCATGGTCTAGCCCAGTTGTGTTAGTACCAAAAGCAGGATCCAAAGACTTGAGATTCTGTGTGGACTATAGAGCTCTAAATGCAGTCACCAAGACTGATGCCCACCCTTTGCCCAGGACAGATGAGTTGGTGGATAAACTTGGCGCAGCCAAGTACCTCAGCACATTTGACCTGACGTCAGGCTATTGGCAAATAGCCCTGACAGACCATGCCAAGGAGAAAACTGCATTTTCAACCCCAGTTGGCTTGTACCAGTTTAAGGTCATGCCTTTTGGACTGAAAAATGCACCTGCCACATTCCAAAGGATGGTGAACCAAGTTCTGGCTGGGATGGAAGATTTCTGCATGGCATACTTGGATGACATTGCAGTCTTCAGCCACTCCTGGGAAGAACATGTGAACCACCTAGGACATGTGTTGCAGGCTCTGAAACAGGCCCATTTGACAATCAAAGCCAGTAAGTGCCAGATTGGTCAAAGTAAAGTGGTCTACCTTGGACATGAGGTAGGAGGTGGAGAAATAAGGCCTTTGCCCAGCAAGATTGAAGCTGTGCAAAATTGGACAACACCAACTACTCAAACCCAAGTGAGAGCTTTTCTAGGCCTCACTGGGTATTACAGGAATTTCATTGAGAACTATGGGACCATAGCTTCTCCACTGAATGTAATCTCCTCTCCCAAATTCCCTAAAAAGGTAAAATGGAATGAGGAGTGCAATCAGGCCTTTGAAAAACTGAAGAGAGCTCTTTGCCAGGCTCCAGTATTAAGAGCTCCTGACTACCACCAACCTTTCATTGTACAAACTGATGCTTCCAATGTAGGTATAGGTGCAGTTCTAAGCCAACTGGATGAGAAGGGTAGGGAGCACCCCATTTGCTTCATCAGTAGGAAACTGAAGGATCCTGAGACAAGGTGGGCAACTATCGAAAGAGAATGCTTTGCTATTGTGTGGGCACTGAAGAAGTTTAGGCCATACTTGTATGGTTCTACTTTTGTTATTCAGACTGACCACCAACCCTTGAGATGGTTAATGCAAATGAAAGGGGAAAATCCAAAACTATTGAGATGGTCAATCTGCCTGCAAGGGTTTGATTTTACCATTGAGCACAGGTCAGGGTGTCACCATCAAAATGCTGATGGACTCTCTAGGATGTATATCATCGACTAGAGGTATGAGGTTCATCCAGGAGTGGATTAAATCCTCCTGTCCCTTAGTCTGGGGGGGGCGAGTGTTAGGGAGAATTCTCTGTTTAGGCTGAATTTCCCTACCTAGTGAGTCCCCCAGCAGCTTTGCTGGATTTCTGGGGTTTAATTTTTTTCTCCTGCCAAGAGTGAGACTCTTTTTCCCTCACTCTTGGACATGTTGAAGTGTGTTATCTTGGACAAACCTTGTGTTGAATGGGCTATGGGGTCTTTTACTCCATAGGGCCTCATGTATTTTTGTGATGTGGGTCACACAGCACCCTCTGTGCCGTGACCCAGGGGTGCCCTAGGGACTCCCCAACATAGACTCCATACCCTGGGACTGACTACTGTCTCCCAGGGCATGTAAAGTCACCAAAGACTTTGCTAGTCTTGAATCCTGAACAGAACCAGTACAAACCATCATATTGTGGACGTACTGGCTGGGGCAATTCGATTGCCCCAGGGTCTGTTAGTCGAGGGGGCACGTCTCCGTCCCCCCTGATCGAGTTTTGGCTGGTGGCAGTGGAAACTACTTTTTATATTCGACCGCGAATATTTCCCTATGGGATTTCCCATTGTTTTAGGCTAACACATTTAATTATTTATTTACGGTAGCCTTAAACATACCGCCGGTTTATATATTTATTTTTATAACTCCGGTTGGGACTTTTTGCCAAAACTTGATTCTAAAATGGCGTTGGTGTTCGCCTCTGTAACTCTGACCCAAAGTGGAGCCCTTTGTTCCACTTTTGGCGGGCTTCTCCACAGAAGCCCTCCAAAGTGGTGCCACTCTGTCTGGGGTACTTAGGAGGGGTGGAGGGGGATTTAGGCACCCTGGACTGAGTTACCTTGGTAACTCAAGTCGCACTCCGTCCTGATTGGCCCAAGTGGTGAGCCGCCCGGCTCACCACTTAGCATGTTTGAGTGACAGCTAGGCTGGGTGAATGGGGGCTTGCTGCATAAAAGCAGGGCTTTGGGGACTGGGACTTCAGAAGTCGCCACAGGACCAAGAATCCGACGAGGGAAGAGCTGAGCCGACCTGCTTCGACGACACCAACCGGTGGAGCCCTGCTGAACCGTCTCACCACTTTTTCCCGACGACCGAGGAGAACTCTTAACGGAGTGGCTCCTTCCCTTGACTGGTGGGGACAACCAGTTTTCGCCTTCTTTCCATCCTTTGAGGTATCTCGTGGCCGCCTTGCCTGTGCCAAGCACCCCGGCAACCGGAATACCACGCTTTACCCCCTTACCGCGAAAGTCGGTACCAACCCTTTAACCGGAGGACTCCGCGGCTGGTTTCTTCCCGGGCAGTGCAACGACCCTCTTCTTCTGCTCTTCAGCGAGAACTTCTTCTCCCCTGACCGACGTCGAGCCCTGCTGCCACTGCCTGGAACAACTGCCACCGCTGGAGGATCCTTTCCGCTTAAGGTACTGTGTTCCGCCTGGCTTCCCTTGCCACCGACTGTACGGGGTAGATTTAGTCCCCGGCTTTCGAACCTGGGAGTGCCTGGGACACTTTGGCTAAACTTTCTGAGCCACTCTAAACTCTTTTTGACTGCTTGCAAGACTTTGAATCTCTAACTAACAGTGTGATCTTGGGCACATTTTCGCTCCGGCTACTCTAAGAGTGGGCCCTGCCTAGTGACTTTTGCTCACCTGTGACTTTGTGTTTCTTTGAGCCTATTGCAAGTGTTCTGGACCTAAGAGTGGTGTGTTCAACCCATTTCTGCTTTTTCTCTCCCTTTCTTGGAAACTACTAGAGTGTCATCTAACGTTAAGCACTCACCTCTGTTTTAATTAAGTGGTGTTAACCTAGAGTTGTCTAGATAGGAGAAAGGACTGAATCTACTTTCATTACAACTGTGTTTGACGTTTTTACTATATTGTTGCTAGAGTGTTTTTAACTTATGTGTATTTTAAATAAATAACTATCTACTTTTGAAACCAAGCTCTGGTCAGTGTTTGCTTGTGCTATTGTGTTTTGGTACATATTGTGTATACTTTACATACTGCCTAACTCTTCTTGAGAGAAGTCTGACTGCTCAGCCACAGCTACCAGGTAAATCTGGGTGGTACAGACTGCTACCAAAGGGGTTTACTGCTCTACCTGTAGTCTTAAATCTTTTGCAGTGTTCCCCAAGGGAACTGCACAGGTTTCTGCCTAACAGGTCTCTGGATCTCTGTTTTAGGATCTGTTTCAGTCAATAACTGTTATGGTTCTCTGGATCTCTGTTTTAGGATCTGTTTCAGTCCTTAGCTGTTATGGGTCTCTCGATATGATTCACTCTTTAGCTGTTATTGGTTTTAGTTCTCTGTTTTAGGATCTGCTTCAGTCTTTAGCTATTATGGGTCTTTAATTTATGATCTCTTTCACTCCTTAGCTGTTATGGTTCTCTGGATCTCTGTTTTTGGATCTGTTTCAGTCATTAGCTGTTATGGGTCTCTGTGTCTCTGTTTTAGGATCTGTTTCACTTCTTAGCTGTTATGGTTCTCTGGATCTCTGTTTTAGGATCTGTTTCAGTCCTTAGCTGTTATGGGTCTCTGGATCTCTGTTTTGGGATCATTTCAGTCCTTAGCTGTTATTGGTCTCTGGATTCCTGTTTTGGGATCTATTTCAGTCCTTAGCTGTTGTGGTTTTCTGGATCTCTATTTTAGGATCTGTTAAAGTCCATAGCTGGTATGGGTCTATGGATCTCAGTTTTAGGATCATTTCAGTCCTTAGCTGTTATGGGTCTCTGGATCTCTGTTTTGGGATCTGTTTCAGTCCGTTGCTGCTATTGTTCTCTGGATCTCTGTTTTAGGATCATTTCAGTCCTTAGCTGTTATGGGTCTCTGGATCTCTTATTTTGGATCTGTTTCAGTCCTTAGCTGTTATGGGTCTCTGGATCTCTGTTTACAGATCTGTTTCAGTCCTCAGCTGTTATGGGTCTCCGGATCTCTGTTTTAGTATCTGTTTCAGTCCCTAGCTATTATGAGTCTCTGTTTTATGATCTCTTTCACTCCTTAGCTGTTATGGTTCTCTGAATCTCTGTTTCAGTTATTAGCTGTTATGGGTCGCTGTGTCTCTGTTTTAGGATCTGTTTCACTCCTTAGCTGTTATGGTTCTCTGGACCTCGGTTTTAGGATCTGTTTCAGTCCTTAGCTGTTATGGGTCTCTGCATCTCTGTTTTGGGATCATTTCAGTCCTTAGCTGTTATGCGTCTCTGGATTCCTGTTTTGGGCTCTGTTTCAGTCCTGAACTGTTATGTTCTCTGGATCTCTGTTTTAGGATAATTTCAGTCCTTAGATGTTATGGGTCTCAGGATCTCAGTTTTCGGATCTGTTTCAGTCCTTAGCTGTTATGGGTCTCTGCATCTCTGTTTTAGGATCTGTTTCAGTCCTTAGCTGTTATGGGTCTCTGGATCTCTGTTTTAGGATCTGTTTCAGTCCGTAGCTGTTATGGGTCTCTGGATCTCTCTTCTATGATCTGTTTCAGTCCTTAGCTGTTATGGGTCTCTGGGTCTCTGTTTCAGGATCTGTTTCACTCCTTAGCTGTTATAGTTCTCTGGATCTCTGTTTTAGGATCTGTTTCAGTCCTTAGCTGTTTTTGGTCTCTGGTTCTCTGTTTTAGGATCTGTTTCAGTCCATAGCTGTTATGGGTCTCTGGGTCCCTGTTTTAGGATCTGTTTCAATCCTTAGCTGTTATGGTTCTCTGGATCTCTGTTTTAGGATCTATTTCAGTTGTTAGCTGTTATGGGTCTCTGGGTCTCTCTTTTAGGATCTGTTTCACTCCTTAGCTGTTATGGTTTTCTGGATCTCTATTTTAGGATCTGTTACAGTCCATAGCTGGTATGGGTCTATGGATCTCGGTTTTAGGATCATTTCAGTCCTTATCTGTTATGGTTCTCTGGATCTCTGTTTTAGGATCTGTTTCAGTTGTTAGCTGTTATGGGTCTCTGGGTCTCTCTTTTAGGATCTGTTTCACTCCTTAGCTGTTATGGTTTTCTGGATCTCTATTTTAGGATCTGTTACAGTCCATAGCTGGTATGGTTCTCTGGATCTCTGTTTTAGGATCATTTCAGTCCTTAGCTGTTATGGGTCTCTGGATCTCTGTTTTTGGATCTGTTTCAGTCCTTAGCTGTTATGGGTCTCTGGATCTCTGTTTTCAGATCTGTTTCAGTCCTCAGCTGTTATGGGTCTCTGGATCTCTGTTTTTGGATCTGTTTCAGTCCTTAGCTGTTATGGGTCTCTGGATCTCTGTTTTCAGATCTGTTTCAGTCCTCAGCTGTTATGGGTCTCTGGATCTCTGTTTTAGGATCTGTTTCAGTCCTTAGCTGTTATGGCACTCTGGATCTCTGTTTTAGGATCTGATTCAGTCCTTACCTGTTGTGGGTCTCTTGATCACTGTTTTAGGATCTGTTCCAGTCATTAGCTGTTATGGGTCTCTGGATTCCTGTTTTGGGAGCTGTTTCAGTCCTTAACTGTTATGCTCTCTGGATCTCTGTTTTAGGATAATTTCAGTCTTTAGCTGTTATGGGTCTCTGTTTTACAATCTCTTTCACTCCTTAGCTGTTATGGTTCTCTGGATCTCTGTTTTAGGATCTGTTTCAGTCATTAGCTGTTATGGGTCTCTGAGTCTCTGTTTTAGGATCTGTTTCACTCCTTAGCTGTTATGGTTCTCTGGATCTCTGTTTTAGGATCTGTTTCAGTCCTTAGCTGTTATGGGTCTCTGGATCTCTGTTTTGGGATCATTTCAGTCCTTAGCTGTTATGGGTCTCTGGATTCCTGTTTTGGGATCTGTTTCAGTCCTTAACTGTTATGTTCTCTGGATCTCTGTTTTAGGATCATTTCAGTCCTTAGATGTTATGGGTCTCTGGATCTCTATTTTCGGATCTGTTTCAGTCCTTAGATGTTATGGGTCTCTGGATCTCTGATTTAGGATCTGTTTCAGTCCTTAGCTGTTGTGGGTCACTGGATCTCTGTTTAGGATCTGTTTCAGTCAATAGCTGTTATGGTTCTCTGGATCTCTGTTTTAGGATCTGTGTCAGTCCTTGGCTGTTATGGGACTCTGGATCGCTGTTTTAGGATATGTTTCAGTCCTTAGCTGGAATGGGTCTCTGGATCTCTGTTTTTGGATCTGTTCCAGTCATTGGCTGTTATGGGTCTCTGGATCTCTGTTTTAGGATCTGTTTCAGTCAATAGCTGTTATGGTTCTCTTGATCTCTGTTTTAGGATCTGTTTCAGTCCTTAGCTGTTATGGGTCTCTCGATCTGATTCGCTCTTTAGCTGTTATTGGTCTCTAGTTCTCTGTTTTAGGATCTGTTTCAGTCTTTAGCTAGTATGGGTCTCTGTTTTATGATCTCTTTCCCTCCTTAGCTGTTATGGTTCTCTGGATCTCTGTTTTAGGATCTGTTTCAGTCATTAGCTGTTATGGGTCTCTGTGTCTCTGTTTTAGGATCTGTTTCACTTCTTAGCTGTTATGGTTCTCTGGATCTCTGTTTTAGGATCTGTTTCAGTCCTAAGCTGTTATGGGTCTCTGGATCTCTGTTTTGGGATCATTTCAGTCCTTAGCTGTTATTGGTCTCTGGATTCCTGTTTTGGGATCTGTTTCAGTCCTTAGCTGTTGTGGTTTTCTGGATCTCTATTTTAGGATCTGTTACAGTCAATAGCTGGTATGGGTCTATGGATCTCAGTTTTAGGATCATTTCAGTCCTTAGCTGTTATGGGTCTCTGGATCTCTGTTTTGGGATCTGTTTCAGTCCGTTGCTGCTATGGTTCTCTGGATCTCTGTTTTAGGATCATTTCAGTCCTTAGCTGTTATGGGTCTCTGGATCTCTTATTCTGGATCTGTTTCAGTCCTTAGCTGTTATGGGTCTCTGGATCTCTGTTTTCAGATCAGTTTCAGTCAATAGCTGTTATGGTTCTCTGGATCTCTGTTTTAGGATCTGTGTCAGTCCTTAGCTGTTATGGGACTCTGGATCGCTGTTTTAGGATATGTTTCAGTCCTTGGCTGGAATGGGTCTCTGGATCTCTGTTTTTGGATCTGTTTCAGTCCTTGGCTGTTATGGGTCTCTGGATCTCTGTTTTAGGATCTGTTTCAGTCAATAGCTGTTATGGTTCTCTGGATCTCTGTTTTAGGATCTGTTTCAGTCCTTAGCTGTTATGGGTCTCTCGATATGATTCACTCTTTAGCTGTTATTGGTCTTTAGTTCTCTGTTTTAGGATCTGCTTCAGTCTTTAGCTATTATGGGTCTCTAATTTATGATCTCTTTCACTCCTTAGCTGTTATGGTTCTCTGGATCTCTGTTTTTGGATCTGTTTCAGTCATTAGCTGTTATGGGTCTCTGTGTCTCTGTTTTAGGATCTGTTTCACTTCTTAGCTGTTATGGTTCTCTGGATCTCTGTTTTAGGATCTGTTTCAGTCCTTAGCTGTTATGGGTCTCTGGATCTCTGTTTTGGGATCATTTCAGTCCTTAGCTGTTATTGGTCTCTGGATTCCTGTTTTGGGATCTGTTTCAGTCCTTAGCTGTTGTGGTTTTCTGGATCTCTATTTTAGGATCTGTTAAAGTCCATAGCTGGTATGCGTCTATGGATCTCAGTTTTAGGATCATTTCAGTCCTTAGCTGTTATGGGTCTCTGGATCTCTGTTTTGGGATCTGTTTCAGTCCGTTGCTGCTATTGTTCTCTGGATCTCTGTTTTAGGATCATTTCAGTCCTTAGCTGTTATGGGTCTCTGGATCTCTTATTTTGGATCTGTTTCAGTCCTTAGCTGTTATGGGTCTCTGGATCTCTGTTTACAGATCTGTTTCAGTCCTCAGCTGTTATGGGTCTCCAGATCTCTGTTTTAGTATCTGTTTCAGTCCCTAGCTATTATGAGTCTCTGTTTTATGATCTCTTTCACTCCTTAGCTGTTATGGTTCTCTGAATCTCTGTTTTAGAATCTGTTTCAGTTATTAGCTGTTAAGGGTCGCTGTGTCTCTGTTTTAGGATCTGTTTCACTCCTTAGCTGTTATGGTTCTCTGGACCTCTGTTTTAGGATCTGTTTCAGTCCTTAGCTGTTATGGGTCTCTGGATCTCTGTTTTGGGATCATTTCAGTCCTTAGCTGTTATGGGTCTCTGGATTCCTGTTTTGGGATCTGTTTCAGTCCTGAACTGTTATGTTCTCTGGATCTCTGTTTTAGGATAATTTCAGTCCTTAGATGTTATGGGTCTCTGGATCTCAGTTTTCGGATCTGTTTCAGTCCTTAGCTGTTATGGGTCTCTGGATCTCTGTTTTAGGATATGTTTCAGTCCTTAGCTGGTATGGGTCTCTGGATCTCTGTTTTAGGATCTGTTTCAGTCCTTAGCTGTTATGGGTCTCTGGATCTCTGTTTTAGGATCTGTTTCAGTCCTTAGCTGTTATGGGTCTCTGGATCTCTGTTCTATGATCTGTTTCAGTCCTTAGCTGTTATGGGTCTCTGGGTCTCTGTTTCAGGATCTGTTTCCCTCCTTAGCTGTTATAGTTCTCTGGATCTCTGTTTTAGGATCTGTTTCAGTCCTTAGCTGTTTTTGGTCTCTGGTTCTCTGTTTTAGGATCTGTTTCAGTCCATAGCTGTTATGGGTCTCTGGGTCCCTGTTTTAGGATCTGTTTCAATCCTTAGCTGTTATGGTTCTCTGGATCTCTGTTTTAGGATCTGTTTCAGTCCTTAGCTGTTTTTGGTCTCTGGTTCTCTGTTTTAGGATCTGTTTCAGTCCATAGCTGTTATGGGTCTCTGGGTCCCTGTTTTAGGATCTGTTTCACTCCTTAGCTGTTATGGTTTTCTGGATCTCTATTTTAGGATCTGTTACAGTCCATAGCTGGTATGGTTCTCTGGATCTCTGTTTTAGGATCATTTCAGTCCTTAGCTGTTATGGGTCTCTGGATCTCTGTTTTTGGATCTGTTTCAGTCCTTAGCTGTTATGGGTCTCTGGATCTCTGTTTTCAGATCTGTTTCAGTCCTCAGCTGTTATGGGTCTCTGGATCTCTGTTTTCAGATCTGTTTCAGTCCTCAGCTGTTATGGGTCTCTGGATCTCTGTTTTAGGATTTGTTTCAGTCCTTAGCTGTTGTGGCACTCTGGATCTCTGTTTTAGGATCTGATTCAGTCCTTAGCTGTTGTGGGTCTCTTGATCACTGTTTTAGGATCTGTTCCAGTCCTTAGCTGTTATGGGTCTCTGGATTCCTGTTTTGGGAGCTGTTTCAGTCCTTAACTGTTATGTTTTCTTGATCTCTGTTTTAGGATAATTTCAGTCTTTAGCTGTTATGGGTCTCTGTTTTACAATCTCTTTCACTCCTTAGCTGTTATGGTTCTCTGGATCTCTGTTTTAGGATCTGTTTCAGTCATTAGCTGTTATGGGTCTCTGAGTCTCTGTTTTAGGATCTGTTTCACTCCTTAGCTGTTATGGTTCTCTGGATCTCTGTTTTAGGATCTGTTTCAGTCCTTAGCTGTTATGGGTCTCTGGATCTCTGTTTTGGGATCATTTCAGTCCTTAGCTGTTATGGGTCTCTGTATTCCTGTTTTAGGATCATTTCAGTCCTTAGATGTTATGGGTCTCTGGATCTCTGTTTTCGGATCTGTTTCAGTCCTTAGATGTTATGGGTCTCTGGATCTCTGATTTAGGATCTGTTTCAGTCCTTAGCTGTTGTGGGTCACTGGATCTCTGTTTAGGATCTGTTTCAGTCAATAGCTGTTATGGTTCTCTGGATCTCTGTTTTAGGATCTGTGTCAGTCCTTAGCTGTTATGGGACTCTGGATCGCTGTTTTAGGATATGTTTCAGTCCTTAGCTGGAATGGGTCTCTGGATCTCTGTTTTTGGATCTGTTCCAGTCATTGGCTGTTATGGGTCTCTGGATCTCTGTTTTAGGATCTGTTTCAGTCAATAGCTGTTATGGTTCTCTGGATCTCTGTTTTAGGATCTGTTTCAGTCCTTAGCTGTTATGGGTCTCTCGATCTGATTCACTCTTTAGCTGTTATTGGTCTCTAGTTCTCTGTTTTAGGATCTGTTTCAGTCTTTAGCTATTATGGGTCTCTGTTTTATGATCTCTTTCCCTTCTTAGCTGTTATGGTTCTCTGGATCTCTGTTTTAGGATCTGTTTCAGTCATTAGCTGTTATGGGTCGCTGTGTCTCTGTTTTAGGATCTGTTTCACTTCTTAGCTGTTATGGTTCTCTGGATCTCTGTTTTAGGATCTGTTTCAGTCCTAAGCTGTTATGGGTCTCTGGATCTCTGTTTTGGGATCATTTCAGTCCTTAGCTGTTATTGGTCTCTGGATTCCTGTTTTGGGATCTGTTTCAGTCCTTAGCTATTGTGGTTTTCTGGATCTCTATTTTAGGATCTGTTACAGTCCATAGCTGGTATGGGTCTATGGATCTCAGTTTTAGGATCATTTCAGTCCTTAGCTGTTATGGGTCTCTGGATCTCTGTTTTGGGATCTGTTTCAGTCCGTTGCTGCTATGGTTCTCTGGATCTCTGTTTTAGGATCATTTCAGTCCTTAGCTGTTATGGGTCTCTGGATCTCTTATTCTGGATCTGTTTCAGTCCTTAGCTGTTATGGGTCTCTGGATCTCTGTTTTCAGATCAGTTTCAGTCAATAGCTGCTATGGTTCTCTGGATCTCTGTTTTAGGATCTGTGTCAGTCCTTAGCTGTTATGGGACTCTGGATCACTGTTTTAGGATATGTTTCAGTCCTTAGCTGGAATGGGTCTCTGGATCTCTGTTTTTGGATCTGTTTCAGTCATTGGCTGTTATGGATCTCTGGATCTCTGTTTTAGGATCTGTTTCAGTCAATAGCTGCTATGGTTCTCTGGATCTCTGTTTTAGGATCTGTGTCAGTCCTTAGCTGTTATGGGACTCTGGATCACTGTTTTAGGATATGTTTCAGTCCTTAGCTGGAATGGGTCTCTGGATCTCTGTTTTTGGATCTGTTTCAGTCATTGGCTGTTATGGATCTCTGGATCTCTGTTTTAGGATCTGTTTCAGTCAATAGCTGTTATGGTTCTCTGGATCTCTGTTTTAGGATCTGTGTCAGTCCTTAGCTGTTATGGGACTCTGGATCACTGTTTTAGGATATGTTTCAGTCCTTAGCTGGAATGGGTCTCTGGATCTCTGTTTTTGGATCTGTTTCAGTCATTGGCTGTTATGGATCTCTGGATCTCTGTTTTAGGATCTGTTTCAGTCAATAGCTGTTATTGGTCTCTAGTTCTCTGTTTTAGGATCTGTTTCAGTCTTTAGCTATTATGGGTCTCTGTTTTATGATCTCTTTCCCTCCTTAGCTGTTATGGTTCTCTGGATCTCTGTTTTAGGATCTGTTTCAGTCATTAGCTGTTATGGGTCGCTGTGTCTCTGTTTTAGGATCTGTTTCACTTCTTAGCTGTTATGGTTCTCTGGATCTCTGTTTTAGGATCTGTTTCAGTCCTAAGCTGTTATGGGTCTCTGGATCTCTGTTTTGGGATCATTTCAGTCCTTAGCTGTTATTGGTCTCTGGATTCCTGTTTTGGGATCTGTTTCAGTCCTTAGCAGTTGTGGTTTTCTGGATCTCTATTTTAGGATCTGCTACAGTCCATAGCTGGTATGGGTCTATGGATCTCAGTTTTAGGATCATTTCAGTCCTTAGCTGTTATGGGTCTCTGGATCTCTGTTTTGGGATCTGTTTCAGTCCGTTGCTGCTATGGTTCTCTGGATCTCTGTTTTAGGATCATTTCAGTCCTTAGCTGTTATGGGTCTCTGGATCTCTTATTCTGGATCTGTTTCAGTCCTTAGCTGTTATGGGTCTCTGGATCTCTGTTTTCAGATCAGTTTCAGTTATTAGCTGTTATGGGTCTCTGTGTCTCTGTTTTAGGATCTGTTTCACTCCTTAGCTGTTATGGTTCTCTGGACCTCTGTTTTAGGATCTGTTTCAGTCCTTAGCTGTTATGGGTCTCTGGATCTCTGTTTTAGGATCTGTTTCAGTCCTTAGCTGTTATGGGTCTCTGGATCTCTGTGTTGGGATCATTTCAGTCCTTAGCTGTTATGGGTCTCTGGATTCCTGTTTTGGGATCTGTTTCAGTCCCAAACTGTTATGTTCTCTGGATCTCTGTTTTAGGATAATTTCAGTCCTTAGATGTTATGGGTCTCTGGATCTCAGTTTTCGGTCTGTTTCAGTCCTTAGCTGTTATGGGTCTCTGGATCTCTGTTTTAGGATATGTTTCTGTCCTTAGCTGGTATGGGTCTCTGGATCTCTCTTTTAGGATCTGTTTCAGTCCTTAGCTGTTATGCGTCTCTGGATCTCTGTTTTAGGATCTGTTTCAGTCCTTAGCTGTTATGGGTCTCTGGATCTCTGTTCTATGATCTGTTTGATACCTTAGCTGTTATGGGTCTCTGGGTCTCTGTTTTAGGATCTGTTTCACTCCTTGGCTAGTTCTCTGGATCTCTGTTTTAGGATCTGTTTCAGTCCTTAGCTGTTTTTGGTCTCTGGTTCTCTGTTTTAGGGTCTGTTTCAGTCCATAGCTATTATGGGTCTCTGGGTCCCTGTTTTAGGATCTGTTTCACTCCTTAGCTGTTATGGTTCTATGGATCTCTGTTTTAGGATCTATTTCAGTTGTTAGCTGTTATGGGTCTCTCTTTTAGGATCTGTTTCACTCCTTAGCTGTTATGGTTTTCTGGATCTCTATTTTAGGATCTGTTACAGTCCATAGCTGGTATGGGTCTATGGATCTCGGTTTTAGGATCATTTCAGTCCTTATCTGTTATAGTTCTCTGGATCTCTGTTTTAGGATCTGTTTCAGTTGTTAGCTGTTGTGGGTCTCTGGGTCTCTCTTTTAGGATCTGTTTCACTCCTTAGCTGTTATGGTTTTCTGGATCTCTATTTTAGGATCTGTTACAGTCCATAGCTGGTATGGTTCTCTGGATCTCTGTTTTAGGATCATTTCAGTCCTTAGCTGTTATGGGTCTCTGGATCTCTGTTTTTGGATCTGTTTCAGTCCTTAGCTGTTATGGGTCTCTGGATTCCTGTTTTGGGAGCTGTTTCAGTCCTTAACTGTTATGTTCTCTGGATCTCTGTTTTAGGATCATTTCAGTCATTAGCTGTTATTGGTCTCTGTTTTACGATCTCTTTCACTCCTTAGCCTTTATGGTTCTCTGGATCTCTGTTTTAGGATCTGTTTCAGTCATTAGCTGTTATGGATCTCTGTGTCTCTGTTTTAGGATCTGTTTCACTCCTTAGCTGTTATGGTTCTCTGGATCTCTGTTTTAGGATCTGTTTCAGTCCTTAGCTGTTATGGGTCTCTGGGTCTCTGTTTTGGGATCATTTCAGTCCTTAGCTGTTATGGGTCTCTGGATTCCTGTTTTGGGATCTGTTTCAGTCCTTAACTGTTATGTTCTCTGGATCTCTGTTTTAGGATCATTTCAGTCCTTAGTTGTTATGGGTCTCTGGATCTCTGATTTAGTATCTGTTTCAGTCAATAGCTGTTATGGTTCTCTGGATCTCTGTTTTAGGATCTGTGTCAGTCCTTAGCTGTTATGGGACTCTGGATCGCTGTTTTAGGATATGTTTCAGTCCTTAGCTGGAATGGGTCTCTGGATCTCTGTTTTTGGATCTGTTTCAGTCCTTGGCTGTTATGGGTCTCTGGATCTCTGTTTTAGGATCTGTTTCAGTCAATAGCTGTTATGGTTCTCTGGATCTCTGTTTTAGGATCTGTTTCAGTCCTTAGCTGTTATGGGTCTCTCGATCTGATTCACTCTTTAGCTGTTATTGGTCTCTAGTTCTCTGTTTTAGGATCTGTTTCAGTCTTTAGCTATTATGGGTCTCTGTTTTATGATCTCTTTCCCTCCTTAGCTGTTATGGTTCTCTGGATCTCTGTTTTAGGATCTGTTTCAGTCATTAGCTGTTATGGGTCTCTGTGTCTCTGTTTTAGGATCTGTTTCACTTCTTAGCTGTTATGGTTCTCTGGATCTCTGTTTTAGGATCTGTTTCAGTCCTAAGCTGTTATGGGTCTCTGGATCTCTGTTTTGGGATCATTTCAGTCCTTAGCTGTTATTGGCCTCTGGATTCCTGTTTTGGGATCTGTTTCAGTCCTTAGCTGTTGTGGTTTTCTGGATCTCTATTTTAGGATCTGTTACAGTCCATAGCTGGTATGGGTCTATGGATCTGAGTTTTAGGATCATTTCAGTCCTTAGCTGTTATGGGTCTCTGGATCTCTGTTTCAGTCCGTTGCTGCTATGGTTCTCTGGATCTCTGTTTTAGGATCATTTCAGTCCTTAGCTGTTATGGGTCTCTGGATCTCTTATTTTGGATCTGTTTCAGTCCTTAGCTGTTATGGGTCTCTGGATCTCTGTTTTCAGATCTGTTTCAGTCCTCAGCTGTTATGGGTCTCCGGATCTCTGTTTTAGTATCTGTTTCAGTCCCTAGCTATTATGAGTCTCTGTTTTAGGATCTGTTTCACTGCTTAGCTGTTATGGTTCTCTGAATCTCTGTTTTAGAGTCTGTTTCAGTTATTAGCTGTTATGGGTCTCTGTGTCTCTGTTTTAGGATCTGTTTCACTCCTTAGCTGTTATGGTTCTCTGGACCTCTGTTTTAGGATCTGTTTCAGTCCTTAGCTGTTATGGGTCTCTGGATCTCTGTGTTGGGATCATTTCAGTCCTTAGCTGTTATGGGTCTCTGGATTCCTGTTTTGCGATCTGTTTCAATCCCGAACAGTTATGTTCTCTGGATCTCTGTTTTAGGATAATTTCAGTCCTTAGATGTTATGGGTCTCTGGATCTCAGTTTTAGGATATGTTTCAGTCCTTAGCTGGTATGGGTCTCTGGATTTCTCTTTTAGGATCTGTTTCAGTCCTTAGCTTTTATGCGTCTCTGGATCTCTGTTTTAGGATCTGTTTCAGTCCTTAGCTGTTATGGGTCTCTGGATCTCTGTTCTTTGATCTGTTTGAGACCTTAGCTGTTATGGGTCTCTGGGTCTCTGTTTTAGGATCTGTTTCACTCCTTAGCTGTTATAGTTCTCTGGATCTCTGTTTTAGGATCTGTTTCAGTCCTTAGCTGTTTTTGGTCTCTGGTTCTCTGTTTTAGGATCTGTTTCAGTCCATAGCTGTTATGGGTCTCTGGGTCCCTGTTTTAGGATCTGTCTCACTCCTTAGCTGTTATGGTTCTATGGATCTCTGTTTTAGGATCTATTTCAGTTGTTAGCTGTTATGGGTCTCTGGATCTCTGTTTTGGGATCATTTCAGTCCTTAGCTGTTATTGGTCTCTGGATTCCTGTTTTGGGATCTGTTTCAGTCCTTAGCTGTTGTGGTTTTCTGGATCTCTATTTTAGGATCTGCTACAGTCCATAGCTGGTATGGGTCTATGGATCTCAGTTTTAGGATCATTTCAGTCCTTAGCTGTTATGGGTCTCTGGATCTCTGTTTTGGGATCTGTTTCAGTCCGTTGCTGCTATGGTTCTCTGGATCTCTGTTTTAGGATCATTTCAGTCCTTAGCTGTTATGGGTCTCTGGATCTCTTATTCTGGATCTGTTTCAGTCCTTAGCTGTTATGGGTCTCTGGATCTCTGTTTTCAGATCAGTTTCAGTCCTCAGCTGTTATGGGTCTCCGGATCTCTGTTTTAGTATCTGTTTCAGTCCCTAGCTATTATGAGTCTCTGTTTTAGGATCTGTTTCACTCCTTAGCTGTTATGGTTCTCTGAATCTCTGTTTTAGAATCTGTTTCAGTTATTAGCTGTTATGGGTCTCTGTGTCTCTGTTTTAGGATCTGTTTCACTCCTTAGCTGTTATGGTTCTCTGGACCTCTGTTTTAGGATCTGTTTCAGTCCTTAGCTGTTATGGGTCTCTGGATCTCTGTGTTGGGATCATTTCAGTCCTTAGCTGTTATGGGTCTCTGGATTCCTGTTTTGGGATCTGTTTCAGTCCCAAACTGTTATGTTCTCTGGATCTCTGTTTTAGGATAATTTCAGTCCTTAGATGTTATGGGTCTCTGGATCTCAGTTTTCGGTCTGTTTCAGTCCTTAGCTGTTATGGGTCTCTGGATCTCTGTTTTAGGATATGTTTCTGTCCTTAGCTGGTATGGGTCTCTGGATCTCTCTTTTAGGATCTGTTTCAGTCCTTAGCTGTTATGCGTCTCTGGATCTCTGTTTTAGGATCTGTTTCAGTCCTTAGCTGTTATGGGTCTCTGGATCTCTGTTCTATGATCTGTTTGATACCTTAGCTGTTATGGGTCTCTGGGTCTCTGTTTTAGGATCTGTTTCACTCCTTAGCTGTTATAGTTCTCTGGATCTCTGTTTTAGGATCTGTTTCAGTCCTTAGCTGTTTTTGGTCTCTGGTTCTCTGTTTTAGGATCTGTTTCAGTCCATAGCTGTTATGGGTCTCTGGGTCCCTGTTTTAGGATCTGTTTCACTCCTTAGCTGTTATGGTTCTATGGATCTCTGTTTTAGGATCTATTTCAGTTGTTAGCTGTTATGGGTCTCTCTTTTAGGATCTGTTTCACTCCTTAGCTGTTATGGTTTTCTGGATCTCTATTTTAGGATCTGTTACAGTCCATAGCTGGTATGGGTCTATGGATCTCGGTTTTAGGATCATTTCAGTCCTTATCTGTTATAGTTCTCTGGATCTCTGTTTTAGGATCTGTTTCAGTTGTTAGCTGTTGTGGGTCTCTGGGTCTCTCTTTTAGGATCTGTTTCACTCCTTAGCTGTTATGGTTTTCTGGATCTCTATTTTAGGATCTGTTACAGTCCATAGCTGGTATGGTTCTCTGGATCTCTGTTTTAGGATCATTTCAGTCCTTAGCTGTTATGGGTCTCTGGATCTCTGTTTTTGGATCTGTTTCAGTCCTTAGCTGTTATGGGTCTCTGGATCTCTGTTTTCAGATCTGTTTCAGTCCTCAGCTGTTATGGGTCTCTGGATCTCTGTTTTAGGATCTGTTTCAGTCCTTAGCTGTTGTGGCACTCTGGATCTCTGTTTTAGGATCTGTTTCAGTCCTTAGCTGTTGTGGGTCTCTTGGTCACTGTTTTAGAATCTGTTTCAGTCCTTAGCTGTTATGGGTCTCTGGATTCCTGTTTTGGGAACTGTTTCAGTCCTTAACTGTTATGTTCTCTGGATCTCTGTTTTAGGATCATTTCAGTCATTAGCTGTTATTGGTCTCTGTTTTACGATCTCTTTCACTCCTTAGCCTTTATGGTTCTCTGGATCTCTGTTTTAGGATCTGTTTCAGTCATTAGCTGTTATGGGTCTCTGTGTCTCTGTTTTAGGATCTGTTTCACTCCTTAGCTGTTATGTGTCTCTGGATCTCTGTTTTAGGATCTGTTTCAGTCCTTAGCTGTTATGGGTCTCTGGGTCTCTGTTTTGGGATCATTTCAGTCCTTAGCTGTTATGGGTCTCTGGATTCCTGTTTTGGGATCTGTTTCAGTCCTTAACTGTTATGTTCTCTGGATCTCTGTTTTAGGATCATTTCAGTCCTTAGTTGTTATGGGTCTCTGGATCTCTGATTTAGGATCTGTTTCAGTCAATAGCTGTTATGGTTCTCTGGATCTCTGTTTTAGGATCTGTGTCAGTCCTTAGCTGTTATGGGACTCTGGATCGCTGTTTTAGGATATGTTTCAGTCCTTAGCTGGAATGGGTCTCTGGATCTCTGTTTTTGGATCTGTTTCAGTCCTTGGCTGTTATGGGTCTCTGGATCTCTGTTTTAGGATCTGTTTCAGTCAATAGCTGTTATGGTTCTCTGGATCTCTGTTTTAGGATCTGTTTCAGTCCTTAGCTATTATGGGTCTCTGTTTCATGATCTCTTTCCCTCCTTAGCTGTTATGGTTCTCTGGATCTCTGTTTTAGGATCTGTTTCAGTCATTAGCTGTTATGGGTCTCTGTGTCTCTGTTTTAGGATCTGTTTCACTTCTTAGCTGTTATGGTTCTCTGGATCTCTGTTTTAGGATCTGTTTCAGTCCTAAGCTGTTATGGGTCTCTGGATCTCTGTTTTGGGATCATTTCAGTCCTTAGCTGTTATTGGTCTCTGGATTCCTGTTTTGGGATCTGTTTCAGTCCTTAGCTGTTGTGGTTTTCTGGATCTCTATTTTAGGATCTGTTACAGTCCATAGCTGGTATGGGTCTATGGATCTGAGTTTTAGGATCATTTCAGTCCTTAGCTGTTATGGGTCTCTGGATCTCTGTTTTGGGATCTGTTTCAGTCCATTGCTGCTATGGTTCTCTGGATCTCTGTTTTAGGATCATTTCAGTCCTTAGCTGTTATGGGTCTCTGGATCTCTTATTTTGTATCTGTTTCAGTCCTTAGCTGTTATGGGTCTCTGGATCTCTGTTCTATGATCTGTTTCAGTCCTCAGCTGTTATGGGTCTCCGGATCACTGTTTTAGTATCTGTTTCAGTCCCTAGCTATTATGAGTCTCTGTTTTAGGATCTGTTTCACTCCTTAGCTGTTATGGTTCTCTGAATCTCTGTTTTAGAGTCTGTTTCAGTTATTAGCTGTTATGGGTCTCTGTGTCTCTGTTTTAGGATCTGTTTCACTCCTTAGCTGTTATGGTTCTCTGGACCTCTGTTTTAGGATCTGTTTCAGTCCTTAGCTGTTATGGGTCTCTGGATCTCTGTGTTGGGATCATTTCAGTCCTTAGCTGTTATGGGTCTCTGGATTCCTGTTTTGCGATCTGTTTCAATCCCGAACAGTTATGTTCTCTGGATCTCTGTTTTAGGATAATTTCAGTCCTTAGATGTTATGGGTCTCTGGATCTCAGTTTTAGGATATGTTTCAGTCCTTAGCTGGTATGGGTCTCTGGATTTCTCTTTTAGGATCTGTTTCAGTCCTTACCTTTTATGGGTCTCTGGATCTCTGTTTTAGGATCTGTTTCAGTCCTTAGCTGTTATGGGTCTCTGGATCTCTGTTCTTTGATCTGTTTGAGACCTTAGCTGTTATGGGTCTCTGGGTCTCTGTTTTAGGATCTGTTTCACTCCTTAGCTGTTATAGTTCTTTGGATCTCTGTTTTAGGATCTGTTTCAGTCCTTAGCTGTTTTTGGTCTCTGGTTCTCTGTTTTAGGATCTGTTTCAGTCCATAGCTGTTATGGGTCTCTGGGTCCCTGTTTTAGGATCTGTCTCACTCCTTAGCTGTTATGGTTCTATGGATCTCTGTTTTAGGATCTATTTCAGTTGTTAGCTGTTATGGGTCTCTGGGTCTCTTTTTTAGGATATGTTTCACTCCTTAGCTGTTATGGTTTTCTGGATCTCTATTTTAGGATCTGTTACAGTCCATAGCTGGTATGGGTCTATGGATCTCGGTTTTAGGATCATTTCAGTCCTTATCTGTTATGGTTCTCTGGATCTCTGTTTTAGGATCTGTTTCAGTTGTTAGCTGTTGTGGGTCTCTGGGTCTCTCTTTTAGGATCTGTTTCACTCCTTAGCTGTTATGGTTTTCTGGATCTCTATTTTAGGATCTGTTACAGTCCATAGCTGGTATGGTTCTCTGGATCTCTGTTTTAGGATCATTTCAGTCCTTAGATGTTATGGGTCTCTGGATCTCTGTTTTTGGATCTGTTTCAGTCCTTAGCTGTTATGGGTCTCTGGATCTCTGTTTTCAGATCTGTTTCAGTCCTCAGCTGTTATGGGTCTATGGATCTCTGTTTTAGGATCTGTTTCAGTCCTTAGCTGTTGTGGCACTCTGGATCTCTGTTTTAGGATCTGTTTCAGTCCTTAGCAGTTGTGGGTCTCTTGATCACTGTTTTAGAATCTGTTTCAGTCCTTAGCTGTTATGGGTCTCTGGATTCCTGTTTTGGGAGCTGTTTCAGTCCTTAACTGTTATGTTCTCTGGATCTCTGTTTTAGGATCATTTCAGTCATTAGCTGTTATTGGTCTCTGTTTTACGATCTCTTTCACTCCTTAGCTGTTATGGTTCTCTGGATCTCTGTTTTAGGATCTGTTTCAGTCATTAGCTGTTATGGGTCTCTGGGTCTCTGTTTTAGGATCTGTTTCACTCCTTAGCTGTTATGGTTCTCGGGATCTCTGTTTTAGGATCTGTTTCAGTCCTTAGCTGTTATGGGTCTCTGGATCTCTGTTTTGGGATCATTTCAGTCCTTAGCTGTTATGGGTCTCTGGATTCCTGTTTTGGGATCTGTTTCAGTCCTTAACTGTTATGTTCTCTGGATCTCTGTTTTAGGATCATTTCAGTCCTTAGATGTTATGGGTCTCTGGATCTCTGTTTTCGGATCTGTTTCAGTCCTTAGATGTTATGGGTCTCTGGATCTCTGTTTTAGGATATGTTTCAGTCCTTAGCTGTTATGGGTCTCTGGATCTAAGTTTTAGGATCTGTTTCAGTCCTTAGCTGTTATGGGTCTCTGGATCTCTGTTCTACGATCTGTTTCAGCCCTTAGCTGTTATGGGTCTCTGGGTCTCTGTTTTAGGATCTGTTTCACTCCTTAGCTGTTATGGTTCTCTGGATCTCTGTTTTAGGATCTCTTTCAGTCCTTAACTTTTATGGGTCTCTGGATCTCTGTTTTAGGATCGGATTCACTCCTTAGTTTTTGGTCTCTGGTTCTCTGTTTTAGGATCTGTTTTAGTCGTTAGCTGTTATGGGTCTCTGGGTCTCTCTTTTAGGATCTGTTTCACTCCTTAGCTGTTATGGTTTTCTGGATCTCTATTTTAGGATCTGTTAACGTCCATAGCTGGTATGGGTCTATGGATCTCGGTTTTAGGATCATTTCAGTCCTTAGCTGTTATGGGTCTCTGGATCTCTGTTTTGGGATCTGTTTCCCTCCTTAGCTGTTATGGTTCTCTGGATCTCTGTTTTAGGATCTCTTTCAGTCCATAGCTGTTATGGGTCTATGGATCTCGGTTTTAGGATCATTTCAGTCCTTAGCTGTTATGGGTCTCTGGATCTCTGTTTTAGGATCGGATTCACGCCTTACCTGATTTTGGTCTCTGGTTCTCTGTTTTAGGATCTGTTTCAGTCCATAGCTGTTATGGGTCTCTGAATCTCTGTTTTAGAGTCTGTTTCAGTTATTAGGTGTTATGGGTCTCTGTGTCTCTGTTTTAGGATCTGTTTCACTCCTTAGCTGTTATGGTTCTCTGGACCTCTGTTTTAGAATCTGTTTCAGTCCTTAGCTGTTATGGGTCTCTGGATCTCTGTGTTGGGATCATTTCAGTCCTTAGCTGTTATGGGTCTCTGGATTCCTGTTTTGGGATCTGTTTCAGTCCGTTGCTGCTATGGTTCTCTGGATCTCTGTTTTATGATCATTTCAGTCCTTACCTGTTATGGGTCTCTGGATCTCTTATTCTGGATCTGTTTCAGTCCTTAGCTGTTATGGGTCTCTGGATCTCTGTTTTCAGATCAGTTTCAGTCCTCAGCTGTTATGGGTCTCCGGATCTCTGTTTTAGTATCTGTTTCAGTCCCTAGCTATTATGAGTCTCTGTTTTAGGATCTGTTTCACTCCTTAGCTGTTATGGTTCTCTGAATCTCTGTTTTAGAATCTGTTTCAGTTATTAGCTGTTATGGGTCTCTGTGTCTCTGTTTTAGGATCTGTTTCACTCCTTAGCTGTTATGGTTCTCTGGACCTCTGTTTTAGGATCTGTTTCAGTCCTTAGCTGTTATGGGTCTCTGGATCTCTGTGTTGGGATCATTTCAGTCCTTAGCTGTTATGGGTCTCTGGATTCCTATTTTGGGATCTGTTTCAGTCCCAAACTGTTATGTTCTCTGGATCTCTGTTTTAGGATAATTTCAGTCCTTAGATGTTATGGGTCTCTGGATCTCAGTTTTCGGTCTGTTTCAGTCCTTAGCTGTTATGGGTCTCTGCATCTCTGTTTTAGGATATGTTTCAGTCCTTAGCTGGTATGGGTCTCTGGATCTCTCTTTTAGGATCTGTTTCAGTCCTTAGCTTTTATCCGTCTCTGGATCTCTGTTTTAGGATCTGTTTCAGTCCTTAGCTGTTATGGGTCTCTGGATCTCTGTTCTATGATCTGTTTGATACCTTAGCTGTTATGGGTCTCTGGGTCTCTGTTTTAGGATCTGTTTCACTCCTTAGCTGTTATAGTTCTCTGGATCTCTGTTTTAGGATCTGTTTCACTCCTTAGCTGTTATAGTTCTCTGGATCTCTGTTTTAGGATCTGTTTCAGTCCATAGCTGTTATGGGTCTCTGGGTCCCTGTTTTAGGATCTGTTTCACTCCTTAGCTGTTATGGTTCTATGGATCTTGGTTTTAGGATCTATTTCAGTTGTTAGCTGTTATGGGTCTCTCTTTTAGGATCTGTTTCACTCCTTAGCTGTTATGGTTTTCTGGATCTCTATTTTAGGATCTGTTACAGTCCATAGCTGGTATGGGTCTATGGATCTCGGTTTTAGGATCATTTTAGTCCTTATCTGTTATGGTTCTCTGGATCTCTGTTTTAGGATCTGTTTCAGTTGTTAGCTATTGTGGGTCTCTGGGTTTCTCTTTTAGGATCTGTTTCACTCCTTAGCTGTTATGGTTTTCTGGATCTCTATTTTAGGATCTGTTACAGTCCATAGCTGGTATGGTTCTCTGGATCTCTGTTTTAGGATCATTTCAGTCCTTAGCTGTTATGGGTCTCTGGATCTCTGTTTTAGGATCTGTTTCAGTCCTTAGCTGTTGTGGCACTCTGGATCTCTGTTTTAGGATCTGTTCCAGTCCTTAGCTGTTGTGGGTCTCTTGGTCACTGTTTTAGAATCTGTTTCAGTCCTTAGCTGTTATGGGTCTCTGGATTCCTGTTTTGGGAGCTGTTTCAGTCCTTAACTGTTATGTTCTCTGGATCTCTGTTTTAGGATCATTTCAGTCATTAGCTGTTATTGGTCTCTGTTTTACGATCTCTTTCACTCCTTAGCCTTTATGGTTCTCTGGATCTCTGTTTTAGGATCTGTTTCAGTCATTAGCTGTTATGGGTCTCTGTGTCTCTGTTTTAGGATCTGTTTCACTCCTTAGCTGTTATGGTTCTCTGGATCTCTGTTTTAGGATCTGTTTCAGTCCTTAGCTGTTATGGGTCTCTGGGTCTCTGTTTTGGGATCATTTCAGTCCTTAGCTGTTATGAGTCTCTGGATTCCTGTTTTGGGATCTGTTTCAGTCCTTAACTGTTATGTTCTCTGGATCTCTGTTTTAGGATCATTTCAGTCCTTAGTTGTTATGGGTCTCTGGATCTCTGTTTTCGGATCTGTTTCAGTCCTTAGATGTTATGGGTCTCTGGATCTCTGATTTAGGATTTGTTTCAGTCCTTAGCTGTTGTGGGTCACTGGATCTCTGTTTTAGGATCTGTTTCAGTTAATAGCTGTTATGGTTCTCTGGATCTCTGTTTTAGGATCTGTGTCAGTCCTTAGCTGTTATGGGACTCTGGATCGCTGTTTTAGGATATGTTTCAGTCCTTAGCTGGAATGGGTCTCTGGATCTCTGTTTTTGGATCTGTTTCAGTCCTTGGCTGTTATGGGTCTCTGGATCTCTGTTTTAGGATCTGTTTCAGTCAATAGCTGTTATGGTTCTCTGGATCTCTGTTTTAGGATCTGTTTCAGTCCTTAGCTGTTATGGGTCTCTCGATCTGATTCACTCTTTAGCTGTTATTGGTCTCTAGTTCTCTGTTTTAGGATCTGTTTCAGTCTTTAGCTATTATCGGTCTCTGTTTTATGATCTCTTTCCCTCCTTAGCTGTTATGGTTCTCTGGATCTCTGTTTTAGGATCTGTTTCAGTCCTTAGCTGTTATGGGTCTCTGTGTCTCTGTTTTAGGATCTGTTTCACTTCTTAGCTGTTATGGTTCTCTGGATCTCTGTTTTAGGATCTGTTTCAGTCCTAAGCTGTTATGGGTCTCTGGATCTCTGTTTTGGGATCATTTCAGTCCTTAGCTGTTATTGGTCTCTGGATTCCTGTTTTGGGATCTGTTTCAGTCCTTAGCTGTTGTGGTTTTCTGGATCTCTTTTTTAGGATCTGTTACAGTCCATAGCTGGTATGGGTCTATGGATCTGAGTTTTAGGATCATTTCAGTCCTTAGCTGTTATGGGTCTCTGGATCTCTGTTTTGGGATCTGTTTCAGTCCGTTGCTGCTATGGTTCTCTGGATCTCTGTTTTAGGATCATTTCAGTCCTTAGCTGTTATGGGTCTCTGGATCTCTTATTTTGTATCTGTTTCAGTCCTTAGCTGTTATGGGTCTCTGGATCTCTGTTCTATGATCTGTTTCAGTCCTTAGCTGTTATGGGTCTCTGGGTCTCTGTTTCAGGATCTGTTTCCCTCCTTAGCTGTTATAGTTCTCTGGATCTCTGTTTTAGGATCTGTTTCAGTCCTTAGCTGTTTTTGGTCTCTGGTTCTCTGTTTTAGGATCTGTTTCAGTCCATAGCTGTTATGGGTCTCTGGGTCCCTGTTTTAGGATCTGTTTCAATCCTTAGCTGTTATGGGTCTCTGGGTCCCTGTTTTAGGATCTGTTTCAATCCTTAGCTGTTATGGGTCTCTGGGTCTCTCTTTTAGGATCTGTTTCACTCCTTAGCTGTTATGGTTTTCTGGATCTCTATTTTAGGATCTGTTACAGTCCATAGCTGGTATGGGTCTATGGATCTCGGTTTTAGGATCATTTCAGTCCTTATCTGTTATGGTTCTCTGGATCTCTGTTTTAGGATCTGTTTCAGTTGTTAGCTGTTATGGGTCTCTGGGTCTCTCTTTTAGGATCTGTTGCACTCCTTAGCTGTTATGGTTTTCTGGATCTCTATTTTAGGATCTGTTACAGTCCATAGCTGGTATGGTTCTCTGGATCTCTGTTTTAGGATCATTTCAGTCCTTAGCTGTTATGGGTCTCTGGATCTCTCTTTTAGGATCTGTTTCAGTCCTTAGCTTTTATCCGTCTCTGGATCTCTGTTTTAGGATCTGTTTCAGTCCTTAGCTGTTATGGGTCTCTGGATCTCTGTTCTATGATCTGTTTGATACCTTAGCTGTTATGGGTCTCTGGGTCTCTGTTTTAGGATCTGTTTCACTCCTTAGCTGTTATAGTTCTCTGGATCTCTGTTTTAGGATCTGTTTCAGTCCTTAGCTGTTTTTGGTCTCTGGTTCTCTGTTTTAGGATCTGTTTCAGTCCATAGCTGTTATGGGTCTCTGGGTCCCTGTTTTAGGATCTGTTTCACTCCTTAGCTGTTATGGTTCTATGGATCTCGGTTTTAGGATCTATTTCAGTTGTTAGCTGTTATGGGTCTCTCTTTTAGGATCTGTTTCACTCCTTAGCTGTTATGGTTTTCTGGATCTCTATTTTAGGATCTGTTACAGTCCATAGCTGGTATGGGTCTATGGATCTCGGTTTTAGGATCATTTTAGTCCTTATCTGTTATGGTTCTCTGGATCTCTGTTTTAGGATCTGTTTCAGTTGTTAGCTATTGTGGGTCTCTGGGTTTCTCTTTTAGGATCTGTTTCACTCCTTAGCTGTTATGGTTTTCTGGATCTCTATTTTAGGATCTGTTACAGTCCATAGCTGGTATGGTTCTCTGGATCTCTGTTTTAGGATCATTTCAGTCCTTAGCTGTTATGGGTCTCTGGATCTCTGTTTTAGGATCTGTTTCAGTCCTTAGCTGTTGTGGCACTCTGGATCTCTGTTTTAGGATCTGTTCCAGTCCTTAGCTGTTGTGGGTCTCTTGGTCACTGTTTTAGAATCTGTTTCAGTCCTTAGCTGTTATGGGTCTCTGGATTCCTGTTTTGGGAGCTGTTTCAGTCCTTAACTGTTATGTTCTCTGGATCTCTGTTTAAGGATCATTTCAGTCATTAGCTGTTATTGGTCTCTGTTTTACGATCTCTTTCACTCCTTAGCCTTTATGGTTCTCTGGATCTCTGTTTTAGGATCTGTTTCAGTCATTAGCTGTTATGGGTCTCTGTGTCTCTGTTTTAGGATCTGTTTCACTCCTTAGCTGTTATGGTTCTCTGGATCTCTGTTTTAGGATCTGTTTCAGTCCTTAGCTGTTATGGGTCTCTGGGTCTCTGTTTTGGGATCATTTCAGTCCTTAGCTGTTATGAGTCTCTGGATTCCTGTTTTGGGATCTGTTTCAGTCCTTAACTGTTATGTTCTCTGGATCTCTGTTTTAGGATCATTTCAGTCCTTAGTTGTTATGGGTCTCTGGATCTCTGTTTTCGGATCTGTTTCAGTCCTTAGATGTTATGGGTCTCTGGATCTCTGATTTAGGATTTGTTTCAGTCCTTAGCTGTTGTGGGTCACTGGATCTCTGTTTTAGGATCTGTTTCAGTTAATAGCTGTTATGGTTCTCTGGATCTCTGTTTTAGGATCTGTGTCAGTCCTTAGCTGTTATGGGACTCTGGATCGCTGTTTTAGGATATGTTTCAGTCCTTAGCTGGAATGGGTCTCTGGATCTCTGTTTTTGGATCTGTTTCAGTCCTTGGCTGTTATGGGTCTCTGGATCTCTGTTTTAGGATCTGTTTCAGTCAATAGCTGTTATGGTTCTCTGGATCTCTGTTTTAGGATCTGTTTCAGTCCTTAGCTGTTATGGGTCTCTCGATCTGATTCACTCTTTAGCTGTTATTGGTCTCTAGTTCTCTGTTTTAGGATCTGTTTCAGTCTTTAGCTATTATCGGTCTCTGTTTTATGATCTCTTTCCCTCCTTAGCTGTTATGGTTCTCTGGATCTCTGTTTTAGGATCTGTTTCAGTCCTTAGCTGTTATGGGTCTCTGTGTCTCTGTTTTAGGATCTGTTTCACTTCTTAGCTGTTATGGTTCTCTGGATCTCTGTTTTAGGATCTGTTTCAGTCCTAAGCTGTTATGGGTCTCTGGATCTCTGTTTTGGGATCATTTCAGTCCTTAGCTGTTATTGGTCTCTGGATTCCTGTTTTGGGATCTGTTTCAGTCCTTAGCTGTTGTGGTTTTCTGGATCTCTTTTTTAGGATCTGTTACAGTCCATAGCTGGTATGGGTCTATGGATCTGAGTTTTAGGATCATTTCAGTCCTTAGCTGTTATGGGTCTCTGGATCTCTGTTTTGGGATCTGTTTCAGTCCGTTGCTGCTATGGTTCTCTGGATCTCTGTTTTAGGATCATTTCAGTCCTTAGCTGTTATGGGTCTCTGGATCTCTTATTTTGTATCTGTTTCAGTCCTTAGCTGTTATGGGTCTCTGGATCTCTGTTCTATGATCTGTTTCAGTCCTTAGCTGTTATGGGTCTCTGGGTCTCTGTTTCAGGATCTGTTTCCCTCCTTAGCTGTTATAGTTCTCTGGATCTCTGTTTTAGGATCTGTTTCAGTCCTTAGCTGTTTTTGGTCTCTGGTTCTCTGTTTTAGGATCTGTTTCAGTCCATAGCTGTTATGGGTCTCTGGGTCCCTGTTTTAGGATCTGTTTCAATCCTTAGCTGTTATGGGTCTCTGGGTCCCTGTTTTAGGATCTGTTTCAATCCTTAGCTGTTATGGGTCTCTGGGTCTCTCTTTTAGGATCTGTTTCACTCCTTAGCTGTTATGGTTTTCTGGATCTCTATTTTAGGATCTGTTACAGTCCATAGCTGGTATGGGTCTATGGATCTCGGTTTTAGGATCATTTCAGTCCTTATCTGTTATGGTTCTCTGGATCTCTGTTTTAGGATCTGTTTCAGTTGTTAGCTGTTATGGGTCTCTGGGTCTCTCTTTTAGGATCTGTTGCACTCCTTAGCTGTTATGGTTTTCTGGATCTCTATTTTAGGATCTGTTACAGTCCATAGCTGGTATGGTTCTCTGGATCTCTGTTTTAGGATCATTTCAGTCCTTAGCTGTTATGGGTCTCTGGATCTCTGTTTTTGGATCTGTTTCAGTCCTTAGCTGTTATGGGTCTCTGGATCTCTGTTTTCAGATCTGTTTCAGTCCTCAGCTGTTATGGGTCTCTGGATCTCTGTTTTCAGATCTGTTTCAGTCCTCAGCTGTTATGGGTCTCTGGATCTCTGTTTTAGGATTTGTTTCAGTCCTTAGCTGTTGTGGCACTCTGGATCTCTGTTTTAGGATCTGATTCAGTCCTTAGCTGTTGTGGGTCTCTTGATCACTGTTTTAGGATCTGTTCCAGTCCTTAGCTGTTATGGGTCTCTGGATTCCTGTTTTGGGAGCTGTTTCAGTCCTTAACTGTTATGTTCTCTGGATCTCTGTTTTAGGATAATTTCAGTCTTTAGCTGTTATGGGTCTCTGTTTTATAATCTCTTTCACTCCTTAGCTGTTATGGTTCTCTGGATCTCTGTTTTAGGATCTGTTTCAGTCATTAGCTGTTATGGGTCTCTGAGTCTCTGTTTTAGGATCTGTTTCACTCCTTAGCTGTTATGGTTCTCTGGATCTCTGTTTTAGGATCTGTTTCAGTCCTTAGCTGTTATGGGTCTCTGGATCTCTGTTTTGGGATCATTTCAGTCCTTAGCTGTTATGGGTCTCTGTATTCCTGGTTTGGGATCTGTTTCAGTCCTTAACTGTTATGTTCTCTGGATCTCTGTTTTAGGATCATTTCAGTCCTTAGATGTTATGGGTCTCTGGATCTCTGTTTTCGGATCTGTTTCAGTCCTTAGATGTTATGGGTCTCTGGATCTCTGATTTAGGATCTGTTTCAGTCCTTAGCTGTTGTGGGTCACTGGATCTCTGTTTAGGATCTGTTTCAGTCAATAGCTGTTATGGTTCTCTGGATCTCTGTTTTAGGATCTGTGTCAGTCCTTAGCTGTTATGGGACTCTGGATCGCTGTTTTAGGATATGTTTCAGTCCTTAGCTGGAATGGGTCTCTGGATCTCTGTTTTTGGATCTGTTCCAGTCATTGGCTGTTATGGGTCTCTGGATCTCTGTTTTAGGATCTGTTTCAGTCAATAGCTGTTATGGTTCTCTGGATCTCTGTTTTAGGATCTGTTTCAGTCCTTAGCTGTTATGGGTCTCTCGATCTGATTCACTCTTTAGCTGTTATTGGTCTCTAGTTCTCTGTTTTAGGATCTGTTTCAGTCTTTAGCTATTATGGGTCTCTGTTTTATGATCTCTTTCCCTCCTTAGCTGTTATGGTTCTCTGGATCTCTGTTTTAGGATCTGTTTCAGTCATTAGCTGTTATGGGTCGCTGTGTCTCTGTTTTAGGATCTGTTTCACTTCTTAGCTGTTATGGTTCTCTGGATCTCTGTTTTAGGATCTGTTTCAGTCCTAAGCTGTTATGGGTCTCTGGATCTCTGTTTTGGGATCATTTCAGTCCTTAGCTGTTATTGGTCTCTGGATTCCTGTTTTGGGATCTGTTTCAGTCCTTAGCAGTTGTGGTTTTCTGGATCTCTATTTTAGGATCTGCTACAGTCCATAGCTGGTATGGGTCTATGGATCTCAGTTTTAGGATCATTTCAGTCCTTAGCTGTTATGGATCTCTGGATCTCTGTTTTGGGATCTGTTTCAGTCCGTTGCTGCTATGGTTCTCTGGATCTCTGTTTTAGGATAATTTCAGTCCTTAGCTGTTATGGGTCTCTGGATCTCTTATTCTGGATCTGTTTCAGTCCTTAGCTGTTATGGGTCTCTGGATCTCTGTTTTCAGATCAGTTTCAGTTATTAGCTGTTATGGGTCTCTGTGTCTCTGTTTTAGGATCTGTTTCACTCCTTAGCTGTTATGGTTCTCTGGACCTCTGTTTTAGGATCTGTTTCAGTCCTTAGCTGTTATGGGTCTCTGGATCTCTGTTTTAGGATCTGTTTCAGTCCTTAGCTGTTATGGGTCTCTGGATCTCTGTGTTGGGATCATTTCAGTCCTTAGCTGTTATGGGTCTCTGGATTCCTGTTTTGGGATCTGTTTCAGTCCCAAACTGTTATTTTCTCTGGATCTCTGTTTTAGGATAATTTCAGTCCTTAGATGTTATGGGTCTCTGGATCTCAGTTTTCGGTCTGTTTCAGTCCTTAGCTGTTATGGGTCTCTGGATCTCTGTTTTAGGATATGTTTCTGTCCTTAGCTGGAATGGGTCTCTGGATCTCTCTTTTAGGATCTGTTTCAGTCCTTAGCTGTTATGCGTCTCTGGATCTCTGTTTTAGGATCTGTTTCAGTCCTTAGCTGTTATGGGTCTCTGGATCTCTGTTCTATGATCTGTTTGATACCTTAGCTGTTATGGGTCTCTGGGTCTCTGTTTTAGGATCTGTTTCACTCCTTAGCTAGTTCTCTGGATCTCTGTTTTAGGATCTGTTTCAGTCCTTAGCTGTTTTTGGTCTCTGGTTCTCTGTTTTAGGATCTGTTTCAGTCCATAGCTATTATGGGTCTCTGGGTCCCTGTTTTAGGATCTGTTTCACTCCTTAGCTGTTATGGTTCTATGGATCTCTGTTTTAGGATCTATTTCAGTTGTTAGCTGTTATGGGTCTCTCTTTTAGGATCTGTTTCACTCCTTAGCTGTTATGGTTTTCTGGATCTCTATTTTAGGATCTGTTACAGTCCATAGCTGGTATGGGTCTATGGATCTCGGTTTTAGGATCATTTCAGTCCTTATCTGTTATAGTTCTCTGGATCTCTGTTTTAGGATCTGTTTCAGTTGTTAGCTGTTGTGGGTCTCTGGGTCTCTCTTTTAGGATCTGTTTCACTCCTTAGCTGTTATGGTTTTCTGGATCTCTATTTTAGGATCTGTTACAGTCCATAGCTGGTATGGTTCTCTGGATCTCTGTTTTAGGATCATTTCAGTCCTTAGCTGTTATGGGTCTCTGGATCTCTGTTTTTGGATCTGTTTCAGTCCTTAGCTGTTATGGGTCTCTGGATTCCTGTTTTGGGAGCTGTTTCAGTCCTTAACTGTTATGTTCTCTGGATCTCTGTTTTAGGATCATTTCAGTCATTAGCTGTTATTGGTCTCTGTTTTACGATCTCTTTCACTCCTTAGCCTTTATGGTTCTCTGGATCTCTGTTTTAGGATCTGTTTCAGTCATTAGCTGTTATGGGTCTCTGTGTCTCTGTTTTAGGATCTGTTTCACTCCTTAGCTGTTATGGTTCTCTGGATCTCTGTTTTAGGATCTGTTTCAGTCCTTAGCTGTTATGGGTCTCTGGGTCTCTGTTTTGGGATCATTTCAGTCCTTAGCTGTTATGGGTCTCTGGATTCCTGTTTTGGGATCTGTTTCAGTCCTTAACTGTTATGTTCTCTGGATCTCTGTTTTAGGATCATTTCAGTCCTTAGTTGTTATGGGTCTCTGGATCTCTGATTTAGGATCTGTTTCAGTCAATAGCTGTTATGGTTCTCTGGATCTCTGTTTTAGGATCTGTGTCAGTCCTTAGCTGTTATGGGACTCTGGATCGCTGTTTTAGGATATGTTTCAGTCCTTAGCTGGAATGGGTCTCTGGATCTCTGTTTTTGGATCTGTTTCAGTCCTTGGCTGTTATGGGTCTCTGGATCTCTGTTTTAGGATCTGTTTCAGTCAATAGCTGTTATGGTTCTCTGGATCTCTGTTTTAGGATCTGTTTCAGTCCTTAGCTGTTATGGGTCTCTCGATCTGATTCACTCTTTAGCTGTTATTGGTCTCTAGTTCTCTGTTTTAGGATCTGTTTCAGTCTTTAGCTATTATGGGTCTCTGTTTTATGATCTCTTTCCCTCCTTAGCTGTTATGGTTCTCTGGATCTCTGTTTTAGGATCTGTTTCAGTCATTAGCTGTTATGGGTCTCTGTGTCTCTGTTTTAGGATCTGTTTCACTTCTTAGCTGTTATGGTTCTCTGGATCTCTGTTTTAGGATCTGTTTCAGTCCTAAGCTGTTATGGGTCTCTGGATCTCTGTTTTGGGATCATTTCAGTCATTAGCTGTTATTGGTCTCTGTTTTACGATCTCTTTCACTCCTTAGCCTTTATGGTTCTCTGGATCTCTGTTTTAGGATCTGTTTCAGTCATTAGCTGTTATGGGTCTCTGTGTCTCTGTTTTAGGATCTGTTTCACTCCTTAGCTGTTATGGTTCTCTGGATCTCTGTTTTAGGATCTGTTTCAGTCCTTAGCTGTTATGGGTCTCTGGGTCTCTGTTTTGGGATCATTTCAGTCATTAGCTGTTATTGGTCTCTGTTTTACGATCTCTTTCACTCCTTAGCCTTTATGGTTCTCTGGATCTCTGTTTTAGGATCTGTTTCAGTCATTAGCTGTTATGGGTCTCTGTGTCTCTGTTTTAGGATCTGTTTCACTCCTTAGCTGTTATGGTTCTCTGGATCTCTGTTTTAGGATCTGTTTCAGTCCTTAGCTGTTATGGGTCTCTGGGTCTCTGTTTTGGGATCATTTCAGTCCTTAGCTGTTATGAGTCTCTGGATTCCTGTTTTGGGATCTGTTTCAGTCCTTAACTGTTATGTTCTCTGGATCTCTGTTTTAGGATCATTTCAGTCCTTAGTTGTTATGGGTCTCTGGATCTCTGTTTTCGGATCTGTTTCAGTCCTTAGATGTTATGGGTCTCTGGATCTCTGATTTAGGATTTGTTTCAGTCCTTAGCTGTTGTGGGTCACTGGATCTCTGTTTTAGGATCTGTTTCAGTTAATAGCTGTTATGGTTCTCTGGATCTCTGTTTTAGGATCTGTGTCAGTCCTTAGCTGTTATGGGACTCTGGATCGCTGTTTTAGGATATGTTTCAGTCCTTAGCTGGAATGGGTCTCTGGATCTCTGTTTTTGGATCTGTTTCAGTCCTTGGCTGTTATGGGTCTCTGGATCTCTGTTTTAGGATCTGTTTCAGTCAATAGCTGTTATGGTTCTCTGGATCTCTGTTTTAGGATCTGTTTCAGTCCTTAGCTGTTATGGGTCTCTCGATCTGATTCACTCTTTAGCTGTTATTGGTCTCTAGTTCTCTGTTTTAGGATCTGTTTCAGTCTTTAGCTATTATCGGTCTCTGTTTTATGATCTCTTTCCCTCCTTAGCTGTTATGGTTCTCTGGATCTCTGTTTTAGGATCTGTTTCAGTCCTTAGCTGTTATGGTCTCTGTGTCTCTGTTGTAGGATCTGTTTCACTTCTTAGCTGTTATGGTTCTCTGGATCTCTGTTTTAGGATCTGTTTCAGTCCTAAGCTGTTATGGGTCTCTGGATCTCTGTTTTGGGATCATTTCAGTCCTTAGCTGTTATTGGTCTCTGGATTCCTGTTTTGGGATCTGTTTCAGTCCTTAGCTGTTGTGGTTTTCTGGATCTCTTTTTTAGGATCTGTTACAGTCCATAGCTGGTATGGGTCTATGGATCTGAGTTTTAGGATCATTTCAGTCCTTAGCTGTTATGGGTCTCTGGATCTCTGTTTTGGGATCTGTTTCAGTCCGTTGCTGCTATGGTTCTCTGGATCTCTGTTTTAGGATCATTTCAGTCCTTAGCTGTTATGGGTCTCTGGATCTCTTATTTTGTATCTGTTTCAGTCCTTAGCTGTTATGGGTCTCTGGATCTCTGTTCTATGATCTGTTTCAGTCCTTAGCTGTTATGGGTCTCTGGGTCTCTGTTTCAGGATCTGTTTCCCTCCTTAGCTGTTATAGTTCTCTGGATCTCTGTTTTAGGATCTGTTTCAGTCCTTAGCTGTTTTTGGTCTCTGGTTCTCTGTTTTAGGATCTGTTTCAGTCCATAGCTGTTATGGGTCTCTGGGTCCCTGTTTTAGGATCTGTTTCAATCCTTAGCTGTTATGGGTCTCTGGGTCCCTGTTTTAGGATCTGTTTCAATCCTTAGCTGTTATGGGTCTCTGGGTCTCTCTTTTAGGATCTGTTTCACTCCTTAGCTGTTATGGTTTTCTGGATCTCTATTTTAGGATCTGTTACAGTCCATAGCTGGTATGGGTCTATGGATCTCGGTTTTAGGATCATTTCAGTCCTTATCTGTTATGGTTCTCTGGATCTCTGTTTTAGGATCTGTTTCAGTTGTTAGCTGTTATGGGTCTCTGGGTCTCTCTTTTAGGATCTGTTGCACTCCTTAGCTGTTATGGTTTTCTGGATCTCTATTTTAGGATCTGTTACAGTCCATAGCTGGTATGGTTCTCTGGATCTCTGTTTTAGGATCATTTCAGTCCTTAGCTGTTATGGGTCTCTGGATCTCTGTTTTTGGATCTGTTTCAGTCCTTAGCTGTTATGGGTCTCTGGATCTCTGTTTTAGGATTTGTTTCAGTCCTTAGCTGTTGTGGCACTCTGGATCTCTGTTTTAGGATCTGATTCAGACCTTAGCTGTTGTGGGTCTCTTGATCACTGTTTTAGGATCTGTTCCAGTCCTTAGCTGTTATGGGTCTCTGGATTCCTGTTTTGGGAGCTGTTTCAGTCCTTAACTGTTATGTTCTCTGGATCTCTGTTTTAGGATAATTTCAGTCTTTAGCTGTTATGGGTCTCTGTTTTACAATCTCTTTCACTCCTTAGCTGTTATGGTTCTCTGGATCTCTGTTTTAGGATCTGTTTCAGTCATTAGCTGTTATGGGTCTCTGAGTCTCTGTTTTAGGATCTGTTTCACTCCTTAGCTGTTATGGTTCTCTGGATCTCTGTTTTAGGATCTGTTTCAGTCCTTAGCTGTTATGGGTCTCTGGATCTCTGTTTTGGGATCATTTCAGTCCTTAGCTGTTATGGGTCTCTGTATTCCTGGTTTGGGATCTGTTTCAGTCCTTAACTGTTATGTTCTCTGGATCTCTGTTTTAGGATCATTTCAGTCCTTAGATGTTATGGGTCTCTGGATCTCTGTTTTCGGATCTGTTTCAGTCCTTAGATGTTATGGGTCTCTGGATCTCTGATTTAGGATCTGTTTCAGTCCTTAGCTGTTGTGGGTCACTGGATCTCTGTTTAGGATCTGTTTCAGTCAATAGCTGTTATGGTTCTCTGGATCTCTGTTTTAGGATCTGTGTCAGTCCTTAGCTGTTATGGGTCTCTCGATCTGATTCACTCTTTAGCTGTTATTGGTCTCTAGTTCTCTGTTTTAGGATCTGTTTCAGTCTTTAGCTATTATGGGTCTCTGTTTTATGATCTCTTTCCCTCCTTAGCTGTTATGGTTCTCTGGATCTCTGTTTTAGGATCTGTTTCAGTCATTAGCTGTTATGGGTCGCTGTGTCTCTGTTTTAGGATCTGTTTCACTTCTTAGCTGTTATGGTTCTCTGGATCTCTGTTTTAGGATCTGTTTCAGTCCTAAGCTGTTATGGGTCTCTGGATCTCTGTTTTGGGATCATTTCAGTCCTTAGCTGTTATTGGTCTCTGGATTCCTGTTTTGGGATCTGTTTCAGTCCTTAGCAGTTGTGGTTTTCTGGATCTCAATTTTAGGATCTGCTACAGTCCATAGCTGGTATGGGTCTATGGATCTCAGTTTTAGGATCATTTCAGTCCTTAGCTGTTATGGGTCTCTGGATCTCTGTTTTGGGATCTGTTTCAGTCCGTTGCTGCTATGGTTCTCTGGATCTCTGTTTTAGGATAATTTCAGTCCTTAGCTGTTATGGGTCTCTGGATCTCTTATTCTGGATCTGTTTCAGTCCTTAGCTGTTATGGGTCTCTGGATCTCTGTTTTCAGATCAGTTTCAGTTATTAGCTGTTATGGGTCTCTGTGTCTCTGTTTTAGGATCTGTTTCACTCCTTAGCTGTTATGGTTCTCTGGACCTCTGTTTTAGGATCTGTTTCAGTCCTTAGCTGTTATGGGTCTCTGGATCTCTGTTTTAGGATCTGTTTCAGTCCTTAGCTGTTATGGGTCTCTGGATCTCTGTGTTGGGATCATTTCAGTCCTTAGCTGTTATGGGTCTCTGGATTCCTGTTTTGGGATCTGTTTCAGTCCCAAACTGTTATTTTCTCTGGATCTCTGTTTTAGGATAATTTCAGTCCTTAGATGTTATGGGTCTCTGGATCTCAGTTTTCGGTCTGTTTCAGTCCTTAGCTGTTATGGGTCTCTGGATCTCTGTTTTAGGATATGTTTCTGTCCTTAGCTGGCATGGGTCTCTGGATCTCTCTTTTAGGATCTGTTTCAGTCCTTAGCTGTTATGCGTCTCTGGATCTCTGTTTTAGGATCTGTTTCAGTCCTTAGCTGTTATGGGTCTCTGGATCTCTGTTCTATGATCTGTTTGATACCTTAGCTGTTATGGGTCTCTGGGTCTCTGTTTTAGGATCTGTTTCACTCCTTAGCTAGTTCTCTGGATCTCTGTTTTAGGATCTGTTTCAGTCCTTAGCTGTTTTTGGTCTCTGGTTCTCTGTTTTAGGATCTGTTTCAGTCCATAGCTATTATGGGTCTCTGGGTCCCTGTTTTAGGATCTGTTTCACTCCTTAGCTGTTATGGTTCTATGGATCTCTGTTTTAGGATCTATTTCAGTTGTTAGCTGTTATGGGTCTCTCTTTTAGGATCTGTTTCACTCCTTAGCTGTTATGGTTTTCTGGATCTCTATTTTAGGATCTGTTACAGTCCATAGCTGGTATGGGTCTATGGATCTCGGTTTTAGGATCATTTCAGTCCTTATCTGTTATAGTTCTCTGGATCTCTGTTTTAGGATCTGTTTCAGTTGTTAGCTGTTGTGGGTCTCTGGGTCTCTCTTTTAGGATCTGTTTCACTCCTTAGCTGTTATGGTTTTCTGGATCTCTATTTTAGGATCTGTTACAGTCCATAGCTGGTATGGTTCTCTGGATCTCTGTTTTAGGATCATTTCAGTCCTTAGCTGTTATGGGTCTCTGGATCTCTGTTTTTGGATCTGTTTCAGTCCTTAGCTGTTATGGGTCTCTGGATTCCTGTTTTGGGAGCTGTTTCAGTCCTTAACTGTTATGTTCTCTGGATCTCTGTTTTAGGATCATTTCAGTCATTAGCTGTTATTGGTCTCTGTTTTACGATCTCTTTCACTCCTTAGCCTTTATGGTTCTCTGGATCTCTGTTTTAGGATCTGTTTCAGTCATTAGCTGTTATGGGTCTCTGTGTCTCTGTTTTAGGATCTGTTTCACTCCTTAGCTGTTATGGTTCTCTGGATCTCTGTTTTAGGATCTGTTTCAGTCCTTAGCTGTTATGGGTCTCTGGGTCTCTGTTTTGGGATCATTTCAGTCCTTAGCTGTTATGGGTCTCTGGATTCCTGTTTTGGGATCTGTTTCAGTCCTTAACTGTTATGTTCTCTGGATCTCTGTTTTAGGATCATTTCAGTCCTTAGTTGTTATGGGTCTCTGGATCTCTGATTTAGGATCTGTTTCAGTCAATAGCTGTTATGGTTCTCTGGATCTCTGTTTTAGGATCTGTGTCAGTCCTTAGCTGTTATGGGACTCTGGATCGCTGTTTTAGGATATGTTTCAGTCCTTAGCTGGAATGGGTCTCTGGATCTCTGTTTTTGGATCTGTTTCAGTCCTTGGCTGTTATGGGTCTCTGGATCTCTGTTTTAGGATCTGTTTCAGTCAATAGCTGTTATGGTTCTCTGGATCTCTGTTTTAGGATCTGTTTCAGTCCTTAGCTGTTATGGGTCTCTCGATCTGATTCACTCTTTAGCTGTTATTGGTCTCTAGTTCTCTGTTTTAGGATCTGTTTCAGTCTTTAGCTATTATGGGTCTCTGTTTTATGATCTCTTTCCCTCCTTAGCTGTTATGGTTCTCTGGATCTCTGTTTTAGGATCTGTTTCAGTCATTAGCTGTTATGGGTCTCTGTGTCTCTGTTTTAGGATCTGTTTCACTTCTTAGCTGTTATGGCTCTCTGGATCTCTGTTTTAGGATCTGTTTCAGTCCTAAGCTGTTATGGGTCTCTGGATCTCTGTTTTGGGATCATTTCAGTCCTTAGCTGTTATTGGCCTCTGGATTCCTGTTTTGGGATCTGTTTCAGTCCTTAGCTGTTGTGGTTTTCTGGATCTCTATTTTAGGATCTGTTACAGTCCATAGCTGGTATGGGTCTATGGATCTGAGTTTTAGGATCATTTCAGTCCTTAGCTGTTATGGGTCTCTGGATCTCTGTTTTGGGATCTGTTTCAGTCCGTTGCTGCTATGGTTCTCTGGATCTCTGTTTTAGGATCATTTCAGTCCTTAGCTGTTATGGGTCTCTGGATCTCTTATTTTGGATCTGTTTCAGTCCTTAGCTGTTATGGGTCTCTGGATCTCTGTTTTCAGATCTGTTTCAGTCCTCAGCTGTTATGGGTCTCCGGATCTCTGTTTTAGTATCTGTTTCAGTCCCTAGCTATTATGAGTCTCTGTTTTAGGATCTGTTTCACTCCTTAGCTGTTATGGTTCTCTGAATCTCTGTTTTAGAGTCTGTTTCAGTTATTAGCTGTTATGGGTCTCTGTGTCTCTGTTTTAGGATCTGTTTCACTCCTTAGCTGTTATGGTTCTCTGGACCTCTGTTTTAGGATCTGTTTCAGTCCTTAGCTGTTATGGGTCTCTGGATCTCTGTGTTGGGATCATTTCAGTCCTTAGCTGTTATGGGTCTCTGGATTCCTGTTTTGCGATCTGTTTCAATCCCGAACAGTTATGTTCTCTGGATCTCTGTTTTAGGATAATTTCAGTCCTTAGATGTTATGGGTCTCTGGATCTCAGTTTTAGGATATGTTTCAGTCCTTAGCTGGTATGGGTCTCTGGATTTCTCTTTTAGGATCTGTTTCAGTCCTTAGCTTTTATGCGTCTCTGGATCTCTGTTTTAGGATCTGTTTCAGTCCTTAGCTGTTATGGGTCTCTGGATCTCTGTTCTTTGATCTGTTTGAGACCTTAGCTGTTATGGGTCTCTGGGTCTCTGTTTTAGGATCTGTTTCACTCCTTAGCTGTTATAGTTCTCTGGATCTCTGTTTTAGGATCTGTTTCAGTCCTTAGCTGTTTTTGGTCTCTGGTTCTCTGTTTTAGGATCTGTTTCAGTCCATAGCTGTTATGGGTCTCTGGGTCCCTGTTTTAGGATCTGTCTCACTCCTTAGCTGTTATGGTTCTATGGATCTCTGTTTTAGGATCTATTTCAGTTGTTAGCTGTTATGGGTCTCTGGATCTCTGTTTTGGGATCATTTCAGTCCTTAGCTGTTATTGGTCTCTGGATTCCTGTTTTGGGATCTGTTTCAGTCCTTAGCTGTTGTGGTTTTCTGGATCTCTATTTTAGGATCTGCTACAGTCCATAGCTGGTATGGGTCTATGGATCTCAGTTTTAGGATCATTTCAGTCCTTAGCTGTTATGGGTCTCTGGATCTCTGTTTTGGGATCTGTTTCAGTCCGTTGCTGCTATGGTTCTCTGGATCTCTGTTTTAGGATCATTTCAGTCCTTAGCTGTTATGGGTCTCTGGATCTCTTATTCTGGATCTGTTTCAGTCCTTAGCTGTTATGGGTCTCTGGATCTCTGTTTTCAGATCAGTTTCAGTCCTCAGCTGTTATGGGTCTCCGGATCTCTGTTTTAGTATCTGTTTCAGTCCCTAGCTATTATGAGTCTCTGTTTTAGGATCTGTTTCACTCCTTAGCTGTTATGGTTCTCTGAATCTCTGTTTTAGAATCTGTTTCAGTTATTAGCTGTTATGGGTCTCTGTGTCTCTGTTTTAGGATCTGTTTCACTCCTTAGCTGTTATGGTTCTCTGGACCTCTGTTTTAGGATCTGTTTCAGTCCTTAGCTGTTATGGGTCTCTGGATCTCTGTGTTGGGATCATTTCAGTCCTTAGCTGTTATGGGTCTCTGGATTCCTGTTTTGGGATCTGTTTCAGTCCCAAACTGTTATGTTCTCTGGATCTCTGTTTTAGGATAATTTCAGTCCTTAGATGTTATGGGTCTCTGGATCTCAGTTTTCGGTCTGTTTCAGTCCTTAGCTGTTATGGGTCTCTGGATCTCTGTTTTAGGATATGTTTCTGTCCTTAGCTGGTATGGGTCTCTGGATCTCTCTTTTAGGATCTGTTTCAGTCCTTAGCTGTTATGCGTCTCTGGATCTCTGTTTTAGGATCTGTTTCAGTCCTTAGCTGTTATGGGTCTCTGGATCTCTGTTCTATGATCTGTTTGATACCTTAGCTGTTATGGGTCTCTGGGTCTCTGTTTTAGGATCTGTTTCACTCCTTAGCTGTTATAGTTCTCTGGATCTCTGTTTTAGGATCTGTTTCAGTCCTTAGCTGTTTTTGGTCTCTGGTTCTCTGTTTTAGGATCTGTTTCAGTCCATAGCTGTTATGGGTCTCTGGGTCCCTGTTTTAGGATCTGTTTCACTCCTTAGCTGTTATGGTTCTATGGATCTCTGTTTTAGGATCTATTTCAGTTGTTAGCTGTTATGGGTCTCTCTTTTAGGATCTGTTTCACTCCTTAGCTGTTATGGTTTTCTGGATCTCTATTTTAGGATCTGTTACAGTCCATAGCTGGTATGGTTCTCTGGATCTCTGTTTTAGGATCATTTCAGTCCTTAGCTGTTATGGGTCTCTGGATCTCTGTTTTTGGATCTGTTTCAGTCCTTAGCTGTTATGGGTCTCTGGATCTCTGTTTTCAGATCTGTTTCAGTCCTCAGCTGTTATGGGTCTCTGGATCTCTGTTTTAGGATCTGTTTCAGTCCTTAGCTGTTGTGGCACTCTGGATCTCTGTTTTAGGATCTGTTTCAGTCCTTAGCTGTTGTGGGTCTCTTGGTCACTGTTTTAGAATCTGTTTCAGTCCTTAGCTGTTATGGGTCTCTGGATTCCTGTTTTGGGAACTGTTTCAGTCCTTAACTGTTATGTTCTCTGGATCTCTGTTTTAGGATCATTTCAGTCATTAGCTGTTATTGGTCTCTGTTTTACGATCTCTTTCACTCCTTAGCCTTTATGGTTCTCTGGATCTCTGTTTTAGGATCTGTTTCAGTCATTAGCTGTTATGGGTCTCTGTGTCTCTGTTTTAGGATCTGTTTCACTCCTTAGCTGTTATGGTTCTCTGGATCTCTGTTTTAGGATCTGTTTCAGTCCTTAGCTGTTATGGGTCTCTGGGTCTCTGTTTTGGGATCATTTCAGTCCTTAGCTGTTATGGGTCTCTGGATTCCTGTTTTGGGATCTGTTTCAGTCCTTAACTGTTATGTTCTCTGGATCTCTGTTTTAGGATCATTTCAGTCCTTAGTTGTTATGGGTCTCTGGATCTCTGATTTAGGATCTGTTTCAGTCAATAGCTGTTATGGTTCTCTGGATCTCTGTTTTAGGATCTGTGTCAGTCCTTAGCTGTTATGGGACTCTGGATCGCTGTTTTAGGATATGTTTCAGTCCTTAGCTGGAATGGGTCTCTGGATCTCTGTTTTTGGATCTGTTTCAGTCCTTGGCTGTTATGGGTCTCTGGATCTCTGTTTTAGGATCTGTTTCAGTCAATAGCTGTTATGGTTCTCTGGATCTCTGTTTTAGGATCTGTTTCAGTCCTTAGCTATTATGGGTCTCTGTTTCATGATCTCTTTCCCTCCTTAGCTGTTATGGTTCTCTGGATCTCTGTTTTAGGATCTGTTTCAGTCATTAGCTGTTATGGGTCTCTGTGTCTCTGTTTTAGGATCTGTTTCACTTCTTAGCTGTTATGGTTCTCTGGATCTCTGTTTTAGGATATGTTTCAGTCCTAAGCTGTTATGGGTCTCTGGATCTCTGTTTTGGGATCATTTCAGTCCTTAGCTGTTATTGGTCTCTGGATTCCTGTTTTGGGATCTGTTTCAGTCCTTAGCTGTTGTGGTTTTCTGGATCTCTATTTTAGGATCTGTTACAGTCCATAGCTGGTATGGGTCTATGGATCTGAGTTTTAGGATCATTTCAGTCCTTAGCTGTTATGGGTCTCTGGATCTCTGTTTTGGGATCTGTTTCAGTCCGTTGCTGCTATGGTTCTCTGGATCTCTGTTTTAGGATCATTTCAGTCCTTAGCTGTTATGGGTCTCTGGATCTCTTATTTTGGATCTGTTTCAGTCCTTAGCTGTTATGGGTCTCTGGATCTCTGTTTTCAGATCTGTTTCAGTCCTCAGCTGTTATGGGTCTCCGGATCACTGTTTTAGTATCTGTTTCAGTCCCTAGCTATTATGAGTCTCTGTTTTAGGTTCTGTTTCACTCCTTAGCTGTTATGGTTCTCTGAATCTCTGTTTTAGAGTCTGTTTCAGTTATTAGCTGTTATGGGTCTCTGTGTCTCTGTTTTAGGATCTGTTTCACTCCTTAGCTGTTATGGTTCTCTGGACCTCTGTTTTAGGATCTGTTTCAGTCCTTAGCTGTTATGGGTCTCTGGATCTCTGTGTTGGGATCATTTCAGTCCTTAGCTGTTATGGGTCTCTGGATTCCTGTTTTGCGATCTGTTTCAATCCTGAACAGTTATGTTCTCTGGATCTCTGTTTTAGGATAATTTCAGTCCTTAGATGTTATGGGTCTCTGGATCTCAGTTTTAGGATATGTTTCAGTCCTTAGCTGGTATGGGTCTCTGGATTTCTCTTTTAGGATCTGTTTCAGTCCTTACCTTTTATGGGTCTCTGGATCTCTGTTTTAGGATCTGTTTCAGTCCTTAGCTGTTATGGGTCTCTGGATCTCTGTTCTTTGATCTGTTTGAGACCTTAGCTGTTATGGGTCTCTGGTTCTCTGTTTTAGGATCTGTTTCACTCCTTAGCTGTTATAGTTCTTTGGATCTCTGTTTTAGGATCTGTTTCAGTCCTTAGCTGTTTTTGGTCTCTGGTTCTCTGTTTTAGGATCTGTTTCAGTCCATAGCTGTTATGGGTCTCTGGGTCCCTGTTTTAGGATCTGTCTCACTCCTTAGCTGTTATGGTTCTATGGATCTCTGTTTTAGGATCTATTTCAGTTGTTAGCTGTTATGGGTCTCTGGGTCTCTTTTTTAGGATATGTTTCACTCCTTAGCTGTTATGGTTTTCTGGATCTCTATTTTAGGATCTGTTACAGTCCATAGCTGGTATGGGTCTATGGATCTCGGTTTTAGGATCATTTCAGTCCTTATCTGTTATGGTTCTCTGGATCTCTGTTTTAGGATCTGTTTCAGTTGTTAGCTGTTGTGGGTCTCTGGGTCTCTCTTTTAGGATCTGTTTCACTCCTTAGCTGTTATGGTTTTCTGGATCTCTATTTTAGGATCTGTTACAGTCCATAGCTGGTATGGTTCTCTGGATCTCTGTTTTAGGATCATTTCAGTCCTTAGCTGTTATGGGTCTCTGGATCTCTGTTTTTGGATCTGTTTCAGTCCTTAGCTGTTATGGGTCTCTGGATCTCTGTTTTCAGATCTGTTTCAGTCCTCAGCTGTTATGGGTCTATGGATCTCTGTTTTAGGATCTGTTTCAGTCCTTAGCTGTTGTGGCACTCTGGATCTCTGTTTTAGGATCTGTTTCAGTCCCTAGCAGTTGTGGGTCTCTTGATCACTGTTTTAGAATCTGTTTCAGTCCTTAGCTGTTATGGGTCTCTGGATTCCTGTTTTGGGAGCTGTTTCAGTCCTTAACTGTTATGTTCTCTGGATCTCTGTTTTAGGATCATTTCAGTCATTAGCTGTTATTGGTCTCTGTTTTACGATCTCTTTCACTCCTTAGCTGTTATGGTTCTCTGGATCTCTGTTTTAGGATCTGTTTCAGTCATTAGCTGTTATGGGTCTCTGGGTCTCTGTTTTAGGATCTGTTTCACTCCTTAGCTGTTATGGTTCTCGGGATCTCTGTTTTAGGATCTGTTTCAGTCCTTAGCTGTTATGGGTCTCTGGATCTCTGTTTTGGGATCATTTCAGTCCTTAGCTGTTATGGGTCTCTGGATTCCTGTTTTGGGATCTGTTTCAGTCCTTAACTGTTATGTTCTCTGGATCTCTGTTTTAGGATCATTTCAGTCCTTAGATGTTATGGGTCTCTGGATCTCTGTTTTCGGATCTGTTTCAGTCCTTAGATGTTATGGGTCTCTGGATCTCTGTTTTAGGATATGTTTCAGTCCTTAGCTGTTATGGGTCTCTGGATCTAAGTTTTAGGATCTGTTTCAGTCCTTAGCTGTTATGGGTCTCTGGATCTCTGTTCTACGATCTGTTTCAGCCCTTAGCTGTTATGGGTCTCTGGGTCTCTGTTTTAGGATCTGTTTCACTCCTTAGCTGTTATGGTTCTCTGGATCTCTGTTTTAGGATCTCTTTCAGTCCTTAACTTTTATGGGTCTCTGGATCTCTGTTTTAGGATCGGATTCACTCCTTAGTTTTTGGTCTCTGGTTCTCTGTTTTAGGATCTGTTTTAGTCGTTAGCTGTTATGGGTCTCTGGGTCTCTCTTTTAGGATCTGTTTCACTCCTTAGCTGTTATGGTTTTCTGGATCTCTATTTTAGGATCTGTTAACGTCCATAGCTGGTATGGGTCTATGGATCTCGGTTTTAGGATCATTTCAGTCCTTAGCTGTTATGGGTCTCTGGATCTCTGTTTTGGGATCTGTTTCCCTCCTTAGCTGTTATGGTTCTCTGGATCTCTGTTTTAGGATCTCTTTCAGTCCATAGCTGTTATGGGTCTATGGATCTCGGTTTTAGGATCATTTCAGTCCTTAGCTGTTATGGGTCTCTGGATCTCTGTTTTAGGATCGGATTCACGCCTTACCTGATTTTGGTCTCTGGTTCTCTGTTTTAGGATCTGTTTCAGTCCATAGCTGTTATGGGTCTCTGAATCTCTGTTTTAGAGTCTGTTTCAGTTATTAGCTGTTATGGGTCTCTGTGTCTCTGTTTTAGGATCTGTTTCACTCCTTAGCTGTTATGGTTCTCTGGACCTCTGTTTTAGAATCTGTTTCAGTCCTTAGCTGTTATGGGTCTCTGGATCTCTGTGTTGGGATCATTTCAGTCCTTAGCTGTTATGGGTCTCTGGATTCCTGTTTTGGGATCTGTTTCAGTCCGTTGCTGCTATGGTTCTCTGGATCTCTGTTTTATGATCATTTCAGTCCTTACCTGTTATGGGTCTCTGGATCTCTTATTCTGGATCTGTTTCAGTCCTTAGCTGTTATGGGTCTCTGGATCTCTGTTTTCAGATCAGTTTCAGTCCTCAGCTGTTATGGGTCTCCGGATCTCTGTTTTAGTATCTGTTTCAGTCCCTAGCTATTATGAGTCTCTGTTTTAGGATCTGTTTCACTCCTTAGCTGTTATGGTTCTCTGAATCTCTGTTTTAGAATCTGTTTCAGTTATTAGCTGTTATGGGTCTCTGTGTCTCTGTTTTAGGATCTGTTTCACTCCTTAGCTGTTATGGTTCTCTGGACCTCTGTTTTAGGATCTGTTTCAGTCCTTAGCTGTTATGGGTCTCTGGATCTCTGTGCTGGGATCATTTCAGTCCTTAGCTGTTATGGGTCTCTGGATTCCTATTTTGTGATCTGTTTCAGTCCCAAACTGTTATGTTCTCTGGATCTCTGTTTTAGGATAATTTCAGTCCTTAGATGTTATGGGTCTCTGGATCTCAGTTTTCGGTCTGTTTCAGTCCTTAGCTGTTATGGGTCTCTGCATCTCTGTTTTAGGATATGTTTCAGTCCTTAGCTGGTATGGGTCTCTGGATCTCTCTTTTAGGATCTGTTTCAGTCCTTAGCTTTTATCCGTCTCTGGATCTCTGTTTTAGGATCTGTTTCAGTCCTTAGCTGTTATGGGTCTCTGGATCTCTGTTCTATGATCTGTTTGATACCTTAGCTGTTATGGGTCTCTGGGTCTCTGTTTTAGGATCTGTTTCACTCCTTAGCTGTTATAGTTCTCTGGATCTCTGTTTTAGGATCTGTTTCAGTCCTTAGCTGTTTTTGGTCTCTGGTTCTCTGTTTTAGGATCTGTTTCAGTCCATAGCTGTTATGGGTCTCTGGGTCCCTGTTTTAGGATCTGTTTCACTCCTTAGCTGTTATGGTTCTATGGATCTCGGTTTTAGGATCTATTTCAGTTGTTAGCTGTTATGGGTCTCTCTTTTAGGATCTGTTTCACTCCTTAGCTGTTATGGTTTTCTGGATCTCTATTTTAGGATCTGTTACAGTCCATAGCTGGTATGGGTCTATGGATCTCGGTTTTAGGATCATTTCAGTCCTTATCTGTTATGGTTCTCTGGATCTCTGTTTTAGGATCTGTTTCAGTTGTTAGCTATTGTGGGTCTCTGGGTTTCTCTTTTAGGATCTGTTTCACTCCTTAGCTGTTATGGTTTTCTGGATCTCTATTTTAGGATCTGTTACAGTCCATAGCTGGTATGGTTCTCTGGATCTCTGTTTTAGGATCATTTCAGTCCTTAGTTGTTATGGGTCTCTGGATCTCTGTTTTCGGATCTGTTTCAGTCCTTAGATGTTATGGGTCTCTGGATCTCTGATTTAGGATTTGTTTCAGTCCTTAGCTGTTGTGGGTCACTGGATCTCTGTTTTAGGATCTGTTTCAGTTAATAGCTGTTATGGTTCTCTGGATCTCTGTTTTAGGATCTGTGTCAGTCCTTAGCTGTTATGGGACTCTGGATCGCTGTTTTAGGATATGTTTCAGTCCTTAGCTGGAATGGGTCTCTGGATCTCTGTTTTTGGATCTGTTTCAGTCCTTGGCTGTTATGGGTCTCTGGATCTCTGTTTTAGGATCTGTTTCAGTCAATAGCTGTTATGGTTCTCTGGATCTCTGTTTTAGGATCTGTTTCAGTCCTTAGCTGTTATGGGTCTCTCGATCTGATTCACTCTTTAGCTGTTATTGGTCTCTAGTTCTCTGTTTTAGGATCTGTTTCAGTCTTTAGCTATTATCGGTCTCTGTTTTATGATCTCTTTCCCTCCTTAGCTGTTATGGTTCTCTGGATCTCTGTTTTAGGATCTGTTTCAGTCCTTAGCTGTTATGGGTCTCTGTGTCTCTGTTTTAGGATCTGTTTCACTTCTTAGCTGTTATGGTTCTCTGGATCTCTGTTTTAGGATCTGTTTCAGTCCTAAGCTGTTATGGGTCTCTGGATCTCTGTTTTGGGATCATTTCAGTCCTTAGCTGTTATTGGTCTCTGGATTCCTGTTTTGGGATCTGTTTCAGTCCTTAGCTGTTGTGGTTTTCTGGATCTCTTTTTTAGGATCTGTTACAGTCCATAGCTGGTATGGGTCTATGGATCTGAGTTTTAGGATCATTTCAGTCCTTAGCTGTTATGGGTCTCTGGATCTCTGTTTTGGGATCTGTTTCAGTCCGTTGCTGCTATGGTTCTCTGGATCTCTGTTTTAGGATCATTTCAGTCCTTAGCTGTTATGGGTCTCTGGATCTCTTATTTTGTATCTGTTTCAGTCCTTAGCTGTTATGGGTCTCTGGATCTCTGTTCTATGATCTGTTTCAGTCCTTAGCTGTTATGGGTCTCTGGGTCTCTGTTTCAGGATCTGTTTCCCTCCTTAGCTGTTATAGTTCTCTGGATCTCTGTTTTAGGATCTGTTTCAGTCCTTAGCTGTTTTTGGTCTCTGGTTCTCTGTTTTAGGATCTGTTTCAGTCCATAGCTGTTATGGGTCTCTGGGTCCCTGTTTTAGGATCTGTTTCAATCCTTAGCTGTTATGGGTCTCTGGGTCCCTGTTTTAGGATCTGTTTCAATCCTTAGCTGTTATGGGTCTCTGGGTCTCTCTTTTAGGATCTGTTTCACTCCTTAGCTGTTATGGTTTTCTGGATCTCTATTTTAGGATCTGTTACAGTCCATAGCTGGTATGGGTCTATGGATCTCGGTTTTAGGATCATTTCAGTCCTTATCTGTTATGGTTCTCTGGATCTCTGTTTTAGGATCTGTTTCAGTTGTTAGCTGTTATGGGTCTCTGGGTCTCTCTTTTAGGATCTGTTGCACTCCTTAGCTGTTATGGTTTTCTGGATCTCTATTTTAGGATCTGTTACAGTCCATAGCTGGTATGGTTCTCTGGATCTCTGTTTTAGGATCATTTCAGTCCTTAGCTGTTATGGGTCTCTGGATCTCTGTTTTTGGATCTGTTTCAGTCCTTAGCTGTTATGGGTCTCTGGATCTCTGTTTTCAGATCTGTTTCAGTCCTCAGCTGTTATGGGTCTCTGGATCTCTGTTTTCAGATCTGTTTCAGTCCTCAGCTGTTATGGGTCTCTGGATCTCTGTTTTAGGATTTGTTTCAGTCCTTAGCTGTTGTGGCACTCTGGATCTCTGTTTTAGGATCTGATTCAGTCCTTAGCTGTTGTGGGTCTCTTGATCACTGTTTTAGGATCTGTTCCAGTCCTTAGCTGTTATGGGTCTCTGGATTCCTGTTTTGGGAGCTGTTTCAGTCCTTAACTGTTATGTTCTCTGGATCTCTGTTTTAGGATAATTTCAGTCTTTAGCTGTTATGGGTCTCTGTTTTATAATCTCTTTCACTCCTTAGCTGTTATGGTTCTCTGGATCTCTGTTTTAGGATCTGTTTCAGTCATTAGCTGTTATGGGTCTCTGAGTCTCTGTTTTAGGATCTGTTTCACTCCTTAGCTGTTATGGTTCTCTGGATCTCTGTTTTAGGATCTGTTTCAGTCCTTAGCTGTTATGGGTCTCTGGATCTCTGTTTTGGGATCATTTCAGTCCTTAGCTGTTATGGGTCTCTGTATTCCTGGTTTGGGATCTGTTTCAGTCCTTAACTGTTATGTTCTCTGGATCTCTGTTTTAGGATCATTTCAGTCCTTAGATGTTATGGGTCTCTGGATCTCTGTTTTCGGATCTGTTTCAGTCCTTAGATGTTATGGGTCTCTGGATCTCTGATTTAGGATCTGTTTCAGTCCTTAGCTGTTGTGGGTCACTGGATCTCTGTTTAGGATCTGTTTCAGTCAATAGCTGTTATGGTTCTCTGGATCTCTGTTTTAGGATCTGTGTCAGTCCTTAGCTGTTATGGGACTCTGGATCGCTGTTTTAGGATATGTTTCAGTCCTTAGCTGGAATGGGTCTCTGGATCTCTGTTTTTGGATCTGTTCCAGTCATTGGCTGTTATGGGTCTCTGGATCTCTGTTTTAGGATCTGTTTCAGTCAATAGCTGTTATGGTTCTCTGGATCTCTGTTTTAGGATCTGTTTCAGTCCTTAGCTGTTATGGGTCTCTCGATCTGATTCACTCTTTAGCTGTTATTGGTCTCTAGTTCTCTGTTTTAGGATCTGTTTCAGTCTTTAGCTATTATGGGTCTCTGTTTTATGATCTCTTTCCCTCCTTAGCTGTTATGGTTCTCTGGATCTCTGTTTTAGGATCTGTTTCAGTCATTAGCTGTTATGGGTCGCTGTGTCTCTGTTTTAGGATTGTTAGGACAGTTTTTCTGAAGTCCAGTTAAGGGCCTAGTAAAACCATTCTACTGAGGCAGTACAAGACTCCACTCTTAGAATAAGGCTGTACCACCTGAGTTCGGGGTAGCGTAGACAGAGCAGCCAGGCTTATCTTAGGAGGGAGAGAGGGCAGTAGATACAGTACAAGTGAAAATTGTAATACAAATGATCCAAAGAAACACTGAAACACTATGTATTATAAAAATAAAGGATTTATTTAAATACAAGTAGGCCCAGATAAATCTAGGGGTTAAGTAAATACTGAAACATTATATGAAATCACAATATAAAACACAACACTATACTTGAAAGTACACAGACCCAAGTATAGACCTTATTTGGAACACCTAACAGTAGTTCTAGGGAAGTCAAAACCTTGTTATACACATTTAGTATAGGCCAAGCCTATTCTTTGGGAGTAAAAGACCAATGGTTACTTTTTAGATTACTTGTGGTAATACAAGGACAGTAGGCCCTTCCAGTTGTACAGTGACTCTTGGAACAAATCACATAAACAGTCAACTGGACAATATACTTTTGATGAATAGTGAAACACTTATTCTAGGTGCAGTAAAAACCTATCACTACTTTTGTCATAACACACAGTTATACCAGGTGAGCAAAACCTAATGGATGTAATATACAATTACAGATGCTTTGGAAATCAGGGAACCCCAGATTGAGATAAGCAATAACTCTTGTCACTTGTTTTGGATGGCACACAGCTAACACAAGGTAAGTAAAACCCACTTACTTTAACTTCACAATGAAGGGGAAAGTAAAACCCAATGTCACACTTTACAGAATAGATATTCTAGGTAGGCAACAACCTATTGTAGACTTATTAAAGACAGGCTAGCAGCAAGTCAGGGGAAGCAAGACCCAGTTGGGGGACACTCATACAGTTATCCTAGCAGGACTAACCTGGTGATACCAACACATTACTTTTGTAAAGAGGCACAACCTAATCACAGGAGAGTAAAATACCTTTACATCTACTTTCTTTTAGACTGGCAAAACAGTGGCTAAGGAAGAAAAGATGTTAACCATACTTTTAAGAACAGTGCATCACACATTCAAGATCAGTAAGAACTTTTGTAACTGTTCACTCTTAGAATTACAGTTACCAACCAACCAACTCTTTACAAGTAAGTAAAACACTTGATTTCTTTTCTAGGCAGAAGTCCCAATCCCTTCAAAGTCTTTTCCCTTAGAGCATGAGTGTTCTCAGTGGCAGAAGGGGGTCACTAGGACTAGTGACCAACAGGCAGTGTTAGAATAAGTTCTTTAGTAGCAAAAGCCAGAGTTTCCTTAGGAAAACTGGGCAAACAAGTGAGTACTTTACTTCTAGGGTTAGAAGAGGGTCCAGGTGCTTCGCAGAAGACACCCCAGCAGGATTCTAGCAGTGGGACTGGGTGTACTGGACGAGGGACCTCCCAATCACAGAAAACACCCCAGGACTACACAGAAATCCCAACAGGCTTAAGGTAAGTATATACCCAAGCCAACACAGTACCTCAGCAATGAAGAAGAGATTGCAGCAGGAGAACTTCAGGGACTGCAGCCAAATACCCGGTCACTGGATTCCTTGTCCTGGAGACTGAACACAAGACCTCAGAAGGGACTTTGCAGCAGGGATCGATGAAGAAGGCTCTAGGCAAGATTTCTCTCACGGCTGAATGCGGTTCTGCGGGTTTGGCGCCTTTTCAAGGAGCACAGATGAAGACAGAAAATCGCGGTTGAGTTCTCGTCGTTTAAAAGGTCCAGCACTCTTGTGAGGGGACTTTTTGGACTCGATTCGTGTCTCTGGAGATAGACCAAGATGCCCACGAAGTTTCAGCGAGATTCGGAATTCGGAAGACCGTGCACCGCACAGTGGCAGGAGGTCCCAGGGTATTGGGGTATTGCAAGAACGCAAGGTCGCAGGAACCCGTGGGATGGCTCAAAATGCAGGTCGTCTTGAGTCTAGTGGGTCTCACCAGGCTCTGGGTTCGGGTCGTCGTTTTCGGAGACCCCAGGTCGATCGGAAGGAAGGGCTGCAGCAGGCTCCGGTTACAAAGCAGGATCTCCGGCCGCTGGAAATCATTCCCGCCGCTTTTCCTTCGTCATCCTCTTCGGTTTTCAGTTCCAGTGGTCGACATGACTTCAGCCTCCAGGTTTCCGGTATTTATCAGGAACTGCAACACAACCTCTGCATTCTCTCCCCGCATTTTACAAGAAAGGGGCGTTTGGCTGTCCAATCAGGACAGCCAACCCCCCACTGGGATTTGGCCCAGTTGAAGGAAGACCTAAGACAAAGGAGGGGGAAGTTTGGGACCCCTCCCCCACTTCCTGTGCTTACAGACTGACTGGAGCCTGGGCGGGGTGTCCAGGGGACTCCCGCCAAAGACAAAACTCAAACAAAGGATTTTCCCGCCCTGGATGTCAGGGGAAGGAACAAGAAACGACAAGAAACACTAAAATGGCAGAAAAAGAAGACAGGGGCCATTTTGGTAAAAATGAGCACCCTTAGGTGCCTTTACTGCAGCTGTGATTACAGCACGCGGTAAAGGTGCACCAAATTAGTAAAAGGTATCACTGCCACCAGCCATTAAAGGTAAGCTTGTCACTGTAACAGAATTGTTACAGTTTAAATGTGAAAGGGGATACATTGTATCTCCCCAGCACTCCACATAAGGTGGGGTGTGCTGGTTTCACAGAAGTAAATGTAAAAGGGATCCAAAGATCCTTTCTACCCTTGGGAACTGTAGTTCACTCAAGGTTAGCACAAGAAAGTTAAAGGGGGAGCCCCTAGGGCAACCCAGCAACAACAGGCACTTATTGCCAATAAGTTGTTAGACATGATAACTTTAAAAAGACACTATGGAGAGTCTTAAAAATGACACCCATAAAAAGAGTTAAAGACAGGTGAGTGTGGAAAAAGGTTCCCACTCACTGAGGTATTAATGGAAAATATCTCACTAGAAAAGCAAAAAGTTCTGGAGTTGAACCAGGCAAGGAAGATTTACCAGCCCTGTGGAAATCTTACCTAACACTCGTCCCCCCCAGACTAAGGAACAGGGGAAGCTAATCCTCACCTGGATAGATCTCTTGTTTCTAGTCGGTTAAACTGTTTGCTGAGTCAACTAGCAATCTTTTTGTAACCCTTGCTGTGATACTTTTTCTTACATTAGTTATCATTTGCAAACTATATGACCTACAAGTAGTGTTGGGCACTTTACTCTTGTCTAAGGTATAGGGGATCTGTTTAAACAGTCCCTCAGAAGTTGTGACAACCTCTGAACCTACAATAGGCTTTTTAAAGGGGTTCTTATAAAGAATTCCCTTAGACCTAGAGGGGTCTCCATGATTCCTCAGCACCTCTCTCACATGAGCAGGTTGGGTCTCAGGTATCCTAGTTGGAGGGGTTGTGGCAAAGCATTGTACATCCTTCCACTTCCTCTTAGATCTGTTTTTACCTTGGTTAGGGTTTTCCCTTCTAACTCTAGGATTTACAAGGGGGTCTTCAGCAGAAGAGCCCACAATGTCAAGGGGTTTAGCCTTAGACATATCTTTTCTGGATTTCCACCAGCTTTGAGGTTTACCAGTCCTCAAAGGCCTAGTTAGGTTTCCATCTTGTCTATCCACCCCTTCCTCAGAAGTAATGTGGGTCAAAGACTTTAGAATTGGAACTGAAATGGTAGAGCATGGTTTGTGCTCCCATTTCCCTAATAGTCTAGATTTTGATTTGCCTTTGTTAGAGGTTGCCCTGCTAACATTAGGACTTACAGTAGGATTCGCTATAGAGGATCCTACTGGTTTAGAGTGGTCTCTTGAAACAGAGACCCTAGCCTTGTCAGAACACCTATCCATCTCTCCTGTAGGAGTAGTTGGAGTCACAGGCTTTTTATTAGAAGGCCTAGTAAGAAAGCTACTCTTAGGTTTCTTATAACTCTTTTTGGTGTTCAGTTTTTCAGGCCTAGAAGTTACATTCTGGGCACTCTGAACTAAAGGAGAAAACCCAATTCCTACCTTGGGGTCAAGGAAACTCCTTGCCCTCTTAGGGTTGTTAAAAACACCTAAGCTTTGTACATCCATCTGGATCACCTCCACTGGAAGTGGGTTTTCAGGCGTATCCATGTCTAGAGTTTTAGGAATCATTTCCACTGTAAGTGGGTTTTCAAATGTTTCAGCCACTACAGGTTTAACTGAAGGGGCCTTTATTCTAAAGGACATACACCACACAGGGTGTGTGACATGAACACTAAGGTTCTTGTCAGGTTCAACAAAGTTTTTACACAGTGTTATAGATTGGACAGGAATACATAAGTTTCTATCCACAGGTTGAACCACTTCCACTCTAGGTGGGTTTTCAAGAGGTTCTATAAACTCAGTGTTAACTGAAGGTGGGGTCACAGCAGTGACCTGGTTAATGGTATTACACCATATGGGTACTAGGACAGAAGTTTTTAAGTTTCTGGGAACTAGTTGAACCACTTCCACTACATGTGGTTTTTCAAGAGGCTCTATCACCTTAGCAGCAGCTAAAGGTGGGGTCACAGGAGTGACCTCTAGCTTTGTGGGCCTAGGGGCTTTGTCCCTATTTGAAGTTATGGGTGCTACACCCAAGTGCCCTTCAGAGTGGCAGTTAATGCCTTTTATCTCTAAAGAGGGGTCTCCTAAGGGGACCTCTCTTACTTCAAGGTTAAGAGCCTCAGCCTTTTTACAAGGGGGCTCAGCTGAGTCTAAGACCACAGCTTTTCTGCTATACTCAGTATTGACAGATTTCTTAAGGGATGAGGAGACAGCACTTTTTGACCTACATCTATGCTCAGAGTCCCTTAAGGAGTATAGATATGTAGAAGTTTTTTTCTTATATCTATCTATGAGAGCTGTTTTTACCCTATCCCAGTTACCTATTTCTACTTCAGGTAAATCCAAGAGCACATGGTAGTCCCTCTTGGGAAGTCTAAAAAGAACCCAGGGTATTCTATCACTCTCACACAGACCAAACCTTTTACAAGTGAGGTCAAAAGTTTTCAGCCATACAACAATGTCACACTTCATATCATACTGACTCACCAATTCTGGGAACCTGGAAGCTGCAGACACAGAAGACCTGGAAAAAGAAGAGGGGTGCAGAAAATGGTCTTCTACAGACCTGTTATACTTTTTCTCATAGTCCCACATCTTCATATTGTTTTCCCACAGGAATTTTCTTATATTCAGTTCCTTAGATATCTCAGAGCACATGGTAGGCAGTAAGGTAGAGGCAAGAGAAGGAGAGGGGGGTGAACTAACATCCTCCTCATCAGAACCCTCATCATCCTCCTTTGAGGAGTTTGGACAGCTGTCTGAACCCTCATCATCCTCACTCCCAGCAATATTGTAAGAAGTGGACACAGGTTCACTGAAACCATGCATATGGTCCCATAACCTTTGTAATAATTCAAGCTTACTTCCTTCACAATTGAGGCCCTTCTCTATACACATTATGACCAAATGTTCTATTGCAGCATAAGAGGGGTCCTCAGGCCTAAAGCAGGCCATGGTGTTGGTTCTTGTGTTAAATACAATAAGTACACTTTACCTTGGCTAAACCAAACCTACTGGATGGTTTCCTTTGGACACAAAGTATATCAATAATCAATGTAATGCAATCCACCTTGATCCCAGCGCATGCCAACAGTGTTAGGACAGTTTTTCTGAAGTCCAGTTAAGGGCCTAGTAAAACCATTCTACTGAGGCAGTACAAGACTCCACTCTTAGAATAAGGCTGTACCACCTGAGTTCGGGGTAGCGTAGACAGAGCAGCCAGGCTTATCTTAGGAGGGAGAGAGGGCAGTAGATACAGTACAAGTGAAAATTGTAATACAAATGATCCAAAGAAACACTGAAACACTATGTATTATAAAAATAAAGGATTTATTTAAATACAAGTAGGCCCAGATAAATCTAGGGGTTAAGTAAATACTGAAACATTATATGAAATCACAATATAAAACACAACACTATACTTGAAAGTACACAGACCCAAGTATAGACCTTATTTGGAACACCTAACAGTAGTTCTAGGGAAGTCAAAACCTTGTTATACACATTTAGTATAGGCCAAGCCTATTCTTTGGGAGTAAAAGACCAATGGTTACTTTTTAGATTACTTGTGGTAATACAAGGACAGTAGGCCCTTCCAGTTGTACAGTGACTCTTGGAACAAATCACATAAACAGTCAACTGGACAATATACTTTTGATGAATAGTGAAACACTTATTCTAGGTGCAGTAAAAACCTATCACTACTTTTGTCATAACACACAGTTATACCAGGTGAGCAAAACCTAATGGATGTAATATACAATTACAGATGCTTTGGAAATCAGGGAACCCCAGATTGAGATAAGCAATAACTCTTGTCACTTGTTTTGGATGGCACACAGCTAACACAAGGTAAGTAAAACCCACTTACTTTAACTTCACAATGAAGGGGAAAGTAAAACCCAATGTCACACTTTACAGAATAGATATTCTAGGTAGGCAACAACCTATTGTAGACTTATTAAAGACAGGCTAGCAGCAAGTCAGGGGAAGCAAGACCCAGTTGGGGGACACTCATACAGTTATCCTAGCAGGACTAACCTGGTGATACCAACACATTACTTTTGTAAAGAGGCACAACCTAATCACAGGAGAGTAAAATACCTTTACATCTACTTTCTTTTAGACTGGCAAAACAGTGGCTAAGGAAGAAAAGATGTTAACCATACTTTTAAGAACAGTGCATCACACATTCAAGATCAGTAAGAACTTTTGTAACTGTTCACTCTTAGAATTACAGTTACCAACCAACCAACTCTTTACAAGTAAGTAAAACACTTGATTTCTTTTCTAGGCAGAAGTCCCAATCCCTTCAAAGTCTTTTCCCTTAGAGCATGAGTGTTCTCAGTGGCAGAAGGGGGTCACTAGGACTAGTGACCAACAGGCAGTGTTAGAATAAGTTCTTTAGTAGCAAAAGCCAGAGTTTCCTTAGGAAAACTGGGCAAACAAGTGAGTACTTTACTTCTAGGGTTAGAAGAGGGTCCAGGTGCTTCGCAGAAGACACCCCAGCAGGATTCTAGCAGTGGGACTGGGTGTACTGGACGAGGGACCTCCCAATCACAGAAAACACCCCAGGACTACACAGAAATCCCAACAGGCTTAAGGTAAGTATATACCCAAGCCAACACAGTACCTCAGCAATGAAGAAGAGATTGCAGCAGGAGAACTTCAGGGACTGCAGCCAAATACCCGGTCACTGGATTCCTTGTCCTGGAGACTGAACACAAGACCTCAGAAGGGACTTTGCAGCAGGGATCGATGAAGAAGGCTCTAGGCAAGATTTCTCTCACGGCTGAATGCGGTTCTGCGGGTTTGGCGCCTTTTCAAGGAGCACAGATGAAGACAGAAAATCGCGGTTGAGTTCTCGTCGTTTAAAAGGTCCAGCACTCTTGTGAGGGGACTTTTTGGACTCGATTCGTGTCTCTGGAGATAGACCAAGATGCCCACGAAGTTTCAGCGAGATTCGGAATTCGGAAGACCGTGCACCGCACAGTGGCAGGAGGTCCCAGGGTATTGGGGTATTGCAAGAACGCAAGGTCGCAGGAACCCGTGGGATGGCTCAAAATGCAGGTCGTCTTGAGTCTAGTGGGTCTCACCAGGCTCTGGGTTCGGGTCGTCGTTTTCGGAGACCCCAGGTCGATCGGAAGGAAGGGCTGCAGCAGGCTCCGGTTACAAAGCAGGATCTCCGGCCGCTGGAAATCATTCCCGCCGCTTTTCCTTCGTCATCCTCTTCGGTTTTCAGTTCCAGTGGTCGACATGACTTCAGCCTCCAGGTTTCCGGTATTTATCAGGAACTGCAACACAACCTCTGCATTCTCTCCCCGCATTTTACAAGAAAGGGGCGTTTGGCTGTCCAATCAGGACAGCCAACCCCCCACTGGGATTTGGCCCAGTTGAAGGAAGACCTAAGACAAAGGAGGGGGAAGTTTGGGACCCCTCCCCCACTTCCTGTGCTTACAGACTGACTGGAGCCTGGGCGGGGTGTCCAGGGGACTCCCGCCAAAGACAAAACTCAAACAAAGGATTTTCCCGCCCTGGATGTCAGGGGAAGGAACAAGAAACGACAAGAAACACTAAAATGGCAGAAAAAGAAGACAGGGGCCATTTTGGTAAAAATGAGCACCCTTAGGTGCCTTTACTGCAGCTGTGATTACAGCACGCGGTAAAGGTGCACCAAATTAGTAAAAGGTATCACTGCCACCAGCCATTAAAGGTAAGCTTGTCACTGTAACAGAATTGTTACAGTTTAAATGTGAAAGGGGATACATTGTATCTCCCCAGCACTCCACATAAGGTGGGGTGTGCTGGTTTCACAGAAGTAAATGTAAAAGGGATCCAAAGATCCTTTCTACCCTTGGGAACTGTAGTTCACTCAAGGTTAGCACAAGAAAGTTAAAGGGGGAGCCCCTAGGGCAACCCAGCAACAACAGGCACTTATTGCCAATAAGTTGTTAGACATGATAACTTTAAAAAGACACTATGGAGAGTCTTAAAAATGACACCCATAAAAAGAGTTAAAGACAGGTGAGTGTGGAAAAAGGTTCCCACTCACTGAGGTATTAATGGAAAATATCTCACTAGAAAAGCAAAAAGTTCTGGAGTTGAACCAGGCAAGGAAGATTTACCAGCCCTGTGGAAATCTTACCTAACAAGGATCTGTTTCACTTCTTAGCTGTTATGGTTCTCTGGATCTCTGTTTTAGGATCTGTTTCAGTCCTAAGCTGTTATGGGTCTCTGGATCTCTGTTTTGGGATCATTTCAGTCCTTAGCTGTTATTGGTCTCTGGATTCCTGTTTTGGGATCTGTTTCAGTCCTTAGCAGTTGTGGTTTTCTGGATCTCTATTTTAGGATCTGCTACAGTCCATAGCTGGTATGGGTCTATGGATCTCAGTTTTAGGATCATTTCAGTCCTTAGCTGTTATGGATCTCTGGATCTCTGTTTTGGGATCTGTTTCAGTCCGTTGCTGCTATGGTTCTCTGGATCTCTGTTTTAGGATAATTTCAGTCCTTAGCTGTTATGGGTCTCTGGATCTCTTATTCTGGATCTGTTTCAGTCCTTAGCTGTTATGGGTCTCTGGATCTCTGTTTTCAGATCAGTTTCAGTTATTAGCTGTTATGGGTCTCTGTGTCTCTGTTTTAGGATCTGTTTCACTCCTTAGCTGTTATGGTTCTCTGGACCTCTGTTTTAGGATCTGTTTCAGTCCTTAGCTGTTATGGGTCTCTGGATCTCTGTTTTAGGATCTGTTTCAGTCCTTAGCTGTTATGGGTCTCTGGATCTCTGTGTTGGGATCATTTCAGTCCTTAGCTGTTATGGGTCTCTGGATTCCTGTTTTGGGATCTGTTTCAGTCCCAAACTGTTATTTTCTCTGGATCTCTGTTTTAGGATAATTTCAGTCCTTAGATGTTATGGGTCTCTGGATCTCAGTTTTCGGTCTGTTTCAGTCCTTAGCTGTTATGGGTCTCTGGATCTCTGTTTTAGGATATGTTTCTGTCCTTAGCTGGAATGGGTCTCTGGATCTCTCTTTTAGGATCTGTTTCAGTCCTTAGCTGTTATGCGTCTCTGGATCTCTGTTTTAGGATCTGTTTCAGTCCTTAGCTGTTATGGGTCTCTGGATCTCTGTTCTATGATCTGTTTGATACCTTAGCTGTTATGGGTCTCTGGGTCTCTGTTTTAGGATCTGTTTCACTCCTTAGCTAGTTCTCTGGATCTCTGTTTTAGGATCTGTTTCAGTCCTTAGCTGTTTTTGGTCTCTGGTTCTCTGTTTTAGGATCTGTTTCAGTCCATAGCTATTATGGGTCTCTGGGTCCCTGTTTTAGGATCTGTTTCACTCCTTAGCTGTTATGGTTCTATGGATCTCTGTTTTAGGATCTATTTCAGTTGTTAGCTGTTATGGGTCTCTCTTTTAGGATCTGTTTCACTCCTTAGCTGTTATGGTTTTCTGGATCTCTATTTTAGGATCTGTTACAGTCCATAGCTGGTATGGGTCTATGGATCTCGGTTTTAGGATCATTTCAGTCCTTATCTGTTATAGTTCTCTGGATCTCTGTTTTAGGATCTGTTTCAGTTGTTAGCTGTTGTGGGTCTCTGGGTCTCTCTTTTAGGATCTGTTTCACTCCTTAGCTGTTATGGTTTTCTGGATCTCTATTTTAGGATCTGTTACAGTCCATAGCTGGTATGGTTCTCTGGATCTCTGTTTTAGGATCATTTCAGTCCTTAGCTGTTATGGGTCTCTGGATCTCTGTTTTTGGATCTGTTTCAGTCCTTAGCTGTTATGGGTCTCTGGATTCCTGTTTTGGGAGCTGTTTCAGTCCTTAACTGTTATGTTCTCTGGATCTCTGTTTTAGGATCATTTCAGTCATTAGCTGTTATTGGTCTCTGTTTTACGATCTCTTTCACTCCTTAGCCTTTATGGTTCTCTGGATCTCTGTTTTAGGATCTGTTTCAGTCATTAGCTGTTATGGGTCTCTGTGTCTCTGTTTTAGGATCTGTTTCACTCCTTAGCTGTTATGGTTCTCTGGATCTCTGTTTTAGGATCTGTTTCAGTCCTTAGCTGTTATGGGTCTCTGGGTCTCTGTTTTGGGATCATTTCAGTCCTTAGCTGTTATGGGTCTCTGGATTCCTGTTTTGGGATCTGTTTCAGTCCTTAACTGTTATGTTCTCTGGATCTCTGTTTTAGGATCATTTCAGTCCTTAGTTGTTATGGGTCTCTGGATCTCTGATTTAGGATCTGTTTCAGTCAATAGCTGTTATGGTTCTCTGGATCTCTGTTTTAGGATCTGTGTCAGTCCTTAGCTGTTATGGGACTCTGGATCGCTGTTTTAGGATATGTTTCAGTCCTTAGCTGGAATGGGTCTCTGGATCTCTGTTTTTGGATCTGTTTCAGTCCTTGGCTGTTATGGGTCTCTGGATCTCTGTTTTAGGATCTGTTTCAGTCAATAGCTGTTATGGTTCTCTGGATCTCTGTTTTAGGATCTGTTTCAGTCCTTAGCTGTTATGGGTCTCTCGATCTGATTCACTCTTTAGCTGTTATTGGTCTCTAGTTCTCTGTTTTAGGATCTGTTTCAGTCTTTAGCTATTATGGGTCTCTGTTTTATGATCTCTTTCCCTCCTTAGCTGTTATGGTTCTCTGGATCTCTGTTTTAGGATCTGTTTCAGTCATTAGCTGTTATGGGTCTCTGTGTCTCTGTTTTAGGATCTGTTTCACTTCTTAGCTGTTATGGTTCTCTGGATCTCTGTTTTAGGATCTGTTTCAGTCCTAAGCTGTTATGGGTCTCTGGATCTCTGTTTTGGGATCATTTCAGTCATTAGCTGTTATTGGTCTCTGTTTTACGATCTCTTTCACTCCTTAGCCTTTATGGTTCTCTGGATCTCTGTTTTAGGATCTGTTTCAGTCATTAGCTGTTATGGGTCTCTGTGTCTCTGTTTTAGGATCTGTTTCACTCCTTAGCTGTTATGGTTCTCTGGATCTCTGTTTTAGGATCTGTTTCAGTCCTTAGCTGTTATGGGTCTCTGGGTCTCTGTTTTGGGATCATTTCAGTCATTAGCTGTTATTGGTCTCTGTTTTACGATCTCTTTCACTCCTTAGCCTTTATGGTTCTCTGGATCTCTGTTTTAGGATCTGTTTCAGTCATTAGCTGTTATGGGTCTCTGTGTCTCTGTTTTAGGATCTGTTTCACTCCTTAGCTGTTATGGTTCTCTGGATCTCTGTTTTAGGATCTGTTTCAGTCCTTAGCTGTTATGGGTCTCTGGGTCTCTGTTTTGGGATCATTTCAGTCCTTAGCTGTTATGAGTCTCTGGATTCCTGTTTTGGGATCTGTTTCAGTCCTTAACTGTTATGTTCTCTGGATCTCTGTTTTAGGATCATTTCAGTCCTTAGTTGTTATGGGTCTCTGGATCTCTGTTTTCGGATCTGTTTCAGTCCTTAGATGTTATGGGTCTCTGGATCTCTGATTTAGGATTTGTTTCAGTCCTTAGCTGTTGTGGGTCACTGGATCTCTGTTTTAGGATCTGTTTCAGTTAATAGCTGTTATGGTTCTCTGGATCTCTGTTTTAGGATCTGTGTCAGTCCTTAGCTGTTATGGGACTCTGGATCGCTGTTTTAGGATATGTTTCAGTCCTTAGCTGGAATGGGTCTCTGGATCTCTGTTTTTGGATCTGTTTCAGTCCTTGGCTGTTATGGGTCTCTGGATCTCTGTTTTAGGATCTGTTTCAGTCAATAGCTGTTATGGTTCTCTGGATCTCTGTTTTAGGATCTGTTTCAGTCCTTAGCTGTTATGGGTCTCTCGATCTGATTCACTCTTTAGCTGTTATTGGTCTCTAGTTCTCTGTTTTAGGATCTGTTTCAGTCTTTAGCTATTATCGGTCTCTGTTTTATGATCTCTTTCCCTCCTTAGCTGTTATGGTTCTCTGGATCTCTGTTTTAGGATCTGTTTCAGTCCTTAGCTGTTATGGTCTCTGTGTCTCTGTTGTAGGATCTGTTTCACTTCTTAGCTGTTATGGTTCTCTGGATCTCTGTTTTAGGATCTGTTTCAGTCCTAAGCTGTTATGGGTCTCTGGATCTCTGTTTTGGGATCATTTCAGTCCTTAGCTGTTATTGGTCTCTGGATTCCTGTTTTGGGATCTGTTTCAGTCCTTAGCTGTTGTGGTTTTCTGGATCTCTTTTTTAGGATCTGTTACAGTCCATAGCTGGTATGGGTCTATGGATCTGAGTTTTAGGATCATTTCAGTCCTTAGCTGTTATGGGTCTCTGGATCTCTGTTTTGGGATCTGTTTCAGTCCGTTGCTGCTATGGTTCTCTGGATCTCTGTTTTAGGATCATTTCAGTCCTTAGCTGTTATGGGTCTCTGGATCTCTTATTTTGTATCTGTTTCAGTCCTTAGCTGTTATGGGTCTCTGGATCTCTGTTCTATGATCTGTTTCAGTCCTTAGCTGTTATGGGTCTCTGGGTCTCTGTTTCAGGATCTGTTTCCCTCCTTAGCTGTTATAGTTCTCTGGATCTCTGTTTTAGGATCTGTTTCAGTCCTTAGCTGTTTTTGGTCTCTGGTTCTCTGTTTTAGGATCTGTTTCAGTCCATAGCTGTTATGGGTCTCTGGGTCCCTGTTTTAGGATCTGTTTCAATCCTTAGCTGTTATGGGTCTCTGGGTCCCTGTTTTAGGATCTGTTTCAATCCTTAGCTGTTATGGGTCTCTGGGTCTCTCTTTTAGGATCTGTTTCACTCCTTAGCTGTTATGGTTTTCTGGATCTCTATTTTAGGATCTGTTACAGTCCATAGCTGGTATGGGTCTATGGATCTCGGTTTTAGGATCATTTCAGTCCTTATCTGTTATGGTTCTCTGGATCTCTGTTTTAGGATCTGTTTCAGTTGTTAGCTGTTATGGGTCTCTGGGTCTCTCTTTTAGGATCTGTTGCACTCCTTAGCTGTTATGGTTTTCTGGATCTCTATTTTAGGATCTGTTACAGTCCATAGCTGGTATGGTTCTCTGGATCTCTGTTTTAGGATCATTTCAGTCCTTAGCTGTTATGGGTCTCTGGATCTCTGTTTTTGGATCTGTTTCAGTCCTTAGCTGTTATGGGTCTCTGGATCTCTGTTTTAGGATTTGTTTCAGTCCTTAGCTGTTGTGGCACTCTGGATCTCTGTTTTAGGATCTGATTCAGACCTTAGCTGTTGTGGGTCTCTTGATCACTGTTTTAGGATCTGTTCCAGTCCTTAGCTGTTATGGGTCTCTGGATTCCTGTTTTGGGAGCTGTTTCAGTCCTTAACTGTTATGTTCTCTGGATCTCTGTTTTAGGATAATTTCAGTCTTTAGCTGTTATGGGTCTCTGTTTTACAATCTCTTTCACTCCTTAGCTGTTATGGTTCTCTGGATCTCTGTTTTAGGATCTGTTTCAGTCATTAGCTGTTATGGGTCTCTGAGTCTCTGTTTTAGGATCTGTTTCACTCCTTAGCTGTTATGGTTCTCTGGATCTCTGTTTTAGGATCTGTTTCAGTCCTTAGCTGTTATGGGTCTCTGGATCTCTGTTTTGGGATCATTTCAGTCCTTAGCTGTTATGGGTCTCTGTATTCCTGGTTTGGGATCTGTTTCAGTCCTTAACTGTTATGTTCTCTGGATCTCTGTTTTAGGATCATTTCAGTCCTTAGATGTTATGGGTCTCTGGATCTCTGTTTTCGGATCTGTTTCAGTCCTTAGATGTTATGGGTCTCTGGATCTCTGATTTAGGATCTGTTTCAGTCCTTAGCTGTTGTGGGTCACTGGATCTCTGTTTAGGATCTGTTTCAGTCAATAGCTGTTATGGTTCTCTGGATCTCTGTTTTAGGATCTGTGTCAGTCCTTAGCTGTTATGGGTCTCTCGATCTGATTCACTCTTTAGCTGTTATTGGTCTCTAGTTCTCTGTTTTAGTATCTGTTTCAGTCTTTAGCTATTATGGGTCTCTGTTTTATGATCTCTTTCCCTCCTTAGCTGTTATGGTTCTCTGGATCTCTGTTTTAGGATCTGTTTCAGTCATTAGCTGTTATGGGTCGCTGTGTCTCTGTTTTAGGATCTGTTTCACTTCTTAGCTGTTATGGTTCTCTGGATCTCTGTTTTAGGATCTGTTTCAGTCCTAAGCTGTTATGGGTCTCTGGATCTCTGTTTTGGGATCATTTCAGTCCTTAGCTGTTATTGGTCTCTGGATTCCTGTTTTGGGATCTGTTTCAGTCCTTAGCAGTTGTGGTTTTCTGGATCTCAATTTTAGGATCTGCTACAGTCCATAGCTGGTATGGGTCTATGGATCTCAGTTTTAGGATCATTTCAGTCCTTAGCTGTTATGGGTCTCTGGATCTCTGTTTTGGGATCTGTTTCAGTCCGTTGCTGCTATGGTTCTCTGGATCTCTGTTTTAGGATAATTTCAGTCCTTAGCTGTTATGGGTCTCTGGATCTCTTATTCTGGATCTGTTTCAGTCCTTAGCTGTTATGGGTCTCTGGATCTCTGTTTTCAGATCAGTTTCAGTTATTAGCTGTTATGGGTCTCTGTGTCTCTGTTTTAGGATCTGTTTCACTCCTTAGCTGTTATGGTTCTCTGGACCTCTGTTTTAGGATCTGTTTCAGTCCTTAGCTGTTATGGGTCTCTGGATCTCTGTTTTAGGATCTGTTTCAGTCCTTAGCTGTTATGGGTCTCTGGATCTCTGTGTTGGGATCATTTCAGTCCTTAGCTGTTATGGGTCTCTGGATTCCTGTTTTGGGATCTGTTTCAGTCCCAAACTGTTATTTTCTCTGGATCTCTGTTTTAGGATAATTTCAGTCCTTAGATGTTATGGGTCTCTGGATCTCAGTTTTCGGTCTGTTTCAGTCCTTAGCTGTTATGGGTCTCTGGATCTCTGTTTTAGGATATGTTTCTGTCCTTAGCTGGCATGGGTCTCTGGATCTCTCTTTTAGGATCTGTTTCAGTCCTTAGCTGTTATGCGTCTCTGGATCTCTGTTTTAGGATCTGTTTCAGTCCTTAGCTGTTATGGGTCTCTGGATCTCTGTTCTATGATCTGTTTGATACCTTAGCTGTTATGGGTCTCTGGGTCTCTGTTTTAGGATCTGTTTCACTCCTTAGCTAGTTCTCTGGATCTCTGTTTTAGGATCTGTTTCAGTCCTTAGCTGTTTTTGGTCTCTGGTTCTCTGTTTTAGGATCTGTTTCAGTCCATAGCTATTATGGGTCTCTGGGTCCCTGTTTTAGGATCTGTTTCACTCCTTAGCTGTTATGGTTCTATGGATCTCTGTTTTAGGATCTATTTCAGTTGTTAGCTGTTATGGGTCTCTCTTTTAGGATCTGTTTCACTCCTTAGCTGTTATGGTTTTCTGGATCTCTATTTTAGGATCTGTTACAGTCCATAGCTGGTATGGGTCTATGGATCTCGGTTTTAGGATCATTTCAGTCCTTATCTGTTATAGTTCTCTGGATCTCTGTTTTAGGATCTGTTTCAGTTGTTAGCTGTTGTGGGTCTCTGGGTCTCTCTTTTAGGATCTGTTTCACTCCTTAGCTGTTATGGTTTTCTGGATCTCTATTTTAGGATCTGTTACAGTCCATAGCTGGTATGGTTCTCTGGATCTCTGTTTTAGGATCATTTCAGTCCTTAGCTGTTATGGGTCTCTGGATCTCTGTTTTTGGATCTGTTTCAGTCCTTAGCTGTTATGGGTCTCTGGATTCCTGTTTTGGGAGCTGTTTCAGTCCTTAACTGTTATGTTCTCTGGATCTCTGTTTTAGGATCATTTCAGTCATTAGCTGTTATTGGTCTCTGTTTTACGATCTCTTTCACTCCTTAGCCTTTATGGTTCTCTGGATCTCTGTTTTAGGATCTGTTTCAGTCATTAGCTGTTATGGGTCTCTGTGTCTCTGTTTTAGGATCTGTTTCACTCCTTAGCTGTTATGGTTCTCTGGATCTCTGTTTTAGGATCTGTTTCAGTCCTTAGCTGTTATGGGTCTCTGGGTCTCTGTTTTGGGATCATTTCAGTCCTTAGCTGTTATGGGTCTCTGGATTCCTGTTTTGGGATCTGTTTCAGTCCTTAACTGTTATGTTCTCTGGATCTCTGTTTTAGGATCATTTCAGTCCTTAGTTGTTATGGGTCTCTGGATCTCTGATTTAGGATCTGTTTCAGTCAATAGCTGTTATGGTTCTCTGGATCTCTGTTTTAGGATCTGTGTCAGTCCTTAGCTGTTATGGGACTCTGGATCGCTGTTTTAGGATATGTTTCAGTCCTTAGCTGGAATGGGTCTCTGGATCTCTGTTTTTGGATCTGTTTCAGTCCTTGGCTGTTATGGGTCTCTGGATCTCTGTTTTAGGATCTGTTTCAGTCAATAGCTGTTATGGTTCTCTGGATCTCTGTTTTAGGATCTGTTTCAGTCCTTAGCTGTTATGGGTCTCTCGATCTGATTCACTCTTTAGCTGTTATTGGTCTCTAGTTCTCTGTTTTAGGATCTGTTTCAGTCTTTAGCTATTATGGGTCTCTGTTTTATGATCTCTTTCCCTCCTTAGCTGTTATGGTTCTCTGGATCTCTGTTTTAGGATCTGTTTCAGTCATTAGCTGTTATGGGTCTCTGTGTCTCTGTTTTAGGATCTGTTTCACTTCTTAGCTGTTATGGCTCTCTGGATCTCTGTTTTAGGATCTGTTTCAGTCCTAAGCTGTTATGGGTCTCTGGATCTCTGTTTTGGGATCATTTCAGTCCTTAGCTGTTATTGGCCTCTGGATTCCTGTTTTGGGATCTGTTTCAGTCCTTAGCTGTTGTGGTTTTCTGGATCTCTATTTTAGGATCTGTTACAGTCCATAGCTGGTATGGGTCTATGGATCTGAGTTTTAGGATCATTTCAGTCCTTAGCTGTTATGGGTCTCTGGATCTCTGTTTTGGGATCTGTTTCAGTCCGTTGCTGCTATGGTTCTCTGGATCTCTGTTTTAGGATCATTTCAGTCCTTAGCTGTTATGGGTCTCTGGATCTCTTATTTTGGATCTGTTTCAGTCCTTAGCTGTTATGGGTCTCTGGATCTCTGTTTTCAGATCTGTTTCAGTCCTCAGCTGTTATGGGTCTCCGGATCTCTGTTTTAGTATCTGTTTCAGTCCCTAGCTATTATGAGTCTCTGTTTTAGGATCTGTTTCACTCCTTAGCTGTTATGGTTCTCTGAATCTCTGTTTTAGAGTCTGTTTCAGTTATTAGCTGTTATGGGTCTCTGTGTCTCTGTTTTAGGATCTGTTTCACTCCTTAGCTGTTATGGTTCTCTGGACCTCTGTTTTAGGATCTGTTTCAGTCCTTAGCTGTTATGGGTCTCTGGATCTCTGTGTTGGGATCATTTCAGTCCTTAGCTGTTATGGGTCTCTGGATTCCTGTTTTGCGATCTGTTTCAATCCCGAACAGTTATGTTCTCTGGATCTCTGTTTTAGGATAATTTCAGTCCTTAGATGTTATGGGTCTCTGGATCTCAGTTTTAGGATATGTTTCAGTCCTTAGCTGGTATGGGTCTCTGGATTTCTCTTTTAGGATCTGTTTCAGTCCTTAGCTTTTATGCGTCTCTGGATCTCTGTTTTAGGATCTGTTTCAGTCCTTAGCTGTTATGGGTCTCTGGATCTCTGTTCTTTGATCTGTTTGAGACCTTAGCTGTTATGGGTCTCTGGGTCTCTGTTTTAGGATCTGTTTCACTCCTTAGCTGTTATAGTTCTCTGGATCTCTGTTTTAGGATCTGTTTCAGTCCTTAGCTGTTTTTGGTCTCTGGTTCTCTGTTTTAGGATCTGTTTCAGTCCATAGCTGTTATGGGTCTCTGGGTCCCTGTTTTAGGATCTGTCTCACTCCTTAGCTGTTATGGTTCTATGGATCTCTGTTTTAGGATCTATTTCAGTTGTTAGCTGTTATGGGTCTCTGGATCTCTGTTTTGGGATCATTTCAGTCCTTAGCTGTTATTGGTCTCTGGATTCCTGTTTTGGGATCTGTTTCAGTCCTTAGCTGTTGTGGTTTTCTGGATCTCTATTTTAGGATCTGCTACAGTCCATAGCTGGTATGGGTCTATGGATCTCAGTTTTAGGATCATTTCAGTCCTTAGCTGTTATGGGTCTCTGGATCTCTGTTTTGGGATCTGTTTCAGTCCGTTGCTGCTATGGTTCTCTGGATCTCTGTTTTAGGATCATTTCAGTCCTTAGCTGTTATGGGTCTCTGGATCTCTTATTCTGGATCTGTTTCAGTCCTTAGCTGTTATGGGTCTCTGGATCTCTGTTTTCAGATCAGTTTCAGTCCTCAGCTGTTATGGGTCTCCGGATCTCTGTTTTAGTATCTGTTTCAGTCCCTAGCTATTATGAGTCTCTGTTTTAGGATCTGTTTCACTCCTTAGCTGTTATGGTTCTCTGAATCTCTGTTTTAGAATCTGTTTCAGTTATTAGCTGTTATGGGTCTCTGTGTCTCTGTTTTAGGATCTGTTTCACTCCTTAGCTGTTATGGTTCTCTGGACCTCTGTTTTAGGATCTGTTTCAGTCCTTAGCTGTTATGGGTCTCTGGATCTCTGTGTTGGGATCATTTCAGTCCTTAGCTGTTATGGGTCTCTGGATTCCTGTTTTGGGATCTGTTTCAGTCCCAAACTGTTATGTTCTCTGGATCTCTGTTTTAGGATAATTTCAGTCCTTAGATGTTATGGGTCTCTGGATCTCAGTTTTCGGTCTGTTTCAGTCCTTAGCTGTTATGGGTCTCTGGATCTCTGTTTTAGGATATGTTTCTGTCCTTAGCTGGTATGGGTCTCTGGATCTCTCTTTTAGGATCTGTTTCAGTCCTTAGCTGTTATGCGTCTCTGGATCTCTGTTTTAGGATCTGTTTCAGTCCTTAGCTGTTATGGGTCTCTGGATCTCTGTTCTATGATCTGTTTGATACCTTAGCTGTTATGGGTCTCTGGGTCTCTGTTTTAGGATCTGTTTCACTCCTTAGCTGTTATAGTTCTCTGGATCTCTGTTTTAGGATCTGTTTCAGTCCTTAGCTGTTTTTGGTCTCTGGTTCTCTGTTTTAGGATCTGTTTCAGTCCATAGCTGTTATGGGTCTCTGGGTCCCTGTTTTAGGATCTGTTTCACTCCTTAGCTGTTATGGTTCTATGGATCTCTGTTTTAGGATCTATTTCAGTTGTTAGCTGTTATGGGTCTCTCTTTTAGGATCTGTTTCACTCCTTAGCTGTTATGGTTTTCTGGATCTCTATTTTAGGATCTGTTACAGTCCATAGCTGGTATGGTTCTCTGGATCTCTGTTTTAGGATCATTTCAGTCCTTAGCTGTTATGGGTCTCTGGATCTCTGTTTTTGGATCTGTTTCAGTCCTTAGCTGTTATGGGTCTCTGGATCTCTGTTTTCAGATCTGTTTCAGTCCTCAGCTGTTATGGGTCTCTGGATCTCTGTTTTAGGATCTGTTTCAGTCCTTAGCTGTTGTGGCACTCTGGATCTCTGTTTTAGGATCTGTTTCAGTCCTTAGCTGTTGTGGGTCTCTTGGTCACTGTTTTAGAATCTGTTTCAGTCCTTAGCTGTTATGGGTCTCTGGATTCCTGTTTTGGGAACTGTTTCAGTCCTTAACTGTTATGTTCTCTGGATCTCTGTTTTAGGATCATTTCAGTCATTAGCTGTTATTGGTCTCTGTTTTACGATCTCTTTCACTCCTTAGCCTTTATGGTTCTCTGGATCTCTGTTTTAGGATCTGTTTCAGTCATTAGCTGTTATGGGTCTCTGTGTCTCTGTTTTAGGATCTGTTTCACTCCTTAGCTGTTATGGTTCTCTGGATCTCTGTTTTAGGATCTGTTTCAGTCCTTAGCTGTTATGGGTCTCTGGGTCTCTGTTTTGGGATCATTTCAGTCCTTAGCTGTTATGGGTCTCTGGATTCCTGTTTTGGGATCTGTTTCAGTCCTTAACTGTTATGTTCTCTGGATCTCTGTTTTAGGATCATTTCAGTCCTTAGTTGTTATGGGTCTCTGGATCTCTGATTTAGGATCTGTTTCAGTCAATAGCTGTTATGGTTCTCTGGATCTCTGTTTTAGGATCTGTGTCAGTCCTTAGCTGTTATGGGACTCTGGATCGCTGTTTTAGGATATGTTTCAGTCCTTAGCTGGAATGGGTCTCTGGATCTCTGTTTTTGGATCTGTTTCAGTCCTTGGCTGTTATGGGTCTCTGGATCTCTGTTTTAGGATCTGTTTCAGTCAATAGCTGTTATGGTTCTCTGGATCTCTGTTTTAGGATCTGTTTCAGTCCTTAGCTATTATGGGTCTCTGTTTCATGATCTCTTTCCCTCCTTAGCTGTTATGGTTCTCTGGATCTCTGTTTTAGGATCTGTTTCAGTCATTAGCTGTTATGGGTCTCTGTGTCTCTGTTTTAGGATCTGTTTCACTTCTTAGCTGTTATGGTTCTCTGGATCTCTGTTTTAGGATATGTTTCAGTCCTAAGCTGTTATGGGTCTCTGGATCTCTGTTTTGGGATCATTTCAGTCCTTAGCTGTTATTGGTCTCTGGATTCCTGTTTTGGGATCTGTTTCAGTCCTTAGCTGTTGTGGTTTTCTGGATCTCTATTTTAGGATCTGTTACAGTCCATAGCTGGTATGGGTCTATGGATCTGAGTTTTAGGATCATTTCAGTCCTTAGCTGTTATGGGTCTCTGGATCTCTGTTTTGGGATCTGTTTCAGTCCGTTGCTGCTATGGTTCTCTGGATCTCTGTTTTAGGATCATTTCAGTCCTTAGCTGTTATGGGTCTCTGGATCTCTTATTTTGGATCTGTTTCAGTCCTTAGCTGTTATGGGTCTCTGGATCTCTGTTTTCAGATCTGTTTCAGTCCTCAGCTGTTATGGGTCTCCGGATCACTGTTTTAGTATCTGTTTCAGTCCCTAGCTATTATGAGTCTCTGTTTTAGGTTCTGTTTCACTCCTTAGCTGTTATGGTTCTCTGAATCTCTGTTTTAGAGTCTGTTTCAGTTATTAGCTGTTATGGGTCTCTGTGTCTCTGTTTTAGGATCTGTTTCACTCCTTAGCTGTTATGGTTCTCTGGACCTCTGTTTTAGGATCTGTTTCAGTCCTTAGCTGTTATGGGTCTCTGGATCTCTGTGTTGGGATCATTTCAGTCCTTAGCTGTTATGGGTCTCTGGATTCCTGTTTTGCGATCTGTTTCAATCCTGAACAGTTATGTTCTCTGGATCTCTGTTTTAGGATAATTTCAGTCCTTAGATGTTATGGGTCTCTGGATCTCAGTTTTAGGATATGTTTCAGTCCTTAGCTGGTATGGGTCTCTGGATTTCTCTTTTAGGATCTGTTTCAGTCCTTACCTTTTATGGGTCTCTGGATCTCTGTTTTAGGATCTGTTTCAGTCCTTAGCTGTTATGGGTCTCTGGATCTCTGTTCTTTGATCTGTTTGAGACCTTAGCTGTTATGGGTCTCTGGTTCTCTGTTTTAGGATCTGTTTCACTCCTTAGCTGTTATAGTTCTTTGGATCTCTGTTTTAGGATCTGTTTCAGTCCTTAGCTGTTTTTGGTCTCTGGTTCTCTGTTTTAGGATCTGTTTCAGTCCATAGCTGTTATGGGTCTCTGGGTCCCTGTTTTAGGATCTGTCTCACTCCTTAGCTGTTATGGTTCTATGGATCTCTGTTTTAGGATCTATTTCAGTTGTTAGCTGTTATGGGTCTCTGGGTCTCTTTTTTAGGATATGTTTCACTCCTTAGCTGTTATGGTTTTCTGGATCTCTATTTTAGGATCTGTTACAGTCCATAGCTGGTATGGGTCTATGGATCTCGGTTTTAGGATCATTTCAGTCCTTATCTGTTATGGTTCTCTGGATCTCTGTTTTAGGATCTGTTTCAGTTGTTAGCTGTTGTGGGTCTCTGGGTCTCTCTTTTAGGATCTGTTTCACTCCTTAGCTGTTATGGTTTTCTGGATCTCTATTTTAGGATCTGTTACAGTCCATAGCTGGTATGGTTCTCTGGATCTCTGTTTTAGGATCATTTCAGTCCTTAGCTGTTATGGGTCTCTGGATCTCTGTTTTTGGATCTGTTTCAGTCCTTAGCTGTTATGGGTCTCTGGATCTCTGTTTTCAGATCTGTTTCAGTCCTCAGCTGTTATGGGTCTATGGATCTCTGTTTTAGGATCTGTTTCAGTCCTTAGCTGTTGTGGCACTCTGGATCTCTGTTTTAGGATCTGTTTCAGTCCCTAGCAGTTGTGGGTCTCTTGATCACTGTTTTAGAATCTGTTTCAGTCCTTAGCTGTTATGGGTCTCTGGATTCCTGTTTTGGGAGCTGTTTCAGTCCTTAACTGTTATGTTCTCTGGATCTCTGTTTTAGGATCATTTCAGTCATTAGCTGTTATTGGTCTCTGTTTTACGATCTCTTTCACTCCTTAGCTGTTATGGTTCTCTGGATCTCTGTTTTAGGATCTGTTTCAGTCATTAGCTGTTATGGGTCTCTGGGTCTCTGTTTTAGGATCTGTTTCACTCCTTAGCTGTTATGGTTCTCGGGATCTCTGTTTTAGGATCTGTTTCAGTCCTTAGCTGTTATGGGTCTCTGGATCTCTGTTTTGGGATCATTTCAGTCCTTAGCTGTTATGGGTCTCTGGATTCCTGTTTTGGGATCTGTTTCAGTCCTTAACTGTTATGTTCTCTGGATCTCTGTTTTAGGATCATTTCAGTCCTTAGATGTTATGGGTCTCTGGATCTCTGTTTTCGGATCTGTTTCAGTCCTTAGATGTTATGGGTCTCTGGATCTCTGTTTTAGGATATGTTTCAGTCCTTAGCTGTTATGGGTCTCTGGATCTAAGTTTTAGGATCTGTTTCAGTCCTTAGCTGTTATGGGTCTCTGGATCTCTGTTCTACGATCTGTTTCAGCCCTTAGCTGTTATGGGTCTCTGGGTCTCTGTTTTAGGATCTGTTTCACTCCTTAGCTGTTATGGTTCTCTGGATCTCTGTTTTAGGATCTCTTTCAGTCCTTAACTTTTATGGGTCTCTGGATCTCTGTTTTAGGATCGGATTCACTCCTTAGTTTTTGGTCTCTGGTTCTCTGTTTTAGGATCTGTTTTAGTCGTTAGCTGTTATGGGTCTCTGGGTCTCTCTTTTAGGATCTGTTTCACTCCTTAGCTGTTATGGTTTTCTGGATCTCTATTTTAGGATCTGTTAACGTCCATAGCTGGTATGGGTCTATGGATCTCGGTTTTAGGATCATTTCAGTCCTTAGCTGTTATGGGTCTCTGGATCTCTGTTTTGGGATCTGTTTCCCTCCTTAGCTGTTATGGTTCTCTGGATCTCTGTTTTAGGATCTCTTTCAGTCCATAGCTGTTATGGGTCTATGGATCTCGGTTTTAGGATCATTTCAGTCCTTAGCTGTTATGGGTCTCTGGATCTCTGTTTTAGGATCGGATTCACGCCTTACCTGATTTTGGTCTCTGGTTCTCTGTTTTAGGATCTGTTTCAGTCCATAGCTGTTATGGGTCTCTGAATCTCTGTTTTAGAGTCTGTTTCAGTTATTAGCTGTTATGGGTCTCTGTGTCTCTGTTTTAGGATCTGTTTCACTCCTTAGCTGTTATGGTTCTCTGGACCTCTGTTTTAGAATCTGTTTCAGTCCTTAGCTGTTATGGGTCTCTGGATCTCTGTGTTGGGATCATTTCAGTCCTTAGCTGTTATGGGTCTCTGGATTCCTGTTTTGGGATCTGTTTCAGTCCGTTGCTGCTATGGTTCTCTGGATCTCTGTTTTATGATCATTTCAGTCCTTACCTGTTATGGGTCTCTGGATCTCTTATTCTGGATCTGTTTCAGTCCTTAGCTGTTATGGGTCTCTGGATCTCTGTTTTCAGATCAGTTTCAGTCCTCAGCTGTTATGGGTCTCCGGATCTCTGTTTTAGTATCTGTTTCAGTCCCTAGCTATTATGAGTCTCTGTTTTAGGATCTGTTTCACTCCTTAGCTGTTATGGTTCTCTGAATCTCTGTTTTAGAATCTGTTTCAGTTATTAGCTGTTATGGGTCTCTGTGTCTCTGTTTTAGGATCTGTTTCACTCCTTAGCTGTTATGGTTCTCTGGACCTCTGTTTTAGGATCTGTTTCAGTCCTTAGCTGTTATGGGTCTCTGGATCTCTGTGCTGGGATCATTTCAGTCCTTAGCTGTTATGGGTCTCTGGATTCCTATTTTGTGATCTGTTTCAGTCCCAAACTGTTATGTTCTCTGGATCTCTGTTTTAGGATAATTTCAGTCCTTAGATGTTATGGGTCTCTGGATCTCAGTTTTCGGTCTGTTTCAGTCCTTAGCTGTTATGGGTCTCTGCATCTCTGTTTTAGGATATGTTTCAGTCCTTAGCTGGTATGGGTCTCTGGATCTCTCTTTTAGGATCTGTTTCAGTCCTTAGCTTTTATCCGTCTCTGGATCTCTGTTTTAGGATCTGTTTCAGTCCTTAGCTGTTATGGGTCTCTGGATCTCTGTTCTATGATCTGTTTGATACCTTAGCTGTTATGGGTCTCTGGGTCTCTGTTTTAGGATCTGTTTCACTCCTTAGCTGTTATAGTTCTCTGGATCTCTGTTTTAGGATCTGTTTCAGTCCTTAGCTGTTTTTGGTCTCTGGTTCTCTGTTTTAGGATCTGTTTCAGTCCATAGCTGTTATGGGTCTCTGGGTCCCTGTTTTAGGATCTGTTTCACTCCTTAGCTGTTATGGTTCTATGGATCTCGGTTTTAGGATCTATTTCAGTTGTTAGCTGTTATGGGTCTCTCTTTTAGGATCTGTTTCACTCCTTAGCTGTTATGGTTTTCTGGATCTCTATTTTAGGATCTGTTACAGTCCATAGCTGGTATGGGTCTATGGATCTCGGTTTTAGGATCATTTCAGTCCTTATCTGTTATGGTTCTCTGGATCTCTGTTTTAGGATCTGTTTCAGTTGTTAGCTATTGTGGGTCTCTGGGTTTCTCTTTTAGGATCTGTTTCACTCCTTAGCTGTTATGGTTTTCTGGATCTCTATTTTAGGATCTGTTACAGTCCATAGCTGGTATGGTTCTCTGGATCTCTGTTTTAGGATCATTTCAGTCCTTAGCTGTTATGGGTCTCTGGATCTCTGTTTTAGGATCTGTTTCAGTCCTTAGCTGTTGTGGCACTCTGGATCTCTGTTTTAGGATCTGTTCCAGTCCTTAGCTGTTGTGGGTCTCTTGGTCACTGTTTTAGAATCTGTTTCAGTCCTTAGCTGTTATGGGTCTCTGGATTCCTGTTTTGGGAGCTGTTTCAGTCCTTAACTGTTATGTTCTCTGGATCTCTGTTTTAGGATCATTTCAGTCATTAGCTGTTATTGGTCTCTGTTTTACGATCTCTTTCACTCCTTAGCCTTTATGGTTCTCTGGATCTCTGTTTTAGGATCTGTTTCAGTCATTAGCTGTTATGGGTCTCTGTGTCTCTGTTTTAGGATCTGTTTCACTCCTTAGCTGTTATGGTTCTCTGGATCTCTGTTTTAGGATCTGTTTCAGTCCTTAGCTGTTATGGGTCTCTGGGTCTCTGTTTTGGGATCATTTCAGTCCTTAGCTGTTATGAGTCTCTGGATTCCTGTTTTGGGATCTGTTTCAGTCCTTAACTGTTATGTTCTCTGGATCTCTGTTTTAGGATCATTTCAGTCCTTAGTTGTTATGGGTCTCTGGATCTCTGTTTTCGGATCTGTTTCAGTCCTTAGATGTTATGGGTCTCTGGATCTCTGATTTAGGATTTGTTTCAGTCCTTAGCTGTTGTGGGTCACTGGATCTCTGTTTTAGGATCTGTTTCAGTTAATAGCTGTTATGGTTCTCTGGATCTCTGTTTTAGGATCTGTGTCAGTCCTTAGCTGTTATGGGACTCTGGATCGCTGTTTTAGGATATGTTTCAGTCCTTAGCTGGAATGGGTCTCTGGATCTCTGTTTTTGGATCTGTTTCAGTCCTTGGCTGTTATGGGTCTCTGGATCTCTGTTTTAGGATCTGTTTCAGTCAATAGCTGTTATGGTTCTCTGGATCTCTGTTTTAGGATCTGTTTCAGTCCTTAGCTGTTATGGGTCTCTCGATCTGATTCACTCTTTAGCTGTTATTGGTCTCTAGTTCTCTGTTTTAGGATCTGTTTCAGTCTTTAGCTATTATCGGTCTCTGTTTTATGATCTCTTTCCCTCCTTAGCTGTTATGGTTCTCTGGATCACTGTTTTAGGATCTGTTTCAGTCCTTAGCTGTTATGGTCTCTGTGTCTCTGTTTTAGGATCTGTTTCACTTCTTAGCTGTTATGGTTCTCTGGATCTCTGTTTTAGGATCTGTTTCAGTCCTAAGCTGTTATGGGTCTCTGGATCTCTGTTTTGGGATCATTTCAGTCCTTAGCTGTTATTGGTCTCTGGATTCCTGTTTTGGGATCTGTTTCAGTCCTTAGCTGTTGTGGTTTTCTGGATCTCTTTTTTAGGATCTGTTACAGTCCATAGCTGGTATGGGTCTATGGATCTGAGTTTTAGGATCATTTCAGTCCTTAGCTGTTATGGGTCTCTGGATCTCTGTTTTGGGATCTGTTTCAGTCCGTTGCTGCTATGGTTCTCTGGATCTCTGTTTTAGGATCATTTCAGTCCTTAGCTGTTATGGGTCTCTGGATCTCTTATTTTGTATCTGTTTCAGTCCTTAGCTGTTATGGGTCTCTGGATCTCTGTTCTATGATCTGTTTCAGTCCTTAGCTGTTATGGGTCTCTGGGTCTCTGTTTCAGGATCTGTTTCCCTCCTTAGCTGTTATAGTTCTCTGGATCTCTGTTTTAGGATCTGTTTCAGTCCTTAGCTGTTTTTGGTCTCTCGTTCTCTGTTTTAGGATCTGTTTCAGTCCATAGCTGTTATGGGTCTCTGGGTCCCTGTTTTAGGATCTGTTTCAATCCTTAGCTGTTATGGGTCTCTGGGTCCCTGTTTTAGGATCTGTTTCAATCCTTAGCTGTTATGGGTCTCTGGGTCTCTCTTTTAGGATCTGTTTCACTCCTTAGCTGTTATGGTTTTCTGGATCTCTATTTTAGGATCTGTTACAGTCCATAGCTGGTATGGGTCTATGGATCTCGGTTTTAGGATCATTTCAGTCCTTATCTGTTATGGTTCTCTGGATCTCTGTTTTAGGATCTGTTTCAGTTGTTAGCTGTTATGGGTCTCTGGGTCTCTCTTTTAGGATCTGTTGCACTCCTTAGCTGTTATGGTTTTCTGGATCTCTATTTTAGGATCTGTTACAGTCCATAGCTGGTATGGTTCTCTGGATCTCTGTTTTAGGATCATTTCAGTCCTTAGCTGTTATGGGTCTCTGGATCTCTGTTTTTGGATCTGTTTCATTCCTTAGCTGTTATGGGTCTCTGGATCTCTGTTTTCAGATCTGTTTCAGTCCTCAGCTGTTATGGGTCTCTGGATCTCTGTTTTCAGATCTGTTTCAGTCCTCAGCTGTTATGGGTCTCTGGATCTCTGTTTTAGGATTTGTTTCAGTCCTTAGCTGTTGTGGCACTCTGGATCTCTGTTTTAGGATCTGATTCAGTCCTTAGCTGTTGTGGGTCTCTTGATCACTGTTTTAGGATCTGTTCCAGTCCTTAGCTGTTATGGGTCTCTGGATTCCTGTTTTGGGAGCTGTTTCAGTCCTTAACTGTTATGTTCTCTGGATCTCTGTTTTAGGATAATTTCAGTCTTTAGCTGTTATGGGTCTCTGTTTTACAATCTCTTTCACTCCTTAGCTGTTATGGTTCTCTGGATCTCTGTTTTAGGATCTGTTTCAGTCATTAGCTGTTATGGGTCTCTGAGTCTCTGTTTTAGGATCTGTTTCACTCCTTAGCTGTTATGGTTCTCTGGATCTCTGTTTTAGGATCTGTTTCAGTCCTTAGCTGTTATGGGTCTCTGGATCTCTGTTTTGGGATCATTTCAGTCCTTAGCTGTTATGGGTCTCTGTATTCCTGTTTTGGGATCTGTTGCAGTCCTTAACTGTTATGTTCTCTGGATGTCTGTTTTAGGATCATTTCAGTCCTTAGATGTTATGGGTCTCTGGATCTCTGTTTTCGGATCTGTTTCAGTCCTTAGATGTTATGGGTCTCTGGATCTCTGATTTAGGATCTGTTTCAGTCCTTAGCTGTTGTGGGTCACTGGATCTCTGTTTAGGATCTGTTTCAGTCAATAGCTGTTATGGTTCTCTGGATCTCTGTTTTAGGATCTGTGTCAGTCCTTAGCTGTTATGGGACTCTGGATCGCTGTTTTAGGATATGTTTCAGTCCTTAGCTGGAATGGGTCTCTGGATCTCTGTTTTTGGATCTGTTCCAGTCATTGGCTGTTATGGGTCTCTGGATCTCTGTTTTAGGATCTGTTTCAGTCAATAGCTGTTATGGTTCTCTGGATCTCTGTTTTAGGATCTGTTTCAGTCCTTAGCTGTTATGGGTCTCTCGATCTGATTCACTCTTTAGCTGTTATTGGTCTCTAGTTCTCTGTTTTAGGATCTGTTTCAGTCTTTAGCTATTATGGGTCTCTGTTTTATGATCTCTTTCCCTCCTTAGCTGTTATGGTTCTCTGGATCTCTGTTTTAGGATCTGTTTCAGTCCTAAGCTGTTATGGGTCTCTGGATCTCTGTTTTGGGATCATTTCAGTCCTTAGCTGTTATTGGTCTCTGGATTCCTGTTTTGGGATCTGTTTCAGTCCTTAGCTGTTGTGGTTTTCTGGATCTCTTTTTTAGGATCTGTTACAGTCCATAGCTGGTATGGGTCTATGGATCTGAGTTTTAGGATCATTTCAGTCCTTAGCTGTTATGGGTCTCTGGATCTCTGTTTTGGGATCTGTTTCAGTCCGTTGCTGCTATGGTTCTCTGGATCTCTGTTTTAGGATCATTTCAGTCCTTAGCTGTTATGGGTCTCTGGATCTCTTATTTTGTATCTGTTTCAGTCCTTAGCTGTTATGGGTCTCTGGATCTCTGTTCTATGATCTGTTTCAGTCCTTAGCTGTTATGGGTCTCTGGGTCTCTGTTTCAGGATCTGTTTCCCTCCTTAGCTGTTATAGTTCTCTGGATCTCTGTTTTAGGATCTGTTTCAGTCCTTAGCTGTTTTTGGTCTCTGGTTCTCTGTTTTAGGATCTGTTTCAGTCCATAGCTGTTATGGGTCTCTGGGTCCCTGTTTTAGGATCTGTTTCAATCCTTAGCTGTTATGGGTCTCTGGGTCCCTGTTTTAGGATCTGTTTCAATCCTTAGCTGTTATGGGTCTCTGGGTCTCTCTTTTAGGATCTGTTTCACTCCTTAGCTGTTATGGTTTTATGGATCTCTATTTTAGGATCTGTTACAGTCCATAGCTGGTATGGGTCTATGGATCTTGGTTTTAGGATCATTTCAGTCCTTATCTGTTATGGTTCTCTGGATCTCTGTTTTAGGATCTGTTTCAGTTGTTAGCTGTTATGGGTCTCTGGGTCTCTCTTTTAGGATCTGTTGCACTCCTTAGCTGTTATGGTTTTCTGGATCTCTATTTTAGGATCTGTTACAGTCCATAGCTGGTATGGTTCTCTGGATCTCTGTTTTAGGATCATTTCAGTCCTTAGCTGTTATGGGTCTCTGGATCTCTGTTTTTGGATCTGTTTCAGTCCTTAGCTGTTATGGGTCTCTGGATCTCTGTTTTCAGATCTGTTTCAGTCCTCAGCTGTTATGGGTCTCTGGATCTCTGTTTTCAGATCTGTTTCAGTCCTCAGCTGTTATGGGTCTCTGGATCTCTGTTTTAGGATTTGTTTCAGTCCTTAGCTGTTGTGGCACTCTGGATCTCTGTTTTAGGATCTGATTCAGTCCTTAGCTGTTGTGGGTCTCTTGATCACTGTTTTAGGATCTGTTCCAGTCCTTAGCTGTTATGGGTCTCTGGATTCCTGTTTTGGGAGCTGTTTCAGTCCTTAACTGTTATGTTCTCTGGATCTCTGTTTTAGGATAATTTCAGTCTTTAGCTGTTATGGGTCTCTGTTTTACAATCTCTTTCACTCCTTAGCTGTTATGGTTCTCTGGATCTCTGTTTTAGGATCTGTTTCAGTCATTAGCTGTTATGGGTCTCTGAGTCTCTGTTTTAGGATCTGTTTCACTCCTTAGCTGTTATGGTTCTCTAGATCTCTGTTTTAGGATCTGTTTCAGTCCTTAGCTGTTATGGGTCTCTGGATCTCTGTTTTGGGATCATTTCAGTCCTTAGCTGTTATGGGTCTCTGTATTCCTGTTTTGGGATCTGTTTCAGTCCTTAACTGTTATGTTCTCTGGATCTCTGTTTTAGGATCATTTCAGTCCTTAGATGTTATGGGTCTCTGGATCTCTGTTTTCGGATCTGTTTCAGTCCTTAGATGTTATGGGTCTCTGGATCTCTGATTTAGGATCTGTTTCAGTCCTTAGCTGTTGTGGGTCACTGGATCTCTGTTTAGGATCTGTTTCAGTCAATAGCTGTTATGGTTCTCTGGATCTCTGTTTTAGGATCTGTGTCAGTCCTTAGCTGTTATGGGACTCTGGATCGCTGTTTTAGGATATGTTTCAGTCCTTAGCTGGAATGGGTCTCTGGATCTCTGTTTTTGGATCTGTTCCAGTCATTGGCTGTTATGGGTCTCTGGATCTCTGTTTTAGGATCTGTTTCAGTCAATAGCTGTTATGGTTCTCTGGATCTCTGTTTTAGGATCTGTTTCAGTCCTTAGCTGTTATGGGTCTCTCGATCTGATTCACTCTTTAGCTGTTATTGGTCTCTAGTTCTCTGTTTTAGGATCTGTTTCAGTCTTTAGCTATTATGGGTCTCTGTTTTATGATCTCTTTCCCTCCTTAGCTGTTATGGTTCTCTGGATCTCTGTTTTAGGATCTGTTTCAGTCATTAGCTGTTATGGGTCGCTGTGTCTCTGTTTTAGGATCTGTTTCACTTCTTAGCTGTTATGGTTCTCTGGATCTCTGTTTTAGGATCTGTTTCAGTCCTAAGCTGTTATGGGTCTCTGGATCTCTGTTTTGGGATCATTTCAGTCCTTAGCTGTTATTGGTCTCTGGATTCCTGTTTTGGGATCTGTTTCAGTCCTTAGCTGTTGTGGTTTTCTGGATCTCTATTTTAGGATCTGTTACAGTCCATAGCTGGTATGGGTCTATGGATCTCAGTTTTAGGATCATTTCAGTCCTTAGCTGTTATGGGTCTCTGGATCTCTGTTTTGGGATCTGTTTCAGTCCGTTGCTGCTATGGTTCTCTGGATCTCTGTTTTAGGATCATTTCAGTCCTTAGCTGTTATGGGTCTCTGGATCTCTTATTCTGGATCTGTTTCAGTCCTTAGCTGTTATGGGTCTCTGGATCTCTGTTTTCAGATCAGTTTCAGTCAATAGCTGCTATGGTTCTCTGGATCTCTGTTTTAGGATCTGTGTCAGTCCTTAGCTGTTATGGGACTCTGGATCGCTGTTTTAGGATATGTTTCAGTCCTTAGCTGGAATGGGTCTCTGGATCTCTGTTTTTGGATCTGTTTCAGTCATTGGCTGTTATGGGTCTCTGGATCTCTGTTTTAGGATCTGTTTCAGTCAATAGCTGTTATGGTTCTCTGGATCTCTGTTTTAGGATCTGTTTCGGTCCTTAGCTGTTATGGGTCTCTCGATCTGATTCACTCTTTAGCTGTTATTGGTCTCTAGTTCTCTGTTTTAGGATCTGTTTCAGTCTTTAGCTATTATGGGTCTCTGTTTTATGATCTCTTTCCCTCCTTAGCTGTTATGGTTCTCTGGATCTCTGTTTTAGGATCTGTTTCAGTCATTAGCTGTTATGGGTCGCTGTGTCTCTGTTTTAGGATCTGTTTCACTTCTTAGCTGTTATGGTTCTCTGGATCTCTGTTTTAGGATCTGTTTCAGTCCTAAGCTGTTATGGGTCTCTGGATCTCTGTTTTGGGATCATTTCAGTCCTTAGCTGTTATTGGTCTCTGGATTCCTGTTTTGGGATCTGTTTCAGTCCTTAGCTGTTGTGGTTTTCTGGATCTCTATTTTAGGATCTGCTACAGTCCATAGCTGGTATGGGTCTATGGATCTCAGTTTTAGGATCATTTCAGTCCTTAGCTGTTATGGGTCTCTGGATCTCTGTTTTGGGATCTGTTTCAGTCCGTTGCTGCTATGGTTCTCTGGATCTCTGTTTTAGGATCATTTCAGTCCTTAGCTGTTATGGGTCTCTGGATCTCTTATTCTGGATCTGTTTCAGTCCTTAGCTGTTATGGGTCTCTGGATCTCTGTTTTCAGATCAGTTTCAGTTATTAGCTGTTATGGGTCTCTGTGTCTCTGTTTTAGGATCTGTTTCACTCCTTAGCTGTTATGGTTCTCTGGACCTCTGTTTTAGGATCTGTTTCAGTCCTTAGCTGTTATGGGTCTCTGGATCTCTGTTTTAGGATCTGTTTCAGTCCTTAGCTGTTATGGGTCTCTGGATCTCTGTGTTGGGATCATTTCAGTCCTTAGCTGTTATGGGTCTCTGGATTCCTGTTTTGGGATCTGTTTCAGTCCCAAACTGTTATGTTCTCTGGATCTCTGTTTTAGGATAATTTCAGTCCTTAGATGTTATGGGTCTCTGGATCTCAGTTTTCGGTCTGTTTCAGTCCTTAGCTGTTATGGGTCTCTGGATCTCTGTTTTAGGATATGTTTCTGTCCTTAGCTGGTATGGGTCTCTGGATCTCTCTTTTAGGATCTGTTTCAGTCCTTAGCTGTTATGCGTCTCTGGATCTCTGTTTTAGGATCTGTTTCAGTCCTTAGCTGTTATGGGTCTCTGGATCTCTGTTCTATGATCTGTTTGATACCTTAGCTGTTATGGGTCTCTGGGTCTCTGTTTTAGGATCTGTTTCACTCCTTAGCTGTTATAGTTCTCTGGATCTCTGTTTTAGGATCTGTTTCAGTCCTTAGCTGTTTTTGGTCTCTGGTTCTCTGTTTTAGGATCTGTTTCAGTCCATAGCTGTTATGGGTCTCTGGGTCCCTGTTTTAGGATCTGTTTCACTCCTTAGCTGTTATGGTTCTATGGATCTCTGTTTTAGGATCTATTTCAGTTGTTAGCTGTTATGGGTCTCTCTTTTAGGATCTGTTTCACTCCTTAGCTGTTATGGTTTTCTGGATCTCTATTTTAGGATCTGTTACAGTCCATAGCTGGTATGGGTCTATGGATCTCGGTTTTAGGATCATTTCAGTCCTTATCTGTTATAGTTCTCTGGATCTCTGTTTTAGGATCTGTTTCAGTTGTTAGCTGTTGTGGGTCTCTGGGTCTCTCTTTTAGGATCTGTTTCACTCCTTAGCTGTTATGGTTTTCTGGATCTCTATTTTAGGATCTGTTACAGTCCATAGCTGGTATGGTTCTCTGGATCTCTGTTTTAGGATCATTTCAGTCCTTAGCTGTTATGGGTCTCTGGATCTCTGTTTTTGGATCTGTTTCAGTCCTTAACTGTTATGTTCTCTGGATCTCTGTTTTAGGATCATTTCAGTCCTTAGTTGTTATGGGTCTCTGGATCTCTGTTTTAGGATCTGTTTCAGTCCTTAGCTGTTATGGGTCTCTGGATCTCTGTTTTAGGATCTGTTTCAGTCCTTAGCTGTTATGGGTCTCTGGATCTCTGTGTTGGGATCATTTCAGTCCTTAGCTGTTATGGGTCTCTGGATTCCTGTTTTGGGATCTGTTTCAGTCCCAAACTGTTATGTTCTCTGGATCTCTGTTTTAGGATAATTTCAGTCCTTAGATGTTATGGGTCTCTGGATCTCAGTTTTCGGTCTGTTTCAGTCCTTAGCTGTTATGGGTCTCTGGATCTCTGTTTTAGGATATGTTTCTGTCCTTAGCTGGTATGGGTCTCTGGATCTCTCTTTTAGGATCTGTTTCAGTCCTTAGCTGTTATGCGTCTCTGGATCTCTGTTTTAGGATCTGTTTCAGTCCTTAGCTGTTATGGGTCTCTGGATCTCTGTTCTATGATCTGTTTGATACCTTAGCTGTTATGGGTCTCTGGGTCTCTGTTTTAGGATCTGTTTCACTCCTTAGCTGTTATAGTTCTCTGGATCTCTGTTTTAGGATCTGTTTCAGTCCTTAGCTGTTTTTGGTCTCTGGTTCTCTGTTTTAGGATCTGTTTCAGTCCATAGCTGTTATTGGTCTCTGGGTCCCTGTTTTAGGATCTGTTTCACTCCTTAGCTGTTATGGTTCTATGGATCTCTGTTTTAGGATCTATTTCAGTTGTTAGCTGTTATGGGTCTCTCTTTTAGGATCTGTTTCACTCCTTAGCTGTTATGGTTTTCTGGATCTCTATTTTAGGATCTGTTACAGTCCATAGCTGGTATGGGTCTATGGATCTCGGTTTTAGGATCATTTCAGTCCTTATCTGTTATAGTTCTCTGGGTCTCTCTTTTAGGATCTGTTTCACTCCTTAGCTGTTATGGTTTTCTGGATCTCTATTTTAGGATCTGTTACAGTCCATAGCTGGTATGGTTCTCTGGATCTCTGTTTTAGGATCATTTCAGTCCTTAGCTGTTATGGGTCTCTGGATCTCTGTTTTTGGATCTGTTTCAGTCCTTAACTGTTATGTTCTCTGGATCTCTGTTTTAGGATCATTTCAGTCCTTAGTTGTTATGGGTCTCTGGATCTCTGATTTAGGATCTGTTTCAGTCAATAGCTGTTATGGTTCTCTGGATCTCTGTTTTAGGATCTGTGTCAGTCCTTAGCTGTTATGGGACTCTGGATCGCTGTTTTAGGATATGTTTCAGTCCTTAGCTGGAATGGGTCTCTGGATCTCTGTTTTTGGATCTGTTCCAGTCATTGGCTGTTATGGGTCTCTGGATCTCTGTTTTAGGATCTGTTTCAGTCAATAGCTGTTATGGTTCTCTGGATCTCTGTTTTAGGATAATTTCAGTCTTTAGCTGTTATGGGTCTCTGTTTTACAATCTCTTTCACTCCTTAGCTGTTATGGTTCTCTGGATCTCTGTTTTAGGATCTGTTTCAGTCATTAGCTGTTATGGGTCTCTGAGTCTCTGTTTTAGGATCTGTTTCACTCCTTAGCTGTTATGGTTCTCTAGATCTCTGTTTTAGGATCTGTTTCAGTCCTTAGCTGTTATGGGTCTCTGGATCTCTGTTTTGGGATCATTTCAGTCCTTAGCTGTTATGGGTCTCTGTATTCCTGTTTTGGGATCTGTTTCAGTCCTTAACTGTTATGTTCTCTGGATCTCTGTTTTAGGATCATTTCAGTCCTTAGATGTTATGGGTCTCTGGATCTCTGTTTTCGGATCTGTTTCAGTCCTTAGATGTTATGGGTCTCTGGATCTCTGATTTAGGATCTGTTTCAGTCCTTAGCTGTTGTGGGTCACTGGATCTCTGTTTAGGATCTGTTTCAGTCAATAGCTGTTATGGTTCTCTGGATCTCTGTTTTAGGATCTGTGTCAGTCCTTAGCTGTTATGGGACTCTGGATCGCTGTTTTAGGATATGTTTCAGTCCTTAGCTGGAATGGGTCTCTGGATCTCTGTTTTTGGATCTGTTCCAGTCATTGGCTGTTATGGGTCTCTGGATCTCTGTTTTAGGATCTGTTTCAGTCAATAGCTGTTATGGTTCTCTGGATCTCTGTTTTAGGATCTGTTTCAGTCCTTAGCTGTTATGGGTCTCTCGATCTGATTCACTCTTTAGCTGTTATTGGTCTCTAGTTCTCTGTTTTAGGATCTGTTTCAGTCTTTAGCTATTATGGGTCTCTGTTTTATGATCTCTTTCCCTCCTTAGCTGTTATGGTTCTCTGGATCTCTGTTTTAGGATCTGTTTCAGTCATTAGCTGTTATGGGTCGCTGTGTCTCTGTTTTAGGATCTGTTTCACTTCTTAGCTGTTATGGTTCTCTGGATCTCTGTTTTAGGATCTGTTTCAGTCCTAAGCTGTTATGGGTCTCTGGATCTCTGTTTTGGGATCATTTCAGTCCTTAGCTGTTATTGGTCTCTGGATTCCTGTTTTGGGATCTGTTTCAGTCCTTAGCTGTTGTGGTTTTCTGGATCTCTATTTTAGGATTTGTTACAGTCCATAGCTGGTATGGGTCTATGGATCTCAGTTTTAGGATCATTTCAGTCCTTAGCTGTTATGGGTCTCTGGATCTCTGTTTTGGGATCTGTTTCAGTCCGTTGCTGCTATGGTTCTCTGGATCTCTGTTTTAGGATCATTTCAGTCCTTAGCTGTTATGGGTCTCTGGATCTCTTATTCTGGATCTGTTTCAGTCCTTAGCTGTTATGGGTCTCTGGATCTCTGTTTTCAGATCAGTTTCAGTCAATAGCTGCTATGGTTCTCTGGATCTCTGTTTTAGGATCTGTGTCAGTCCTTAGCTGTTATGGGACTCTGGATCGCTGTTTTAGGATATGTTTCAGTCCTTAGCTGGAATGGGTCTCTGGATCTCTGTTTTTGGATCTGTTTCAGTCATTGGCTGTTATGGGTCTCTGGATCTCTGTTTTAAGATCTGTTTCAGTCAATAGCTGTTATGGTTCTCTGGATCTCTGTTTTAGGATCTGTTTCGGTCCTTAGCTGTTATGGGTCTCTCGATCTGATTCACTCTTTAGCTGTTATTGGTCTCTAGTTCTCTGTTTTAGGATCTGTTTCAGTCTTTAGCTATTATGGGTCTCTGTTTTATGATCTCTTTCCCTCCTTAGCTGTTATGGTTCTCTGGATCTCTGTTTTAGGATCTGTTTCAGTCATTAGCTGTTATGGGTCGCTGTGTCTCTGTTTTAGGATCTGTTTCACTTCTTAGCTGTTATGGTTCTCTGGATCTCTGTTTTAGGATCTGTTTCAGTCCTAAGCTGTTATGGGTCTCTGGATCTCTGTTTTGGGATCATTTCAGTCCTTAGCTGTTATTGGTCTCTGGATTCCTGTTTTGGGATCTGTTTCAGTCCTTAGCTGTTGTGGTTTTCTGGATCTCTATTTTAGGATCTGCTACAGTCCATAGCTGGTATGGGTCTATGGATCTCAGTTTTAGGATCATTTCAGTCCTTAGCTGTTATGGGTCTCTGGATCTCTGTTTTGGGATCTGTTTCAGTCCGTTGCTGCTATGGTTCTCTGGATCTCTGTTTTAGGATCATTTCAGTCCTTAGCTGTTATGGGTCTCTGGATCTCTTATTCTGGATCTGTTTCAGTCCTTAGCTGTTATGGGTCTCTGGATCTCTGTTTTCAGATCAGTTTCAGTTATTAGCTGTTATGGGTCTCTGTGTCTCTGTTTTAGGATCTGTTTCACTCCTTAGCTGTTATGGTTCTCTGGACCTCTGTTTTAGGATCTGTTTCAGTCCTTAGCTGTTATGGGTCTCTGGATCTCTGTTTTAGGATCTGTTTCAGTCCTTAGCTGTTATGGGTCTCTGGATCTCTGTGTTGGGATCATTTCAGTCCTTAGCTGTTATGGGTCTCTGGATTCCTGTTTTGGGATCTGTTTCAGTCCCAAACTGTTATGTTCTCTGGATCTCTGTTTTAGGATAATTTCAGTCCTTAGATGTTATGGGTCTCTGGATCTCAGTTTTCGGTCTGTTTCAGTCCTTAGCTGTTATGGGTCTCTGGATCTCTGTTTTAGGATATGTTTCTGTCCTTAGCTGGTATGGGTCTCTGGATCTCTCTTTTAGGATCTGTTTCAGTCCTTAGCTGTTATGCGTCTCTGGATCTCTGTTTTAGGATCTGTTTCAGTCCTTAGCTGTTATGGGTCTCTGGATCTCTGTTCTATGATCTGTTTGATACCTTAGCTGTTATGGGTCTCTGGGTCTCTGTTTTAGGATCTATTTCACTCCTTAGCTGTTATAGTTCTCTGGATCTCTGTTTTAGGATCTGTTTCAGTCCTTAGCTGTTTTTGGTCTCTGGTTCTCTGTTTTAGGATCTGTTTCAGTCCATAGCTGTTATGGGTCTCTGGGTCCCTGTTTTAGGATCTGTTTCACTCCTTAGCTGTTATGGTTCTATGGATCTCTGTTTTAGGATCTATTTCAGTTGTTAGCTGTTATGGGTCTCTCTTTTAGGATCTGTTTCACTCCTTAGCTGTTATGGTTTTCTGGATCTCTATTTTAGGATCTGTTACAGTCCATAGCTGGTATGGGTCTATGGATCTCGGTTTTAGGATCATTTCAGTCCTTATCTGTTATAGTTCTCTGGATCTCTGTTTTAGGATCTGTTTCAGTTGTTAGCTGTTGTGGGTCTCTGGGTCTCTCTTTTAGGATCTGTTTCACTCCTTAGCTGTTATGGTTTTCTGGATCTCTATTTTAGGATCTGTTACAGTCCATAGCTGGTATGGTTCTCTGGATCTCTGTTTTAGGATCATTTCAGTCCTTAGCTGTTATGGGTCTCTGGATCTCTGTTTTTGGATCTGTTTCAGTCCTTAACTGTTATGTTCTCTGGATCTCTGTTTTAGGATCATTTCAGTCCTTAGTTGTTATGGGTCTCTGGATCTCTGATTTAGGATCTGTTTCAGTCAATAGCTGTTATGGTTCTCTGGATCTCTGTTTTAGGATCTGTGTCAGTCCTTAGCTGTTATGGGACTCTGGATCGCTGTTTTAGGATATGTTTCAGTCCTTAGCTGGAATGGGTCTCTGGATCTCTGTTTTTGGATCTGTTTCAGTCCTTGGCTGTTATGGGTCTCTGGATCTCTGTTTTAGGATCTGTTTCAGTCAATAGCTGTTATGGTTCTCTGGATCTCTGTTTTAGGATCTGTTTCAGTCCTTAGCTGTTATGGGTCTCTCGATCTGATTCACTCTTTAGCTGTTATTGGTCTCTAGTTCTCTGTTTTAGGATCTGTTTCAGTCTTTAGCTATTATGGGTCTCTGTTTTATGATCTCTTTCCCTCCTTAGCTGTTATGGTTCTCTGGATCTCTGTTTTAGGATCTGTTTCAGTCATTAGCTGTTATGGGTCTCTGTGTCTCTGTTTTAGGATCTGTTTCACTTCTTAGCTGTTATGGTTATCTGGATCTCTGTTTTAGGATCTGTTTCAGTCCTAAGCTGTTATGGGTCTCTGGATCTCTGTTTTGGGATAATTTCAGTCCTTAGCTGTTATTGGTCTCTGGATTCCTGTTTTGGGATCTGTTTCAGTCCTTAGCTGTTGTGGTTTTCTGGATCTCTATTTTAGGATCTGTTACAGTCCATAGCTGGTATGGGTCTATGGATCTGAGTTTTAGGATCATTTCAGTCCTTAGCTGTTATGGGTCTCTGGATCTCCGTTTTGGGATCTGTTTCAGTCCGTTGCTGCTATGGTTCTCTGGATCTCTGTTTTAGGATCATTTCAGTCCTTAGCTGTTATGGGTCTCTGGATCTCTTATTTTGGATCTGTTTCAGTCCTTAGCTGTTATGGGTCTCTGGATCTCTGTTTTCAGATCTGTTTCAGTCCTCAGCTGTTATGGGTCTCCGGATCTCTGTTTTAGTATCTGTTTCAGTCCCTAGCTATTATGAGTCTCTGTTTTAGGATCTGTTTCACTCCTTAGCTGTTATGGTTCTCTGAATCTCTGTTTTAGAGTCTGTTTCAGTTATTAGCTGTTATGGGTCTCTGTGTCTCTGTTTTAGGATCTGTTTGGGGGCGTGGCCAATTATAGGAAGTGAAATGCAATCGAGGCGTGGAACGCACGCAAAAAGAAGTAGAAAGCGTTCCAAAGGTTCCTGGCGGGCATCGTCCTCTTGGGAGATGTAGTTGGTTACCGGCGGTGGCGTCGGCGTTGCCGCAAACGCCAAGTTAAACGCCACGGGCTTCTCCCCTGGGCATAAGAATAACCTAAGAAACCGGGGGACGTGACAGTACCCCTCCTCAAAGATGGGCCTCCCCCGGGTCTCGAGCCATTAGACCGGAGAAACGCCCGCAAAAGACGCGGAGCGTGAAGATTTGAGGCAGGTTCCCAGGTACGATCTTCGGGGCCATAGCCTTTCCAGTCTACTAGATAATGCCGGGTGCCCCGGATTACTCGAGTATCCAATATGGCCTGAACCTCATATTCCTCTTCCCCCTGAATCGCAACGGGAGCGGGACGATCACCCAAACGCGTACCGGCAACATAAGGCCGTAATAGGGAGACGTGGAACACGGGGTGGATCTTCCAAGCCGAGGGTATGCCTAAACGATAGGCCACGGCGTTGATGCATCGCATGATGGTATAGGGACCCACGTAGCGGGGATTCAGCTTACGTTTTCCTGGTATGCGAAGGTGCACAGTGGACAGCCAGACCTTGTCCCCCGGGTGATACTCCGGGGCTGTTCTGCGATGCCTATCAGCATTCCGTTTCGTGCGATCTTGCGCTTGGTGTAGATGCTGAAGCACAGCGGCACGGATAGATCGTAAGGACTGGGCTGTTGCCTGAGCTGCGGGTACTCGTGCCACCGAAGGAAGGGTGGATGGTAGAACTCGAGGATGTAAACCATACATGGCATAGAAGAGTGAACAACCAGCCGATGCATGGCAGGCATTGTTGTAAGCGAATTCCGCAGCCCCCAATACAGACAGCCAGTCCGATTGATATTGTAAACACAAACATCGGAGATACTGCTCCATTGTGGCATTGAGACGTTCTGTTTGCCCGTCCGTCTGAGGATGGTATGCTGAGGATAGACGAACGTCAATGCCAAGAAATCGAGTGAGAGCTAGCCAGAAACGCGAGGTGAATTGGGATCCACGATCTGAGATAAGGATCAGAGGGAGGCCGAATAGGCGAACCACCTGTTCGAAGAACAACTTGGCCATTGTAGGAGCAGAAGGAACACCATTGCAGGGGACAAAGCGTGCCATCTTGGTGAAGGCATCTACCACCACCAAGATAGCGGTAAACCCCTGGACTGGTGGTAGCTCTACCACAAAATCAAGTGACACAGTGTGCCATGGGCGTGATGGGATGGGCATTTTCTGGAGAAGCCCCACCGGTTTTCCAGGCACCGTTTTGCATTGTGTACAGACGGCACATTTAGATACATAGTCTGCCACATCCCGTTTCATATTGGGCCACCAGCACCACCGGAGGAGTAGATCAGCTGTCTTAGTTTGTCCTGGATGGGCCGCCAGGCGTGTATCATGGGACCAGTTTAGGGCCTGTAAGCGGGTCCGAGCATCAGGGATATATAGACGTTCCTGTACGTAAGGTAACCCCGATATCAATTGTGCTTTTAGCCCTTGAAGTACCTCCCCATGGTCAGCAGCCCAGTGACGGATCCGTTCTAATAAGGAACCGGTTGCAGCACAGACACACATAACCGTGTTGTGTGGCAAAACAGGAAGGACTGTCTCCTCGAAGGGGATATCAACTCCGATACGAGAAAGTGCATCGGCCTTGCCATGCAAGGGGCCCGGTCGATAAGAAACCGTGAAATTGAATTGTGCAAAAAACAAATGCCATCTGATTTGTCTAGAGTTGGTACATTTCACCGTGGATAGAGCTTGTAGGTTACGGTGGTCCGTGTAAACCGTGACAGGGTGTCGACCCCCCAGTAGATGGTGTCTCCACTCCTTAAAGGCAGCTCGAATAGCCAATAGCTCACGTTCCATTATAGTATAATGTTTCTCCGGAGAAGTCAATTTCCTGGAAAAGAAGGCTACTGGGTGTAGTTGCCGAGTCGTGGGGCATTTCTGAGATAAGATCGCCCCAAGGGCAAGGGCAGAGGCATCAGCTTCGATGATGAAAGGTAATAGGGGGTTTGGATGTAGCAAGACCGGAGCCGTAGTGAACGCCTCTTTCAAGGCCTGAAAGGCGTCCTGAGCCTGAATGTCCCAACAAAAGGGAACTGAAGGACTGGTAAGGCGTGTCAATGGGACTACAATGGCTGAAAAGGATGCAATAAAGCGTCTATAAAAGTTAGCAAATCCTAGGAAAGATTGTAAACCCTTAAGCGAAGTCGGAGCAGGCCAATCAAGGACTGCTCGTATCTTTGCATCATGCATGTGAACACCCTGAGAGGATATCACGAATCCTAGAAACTCCACAGAGGAAACATGAAAGACGCATTTTTCAGCCTTTGCATATAATCCATGTTCCCGAAGACGGAGTAACACCGTCCGGACATGGTTCTCATGTTGTGATAACGTTTCCGAGAATATTAATATATCATCCAGATATATCACAACAAAAACATCCAACAGGTCTCGGAAGATGTCATTGACAAAGTGTTGGAAGGTTGCGGGGGCGTTACATAGACCAAACGGCATTACTAGGTATTCAAAAAGGCCGTATTTGCACTTGAAGGCAGTCTTCCACTCGTCGCCCGCACGCACTCTCACCAGATTGTAGGCCCCCCTTAAATCTAGTTTCGTAAAGAGTTTGGCGGTAGAGAGACGATCCAACAACTCCGAAATGAGGGGTAATGGGTACTGGTTTTTTATTGTCACAGCATTAAGTGTACGATAATCTACACAAGGCCGGAGATCCCCTTCCTTTTTTGGGACAAAAAAAATCGGAGAAGCAGCTGGAGAACGGGAAGGCCTTATATGGCCCAATCTCAGAGATTTCTCAACGTACTCCTTTAGGAGTTCTTCCTCAGGCCGTGCCAAAGAATATATCCTTCCGTGGGGAGAATGGCATTGGGTACCAAATCAATCGGACAGTCATATTCCCGATGTGGCGGCAATTGTTCAGACAAACCTTTGTCAAACACTTCCATCAGGTCCTGATATGCAGAAGGAATTTCCACCGTCATCCTAGTAGTAGCATTACAAGTGAGGATACTTGAAATCAGAGCCTTACATGGAGATGGGTGAGATGTCCCGTGAAGTGGAAAACAGTCCTTCAAACACAGGGGAGAAGAAAAAAGCACTGTTTGCTCCACCCAATCAATGATAGGGTTATGTTTACGCAACCATGGGAGGCCCAAGATGACCCCAAATTGTGGTGTGGAAATGAGATCGAAGGACAGGTATTCAGCATGCCCTTCCGTTGTGCTCATCCGCAAGGGTTGTGTTTGTTTCACAACATGACCCGAAACCAAACAGGAGCCGTCTACTGCATAGACAAGTTCTGGTGTCTCCTTAGGGTCTACCGGGATACCATAGGTTGCTGCCAGATGTTCATCCATATAATTACCTGTTGCCCCGGAATCTATCATGACTGGACTAGAAAAGACTTGAGAATTGGGCAACATAAAAGACATATCCAAATATATGTGCGCGGCAGCTGTTTGAAGGAATGAGCCATTGGAAGGCTGACCCGTCACGTCGGCTCGATTTAGGGACGGGTCGTGGCGTTTCCCGCCCGTTTAACAGGGCGTTTAGGGCAGACACGAATGAAATGTCCCGTTTGTCCACAATACAGACACAGATTGTTTTGCATTCTTCTCTCCCTCTGCTTTTGAGAGAGGACCTTTTACTGCCCCAATTTGCATGGGTTCTACCTCTCCAGAGGTTGGAGAAGATCCTAATTCGGATCTGCCAGGGCGAGGCTCAAGGTGACGGCGTTCTCCACGCCTTTGTTGCATCCGAGCATCGACCTGTAACACCAAATCAAGCAATTCAGGAAATACGGAAGGGATAGAAGGGACAACGGACAATGCGTCCTTAAGTTCGTCTGATAACCCCTTATAGAAGACTGCCGCCTTTTTTGATTCAGGCCAAGAGGTTTCTGCGGCCAGCTGATTGAATCGGGCTAAATACGCCAAAAGAGGTTGTTTCCCCTGGGATATTGCCAAAAACTCTAAATCCGAAGCCTGAGCCTTATATCTGGTGTCAAAGACCAGATTCATGGCGACTAGTAGGGCATCGAAATCGTACAAGACCGGGTCATTGGACTCCAACAACGGATTAGCCCAGGCCGCAGCCATACCCCCTAGATGAGAGAGCACAAAAGCTGCTTTTGTTTCAGAATTAGGGAATGCCAAGGGACGGCATAGGAAATGTAAACGACATTGATTGACAAATGTCCTATACGTTTTTGGGTCTCCCGTGAAGCGTTCCGGTGGTGCCAATGGAAAAGGACCCGGCAACACCACAGGGGCTAGGGGTGTCGGAGGAACTGGTGGTGGTACAGGAGCGGGAACATCCCCAAACTCCTCATCCACCGGCAAGGGTTGCACAAAGCTTTGCATGACATCCATGCGTTGGTGCAAAGCGGCATGTGCTGCTGCCATGTCTGTGCGTAACGTGGTAAAGGCTTGCATCATAGCAGCCATAGGATCTGCATTAGGATCCATCTCGGACAGACAGGCACCAGTATTAGGCTCCTAAATCTGTCGCGGTTCGAGGGTTCCACGATGAGTCTGAGGTATCACTTGGGTTAGATGCTAAAGTAATCCAGACTTCCTTCCTGAGAGCACAGCTTGCAGGGAAACGAAACACCTGTCAGGCCAAGGGCTCAGGCAAAAAGGCAGAACGCACAGCGGAGCTAGAGGGAAGAAAACAGACAAAGTAAATATTACATACCGTTTGTTGACAATTCCAGTCCCTCTACCCCCTCCGAGCCCCACAAGCTTACCTGTGTATTCTTTTCCTTCAGCGGAACACCTACTTGTGACAATACACAAGAATGGGAGTGCGTGAAGGTCAGGGCTAGAATGAAGGGGGACCATAGACTTCCCTCAATGATGGATTGGTGATGTCAACAGTAGAGTGTCCCCCATTCCAATGAGTGTAAACAAAATCAAATGTTCCAAGAGCAAATAGGCAAAGAAAACAGCAGAGCGTCCCACTATCCAAGGAGTGAAGCCAAGTGTCTCAAGATCCAAGGGGGCGGAGTAAATGATGAGCACAGCAAAGCGTCCCAAATAATCCCACAAATGATGAGCACAGCAAAGCGTCCCAACTAATCCCACAAATGATGAGCACAGCAAAGCGTCCCAACAATAACCAAGAAGTGAGGTTCTCCACTCGGGGAGCGGGTGGCCAGGAGTGATTTGAAGACTACGGGGTTGAAGGGGGCCGGAAACCAGAGATGAGAAGCAGAATCCAAAATCAGTCCGAGGTGTATTCCGTGGTCGAGCAGGGGAGTTGATCAAACGAAGGTCTAAGGCAGAACCAAGGAGACGATAACAAAGGTCCAAAGTCCAAGGTAAGCGTAGAATTTCAGGAACCAGAAAGGCAAGGAAAAAGGGGAGAAGGAACTTAATCCAAGAGCGTAGCTCGCGTAACGCAATGGTTTAGGAGCACCGGCTTGTTGGGGGCGTGGCCAATTATAGGAAGTGAAATGCAATCGAGGCGTGGAACGCACGCAAAAAGAAGTAGAAAGCGTTCCAAAGGTTCCTGGCGGGCATCGTCCTCTTGGGAGATGTAGTTGGTTACCGGCGGTGGCGTCGGCGTTGCCGCAAACGCCAAGTTAAACGCCACGGGCTTCTCCCCTGGGCATAAGAATAACCTAAGAAACCGGGGGACGTGACACTGGGTCCCTGTTTTAGGATCTGTCTCACTCCTTAGCTGTTATGGTTCTATGGATCTCTGTTTTAGGATCTATTTCAGTTGTTAGCTGTTATGGGTCTCTGGATCTCTGTTTTAGGATCATTTCAGTCCTTAGCTGTTATTGGTCTCTGGATTCCTGTTTTGGGATCTGTTTCAGTCCTTAGCTGTTGTGGTTTTCTGGATCTCTATTTTAGGATCTGCTACAGTCCATAGCTGGTATGGGTCTATGGATCTCAGTTTTAGGATCATTTCAGTCCTTAGCTGTTATGGGTCTCTGGATCTCTGTTTTGGGATCTGTTTCAGTCCGTTGCTGCTATGGTTCTCTGGATCTCTGTTTTCAGATCAGTTTCAGTCCTCAGCTGTTATGGGTCTACGGATCTCTGTTTTAGTATCTGTTTCAGTCCCTTGCTATTATGAGTCTCTGTTTTAGGATCTGTTTCACTCCTTAGCTGTTATGGTTCTCTGAATCTCTGTTTTAGAATCTGTTTCAGTTATTAGCTGTTATGGGTCTCTGTGTCTCTGTTTTAGGATCTGTTTCACTCCTTAGCTGTTATGGTTCTCTGGACCTCTGTTTTAGGATCTGTTTCAGTCCTTAGCTGTTATGGGTCTCTGGATCTCTGTGTTGGGATCATTTCAGTCCTTAGCTGTTATGGGTCTCTGGATTCCTGTTTTGGGATCTGTTTCAGTCCCAAACTGTTATGTTCTCTGGATCTCTGTTTTAGGATAATTTCAGTCCTTAGATGTTATGGGTCTCTGGATCTCAGTTTTCGGTCTGTTTCAGTCCTTAGCTGTTATGGGTCTCTGGATCTCTGTTTTAGGATATGTTTCTGTCCTTAGCTGGTATGGGTCTCTGGATCTCTCTTTTAGGATCTGTTTCAGTCCTTAGCTGTTATGCGTCTCTGGATCTCTGTTTTAGGATCTGTTTCAGTCCTTAGCTGTTATGGGTCTCTGGATCTCTGTTCTATGATCTGTTTGATACCTTAGCTGTTATGGGTCTCTGGGTCTCTGTTTTGGGATCTGTTTCACTCCTTAGCTGTTATAGTTCTCTGGATCTCTGTTTTAGGATCTGTTTCAGTCCTTAGCTGTTTTTGGTCTCTGGTTCTCTGTTTTAGGATCTGTTTCAGTCCATAGCTGTTATGGGTCTCTGGGTCCCTGTTTTAGGATCTGTTTCACTCCTTAGCTGTTATGGTTCTATGGATCTCTGTTTTAGGATCTATTTCAGTTGTTAGCTGTTATGGGTCTCTCTTTTAGGATCTGTTTCACTCCTTAGCTGTTATGGTTTTCTGGATCTCTATTTTAGGATCTGTTACAGTCCATAGCTGGTATGGGTCTATGGATCTCGGTTTTAGGATCATTTCAGTCCTTATCTGTTATAGTTCTCTGGATCTCTGTTTTAGGATCTGTTTCAGTTGTTAGCTGTTGTGGGTCTCTGGGTCTCTCTTTTAGGATCTGTTTCGCTCCTTAGCTGTTATGGTTTTCTGGATCTCTATTTTAGGATCTGTTACAGTCCATAGCTGGTATGGTTCTCTGGATCTCTGTTTTAGGATCATTTCAGTCCTTAGCTGTTATGGGTCTCTGGATCTCTGTTTTTGGATCTGTTTCAGTCCTTAGCTGTTATGGGTCTCTGGATCTCTGTTTTCAGATCTGTTTCAGTCCTCAGCTGTTATGGGTCTCTGGATCTCTGTTTTAGGATCTGTTTCAGTCCTTAGCTGTTGTGGCACTCTGGATCTCTGTTTTAGGATCTGTTTCAGTCCTTAGCTGTTGTGGGTCTCTTGGTCACTGTTTTAGAATCTGTTTCAGTCCTTAGCTGTTATGGGTCTCTGGATTCCTGTTTTGGGAGCTGTTTCAGTCCTTAACTGTATGTTCTCTGGATCTCTGTTTTAGGATCATTTCAGTCATTAGCTGTTATTGGTCTCTGTTTTACAATCTCTTTCACTCGTTAGCCTTTATGGTTCTCTGGATCTCTATTTTAGGATCTGTTTCAGTCATTAGCTGTTATGGGTCTCTGTGTCTCTGTTTTAGGATCTGTTTCACTCCTTAGCTGTTATGGTTCTCTGGATCTCTGTTTTAGGATCTGTTTCAGTCCTTAGCTGTTATGGGTCTCTGGGTCTCTGTTTTGGGATCATTTCAGTCCTTAGCTGTTATGGGTCTCTGGATTCCTGTTTTGGGATCTGTTTCATTCCTTAACTGTTATGTTCTCTGGATCTCTGTTTTAGGATCATTTCAGTCCTTAGTTGTTATGGGTCTCTGGATCTCTGATTTAGGATCTGTTTCAGTCAATAGCTGTTATGGTTCTCTGGATCTCTGTTTTAGGATCTGTGTCAGTCCTTAGCTGTTATGGGACTCTGGATCGCTGTTTTAGGATATGTTTCAGTCCTTAGCTGGAATGGGTCTCTGGATCTCTGTTTTTGGATCTGTTTCAGTCCTTGGCTGTTATGGGTCTCTGGATCTCTGTTTTAGGATCTGTTTCAGTCAATAGCTGTTATGGTTCTCTGGATCTCTGTTTTAGGATCTGTTTCAGTCCTTAGCTGTTATGGGTCTCTCGATCTGATTCACTCTTTAGCTGTTATTGGTCTCTAGTTCTCTGTTTTAGGATCTGTTTCAGTCTTTAGCTATTATGGGTCTCTGTTTTATGATCTCTTTCCCTCCTTAGCTGTTATGGTTCTCTGGATCTCTGTTTTAGGATCTGTTTCAGTCATTAGCTGTTATGGGTCTCTGTGTCTCTGTTTTAGGATCTGTTTCACTTCTTAGCTGTTATGGTTCTCTGGATCTCTGTTTTAGGATCTGTTTCAGTCCTAAGCTGTTATGGGTCTCTGGATCTCTGTTTTGGGATCATTTCAGTCCTTAGCTGTTATTGGTCTCTGGATTCCTGTTTTGGGATCTGTTTCAGTCCTTAGCTGTTGTGGTTTTCTGGATCTCTATTTTAGGATCTGTTACAGTCCATAGCTGGTATGGGTCTATGGATCTGAGTTTTAGGATCATTTCAGTCCTTAGCTGTTATGGGTCTCTGGATCTCTGTTTTGGGATCTGTTTCAGTCCGTTGCTGCTATGGTTCTCTGGATCTCTGTTTTAGGATCATTTCAGTCCTTAGCTGTTATGGGTCTCTGGATCTCTTATTTTGGATCTGTTTCAGTCCTTAGCTGTTATGGGTCTCTGGATCTCTGTTTTCAGATCTGTTTCAGTCCTCAGCTGTTATGGGTCTCCGGATCACTGTTTTAGTATCTGTTTCAGTCCCTAGCTATTATGAGTCTCTGTTTTAGGATCTGTTTCACTCCTTAGCTGTTATGGTTCTCTGAATCTCTGTTTTAGAGTCTGTTTCAGTTATTAGCTGTTATGGGTCTCTGTGTCTCCGTTTTAGGATCTGTTTCACTCCTTAGCTGTTATGGTTCTCTGGACCTCTGTTTTAGGATCTGTTTCAGTCCTTAGCTGTTATGGGTCTCTGGATCTCTGTGTTGGGATCATTTCAGTCCTTAGCTGTTATGGGTCTCTGGATTCCTGTTTTGCGATCTGTTTCAATCCCGAACAGTTATGTTCTCTGGATCTCTGTTTTAGGATAATTTCAGTCCTTAGATGTTATGGGTCTCTGGATCTCAGTTTTAGGATATGTTTCAGTCCTTAGCTGGTATGGGTCTCTGGATTTCTCTTTTAGGATCTGTTTAGTCCTTAGCTTTTATGCGTCTCTGGATCTCTGTTTTAGGATCTGTTTCAGTCCTTAGCTGTTATGGGTCTCTGGATCTCTGTTCTTTGATCTGTTTGAGACCTTAGCTGTTATGGGTCTCTGGGTCTCTGTTTTAGGATCTGTTTCACTCCTTAGCTGTTATAGTTCTCTGGATCTCTGTTTTAGGATCTGTTTCAGTCCTTAGCTGTTTTTGGTCTCTGGTTCTCTGTTTTAGGATCTGTTTCAGTCCATAGCTGTTATGGGTCTCTGGGTCCCTGTTTTAGGATCTGTCTCACTCCTTAGCTGTTATGGTTCTATGGATCTCTGTTTTAGGATCTATTTCAGTTGTTAGCTGTTATGGGTCTCTGGGTCTCTCTTTTAGGATATGTTTCACTCCTTAGCTGCTATGGTTTTCTGGATCTCTATTTTAGGATCTGTTACAGTCCATAGCTGGTATGGGTCTATGGATCTCGGTTTTAGGATCATTTCAGTCCTTATCTGTTATGGTTCTCTGGATCTCTGTTTTAGGATCTGTTTCAGTTGTTAGCTGTTGTGGGTCTCTGGATCTCTGTTTTCAGATCTGTTTCAGTCCTCAGCTGTTATGGGTCTATGGATCTCTGTTTTAGGATCTGTTTCAGTCCTTAGCTGTTGTGGCACTCCGGATCTCTGTTTTAGGATCTGTTTCAGTCCTTAGCAGTTGTGGGTCTCTTGATCACTGTTTTAGAATCTGTTTCAGTCCTTAGCTGTTATGGGTCTCTGGATTCCTGTTTTGGGAGCTGTTTCAGTCCTTAACTGTTATGTTCTCTGGATCTCTGTTTTAGGATCATTTCAGTCCTTAGTTGTTATGGGTCTCTGGATCTCTGATTTAGGATCTGTTTCAGTCAATAGCTGTTATGGTTCTCTGGATCTCTGTTTTAGGATCTGTGTCAGTCCTTAGCTGTTATGGGACTCTGGATCGCTGTTTTAGGATATGTTTCAGTCCTTAGCTGGAATGGGTCTCTGGATCTCTGTTTTTGGATCTGTTTCAGTCCTTGGCTGTTATGGGTCTCTGGATCTCTGTTTTAGGATCTGTTTCAGTCAATAGCTGTTATGGTTCTCTGGATCTCTGTTTTAGGATCTGTTTCAGTCCTTAGCTGTTATGGGTCTCTCGATCTGATTCACTCTTTAGCTGTTATTGGTCTCTAGTTCTCTGTTTTAGGATCTGTTTCAGTCTTTAGCTATTATGGGTCTCTGTTTTATGATCTCTTTCCCTCCTTAGCTGTTATGGTTCTCTGGATCTCTGTTTTAGGATCTGTTTCAGTCATTAGCTGTTATGGGTCTCTGTGTCTCTGTTTTAGGATCTGTTTCACTTCTTAGCTGTTATGGTTCTCTGGATCTCTGTTTTAGGATCTGTTTCAGTCCTAAGCTGTTATGGGTCTCTGGATCTCTGTTTTGGGATCATTTCAGTCCTTAGCTGTTATTGGTCTCTGGATTCCTGTTTTGGGATCTGTTTCAGTCCTCAGCTGTTATGGGTCTCCGGATCACTGTTTTAGTATCTGTTTCAGTCCCTAGCTATTATGAGTCTCTGTTTTAGGATCTGTTTCACTCCTTAGCTGTTATGGTTCTCTGAATCTCTGTTTTAGAGTCTGTTTCAGTTATTAGCTGTTATGGGTCTCTGTGTCTCCGTTTTAGGATCTGTTTCACTCCTTAGCTGTTATGGTTCTCTGGACCTCTGTTTTAGGATCTGTTTCAGTCCTTAGCTGTTATGGGTCTCTGGATCTCTGTGTTGGGATCATTTCAGTCCTTAGCTGTTATGGGTCTCTGGATTCCTGTTTTGCGATCTGTTTCAATCCCGAACAGTTATGTTCTCTGGATCTCTGTTTTAGGATAATTTCAGTCCTTAGATGTTATGGGTCTCTGGATCTCAGTTTTAGGATATGTTTCAGTCCTTAGCTGGTATGGGTCTCTGGATTTCTCTTTTAGGATCTGTTTAGTCCTTAGCTTTTATGCGTCTCTGGATCTCTGTTTTAGGATCTGTTTCAGTCCTTAGCTGTTATGGGTCTCTGGATCTCTGTTCTTCGATCTGTTTGAGACCTTAGCTGTTATGGGTCTCTGGGTCTCTGTTTTAGGATCTGTTTCACTCCTTAGCTGTTATAGTTCTCTGGATCTCTGTTTTAGGATCTGTTTCAGTCCTTAGCTGTTTTTGGTCTCTGGTTCTCTGTTTTAGGATCTGTTTCAGTCCATAGCTGTTATGGGTCTCTGGGTCCCTGTTTTAGGATCTGTCTCACTCCTTAGCTGTTATGGTTCTATGGATCTCTGTTTTAGGATCTATTTCAGTTGTTAGCTGTTATGGGTCTCTGGGTCTCTCTTTTAGGATATGTTTCACTCCTTAGCTGCTATGGTTTTCTGGATCTCTATTTTAGGATCTGTTACAGTCCATAGCTGGTATGGGTCTATGGATCTCGGTTTTAGGATCATTTCAGTCCTTATCTGTTATGGTTCTCTGGATCTCTGTTTTAGGATCTGTTTCAGTTGTTAGCTGTTGTGGGTCTCTGGATCTCTGTTTTCAGATCTGTTTCAGTCCTCAGCTGTTATGGGTCTATGGATCTCGGTTTTAGGATCATTTCAGTCCTTATCTGTTATGGTTCTCTGGATCTCTGTTTTAGGATCTGTTTCAGTTGTTAGCTGTTGTGGGTCTCTGGATCTCTGTTTTCAGATCTGTTTCAGTCCTTAGCTGTTATGGGTCTCTGGATTCCTGTTTTGGGAGCTGTTTCAGTCCTTAACTGTTATGTTCTCTGGATCTCTGTTTTAGGATCATTTCAGTCCTTAGTTGTTATGGGTCTCTGGATCTCTGATTTAGGATCTGTTTCAGTCAATAGCTGTTATGGTTCTCTGGATCTCTGTTTTAGGATCTGTGTCAGTCCTTAGCTGTTATGGGACTCTGGATCGCTGTTTTAGGATATGTTTCAGTCCTTAGCTGGAATGGGTCTCTGGATCTCTGTTTTTGGATCTGTTTCAGTCCTTGGCTGTTATGGGTCTCTGGATCTCTGTTTTAGGATCTGTTTCAGTCAATAGCTGTTATGGTTCTCTGGATCTCTGTTTTAGGATCTGTTTCAGTCCTTAGCTGTTATGGGTCTCTCGATCTGATTCACTCTTTAGCTGTTATTGGTCTCTAGTTCTCTGTTTTAGGATCTGTTTCAGTCTTTAGCTATTATGGGTCTCTGTTTTATGATCTCTTTCCCTCCTTAGCTGTTATGGTTCTCTGGATCTCTGTTTTAGGATCTGTTTCAGTCATTAGCTGTTATGGGTCTCTGTGTCTCTGTTTTAGGATCTGTTTCACTTCTTAGCTGTTATGGTTCTCTGGATCTCTGTTTTAGGATCTGTTTCAGTCCTAAGCTGTTATGGGTCTCTGGATCTCTGTTTTGGGATCATTTCAGTCCTTAGCTGTTATTGGTCTCTGGATTCCTGTTTTGGGATCTGTTTCAGTCCTTAGCTGTTGTGGTTTTCTGGATCTCTATTTTAGGATCTGTTACAGTCCATAGCTGGTATGGGTCTATGGATCTGAGTTTTAGGATCATTTCAGTCCTTAGCTGTTATGGGTCTCTGGATCTCTGTTTTGGGATCTGTTTCAGTCCGTTGCTGCTATGGTTCTCTGGATCTCTGTTTTAGGATCATTTCAGTCCTTAGGTGTTATGGGTCTCTGGATCTCTTATTTTGGATCTGTTTCAGTCCTTAGCTGTTATGGGTCTCTGGATCTCTGTTTTCAGATCTGTTTCAGTCCTCAGCTGTTATGGGTCTCCGGATCACTGTTTTAGTATCTGTTTCAGTCCCTAGCTATTATGAGTCTCTGTTTTAGGATCTGTTTCACTCCTTAGCTGTTATGGTTCTCTGAATCTCTGTTTTAGAGTCTGTTTCAGTTATTAGCTGTTATGGGTCTCTGTGTCTCCGTTTTAGGATCTGTTTCACTCCTTAGCTGTTATGGTTCTCTGGACCTCTGTTTTAGGATCTGTTTCAGTCCTTAGCTGTTATGGGTCTCTGGATCTCTGTGTTGGGATCATTTCAGTCCTTAGCTGTTATGGGTCTCTGGATTCCTGTTTTGCGATCTGTTTCAATCCCGAACAGTTATGTTCTCTGGATCTCTGTTTTAGGATAATTTCAGTCCTTAGATGTTATGGGTCTCTGGATCTCAGTTTTAGGATATGTTTCAGTCCTTAGCTGGTATGGGTCTCTGGATTTCTCTTTTAGGATCTGTTTCAGTCCTTAGCTTTTATGCGTCTCTGGATCTCTGTTTTAGGATCTGTTTCAGTCCTTAGCTGTTATGGGTCTCTGGATCTCTGTTCTTTGATCTGTTTGAGACCTTAGCTGTTATGGGTCTCTGGGTCTCTGTTTTAGGATCTGTTTCACTCCTTAGCTGTTATAGTTCTCTGGATCTCTGTTTTAGGATCTGTTTCAGTCCTTAGCTGTTTTTGGTCTCTGGTTCTCTGTTTTAGGATCTGTTTCAGTCCATAGCTGTTATGGGTCTCTGGGTCCCTGTTTTAGGATCTGTCTCACTCCTTAGCTGTTATGGTTCTATGGATCTCTGTTTTAGGATCTATTTCAGTTGTTAGCTGTTATGGGTCTCTGGGTCTCTCTTTTAGGATATGTTTCACTCCTTAGCTGCTATGGTTTTCTGGATCTCTATTTTAGGATCTGTTACAGTCCATAGCTGGTATGGGTCTATGGATCTCGGTTTTAGGATCATTTCAGTCCTTATCTGTTATGGTTCTCTGGATCTCTGTTTTAGGATCTGTTTCAGTGGTTAGCTGTTGTGGGTCTCTGGGTCTCTCTTTTAGGATCTGTTTCACTCCTTAGCTGTTATGGTTTTCTGGATCTCTATTTTAGGATCTGTTACAGTCCATAGCTGGTATGGTTCTCTGGATCTCTGTTTTAGGATCATTTCAGTCCTTAGCTGTTATGGGTCTCTGGATCTCTGTTTTTGGATCTGTTTCAGTCCTTAGCTGTTATGGGTCTCTGGATCTCTGTTTTCAGATCTGTTTCAGTCCTCAGCTGTTATGGGTCTATGGATCTCTGTTTTAGGATCTGTTTCAGTCCTTAGCTGTTGTGGCACTCCGGATCTCTGTTTTAGGATCTGTTTCAGTCCTTAGCAGTTGTGGGTCTCTTGATCACTGTTTTAGAATCTGTTTCAGTCCTTAGCTGTTATGGGTCTCTGGATTCCTGTTTTGGGAGCTGTTTCAGTCCTTAACTGTTATGTTCTCTGGATCTCTGTTTTAGGATCATTTCAGTCATTAGCTGTTATTGGTCTCTGTTTTACGATCTCTTTCACTCCTTAGCTGTTATGGTTCTCTGGATCTCTGTTTTAGGATCTGTTTCAGTCATTAGCTGTTATGGGTCTCTGGGTCTCTGTTTTAGGATCTGTTTCACTCCTTAGCTGTTATGGTTCTCTGGATCTCTGTTTTAGGATCTGTTTCAGTCCTTAGCTGTTATGGGTCTCTGGATCTCTGTTTTGGGATCATTTCAGTCCTTAGCTGTTATGGGTCTCTGGATTCCTGTTTTGGAATCTGTTTCAGTCCTTAACTGTTATGTTCTCTGGATCTCTGTTTTAGGATCATTTCAGTCCTTAGATGTTATGGGTCTCTGGATCTCTGTTTTCGGATCTGTTTCAGTCCTTAGATGTTATGGGTCTCTGGATCTCTGTTTTAGGATATGTTTCAGTCCTTAGCTGTTATGGGTCTCTGGATCTAAGTTTTAGGATCTGTTTCAGTCCTTAGCTGTTATGGGTCTCTGGATCTCTGTTCTACGATCTGTTTCAGCCCTTAGCTGTTATGGGTCTCTGGGTCTCTGTTTTAGGATCTGTTTCACTCCTTAGCTGTTATGGTTCTCTGGATCTCTGTTTTAGGATCTCTTTCAGTCCTTAACTTTTATGGGTCTCTGGATCTCTGTTTTAGGATCTGTTTTAGTCGTTAGCTGTTATGGGTCTCTGGGTCTCTCTTTTAGGATCTGTTTCACTCCTTAGCTGTTATGGGTCTCTGGGTCTCTCTTTTAGGATCTGTTTCACTCCTTAGCTGTTATGGTTTTCTGGATCTCTATTTTAGGATCTGTTAACGTCCATAGCTGGTATGGGTCTATGGAACTCGGTTTTAGGATCATTTCAGTCCTTAGCTGTTATGGGTCTCTGGATCTCTGTTTTGGGATCTGTTTCCCTCCTTAGCTGTTATGGTTCTCTGGATCTCTGTTTTAGGATCTCTTTCAGTCCATAGCTGTTATGGGTCTATGGATCTCGGTTTTAGGATCATTTCAGTCCTTAGCTGTTATGGGTCTCTGGATCTCTGTTTTAGGATCGGATTCACGCCTTACCTGATTTTGGTCTCTGGTTCTCTGTTTTAGGATCTGTTTCAGTCCATAGCTGTTATGGGTCTCTGAATCTCTGTTTTAGAGTCTGTTTCAGTTATTAGCTGTTATGGGTCTCTGTGTCTCTGTTTTAGGATCTGTTTCACTCCTTAGCTGTTATGGTTCTCTGGACCTCTGTTTTAGAATCTGTTTCAGTCCTTAGCTGTTATGGGTCTCTGGATCTCTGTGTTGGGATCATTTCAGTCCTTAGCTGTTATGGGTCTCTGGATTCCTGTTTTGGGATCTGTTTCAGTCCGTTGCTGCTATGGTTCTCTGGATCTCTGTTTTATGATCATTTCAGTCCTTACCTGTTATGGGTCTCTGGATCTCTTATTCTGGATCTGTTTCAGTCCTTAGCTGTTATGGGTCTCTGGATCTCTGTTTTCAGATCAGTTTCAGTCCTCAGCTGTTATGGGTCTTCGGATCTCTGTTTTAGTATCTGTTTCAGTCTTTAGCTATTATGAGTCTCTGTTTTAGGATCTGTTTCACTCCTTAGCTGTTATGGTTCTCTGAATCTCTGTTTTAGAATCTGTTTCAGTTATTAGCTGTTATGGGTCTCTGTGTCTCTGTTTTAGGATCTGTTTCACTCCTTAGCTGTTATGGTTCTCTGGACCTCTGTTTTAGGATCTGTTTCAGTCCTTAGCTGTTATGGGTCTCTGGATCTCTGTGTTGGGATCATTTCAGTCCTTAGCTGTTATGGGTCTCTGGATTCCTGTTTTGGGATCTGTTTCAGTCCCAAACTGTTATGTTCTCTGGATCTCTGTTTTAGGATAATTTCAGTCCTTAGATGTTATGGGTCTCTGGATCTCAGTTTTCGGTCTGTTTCAGTCTTTAGCTGTTATGGGTCTCTGGAACTCTGTTTTAGGATACGTTTCAGTCCTTAGCTGGTATGGGTCTCTGGATCTCTCTTTTAGGATCTGTTTCAGTCCTTAGCTGTTATGCGTCTCTGGATCTCTGTTTTAGGATCTGTTTCAGTCCTTAGCTGTTATGGGTCTCTGGATCTCTGTTCTATGATCTGTTTGATACCTTAGCTGTTATGGGTCTCTGGGTCTCTGTTTTAGGATCTGTTTCACTCCTTAGCTGTTATTGTTCTCTGGATCTCTGTTTTAGGATCTGTTTCAGTCCTTAGCTGTTTTTGGTCTCTGGTTCTCTGTTTTAGGATCTGTTTCAGTCCATAGCTGTTATGGGTCTCTGGGTCCCTGTTTTAGGATCTGTTTCACTCCTTAGCTGTTATGGTTCTATGGATCTCTGTTTTAGGATCTATTTCAGTTGTTAGCTGTTATGGGTCTCTCTTTTAGGATCTGTTTCACTCCTTAGCTGTTATGGTTTTCTGGATCTCTATTTTAGGATCTGTTACAGTCCATAGCTGGTATGGGTCTATGGATCTCGGTTTTAGGATCATTTCAGTCCTTATCTGTTATGGTTCTCTGGATCTCTGTTTTAGGATCTGTTTCAGTTGTTAGCTGTTGTGGGTCTCTGGGTCTCTCTTTTAGGATCTGTTTCACTCCTTAGCTGTTATGGTTTTCTGGATCTCTATTTTAGGATCTGTTACAGTCCATAGCTGGTATGGTTCTCTGGATCTCTGTTTTAGGATCATTTCAGTCCTTAGCTGTTATGGGTCTCTGGATCTCTGTTTTTGGATCTGTTTCAGTCCTTAGCTGTTATGGGTCTCTGGATCTCTGTTTTCAGATCTGTTTCAGTCCTCAGCTGTTATGGGTCTCTGGATCTCTGTTTTAGGATCTGTTTCAGTCCTTAGCTGTTGTGGCACTCTGGATCTCTGTTTTAGGATCTGTTTCAGTCCTTAGCTGTTGTGGGTCTCTTGGTCACTGTTTTAGAATCTGTTTCAGTCCTTAGCTGTTATGGGTCTCTGGATTCCTGTTTTGGGAGCTGTTTCAGTCCTTAACTGTTATGTTCTCTGGATCTCTGTTTTAGGATCATTTCAGTCATTAGCTGTTATTGGTCTCTGTTTTACGATCTCTTTCACTCCTTAGCCTTTATGGTTCTCTGGATCTCTGTTTTAGGATCTGTTTCAGTCATTAGCTGTTATGGGTCTCTGTGTCTCTGTTTTAGGATCTGTTTCACTCCTTAGCTGTTATGGTTCTCTGGATCTCTGTTTTAGGATCTGTTTCAGTCCTTAGCTGTTATGGGTCTCTGGGTCTCTGTTTTGGGATCATTTCAGTCCTTAGCTGTTATGAGTCTCTGGATTCCTGTTTTGGGATCTGTTTCAGTCCTTAACTGTTATGTTCTCTGGATCTCTGTTTTAGGATCATTTCAGTCCTTAGTTGTTATGGGTCTCTGGATCTCTGTTTTCGGATCTGTTTCAGTCCTTAGATGTTATGAGTCTCTAGATCTCTGATTTAGGATTTGTTTCAGTCCTTAACTGTTGTGGGTCACTGGATCTCTGTTTTAGGATCTGTTTCAGTCAATAGCTGTTATGGTTCTCTGGATCTCTGTTTTAGGATCTGTGTCAGTCCTTAGCTGTTATGGGACTCTGGATCGCTGTTTTAGGATATGTTTCAGTCCTTAGCTGGAATGGGTCTCTGGATCTCTGTTTTTGGATCTGTTTCAGTCCTTGGCTGTTATGGGTCTCTGGATCTCTGTTTTAGGATCTGTTTCAGTCAATAGCTGTTATGGTTCTCTGGATCTCTGTTTTAGGATCTGTTTCAGTCCTTAGCTGTTATGGGTCTCTCGATCTGATTCACTCTTTAGCTGTTATTGGTCTCTAGTTCTCTGTTTTAGGATCTGTTTCAGTCTTTAGCTATTATGGGTCTCTGTTTTATGATCTCTTTCCCTCCTTAGCTGTTATGGTTCTCTGGATCTCTGTTTTAGGATCTGTTTCAGTCCTTGGCTGTTATGGGTCTCTGTGTCTCTGTTTTAGGATCTGTTTCACTTCTTAGCTGTTATGGTTCTCTGGATCTCTGTTTTAGGATCTGTTTCAGTCCTAAGCTGTTATGGGTCTCTGGATCTCTGTTTTGGGATCATTTCAGTCCTTAGCTGTTATTGGTCTCTGGATTCCTGTTTTGGGATCTGTTTCAGTCCTTAGCTGTTGTGGTTTTCTGGATCTCTATTTTAGGATCTGTTACAGTCCATAGCTGGTATGGGTCTATGGATCTGAGTTTTAGGATCATTTCAGTCCTTAGCTGTTATGGGTCTCTGGATCTCTGTTTTGGGATCTGTTTCAGTCTGTTGCTGCTATGGTTCTCTGGATCTCTGTTTTAGGATCATTTCAGTCCTTAGCTGTTATGGGTCTCTGGATCTCTGTTTTCAGATCTGTTTCAGTCCTCAGCTGTTATGGGTCTCCGGATCTCTGTTTTAGTATCTGTTTCAGTCCCTAGCTATTATGAGTCTCTGGATTCCTGTTTTGGGAGCTGTTTCAGTCCTTAACTGTTATGTTCTCTGGATCTCTGTTTTAGGATCATTTCAGTCATTAGCTGTTATTGGTCTCTGTTTTACGATCTCTTTCACTCCTTAGCCTTTATGGTTCTCTGGATCTCTGTTTTAGGATCTGTTTCACTCCTTAGCTGTTATGGTTCTCTGGATCTCTGTTTTAGGATCTGTTTCAGTCCTTAGCTGTTATGGGTCTCTGGGTCTCTGTTATAGGATCATTTCAGTCCTTAGCTGTTATGAGTCTCTGGATTCCTGTTTTGGGATCTGTTTCAGTCCTTAACTGTTATGTTCTCTGGATCTCTGTTTTAGGATCATTTCAGTCCTTAGTTGTTATGGGTCTCTGGATCTCTGTTTTCGGATCTGTTTCAGTCCTTAGATGTTATGGGTCTCTGGATCTCTGATTTAGGATTTGTTTCAGTCCTTAGCTGTTGTGGGTCACTGGATCTCTGTTTTAGGATCTGTTTCAGTCAATAGCTGTTATGGTTCTCTGGATCTCTGTTTTAGGATCTGTGTCAGTCCTTAGCTGTTATGGGACTCTGGATCGCTGTTTTAGGATATGTTTCAGTCCTTAGCTGGAATGGGTCTCTGGATCTCTGTTTTTGGATCTGTTTCAGTCCTTGGCTGTTATGGGTCTCTGGATCTCTGTTTTAGGATCTGTTTCAGTCCTTAGCTGTTATGGGTCTCTCGATCTGATTCACTCTTTAGCTGTTATTGGTCTCTAGTTCTCTGTTTTAGGATCTGTTTCAGTCTTTAGATATTATGGGTCTCTGTTTTATGATCTCTTTCCCTCCTTAGCTGTTATGGTTCTCTGGATCTCTGTTTTAGGATCTGTTTCAGTCCTTAGCTGTTATGGGTCTCTGTGTCTCTGTTTTAGGATCTGTTTCACTTCTTAGCTGTTATGGTTCTCTGGATCTCTGTTTTAGGATCTGTTTCAGTCCTAAGCTGTTATGGGTCTCTGGATCTCTGTTTTGGGATCATTTCAGTCCTTAGCTGTTATTGGTCTCTGGATTCCTGTTTTGGGATCTGTTTCAGTCCTTAGCTGTTGTGGTTTTCTGGATCTCTATTTTAGGATCTGTTACAGTCCATAGCTGTTATGGGTCTCTGGATCTCTGTTTTAGGATCATTTCAGTCCTTAGCTGTTATGGGTCTCTGGATCTCTGTTTTGGGATCTGTTTCAGTCCGTTGCTGCTATGGTTCTCTGGATCTCTGTTTTAGGATCATTTCAGTCCTTAGCTGTTATGGGTCTCTGGATCTCTTATTTTGGATCTGTTTCAGTCCTTAACTGTTATGGGTCTCTGGATCTCTGTTTTCAGATCTGTTTCAGTCCTCAGCTGTTATGGGTCTCTGGATCTCTGTTTTAGTATCTGTTTCAGTCCCTAGCTATTATGAGTCTCTGTTTTAGGATCTGTTTCACTCCTTAGCTGTTATGGTTCTCTGAATCTCTGTTTTAGAGTCTTTTTCAGTTATTAGCTGTTATGGGTCTCTGTGTCTCTGTTTTAGGATCTGTTTCACTCCTTAGCTGTTATGGTTCTCTGGACCTCTGTTTTAGGATCTGTTTCAGTCCTTAGCTGTTATGGGTCTCTGGATCTCTGTGTTGGGATCATTTCAGTCCTTAGCTGTTATGGGTCTCTGGATTCCGGTTTTGTGATCTGTTTCAGTCCCAAACTGTTATGTTCTCTGGATCTCTGTTTTAGGATATTTTCAGTCCTTAGATGTTATGGGTCTCTGGATCTCAGTTTTAGGATATGTTTCAGTCCTTAGCAGGTATGGGTCTCTGGATCTCTCTTTTAGGATCTGTTTCAGTCCTTAGCTTTTATGCGTCTCTGGATCTCTGTTTTAGGATCTGTTTCAGTCCTTAGCTGTTATGGGTCTCTGGATCTCTGTTCTATGATCTGTTTGAGACCTTAGCTGTTATGGGTCTCTGGGTCTCTGTTTTAGGATCTGTTTCACTCCTTAGCTGTTATAGTTCTCTGGATCTCTGTTTTAGGATCTGTTTAAGTCCTTAGCTGTTTTTGGTCTCTGGTTCTCTGTTTTAGGATCTGTTTCAGTCCATAGCTGTTATGGGTCTCTGGGTCCCTGTTTTAGGATCTGTTTCACTCCTTAGCTGTTATGGTTCTATGGATCTCTGTTTTAGGATCTATTTCAGTTGTTAGCTGTTATGGGTCTCTGGGTCTCTCTTTTAGGATCTGTTTCAGTCCTTAGCTGTTATGGTTTTCTGGATCTCTATGTTAGGATCTGTTACAGTCCATAGCTGGTATGAGTCTATGGATCTCGGTTTTAGGATCATTTCAGTCCTTATCTGTTATGGTTCTCTGGATCTCTGTTTTAGGATCTGTTTCAGTTGTTAGCTGTTGTGGGTCTCTGGGTCTCTCTTTTAGGATCTGTTTCACTCCTTAGCTGTTATGGTTTTCTGGATCTCTATTTTAGGATCTGTTACAGTCCATAGCTGGTATGGTTCTCTGGATCTCTGTTTTAGGATCATTTCAGTCCTTAGCTGTTATGGGTCTCTGGATCTCTGTTTTTGGATCTGTTTCAGTCCTTAGCTGTTATGGGTCTCTGGATCTCTGTTTTCAGATCTGTTTCAGTCCTCAGCTGTTATGGGTCTCTGGATCTCTGTTTTAGGATCTGTTTCAGTCCTTAGCTGTTGTGGCACTCTGGATCTCTGTTTTAGGATCTGTTTCAGTCCTTAGCAGTTGTGGGTCTCTTGATCACTGTTTTAGAATCTGTTTCAGTCCTTAGCTGTTATGGGTCTCTGGATCTCTGTTTTAGGATCTGTTTCAGTCAATAGCTGTTATGGTTCTCTGGATCTCTGTTTTAGGATCTGTTTCAGTCCTTAGCTGTTATGGGTCTCTCGATCTGATTCACTCTTTAGCTGTTATTGGTCTCTAGTTCTCTGTTTTAGGATCTGTTTCAGTCTTTAGCTATTATGGGTCTCTGTTTTATGATCTCTTTCCCTCCTTAGCTGTTATGGTTCTCTGGATCTCTGTTTTAGGATCTGTTTCAGTCCTTAGCTGTTATGGGTCTCTGTGTCTCTGTTTTAGGATCTGTTTCACTTCTTAGCTGTTATGGTTCTCTGGATCTCTGTTTTAGGATCTGTTTCAGTCCTAAGCTGTTATGGGTCTCTGGATCTCTGTTTTGGGATCATTTCAGTCCTTAGCTGTTATTGGTCTCTGGATTCCTGTTTTGGGATCTGTTTCAGTCCTTAGCTGTTGTGGTTTTCTGGATCTCTATTTTAGGATCTGTTACAGTCCATAGCTGGTATGGGTCTATGGATCTGAGTTTTAGGATCATTTCAGTCCTTAGCTGTTATGGGTCTCTGGATCTCTTATTTTGGATCTGTTTCAGTCCTTAGCTGTTATGGGTCTCTGGATCTCTGTTTTCAGATCTGTTTCAGTCCTCAGCTGTTATGGGTCTCCGGATCTCTGTTTTAGTATCTGTTTCAGTCCCTAGCTATTATGAGTCTCTGGATTCCTGTTTTGGGAGCTGTTTCAGTCCTTAACTGTTATGTTCTCTGGATCTCTGTTTTAGGATCATTTCAGTCATTAGCTGTTATTGGTCTCTGTTTTACGATCTCTTTCACTCCTTAGCCTTTATGGTTCTCTGGATCTCTGTTTTAGGATCTGTTTCAGTCATTAGCTGTTATGGGTCTCTGTGTCTCTGTTTTAGGATCTGTTTCACTCCTTAGCTGTTATGGTTCTCTGGATCTCTGTTTTAGGATCTGTTTCAGTCCTTAGCTGTTATGGGTCTCTGGGTCTCTGTTATAGGATCATTTCAGTCCTTAGCTGTTATGAGTCTCTGGATTCCTGTTTTGGGATCTGTTTCAGTCCTTAACTGTTATGTTCTCTGGATCTCTGTTTTAGGATCATTTCAGTCCTTAGTTGTTATGGGTCTCTGGATCTCTGTTTTCGGATCTGTTTTAGTCCTTAGATGTTATGGGTCTCTGGATCTCTGATTTAGGATTTGTTTCAGTCCTTAGCTGTTGTGGGTCACTGGATCTCTGTTTTAGGATCTGTTTCAGTCAATAGCTGTTATGGTTCTCTGGATCTCTGTTTTAGGATCTGTGTCAGTCCTTAGCTGTTATGGGACTCTGGATCGCTGTTTTAGGATATGTTTCAGTCCTTAGCTGGAATGGGTCTCTGGATCTCTGTTTTTGGATCTGTTTCAGTCCTTGGCTGTTATGGGTCTCTGGATCTCTGTTTTAGGATCTGTTTCAGTCCTTAGCTGTTATGGGTCTCTCGATCTGATTCACTCTTTAGCTGTTATTGGTCTCTAGTTCTCTGTTTTAGGATCTGTTTCAGTCTTTAGCTATTATGGGTCTCTGTTTTATGATCTCTTTCCCTCCTTAGCTGTTATGGTTCTCTGGATCTCTGTTTTAGGATCTGTTTCAGTCCTTAGCTGTTATGGGTCTCTGTGTCTCTGTTTTAGGATCTGTTTCACTTCTTAGCTGTTATGGTTCTCTGGATCTCTGTTTTAGGATCTGTTTCAGTCCTAAGCTGTTATGGGTCTCTGGATCTCTGTTTTGGGATCATTTCAGTCCTTAGCTGTTATTGGTCTCTGGATTCCTGTTTTGGGATCTGTTTCAGTCCTTAGCTGTTGTGGTTTTCTGGATCTCTATTTTAGGATCTGTTACAGTCCATAGCTGTTATGGGTCTCTGGATCTCTGTTTTAGGATCATTTCAGTCCTTAGCTGTTATGGGTCTCTGGATCTCTGTTTTGGGATCTGTTTCAGTCCGTTGCTGCTATGGTTCTCTGGATCTCTGTTTTAGGATCATTTCAGTCCTTAGCTGTTATGGGTCTCTGGATCTCTTATTTTGGATCTGTTTCAGTCCTTAGCTGTTATGGGTCTCTGGATCTCTGTTTTCAGATCTGTTTCAGTCCTCAGCTGTTATGGGTCTCCGGATCTCTGTTTTAGTATCTGTTTCAGTCCCTAGCTATTATGAGTCTCTGTTTTAGGATCTGTTTCACTCCTTAGCTGTTATGGTTCTCTGAATCTCTGTTTTAGAGTCTTTTTCAGTTATTAGCTGTTATGGGTCTCTGTGTCTCTGTTTTAGGATCTGTTTCACTCCTTAGCTGTTATGGTTCTCTGGACCTCTGTTTTAGGATCTGTTTCAGTCCTTAGCTGTTATGGGTCTCTGGATCTCTGTGTTGGGATCATTTCAGTCCTTAGCTGTTATGGGTCTCTGGATTCCTGTTTTGCGATCTGTTTCAGTCCCGAACTGTTATGTTCTCTGGATCTCTGTTTTAGGATATTTTCAGTCCTTAGATGTTATGGGTCTCTGGATCTCAGTTTTAGGATATGTTTCAGTCCTTAGCAGGTATGGGTCTCTGGATCTCTCTTTTAGGATCTGTTTCAGTCCTTAGCTTTTATGCGTCTCTGGATCTCTGTTTTAGGATCTGTTTCAGTCCTTAGCTGTTATGGGTCTCTGGATCTCTGTTCTATGATCTGTTTGAGACCTTAGCTGTTATGGGTCTCAGGGTCTCTGTTTTAGGATCTGTTTCACTCCTTAGCTGTTATAGTTCTCTGGTTCTCTGTTTTAGGATCTGTTTCAGTCCATAGCTGTTATGGGTCTCTGGGTCCCTGTTTTAGGATCTGTTTCACTCCTTAGCTGTTATGGTTCTATGGATCTCTGTTTTAGGATCTATTTCAGTTGTTAGCTGTTATGGGTCTCTGGGTCTCTCTTTTAGGATCTGTTTCACTCCTTAGCTGTTATGGTTTTCTGGATCTCTATTTTAGGATCTGTTACAGTCCATAGCTGGTATGGGTCTATGGATCTCGGTTTTAGGATCATTTCAGTCCTTATCTGTTATGGTTCTCTGGATCTCTGTTTTAGGATCTGTTTCAGTTGTTAGCTGTTGTGGGTCTCTGGGTCTCTCTTTTAGGATCTGTTTCACTCCTTAGCTGTTATGGTTTTCTGGATCTCTATTTTAGGATCTGTTACAGTCCATAGCTGGTATGGTTCTCTGGATCTCTGTTTTAGGATCATTTCAGTCCTTAGCTGTTATGGGTCTCTGGATCTCTGTTTTTGGATCTGTTTCAGTCCTTAGCTGTTATGGGTCTCTGGATCTCTGTTTTCAGATCTGTTTCAGTCCTCAGCTGTTATGGGTCTCTGGATCTCTGTTTTAGGATCTGTTTCAGTCCTTAGCTGTTGTGGCACTCTGGATCTCTGTTTTAGGATCTGTTTCAGTCCTTAGCAGTTGTGGGTCTCTTGATCACTGTTTTAGAATCTGTTTCAGTCCTTAGCTGTTATGGGTCTCTGGATTCCTGTTTTGGGAGCTGTTTCAGTCCTTAACTGTTATGTTCTCTGGATCTCTGTTTTAGGATCATTTCAGTCATTAGCTGTTATTGGTCTCTGTTTTACGATCTCTTTCACTCCTTAGCTGTTATGGTTCTCTGGATCTCTGTTTCAGTCATTAGCTGTTATGGGTCTCTGTGTCTCTGTTTTAGGATCTGTTTCACTCCTTAGCTGTTATGGTTCTCTGGATCTCTGTTTTAGGATCTGTTTCAGTCCTTAGCTGTTATGGGTCTCTGGATCTCTGTTTTGGGATCATTTCAGTCCTTAGCTGTTATGGGTCTCTGGATTCCTGTTTTGGGATCTGTTTCAGTCTTTAACTGTTATGTTCTCTGGATCTCTGTTTTAGGATCATTTCAGTCCTTAGATGTTATGGGTCTCTGGATCTCTGTTTTCGGATCTGTTTCAGTCCTTAGATGTTATGGGTCTCTGGATCTCTGTTTTAGGATATGTTTCAGTCCTTAGCTGTTATGGGTCTCTGGATCTAAGTTTTAGGATCTGTTTCAGTCCTTAGCTGTTATGGGTCTCTGGATCTCTGTTCTACGATCTGTTTCAGCCCTTAGCTGTTATGGGTCTCTGGGTCTCTGTTTTAGGATCTGTTTCACTCCTTAGCTGTTATGGTTCTCTGGATCTCTGTTTTAGGATCTCTTTCAGTCCTTAACTGTTATGGGTCTCTGGATCTCTGTTTTAGGATTGGATTCACTCCTTAGTTTTTGGTCTCTGGTTCTCTGTTTTAGGATCTGTTTTAGTCGTTAGCTGTTATGGGTCTCTGGGTCTCTCTTTTAGGATCTGTTTCACTCCTTAGCTGTTATGGTTTTCTGGATCTCTATTTTAGGATCTGTTAACGTCCATAGCTGGTATGGCTCTATGGATCTCGGTTTTAGGATCATTTCAGTCCTTAGCTGTTATGGGTCTCTGGATCTCTGTTTTCAGATCTGTTTCAGTCCTCAGCTGTTATGGGTCTCCGGATCTCTGTTTTAGTATCTGTTTCAGTCCCTAGCTATTATGAGTCTCTGGATTCCTGTTTTAGGAGCTGTTTCAGTCCTTATCTGTTATGTTCTCTGGATCTCTGTTTTAGGATCATTTCAGTCATTAGCTGTTATTGGTCTCTGTTTTACGATCTCTTTCACTCCTTAGCCTTTATGGTTCTCTGGATCTCTGTTTTAGGATCTGTTTCAGTCATTAGCTGTTATGGGTCTCTGTGTCTCTGTTTTAGGATCTGTTTCACTCCTTAGCTGTTATGGTTCTCTGGATCTCTGTTATAGGATCATTTCAGTCCTTAGCTGTTATGAGTCTCTGGATTCCTGTTTTGGGATCTGTTTCAGTCCTTAACTGTTATGTTCTCTGGATCTCTGTTTTAGGATCATTTCAGTCCTTAGTTTTTATGGGTCTCTGGATCTCTGTTTTCGGATGTTTCAGTCCTTAGATGTTATGGGTCTCTGGATCTCTGATTTAGGATTTGTTTCAGTCCTTAGCTGTTGTGGGTCACTGGATCTCTGTTTTAGGATCTGTTTCAGTCAATAGCTGTTATGGTTCTCTGGATCTCTGTTTTAGGATCTGTGTCAGTCCTTAGCTGTTATGGGACTCTGGATCGCTGTTTTAGGATATGTTTCAGTCCTTAGCTGGAATGGGTCTCTGGATCTCTGTTTTTGGATCTGTTTCAGTCCTTGGCTGTTATGGGTCTCTGGATCTCTGTTTTAGGATCTGTTTCAGTCAATAGCTGTTATGGTTCTCTGGATCTCTGTTTTAGGATCTGTTTCAGTCCTTAGCTGTTATGGGTCTCTCGATCTGATTCCCTCTTTAGCTGTTATTGGTCTCTAGTTCTCTGTTTTAGGATCTGTTTCAGTCTTTAGCTATTATGGGTCTCTGTTTTATGATCTCTTTCCCTCCTTAGCTGTTATGGTTCTCTGGATCTCTGTTTTAGGATCTGTTTCAGTCCTTAGCTGTTATGGGTCTCTGTGTCTCTGTTTTAGGATCTGTTTCACTTCTTAGCTGTTATGGTTCTCTGGATCTCTGTTTTAGGATCTGTTTCAGTCCTAAGCTGTTATGGGTCTCTGGATCTCTATTTTAGGATCTGTTACAGTCCATAGCTGGTATGGGTCTATGGATCTGAGTTTTAGGATCATTTCAGTCCTTAGCTGTTATGGGTCTCTGGATCTCTGTTTTGGGATCTGTTTCAGTCCGTTGCTGCTATGGTTCTCTGGATCTCTGTTTTAGGATCATTTCAGTCCTTAGCTGTTATGGGTCTCTGGATCTCTGTTTTCAGATCTGTTTCAGTCCTCAGCTGTTATGGGTCTCCGGATCTCTGTTTTAGTATCTGTTTCAGTCCCTAGCTATTATGAGCCTCTGTTTTAGGATCTGTTTCACTCCTTAGCTGTTATGGTTCTCTGAATCTCTGTTTTAGAGTCTTTTTCAGTTATTAGCTGTTATGGGTCTCTGTGTCTCTGTTTTAGGATCTGTTTCACTCCTTAGCTGTTATGGTTCTCTGGACCTCTGTTTTAGGATCTGTTTCAGTCCTTAGCTGTTATGGGTCTCTGGATCTCTGTGTTGGGATCATTTCAGTCCTTAGCTGTTATGGGTCTCTGGATTCCTGTTTTGCGATCTGTTTCAGTCCCGAACTGTTATGTTCTCTGGATCTCTGTTTTAGGATAATTTCAGTCCTTAGTGTTAGGGAGAATTCTCTGTTTAGGCTGAATTTCCCTACCTAGTGAGTCCCCCAGCAGCTTTGCTGGATTTCTGGGGTTTCTTTTTTTTCTCCTGCCAAGAGTGAGACTCTTTTACTCTCACTCTTGGACATGTTGAAGTGTGTTTTCTTGGTTAAACCTTGTGTTGAATGGGCTATGGGGTCTTTTACCCCATAGGGCCTCATGTATTTTTGTGATGTGGGTTACACAGCACCCTCTGTGCCGTGACCCAGGGGTGTCCTAGGGACTCCCCAACATAGACTCCATACCCTGGGACTGACTACTGTCTCCCAGGGCATGTAAAGTCACCAAAGACTTTGCTAGTCTTGAATCCTGAACAGAACCAGTACAAACCATCATATTGTGGACGTACTGGCTGGGGCAATTCGATTGCCCCAGGGTCTGTTAGTCGAGGGGGCACGTCTCCGTCCCCCCTGATCGAGTTTTGGCTGGTGGCAGTGGAAACTACGTTTTATATTCGACCGCAAATATTTTCCTATGGGATTTCCCATTGTTTTAGGCTAACACATTTAATTATTTATTTACGGTAGCCTTAAACATACCGCCGGTTTATATATTTATTTTTATAACTCCGGTTGGGACTTTTTGCCAAAACTTGATGCTAAAATGGCGTTGGTGTTCGCCTCTGTAACTCTGACCCAAAGTGGAGCCCTTTGTTCCACTTTTGGCGGGCTTCTCCACAGAAGCCCTCCAAAGTGGTGCCACTCTGTCTGGGGTACTTAGGAGGGGTGGAGGGGGATTTAGGCACCCTGGACTGAGTTACCTTGGTAACTCAAGTCGCACTCCGTCCTGATTGGCCCAAGTGGTGAGCCGGTCGGCTCACCACTTAGCATGTTTGAGTGACAGCTAGGCTGGGTGAATGGGGGTTTGCTGCATAAAAGCAGGGCTTTGGGGACTGGAACTTCAGAAGTCGCCACAGGACCAAGAATCCGACGAGGGAAGAGCTGAGCCGACCTGCTTTGACGACACCACCCGGTGGAGCCCTGCTGAACCGTCTCACCACTTTTCCCGACGACCGAGGAGAACTCTTAACGGAGTGGCTCCTTCCCTTGACTGGTGGGGACAACCAGTTTTCGCCTTCTTTTCGCTTCTCGAGGTATCTCGTGGCCGCCTTGCCAGTGCCAAGCACCCCGGCAACCGGAACCCCACCACTTTTACCCCAACCACGAAAGTCGGTACAACCCTTTGACCGGAGGACTCCGCGGCTGGTTTCTTCCCGGGCAGTGCAACGACCTTCTTCTTCTGCTCTTCTGCGAGAACTTCTTCTCCCCTGACCGACGTCGAGCCTTGCTGCCACTGCCTGGAACAACTGCCACCGCTGGAGGATCCTTTCCGCTTAAGGTACCGTGTTCCGCCTGGCTTCCCTTGCCACCGACTGTACGGGGTAGATTTAGCCCCCGGCTTTCGAACCTGGGAGTGCCTGGAATACCCTGGCTAAACTTCTAAGCCACTCTAAACTCTTTCTAACCCTTTGCAAGACTTTGAATCCCTAATAACAGTGTGATCTTGGGCACATTTTCGCTCCGGCTACTCTAAGAGTGGGCCCTGCCTAGTGACTTTTGCTCACCTGTGACTTTGTGCTTCTTTGAGCCTATTGCAAGTGTTCTGGACCTTAGAGTGGTGTGTTTAACCCATTTCTGTTTCTTTTTATCCCTTCCTTAAACCTACTAGAGTGTCATCTAACGTTAAGCGCTCACCTCTGTTTTAATTATGTGGGGTTAACTTAGAGTTGTCTAGATAGGAGTAAGGGGTGAAACTGCTTTTATTATAACTGTGTTTGAAGTGTTTTTACTATACTTTGCTAGAGTGTTTTCAACTTATGTGTTCTTAAAAATAAATAACTTTATACCTTGGAAACCAAGCTCTGGTCAGTGTTTGCTTGTGCTATTGTGTCTGAGTACATATTGTGTATACTTTGCATACTGCCTAACTCTTCTTGAGGGAAGTCTGACTGCTCAGCCACAGCTACCAGGTAAATCTGGGTGGTGCAGACTGCTACCAAGTGGGTTTACTGCTATACCTGTAGTCTTAAATCTTTTGCAGTGTTCCCCAAGGGAACTGCACAGGTTTCTGCCTAACACTGGTGTACAGCGGTGGGATTTGTATTGAGTATACATTTTATTGTGCTTTAGATACCTTAGTGCAACTAACCACAAAGCTTAGCACTGTAAAAAGTAATCCTCTAACATGTCAGTTATAGAAAGCTATAGTCAAGAGTCCCTTGCAGCCAAAACTGCTGATTGTTTAAGAGTGCTCTGTAAACATAAGGATCTCCTGACTAAGGGCAAGAAAATGGAGCTGATTGAAAGATTGTTGGCTAACCAAAGTCTGGGTGATGGTTCAGAGGAACCTACCACTCCAGCAACTGTAGATGACAGTATTGAAGTTAACATGGAGCAAAATGTTGATGATTCTGAGGAAGAGTCAGAAGAGGAGGGTGAGGCTGTTGTAACTGTCCCCCCTAGGCCTCTGCCTGCTCTACCTGCTGTACCTACTGGACCTTTACCAGGTCCCACATTTAGTCCTCAGTACTTTGAACTGGAGAAAATGAAGCTAGAATTGGAGTATAAGAAACTTAATGCTCAAACTGACAAAGAACTAAGGCTAAGGGAAATGGAGCTCAAGTATGACTTAGAAATGAAGAAATTATCTGTTGAGAATGCTTCTCTCTCTGGCTCCTCTAGAAGTTCCAGTCCTAAAAGACCCCGGATGCCTAAAGAATTGGTTGGTATGTATGAGCCTAAGTTGGATGTGTTGGATTGGTTGTCTCTGTTTGAATATAATCATGGGCTCCAGAACATCACAGGAAATGACTTGCTCACCTGGTTGTTCTCTAGGCTTCCCCCTGTTGCAACTGATGTGGTAATGGAGATGGGGGAGGAGGATAGGAAGGACTATGAATGTGTGAAACTAGCTTTGATAGCTAGGTTTGGGAAAACCCCTTCCCAGTATCTTAAGAGGTTTAGGAGCCTCAAAAAGCATGATGGTACCCCTTGGGCTACCTGGGTGAATGAATGTTTGAAAAACTTAGAGGGATGGATTAAGGGTTACAAGGTGAACACTTATGAAGGTATGAAGAATTTGTTTATGTTGGAGACTATTTATGATGCCTGCTCTCCTGAGCTCAGACAACACTTGGCTGATTCCAGGGAATTGGATTCCCGGAAACTAGCTAAGGCTGCTGACTTGTGGGTTGCCAACAGGGCCACTCACAGGGATTCTGGGGTAACTCAGAAGAAGGATGGGGAGAAACAGTCTAAAAAGGACTCCAAAGAGAATTCTAATACTACAAATTCCAAAGAGGGCCCCAAACAAAACTATAAGGGTAAGCCACAGGGGAAACCAAATCAGGCTAGTGTACCTCCTGGTCCCAGACCAGAAGGAGGTCAGAACAAGCCTCCATTCCAGCGAGCCTTTGGCTCATGCTTTGTTTGTAAGGCTACTGACCATGTGAAAGGAGATCCCAGATGTAAGGGTAAACCTTCAGGGGTCCAGCTTGCCTCCTTAGCCTTCGCTCCAGAAGAGGAAGTACATATGGCAAGTGGAAACTTTCTATTACTAGCTGATGAACCCACTGGAGTCTCAGCTAGTGTTTCTTTAGTCTCTCTGGGGTTGTGGGAACAACAGAATTTAGATGTCTATAACTCTATCCCAGATAATACTAAAGAGTATTATAAGGACAGTGTCCAGGTGAATGGTCAGGAGACTCCTGCCATTAGGGACACTGGAGCCAGCATAACTGTGGTGGATGAATCATTTTTCAAGGCAGAGGATGTTGCTAAGGCACCCAAATGCCTCACCAAGTTAGCTGGTGGGCCTGTGCAGATGTGTCCCCAGTTACCAGTTCTCATCCAATGTAATGATATGGCTGTAAAAATACCTGTCAGTGTACAATGTGAAGTGCCAGGTAGGGTTCTGTTGGGTAATGACCTCAAAGCTCTTGGAGTTGTATCTCATACCCCCAGACCTCCTAGCAAAAGGTTCCAGGAACTCACAAAACCTGCAAGAGAGAAAACCCTGAGAGGGTTATCTCAGGAGATGATGACAGAAATCACTCCTCTCCCACTGGAGCAACTTACTGCAGTAACTACCAGATCAGGAGCAAAGGGGCAACCCAAGACTCCTAGGAAAAAGCCAGCAGCAAGCACTCCAGTGCTTCCAACAAGGACTTCCCCTAGGTTGTCCAAAGTTACACCTGTAACTCCACCTCCAGCTGAGGCTGAGAGGGAGGTACAACCCTGTGTGGTTGAGCTAGACTCTGAGGAAGAGCTAGAAGGAGGCCCCAACCTTATTGGAGATTTGGACCCTGAGGACCATCCTGAGCTGCAGTCTTTACTGGCAGAAGGTGGGCCTAGCAGGGCAGCTTTTCGTAAGGGGCAAAGAGAATGTCCAACTCTGGAAGGTCTCCGCCACCAGGCAGCTTCTCAAGCTGATGGGCAAGAGCCTGGGAAGTATAGGTTGCACTGGGAAGATGGCCTCTTCTACAGTGAACCCACTGAGTCTGAACCTGGAGACTACAAACGCCTTGTAGTCCCACAAGAGAACAGACAACAGTTCTTACAACTAGCCCATGAGATACCTTTGGCTGGTCACTTGAGTTTCAAGAAGACCAAGGAAAGGCTCTCACTCTACTTTTATTGGCCAAAGATGGGGGCTGAAGTAGATAGATATTGTAAGAGCTGCCATACCTGCCAGACTTCTGGTAAGGTTGGTTCCAAGAATGTGGCACCTTTAGTGCCTCTCCCAGTTGTGGGAGTCCCATTTGAGAGGGTAGGGATTGACATTGTTGGTCCCCTTGATCCTCCAACCTCCTCAGGCAACAGGTTTATACTTGTTGTAGTAGACCATGCTACTAGGTACCCTGAGGCAATTCCTATGAGGACTGTTACAGCTCCGGCTGTGGCTAAGGCCCTCCTTGGTATTTTTACCAGGGTTGGGTTTCCTAAGGAGGTAATCTCTGACAGGGGGTCAAACTTTATGTCCCACTACATGAAAGCCATGTGGAAAACCTGTGGAGTTACCTACAAGTTCTCAACCGCATACCACCCTCAGACAAACGGGTTGGTTGAAAGGTTTAACAGAACCATGAAGAGCATGATAGGTGCTTTAGAAGAACCCCTTAAGAAAAAGTGGGACCTTCTACTGCCATGCCTTCTCTTTGCTTATAGAGAAGTCCCTCAGGAGGGAGTAGGTTATTCTCCCTTTGAGCTTCTCTATGGCCATCCCGTCAGAGGTCCATTGGCCCTGATTAAGGAGGGATTGGAAGGTGCTCCTCCCCTCAAGCCAGTCAGAGTGACTGACTATGTGATAGGTCTCCGGAGGAGAATGTCACACATGATGGCAGAAGCAAGTGACAACTTGAAAGCTGGTCAAGCCCTGGTCAAACATTGGCACGACCAGAAGGCTAACATGGTTGAGTTTACTCAAGACCAGCTAGTTCTAGTTATGCTCCCAACAAGGCAGAGGGCCTTGCAAGACAAATGGATGGGACCCTTCAAGGTTGTGGGAAAACTTGGAGAGGTCAACTATCTGGTGGATCTGGGCAGACCCAGGGAAGCTCCTAGAGTCTTCCACACCAACCGACTAAAAGCATACATCTCCAGACCTGATGTAGGAGCCTTGCTCCTAGCTTCAGCTGCAGAGGAGGAAGAGAGTGAATCTCTCCCTGATCTCCTCAGAGGTGTGCCTTTAGATGAAAAAGTTGAAGGAGTCAATCTCTCTTCAGACCTGACACCTGAGCAACAAGAGGAGTGCAAATCTATGTTAAATCAGTTTGCCTCCCTGTTCTCACTGTCACCAGGCTTGACCCCTTGGGGCCAGCATGAGATACTCACTGGTGACTGTCTGCCAGTCAAAAGCAGAGGATACAGAATGTCAGAACATATCAGAGCCCACATCAAAGGAGAGGTCAAGAAGATGCTTGATCTCGGGGTAATAGAGCTCTCTACTAGTCCATGGTCTAGCCCAGTTGTGTTAGTACCAAAGGCAGGATCCAAAGACTTGAGATTCTGTGTGGACTATAGAGCTCTAAATGCAGTCACCAAGACTGATGCCCACCCTTTGCCCAGGACAGATGAGTTGGTGGATAAACTTGGTGCAGCCAAGTACCTCAGCACATTTGACCTGATGTCAGGCTATTGGCAAATAGCCCTGACAGACCATGCCAAGGAGAAAACTGCATTTTCAACCCCAGTTGGCTTGTACCAGTTTAAGGTCATGCCTTTTGGACTAAAAAATGCACCTGCCACATTCCAAAGGATGGTGAACCAAGTTCTGGCTGGGATGGAAGATTTCTGCATGGCATACTTGGATGACATTGCAGTCTTCAGCCACTCCTGGGAAGAACATGTGAACCACCTAGGACATGTGTTGCAGGCTCTGGAACAGGCCCATTTGACAATCAAAGCCAGTAAGTGCCAGATTGGTCAAAGTAAAGTGGTCTACCTTGGACATGAGGTAGGAGGTGGAGAAATAAGGCCTTTGCCCAGCAAGATTGAAGCTGTGCAAAATTGGACAACACCAACTACTCAAACCCAAGTGAGAGCTTTTCTAGGCCTCACTGGATATTACAGGAATTTCATTGAGAACTATGGGACCATAGCTTCTCCACTGAATGTAATCTCCTCTCCCAAATTCCCTAAAAAGGTAAAATGGAATGAGGAGTGCAATCAGGCCTTTGAAAAACTGAAGAGAGCTCTTTGCCAAGCTCCAGTATTGAGAGCTCCTGACTACCACCAACCTTTCATTGTACAAACTGATGCTTCCAATGTAGGTATAGGTGCAGTTCTAAGCCAACTGGATGAGAAGGGTAGGGAGCACCCCATTTGCTTCATCAGTAGGAAACTGAAGGATCCTGAGACAAGGTGGGCAACTATCGAAAGAGAATGCTTTGCTATTGTGTGGGCACTGAAGAAGTTTAGGCCATACTTGTATGGTTCTACTTTTGTTATTCAGACTGACCACCAACCCTTGAGATGGTTAATGCAAATGAAAGGGGAAAATCCAAAACTATTGAGATGGTCAATCTGCCTGCAAGGGTTTGATTTCACCATTGAGCACAGGTCAGGGTGTCACCATCAAAATGCTGATGGACTCTCTAGGATGTATATCATCGACTAGAGGTATGAGGTTCATCCAGGAGTGGATTAAATCCTCCTGTCCCTTAGTCTGGGGGGGGCGAGTGTTAGGGAGAATTCTCTGTTTAGGCTGAATTTCCCTACCTAGTGAGTCCCCCAGCAGCTTTGCTGGATTTCTGGGGTTTCTTTTTTTTCTCCTGCCAAGAGTGAGACTCTTTTACTCTCACTCTTGGACATGTTGAAGTGTGTTTTCTTGGTTAAACCTTGTGTTGAATGGGCTATGGGGTCTTTTACCCCATAGGGCCTCATGTATTTTTGTGATGTGGGTTACACAGCACCCTCTGTGCCGTGACCCAGGGGTGTCCTAGGGACTCCCCAACATAGACTCCATACCCTGGGACTGACTACTGTCTCCCAGGGCATGTAAAGTCACCAAAGACTTTGCTAGTCTTGAATCCTGAACAGAACCAGTACAAACCATCATATTGTGGACGTACTGGCTGGGGCAATTCGATTGCCCCAGGGTCTGTTAGTCGAGGGGGCACGTCTCCGTCCCCCCTGATCGAGTTTTGGCTGGTGGCAGTGGAAACTACGTTTTATATTCGACCGCGAATATTTTCCTATGGGATTTCCCATTGTTTTAGGCTAACACATTTAATTATTTATTTACGGTAGCCTTAAACATACCGCCGGTTTATATATTTATTTTTATAACTCCGGTTGGGACTTTTTGCCAAAACTTGATGCTAAAATGGCGTTGGTGTTCGCCTCTGTAACTCTGACCCAAAGTGGAGCCCTTTGTTCCACTTTTGGCGGGCTTCTCCACAGAAGCCCTCCAAAGTGGTGCCACTCTGTCTGGGGTACTTAGGAGGGGTGGAGGGGGATTTAGGCACCCTGGACTGAGTTACCTTGGTAACTCAAGTCGCACTCCGTCCTGATTGGCCCAAGTGGTGAGCTGGTCGGCTCACCACTTAGCATGTTTGAGTGACAGCTAGGCTGGGTGAATGGGGGTTTGCTGCATAAAAGCAGGGCTTTGGGGACTGGAACTTCAGAAGTCGCCACAGGACCAAGAATCCGACGAGGGAAGAGCTGAGCCGACCTGCTTCGACGACACCACCCGGTGGAGCCCTGCTGAACCGTCTCACCACTTTTCCCGACGACCGAGGAGAACTCTTAACAGAGTGGCTCCTTCCCTTGACTGGTGGGGACAACCAGTTTTCGCCTTCTTTTCGCTTCTCGAGGTATCTCGTGGCCGCCTTGCCAGTGCCAAGCACCCCGGCAACCGGAACCCCACCACTTTTACCCCAACCACGAAAGTCGGTACAACCCTTTGACCGGAGGACTCCGCGGCTGGTTTCTTCCCGGGCAGTGCAACGACCTTCTTCTTCTGCTCTTCTGCGAGAACTTCTTCTCCCCTGACCGACGTCGAGCCTTGCTGCCACTGCCTGGAACAACTGCCACCGCTGGAGGATCCTTTCCGCTTAAGGTACCGTGTTCCGCCTGGCTTCCCTTGCCACCGACTGTACGGGGTAGATTTAGCCCCCGGCTTTCGAACCTGGGAGTGCCTGGAATACCCTGGCTAAACTTCTAAGCCACTCTAAACTCTTTCTAACCCTTTGCAAGACTTTGAATCCCTAATAACAGTGTGATCTTGGGCACATTTTCGCTCCGGCTACTCTAAGAGTGGGCCCTGCCTAGTGACTTTTGCTCACCTGTGACTTTGTGCTTCTTTGAGCCTATTGCAAGTGTTCTGGACCTTAGAGTGGTGTGTTTAACCCATTTCTGTTTCTTTTTATCCCTTCCTTAAACCTACTAGAGTGTCATCTAACGTTAAGCGCTCACCTCTGTTTTAATTATGTGGGGTTAACTTAGAGTTGTCTAGATAGGAGTAAGGGTTGAAACTGCTTTTATTATAACTGTGTTTGAAGTGTTTTTACTATACTTTGCTAGAGTGTTTTCAACTTATGTGTTCTTAAAAATAAATAACTTTATACCTTGGAAACCAAGCTCTGGTCAGTGTTTGCTTGTGCTATTGTGTCTGAGTACATATTGTGTATACTTTGCATACTGCCTAACTCTTCTTGAGGGAAGTCTGACTGCTCAGCCACAGCTACCAGGTAAATCTGGGTGGTGCAGACTGCTACCAAGTGGGTTTACTGCTATACCTGTAGTCTTAAATCTTTTGCAGTGTTCCCCAAGGGAACTGCACAGGTTTCTGCCTAACACTTAGATGTTATGGGTCTCTGGATCTCAGTTTTAGGATATGTTTCAGTCCTTAGCTGGTATGGGTCTCTGGATCTCTCTTTTAGGATCTGTTTCAGTCCTTAGCTTTTATGCATCTCTGGATCTCTGTTTTAGGATCTGTTTCAGTCCTTAGCTGTTATGGGTCTCTGGATCTCTGTTCTATGATCTGTTTGAGACCTTAGCTGTTATGGGTCTCTGGGTCTCTGTTTTAGGATCTGTTTCACTCCTTAGCTGTTATAGTTCTCTGGATCTCTGTTTTAGGATCTGTTTTAGTCCTTAGCTGTTTTTGGTCTCTGGTTCTCTGTTTTAGGATCTGTTTCAGTCCATAGCTGTTATGGGTCTCTGGGTCCCTGTTTTAGGATCTGTTTCACTCCTTAGCTGTTATGGTTCTATGGATCTCTGTTTTAGGATCTATTTCAGTTGTTAGCTGTTATGGGTCTCTGGGTCTCTCTTTTAGGATCTGTTTCACTCCTTAGCTGTTATGGTTTTCTGGATCTCTATTTTAGGATCTGTTACAGTCCATAGCTGGTATGGGTCTATGGATCTCGGTTTTAGGATCATTTCAGTCCTTATCTGTTATGGTTCTCTGGATCTCTGTTTTAGGATCTGTTTCAGTTGTTAGCTGTTGTGGGTCTCTGGGTCTCTCTTTTAGGATCTGTTTCACTCCTTAGCTGTTATGGTTTTCTGGATCTCTATTTTAGGATCTGTTACAGTCCATAGCTGGTATGGTTCTCTGGATCTCTGTTTTAGGATCATTTCAGTCCTTAGCTGTTATGGGTCTCTGGATCTCTGTTTTTGGATCTGTTCCAGTCCTTAGCTGTTATGGGTCTCTGGATCTCTGTTTTCAGATCTGTTTCAGTCCTCAGCTGTTATGGGTCGCTGGATCTCTGTTTTAGGATCTGTTTCAGTCCTTAGCTGTTGTGGCACTCTGGATCTCTGTTTTAGGATCTGTTTCAGTCCTTAGCAGATGTGGGTCTCTTGATCACTGTTTTAGAATCTGTTTCAGTCCTTAGCTGTTATGGGTCTCTGGATTCCTGTTTTGGGAGCTGTTTCAGTCCTTAACTGTTATGTTCTCTGGATCTCTGTTTTAGGATCATTTCAGTCATTAGCTGTTATTGGTCTCTGTTTTACGATCTCTTTCACTCCTTAGCTGTTATGGTTCTCTGGATCTCTGTTTCAGTCATTAGCTGTTATGGGTCTCTGTGTCTCTGTTTTAGGATCTGTTTCACTCCTTAGCTGTTATGGTTCTCTGGATCTCTGTTTTAGGATCTGTTTCAGTCCTTAGCTGTTATGGGTCTCTGGATTCCTGTTTTGGGATCTGTTTCAGTCCTTAACTGTTATGTTCTCTGGATCTCTGTTTTAGGATCATTTCACTCCTTAGATGTTATGGCTCTCTGGATCTCTGTTTTCGGATCTGTTTCAGTCCTTAGATGTTATGGGTCTCTGGATCTCTGTTTTAGGATATGTTTCAGTCCTTAGCTGTTATGGGTCTCTGGATCTAAGTTTTAGGATCTGTTTCAGTCCTTAGCTGTTATGGGTCTCTGGATCTCTGTTCTACGATCTGTTTCAGCCCTTAGCTGTTATGGATCTCTGGGTCTCTGTTTTAGGATCTGTTTCACTCCTTAGCTGTTATGGTTCTCTGGATCTCTGTTTTAGGATCTCTTTCAGTCCTTAACTGTTATGGGTCTCTGGATCTCTGTTTTAGGATCGGATTCACTCCTTAGTTTTTGGTCTCTGGTTCTCTGTTTTAGGATCTGTTTTAGTCGTTAGCTGTTATGGGTCTCTGGATCTCTGTTTTCAGATCTGTTTCAGTCCTCAGCTGTTATGGGTCTCCGGATCTCTGTTTTAGTATCTGTTTCAGTCCCTAGCTATTATGAGTCTCTGGATTCCTGTTTTAGGAGCTGTTTCAGTCCTTAACTGTTATGTTCTCTGGATCTCTGTTTTAGGATCATTTCAGTCATTAGCTGTTATTGGTCTCTGTTTTACGATCTCTTTCACTCCTTAGCCTTTATGGTTCTCTGGATCTCTGTTTTAGGATCTGTTTCAGTCATTAGCTGTTATGGGTCTCTGTGTCTCTGTTTTAGGATCTGTTTCACTCCTTAGCTGTTATGGTTCTCTGGATCTCTGTTTTAGGATCTGTTTCAGTCCTTAGCTGTTATGGGTCTCTGGGTCTCTGTTATAGGATCATTTCAGTCCTTAGCTGTTATGAGTCTCTGGATTCCTGTTTTGGGATCTGTTTCAGTCCTTAACTGTTATGTTCTCTGGATCTCTGTTTTAGGATCATTTCAGTCCTTAGTTGTTATGGGTCTCTGGATCTCTGTTTTCGGATCTGTTTCAGTCCTTAGATGTTATGGGTCTCTGGATCTCTGATTTAGGATTTGTTTCAGTCAATAGCTGTTATGGTTCTCTGGATCTCTGTTTTAGGATCTGTGTCAGTCCTTAGCTGTTATGGGACTCTGGATCGCTGTTTTAGGATATGTTTCAGTCCTTAGCTGGAATGGGTCTCTGGATCTCTGTTTTTGGATCTGTTTCAGTCCTTGGCTGTTATGGGTCTCTGGATCTCTGTTTTAGGATCTGTTTCAGTCAATAGCTGTTATGGTTCTCTGGATCTCTGTTTTAGGATCTGTTTCAGTCCTTAGCTGTTATGGGTCTCTCGATCTGATTCACTCTTTAGCTGTTATTGGTTTCTAGTTCTCTGTTTTAGGATCTGTTTCAGTCTTTAGCTATTATGGGTCTCTGTTTTATGATCTCTTTCCCTCCTTAGCTGTTATGGTTCTCTGGATCTCTGTTTTAGGATCTGTTTCAGTCCTTAGCTGTTATGGGTCTCTGTGTCTCTGTTTTAGGATCTGTTTCACTTCTTAGCTGTTATGGTTCTCTGGATCTCTGTTTTAGGATCTGTTTCAGTCCTAACCTGTTATGGGTCTCTGGATCTCTGTTTTGGGATCATTTCAGTCCTTAGCTGTTATTGGTCTCTGGATTCCTGTTTTGGGATCTGTTTCAGTCCTTAGCTGTTGTGGTTTTCTGGATCTCTATTTTAGGATCTGTTACAGTCCATAGCTGGTATGGGTCTATGGATCTGAGTTTTAGGATCATTTCAGTCCTTAGCTGTTATGGGTCTCTGGATCTCTGTTTTGGGATCTGTTTCAGTCCGTTGCTGCTATGGTTCTCTGGATCTCTGTTTTAGGATCATTTCAGTCCTTAGCTGTTATGGGTCTCTGGATCTCTTATTTTGGATCTGTTTCAGTCCTTAGCTGTTATGGGTCTCTGGATCTCTGTTTTCAGATCTGTTTCAGTCCTCAGCTGTTATGGGTCTCCGGATCTCTGTTTTAGTATCTGTTTCAGTCCCTAGCTATTATGAGTCTCTGTTTTAGGATCTGTTTCACTCCTTAGCTGTTATGGTTCTCTGAATCTCTGTTTTAGAGTCTTTTTCAGTTATTAGCTGTTATGGGTCTCTGTGTCTCTGTTTTAGGATCTGTTTCACTCCTTAGCTGTTATGGTTCTCTGGACCTCTGTTTTAGGATCTGTTTCAGTCCTTAGCTGTTATGGGTCTCTGGATCTCTGTGTTGGGATCATTTCAGTCCTTAGCTGTTATGGGTCTCTGGATTCCTGTTTTGCGATCTGTTTCAGTCCCGAACTGTTATGTTCTCTGGATCTCTGTTTTAGGATAATTTCAGTCCTTAGATGTTATGGGTCTCTGGATCTCAGTTTTAGGATATGTTTCAGTCCTTAGCTGGTATGGGTCTCTGGATCTCTCTTTTAGGATCTGTTTCAGTCCTTAGCTTTTATGCGTCTCTGGATCTCTGTTTTAGGATCTGTTTCAGTCCTTAGCTGTTATGGGTCTCTGTTCTATGATCTGTTTGAGACCTTAGCTGTTATGGGTCTCTGGGTCTCTGTTTTAGGATCTGTTTCACTCCTTAGCTGTTATAGTTCTCTGGATCTCTGTTTTAGGATCTGTTTTAGTCCTTAGCTGTTTTTGGTCTCTGGTTCTCTGTTTTAGGATCTGTTTCAGTCCATAGCTGTTATGGGTCTCTGGGTCCCTGTTTTAGGATCTGTTTCACTCCTTAGCTGTTATGGTTCTATGGATCTCTGTTTTAGGATCTATTTCAGTTGTTAGCTGTTATGGGTCTCTGGGTCTCTCTTTTAGGATCTGTTTCACTCCTTAGCTGTTATGGTTTTCTGGATCTCTATTTTAGGATCTGTTACAGTCCATAGCTGGTATGGGTCTATGGATCTCGGTTTTAGGATCATTTCAGTCCTTATCTGTTATGGTTCTCTGGATCTCTGTTTTAGGATCTGTTTCAGTTGTTAGCTGTTGTGGGTCTCTGGGTCTCTCTTTTAGGATCTGTTTCACTCCTTAGCTGTTATGGTTTTCTGGATCTCTATTTTAGGATCTGTTACAGTCCATAGCTGGTATGGTTCTCTGGATCTCTGTTTTAGGATCATTTCAGTCCTTAGCTGTTATGGGTCTCTGGATCTCTGTTTTTGGATCTGTTTCAGTCCTTAGCTGTTATGGGTCTCTGGATCTCTGTTTTCAGATCTGTTTCAGTCCTCAGCTGTTATGGGTCGCTGGATCTCTGTTTTAGGATCTGTTTCAGTCCTTAGCTGGTATGGGTCTATGGATCTCGGTTTTAGGATCATTTCAGTCCTTATCTGTTATGGTTCTCTGGATCTCTGTTTTAGGATCTGTTTCAGTTGTTAGCTGTTGTGGGTCTCTGGGTCTCTCTTTTAGGATCTGTTTCACTCCTTAGCTGTTATGGTTTTCTGGATCTCTATTTTAGGATCTTTTACAGTCCATAGCTGGTATGGTTCTCTGGATCTCTGTTTTAGGATCATTTCAGTCCTTAGCTGTTATGGGTCTCTGGATCTCTGTTTTTGGATCTGTTTCAGTCCTTAGCTGTTATGGGTCTCTGGATCTCTGTTTTCAGATCTGTTTCAGTCCTCAGCTGTTATGGGTCGCTGGATCTCTGTTTTAGGATCTGTTTCAGTCCTTAGCTGTTGTGGCACTCTGGATCTCTGTTTTAGGATCTGTTTCAGTCCTTAGCAGTTGTGGGTCTCTTGATCACTGTTTTAGAATCTGTTTCAGTCCTTAGCTGTTATGGGTCTCTGGATTCCTGTTTTGGGAGCTGTTTCAGTCCTTAACTGTTATGTTCTCTGGATCTCTGTTTTAGGATCATTTCAGTCATTAGCTGTTATTGGTCTCTGTTTTACGATCTCTTTCACTCCTTAGCCTTTATGGTTCTCTGGATCTCTGTTTTAGGATCTGTTTCAGTCATTAGCTGTTATGGGTCTCTGTGTCTCTGTTTTAGGATCTGTTTCACTCCTTAGCTGTTATGGTTCTCTGGATCTCTGTTTTAGGATCTGTTTCAGTCCTTAGCTGTTATGGGTCTCTGGGTCTCTGTTTTGGGATCATTTCAGTCCTTAGCTGTTATGAGTCTCTGGATTCCTGTTTTGGGATCTGTTTCAGTCCTTAACTGTTATGTTCTCTGGATCTCTGTTTTAGGATCATTTCAGTCCTTAGTTGTTATGGGTCTCTGGATCTCTGTTTTCGGATCTGTTTCAGTCCTTAGATGTTATGAGTCTCTAGATCTCTGATTTAGGATTTGTTTCAGTCCTTAACTGTTGTGGGTCACTGGATCTCTGTTTTAGGATCTGTTTCAGTCAATAGCTGTTATGGTTCTCTGGATCTCTGTTTTAGGATCTGTGTCAGTCCTTAGCTGTTATGGGACTCTGGATCGCTGTTTTAGGATATGTTTCAGTCCTTAGCTGGAATGGGTCTCTGGATCTCTGTTTTTGGATCTGTTTCAGTCCTTGGCTGTTATGGGTCTCTGGATCTCTGTTTTAGGATCTGTTTCAGTCAATAGCTGTTATGGTTCTCTGGATCTCTGTTTTAGGATCTGTTTCAGTCCTTAGCTGTTATGGGTCTCTCGATCTGATTCACTCTTTAGCTGTTATTGGTCTCTAGTTCTCTGTTTTAGGATCTGTTTCAGTCTTTAGCTATTATGGGTCTCTGTTTTATGATCTCTTTCCCTCCTTAGCTGTTATGGTTCTCTGGATCTCTGTTTTAGGATCTGTTTCAGTCCTTAGCTGTTATGGGTCTCTGTGTCTCTGTTTTAGGATCTGTTTCACTTCTTAGCTGTTATGGTTCTCTGGATCTCTGTTTTAGGATCTGTTTCAGTCCTAAGCTGTTATGGGTCTCTGGATCTCTGTTTTGGGATCATTTCAGTCCTTAGCTGTTATTGGTCTCTGGATTCCTGTTTTGGGATCTGTTTCAGTCCTTAGCTGTTGTGGTTTTCTGGATCTCTATTTTAGGATCTGTTACAGTCCATAGCTGGTATGGGTCTATGGATCTGAGTTTTAGGATCATTTCAGTCCTTAGCTGTTATGGGTCTCTGGATCTCTGTTTTGGGATCTGTTTCAGTCCGTTGCTGCTATGGTTCTCTGGATCTCTGTTTTAGGATCATTTCAGTCCTTAGCTGTTATGGGTCTCTGGATCTCTTATTTTGGATCTGTTTCAGTCCTTAGCTGTTATGGGTCTCTGGATCTCTGTTTTCAGATCTGTTTCAGTCCTCAGCTGTTATGGGTCTCCGGATCTCTGTTTTAGTATCTGTTTCAGTCCCTAGCTATTATGAGTCTCTGGATTCCTGTTTTGGGAGCTGTTTCAGTCCTTAACTGTTATGTTCTCTGGATCTCTGTTTTAGGATCATTTCAGTCATTAGCTGTTATTGGTCTCTGTTTTACGATCTCTTTCACTCCTTAGCCTTTATGGTTCTCTGGATCTCTGTTTTAGGATCTGTTTCAGTCATTAGCTGTTATGGGTCTCTGTGTCTCTGTTTTAGGATCTGTTTCACTCCTTAGCTGTTATGGTTCTCTGGATCTCTGTTTTAGGATCTGTTTCAGTCCTTAGCTGTTATGGGTCTCTGGGTCTCTGTTATAGGATCATTTCAGTCCTTAGCTGTTATGAGTCTCTGGATTCCTGTTTTGGGATCTGTTTCAGTCCTTAACTGTTATGTTCTCTGGATATCTGTTTTAGGATCATTTCAGTCCTTAGTTGTTATGGGTCTCTGGATCTCTGTTTTCGGATCTGTTTCAGTCCTTAGATGTTATGGGTCTCTGGATCTCTGATTTAGGATTTGTTTCAGTCCTTAGCTGTTGTGGGTCACTGGATCTCTGTTTTAGGATCTGTTTCAGTCAATAGCTGTTATGGTTCTCTGGATCTCTGTTTTAGGATCTGTGTCAGTCCTTAGCTGTTATGGGACTCTGGATCGCTGTTTTAGGATATGTTTCAGTCCTTAGCTGGAATGGGTCTCTGGATCTCTGTTTTTGGATCTGTTTCAGTCCTTGGCTGTTATGGGTCTCTGGATCTCTGTTTTAGGATCTGTTTCAGTCCTTAGCTGTTATGGGTCTCTCGATCTGATTCACTCTTTAGCTGTTATTGGTCTCTAGTTCTCTGTTTTAGGATCTGTTTCAGTCTTTAGCTATTATGGGTCTCTGTTTTATGATCTCTTTCCCTCCTTAGCTGTTATGGTTCTCTGGATCTCTGTTTTAGGATCTGTTTCAGTCCTTAGCTGTTATGGGTCTCTGTGTCTCTGTTTTAGGATCTGTTTCACTTCTTAGCTGTTATGGTTCTCTGGATCTCTGTTTTAGGATCTGTTTCAGTCCTAAGCTGTTATGGGTCTCTGGATCTCTGTTTTGGGATCATTTCAGTCCTTAGCTGTTATTGGTCTCTGGATTCCTGTTTTGGGATCTGTTTCAGTCCTTAGCTGTTGTGGTTTTCTGGATCTCTATTTTAGGATCTGTTACAGTCCATAGCTGTTATGGGTCTCTGGATCTCTGTTTTAGGATCATTTCAGTCCTTAGCTGTTATGGGTCTCTGGATCTCTGTTTTGGGATCTGTTTCAGTCCGTTGCTGCTATGGTTCTCTGGATCTCTGTTTTAGGATCATTTCAGTCCTTAGCTGTTATGGGTCTCTGGATCTCTTATTTTGGATCTGTTTCAGTCCTTAGCTGTTATGGTTCTCTGAATCTCTGTTTTAGAGTCTTTTTCAGTTATTAGCTGTTATGGGTCTCTGTGTCTCTGTTTTAGGATCTGTTTCACTCCTTAGCTGTTATGGTTCTCTGGACCTCTGTTTTAGGATCTGTTTCAGTCCTTAGCTGTTATGGGTCTCTGGATCTCTGTGTTGGGATCATTTCAGTCCTTAGCTGTTATGGGTCTCTGGATTCCTGTTTTGCGATCTGTTTCAGTCCCGAACTGTTATGTTCTCTGGATCTCTGTTTTAGGATATTTTCAGTCCTTAGATGTTATGGGTCTCTGGATCTCAGTTTTAGGATATGTTTCAGTCCTTAGCAGGTATGGGTCTCTGGATCTCTCTTTTAGGATCTGTTTCAGTCCTTAGCTTTTATGCGTCTCTGGATCTCTGTTTTAGGATCTGTTTCAGTCCTTAGCTGTTATGGGTCTCTGGATCTCTGTTCTATGATCTGTTTGAGACCTTAGCTGTTATGGGTCTCTGGGTCTCTGTTTTAGGATCTGTTTCACTCCTTAGCTGTTATAGTTCTCTGGATCTCTGTTTTAGGATCTGTTTAAGTCCTTAGCTGTTTTTGGTCTCTGGTTCTCTGTTTTAGGATCTGTTTCAGTCCATAGCTGTTATGGGTCTCTGGGTCCCTGTTTTAGGATCTGTTTCACTCCTTAGCTGTTATGGTTCTATGGATCTCTGTTTTAGGATCTATTTCAGTTGTTAGCTGTTATGGGTCTCTGGGTCTCTCTTTTAGGATCTGTTTCACTCCTTAGCTGTTATGGTTTTCTGGATCTCTATTTTAGGATCTGTTACAGTCCATAGCTGGTATGGGTCTATGGATCTCGGTTTTAGGATCATTTCAGTCCTTATCTGTTATGGTTCTCTGGATCTCTGTTTTAGGATCTGTTTCAGTTGTTAGCTGTTGTGGGTCTCTGGGTCTCTCTTTTAGGATCTGTTTCACTCCTTAGCTGTTATGGTTTTCTGGATCTCTATTTTAGGATCTGTTACAGTCCATAGCTGGTATGGTTCTCTGGATCTCTGTTTTAGGATCATTTCAGTCCTTAGCTGTTATGGGTCTCTGGATCTCTGTTTTTGGATCTGTTTCAGTCCTTAGCTGTTATGGGTCTCTGGATCTCTGTTTTCAGATCTGTTTCAGTCCTCAGCTGTTATGGGTCTCTGGATCTCTGTTTTAGGATCTGTTTCAGTCCTTAGCTGTTGTGGCACTCTGGATCTCTGTTTTAGGATCTGTTTCAGTCCTTAGCAGTTGTGGGTCTCTTGATCACTGTTTTAGAATCTGTTTCAGTCCTTAGCTGTTATGGGTCTCTGGATTCCTGTTTTGGGAGCTGTTTCAGTCCTTAACTGTTATGTTCTCTGGATCTCTGTTTTAGGATCATTTCAGTCATTAGCTGTTATTGGTCTCTGTTTTACGATCTCTTTCACTCCTTAGCTGTTATGGTTCTCTGGATCTCTGTTTCAGTCATTAGCTGTTATGGGTCTCTGTGTCTCTGTTTTAGGATCTGTTTCACTCCTTAGCTGTTATGGTTCTCTGGATCTCTGTTTTAGGATCTGTTTCAGTCCTTAGCTGTTATGGGTCTCTGGATCTCTGTTTTGGGATCATTTCAGTCCTTAGCTGTTATGGGTCTCTGGATTCCTGTTTTGGGATCTGTTTCAGTCCTTAACTGTTATGTTCTCTGGATCTCTGTTTTAGGATCATTTCAGTCCTTAGATGTTATGGGTCTCTGGATCTCTGTTTTCGGATCTGTTTCAGTCCTTAGATGTTATGGGTCTCTGGATCTCTGTTTTAGGATATGTTTCAGTCCTTAACTGTTATGGGTCTCTGGATCTAAGTTTTAGGATCTGTTTCAGTCCTTAGCTGTTATGGTTCTCTGAATCTCTGTTTTAGGATCTCTTTCAGTCCTTAACTGTTATGGGTCTCTGGATCTCTGTTTTAGGATTGGATTCACTCCTTAGTTTTTGGTCTCTGGTTCTCTGTTTTAGGATCTGTTTTAGTCGTTAGCTGTTATGGGTCTCTGGGTCTCTCTTTTAGGATCTGTTTCACTCCTTAGCTGTTATGGTTTTCTGGATCTCTATTTTAGGATCTGTTAACGTCCATAGCTGGTATGGCTCTATGGATCTCGGTTTTAGGATCATTTCAGTCCTTAGCTGTTATGGGTCTCTGGATCTCTATTTTCAGATCTGTTTCAGTCCTCAGCTGTTATGGGTCTCCGGATCTCTGTTTTAGTATCTGTTTCAGTCCCTAGCTATTATGAGTCTCTGGATTCCTGTTTTAGGAGCTGTTTCAGTCCTTATCTGTTCTGTTCTCTGGATCTCTGTTTTAGGATCATTTCAGTCATTAGCTGTTATTGGTCTCTGTTTTACGATCTCTTTCACTCCTTAGCCTTTATGGTTCTCTGGATCTCTGTTTTAGGATCTGTTTCAGTCATTAGCTGTTATGGGTCTCTGTGTCTCTGTTTTAGGATCTGTTTCACTCCTTAGCTGTTATGGTTCTCTGGATCTCTGTTTTAGGATCTGTTTCAGTCCTTAGCTGTTATGGGTCTCTGGGTCTCTGTTATAGGATCATTTCAGTCCTTAGCTGTTATGAGTCTCTGGATTCCTGTTTTGGGATCTGTTTCAGTCCTTAACTGTTATGTTCTCTGGATCTCTGTTTTAGGATCATTTCAGTCCTTAGTTGTTATGGGTCTCTGGATCTCTTATTTTGGATCTGTTTCAGTCCTTAGCTGTTATGGGTCTCTGGATCTCTGTTTTCAGATCTGTTTCAGTCCTCAGCTGTTATGGGTCTCCGGATCTCTGTTTTAGTATCTGTTTCAGTCCCTAGCTATTATGAGTCTCTGGATTCCTGTTTTGGGAGCTGTTTCAGTCCTTAACTGTTATGTTCTCTGGATCTCTGTTTTAGGATCATTTCAGTCATTAGCTGTTATTGGTCTCTGTTTTACGATCTCTTTCACTCCTTAGCCTTTATGGTTCTCTGGATCTCTGTTTTAGGATCTGTTTCAGTCATTAGCTGTTATGGGTCTCTGTGTCTCTGTTTTAGGATCTGTTTCACTCCTTAGCTGTTATGGTTCTCTGGATCTCTGTTTTAGGATCTGTTTCAGTCCTTAGCTGTTATGGGTCTCTGGGTCTCTGTTATAGGATCATTTCAGTCCTTAGCTGTTATGAGTCTCTGGATTCCTGTTTTGGGATCTGTTTCAGTCCTTAACTGTTATGTTCTCTGGATCTCTGTTTTAGGATCATTTCAGTCCTTAGTTGTTATGGGTCTCTGGATCTCTGTTTTCGGATCTGTTTTAGTCCTTAGATGTTATGGGTCTCTGGATCTCTGATTTAGGATTTGTTTCAGTCCTTAGCTGTTGTGGGTCACTGGATCTCTGTTTTAGGATCTGTTTCAGTCAATAGCTGTTATGGTTCTCTGGATCTCTGTTTTAGGATCTGTGTCAGTCCTTAGCTGTTATGGGACTTTGGATCGCTGTTTTAGGATATGTTTCAGTCCTTAGCTGGAATGGGTCTCTGGATCTCTGTTTTTGGATCTGTTTCAGTCCTTGGCTGTTATGGGTCTCTGGATCTCTGTTTTAGGATCTGTTTCAGTCCTTAGCTGTTATGGGTCTCTCGATCTGATTCACTCTTTAGCTGTTATTGGTCTCTAGTTCTCTGTTTTAGGATCTGTTTCAGTCTTTAGCTATTATGGGTCTCTGTTTTATGATCTCTTTCCCTCCTTAGCTGTTATGGTTCTCTGGATCTCTGTTTTAGGATCTGTTTCAGTCCTTAGCTGTTATGGGTCTCTGTGTCTCTGTTTTAGGATCTGTTTCACTTCTTAGCTGTTATGGTTCTCTGGATCTCTGTTTTAGGATCTGTTTCAGTCCTAAGCTGTTATGGGTCTCTGGATCTCTGTTTTGGGATCATTTCAGTCCTTAGCTGTTATTGGTCTCTGGATTCCTGTTTTGGGATCTGTTTCAGTCCTTAGCTGTTGTGGTTTTCTGGATCTCTATTTTAGGATCTGTTACAGTCCATAGCTGTTATGGGTCTCTGGATCTCTGTTTTAGGATCATTTCAGTCCTTAGCTGTTATGGGTCTCTGGATCTCTGTTTTGGGATCTGTTTCAGTCCGTTGCTGCTATGGTTCTCTGGATCTCTGTTTTAGGATCATTTCAGTCCTTAGCTGTTATGGGTCTCTGGATCTCTTATTTTGGATCTGTTTCAGTCCTTAGCTGTTATGGGTCTCTGGATCTCTGTTTTCAGATCTGTTTCAGTCCTCAGCTGTTATGGGTCTCCGGATCTCTGTTTTAGTATCTGTTTCAGTCCCTAGCTATTATGAGTCTCTGTTTTAGGATCTGTTTCACTCCTTAGCTGTTATGGTTCTCTGAATCTCTGTTTTAGAGTCTTTTTCAGTTATTAGCTGTTATGGGTCTCTGTGTCTCTGTTTTAGGATCTGTTTCACTCCTTAGCTGTTATGGTTCTCTGGACCTCTGTTTTAGGATCTGTTTCAGTCCTTAGCTGTTATGGGTCTCTGGATCTCTGTGTTGGGATCATTTCAGTCCTTAGCTGTTATGGGTCTCTGGATTCCTGTTTTGCGATCTGTTTCAGTCCCGAACTGTTATGTTCTCTGGATCTCTGTTTTAGGATATGTTCAGTCCTTAGATGTTATGGGTCTCTGGATCTCAGTTTTAGGATATGTTTCAGTCCTTAGCAGGTATGGGTCTCTGGATCTCTCTTTTAGGATCTGTTTCAGTCCTTAGCTTTTATGCGTCTCTGGATCTCTGTTTTAGGATCTGTTTCAGTCCTTAGCTGTTATGGGTCTCTGGATCTCTGTTCTATGATCTGTTTGAGACCTTAGCTGTTATGGGTCTCAGGGTCTCTGTTTTAGGATCTGTTTCACTCCTTAGCTGTTATAGTTCTCTGGTTCTCTGTTTTAGGATCTGTTTCAGTCCATAGCTGTTATGGGTCTCTGGGTCCCTGTTTTAGGATCTGTTTCACTCCTTAGCTGTTATGGTTCTATGGATCTCTGTTTTAGGATCTATTTCAGTTGTTAGCTTTTATGGGTCTCTGGGTCTCTCTTTTAGGATCTGTTTCACTCCTTAGCTGTTATGGTTTTCTGGATCTCTATTTTAGGATCTGTTACAGTCCATAGCTGGTATGGGTCTATGGATCTCGGTTTTAGGATCATTTCAGTCCTTATCTGTTATGGTTCTCTGGATCTCTGTTTTAGGATCTGTTTCAGTTGTTAGCTGTTGTGGGTCTCTGGGTCTCTCTTTTAGGATCTGTTTCACTCCTTAGCTGTTATGGTTTTCTGGATCTCTATTTTAGGATCTGTTACAGTCCATAGCTGGTATGGTTCTCTGGATCTCTGTTTTAGGATCATTTCAGTCCTTAGCTGTTATGGGTCTCTGGATCTCTGTTTTTGGATCTGTTTCAGTCCTTAGCTGTTATGGGTCTCTGGATCTCTGTTTTCAGATCTGTTTCAGTCCTCAGCTGTTATGGGTCTCTGGATCTCTGTTTTAGGATCTGTTTCAGTCCTTAGCTGTTGTGGCACTCTGGATCTCTGTTTTAGGATCTGTTTCAGTCCTTAGCAGTTGTGGGTCTCTTGATCACTGTTTTAGAATCTGTTTCAGTCCTTAGCTGTTATGGGTCTCTGGATTCCTGTTTTGGGAGCTGTTTCAGTCCTTAACTGTTATGTTCTCTGGATCTCTGTTTTAGGATCATTTCAGTCATTAGCTGTTATTGGTCTCTGTTTTACGATCTCTTTCACTCCTTAGCTGTTATGGTTCTCTGGATCTCTGTTTCAGTCATTAGCTGTTATGGGTCTCTGTGTCTCTGTTTTAGGATCTGTTTCACTCCTTAGCTGTTATGGTTCTCTGGATCTCTGTTTTAGGATCTGTTTCAGTCCTTAGCTGTTATGGGTCTCTGGATCTCTGTTTTGGGATCATTTCAGTCCTTAGCTGTTATGGGTCTCTGGATTCCTGTTTTGGGATCTGTTTCAGTCCTTAACTGTTATGTTCTCTGGATCTCTGTTTTAGGATCATTTCAGTCCTTAGATGTTATGGGTCTCTGGATCTCTGTTTTCGGATCTGTTTCAGTCCTTAGATGTTATGGGTCTCTGGATCTCTGTTTTAGGATATGTTTCAGTCCTTAGCTGTTATGGGTCTCTGGATCTAAGTTTTAGGATCTGTTTCAGTCCTTAGCTGTTATGGGTCTCTGGATCTCTGTTCTACGATCTGTTTCAGCCCTTAGCTGTTATGGGTCTCTGGGTCTCTGTTTTAGGATCTGTTTCACTCCTTAGCTGTTATGGTTCTCTGGATCTCTGTTTTAGGATCTCTTTCAGTCCTTAACTGTTATGGGTCTCTGGATCTCTGTTTTAGGATTGGATTCACTCCTTAGTTTTTGGTCTCTGGTTCTCTGTTTTAGGATCTGTTTTAGTCGTTAGCTGTTATGGGTCTCTGGGTCTCTCTTTTAGGATCTGTTTCACTCCTTAGCTGTTATGGTTTTCTGGATCTCTATTTTAGGATCTGTTAACGTCCATAGCTGGTATGGCTCTATGGATCTCGGTTTTAGGATCATTTCAGTCCTTAGCTGTTATGGGTCTCTGGATCTCTGTTTTCAGATCTGTTTCAGTCCTCAGCTGTTATGGGTCTCCGGATCTCTGTTTTAGTATCTGTTTCAGTCCCTAGCTATTATGAGTCTCTGGATTCCTGTTTTAGGAGCTGTTTCAGTCCTTATCTGTTATGTTCTCTGGATCTCTGTTTTAGGATCATTTCAGTCATTAGCTGTTATTGGTCTCTGTTTTACGATCTCTTTCACTCCTTAGCCTTTATGGTTCTCTGGATCTCTGTTTTAGGATCTGTTTCAGTCATTAGCTGTTATGGGTCTCTGTGTCTCTGTTTTAGGATCTGTTTCACTCCTTAGCTGTTATGGTTCTCTGGATCTCTGTTATAGGATCATTTCAGTCCTTAGCTGTTATGAGTCTCTGGATTCCTGTTTTGGGATCTGTTTCAGTCCTTAACTGTTATGTTCTCTGGATCTCTGTTTTAGGATCATTTCAGTCCTTAGTTTTTATGGGTCTCTGGATCTCTGTTTTCGGATGTTTCAGTCCTTAGATGTTATGGGTCTCTGGATCTCTGATTTAGGATTTGTTTCAGTCCTTAGCTGTTGTGGGTCACTGGATCTCTGTTTTAGGATCTGTTTCAGTCAATAGCTGTTATGGTTCTCTGGATCTCTGTTTTAGGATCTGTGTCAGTCCTTAGCTGTTATGGGACTCTGGATCGCTGTTTTAGGATATGTTTCAGTCCTTAGCTGGAATGGGTCTCTGGATCTCTGTTTTTGGATCTGTTTCAGTCCTTGGCTGTTATGGGTCTCTGGATCTCTGTTTTAGGATCTGTTTCAGTCAATAGCTGTTATGGTTCTCTGGATCTCTGTTTTAGGATCTGTTTCAGTCCTTAGCTGTTATGGGTCTCTCGATCTGATTCCCTCTTTAGCTGTTATTGGTCTCTAGTTCTCTGTTTTAGGATCTGTTTCAGTCTTTAGCTATTATGGGTCTCTGTTTTATGATCTCTTTCCCTCCTTAGCTGTTATGGTTCTCTGGATCTCTGTTTTAGGATCTGTTTCAGTCCTTAGCTGTTATGGGTCTCTGTGTCTCTGTTTTAGGATCTGTTTCACTTCTTAGCTGTTATGGTTCTCTGGATCTCTGTTTTAGGATCTGTTTCAGTCCTAAGCTGTTATGGGTCTCTGGATCTCTATTTTAGGATCTGTTACAGTCCATAGCTGGTATGGGTCTATGGATCTGAGTTTTAGGATCATTTCAGTCCTTAGCTGTTATGGGTCTCTGGATCTCTGTTTTGGGATCTGTTTCAGTCCGTTGCTGCTATGGTTCTCTGGATCTCTGTTTTAGGATCATTTCAGTCCTTAGCTGTTATGGGTCTCTGGATCTCTGTTTTCAGATCTGTTTCAGTCCTCAGCTGTTATGGGTCTCCGGATCTCTGTTTTAGTATCTGTTTCAGTCCCTAGCTATTATGAGCCTCTGTTTTAGGATCTGTTTCACTCCTTAGCTGTTATGGTTCTCTGAATCTCTGTTTTAGAGTCTTTTTCAGTTATTAGCTGTTATGGGTCTCTGTGTCTCTGTTTTAGGATCTGTTTCACTCCTTAGCTGTTATGGTTCTCTGGACCTCTGTTTTAGGATCTGTTTCAGTCCTTAGCTGTTATGGGTCTCTGGATCTCTGTGTTGGGATCATTTCAGTCCTTAGCTGTTATGGGTCTCTGGATTCCTGTTTTGCGATCTGTTTCAGTCCCGAACTGTTATGTTCTCTGGATCTCTGTTTTAGGATAATTTCAGTCCTTAGTGTTAGGGAGAATTCTCTGTTTAGGGTGAATTTCCCTACCTAGTGAGTCCCCCAGCAGCTTTGCTGGATTTCTGGGGTTTCTTTTTTTTCTCCTGCCAAGAGTGAGACTCTTTTACTCTCACTCTTGGACATGTTGAAGTGTGTTTTCTTGGTTAAACCTTGTGTTGAATGGGCTATGGGGTCTTTTACCCCATAGGGCCTCATGTATTTTTGTGATGTGGGTTACACAGCACCCTCTGTGCCGTGACCCAGGGGTGTCCTAGGGACTCCCCAACATAGACTCCATACCCTGGGACTGACTACTGTCTCCCAGGGCATGTAAAGTCACCAAAGACTTTGCTAGTCTTGAATCCTGAACAGAACCAGTACAAACCATCATATTGTGGACGTACTGGCTGGGGCAATTCGATTGCCCCAGGGTCTGTTAGTCGAGGGGGCACGTCTCCGTCCCCCCTGATCGAGTTTTGGCTGGTGGCAGTGGAAACTACGTTTTATATTCGACCGCGAATATTTTCCTATGGGATTTCCCATTGTTTTAGGCTAACACATTTAATTATTTATTTACGGTAGCCTTAAACATACCGCCGGTTTATATATTTATTTTTATAACTCCGGTTGGGACTTTTTGCCAAAACTTGATGCTAAAATGGCGTTGGTGTTCGCCTCTGTAACTCTGACCCAAAGTGGAGCCCTTTGTTCCACTTTTGGCGGGCTTCTCCACAGAAGCCCTCCAAAGTGGTGCCACTCTGTCTGGGGTACTTAGGAGGGTGGAGGGGGATTTAGGCACCCTGGACTGAGTTACCTTGGTAACTCAAGTCGCACTCCGTCCTGATTGGCCCAAGTGGTGAGCCGGTCGGCTCACCACTTAGCATGTTTGAGTGACAGCTAGGCTGGGTGAATGGGGGTTTGCTGCATAAAAGCAGGGCTTTGGGGACTGGAACTTCAGAAGTCGCCACAGGACCAAGAATCCGACGAGGGAAGAGCTGAGCCGACCTGCTTCGACGACACCACCCGGTGGAGCCCTGCTGAACCGTCTCACCACTTTTCCCGACGACCGAGGAGAACTCTTAACGGAGTGGCTCCTTCCCTTGACTGGTGGGGACAACCAGTTTTCGCCTTCTTTTCGCTTCTCGAGGTATCTCGTGGCCGCCTTGCCAGTGCCAAGCACCCCGGCAACCGGAACCCCACCACTTTTACCCCAACCACGAAAGTCGGTACAACCCTTTGACCGGAGGACTCCGCGGCTGGTTTCTTCCCGGGCAGTGCAACGACCTTCTTCTTCTGCTCTTCTGCGAGAACTTCTTCTCCCCTGACCGACGTCGAGCCTTGCTGCCACTGCCTGGAACAACTGCCACCGCTGGAGGATCCTTTCCGCTTAAGGTACCGTGTTCCGCCTGGCTTCCCTTGCCACCGACTGTACGGGGTAGATTTAGCCCCCGGCTTTCGAACCTGGGAGTGCCTGGAATACCCTGGCTAAACTTCTAAGCCACTCTAAACTCTTTCTAACCCTTTGCAAGACTTTGAATCCCTAATAACAGTGTGATCTTGGGCACATTTTCGCTCCGGCTACTCTAAGAGTGGGCCCTGCCTAGTGACTTTTGCTCACCTGTGACTTTGTGCTTCTTTGAGCCTATTGCAAGTGTTCTGGACCTTAGAGTGGTGTGTTTAACCCATTTCTGTTTCTTTTTATCCCTTCCTTAAACCTACTAGAGTGTCATCTAACGTTAAGCGCTCACCTCTGTTTTAATTATGTGGGGTTAACTTAGAGTTGTCTAGATAGGAGTAAGGGGTGAAACTGCTTTTATTATAACTGTGTTTGAAGTGTTTTTACTATACTTTGCTAGAGTGTTTTCAACTTATGTGTTCTTAAAAATAAATAACTTTATACCTTGGAAACCAAGCTCTGGTCAGTGTTTGCTTGTGCTATTGTGTCTGAGTACATATTGTGTATACTTTGCATACTGCCTAACTCTTCTTGAGGGAAGTCTGACTGCTCAGCCACAGCTACCAGGTAAATCTGGGTGGTGCAGACTGCTACCAAGTGGATTTACTGCTATACCTGTAGTCTTAAATCTTTTGCAGTGTTCCCCAAGGGAACTGCACAGGTTTCTGCCTAACACTGGTGTACAGCGGTGGGATTTGTATTGAGTATACATTTTATTGTGCTTTAGATACCTTAGTGCAACTAACCACAAAGCTTAGCACTGTAAAAAGTAATCCTCTAACATGTCAGTTATAGAAAGCTATAGTCAAGAGTCCCTTGCAGCCAAAACTGCTGATTGTTTAAGAGTGCTCTGTAAACATAAGGATCTCCTGACTAAGGGCAAGAAAATGGAGCTGATTGAAAGATTGTTGGCTAACCAAAGTCTGGGTGATGGTTCAGAGGAACCTACCACTCCAGCAACTGTAGATGACAGTATTGAAGTTAACATGGAGCAAAATGTTGATGATTCTGAGGAAGAGTCAGAAGAGGAGGGTGAGGCTGTTGTAACTGTCCCCCCTAGGCCTCTGCCTGCTCTACCTGCTGTACCTACTGGACCTTTACCAGGTCCCACATTTAGTCCTCAGTACTTTGAACTGGAGAAAATGAAGCTAGAATTGGAGTATAAGAAACTTAATGCTCAAACTGACAAAGAACTAAGGCTAAGGGAAATGGAGCTCAAGTATGACTTAGAAATGAAGAAATTATCTGTTGAGAATGCTTCTCTCTCTGGCTCCTCTAGAAGTTCCAGTCCTAAAAGACCCCGGATGCCTAAAGAATTGGTTGGTATGTATGAGCCTAAGTTGGATGTGTTGGATTGGTTGTCTCTGTTTGAATATAATCATGGGCTCCAGAACATCACAGGAAATGACTTGCTCACCTGGTTGTTCTCTAGGCTTCCCCCTGTTGCAACTGATGTGGTAATGGAGATGGGGGAGGAGGATAGGAAGGACTATGAATGTGTGAAACTAGCTTTGATAGCTAGGTTTGGGAAAACCCCTTCCCAGTATCTTAAGAGGTTTAGGAGCCTCAAAAAGCATGATGGTACCCCTTGGGCTACCTGGGTGAATGAATGTTTGAAAAACTTAGAGGGATGGATTAAGGGTTACAAGGTGAACACTTATGAAGGTATGAAGAATTTGTTTATGTTGGAGACTATTTATGATGCCTGCTCTCCTGAGCTCAGACAACACTTGGCTGATTCCAGGGAATTGGATTCCCGGAAACTAGCTAAGGCTGCTGACTTGTGGGTTGCCAACAGGGCCACTCACAGGGATTCTGGGGTAACTCAGAAGAAGGATGGGGAGAAACAGTCTAAAAAGGACTCCAAAGAGAATTCTAATACTACAAATTCCAAAGAGGGCCCCAAACAAAACTATAAGGGTAAGCCACAGGGGAAACCAAATCAGGCTAGTGTACCTCCTGGTCCCAGACCAGAAGGAGGTCAGAACAAGCCTCCATTCCAGCGAGCCTTTGGCTCATGCTTTGTTTGTAAGGCTACTGACCATGTGAAAGGAGATCCCAGATGTAAGGGTAAACCTTCAGGGGTCCAGCTTGCCTCCTTAGCCTTCGCTCCAGAAGAGGAAGTACATATGGCAAGTGGAAACTTTCTATTACTAGCTGATGAACCCACTGGAGTCTCAGCTAGTGTTTCTTTAGTCTCTCTGGGGTTGTGGGAACAACAGAATTTAGATGTCTATAACTCTATCCCAGATAATACTAAAGAGTATTATAAGGACAGTGTCCAGGTGAATGGTCAGGAGACTCCTGCCATTAGGGACACTGGAGCCAGCATAACTGTGGTGGATGAATCATTTTTCAAGGCAGAGGATGTTGCTAAGGCACCCAAATGCCTCACCAAGTTAGCTGGTGGGCCTGTGCAGATGTGTCCCCAGTTACCAGTTCTCATCCAATGTAATGATATGGCTGTAAAAATACCTGTCAGTGTACAATGTGAAGTGCCAGGTAGGGTTCTGTTGGGTAATGACCTCAAAGCTCTTGGAGTTGTATCTCATACCCCCAGACCTCCTAGCAAAAGGTTCCAGGAACTCACAAAACCTGCAAGAGAGAAAACCCTGAGAGGGTTATCTCAGGAGATGATGACAGAAATCACTCCTCTCCCACTGGAGCAACTTACTGCAGTAACTACCAGATCAGGAGCAAAGGGGCAACCCAAGACTCCTAGGAAAAAGCCAGCAGCAAGCACTCCAGTGCTTCCAACAAGGACTTCCCCTAGGTTGTCCAAAGTTACACCTGTAACTCCACCTCCAGCTGAGGCTGAGAGGGAGGTACAACCCTGTGTGGTTGAGCTAGACTCTGAGGAAGAGCTAGAAGGAGGCCCCAACCTTATTGGAGATTTGGACCCTGAGGACCATCCTGAGCTGCAGTCTTTACTGGCAGAAGGTGGGCCTAGCAGGGCAGCTTTTCGTAAGGGGCAAAGAGAATGTCCAACTCTGGAAGGTCTCCGCCACCAGGCAGCTTCTCAAGCTGATGGGCAAGAGCCTGGGAAGTATAGGTTGCACTGGGAAGATGGCCTCTTCTACAGTGAACCCACTGAGTCTGAACCTGGAGACTACAAACGCCTTGTAGTCCCACAAGAGAACAGACAACAGTTCTTACAACTAGCCCATGAGATACCTTTGGCTGGTCACTTGAGTTTCAAGAAGACCAAGGAAAGGCTCTCACTCTACTTTTATTGGCCAAAGATGGGGGCTGAAGTAGATAGATATTGTAAGAGCTGCCATACCTGCCAGACTTCTGGTAAGGTTGGTTCCAAGAATGTGGCACCTTTAGTGCCTCTCCCAGTTGTGGGAGTCCCATTTGAGAGGGTAGGGATTGACATTGTTGGTCCCCTTGATCCTCCAACCTCCTCAGGCAACAGGTTTATACTTGTTGTAGTAGACCATGCTACTAGGTACCCTGAGGCAATTCCTATGAGGACTGTTACAGCTCCGGCTGTGGCTAAGGCCCTCCTTGGTATTTTTACCAGGGTTGGGTTTCCTAAGGAGGTAATCTCTGACAGGGGGTCAAACTTTATGTCCCACTACATGAAAGCCATGTGGAAAACCTGTGGAGTTACCTACAAGTTCTCAACCGCATACCACCCTCAGACAAACGGGTTGGTTGAAAGGTTTAACAGAACCATGAAGAGCATGATAGGTGCTTTAGAAGAACCCCTTAAGAAAAAGTGGGACCTTCTACTGCCATGCCTTCTCTTTGCTTATAGAGAAGTCCCTCAGGAGGGAGTAGGTTATTCTCCCTTTGAGCTTCTCTATGGCCATCCCGTCAGAGGTCCATTGGCCCTGATTAAGGAGGGATTGGAAGGTGCTCCTCCCCTCAAGCCAGTCAGAGTGACTGACTATGTGATAGGTCTCCGGAGGAGAATGTCACACATGATGGCAGAAGCAAGTGACAACTTGAAAGCTGGTCAAGCCCTGGTCAAACATTGGCACGACCAGAAGGCTAACATGGTTGAGTTTACTCAAGACCAGCTAGTTCTAGTTATGCTCCCAACAAGGCAGAGGGCCTTGCAAGACAAATGGATGGGACCCTTCAAGGTTGTGGGAAAACTTGGAGAGGTCAACTATCTGGTGGATCTGGGCAGACCCAGGGAAGCTCCTAGAGTCTTCCACACCAACCGACTAAAAGCATACATCTCCAGACCTGATGTAGGAGCCTTGCTCCTAGCTTCAGCTGCAGAGGAGGAAGAGAGTGAATCTCTCCCTGATCTCCTCAGAGGTGTGCCTTTAGATGAAAAAGTTGAAGGAGTCAATCTCTCTTCAGACCTGACACCTGAGCAACAAGAGGAGTGCAAATCTATGTTAAATCAGTTTGCCTCCCTGTTCTCACTGTCACCAGGCTTGACCCCTTGGGGCCAGCATGAGATACTCACTGGTGACTGTCTGCCAGTCAAAAGCAGAGGATACAGAATGTCAGAACATATCAGAGCCCACATCAAAGGAGAGGTCAAGAAGATGCTTGATCTCGGGGTAATAGAGCCCTCTACTAGTCCATGGTCTAGCCCAGTTGTGTTAGTACCAAAGGCAGGATCCAAAGACTTGAGATTCTGTGTGGACTATAGAGCTCTAAATGCAGTCACCAAGACTGATGCCCACCCTTTGCCCAGGACAGATGAGTTGGTGGATAAACTTGGTGCAGCCAAGTACCTCAGCACATTTGACCTGATGTCAGGCTATTGGCAAATAGCCCTGACAGACCATGCCAAGGAGAAAACTGCATTTTCAACCCCAGTTGGCTTGTACCAGTTTAAGGTCATGCCTTTTGGACTAAAAAATGCACCTGCCACATTCCAAAGGATGGTGAACCAAGTTCTGGCTGGGATGGAAGATTTCTGCATGGCATACTTGGATGACATTGCAGTCTTCAGCCACTCCTGGGAAGAACATGTGAACCACCTAGGACATGTGTTGCAGGCTCTGGAACAGGCCCATTTGACAATCAAAGCCAGTAAGTGCCAGATTGGTCAAAGTAAAGTGGTCTACCTTGGACATGAGGTAGGAGGTGGAGAAATAAGGCCTTTGCCCAGCAAGATTGAAGCTGTGCAAAATTGGACAACACCAACTACTCAAACCCAAGTGAGAGCTTTTCTAGGCCTCACTGGATATTACAGGAATTTCATTGAGAACTATGGGACCATAGCTTCTCCACTGAATGTAATCTCCTCTCCCAAATTCCCTAAAAAGGTAAAATGGAATGAGGAGTGCAATCAGGCCTTTGAAAAACTGAAGAGAGCTCTTTGCCAAGCTCCAGTATTGAGAGCTCCTGACTACCACCAACCTTTCATTGTACAAACTGATGCTTCCAATGTAGGTATAGGTGCAGTTCTAAGCCAACTGGATGAGAAGGGTAGGGAGCACCCCATTTGCTTCATCAGTAGGAAACTGAAGGATCCTGAGACAAGGTGGGCAACTATCGAAAGAGAATGCTTTGCTATTGTGTGGGCACTGAAGAAGTTTAGGCCATACTTGTATGGTTCTACTTTTGTTATTCAGACTGACCGCCAACCCTTGAGATGGTTAATGCAAATGAAAGGGGAAAATCCAAAACTATTGAGATGGTCAATCTGCCTGCAAGGGTTTGATTTCACCATTGAGCACAGGTCAGGGTGTCACCATCAAAATGCTGATGGACTCTCTAGGATGTATATCATCGACTAGAGGTATGAGGTTCATCCAGGAGTGGATTAAATCCTCCTGTCCCTTAGTCTGGGGGGGGCGAGTGTTAGGGAGAATTCTCTGTTTAGGCTGAATTTCCCTACCTAGTGAGTCCCCCAGCAGCTTTGCTGGATTTCTGGGGTTTCTTTTTTTTCTCCTGCCAAGAGTGAGACTCTTTTACTCTCACTCTTGGACATGTTGAAGTGTGTTTTCTTGGTTAAACCTTGTGTTGAATGGGCTATGGGGTCTTTTACCCCATAGGGCCTCATGTATTTTTGTGATGTGGGTTACACAGCACCCTCTGTGCCGTGACCCAGGGGTGTCCTAGGGACTCCCCAACATAGACTCCATACCCTGGGACTGACTACTGTCTCCCAGGGCATGTAAAGTCACCAAAGACTTTGCTAGTCTTGAATCCTGAACAGAACCAGTACAAACCATCATATTGTGGACGTACTGGCTGGGGCAATTCGATTGCCCCAGGGTCTGTTAGTCGAGGGGGCACGTCTCCGTCCCCCCTGATCGAGTTTTGGCTGGTGGCAGTGGAAACTACGTTTTATATTCGACCGCGAATATTTTCCTATGGGATTTCCCATTGTTTTAGGCTAACACATTTAATTATTTATTTACGGTAGCCTTAAACATACCGCCGGTTTATATATTTATTTTTATAACTCCGGTTGGGACTTTTTGCCAAAACTTGATGCTAAAATGGCGTTGGTGTTCGCCTCTGTAACTCTGACCCAAAGTGGAGCCCTTTGTTCCACTTTTGGCGGGCTTCTCCACAGAAGCCCTCCAAAGTGGTGCCACTCTGTCTGGGGTACTTAGGAGGGGTGGAGGGGGATTTAGGCACCCTGGACTGAGTTACCTTGGTAACTCAAGTCGCACTCCGTCCTGATTGGCCCAAGTGGTGAGCTGGTCGGCTCACCACTTAGCATGTTTGAGTGACAGCTAGGCTGGGTGAATGGGGGTTTGCTGCATAAAAGCAGGGCTTTGGGGACTGGAACTTCAGAAGTCGCCACAGGACCAAGAATCCGACGAGGGAAGAGCTGAGCCGACCTGCTTCGACGACACCACCCGGTGGAGCCCTGCTGAACCGTCTCACCACTTTTCCCGACGACCGAGGAGAACTCTTAACAGAGTGGCTCCTTCCCTTGACTGGTGGGGACAACCAGTTTTCGCCTTCTTTTCGCTTCTCGAGGTATCTCGTGGCCGCCTTGCCAGTGCCAAGCACCCCGGCAACCGGAACCCCACCACTTTTACCCCAACCACGAAAGTCGGTACAACCCTTTGACCGGAGGACTCCGCGGCTGGTTTCTTCCCGGGCAGTGCAACGACCTTCTTCTTCTGCTCTTCTGCGAGAACTTCTTCTCCCCTGACCAACGTCGAGCCTTGCTGCCACTGCCTGGAACAACTGCCACCGCTGGAGGATCCTTTCCGCTTAAGGTACCGTGTTCCGCCTGGCTTCCCTTGCCACCGACTGTACGGGGTAGATTTAGCCCCCGGCTTTCGAACCTGGGAGTGCCTGGAATACCCTGGCTAAACTTCTAAGCCACTCTAAACTCTTTCTAACCCTTTGCAAGACTTTGAATCCCTAATAACAGTGTGATCTTGGGCACATTTTCGCTCCGGCTACTCTAAGAGTGGGCCCTGCCTAGTGACTTTTGCTCACCTGTGACTTTGTGCTTCTTTGAGCCTATTGCAAGTGTTCTGGACCTTAGAGTGGTGTGTTTAACCCATTTCTGTTTCTTTTTATCCCTTCCTTAAACCTACTAGAGTGTCATCTAACGTTAAGCGCTCACCTCTGTTTTAATTATGTGGGGTTAACTTAGAGTTGTCTAGATAGGAGTAAGGGTTGAAACTGCTTTTATTATAACTGTGTTTGAAGTATTTTTACTATACTTTGCTAGAGTGTTTTCAACTTATGTGTTTTTAAAAATAAATAACTTTATACCTTGGAAACCAAGCTCTGGTCAGTGTTTGCTTGTGCTATTGTGTCTGAGTACATATTGTGTATACTTTGCATACTGCCTAACTCTTCTTGAGGGAAGTCTGACTGCTCAGCCACAGCTACCAGGTAAATCTGGGTGGTGCAGACTGCTACCAAGTGGGTTTACTGCTATACCTGTAGTCTTAAATCTTTTGCAGTGTTCCCCAAGGGAACTGCACAGGTTTCTGCCTAACACTTAGATGTTATGGGTCTCTGGATCTCAGTTTTAGGATATGTTTCAGTCCTTAGCTGGTATGGGTCTCTGGATCTCTCTTTTAGGATCTGTTTCAGTCCTTAGCTTTTATGCATCTCTGGATCTCTGTTTTAGGATCTGTTTCAGTCCTTAGCTGTTATGGGTCTCTGGATCTCTGTTCTATGATCTGTTTGAGACCTTAGCTGTTATGGGTCTCTGGGTCTCTGTTTTAGGATCTGTTTCACTCCTTAGCTGTTATAGTTCTCTGGATCTCTGTTTTAGGATCTGTTTTAGTCCTTAGCTGTTTTTGGTCTCTGGTTCTCTGTTTTAGGATCTGTTTCAGTCCATAGCTGTTATGGGTCTCTGGGTCCCTGTTTTAGGATCTGTTTCACTCCTTAGCTGTTATGGTTCTATGGATCTCTGTTTTAGGATCTGTTAGGGAGAATTCTCTGGTTAGGCTGAATTTCCCTACCTAGTGAGTCCCCCAGCAGCTTTGCTGGATTTCTGGGGTTTAATTTTTTTCTCCTGCCAAGAGTGAGACTCTTTTACCCTCACTCTTGGACATGTTGAAGTGTGTTTTCTTGGTTAAACCTTGTGTTGAATGGGCTATGGGGTCTTTTACTCCATAGGGCCTCATGTATTTTTGTGATGTGGGTCACACAGCACCCTCTGTGCCGTGACCCAGGGGTGTCCTAGGGACTCCCCAACATAGACTCCATACCCTGGGACTGACTACTGTCTCCCAGGGCATGTAAAGTCACCAAAGACTTTGCTAGTCTTGAATCCTGAACAGAACCAGTACAAACCATCATATTGTGGACGTACTGGCTGGGGCAATTCGATTGCCCCAGGGTCTGTTAGTCGAGGGGGCACGTCTCCGTCCCCCCTGATCGAGTTTTGGCTGGTGGCAGTGGAAACTACTTTTTATATTCGACCGCGAATATTTCCCTATGGGATTTCCCATTGTTTTAGGCTAACACATTTAATTATTTATTTACGGTAGCCTTAAACATACCGCCGGTTTATATATTTATTTTTATAACTCCGGTTGGGACTTTTTGCCAAAACTTGATTCTAAAATGGCGTTGGTGTTCGCCTCTGTAACTCTGACCCAAAGTGGAGCCCTTTGTTCCACTTTTGGCGGGCTTCTCCACAGAAGCCCTCCAAAGTGGTGCCACTCTGTCTGGGGTACTTAGGAGGGGTGGAGGGGGATTTAGGCACCCTGGACTGAGTTACCTTGGTAACTCAAGTCGCACTCCGTCCTGATTGGCCCAAGTGGTGAGCCGCCCGGCTCACCACTTAGCATGTTTGAGTGACAGCTAGGCTGGGTGAATGGGGGTTTGCTGCATAAAAGCAGGGCTTTGGGGACTGGGACTTCAGAAGTCGCCACAGGACCAAGAATCCGACGAGGGAAGAGCTGAGCCGACCTGCTTCGACGACACCACCCGGTGGAGCCCTGCTGAACCGTCTCACCACTTTTTCCCGACGACCGAGGAGAACTCTTAACGGAGTGGCTCCTTCCCTTGACTGGTGGGGACAACCAGTTTTCGCCTTCTTTCCGTCCTTTTGAGGTATCTCGTGGCCGCCTTGCCTGTGCCAAGCACCCCGGCATCCGGAATACCACACTTTACCCCCATACCGCGAAAGTCGGTACCAACCCTTTAACCGGAGGACTCCGCGGCTGGTTTCTTCCCGGGCAGTGCTACGACCTTTCTCTTCTGCTCTTCAGCGAGATATTCTTCTCCCCTGACCGACGTCGAGCCTTGCTGTCGCTGCCTGGAACAACTGCCCCCGCTGGAGGATCCTTTCCGCTTAAGGTACTGTGTTCCGCCTGGCTTCCCTTGCTACCGACTGTACGGGGTAGATTTAGTCCCCGGCTTTCGAACCTGGGAGTGCCTGGGACACTTTGGCTAAACCTTCTGAGCCACTCTAAACTCTTTTTGACTCTTTGCAAGACTTTGAATCTCTAACTAACAGTGTGATCTTGGGCACATTTTCGCTCCGGCTACTCTAAGAGTGGGCCCTGCCTAGTGACTTTTGCTCACCTGTGACTTGATTCTTCTTTAAGCCTATTGCAAGTGTTCTGGACCTTAGAGTGGTGTGTCTAACCTATTTCTGCTTTTTCTCTCCCTTTCTTGGAAACTACTAGAGTGTCATCTAACGTTAAGCACTCACCTCTGTTTTAATTAAGTGGTGTTAACCTAGAGTTGTCTAGATAGGAGAAAGGATTGAATTTACTTTCAGTATAACTGTGTTGAAGTGCTTTTACTATATTTTTGCTAGAGTGTTTTTAACTTATGTGTATTTTAAATAAATAACTATATACTTTTGAAACCAAGCTCTGGTCAGTGTTTGCTTGTGCTATTGTGTTTTGGTACATATTGTGTATACTTTACATACTGCCTAACTCTTCTTGAGAGAAGTCTGACTGCTCAGCCACAGCTACCAGGTAAATCTGGGTGGTACAGACTGCTACCAAAGGGGTTTACTGCTCTACCTGTAGTCCTAAATCTTTTGCAGTGTTCCCCAAGGGAACTGCACAGGTTTCTGCCTAACGCTGGTGTACAGCGGTGGGATTTGTATTGAGTATACATTTTATTGTGCTTTAGATACCTTAGTGCAACTAACCACAAAGCTTAGCACTGAAAAAGTAAAACCTCTAACATGTCAGTTATAGAAAGCTATAGTCAAGAGTCCCTTGCAACCAAAACTGCTGATTGTTTAAGAGTGCTCTGTAAACATAAGGATCTCCTGACTAAGGGCAAGAAAATGGAGCTGATTGAAAGATTGTTAGCTAACCAAAGTCTGGGTGATGGTTCAGAGGAGCCTACCACTCCAGCAACTGTAGATGACAGTATTGAAGTTAACATGGAGCAAAATGTTGATGTTTCTGAGGAAGAGTCAGAAGAGGAGGGTGAGGCTGTTGTAACTGTCCCCCCTAGGCCTCTGCCTGCTCTACCTGCTGTGCCTACTGGACCTTTACCAGGTCCCACATTTAGTCCTCAGTACTTTGAACTGGAGAAAATGAAGCTAGAATTGGAGTATAAGAAACTTAATGCTCAAACTGACAAAGAACTAAGGCTAAGGGAAATGGAGCTCAAGTATGACTTAGAAATGAAGAAATTATCTGTTGAGAATGTTTCTCTCTCTGGCTCCTCTAGAAGTTCCAGTCCTAAAAGACCCCGGATGCCTAAAGAATTGGTTGGTATGTATGAGCCTAAGTTGGATGTGTTGGATTGGTTGTCTCTGTTTGAATATAATCATGGGCTCCAGAACATCACAGGAAATGACTTACTCACCTGGTTGTTCTCTAGGCTTCCCCCTGTTGCAACTGATGTGGTAATGGAGATGGGGGAGGAGGATAGGAAGGACTATGAATGTGTGAAACTAGCTTTGATAGCTAGGTTTGGGAAGACCCCTTCCCAGTATCTTAAGAGGTTTAGGAGCCTCAAAAAGCATGATGGTACCCCTTGGGCTACCTGGGTGAATGAATGTTTGAAAAACTTAGAGGGATGGATTAAGGGTTACAAGGTGAACACTTATGAAGGTATGAAGAATTTGTTTATGTTGGAGACTATTTATGATGCCTGCTCTCCTGAGCTCAGACAACACTTGGCTGATTCCAGGGAATTAGATTCCCGGAAGCTAGCTAAGGCTGCTGACTTGTGGGTTGCCAACAGGGCCACTCACAAGGATTCTGGGGTAACTCAGAAGAAGGATGGGGAAAAACAGTCTAAGAAGGACTCCAAAGAGAATTCTAATACTACAAATTCCAAAGAGGGCCCCAAACAAAACTATAAGGGTAAGCCACAAGGGAAACCAAATCAGGCTAGTGTACCTTCTGGTCCCAGACCAGAAGGAGGTCAGAACAAGCCTCCATTCCAGCGAGCCTTTGGCTCATGCTTTGTTTGTAAGGCTACTGACCATGTGAAAGGAGATCCCAGATGTAAGGGTAAACCTTCAGGGGTCCAGCTTGCCTCCTTAGCCTTCGCTCCAGAAGAGGAAGTACATATGGCAAGTGGAAACTTTCTATTACTAGCTGATGAACCCACTGGAGTCTCAGCTAGTGTTTCTTTAGTCTCTCTGGGGTTGTGGGAGCAACAGAATTTAGATGTCTATAACTCTATCCCAGATAATACTAAAGAGTATTATAAGGACAGTGTCCAGGTGAATGGTCAGGAGACTCCTGCCATTAGGGACACTGGAGCCAGCATAACTGTGGTGGATGAATCATTCTTCAAGGCAGAGGATGTTGCTAAGGCACCCAAATGCCTCACCAAGTTAGCTGGTGGGCCTGTGCAGATGTGTCCCCAGTTACCAGTTCTCATCCAATGTAATGATATGGCTGTAAAAATACCTGTCAGTGTACAATGTGAAGTGCCAGGTAGGGTTCTGTTGGGTAATGACCTCAAAGCTCTTGGAGTTGTATCTCATACCCCCAGACCTCCTAGCAAAAGGTTTCAGGAACTCACAAAACCTGCAAGGGAGAAAACCCTGAGAGGGTTATCTCAGGAGATGATGACAGAAATCACTCCTCTACCACTGGAGCAACTTACTGCAGTAACTACCAGATCAGGAGCAAAGGGGCAACCCAAGACTCCTAGGAAAAAGCCAGCAGCAAGCACTCCAGTGCTTCCAACAAGGACTTCCCCTAGGTTGTCCAAAGTTACACCTGTAACTCCCCCTCCAGCTGAGGCTGAGAGAGAGGTACAACCCTGTGTGGTTGAGCTAGACTCTGAGGAAGAGCTAGAAGGAGGCCCCAACCTTATTGGAGATTTGGACCCTGAGGACCATCCTGAGCTGCAGTCTTTACTGGCAGAAGGTGGGCCTAGCAGGGCAGCTTTTCGTAAGGGGCAAAGAGAATGTCCAACTCTGGAGGGTCTCCGCCACCAGGCAGCTTCTCAAGCTGATGGGCAAGAGCCTGGGAAGTATAGGTTGCACTGGGAAGATGGCCTCTTCTACAGTGAACCCACTGAGTCTGAACCTGGAGACTACAAACGCCTTGTAGTCCCACAAGAAAACAGACAACAGTTCTTACAACTAGCCCATGAGATACCTTTGGCTGGCCACTTGAGTTTCAAGAAGACCAAGGAAAGGCTCTCACTCTACTTTTATTGGCCAAAGATGGGGGCTGAAGTAGATAGATATTGTAAGAGCTGCCATACCTGCCAGACTTCTGGTAAGGTTGGTTCCAAGAATGTGGCACCTTTAGTGCCTCTCCCAGTTGTGGGAGTCCCATTTGAGAGGGTAGGGATTGACATTGTTGGTCCCCTTGATCCTCCAACCTCCTCAGGCAACAGGTTTATCCTTGTTGTAGTAGACCATGCTACTAGATACCCTGAGGCCATTCCTATGAGGACTGTTACAGCTCCGGCTGTGGCTAAGGCCCTCCTTGGTATTTTTACCAGGGTTGGGTTTCCTAAGGAGGTAATCTCTGACAGGGGGTCAAACTTTATGTCCCACTACATGAAGGCCATGTGGAAAACCTGTGGAGTTACCTACAAGTTCTCAACCGCCTACCACCCTCAGACAACCGGGTTGGTTGAAAGGTTTAACAGAACCATGAAGAGCATGATAGGTGCTTTAGAAGAACCCCTTAAGAAAAAGTGGGACCTTCTACTGCCATGCCTTCTCTTTGCTTATAGAGAAGTCCCTCAGGAGGGAGTAGGTTATTCTCCCTTTGAGCTTCTCTATGGCCATCCAGTCAGAGGTCCATTGGCCCTGATTAAGGAGGGGTTGGAAGGTGCTCCTCCCCTCAAGCCAGTCAGAGTGACTGACTATGTGATAGGTCTCCGGAGGAGAATGTCACACATGATGGCAGAAGCAAGTGACAACTTGAAAGCTGGTCAAGCCCTGGTCAAACATTGGCACGACCAGAAGGCTAACATGGTTGAGTTTACTCAAGACCAGCTAGTTCTAGTTATGCTCCCAACAAGGCAGAGGGCCTTGCAAGACAAATGGATGGGACCCTTCAAGGTTGTGGGAAAACTTGGAGAGGTCAACTATCTGGTGGATCTGGGCAGACCCAGGGAAGCTCCTAGAGTCTTCCACACCAACCGACTAAAAGCCTACATCTCCAGACCTGATGTAGGAGCCTTGCTCCTAGCTTCAGCTGCAGAGGAGGAAGAGAGTGAATCTCTCCCTGATCTCCTCAGAGGTGTACCTTTAGATGAAAAAGTTGAAGGAGTCAATCTCTCTTCAGACCTGACACCTGAGCAACAAGAGGAGTGCAAATCTATGTTAAATCAGTTTGCCTCCCTGTTCTCACTGTCACCAGGCTTGACCCCTTGGGGCCAGCATGAGATACTCACTGGTGACTGTCTGCCAGTCAAAAGCAGAGGATACAGAATGTCGGAACATATCAGAGCCCACATCAAAGGAGAGGTCAAGAAGATGCTTGATCTCGGGGTAATAGAGCCCTCTACTAGTCCATGGTCTAGCCCAGTTGTGTTAGTACCAAAGGCAGGATCCAAAGACTTGAGATTCTGTGTGGACTATAGAGCTCTAAATGCAGTCACCAAGACTGATGCCCACCCTTTGCCCAGGACAGATGAGTTGGTGGATAAACTTGGTGCAGCCAAGTACCTCAGCACATTTGACCTGACGTCAGGCTATTGGCAAATAGCCCTGACAGACCATGCCAAGGAGAAAACTGCATTTTCGACCCCAGTTGGCTTGTACCAGTTTAAGGTCATGCCTTTTGGACTAAAAAATGCACCTGCCACATTCCAAAGGATGGTGAACCAGGTTCTGGCTGGGATGGAAGATTTCTGCATGGCATACTTGGATGACATTGCAGTCTTCAGCCACTCCTGGGAAGAACATGTGAACCACCTAGGACATGTGTTGCAGGCTCTGAAACAGGCCCATTTGACAATCAAAGCCAGTAAGTGCCAGATTGGTCAAAGTAAAGTGGTCTACCTTGGACATGAGGTAGGAGGTGGAGAAATAAGGCCTTTGCCCAGCAAGATTGAAGCTGTGCAAAATTGGACAACACCAACTACTCAAACCCAAGTGAGAGCTTTTCTAGGCCTCACTGGGTATTACAGGAATTTCATTGAGAACTATGGGACCATAGCTTCTCCACTGAATGTAATCTCCTCTCCCAAATTCCCTAAGAAGGTAAAATGGAATGAGGAGTGCAATCAGGCCTTTGAAAAACTGAAGAGAGCTCTTTGCCAGGCTCCAGTATTGAGAGCTCCTGACTACCACCAACCTTTCATTGTACAAACTGATGCTTCCAATGTAGGTATAGGTGCAGTTCTAAGCCAACTGGATGAGAAGGGTAGGGAGCACCCCATTTGCTTCATCAGTAGGAAACTGAAGGATCCTGAGACAAGGTGGGCAACTATCGAAAGAGAATGCTTTGCTATTGTGTGGGCACTGAAGAAGTTTAGGCCATACTTGTATGGTTCTACTTTTGTTATTCAGACTGACCACCAACCCTTGAGATGGTTAATGCAAATGAAAGGGGAAAATCCAAAACTATTGAGATGGTCAATCTGCCTGCAAGGGTTTGATTTCACCATTGAGCACAGGTCAGGGTGTCACCATCAAAATGCTGATGGACTCTCTAGGATGTATATCATCGACTAGAGGTATGAGGTTCATCCAGGAGTGGATTAAATCCTCCTGTCCCTTAGTCTGGGGGGGGCGAGTGTTAGGGAGAATTCTCTGGTTAGGCTGAATTTCCCTACCTAGTGAGTCCCCCAGCAGCTTTGCTGGATTTCTGGGGTTTAATTTTTTTCTCCTGCCAAGAGTGAGACTCTTTTACCCTCACTCTTGGACATGTTGAAGTGTGTTTTCTTGGTTAAACCTTGTGTTGAATGGGCTATGGGGTCTTTTACTCCATAGGGCCTCATGTATTTTTGTGATGTGGGTCACACAGCACCCTCTGTGCCGTGACCCAGGGGTGTCCTAGGGACTCCCCAACATAGACTCCATACCCTGGGACTGACTACTGTCTCCCAGGGCATGTAAAGTCACCAAAGACTTTGCTAGTCTTGAATCCTGAACAGAACCAGTACAAACCATCATATTGTGGACGTACTGGCTGGGGCAATTCGATTGCCCCAGGGTCTGTTAGTCGAGGGGGCACGTCTCCGTCCCCCCTGATCGAGTTTTGGCTGGTGGCAGTGGAAACTACTTTTTATATTCGACCGCGAATATTTCCCTATGGGATTTCCCATTGTTTTAGGCTAACACATTTAATTATTTATTTACGGTAGCCTTAAACATACCGCCGGTTTATATATTTATTTTTATAACTCCGGTTGGGACTTTTTGCCAAAACTTGATTCTAAAATGGCGTTGGTGTTCGCCTCTGTAACTCTGACCCAAAGTGGAGCCCTTTGTTCCACTTTTGGCGGGCTTCTCCACAGAAGCCCTCCAAAGTGGTGCCACTCTGTCTGGGGTACTTAGGAGGGGTGGAGGGGGATTTAGGCACCCTGGACTGAGTTACCTTGGTAACTCAAGTCGCACTCCGTCCTGATTGGCCCAAGTGGTGAGCCGCCCGGCTCACCACTTAGCATGTTTGAGTGACAGCTAGGCTGGGTGAATGGGGGTTTGCTGCATAAAAGCAGGGCTTTGGGGACTGGGACTTCAGAAGTCGCCACAGGACCAAGAATCCGACGAGGGAAGAGCTGAGCCGACCTGCTTCGACGACACCACCCGGTGGAGCCCTGCTGAACCGTCTCACCACTTTTTCCCGACGACCGAGGAGAACTCTTAACGGAGTGGCTCCTTCCCTTGACTGGTGGGGACAACCAGTTTTCGCCTTCTTTCCGTCCTTTTGAGGTATCTCGTGGCCGCCTTGCCTGTGCCAAGCACCCCGGCATCCGGAATACCACACTTTACCCCCATACCGCGAAAGTCGGTACCAACCCTTTAACCGGAGGACTCCGCGGCTGGTTTCTTCCCGGGCAGTGCTACGACCTTTCTCTTCTGCTCTTCAGCGAGATATTCTTCTCCCCTGACCGACGTCGAGCCTTGCTGTCGCTGCCTGGAACAACTGCCCCCGCTGGAGGATCCTTTCCGCTTAAGGTACTGTGTTCCGCCTGGCTTCCCTTGCTACCGACTGTACGGGGTAGATTTAGTCCCCGGCTTTCGAACCTGGGAGTGCCTGGGACACTTTGGCTAAACCTTCTGAGCCACTCTAAACTCTTTTTGACTCTTTGCAAGACTTTGAATCTCTAACTAACAGTGTGATCTTGGGCACATTTTCGCTCCGGCTACTCTAAGAGTGGGCCCTGCCTAGTGACTTTTGCTCACCTGTGACTTGATTCTTCTTTAAGCCTATTGCAAGTGTTCTGGACCTTAGAGTGGTGTGTCTAACCTATTTCTGCTTTTTCTCTCCCTTTCTTGGAAACTACTAGAGTGTCATCTAACGTTAAGCACTCACCTCTGTTTTAATTAAGTGGTGTTAACCTAGAGTTGTCTAGATAGGAGAAAGGATTGAATTTACTTTCAGTATAACTGTGTTGAAGTGCTTTTACTATATTTTTGCTAGAGTGTTTTTAACTTATGTGTATTTTAAATAAATAACTATATACTTTTGAAACCAAGCTCTGGTCAGTGTTTGCTTGTGCTATTGTGTTTTGGTACATATTGTGTATACTTTACATACTGCCTAACTCTTCTTGAGAGAAGTCTGACTGCTCAGCCACAGCTACCAGGTAAATCTGGGTGGTACAGACTGCTACCAAAGGGGTTTACTGCTCTACCTGTAGTCCTAAATCTTTTGCAGTGTTCCCCAAGGGAACTGCACAGGTTTCTGCCTAACAGGATCTATTTCAGTTGTTAGCTGTTATGGGTCTCTGGGTCTCTCTTTTAGGATCTGTTTCACTCCTTAGCTGTTATGGTTTTCTGGATCTCTATTTTAGGATCTGTTACAGTCCATAGCTGGTATGGGTCTATGGATCTCGGTTTTAGGATCATTTCAGTCCTTATCTGTTATGGTTCTCTGGATCTCTGTTTTAGGATCTGTTTCAGTTGTTAGCTGTTGTGGGTCTCTGGGTCTCTCTTTTAGGATCTGTTTCACTCCTTAGCTGTTATGGTTTTCTGGATCTCTATTTTAGGATCTGTTACAGTCCATAGCTGGTATGGTTCTCTGGATCTCTGTTTTAGGATCATTTCAGTCCTTAGCTGTTATGGGTCTCTGGATCTCTGTTTTTGGATCTGTTTCAGTCCTTAGCTGTTATGGGTCTCTGGATCTCTGTTTTCAGATCTGTTTCAGTCCTCAGCTGTTATGGGTCGCTGGATCTCTGTTTTAGGATCTGTTTCAGTCCTTAGCTGTTGTGGCACTCTGGATCTCTGTTTTAGGATCTGTTTCAGTCCTTAGCAGATGTGGGTCTCTTGATCACTGTTTTAGAATCTGTTTCAGTCCTTAGCTGTTATGGGTCTCTGGATTCCTGTTTTGGGAGCTGTTTCAGTCCTTAACTGTTATGTTCTCTGGATCTCTGTTTTAGGATCATTTCAGTCATTAGCTGTTATTGGTCTCTGTTTTACGATCTCTTTCACTCCTTAGCTGTTATGGTTCTCTGGATCTCTGTTTCAGTCATTAGCTGTTATGGGTCTCTGTGTCTCTGTTTTAGGATCTGTTTCACTCCTTAGCTGTTATGGTTCTCTGGATCTCTGTTTTAGGATCTGTTTCAGTCCTTAGCTGTTATGGGTCTCTGGATTCCTGTTTTGGGATCTGTTTCAGTCCTTAACTGTTATGTTCTCTGGATCTCTGTTTTAGGATCATTTCACTCCTTAGATGTTATGGCTCTCTGGATCTCTGTTTTCGGATCTGTTTCAGTCCTTAGATGTTATGGGTCTCTGGATCTCTGTTTTAGGATATGTTTCAGTCCTTAGCTGTTATGGGTCTCTGGATCTCTGTTCTACGATCTGTTTTAGTCATTAGCTGTTATGGGTCTCTGTGTCTCTGTTTTAGGATCTGTTTCACTCCTTAGCTGTTATGGTTCTCTGGATCTCTGTTTTAGGATCTGTTTCAGTCCTTAGCTGTTATGGGTCTCTGGGTCTCTGTTATAGGATCATTTCAGTCCTTAGCTGTTATGAGTCTCTGGATTCCTGTTTTGGGATCTGTTTCAGTCCTTAACTGTTATGTTCTCTGGATCTCTGTTTTAGGATCATTTCAGTCCTTAGTTGTTATGGGTCTCTGGATCTCTGTTTTCGGATCTGTTTCAGTCCTTAGATGTTATGGGTCTCTGGATCTCTGATTTAGGATTTGTTTCAGTCCTTAGCTGTTGTGGGTCACTGGATCTCTGTTTTAGGATCTGTTTCAGTCAATAGCTGTTATGGTTCTCTGGATCTCTGTTTTAGGATCTGTGTCAGTCCTTAGCTGTTATGGGACTCTGGATCGCTGTTTTAGGATATGTTTCAGTCCTTAGCTGGAATGGGTCTCTGGATCTCTGTTTTTGGATCTGTTTCAGTCCTTGGCTGTTATGGGTCTCTGGATCTCTGTTTTAGGATCTGTTTCAGTCAATAGCTGTTATGGTTCTCTGGATCTCTGTTTTAGGATCTGTTTCAGTCCTTAGCTGTTATGGGTCTCTCGATCTGATTCACTCTTTAGCTGTTATTGGTTTCTAGTTCTCTGTTTTAGGATCTGTTTCAGTCTTTAGCTATTATGGGTCTCTGTTTTATGATCTCTTTCCCTCCTTAGCTGTTATGGTTCTCTGGATCTCTGTTTTAGGATCTGTTTCAGTCCTTAGCTGTTATGGGTCTCTGTGTCTCTGTTTTAGGATCTGTTTCACTTCTTAGCTGTTATGGTTCTCTGGATCTCTGTTTTAGGATCTGTTTCAGTCCTAACCTGTTATGGGTCTCTGGATCTCTGTTTTGGGATCATTTCAGTCCTTAGCTGTTATTGGTCTCTGGATTCCTGTTTTGGGATCTGTTTCAGTCCTTAGCTGTTGTGGTTTTCTGGATCTCTATTTTAGGATCTGTTACAGTCCATAGCTGGTATGGGTCTATGGATCTGAGTTTTAGGATCATTTCAGTCCTTAGCTGTTATGGGTCTCTGGATCTCTGTTTTGGGATCTGTTTCAGTCCGTTGCTGCTATGGTTCTCTGGATCTCTGTTTTAGGATCATTTCAGTCCTTAGCTGTTATGGGTCTCTGGATCTCTTATTTTGGATCTGTTTCAGTCCTTAGCTGTTATGGGTCTCTGGATCTCTGTTTTCAGATCTGTTTCAGTCCTCAGCTGTTATGGGTCTCCGGATCTCTGTTTTAGTATCTGTTTCAGTCCCTAGCTATTATGAGTCTCTGTTTTAGGATCTGTTTCACTCCTTAGCTGTTATGGTTCTCTGAATCTCTGTTTTAGAGTCTTTTTCAGTTATTAGCTGTTATGGGTCTCTGTGTCTCTGTTTTAGGATATGTTTCACTCCTTAGCTGTTATGGTTCTCTGGACCTCTGTTTTAGGATCTGTTTCAGTCCTTAGCTGTTATGGGTCTCTGGATCTCTGTGTTGGGATCATTTCAGTCCTTAGCTGTTATGGGTCTCTGGATTCCTGTTTTGCGATCTGTTTCAGTCCCGAACTGTTATGTTCTCTGGATCTCTGTTTTAGGATAATTTCAGTCCTTAGATGTTATGGGTCTCTGGATCTCAGTTTTAGGATATGTTTCAGTCCTTAGCTGGTATGGGTCTCTGGATCTCTCTATTAGGATCTGTTTCAGTCCTTAGCTTTTATGCGTCTCTGGATCTCTGTTTTAGGATCTGTTTCAGTCCTTAGCTGTTATGGGTCTCTGGATCTCTGTTCTATGATCTGTTTGAGACCTTAGCTGTTATGGGTCTCTGGGTCTCTGTTTTAGGATCTGTTTCACTCCTTAGCTGTTATAGTTCTCTGGATCTCTGTTTTAGGATCTGTTTTAGTCCTTAGCTGTTTTTGGTCTCTGGTTCTCTGTTTTAGGATCTGTTTCAGTCCATAGCTGTTATGGGTCTCTGGGTCCCTGTTTTAGGATCTGTTTCACTCCTTAGCTGTTATGGTTCTATGGATCTCTGTTTTAGGATCTATTTCAGTTGTTAGCTGTTATGGGTCTCTGGGTCTCTCTTTTAGGATCTGTTTCACTCCTTAGCTGTTATGGTTTTCTGGATCTCTATTTTAGGATCTGTTACAGTCCATAGCTGGTATGGGTCTATGGATCTCGGTTTTAGGATCATTTCAGTCCTTATCTGTTATGGTTCTCTGGATCTCTGTTTTAGGATCTGTTTCAGTTGTTAGCTGTTGTGGGTCTCTGGGTCTCTCTTTTAGGATCTGTTTCACTCCTTAGCTGTTATGGTTTTCTGGATCTCTATTTTAGGATCTGTTACAGTCCATAGCTGGTATGGTTCTCTGGGTCTCTGTTTTAGGATCATTTCAGTCCTTAGCTGTTATGGGTCTCTGGATCTCTGTTTTTGGATCTGTTTCAGTCCTTAGCTGTTATGGGTCTCTGGATCTCTGTTTTCAGATCTGTTTCAGTCCTCAGCTGTTATGGGTCGCTGGATCTCTGTTTTAGGATCTGTTTCAGTCCTTAGCTGGTATGGGTCTATGGATCTCGGTTTTAGGATCATTTCAGTCCTTATCTGTTATGGTTCTCTGGATCTCTGTTTTAGGATCTGTTTCAGTTGTTAGCTGTTGTGGGTCTCTGGGTCTCTCTTTTAGGATCTGTTTCACTCCTTAGCTGTTATGGTTTTCTGGATCTCTATTTTAGGATCTTTTACAGTCCATAGCTGGTATGGTTCTCTGGATCTCTGTTTTAGGATCATTTCAGTCCTTAGCTGTTATGGGTCTCTGGATCTCTGTTTTTGGATCTGTTTCAGTCCTTAGCTGTTATGGGTCTCTGGATCTCTGTTTTCAGATCTGTTTCAGTCCTCAGCTGTTATGGGTCGCTGGATCTCTGTTTTAGGATCTGTTTCAGTCCTTAGCTGTTGTGGCACTCTGGATCTCTGTTTTAGGATCTGTTTCAGTCCTTAGCAGTTGTGGGTCTCTTGATCACTGTTTTAGAATCTGTTTCAGTCCTTAGCTGTTATGGGTCTCTGGATTCCTGTTTTGGGAGCTGTTTCAGTCCTTAACTGTTATGTTCTCTGGATCTCTGTTTTAGGATCATTTCAGTCATTAGCTGTTATTGGTCTCTGTTTTACGATCTCTTTCACTCCTTAGCCTTTATGGTTCTCTGGATCTCTGTTTTAGGATCTGTTTCAGTCATTAGCTGTTATGGGTCTCTGTGTCTCTGTTTTAGGATCTGTTTCACTCCTTAGCTGTTATGGTTCTCTGGATCTCTGTTTTAGGATCTGTTTCAGTCCTTAGCTGTTATGGGTCTCTGGGTCTCTGTTTTGGGATCATTTCAGTCCTTAGCTGTTATGAGTCTCTGGATTCCTGTTTTGGGATCTGTTTCAGTCCTTAACTGTTATGTTCTCTGGATCTCTGTTTTAGGATCATTTCAGTCCTTAGTTGTTATGGGTCTCTGGATCTCTGTTTTCGGATCTGTTTCAGTCCTTAGATGTTATGAGTCTCTAGATCTCTGATTTAGGATTTGTTTCAGTCCTTAACTGTTGTGGGTCACTGGATCTCTGTTTTAGGATCTGTTTCAGTCAATAGCTGTTATGGTTCTCTGGATTTCTGTTTTAGGATCTGTGTCAGTCCTTAGCTGTTATGGGACTCTGGATCGCTGTTTTAGGATATGTTTCAGTCCTTAGCTGGAATGGGTCTCTGGATCTCTGTTTTTGGATCTGTTTCAGTCCTTGGCTGTTATGGGTCTCTGGATCTCTGTTTTAGGATCTGTTTCAGTCAATAGCTGTTATGGTTCTCTGGATCTCTGTTTTAGGATCTGTTTCAGTCCTTAGCTGTTATGGGTCTCTCGATCTGATTCACTCTTTAGCTGTTATTGGTCTCTAGTTCTCTGTTTTAGGATCTGTTTCAGTCTTTAGCTATTATGGGTCTCTGTTTTATGATCTCTTTCCCTCCTTAGCTGTTATGGTTCTCTGGATCTCTGTTTTAGGATCTGTTTCAGTCCTTAGCTGTTATGGGTCTCTGTGTCTCTGTTTTAGGATCTGTTTCACTTCTTAGCTGTTATGGTTCTCTGGATCTCTGTTTTAGGATCTGTTTCAGTCCTAAGCTGTTATGGGTCTCTGGATCTCTGTTTTGGGATCATTTCAGTCCTTAGCTGTTATTGGTCTCTGGATTCCTGTTTTGGGATCTGTTTCAGTCCTTAGCTGTTGTGGTTTTCTGGATCTCTATTTTAGGATCTGTTACAGTCCATAGCTGGTATGGGTCTATGGATCTGAGTTTTAGGATCATTTCAGTCCTTAGCTGTTATGGGTCTCTGGATCTCTGTTTTGGGATCTGTTTCAGTCCGTTGCTGCTATGGTTCTCTGGATCTCTGTTTTAGGATCATTTCAGTCCTTAGCTGTTATGGGTCTCTGGATCTCTTATTTTGGATCTGTTTCAGTCCTTAGCTGTTATGGGTCTCTGGATCTCTGTTTTCAGATCTGTTTCAGTCCTCAGCTGTTATGGGTCTCCGGATCTCTGTTTTAGTATCTGTTTCAGTCCCTAGCTATTATGAGTCTCTGGATTCCTGTTTTGGGAGCTGTTTCAGTCCTTAACTGTTATGTTCTCTGGATCTCTGTTTTAGGATCATTTCAGTCATTAGCTGTTATTGGTCTCTGTTTTACGATCTCTTTCACTCCTTAGCCTTTATGGTTCTCTGGATCTCTGTTTTAGGATCTGTTTCAGTCATTAGCTGTTATGGGTCTCTGTGTCTCTGTTTTAGGATCTGTTTCACTCCTTAGCTGTTATGGTTCTCTGGATCTCTGTTTTAGGATCTGTTTCAGTCCTTAGCTGTTATGGGTCTCTGGGTCTCTGTTATAGGATCATTTCAGTCCTTAGCTGTTATGAGTCTCTGGATTCCTGTTTTGGGATCTGTTTCAGTCCTTAACTGTTATGTTCTCTGGATCTCTGTTTTAGGATCATTTCAGTCCTTAGTTGTTATGGGTCTCTGGATCTCTGTTTTCGGATCTGTTTCAGTCCTTAGATGTTATGGGTCTCTGGATCTCTGATTTAGGATTTGTTTCAGTCCTTAGCTGTTGTGGGTCACTGGATCTCTGTTTTAGGATCTGTTTCAGTCAATAGCTGTTATGGTTCTCTGGATCTCTGTTTTAGGATCTGTGTCAGTCCTTAGCTGTTATGGGACTCTGGATCGCTGTTTTAGGATATGTTTCAGTCCTTAGCTGGAATGGGTCTCTGGATCTCTGTTTTTGGATCTGTTTCAGTCCTTGGCTGTTATGGGTCTCTGGATCTCTGTTTTAGGATCTGTTTCAGTCCTTAGCTGTTATGGGTCTCTCGATCTGATTCACTCTTTAGCTGTTATTGGTCTCTAGTTCTCTGTTTTAGGATCTGTTTCAGTCTTTAGCTATTATGGGTCTCTGTTTTATGATCTCTTTCCCTCCTTAGCTGTTATGGTTCTCTGGATCTCTGTTTTAGGATCTGTTTCAGTCCTTAGCTGTTATGGGTCTCTGTGTCTCTGTTTTAGGATCTGTTTCACTTCTTAGCTGTTATGGTTCTCTGGATCTCTGTTTTAGGATCTGTTTCAGTCCTAAGCTGTTATGGGTCTCTGGATCTCTGTTTTGGGATCATTTCAGTCCTTAGCTGTTATTGGTCTCTGGATTCCTGTTTTGGGATCTGTTTCAGTCCTTAGCTGTTGTGGTTTTCTGGATCTCTATTTTAGGATCTGTTACAGTCCATAGCTGTTATGGGTCTCTGGATCTCTGTTTTAGGATCATTTCAGTCCTTAGCTGTTATGGGTCTCTGGATCTCTGTTTTGGGATCTGTTTCAGTCCGTTGCTGCTATGGTTCTCTGGATCTCTGTTTTAGGATCATTTCAGTCCTTAGCTGTTATGGGTCTCTGGATCTCTTATTTTGGATCTGTTTCAGTCCTTAGCTGTTATGGGTCTCTGGATCTCTGTTTTCAGATCTGTTTCAGTCCTCAGCTGTTATGGGTCTCCGGATCTCTGTTTTAGTATCTGTTTCAGTCCCTAGCTATTATGAGTCTCTGTTTTAGGATCTGTTTCACTCCTTAGCTGTTATGGTTCTCTGAATCTCTGTTTTAGAGTCTTTTTCAGTTATTAGCTGTTATGGGTCTCTGTGTCTCTGTTTTAGGATCTGTTTCACTCCTTAGCTGTTATGGTTCTCTGGACCTCTGTTTTAGGATCTGTTTCAGTCCTTAGCTGTTATGGGTCTCTGGATCTCTGTGTTGGGATCATTTCAGTCCTTAGCTGTTATGGGTCTCTGGATTCCTGTTTTGCGATCTGTTTCAGTCCCGAACTGTTATGTTCTCTGGATCTCTGTTTTAGGATATTTTCAGTCCTTAGATGTTATGGGTCTCTGGATCTCAGTTTTAGGATATGTTTCAGTCCTTAGCAGGTATGGGTCTCTGGATCTCTCTTTTAGGATCTGTTTCAGTCCTTAGCTTTTATGCGTCTCTGGATCTCTGTTTTAGGATCTGTTTCAGTCCTTAGCTGTTATGGGTCTCTGGATCTCTGTTCTATGATCTGTTTGAGACCTTAGCTGTTATGGGTCTCTGGGTCTCTGTTTTAGGATCTGTTTCACTCCTTAGCTGTTATAGTTCTCTGGATCTCTGTTTTAGGATCTGTTTAAGTCCTTAGCTGTTTTTGGTCTCTGGTTCTCTGTTTTAGGATCTGTTTCAGTCCATAGCTGTTATGGGTCTCTGGGTCCCTGTTTTAGGATCTGTTTCACTCCTTAGCTGTTATGGTTCTATGGATCTCTGTTTTAGGATCTATTTCAGTTGT